>NC_056623.2:168725107-171125107 GCF_002870075.4 Lactuca sativa
TAGCTCTAGCCTATAAGCCACCTTGCCAACCCTGACAATGATCCTGAATGGTCCAATGAAACGAGGACCCAATTTCCCCCTCTTCCGGAAGCGGATCACACCCTTCCAGTGTGAGACCTTCAGGAGTACCATATAACCCACCTGGAACTCTAACTCCGATCGCCGTCTGTCAGCGTAACTCTTCTGCCAACTCTGAGCGGTCTACAGTCGCTGCCTAATGTGCTGAATCTTTTCAGTAGTCTTCAAGACTACCTCTGTCCGTCCCATCACCCTGTGTCCGACCTCACCGCAACAAACCGAGGTGCAACATCTCTGCCCATATAATAGCTCGAAAGGCGGGCCGCCAATGCTGGAATGATAGCTTTTGTTGTAGGTGGGAATCCCATCTCCCACCAAAGTCAATGACACATACCCTCAATATATCCTTGAGGTTCTGAATGGTCCGCTCGCTCTTACCATCGGTCTATGGATGACATGTCATCCTAACGTGCAACCGCATGCCCAGTTCCTCGTGGAACTTCTGCCAGAAATAGGAGGTAAATCTAACATCCCGATCGGAGACAATGGAGACCGGAACCTCATGGTGAGCAACGATCTAGCAGACATAAATGTCGGCCAACTTCTCGGCTGAAAAACTCTCTCGTATTGCCAAGAAATGGGCAATCTTGGTCAATCGATCAACGATGAGCGATATAACATTAAATCATGTTACCGTCCTCAGCAACTTGGTAATGAAGTCCATTGTGATTTGTTCCCATTTCCACATGGGAATCTCTGGAGCCTACAGCATACCATGCGGCCTCTGGTGCTCGGCCTTGAACATCCTACAAGTTAAGCACCTCTCAACATACCAAGCGATTTCTCGCTTCATACATGGCCACCAGTAATTCAAACTTAGGTCTCTGTACATCTTGGTGGCCCCTGGGTGAATAGAGAAGTGAGACTTATGAGCCTCCTTCATGACTGTCTGTCTGACCCCACCAGACATCGGTACCCATACCCGACCGCATCTGGTCAATAATCCACAGCTATCCTGCACAAACCGAGTGTTCTCACCCTTGATCCTCTCTAACTTTCAGTTCTCCAGTCACATGCCCTCAACCTGAGCAACCCTGGTCAAGCTCACAAGCGGAGAATCCACCGCTATCCTCATACACACCGCCGGGGTGGAAGACGCAGCCGACTTTCGGCTCAAAGCATCCGCCACCACATTCACTTTAGCGGGGTCATAAAGGATCTCGCAATCGTATTCCTTGGCTACATCCAGCCACCTGTGCTGCCTCATGTTCAGGTTCGACTGATCCATGATGTGTCTCAAGCACTTTTGATCCACGTATATGGTACAACAGACCCCATATAGGTAATGTCTCCATATCTTGAGAGCGAACACCACCGCTCCCAGCTCCAAATCATATGTAGGATATCTTGTCTCCTACGACTTCAGTTTCCGCGACACATAGGCTATCACCCGACCTCCCTGCATGAGGACCGCCCCAAACCCATGATGGATGCATCACAAAACACCACAAAATCCTCCACTCCCTCCGGGAGTGTCAAGACTAGAGCCTTACACAAACGCTGATGGAGAGTATGAAACGCCCTCTACTGCTCCGGACCCCACCGGAAATACGCCCCCTTCCTCGTCTGACGAGTGAGGGGTACTGCATTCTTAGAGAAATCCCGAATAAACCTTTGGTAATACCCTGCTAAACCCAGAAAGCTCCTAATGTCCAAAGAAGACCTCGGCACCTCCCACTACATTGCTGCCTCGATTTTGGCCGGGTCGACCAAAATCCTGTCCTAGTTAATGAGATGTCCTAGGAACTGGACCTCTCGCAACCTAAACTTACACTTTGAGAACATTGCATACAGCCGTTCTCGTCTCAGAAATCCCAACAACTCTCTTAGGTGCTCCTCGTGCTGCTCTCGGGGATCTTCGAATACACCAAGATATCATCTATGAACACGATGACTGAACGATCAAGCATTGGTCTGCAGACCCGATTCATCAGGTCCATGAACACCGTGTGAGCATTGGTGAGCCCAAATGGCATCACCACGAACTCGTAATAACCATAACGAGTCCGAAACACGGTCTTCTCCACGTCCTCCTCTCTGACTTTGACCTGTTGCTAGCCTGACCTCAAATCAATCTTGGAGAACCAAGATGCACCCTGCAACTGATCGAAGAAATCATCTTTTCTCAGGAGTGGATAACGGTTCTTCATCGTCAACTTGTTGAACTCCCTATAATCAATGCACATCCGGTGCGAACCGTCCTTCTTCCTGACGAAAAAGATCGGTGCTCCCCGTGGAGAACTGCTAGGTTGAATGAACTGCTTGCCCAACGGTTCCTACAGCTGTGAAGACAACTCCTGCATCTTGGGTGGTGCCAACTGGTATGGCTCCTTGGTGATAGAAGCCGCACCCGGCACCAGGACGATCCAGAACTCGACCTATCTCTCCGGAGGTATCCCTAGCAACTCCTCCGAGAACACGTCAGCAAACTCCCTAACCACTCGAACCTCTGAAACTGATGGCTGATCCTTGACCCGCGTATCCACCACATACTCTAGATAACCCGCACACCCGTGCTGAATATACTATCAAGCCTTGGCAGCTAGACAAATCCCTAATCCCACTATGGTGCCCTCACCATATACGATCAGTTCTCCCCCACTTGGGGTTCGAACTCCTATTTGCTGGCCCTCACAATCAATCATAGCACTGAACCGACTAAGCTAATCCATCCCTACATTCACACACACCTCCCCCATGGAGATCGTAACCAAATCAATCGGAAAGGACACGCCGAAAATCTCCAACTCACACCCTCAGTAGACCGAAGAAGCAGAAATCCCATGTTCGTTGGCGATAGAGACTCGCAACGGACACTCTAACTTGCCCACTGGTACATTGACATCCCTACTAAACGACTGAGATACGAAGGACCGACTCGCCCCCGAGTCAAATAAAACCAAAGCAGGCAAGGATTTCATTAAAAACATACCTAAACATAGGTACAACAGATAAGCATAAAACAAATATAATAAATGAGACAAAGGATAGAAACACACCAACAACCACACCCGGTGCTGCCCTCGCTTCCTCTGTTGTAAGCTGGAAGGCACGCCCCTGAGCCTTCGGAGGCTCTGCCTTGACTGGCCTCCCATCTAGTACCCTCAACATAGTTGGTGCTGGATGTCACACCCCTAAAGCGGATCGACGGAAACGTTCGGGGGCAGAGGACGTCATGTACAATATCATATCAATGCATAATACTAAACATGCAACAACATCATCCATTGCATTAATAGTATAATTTAATACAAGTGTGTTCTATATATACTTTGAATGACACCAAAATATGAATCATTGGTACATGTCGACCGGTGACCTGAGAATACAAGTTATTTTGAAAGAGTAGATCAAAATATAAGTTGGTGAGTTCATAAGTTTTATAGTGTCATTGTTTTGTATAAGTTTGAATGAAAGTGTTTGTAAATGTTTGTTAGTGTTTGATGTAAATGTTGTATCTCTTTGAAAATCCTGTATTTTCTACTTTATTATGAAATGCAATCTTCTACCAAGACCCGACTATTCTGTATGTTTGTTCTTTTGTAAAATTGATTGTTTTTCCCAATTATGACTATCATTACCAAAATATAGTTTACATTACCGTTTATGTGAGAAGATCTCAATGTGGATGCAATGGGAAAATAAAGATGTACTGTAGTATTGTATATAAGAAAATACCGATTTACTAACTACCTTAAACCAATTTGTTTAATTAAGGTAAAATGTGATGAGATTATAAACATACTTGATTGACTAGTAAAACACGACGACCAAAGATGTCGAAATGTTATGACATTCGTGACCTGTAGACCTACAGGTCTCACTATAGCTAGCAACAAGGTGTAGGATGGTCAATCCCGTATAGATCTATACACAAACTCACACTCTCCCTCCAGGAGACTCTTGTTACAAAACGTGACACATTAGTATATTTCCATGCCATGAAGTAATGGATCATATTAATGTTATAAGATTCTTGTTTTTGTATAGTATGTTCTCTCTGTTCAAGTATATAGTATGTTCTCTCTGTTCTAGTGTGTAGTATCTTCCTCCGTCTTTCTCATTATAGTATGTTCTTTCTGTTTCTCGTTATAGTATGTTCGAACTAACTCATGTATAAACTGACTCTTTTATGTTTCATTGTTCTAGAAATAGTGAGTAGTAATTCTCTAAACTATACCTCTTATAGTGTACTAGTAATCTTGTTTGAATGACTGAGTATGTTTGTCTACCTTTGCTACCCATAGGTGTTGAACTGAGGTAAGAACTTTTATATCTATAGACATATACATAATATATAACTAAGATTCATACGAAACTCAGACAAACAACCGAATACCCTAATTCAACAACCAAACATGGAACATGAAATAAAGTGAGTTATCATTCCTAAGCCATTTCAACCTTATTTATATAACTATATCTATATAGACATGATTTTGACAATCTATAAGTTTAAAAGAGTTAAATAAATAGTTTAGCATATAAAAGAGTTTTTAACATGAAAATGAATTTTAACCATTTGAATGGTTACAGATGACTTAATGTCAGTTTATAAATTGTTTTGCAATAGTTTGTTTAATAAAACAATTTGAAGTATAAGAAATCCACTTGTTTGATAGTTATTAATCACATGATTGATATAACAACTATAATATTTCAAATTGTATTACACCCCCCCCCATAAAAGCATTTAAAATCATTTAAAAGATAAGTTAAGGGGTATGAACTCACCTGTAGTGAGTGATTCGAATGTAAGATCGATACAGGATGCTAAGTGTGCCAAGTGAAGTCTCAAGCACAAACGGATCCTATTAAGCATATAATGACACATATATGTATATAATTATTGTATATAACAAATAATCATGATAGGGAACAACCTTGGGGACTAGGAAACACTTGGATTGAAGTATTGCAATCACATATGACTTTTCTAGAGGGTTCACGGCTAATGAACACATGATGTGTTCACGGCACAACCTTGCATCTAAGAAGTGTTCACGGTCTCATGGGGTGTTCATGGTCCATATGATTCTATGAAGGGTTTACGACCCTTATGAAGGGTTCACGGCCATGATCCCTTCAAGTTCATGAAGATGATGATGAAACATGACAAATCAAGGCTAGGATCTAGTAGCCTTTCAAGTATGACAAGATTAAGGATGAAACACTTATGTTTTTTAGGCTTTAGAGTGTTCACGGTTGAAGCTAGTTGAGAGAGAATGGATGTTAATGGTTGAGGGGAGGAGAAATGAGAAGAAAATGAGGTCACTCCAATATATACAGGAGGTGGTTCACGACCGTGAACCTTGTTTGCGGCTGTGAACACCTTGTGAGTGGTTTTCTGGTTCGATTTAATCCTCCTGATCACAAGCTAACACATCCTAGCATCCATTCATACGTTACACTAGGCTCAGAAACTCTCAAACGGACCCTTAACAATGCTAAAAGATAGCAAAAACTAGTCTGACTTTTGATTTAATTAAATGGCTGTAGAAGATAGAAATTTCGGGTTGTCACATCATCCCCCGTTAGAGAGAATTGTGTTCCGAAATTAGAGTTTAAGCAATTATGCAATTACAAATAACTAAGGAAAAAGAAGAGGATATTTCAGTTTCATTTGATCCTCGTGCTCCCAAGAGAATTCAGGTCCCCGCTTGGCATTCCAGCGAACCTTCACTATCGGGATACGGCTTTGCTTCGTTTGCTTGACCTCTCGGTCCATGATTTCTACTGGTTCTTCCATGAAGTTGAGGCTCTCGTTGATCTCGATCTCGTCGAGTGGGATTACAAGAGTCTCTTCGGACAGACACTTTTTCAAGTTAGACACATTGAAAGTAGGGTGTACGTTACTAAATTCGTGAGGTAGTTTGAGTTTGTAAGATACAGGGCCGATTCTAGCGAGAATCTCAAAAGGCCCTAAGTATCTTGGATTTAGCTTTCCACGCTTTCCGAAGCGTATCAAGCCCATCCAGGGTGAGACCTTCAAAAGAACACGATCACCAACCTGGAATTCCAAAGGTTTCCTTCTCTTGTCAGCATAGCTTTTCTGTTGATCTCTAGAGGTTTTCAATCATTCACGAATCTGAACAATCTTCTCTGTCGTTTCCCGAATGATTTCCAAACCTGTGAGAGTATGGTCAGGAACTCATCCTTTAGCTAACTGTGTGTCACCCACCTCATCCCAACATAGAGGGGATCTGCACTTCTGGCCATAGAGGGCTTCAAATGGAGCAGCCTTTATGCTTGTGTGATAACTATTATTGTAGGAGAACTCGACATGGGGCATATGAATATCCCATGCCTTTCCAAAGTCAATCACACAGGCTCGCAACATATCTTCCAAGGTTTGAATAGTCCTCTCACTTTGTCTATCAGTTTGCGGATGGTAGGTTGTACTCATGTCCAGCCTAGTTCCTAGGGAACTTTGTACTGACTGCCAGAACCTTGAAGTGAATCTACTATCTCTATCAGAGACAATGGATATGGGAACACCATGTAGTCATATGATCTCCCTAATGTAAGTTATCATTAGTTTCTCCATCTTGTCAGTTTCATTGATAGGCAGGAAGTGTGCGGATTTTGTTAACCTGTCTACGATCACCCAAATGGTATCGAGACCACCCGGTGTCTTGGGCAACTTGGTTATGAAGTCCATTATGGTCTGCTCCCACTTCCATTCCGGTATCTATGGTTGTTGTAGTAAACATGATGGTTTCTGGTATTCGACCTTAACCTTGGCGCAAGTAAGGCACTTTCTTATGAAGGTAGCAATTTCTGCTTTCATGTTAGGCCACCAATATAAATTTTTGAGGTTCAGATACATCTTATCCGAACCTGGGTGGACGGAATATCGAGTGTTGTGTGCTTCAGTCTTGACCAACTCTGTTAAACCACCGTGCCTCGGTGTCAAGATCCGATCCATGAGATATAAGGCTCCGCCACCCTTGACTTCCAAGCTTTTATCCATCCCTCTAAGGGATTCACCCGCCACATTTTCAGGTTTCAAGGCTTCAAGTTGAGCCTCCTTAATTTGTGTGGATAAGTGTGAATGGATAGACATAGTCAATGATTTGACTCTACTACCAAAGTATTCCTTCCAACTTAGGGCGTTAGATACTACATTGGCTTTACCGGGATGATAACGAATTTTGCATTCGTAGTCATTGAGTAGCTCAACCCACCATCGTTTTCTCATATTGAGCTCCTTCTGGTCGAATATATGTTGAAGGCTCTTGTGGTCTGTAAAGATAGTGCTCTTTGTACCATACAAGTAGTGTCTCCATATCTTCAGAGCAAATACCACTGCTCCTAACTCAATATCATGTGTGGTGTAGTTGACTTCATGTGTCTGTAGTTGTCTTGAGGCATAAGCGACGACCATACCTCATTGCATAAGAACACAGCCGAGCCCTTGGTAGGATGCATCGCAATAAACCACGAAATTTTCTATTCCTTATGGGAGGGATAGTATCGGTGTGTTGCATAAGGCTTCCTTTAGCGTTTGAAATGCTTTCTCTTGTTTCTCTTCCCAGTTAAAGGCCACGCCTTTCTGGGTCAATGTAGTAAGCGGTTTCTCAATCCTAGAGAAATCTGAATGAACCTGCGATAGTAGCCAGCGAGACCTAGAAATTGACGAATTTCTGTAGGCGTCTTCGGTGCTGACCTGTTCTCAATGGCCTTTATTTTGGAAGGGTACACGTGAATTCCCTCTTCACTAACAATGTGACCCAAGAATTCGACTCTTCGAATCCAAAATTCGCACTTAGAGAACTTCGCATAGAGCTTCTCCGACCGTAATGTTTCTAAGACTTGAGGTAGATGTTGACTATGATCCTCCTTACTTCGAGAGTAGATAAGTATGTCATCGATGAACACAATGACGAACTGATCCAAGTAAGGACGACACACCCTATTCATTAAGTCCATGAATATTGTGGGCGCATTGGTCAATCTGAATGGCATTACTACAAACTCGTAGTGTCCATAACGAGTTTGGAAGGCTGTCTTCGGAACATCTTCCTCTAACACTCGTAACTGGTGATACCCGGATCACAGATCAATCTTTAAGAAGTAATTCGCCCCTTGCAGTTGGTCGAACAAGTCGTCTATGCGAGGTAGAGGGTAATGATTCTTGATGGTTAGTTTGTTCAGTTCTTTGTAGTCGATGCACATACAGAACGATTCGTCTTTCTTCTTCACAAACAAGACCGATGCTCCCTAGGGTGAGAAGCTTGGTCTAATAAAGCCCTTGCTGAGTAGTTCATTAAATTGACCGGATAGCTCCTACATCTCAGCTGGCGCTAGACGATAGAGGATTTGGCTACTGGGGTAGCCCCTGGAAGTAAGTCGATTCTAAACTCAACTTGACGATGTGGTGGTAATGTTGGTAGTTCTTAAAGAAAGATGTCGGGAAAGTCGTGTACTTCTGGTATGTTCTTTATGTCTTTCGTATTTTGGCTCATATCAACCATATGAGCAAGGAATTCATGACATTCCTTTAGTAAGTACTTATGGATTTTTATACTCGATATGATACGAAGGTTCGTGTCGGGTTTGTCGCCATAGATAACTAGAGTTCCGTTAGACGGTAGATTAAGGCGACGACTTTCTCGTAACACATGATGTCAGCACGATGAAGACTCAACCAATCCATGCCGATAATGACGTCAAAACTTTTAATTGAGACTGGCATGAGGTCGATTGGAAATGAATGGCTATCTAGAGTTAGAGTACATCCTGTGTATATACTGCTAGTGATCTCAGTCTTTCCGTTAGCCATTTCAACAGTGAACAGTTCTTTAAGTGCACGTGGATTTTGGTTAAGTAAGTGTGCAAATTTCTGGTTCACGAAACTCTTCTCCGCTCCACTATCAAACAATATGCATGCATAGGAGTTATCGAGGAGAAACGTACCAGTGACCACTGTAGGGTCAGCTACCGCTTCCTCGTGGCCTATAGCTAAAACCCTTCCCACTCTACTAGCGTTTCCTGCCTTCAGGCAGTTCCTCTTGTAGTGACCGATGTCGCCACATCCGTAGCGAGCCTGACCCACACTGTCACACCCCAAAACCACGAACGGCGGAAACGTTCAGGGGTGGAGGACGTCATGTACAGTATCACAACAATGTAATATAATAAACAAGCAACAACATCATCCATTGCATTACAAGTAGAATTTTAATACATGTGTGTTCTTTCATTGTAGTAATACACCAAAAATATACAATCAAAATAAAAGACGAGTCTTGTCTACTCCGTCTCCTCAAAACCTGGCCATCGTACCTGTCTACTGTTGACCTGAGAATACAAGTTATTTTGAAAGAGAGTATCAGCTATAAAGCTGGTGAATTCATAAGTATTTAAATGTCATTATCATGCTTATGAAAATCTATCATGAAGGCCATGTAAACCTTTAAGTGAAGATGTTGATGTACGTATGAAAAACCCTAGAAAATCCCTTATTTTCTATAAGTATGAAATGTAGTCTTCTAGCAAGACCCGAATGTTTTGTTATGACTATGTAGTCTTCTACCAAGACCCGAATGTTCTATAAGTATGAAGTGTAGTCTTCTACCAAGACCCGAATGTTTTGTTATGACTATGTAGTCTTCTACCAAGACCCGAATGTTCTATAAGTATGAAGTGTAGTCTTCTACCAAGACCCGAATGTTTTGTTATGACTAGGTAGTCTTATACCAAGACCCGAATGTTCTATAAGTATGAAGTGTAGTCTTCTACCAAGACCCGAATGTTTTGTAAGTAAAATGATAGCTTTTCCTTTCTATTGACTAGTACTAGAGTACTTTGTCTAACTCATCGTTTATGTGAAAGTATCACAAAATAAAGTAAATAGGAAAATAATCATGTAAGTGTTATTGTCTTGGGTTACCAGGACAAACATGACATCGTCGAAGCGAAAGATAGACCCTATGGACATCCAAAGAGTGTCCCCTCATCCTCTGTAGCGGTAGCAGGGTGGAGGGAGGGTTAGTCCCAACATCGATCTCCTAATATCGATCGTTAACCTAATGATCCTCCGAAGATTCACATCTCATCCACTATTGCAACAGTTGGACAGAGGGATGGTTAGTCTCGTCACTGACTACTAAGTAAGTAACAACCTTAAACATCCGTAAACATTCATCGACCACTGGTGCTAATCAGTGGGGTTTGGAATGGTAAGTCCCGCCGAATCATCCCATTGAACTGGGACAGGAAAGACAATTTAGACAGTAAATACTAATAAATCATCCTCGTAATTCTAAGTACAAGTATCCAGGTAAGTAAATACAGGATAATGCACCTAAGTAACAGTGTTCCTGTATGGTATTCATGTAATGTGTTCATGTAAGCGTAATCATGTATCAAGTAAGTATATGTAAACGTACTCAGGTATCATGTAATCAACTGTAATTGTACTCGTGTATCAAGTAATGTACTGGTATGGACTCATGGATGAACTGACTCTTGTGTGATTCCTTGTAATAGGAATAATTTTTTGTTTCTTCTAACTATCCCTATGATAATTAACTGGAAAGTATGTGGTTGTTCAAGTAGATTTATGCACCCTCGATACACCAGGGTGTGGGAAACAGAACGAAGGATGAAAACTATAATCTCTAACATATAAATGAACATATGCGCATAAGTATAGTTTGATTCAAGAAGGTAAAATAATGGTTTTGCAAGATATCTAGGAGTTTTGAATAATAATTAAGAGTGACTTGATGTCATTAAACGTTTCCAAACAAATACTTTTGTTATCAAAGTATTTTAAGATAGAAAACCATTTCATGTGACACCTTTTGAAATATGTGAAATCTACTGAGTGAAAACACAGTTATAAAATACATAAGATTGATTTAATAACATAATGTTTTCTACTTGTATTCCCCCCCCCCCATTAAAGCATTTAAAATCATTTAAATCATTGATTAAGGGGTATGAAGTCACCTGTAGTTGGTGATTGGGATGAACTGAACGGTATAGGATTGCTAGGTGTCAAGCGGGGACTTGTACACACACTACGATCCTAATGAACATATAATCACACATATATGCACTCAATTAGTCTCAAATCACTAATTGATAATGTTACGACATCCTAGACATAATAAACAATTTATATAAGTGTTTTAAGCCCTAAGGATTGCATCTAAGCTATTGTGGGACAAGGTACTTGTGTTTAGGGTTCCAAAGGACCCCATATATGATTTTACTCCTCATATACTAACACACATGGAGTTTACGGTTGTAAACTATTGAGTTTACGGCCGTAAACTCCCAACCGTGGGTGTTTGGTGTTTTTTGAAGTTCGATGTGACTCCTAAAATTATTCCAACTTGGTGGTTCAATTCTTGAAGGGTTTTAAGGTCTAGAAACACTCCATTTAGGATTTTACGGCCCTAAGGCCATTTACTTTGGAGTTTATGGCCGTAAACTCCCTTGGAATGGTGTTTTTGTTGTTTTCAAGTCTCTTGCATATGAAGGATAGGTTCTAGACTTTTATCTAAAGCATATGAAGGCATTAGGCACACTTTGGTGCCCCTTTAAGAAGTTTACGGCCCATGAACCATGTCATGGCCGTAAACTCAATTTGAAAGGTGATTCTCATGTGTTTAATGCCCTTGATTTATTGGGAACAAGTCTAGGTAATTGTCTAAGGCTTTAGGAGCCTTAAAAGTACCATTTTGTGCTTGAAATTGGAGTTTACGGCCTAAGAAACTCTTGGGCCGTGAAAACCCAAACTTGGGTGGTTTTTGCTTGATTTCATGTCCCTAACACATTTACATATGAGTCTAAGGCAGTTGCATAACACAAGGGTCGGTCTAAGCTTCGTTTCGGGAGTTTACCGCCCAAGAACACCTTGGGGAGTAAACTCCTAGATCTAATGATTTAGCCATCTAAATCATGTTATAAGCACATAATAAGCTCTCTAACACTACTAGCAAGTGGTACTCACAATTTGGGATAAAAACCCGAAGATCTGTCAGAGAGAAAATGGCTTTTCTCTAGTTGGAAATGTGAATAATGAATGAATTTGGTTCAGAATTCTATTTATAGTCCTGAGATATTTTTCGAAGAAAATATTTTTATTACTGTAATGATCTCTAATATAATAGAGTGTTGGAATAATAGTGTTGCACAAAACCCTAGTTGGAATAACAGTGCTGCACAAAACCCTAGTGCACCTACTCTCCTGATATTTTTGGAAGTGTAAACCCTGAATTACTCAAACTTACGCGAAAAGTCTGAAAATTAATTGTGACTGCTATAACTTCTATTGAAGTGATATAGTTTATACAGAATGGAAATTTTGGGTTGTCACATCATCCCCCCGTTAGAAGGAATTTCGTCCTGAAATTAGAATTTAAGCAAATAAGAAATTACAAATAACTAAACGAAAAGGTGAGGGTATTTCAATTTCATCTGATCCTCATGTTCCCAAGTGAATTCCGGTCCACGCTATGCGTTCCAGCGCACCTTCACTATCGGGATACGGCTCTGCTTTGTTTGCTTGACCTCACGGTCTATGATCTCTACTGGTTCCTCCACGAAGTTGAGGCTCTCGTTGAAATCGATCTCGTCGAGTGGAATAACAAGAGTCTCGTCGGATAGACACTTTTTCAATTTTGACACGTGGAAGGTAGGATGTACGTTACTGAGTTCGTGCGGTACATTGAGTTTGTAAGCCATAGGGCCGATTCTTGCGAGAATCTCGAAAGGCCCTATGTATCTTGGATTGAGCTTCCCACGCTTTCGAAAGCGTATCAAGCCCTTCCAGGGTGACACCTTCAGTAGGACTCGGTCGCCCACCTGGAACTCTAATGGTTTCCTATGCTTGTCAGCGTAGCTTTTCTGTTGGTCTCTAGAGGCTTTCAATCGTTCACGAATTTGAACGATCTTCTCTGTCGTTTCCCGAATGATCTTCGGACCCGTGAGAGTGCTTTCGGGAACTCGTCCCTTAGCTAACTGGGTATCACCCACTTCAGCCCAGCACAGAGGGGATCTGCACTTTCGGCCATAGAGGGCCTCGAATGGAGCTGCCTTTATGCTCATATGATAACTGTTGTTGTAGGAAAATTCAACAAGGGGTAAATGAGTATCCCAAGCTTTTCCAAATTCAATCACACAGGCACGCAACATATCTTCTAAGGTTTGGATAGTTCTCTCACTTTGCCTGTCGGTCTGTCGATGGTAGGTTGTACTCATATCCAGCCTAGTTCCTAGGGAACTTTGTAATGACTGCCAGAACCTCTAAGTGAATCTACTATCTCGGTCCAAGATGATAGATAAAGGAACACCGTGCAGCTTTACAATCTCCTTAATGTAAGTTCTGGTATGTTTCTCCATCTTGTCTGTTTCTTTGATCGGTAGGAAGTGTGCAGACTTGGTCAGTCTATCGACGATGACCCATATGGATTCAAGTTCACCCGTCGTCTTGGGCAACTTGGTTATGAAGTCCATAGTGATCCACTCCCACTTCCATTCTGGTATCTCCGGTTGTTGTAGAAGACCGGAGGGTTTCTGGTATTCGACCTTGACCTTTGCGCAAGTAAGGCATTTACCCACGAAGGTAGCAATATCTGCTTTCATGTTAGGCCACCAGTATAACTTTTTAAGATCCATATACATCTTATCTGAACCAGGGTGAACGAATTAAAGAGTGTTGTGAGCATCGGTCATGACCAAGTCTCTGAAGCCACCGTGTTTCGGTGTCCAGATCTGATCCATGAGGTATAAGGCTCCACCACCCTTTACTTCCAAGTTTTTATCCATCCCTCTAAGGGATTCACCCGCCACGTTTTCAGGTTTCAAAGCGTCGAGCTGAGCCTCCTTTATTTGCATGGACAAGTGTGAATGGATAGTTAGAGTCAAAGATTTGACTCTACGACCAGTATATTCTTTCCGACTTAGGGAGTCGGCTACTACATTGGCTTTACCCGGATGATAACGAATTTCGCACTCGTAATCACTAAGTAGCTCGACCCACCGTCGTTGTCAAATGTTAAGCTCTTTCTGGTCGAAAATGTGTTGTAGACTCTTATGGTCTGTAAAGATCGTGCTTTTTGTACCGTACAGGTAATGTCGCTAGATCTTCAGAGCAAACACGACTGCTCCTAGTTCAAGATCATGGGTTGTGTAGTTAACCTCATGTGTCTTCAGCTGTCTCGAGGCATAGGCGATGACTTTACCTCGCTGCATCATAACACATCCGAGTCCTTGATTGGATGCATCGCAATAGACAATGAAGTCTTCTATCCCTTCGGGAAGGGATAGTATCGGGGCGGTGCACAAGGATCGTTTGAGCGTTTGGAATGCTCTTTCCTGTTTCTCTTCCCAGTCAAAGGCCACGCCTTTCTGGGTCAGGGTTGTAAGAGGTTTCGCTATGCTGGAGAAGTTCTGAATGAACCTGCGATAGTAGCCAACTAGACCTAGAAATTGACGAATTTCAGTAGGTGTCTTTGGTGCTGACCAGTTCTCGATGGCCTTAATTTTGGAAGGGTCCACGTGTATTCCCTCTTCACTAACAACATGGCCCAAGAATTCCACTCGCCGAATCCAAAATTTTCATTTTGAGAACTTCGCATAGAGCTTCTCCGATCACAATGTTTCTAAGATTTTACGGAGATGTTGACTATGCTCCTCCTTACTTCTAGAGTAGATGAGTATGTCATCAATGAAGACGATGACGAACTGATCCAAGTAAGGACGACACACCCTATTCATCAGATCCATGAACAATGTGGGCGCGTTAGTTAATCCGAATGGAATCACTACAAACTCGTAGTGTCCATAACTCGTTTGGAAGGCTGTCTTGGGAACATCCTCCTCTAACACTCATAGTTGGTGATATCCGGATCGTAGATCTATCTTCGAGAAGTAATTGGCTCCTTGAAGTTGATCAAATAAATCGTCAATGCGGGGCAAGGGATAACGATTTTTAATGGTATGTTTGTTGAGTTCTCTATAGTGGATGCACATGCGAAACGATCCATCTTTCTTCTTGACGAACAAGACCGGTGCTCCCCATGGTGAGAATCTTGGTCGAATGAATCCATTCTTGAGAAGTTCGTTAAGTTGACTGGAAAGTTCCTGCATTTCAGCCGGTGCCAGACGATAAGGAGATTTGGCTACCGGGGTAGCCCCTGGCACTATGTCGATTCTGAACTTCACTTGGCGTTGCGGTGGTAAACCGGGAAGTTCTTCTGGGAAGTTGTTGGGAAAGTCACGTACTTCTGGGATGTTCTGAATGTCTTTCAGTTCTTGACTGGTATCGACGACGTGTGCGAGAAATTCATGGTACTCCTTCCGCAAGCACTTCTGGGCTTGAATGCACGAAATGATGCGAAGGCTCGTACTAGGTTTGTCGCCGTAGATAACTAAAGTTTCGTTGTTAGGGAGGTTAAGACGGAATGCTTTTTCAAAGCACATGATGTCGGCATGAAGAAGACTCCACCAATCCATACCGATGATAACGTCGAAACATTTAATAGGGACTGGCATGAGATCTATCTTGAAAGTATGGCCATCTAAAGTTAAGGTACAACCTACGTATATGCAGTTTGTACTCTCTGTTTTCCCATTAGCCATTTCTACCGTGAATGAACTATCTAATGCACATGGTTTTTGTTTAAGAAGGTATGCAAATTTATGACTTACAAAACTTTTCTCGGCTCCACTATCGAAAAGTATGCAAGCATGTGAGTTATCGAGGAGAAACGTACCAGTAACTATCGTAGGATCAGCTACCGCTTCCTCGTGGCCTAGGGCCATAACTCTTCCTACTCCTCCAGCCATTCCTTCTTTGGGGCAGTTCCTCTTGTAGTGGCCCACTTCGCCACAACCGTAGCAAGCTTGGCCCATACCGGCGTTAGGAACCTGGGCGGCCTGAGTTGTTGGAGTCTTGCATAAACGGACTGTGTGTCCCTTCCTGTTGCAGTTAGAGCACTGCATCTCCTTGCAAGGTCCGTGGTGGTGGAAGTTGCACTTGGTGCACTTCGGGAGAGTTCCAGCATATGTTCTTGCTGGTAAGAGGTTCGCAGGGACAATAGGAGTAACTGTGGCAGCATTGATCGCCACAAGTTGTTGTTTCTTGGAGGATCCTTGCGAAGCCCCTTTTTTCCTCTTATTCCACCCCTTCCTATTGTGGTCGGGGTTGGACTTTTGTGGTACAGGTGTAGGGATTGATGTGTTCTGAGGTTTCCGGTGATCGATGAGAGATTGTGCTAGTTCCTTGGCGCTATCGAAGGTAATCGGCCTGGAAGCGATCACACTTGACTGGATCTGGGGCGACAGTCCCCATATATATCTCTCTATCTTTTTGCTCTGGAGAGCAACCATGTCAGGGCATAAGTTTGCCAGATCACAGAACCTATTTGTGTAGGTCGTGATGTCGGATCCAACCATTTGTAGACCCCAGAATTCCTGCTCGAGTTTTTGTACTTCGCCTCGAGGACAGTACTCTTTCATCAGCATGTCCTTTAACTTGTCCCAGCTGATGGAATACGCCACCACCAAAGTCAGATAGTTAACATGGTTGTTCCACCATGTTAGTGCTCTGTCAGAGAAGGTACAAGCTGCAAACTTGACCTTGTTGCCCTCCTGGCAAGCACAGATTTCAAAGACAGGTTCCATCTTTTCAATCCATTGTCTCAACACCATAACACTCCCAGTTCCATTGAAGCTGCGGGTTTTGGCGTTTGTGAAGTCCTTGTAAGTGCATTCCCGAGGGTGTCCATGGCTTTCGCCGTGGTTCGAGGGTGGTGCACCTGTTCCTGATCCACTAGGGGCAGGAGCGTTGATTGCTGACACAGCAACTGCAACTGCTACTGTGAAAGCTGCCTGGAACATGTTGGTATCGAAAGGATTAGGTGGTTGAAGAGGTACAGGTGGTGGTGGTGGTGTTGGTATTGGTGCTTCGTTGTTTGGGTTTCGCCTTGTACTTCTGCGTGGCGGCATCTTTAACTGTACGTTTAAAAGATGACGACATGGATAAGAATAAATGATTAATGAATGTGTCTCATGGACTAAATTCCCATAGCCCAACAACAGAAGGAATAGTATGACTAACTGAAGAAGGTAGCATTTGGATAATAATTTCCATAAGATTGGATATCTGTCAATAATACTGGAATTACAGATGTAACAAGTTCGGGAAAAATGGTCTAGAAGTAGGCCTTACATCAACCAAGATGGAAAATTTTGACAGAATTAAGACTAGATCAAGAGCTAACAGGTCTAAGATTTATACATATAGGAAATTAGACCAAAGTTTTACATAAACTAGGTTATATCCAAAAGATGAGTTGACAATATTCTATCGGCGACGAGAACTGCTAGCATGAGTTCTCGATCCCGACAGTAGACGTTCAATGTCCCTTATGCGCCTGTCCGACCTTGCTTGCTGAGCTCGGAGTTCTCTAACTTCAGCTCGGGTTTAGCAAGTTCCCTCTGCAGATTTGCATTGCGGACCAGAGTCCTTTCATGAGCAGACTCTAGTTGGCGAATGTGGACAGTGTTAACACTAGAGTTGGCGTCAACTTCCAAAACTTGATTGATAGTCGCCTGAGCCATTATCGTGTTCCGAGAAATCCTACGCACCATGATTGGTAGGACTCTATCAGCAGAACCTCCTTCAGTGAGGTTATAGAAACTTCGGTCTCCATTGTAGGGAATGGGCTGACCCTGTTCATGACTCCATGTAATCAAGTTAGTGGCCCACAGAGGTGTGGGTCCTTGAAACACAGGGCATGGGTTGAGGTTTGGGTTTTGAGCATTTGGGGGTAGGTTGTTGACTTCAGGTTCCGAGTCAGAACTATCGGAAAAACCTTCGGCATGGTGATCATCCAAAGGGATTGGGTGATCATCTTCTGGTTCTGCCTCTAGCCAACCAGCATTGCCTTGGTTTGGGAAGTACGGATCGCCATGGTGAAATCCAGCCATTATAATCTACGCGAGAAAACAGATATAAGAAATAGCTAAAATAGACGAACTAACTAAGATAATTACAATAAGACCAAATACACCTATGGTATTTCTTTACGGTTGTGTTGGTAAGTTTTTAGACTTGTTGCCATATCACAACCATTCTTGGGCATATGCTAATCACTCCTCGGACCAGCATAGTTGATCAGGCTATGCCATTCCCAAGACTGACCATATATCCCCAGGCTTACTTGTGATATTCAACAATCGTAATACTTTTGTTCTTGTCATTGTGACACTGATTTTAGTATGAATGCAGGCGCGTATACTTAAATATTTTATTATTTAAAAGTATAACTCTGAGATAGAGTGTTTTAATCCCGATGTATTTATAGTTAGTATATCTTTTATGGGTTGATATACTATATTCACTATAAACAATGCTCTGATACCAATCTGTCACACCCCAAAACCACGAACGGCGGAAACGTTCAGGGGTGGAGGACGTTATGTACAGTATCACAACAGTGTAATATAACAAACAAGCAACAACATCATCCATTGCATTACAAGTAGAATTTTAATACATGTGTGTTCTTTCATTGTAGTAATACACCAAAAATATACAATCAAAATAAAAGATGAGTCTTGTCTGCTCCGTCTCCGCAAAACCTGGCCATCGTACCTGTCTACTGTTGAGCTGAGAATACAAGTTATTTTGAAAGAGAGTATCAGCTTTAAAGCTGGTGAATTCATAAGTATTTAAGTGTCATTGTCATGCTTATGAAAATCTATCATGAAGGCCATGTAAACCTTTAAGTGAAGATGTTGATGTAAGTATGAAAAACCCTAGAAAATCCCTTATTTTCTATAAGTATGAAGTGTAGTCTTCTAGCAAGACCCGAATGTTTTGTTATGAGTATGTAGTCTTCTACCATGACCCGAATGTTCTATAAGTATGAAGTGTAGTCTTCTACCAAGACCCGAATGTTTTGTTATGACTATGTAGTCTTCTACCAAGACCCGAATGTTCTATAAGTATGAAGTGTAGTCTTCTACCAAGACCCAAATGTTTTGTTATGACTAGGTAGTCTTATACCAAGACCCGAATGTTCTATAAGTATGAAGTGTAGTCTTCTACCAAGACCCGAATGTTTTGTAAGTAATATGATAGCTTTTCCTTTCTATTGACTAGTACTAGAGTACTTAGTCTAACTCATTGTTTATGTGAAAGTATCACAAAATAAAGTAAACAGGAAAATAATCATGTAAGTGTTATTGTCTTGGGTTACCAGGACAAACATGACATCGCCGAAGCGAAAGATAGAACCTATGGACATCCGAAGAGTGTCCCCTCATCCTCTGTAGCGGTAGCAGGGTGGAAGGAGGGTTAGTCCCAACATCGATCTCCTAATATCGATCGTTAACCTAATGATCCTCCGAAGATTCACATCTCATCCACTGTTGCAACAGTTGGACAGAGGGATGGTTAGTCTCGTCGAATCATCCCATTGAACTGGGACAGGAAAGACAATCTACACAGTAAATACTAATAAATCATCCTCGTAATTCTAAGTACAAGTATCCAGGTAAGTAAATACAGGATAATGCACCTAAGTAACAATGTTCCTGTATGGTATTCATGTAATGTGTTCATGTAAGCGTAATCATGTATCAAGTAAGTATATGTAAACGTACTCAGGTATCATGTAATCAACTATAATTGTACTCGTGTATCAAGTAATGTACTGGTATGGACTCATGAATGAACTGACTCTTGTGTGATTCCTTGTAATAGGAATAATTTTTTGTTTCTTCTAACTATCCCTATGATAATTAACTGGAAAGTATGTGGTTGTTCAAGTAGATTTATGCACCCTCGATACACCAGGGTGTGGGAAATTGAACGAAGGATGAAAACTATAATCTCTAACATATAAATGAACATATGCGCATAAGTATAGTTTGATTCAAGAAGGTAAAATAATGGTTTTGCAAGATATCTAGGAGTTTTGAACAATAATTAAGAGTGACTTGATGTCATTCAACATTTCAAAACTAATACTTTTGTTATCAAACTATTTTAAGATAGAAAACCATTTCATGTGACACCTTTTGAAATATGTGAAATCTACTGAGTGAAAGCACAGTTATAAAATACATAAGATTGATTTAATAACATAATGTTTTCTACTTGTATTCCCCCCCCCCATTAAAGCATTTAAAATCATTTAAATCATTGATTAAGGGGTATGAAGTCACCTGTAGTTGGTGATTGGGATGAACTGAACGATATAGGATTGCTAGGTGTCAAGCGAGGACTTGTACACACACTACGATCCTAATGAACATATAATCACACATATATGCACTCAATTAGTCTCAAATCACTAATTGATAATGTTACGACATCCTAGACATAATAAACACTTTATATAAGTGTTTTAAGCCCTAAGGATTGCATCTAAGCTATTGTGGGACAAGGTACTTGTGCTTAGGGTTCCAAAGGACCCCATATATGATTTTACTCCGCATATACTAACACACATGGAGTTTACGGTTGTAAAATCTTGAGTTTACGGCCGTAAACTCCCAACCATGGGTGTTTGCTGTGTTTTGAAGTTCCATATGACTCCTAGAATTATTCCAACTTGGTGGTTCAATTCTTGAAGGGGTTTAAGGTCTAGAAATACTCCATTTAGGAGTTTACGGCCCTAAGGCCATTTCCTTTGGAGTTTACGGCCGTAAACTCCCTTGGAATGGTGTTTTTGTTGTTTTCAAGTCTCTTGCATATGAAGGATAGGTTCTAGACTTTTATCTAAAGCATATGAAGGCATTACGCACACTTTGGTGCCCCTTTAAGGAGTTTACGGCCGATGAACCATGTCATGGCCGTAAACTCAATTTGAAAGGTGATTCTCATGTGTTTAATGCCCTTGATTTATTGGGAACAAGTCTACGTAATCGTCTAAGGCTTTAGGAGCCTTAAAAGTACCATTTTGTGCTTGAAATTGGAGTTTACGGCCTAAGAAACTCTTGGGCCGTGAACTCCCAAACTTGGGTGGTTTTTGCTTCATTTCATGTCCCTAACACATTTACATATGAGTCTAAGGCAGTTGCATAACACAAGGGTCGGTCTAAGCTTTGTTTCGGGAGTTTACCGCCCAAGAACACCTTGGGGAGTAAACTCCTAGATCTAATGATTTAGCCATCTAAATCATGTTATAAGCACATAATAAGCTCTCTAACACTACTAGAAGGAGGTACTCACAATTTGGGATAAAAACCCGAAGATCCTTCAGAGAGAAAATGGCTTTTCTCTAGTTGGAAATGTGAATAATGAATGAATTTGGTTCAGAATTCTATTTATAGTCCTGAGATATTTTTCGAAGAAAATATTTTTATTACTGTAATGATCTCTAATATAATAGAGTGTTGGAATAGCAGTGTTGCACAAAACCCTAGTGCACCCACTCTCCTGATATTTCTGGAAGTGTAAACCCTGAATTACTCAAACTTACGCGAAAAGTCTGAAAATTAATTGTGACTGCTATAACTTCTATTGAAGTGATATAGTTTATATATAATGGAAATTTCGGGTTGTCACACACACCAACACCGGGGACTTGGGTCATTGGCCTAGCCGGAGACTTGCAGAAATGAGCAGTGTGCCCCTTCCTGTTGCAGTTAGCGCACTGCATTTACTGGCAGGGTCTGTTGTGGTGGAAGCTGCACTTGTTGCACTTGGGCAAGCTTACAGCATACCACTTCATTGGTGCATGAACGGCCACAACCTGCTGCTTTTTGGAAGATTTCTACACCGCCTTGTTCTTCTTGTTATCCCATAACTTTCGCTTGTTGTTGGCAGCTTTGGATGGTTTTGGGATGGCCAAGGTTGTTGTCATTGTCGGCGTACGGACTCCATGATCGATGAGCCATTGTGCCAGTCGCTTGGAACTATTAAAGGTAGTGAGGTTTGAAGCTAAGACATTCCCCTGAAATGGAGGCACCAGCCCCCAAATATTGCTCTCGACTTTCTTTCCCTTAGTAGGGACCATTCCCGGACATAGAGCCACCAGATCGTTGAACCTGGCAGTGTAGGCAACTATGTCGAAGCCCTTCATGGTCAGGCTCCAGAGTTCCTATTCAGGTTTCTGAACCGTGCCCCTTGGGCAGTTGTACTCAATCATGAGCTCCTTCAGAGCTTCCCAGCCCATAGCGTTAGCCACTATCAGGGTTAGTGACTTGACATGGTTATTCCACCATGTCAGGGCTCGGTCCGCGAAGGTACAAGCAGCAAATTTAACTTTGCTTCCTTCTAGACAGGAGCGGATCTCGAAGATCGATTCCGTTTTCTCGAACCATTGCCAGAGGGCAATGATTCCACCAATCCCGTTGAAGGACTTGGGCTTGCAGTTGGTGAAGTCGTTATACCACCACTCTCTAGAGTACTTTGGAGCATCACCTTGAGTGGAATGCATGGTTGTTCCACTCATGCGAGTACCACTAGCACTAAACTAGGCTAAGGCTACCGAAACAGCTACAACCACTGCAGCATGGATAGCTGTTGGATTGTATTGTGGATGAGGTGGTGGTGGTTTCATTGGAGTTATCGGAGGATTACATCTCATTGATCGACATGGAGGCATCTTTCAAATAAAAGTTTACAAAGATTAAGATGATAGTAAGAATCAATTATGAGTATAATGTGAGTGGTCCATGAACTAACTCGCCATAGCCCAACAAATCAAATGAGGGTTTGATTGAAATAGAGATCTAACAGTAGGAGCATGAAAGTACATAGATAGAGATTTCCCAAAAGATTAGATGTCTGTTAATAATATTAGCATTAATGATGTAATAACTTCGGGAAAATGACCTAGAAGTAGGTCTTACATCAAACCATAAAAAGAAATTTTGACAACATAGAGGTCTAGCAACAGTACTTGCAGTACAGGAATATTTACAGGGAAAAGTGCTACATAGAGCATAGATAAGAAGGCTATTCCTTAAACCAAAAAAAGGACGAGTAGATCATCTTCTACCGGCGACGGGTACCCCTCGAGTGAACCCTCAAACCTGCCAACTGATGCTCCACGTCAAGAAGGGGTCTTTCATATACTCTTTGGTGTGCTCGGAGCACTATGACTTCAACTCGAGTTGTAGCTAATTCTTGCTGCAGAGCCTCATTTTCTCTCATATCTCTCTCATGGGCACCTTCAAGATGGCGAATGCAGACTGTACTAACTCCCTCATTGGCATCAACTTCCATCATTCGGTTGATGACTGTCCTACCTTGCTCTTCATTTTGAGCAACCTTGCGGACCAGAATAGGCAGGACTTTCTATGCTGAGCCTCACTCGCTCAGGTTGTAAAAGCTTCTGTCTCCGTTGTATGGTATTTTTCGACCCTTCTCTTGACTCCATCTTCCCAAGTTCTCCGCCCACAGAGGCGTTGTGCCTTGAAAACCCGGACGAGGATTTGGGATTGGAGCTACCAGGAGTAGATCATTGACTTCTGGCTCGGAGTCAGAATCCTCTGGGAAGTTCTCTGCGAAGTCATCATCCATTCGAATTGCATGATTCTCTTATGGCTTTGCATCGATCCATCCACCATTACCTTGGTTGGGAAAGTACGGGTCGTCAGGGAGATTGAATCCAGCCATGTTATCTAAGTGATAAAAGGGATGAAAGAGATAGTTAATAGACGTACTACTTAAGATAATTATAGGATGATCCTTATTTGTTACTTCACTACTTGCGTAGTGCATACCAGTCATATTTAACCAAAACAGGACAGGCCTTCAAATAAGTGATCCTAACTCTAAATCCCCAACCAAACAAGGAACATGAAGTAAAGCAAAGATCACAGATTCTATGTCTATGACACCCTAGTCACATATAACCTTAGCATATCCACTAAGCAACTATTGAACTATTAATAATGACCTTCTAGTTCCCAAATAAGTAATTATAGTAACACAAAATACTCCTATAGTATTTTAAGTTTTATGTTATGTTCTAAAGTTTTCATTGTAGTAGTGTTGGTAAGTTTTTAGACTTGCTGCAACACCACAACCATTCCTAGGCACATGCTAATCACTTCTCGGAAAGATATAGTTGATCAGGCTATATCACACCCAGATTTGATTATATGTCCCCAAGCCTACTTGTGTCGTCCAACAACCGCAATACTTTTGTTTTGTCCTAGTATGACACTAATTTTAGTATGAATACAAGTATGTATACTTTCGTTAAATATTTTATTATTTAAAAGTATAAATCTTGGTCAGAGTATTTTAATCCCGATGTGTTTATAGTTCTATGTCTTTTATGGATTGATATACTTAATTCACTATAAACAAAGCTCTGATACCATTCTGTCACACCCCTAAACTGGAACGGCGGAAACATTTGGGTGCGGAGGACGTCATGTACAGTATCATATCAATGTATAATAGTAAACAAGCAACAACATCATCCATTGCATTAATAGTATAATTTAATACAAGTGTGTTCTGTGTATAGTTTGAAAGACACGAAAATATGAATCAAAATAAAAGACGAGTCTTGAACGTGCTCCGTCTTCTCAAAACCTGGTCATCGGTACCTGTCTACTGGTAACCTGAGAATACAAGTTATTTTGAAAAAGTATATCAACATTTAAGCTGGTGATGTCATAAGTATTTTAGTGTCATTGTTTTGGATAAGTTTGAATGAAAGTGTTTGTAAATGTTTGTTAGTGTTTGATGTAAATGTTGTATCTCCTAGAAAATCCTATAATTCTACTTTATTATGAAATGCAGTCTTCTACCAAGACCCGACTGTTCTGTATGTTTGTTCTTTTGTAAAAGGGAGTGTTTTTCCCATGTTGGGATTATTATGTTGCGTCATGGGCTCGGTCCTTAGCCCAGTTTTGATTGCCGGTATTAGGCATGTCCAATTGTGCATGTTTTGTTCTAGGGTTTAGTATATAAGCTGCATGCATGCAGTCTTTGTAGTTAACGCTTTAATTATTTGTCTCATTGAATTTTTGTAAATCCTAGCTCGCCTCTACAGTGGAAGTTCTTTATTGAGCTCTTCTGAGGCGTGACTTTATTTGAATCATAAGCACATCTTTGATTCCATTCTGTGTTCATATCATTATTGTGTTTGTCTTGTTTGATTTTCATATTCTTACCTCTGAAAGATGTAATTGATCTGAGATTTATTCTCTCCAGTTGGTATCAAAGCAGGAGACTGTGTAATTCATACACATCTCTTCTGTCGAAGAAGTTATTAGGGTTTTTAATTCCGTATTGATTGATATTAATTGAGCCGTCATTCCATATTGGCGTATCTCATTAATCGTTGATCTAAACCTAACAATATATTACAAGTCTGATCTTAAACAGGTAATCGATCAAAAGTCATTACAATGTCCATGGATGATTCTCAAACCAATCCAATCAACATCTCCAATAGCATTGGTTCTATGACAAGAATTCCAATCTTGTATACTCAACATTATGAAGTTTGGACGCATCACTTGGAAGATTATGTGATTGGATCGGAGGATAATTGGTACTTGATCTGGGAAGCAATCACTGCTGTCCCATTTGCTCACTCAAGCACCTCAAAGATTGTCAACACTCAGAAGGAGTACAATCAGCTTGTTAACAATGTCATAGATATTCCTCAAGACGTGAAGGGAAAGTTTCAATGCAACATCAAGGCCTTAAGGATGATTAGGTTTGCTTTGCAGTCAGATACATTTCGTTTGGTAAGTTCTTGTGCTACTGGTAAAGAGATTTGGGATAGATTAAAAGAATTGTATTCCACTGATGAAGATCTGGAACATTCAATTCAAACTCTCCTACTTTCTGAATTTGGTGATTTCAAGCAGATGCCCGAAGAGAAACTGGTTCAAGCTTTTGATCGCTTTAATC
This sequence comes from Lactuca sativa, assembly GCF_002870075.4. Classification (NCBI taxonomy): domain Eukaryota; kingdom Viridiplantae; phylum Streptophyta; class Magnoliopsida; order Asterales; family Asteraceae; genus Lactuca; species Lactuca sativa. The sequence goes on from NC_056623.2 coordinate 168,751,047, forward strand.
ATCTTTTAAGTAAGATGATAAAGCATGGAATTGAAAGGAAAGTTATTGAACAAAAGTTTACTTTCATGAACGGTCTTAGACCCGAATGGATGGTTGTTGTATCTACTGTTAAAGCACATGAACAGTTCAAGTCGTATTCTCTGGCGAAACTAGTGGGTATTTTGAAATCCCATAAAAGTGCACTGTCTAAGGAAACGAGTGTGGTTTCCAGTTTGGGTTCTTTAACCCTTGTCTCTAAAGGAAAAAGCTCTGTTGAAGAAGAAGAGGAATTGGATCTTGCCGATTACGATCTAACCGGTGAAGAATATGCCATGATGGTATCTAATCCTAGAAAATTCATTAAAAGGAAATTCCAAGCCAACAAGAACCAAAATTGGCAGAGAAGTTACAGCGCCGAAAAGATCAGGGAGGAACCGAAGATGGGGTCGAAGTCTGAAGAGTCAAAGAAAGAAATGAAAGTTGGTGGAGACTCAGGATTTGATTGCCATTACTGTGGAGGCAAGAACCATTTTGCAAAAGACTATATGATGAAAAAGAAAGCAGAAAAGATAGATGATGACGATGAGAAAGCGAACCTCCTGAGACGATTGGAGGAAGTCAAGAAAAGAAAGTCTACTGCTAACAATGTTACTATGAATGCTTTGATTGTACAAGATACAGACAATCGCGATGAATTTGGTGGTGTGGAGGTATGGTCCACAGATTTAGAGGATGAAGAAGTCAGAAAGCCCACTCATGGGAAGGCGATGCTTGTGAAAGAAGAACCTGTAACAGGAAGGTCTTTTATGGTGACTGAAGGTGTGTCTCAAATGAGAGGATATACAACCGATGGTGGGATAGAAAGCGAGAAGGAGCGAGAGGACAGGTGTTTTGCTGCTAAACCTATCAGTGCACAGATCAACGAATGTGATGAGTTGATCAAGAAGGTACAAAATATTCTTGCTTCTCTAAATATACCTGTTACTAACTATGAAAAGGAATTAAATAACTTAAAATCTATATTTTCAAGCATAAGTAGCAGTCTCACTCAAACCCGTGTCACAAATTCTAACCTAACTGATCAAATTAGCTGGATATCGTCGAAGAGTGAGGAAAGGAGGATGTGGATTGAGCAGAAGGAGAAATAGTTGATTAGGTCTAAGGATGATTCGATTTATTTGCAAAGAGACAATCTTAAACTTTTAAAACAACGAAATGTGTTTTGTGTGATTGCTAAACGACTTTATTTTAATATCACTCAGTTGCATCTTGATTGTGAAATAGGAAAGAAGATACATCACTTGATTTTACCCTTCTTTGAGTTAAAGGAGGATGAAATCGATGTTGAAGCCTACAACTGTGAAAGCGTTGTATCTTCTGATGAGGTCTCTCTTGCATATAAAATTGGTCTTGACAAAATTGAATCCTACATAAAGTCCAAAGACGACAAGGACATGCTTAAAAATCTGCTAGCTGAGAATGATAGATTGAAGTTAAGAACCGAAACTGTACATAAATTTGACTCTTTGAATGCCAAATTAAGTTCAGAAAATAAAATTGATTTTGAAAATGCATCTGAACTTAATGAGGATGATGATCTGAGTGAAATCTCTGTAGAAGATTTGGTGGACTGTTCAGAATTTGTCAGGAGCGAACCTGAAACACGTAAAAATTTGATTTCTGAAAATTCTATTGAGTTCGCTCGCTCGTCAACAGACAAGACCAAAACTCATAAAGAAAAAGTTGTTGTGTATCAAAAGGTACAAACCACACCAAATCAAGTCTACACGGTCCCAGGTGTCACCCCACAACAAACTGCAGAATTAACAACTATGGTGGAAGAAGATAATGCTGCCGGATGTGATGAGTTCTTCTGGTCAGCACCAATAGACAACAGTGATGAGACGAAGGGCCTATCTCAGAAGATCTCATGGAGAGTGAAAGGTAGATATGTACCCGAACCACTAAATGAGCCTGCAAGATATGATGTGGCAAGCACAAGTGGAACCAAAACATCATTGGGCGAACCTGCGCAAACCACTAGTGAAACATCCTCAACAAAGAGTGACTACTATGCTCCTGCTTCAATGAAAAAGGCTAACATCCACAGAAATCCAAAACAGGTGGTTGATCGAAAACACCAACGAAATCTAAGATACAAGAAGAACCTCAGAAAGAAAACAGTTTTGGAGATCATGAAATCCTCACTTTGTAACGATCAAAAGGAAGCACAAATCTCAAGAGGAATCAAGGAACCGAAAGGGTAGTTTCGGTCCCTCGACCGAAAAGTACTGAAAGGAGAGTTTCGGTCCTAAGAACAACATCAACCGAAAGGGTAGTTTCGGTCCCTCAACTGAAACGAACCAAAAGCGTAGTTTCGGTCCCTCGAACGAAAGGAACCGAAAGGAGAGTTTCGGTCCTAGGAGCAATATCAACCGAAAGAGCGGTTTCGGTTCTCCACCGAATAGCAACCGCAAGAACAGTTTCGGTCCTCATCCCTACAAGTTTAATCAGACTCACAGAAGATCCAATGCCACCTCTGAACCTTCACATTCTAATAATTCTTTTTCTTCAAAAGATTTAAAGGGAAAAGGAAAGCTCTTTCTAGAAGATAACAGACGTCCAAAAGAGATCCAAAAGAATGCTGACGTCAACACCACAAATCCCAATCCTACCGAATCTAATCCAACCAAAATTAAAGGTTTCACCATAAAAAGAAAAGATGAAACAACTTTAATTAAACGTACTTACTTGGTTGATATTTCTCTTACTATTCCCTATCCTGTAAAAGGCTCACAAGGACCCAAGAAACTTTGGGTTCCTAAATCTGCTTAATATTTTGCAAGTTATTCGTGACGAGAAGTTTGACGAAGAATGGTATATTGATAATGGCTGCTCGCGTCACATGACAGGGACGAAGGACGAACCGAGGGAGTTTCAGTCTCTCAAGGATGGTGGTATTATGAAGTACGACAACAACTCATTTGGCACTATCAAAGGCTATGGAATGATCACTAATGGTGATTTCTCGATAAGAAAAGTGGCTTATGTTGAAGGGCTCCAACACAACATTATCAGTATACCACAGTTGGTAGTTGGCACTGGATTGAAGGTATCATTTGATGATAAAGGCTCAGAGATTGTCGAGAAGAAATCTAATAACGTTCTGCTAAAGTCAAAGCGATAGGGGGAAATGTATTCTTTGAACCTCAGCCCAACTCGAGGTGAACCAGCAGTTTGCTTACTCACGAAGGCTCACTCATATGAAAGTTGGTTATGGCATCAAAGACTCTCTCATCTGAATTTCAAGGATATCAACAAGCTGGTTTTAGGTGGTCATGTTCGAGGTCTTCCAGTTCTAAAATTTGACAAAGAACATCTATGTGCTGCCTGTGAAATGGGAAAGAAAATAGGCAAAGTCATCCTCCTATTATCAATACAAAGGTGATAGAACCGTTGGAGTTGTTACATATTGACCTGTGTGGTCCCTCGTCCATTTAAAGCATTGGTGAAAACAAGTACATTCTAGTTATAGTGGACGAATTCTCTCAATTTACAAGGGTGTTCTTCTTGAAGCAAAAGTCTGAAGCTACTCCAAAGCTTAAGCTCTTCCTAAAACAGGTAGTGACTCAACTAAGGAAAGTTGTTCGCAACGTGAGAAGCGACAATGGTTTGGAATTCAAGCACAAATATTTTGAAGATTTTCTTGCTGAGAAGGGAACGACTCATAATTTCTCAGCCCCATACACTCCACAGCAGAATGGTATCATTGAAAGACGAAACCAATCACTGGGTGAAGCAGCTCGAACAATGCTATGCTTCGCATCCTTGCCTTTGTATTTCTGGGCTGATGCAATTGTTGCTGCTTGTTATACTCAAAACACGTCATACTTAAACAAGCATCTGGGCTGATGCAATTGTTACTGCTTGTTATACTCAGAACAGGTCATACTTGAACAAGCGATTCTCCATCACTCCTTACGAGATTTTGAACAATCGTAAACCGAATGTGAAATTCTTTCATGTGTTCGGTTCAAGATGCTTCATCTTCAACTCCAGAGAGAATCGAAACAAGTTTGACGCTAAGGCTGATGAAGGAATATTCTTAGGTTACTCCTTGAATTCTAAGGCGTATAGAGTTCTGAATAAGCTCTCTAAGAAGATTGAACAAACATACTATGTCACTTTTGACGATAGCTATGTTAAGAAGATGAAATCAACAGAAGGTGCAACGCAAGAAATCTTTCCAAAGAATGGTCAAGTTACTACCTCTATTTCAAATCTTTTTGAGCAATATTTGCTTCTTTTTGATGACCCTCAAAAGGCGATTGATTCTGAATCAACGGCGAAAGACAACAAGGTTGATAATCTAAAACGAATCATCGACGATGCTGCTCAAAAGATGGCTGATGCTCAACCCAAAGAAACCAAGAGTCCAGACGCAAGCGAACCTTCAAATGATCTTCCTAATGTCCAGGGGGAGGGTCCATATCTTCAACACGATCAAGGTTCATCGTTCCAGGGGGAGAGTCTATCATCACAATCTTCAAGCTCCTCTGAGAATCCAATCGAAGGAAGTGATACTAATCCAGATACTGAACAGACGTCATCCTTCAAGGGGGAGAACACCAACGTCAATGATGATGAAATTCTGTCAGAATAGGTAGAAGAAATCAATGCAGAATTGGATCCCACTTGTGATCCAAATTACCCACCACTTATCAAATGGACCAAAGATCATCCTTAAAGTCAAAATTTTGGGGAATCTTCAGAAAAGGTGTTAACTCGATCTCAAATCAAAGCGAAACAAGCTGCACTCTTTTCACAAGTAGATTTTCGCATGTTCAACTCCTTTGTTTCCAAAGTTGAACCGTGGACCGTTAATTCTGCCCTTGATCATTCAGACTGGGTTCAAGCCATGCAAGATGAGTTAAATGAGTTTGAAAGAAACAAAGTATGGCGACTTATTCCAACTCCAAAGGACGCTTCGGTTGTCGGTCTGAAATGGGTATTCAGAAACAAGATGGATAAGTAGGGAAATGTCATTCACAACAAAGCTCGGTTGGTTGTCAAAGGCTACTGTCAGGAAGAAGGCATCGATTATGAAGAGACCTGCGATCCTGTTGCAAGATTAGAGTCTGTTCGTATCTTTCTTGTCTATGCTGCACACAAGAACTTTGAAGTCTATCAGATGGATGTCAAATGTGCCTTTCTCAACGAAGAACTTGAAGAGATTGTGTATGTTGAGCAACCGCCAGGTTTCGTGAACAAGAAGTATCGAGATCATTGTTACATACTTGACAAAGCGGTATATGGCCTAAAACAGGCTCCTAGAGCATGGTATGAAACTCTAACTCGATTCTTAAAAATGTCTAAATTCAAACAAGGTTCGGTTGACCCAACCTTCTTTCACAAGAGAGAAGGTAACCACCTTATGATAGTCCAAATTTATGTTGATGACATCATCTTTGGCTCCACGAATCCCAGCTTAACAGCTGAATTCAGGAAGTTGATGGAACCTAAATTTAAGATGAGCTCAATGGGTCCAATTAACTTTTCCTTGGCTTAAACATTAGACAGGGATCCAAAGGCATTTTTATTAATCAGGAGGCATACACCAAGACACTATTGGCTAAGTTTGGTATGATGGGAGACTCCAAAGTGAAAGTACCAACGGCCTTTGGGACAAAGCTTACACCCTCATTGGAAAAGCCAACTACCGATATGATGCTCTATCGTCAAATGATTGGGTCTCTGATGTATCACACAGACAGTAGAGCTGACATCATGTTTTCAGTCTGTTACTGTGCCAGATTCCAAGCTAACCCCCGCGAACCTCATCTGCAAGCTGTGAAAAACATATTTCGCTATCTGAAGCGCACCTCTTCTCTCGGTCTGTGGTATCCAACCAACTCAGGATTCTTTGTTCAAGCATTCTCAGACGCTGACTTAGGTGGCTGTGGATTAGATCGTAAAAGCACCACTGGAGGATGCCAATTTCTAGATGGTAAATTGGTTAGTTGGCAATCAAAGAAACAAACTTGTGACTCTCTATCCACTGCAAAAGCTGAATACATTGCTGCAGCATCATGCACATCTCAAGTGGTATGGTTACAAAGTCAGCTTAGGGATTATGGGCTAAACATGAAGAAAATCCCACTATATTGCAAATCTGAAAGCGCAATTAGGATTTGTCACAACCCAATGCAACACTCAAAGACTAAGCATATAGTACTGAGATATCACTTTATCAAATATCACATCGAAGATGGCAACGTGGAAATCCATTTTGTCAGGACAACTGATCAACTGGCAGATATATTCACTAATGCTTTACCTGAAGCGAGCTTCAACAAGATTTTACAAGGCCTAGGAATGATGGAAGAAGAATCCGTACCAAAATTGCCTTCGCTTCAATAAAGGCAACAAGCGAAATAGAGCGAACCGAAATGAACCGAACGTTCGGTCTATTTTGGGTTCGGTCTATTTCGAGTGAAGTTTGGCCAAGAACCGAAATGAACCGAACGTTCGGTCTATTTCGGGTTTGGTCCTTCTGAACTCGTTCGCTTCTTTTTCTTCTTAGGGAATTTTGATGATATTACAATGTACATTCTTTTCAATACTTCTTTTTATATTTATAAAACTCAAAAATATTTTCCTTTTTCAATTAACTCTTTTTCACAAAATACTAAAATAATTTTCGTTTTAATCAAGTTTTTTTTAAAGTGTTATTCTCAATGATGAAGATCCATAAGCTATGATGTCTTTTCTACACACCGTTCACACGTCCCTAGAAGCATGCTGTTGTATGTTGACTAAAGCCTCAAAAGATTTTGAGTGACGCCTTAATAACATGATATATACAAATCATGTTTTCCCAAACTAGGCTGCAATATTCACTCTAATCATGAGCTACCTTACTCTACTCATATTGAGCTACCTTACATTCGCTTCTTATACCATATCCATCATTTTTCTCCATTATACTTCTTTTTACCAATATAACCCTTGAGACTCTCAGTATATACCACTGAAGTTGATGGTTATACAAAATTTTGTGTTAATGATCTTAGTTTCGTGCCACTATAAACTAAGTGAAACCCACAATCCAACACCAATAATGAATTGACGGTGAATTATCATATTTAAGATCTTACTTGTTACCTAATGAAATCTCTTTTTAATTTTTGAGTGATCTTTTATGAATTTGTCTAAAACCAAGGCTTTTCTTCCCCTAAAGATCCATTTTATTTTTGTTTTTGAGATTTCTATAATTTCTTTTGTCATTATAAAATATATCCTACCTACTTGTTCAATAGATCTCATTGATCTCACAAGTACTTCGTTCAGTTTCGGTCTTATGTCAAGTACCGAAATTATGAATTGAAGCAAAAGCCACCCTTTATAATCTCTAAAAGATGCCTTTCAATACTTCTTAACAAGTTATTGATCGTTATTTAATGGGAAACCAAACAAGCCCTTTAATGTCTCTCTTGACTTTGAAGGAAGCGATTCCTGCCCAGAATCAGTCATTTTATGTCTCTTTAAGACATCACAAATTATCACAAAAAGTTTGCTTTATTTCTTTATCTTTTACACCCTGTGCACGAAAATTTTTAATTTTCCACAATCTGGTTCTTTTAAGGCTCTTCAATAAAGCACAACAGGCAATGGCGATTCAAATGGATTCTGGGGTGACGATTGGCATACAGCGAATGCTGACTAGTGGTTATCCAATCGTTTTGTTGATTTGAAAAAGCGATTTTTATGGGATGGCGTGCAAAAAGCAAACGTCCTTTCTCTTTCCTGCGTCATCATCGGTATGAAAACTGTTCATCCATCAAGTTAGGTGCTCTTTTTGAAATAATCCAAGATATCAGCCGGATTTTTCTCTCTCCTCCTTGTAAGTATAAAAGGTTTTGGCACACTCATCTTTTCCTCTTTATCACTTACAAAACTCTCTCAATGAACAAAGGCGATTCCTTTTACTGTTCATCATCTTCTCCAAGCTTCTACAATGGCAGACTCTTCTTCAGTTCATGATACCTCTGTTCGCCAACCCCTTCTCACCATCAAACCTCAACAAAACCTGATCATCGATCTCACTCCTTTTATCTATGAGCCCTACTTGCTATATGTCATCGAGTGTCTCAAATACTCCCCTCTCGTCGATGCTCTGACCAAAGTTGAAGTCGTACCAATGTCCTGCCTCTCACTCATCTACTCCACTGCATATTACGACAAAATTGCTGAAAGGATTCACTTTGAAGTCCACAACGAGAAGACTTCTATCTCCAAGCACCGCTTCTGTAACCTAATTGGTCTTTCTCAAGAACAAAGCCTAGTGAACCCTTAATCCATCACCATTGGTCAACTATTCGCTATGTTTTATCAAATGGGGTATACTGAAACCCTCACCACCATTACTAAGTTCAAGAAGTCCTGCCTTCCTCCTCAATGGAATGTCCTTTTCACTCTGCTATTTAAAGGGCTCTTTGAGCGAAGCGTCGGCTCAGATGGGGCGAGCAAGTCTTTTATGACTGTGCTATATGGACTCTACCATGGGATAGATTTGGATTATGGAAACATTATTTGGCAACAACTGGTTCAAAGCTTGGTCTTTTCGTCCAGACACTCAAAAATCTCATGTGGGCGATATTGGTTTATAATCACTAAGTGGGAAATGGATTGTCTTCATGTTCCAATCATGGCGTATTCTCTTCCCTCCTCCATCGCCACTTTTCACACAACCAAGACAATCATCACAGATCCCACCAAGTACTCCTTCATTGGACCCGTTCCTGAAACCATGCTTGCTTGTGTCTCTGCAGTGAGCAATGTTCTGCAACAATATCGAAAGATTTCGTCTTTGGGTCCAAGGGAGCTAACGCCAGCCATGGTTCGCTCCATTGAAGAAGCTGACAAGCCAGCGAAAAGGGGAAAGAAAACTGACACCCAGAAAGAGACCCGTGTTTCCAAACCAACCAAGGGGCAAACCCCTAAGAAGCGAAAGTCTGACAAGGCTGCTCCATCCAAATCTCAACCGAAGAAGCAGAAGAAGCCTGCTAGGAAGCTTATACTCCAATCTTCTAGTGATTCAGACTCAGAGTATGTTCCTCCAAACATAAGTCTGCTCCTCCTTCAGAATCCAAGAGTGAAAGCTCTGATGATGAGGCTTCGGGTCGAGGTGATACTCCGCCTCGCTCCCCTACCCCAAAAATTCCAGTTCGCTCCCAGCCTCCTTCTCCTCCACCTGTTACCATCCCAGTATCCATCCTTCCAATATTTCCTATCCCAACCACTCAACCATCCACCACTATTCCCATCCCTACTCCTATATTCACAGACACTACTACCACCACTACTACCACAGGGGCTCATTCTACAGCTCCCACTCCACCCGTTACAACCGAACCACCAGTAACAACCGAACCTCCAACCACTAGCAAACCCTTATCTCCTACTCCATCTACAGACACCAGCCCAGTTCTAGGCGGTGAGGACTTGGAATTTGATTCCACTTATTTTAGTCCTTACCGTGTAAAAAATGATGAAGATGATGATGAGCCTGTTACCAAGCGTTATCTCAAAGCAGTAAACGACACACTCGAACAACTGCTTTCCTCCTCTTCCTTTGGGGCTTACTCTGACGCTGCTTTAAAGGCTTTGTGATCCTCGGTATCCCAGTCACAAACAAGAGGGGCATATCGAGATTTAAACATGCCATTGAAAAGTTTCAATGAATCTCATCTAAACCTAGGAATTCTAAATACATTTAGAACTTAAAGTTATGTTTTGTGGTGGAGAATTAGTGAATCGTCATTCACTTACCTTCAAATTGTTTGCATGTTAGATTACGACATCCCTTTTCTAATATGTAAATATTGTTGTTGGATCCTAGCCCTAATTTTCTTATTGGGTGATTATTAGGGATTCATATTCTAATCTATCTTTGTCCTTTCTATTTGTAGATGTCGAACGCAAACAACGTTGCTGCTAGTTCATTCACATTGATGAGCCTTTGTCAAAAGGTCACTTTCGATGGGACGAACTTTAGCGACTGGATAAGATACATTCGCAATATTGCTCGCTATGAGGACAAGGAGTATGTCCTCGATGAGAAGCTCGAGAAATCAACCCTGAAATCGCTACTCCGGCTGAAATGACCGCTTTTGAAACTCACGAGCGTGATGCAACGAAGGTACATTGCATCATGATAGCCACTATGAACTCCGAATTCCAAAAGTCCTATGAGGACATGTACCCGTACGAGATGCACCAAGACTTGTTGGAGAGCTACCACCAAAACGTGAGACAAGAGCGTTATGAGATTTTCACTAACATGATTTCCGCTAAAATGGGTCATGGAGAGTCTCTTACCGTGCACCTGCAAAAGATGCAAAGGTATGTCGACCATCTTCGCAAGTTGAATGTTGACTTTCGGGAAGACTTGACGATCGACATGGTGCTTCACTCTTTGCCTCCAAGTTACAATCAATTTAGGATGACCTACCACATGAACAAAGAAGAGGTCACCCTAAGCAAGCTCGAAGGTCTCTTGAGGGTCGCTGAGAGCAACTTCATGGACAAGTCTGTTGCACCAACTCCCAATCCACCCGCTGCTCCTGTTTTGGCTATTGGACAAGGAAGGGGAAAGAAGAGGAAGGATTCATCTAAGAACCATCGCAAGGTTAAGTCCCGAGATGGTGCCTCTACTAGTGGGACCAAAGTTGATCCTGCTAAACCCTGCCCTAACCCAAAGGAGGCAGAGTGCCACCACTGCCACAAGATAGGACATTGGAAGAGAAGCTGCCCAGAGTACCTGCAAGCCATCAAGGAAGGAAAGATCAAGCCGTCTTTTGCAGGTATATACACAATTAAATCTAACGATTCATCTCATGCTATTTTCTTGGGTTCTTGATACCGGTTATTGTTACCACATTTGTTCTAATGTGCAGGGACTAAGAAGAAATAGAGACGTGGAGCATGGAGGAATAAATCTAATCATGGGGAATAGAAGATCGTCGCCTGTAACCAAGATTGGAGTGTATTCTTTAGTGCTTAGGAATGGTTTATCTTTAGATTTGAACAATTGTTGTTGTTCGCCAGAAATGGCTAGAAACATCATTTCATCTCATGGTTTGTTTAGACAAGGTTTTAGATTTTCTTTTAATAATGAGAATGGTTCTATTTTGGCTTATCTAAATGGTGTCTTTTATTTTGAAGCTATACCATGTAATGGAATTTATGAAACCGTTATGATTGTAGATAACTTAGGAAATGATGTTTTATGCATGGATTCTTCCAATAGTATGGATAGAGCATCCTTGTGGCATTATCGTCTTGGACATGTCAAAAAGAAGCGCATAGCCCAACTCCAAAAGGATGGAGTGTTGGAGTCATTCGACCTTAGGGAAGATGACACATGCGAATCTTGTTTGCTTGGAAAGATGACTAAGTCACCCTTCACAAGTATGTGTGAAAGGGGTGAGGGTCTATTGGACCTTATACATACCGATGTATGTGGACCGTTTAGATCAACCACGAAGGATGGGAACCGGTTCTATGTGACTTTTACCAATGACTATAGTAGATATGGGTATATCTACTTAATCAAGTAAAATTCAGAAACTTTTGAAAAGTTCAAAGAGTTCAAGAATGAAGTGGAGAATCAATTGGGAAGGAAAATCAAGATGCTTCGATCCGATTGAGGAGGAGAGTACCTAAGTCTTGAATTCCACGATTATCTCAAGGAGTGTGGAATAGTTTCACAATTGACGCCACCTAGGACACCACAATTGAATGGTGTGGCAGAAAGGCGTAATCGAACCTTGTTGGACATGGTTCGCTCTATGATGAGTCGTGCTTCACTATCAATCTCTTTTTGGGGGTATGCCTTAGAGACTGCCGCCCATATCCTTAACCAAGTCCCTACTAAGAAGGTTGCCAAAACACCTCACGAGATGTGGACAGGGAAAGATCCCTCGTTGGCACATATCAAGGTTTGGGGTCGCGAGGCTTTCGTAAGACGAGATACTCACGACAAGCTCGAATCTCGTAGTGAGCGATGTATTTTCATCGGCTACCCGCAGAAATCCTTTGGATATCTCTTCTACAGACCAAAGGACAATGTTGTCTTTGTTGCGAGGAAAGGAGTTTTCCGAGAGCGAGAACACATAAGCCAAGGAGACAGTGGGAGGCAAATCGAGCTTAAAGAGATTCAAGAATCGATAGATGAAGGAACCTCTACCGCTGGCACTCAACCCGAGGAGGAAACTCCGGTTGAACCGATTGGCGAATCCTTACCTCTTAGACGTTCCAAAAGAGTTAGAGTTCAACCCCAGTTTTATGGTTTTCATATTACTACCGAAGGGGACACGTATATTAGTGATGGTACACTAATAAACCTTGATGAACCTAATAGCTATAAGGAAGCCATGGCAGGCCCAGAATCTGCGAAATGGAAAGAGGCAATGGATAGCGAGATCCAATCCATGTATGATAACCAAGTTTGGAATTTGGTTGATAATGTGCCCGGACGTAAGACCGTTGGGTGCAAATGGATCTTCAAGAAGAAGACCGACGTGGATGGAAACGTACACACATATAAAGCGCGATTGGTCGCGAAGGGCTTTACTCAAACTCCCGGAGTTGACTATGATGAGACCTTCTCACCAATTACGAAGATAATGCCTATTAGAGTGATGCTAGCTATTGCCGCATTTCATGATTATGAGATTTTGCAAATGGATGTCAAGACCGCTTTCCTTAACGGAAAGTTGGCTAAGGATGCCTACATGGCTCAGCCAGAGGGGTTTGTGGATCCGAAGCATCCGAATAGAGTGTGTAAGCTTGAGAAGTCCATTTATGGACTTAAGCAAGCATCTCGCAGATGGAATCTTTGCTTCGATGAGAAAGTCAAAGACTTTGGATTTGTACGAAGCGAAGATGAATCGTGTGTATATGTCAAAGCCATTGGGAGTATAGTAAGCTTCCTCGTTCTATATGTCGATGACATATTACTCATAGGAAATGACGTCCCGACTTTGCAGGAGGTTAAGTCCTGGCTCGGGAAGTGCTTCGCTATGAAGGACCTCGGAGAGGCTTCTTATATTTTGGGAATAAGGATAGTGAGAGAAAGAAGTAAGATACTAATAGGACTTAGTCAGAACACTTACTTAGAGAAGGTACAAAAACGTTTTAGTATGGAAAACTCGAAGAAGGGAGAATTACCGATACAAAGTAATGCCAAGTTGAGTAAGACTCAAAGTCCGAGTACCGAAGCTGAAATAGCATAAATGAGCCGCGTACCATACGCTTCTGCAGTTGGCTCAATCATGTATGCTATGACTTGTACTCGCCCTGATGTAGCCTTTGCTTTGAGCATGGTTAGCAGAAATCAAGGGAATCATGGCAGAGCCCATTGGATTGCGGTTAAGAATATCCTTAAGTACCTTCGGAGGATGAAGGAATGGTTCTTAGTCCTCGGAGGGAGTGATGACTTAAAGGTGTGAGGGTATAGTGACGTCAGCTTTCAGACCGACAGGGACAACTATCGTTCGCAGTCGGGCTGGGTCTTTACCCAAAATGGAGGAGCAGTAACTTGGAAAAGTTCCAAGCAGGAAACCGTAGCTGATTCAACGTGCGAATCAGAGTACATTGCAGCGAGCGAAGCGTCGAAGGAGGCGATATGGTTGAAGAACTTTATCGGTGATCTTGGAGTTGTACCTGCCATAAAGGAGCCCATGGAAATTTTCTGTGATAATGAAGGAGCGGTTGCCTTGACCAAGGAACCGAGGGATCATGGTAGATCTCGACATATCGACAGAAAATATCACTTTATTAGACATCGTGTAGAAGAAGGACAACTCGTAGTAAAGAGGATATCATCAGAAGATAACCCAACAGATCCGCTTACGAAGGGACTGAGTAGGGTTAAGCACTTGCAACATGCTAGGAATATTGGGCAGGATGATATTAGCATAGATTAGATAGTAGTAGAAACATGTAATAGATAAATGTAATTAACATTTGATTATTAAATAAAGGAATATTATTTATGAGTAATGTTACTGTCTTGTGTTAATTGTTTAACTATTGTTTCATTTTTTGCATGTTTTTACTTCCAGAATAATTGAGTTTATTAAGAATAATCGAATTATTCAAATTGTCCACAATCCTTCATATGTTGGAAGTAGATATGAATGAAGATTGTCATGAATCGGTGTGTAGATTGTCTAAATGGTTTTAGACATAGCAAAGGGTTGCGGCAACGTTCATGAGTGCTTATGAACTGGTTTTGAGCATTGGAACAAACCCGTGCTTGCTAGAATCACCTTATGGAATATGATATAAAAGGATGATCGCAAGACGATAATATCATATAGTCTTAAAACCTAGATATATGGTTTGTTATTTGTTAATTGGCTGTACATTGATAATGAGAAAACGCATCAGTAACTCGGTGTTATAAAACGCATTGTTGTGTATAGTTGATTAATTATCACACCCCCGAACCAGACGGTGGAAACGTCCGAGGGCTGTTGTGACTCAATTGAATACCATCACAATGAATATACATGAAACATAACATCATTCATCACCAAGCATTGGAATATTACAACTGATAGTGTTTACATCCATTACATTGTTCCAAAATATTACATGCCCAAAAATAAATTGTTCATTGTTAATTAAACAACCGCAAAACATCATAGAGTACAATTCTTCCTTCACTTTACCTGTTACCTGAGAATACAAGTATTTTGAAAAACGTCAACATATGAAATGTTGGTGAGTTCATAAGTAATGTTTGAAATCCAATGTGTTGTAATGTTTTGAAAACCACCAGAAAATCCGATATTTTCTGAAAATAGTATAGTGTAAAAAGTGTGAAGATCCGTAAGTATGCTCGTTTGTTTTCTATAGATGTAAGCGTACGATTTGTAAAACTCGATATGTAGTTCATAGGTGTATTAGTTAAAAACCCGACGTTTTCCTATCACTTTGCTTTAATTAGTTTATGTGTTGTTATTTCGTTACAATAGAGGTATTCGTTAAGCTCCGGAGACGTTGGATTAACAGTAGATGGTGAATTGTTGTAACGTACATTAATGAAAACGACCAGTTGACAACCGTACAAACGATCCCTTAGGCGTCGCTTGCACTTATTCACGTAACCCAACCCCCCCCCCCCCCCCCCCCCCGGACTCATGTAGCCCCATGACCGAGGGGGAAAAGAAGGTGCGAAGCCCCCGGTATTTCCCTACGTCGTTCAAGGCCATAGAGAATGCGAAGGACCCTTAGCCTAACTCACAATAGTGAGTGCTCGACTTCGCTAGCAGTAATGAATGACCATTGGGGACCAGCAGCACGTTTGCCATTGAAAGTCCTTTTACACGAAATTAAGTCGTATTAGACCCAACTACATGTAAGTAAATTTCCTTTGGGCCTAAAGATCATATCATTGGGCTAGCTAGGCCCAACAAGCATCATTTGAAACTTTTGGACCCAAGGACGGAGCGTCGACGTCTAGCGTATTCCCACGAGTGTATATAGTTTCCGAGAGTTCCATGTGTGTATTGAGTGTCGTAGTGTTAGTAGTTTCGGATTTGTTATTGATTCGAGACCGAATCAATTCGTTCAATAACGATTTTTGGTATTATAGGTGTATTGAAATATGCCGATAGTCGAGTTACTAGCGTTTCATCGGGCCGGGTTCATTGCTTAAGACATTAATCTTTTACATTTTTCAGACCCTTCTTTCTAGATGAATTTACACTTTTGGACCTTATATAAATAATTTATATTTTAGTCCTTAAGTCATTATTCTTAACACTTTAGTATCAAAACTTGTAGAAAAAGTATTTTTCCGCTCAAAGCTTTTTGAAAAATAGTTTTAGTCCCTCAAAATGAAACTTTTTCGGCTGGAACCTTCATTTTCGCAAATTTTACACTTTTGGCCCAAATTGGAAAATTTTTGCAACTTTGGTCCTTTTTAATTATGAAAAGCATTTTTAACCTTTGAAAAGGACTTGGAACACTAGTAGTCCACTGTTTTACGGAAAAACACAGTTTCAGCCCCTCAAATTGGAAAATTTCGCATATTGGGCCCTATTGGGCCGAAAATGTCATTTTTAGCCCATTAAGCTTGAAATTTATATTTTTAATCCTCCAAAAGAGTATATTTCCAGAAAATACTTTATTGAAACTATTTTGACTCATCTAACCCATCAGAATTCGTAATAAGTCATTTTGGGCCCTTTAACTTTATATTTTTAACATTTTGCGTCCAAAAATGAGTTTTTAGCCCGAAGAAGATGTTATTAAGCCACTTAGCTATTTTTATTGGAATACTTTGTATGTAGAAATATAATTGATGCTAGTATCATTTAACATAAAGTATATCTTGATTTTTAGGGGCTTATGACTAGATCCAACATCATAATCACACGAAAACACACATATAAGCATAGAAATCATACAAAGCATACAAATACATATAGATCTACACTTTTACATGTATTCCCCCCCCCCCCCCACAAAAAAAAACTTATAAAACAGAAAAATAGGGAGTATGAAGCTCACCTTAGGGTGTGGTTTCGGTTTTTGGAGAAAAGATGGAAGAAATGAAGTGATTTTTGGCCTTAGCACCCTTTTCTTGAAGATCTCGAGTTTGAGAGGTTCTAAGACACAAGTTTATGATTTCATGAGAGTTAAGAAGAGATTTTAGATAGATCAAGGAACCTAGATCATAGAATTTAGTATAACCTTACCTTGGATGGTGATTTTTGTGAAAAATCTCCTTGGAATGCACTTAAACCTCGAAAATTTTAGGAGAGGGAAGGAGGAGATGTTCTTCACAACTTAGGGAGGATGAAATGAATTTTGTGAGTGTACGTGTGTGTGTTCGGCCGAGAATGAGAGAGAGGAAGAAGAAGAGACCTTGAGGTGATGTATGCATGGAAGTATGAGACATGTTGCATGGAGAACCAAGAGGTAATAATGAGGTGGCATGATGAAGTCAACTCTTCATCTTTGGTCTTGGGCTTTTGGGTTGAAATTTTAAAAGGAAAGGAAAGTTTTGGGCTTTAATGCCCCTAATCCCAATATTAGAGTTAGTTTGGATGATTATAAGATACAAGTGTGATTTTTTTATACTTTGTTGGGCTAGTTTAAGTTAATTATGGCCCATAATGTTTCATGAAGTTGATTTATTCCATTCTAGGCCTAATGTGGCCCAAATTGTTGGAATAAAAGAAAGTAGGTTCAATTAGAGCCCATTAAAAGGTTCTAAACCCATGATAGTCAAATTGGAAGCTTATTGGTCCATTGAGTCCAATAAGGAAGTCCTAGTCCAAAATGGACCTAAACAAGAGCTTCTAGGGTTTCCAATTGCTTGTTGACTATTTGTAGTGCTTGTATGGTGTATTAGATTGCAATTTTTGATGTCATAAAGTAAGCATCATACATGCTCTTAAGTTTTTGATTCAACATTTTGCTTGAGTATAGTGATTACAAGACACAAAATTTCTAGTTGTCACATTAATGAATAAGTAAATGCATATAAGTCGAAGTTTATCTGTTACTTTTATCCCAAGAGGGTAAAAGCGATATCTTGGCCGCTCGATGATTTGATTTGACTTATGTGTCGGGCCCGGTCAGAACTAAATTGATGTGTTCGAGTAAGTTCTATGTCAAATGAATCGGAGATCGAGAAACCAAATGCTAGACAAATTATTCCATAGAATTGTCAGCATGATATCTAACAGAGGACTGTACGATCCCTTATCTAAAGGACAAGATTGATTAGATCAGAGTTTGACAGCATTTTTGAGAGCTACAATTGCAAATTGAATTGTACTTGTGCATATAGTTTCTAGACTTATCCAAGTGGGAGACTGTTGGAATAGTGTCTAAGGCTGCAACTATATTAGGCAAATATTTGACTCGATTGTGCATGGTCCTTTTGGGTTGCCTTCACCATAGCAACTTGACAGGATGATTTATTATGAGAGAGTAAATGTTATTGATATATTATCAGAATAATATAAGTTATAATAATATTGTTATTTGATTAATATAAGTCATAAATTAATTAGAATTAATTTGGTGACTTAAAGAGATTAATTAAATAAGAGGGTAAACTGTCAATTGTTTGATAGTTACACTTTGGGCTGTAAATCCTTCATAGATAGGGTTGGACGATTTCTAGGGCTTGGGATAAGCCACAAATTGTCCAAGGGCTTATCTTGGAAAGGATTTGGATTGCTTTGAGTAAAAGTTATCCAATTAGGTTTTAAGGGTGAAACCCTAGGAGCCTTACAAGTATAAATAGACCCTTGGGGCAAGGGAAATCGGCACCTCTGCTAAAGCAAAGAAACCCTGGCCGATTTCTATTCCCTTTCCTCTCTCTCAAATCATCCTCTTGCTAGTTGGTGTTTGTAAGCCATTAGAGGAGTGACATTTGTGACTCTAAAGCTCCAAGAACAAGAAGAACAAACAAGTGTTTCAAGGTATGCTTCTAACTCTGATTTTGTATTGTTCTTATACTCTATTAGTTATTAGAAGTCTTGGATCCAATGCATATTTAATTAGAGAAACCTAGATCCAAGCATTAGGGTATGCATGTGCACATAGGAATGTTCATATGTCCAAAACCCATCAAACCCAACCCCCAAACAGACAAGCATGTGCACATAGTTATCATACACTAACTTATATCATAACAGTCAAACCGATCTAACAGATCAATAATCATCACAACATCCCAATAATCGAGATACAAACCTAACTAGTCACTAACATAACATCATCCTATAAACAGAACTCTGACCTAACAAGGTCACTAAACATAAGCATATCACCATCCTAACTACCAGGATGCAGTCAATAAACATATCATGTCATAATCTAGATGCAAATATATAAAGGGTCGGCCTTGGTGCCTTACACCTATTGGTATAGTGAGGATAACTCACCTCGCAACTGTCGACTCGAAAGATAAGCTCAACTCTTGGATCATCGACTCAAACTCCACCACCTATATTCACCACACAACCACACTCATAAGTTCCCAATGTCCCAGAAGTCCAATTATCAACCCTTGGTCAAAGTAAAAGGTCAAGGTCAACAATCCATGTTGACCTCAACTCTTCGAGTACCCTCAACTACTTGCCGAGTCACAAGAGTGACTCATCGAGTTCCTACGGTTTGTAGCCGTAAACTCCTAGGCCAACTCGTCAAGCTCTTCTTGCAACTCCCCAAGTCCATACGTGTCTAAAGGTTGGGAAAACCCTAGTCGACTCGCCGAGTCACTCATCTGACTCGCCGAGCCCACGACAATCTTCATTGGACTCACCGAGTCGACAATGCAACTCGCCGAGTCCCTTCAGTCCTTCATTCATACAGAGGCTTTCTAAGCCATGCTAAGGATCCAAAATGTAGATCCAGCTTCCCAAGGCATGTTTATCACGTAAAGTTGCAAACTTTACGTGCATCCAAAGCTCTAAAGTATTAAAATGACAAAACTAAGCTTGAAAATAAGTCTCACACTTAAGGGAAGGCTCATACTTGTCAAAAGTGATAACTTTATGGACCTAGAGGCCAAAAAGAGTTCAGATATGACATTGCAACTTTAGATCTTAGCTCAAACACAAGAAAGGTTTCCTAAAAACCCACCCAAAAGAGATCTAAGAAGAAATGAGCCAAGGTAACAGCTTAATACCTTCAAAAGGGTGCCAAGTGAAATAGATATTTGATTCCCACAAGTTCCTTGCTTCAATCTACTTGCTTCCCCAACTTTTTCCTCACCAAGATCCTTCTTCCAAGCTTGAACA
This sequence comes from Lactuca sativa, assembly GCF_002870075.4. Classification (NCBI taxonomy): domain Eukaryota; kingdom Viridiplantae; phylum Streptophyta; class Magnoliopsida; order Asterales; family Asteraceae; genus Lactuca; species Lactuca sativa. Next base: position 168,770,864 of record NC_056623.2, read on the forward strand.
CACCAATGAAGCACACATACACGAATTAGGGTTTAAGAGTGTAAAGGGGCTGTAAACGGGATGTTGGGGGAGACCAATGATCCTTTAAATAGGGTGCAAAACCCCAGGATTTAGGGTTTCATCTGCCAGCTCCTACTCGTCAAATCCTTTCTTGGACTCGGCGAGTAGGTCACTAAAACACATGGACCAACCCGCTACTACTCGACGAGTAGGGCATCTAACTCGTCGAGTAGACCTTGAAATCAAGAAAAATCTTATATAAATATCAATACCTGAGAATCGGGGCGTTACACCAGTGTATCGTGGATTTTGTTTTCCCCGCTTCCCAAATCGGATAATCACTTTCCAGGGAGAGACCATCAATAGCACTCGGTCTTCGACTTGAAATTCCAAAGGATTTCGCTGTTTGTCAGCATAGCTCTTTTGTCGGTCTTGATATGCTTGGAGGCGTGCCTTGATTTGAACTATTTTCTCCGTTGTTTCCCGAATGATCTCGGTGATGGGTTTTTAGCCATAAGAACATCCTATGTGCTCATGCAAACCCTGATGCTTGGATCTAGGTTTCTCTATTGTACATGAAATTTATCCAAGACTTTAAACCCTAGTTCTAGCATACAATTAGTCATCTTAACATGTGAAAGGGTTTTTAGATCTTACCTTGATTGTTATGTAGTAATAACAATCTCAAATCCTCCTTGTAATGACTTTAGAAAGCATAGAGTCACAAGTGTCACTCCTCTAATGGATTACAAACACCAAGAGCAAGAGGATGAAGAATAAGGAGAGGGGAGGTTGCCCAAAAACGTGTGGAAACCCTAATCAACAAGTTCACCTAGTTTTTGAGCCTTAAGGATCCTTTAAATAGTGAGGCTATTAGGGTTATCTAACAAGGAAACCCTAATTTGGATGCTTAAGCCCTAACCAACCCATGGACTCCTTCCTTAAAGGCCTAGGACGATTTCTAATGGGTTTCCCCATAGAATTCTTCCACCCCTTTAATATGGAGTCCATTAGCTCAATATTCAACTATCACACAATTGACAGTTCTAGTCCCTTAAGTTTAATTAATGTCTCTTAGCCACAAACTTAATTCTTATTAATTCTTGAGTAATATTAATTAAACAATATGATTTCTCCTTTAATATATTATTCTCATAATATATTAATAAATCATAATTAATCCTCTCTCTCCATAATTCATCCTATCAAGTTGCTTTGGTGAAGGCAACCCAAAAGGACCATGCACCATCGGGTCAAGTACATACCAAAATAGTTACGGACTTAGACACTAATCCAACAGTCTTCCACTTGGATAAGTCTAATAACTATTCTGCGTATGACTTTAGATCCTGATCTGCAATCGTAGCTTTCTAAAGCCGCTGTCAACTCTGATCTTATCAGATATGTGTGTTCTTTAGATAAGGGATCATATATTCCTCCATTCTAGATATCGTATAGATATGAGACATGAACTTAATCATTCCCTCTATACTATTTCCCGACTTCCAATTTATGACGACTAACAACAGACTACAATTGAACCATAAATTTAGTCTCAGCTCGGCGAAGCGCTTAGGTGCCATCACTAAATCATCGAGGGGCCCAAAGATATCGCTTTTATCCTACGTTGGATACAAGGAACAAATAAACTTTGATTCAATGCTTGCTTGCACTCACTTACCGAATTACACACAACAATATGTTCTATAACACCAAGTTACTGGTGCGTTTACATATTATCAATGTGTAACCGATTCGCAAGATACAACTCGCACATCTCGGTTTCAAGAATATAAGATGTTATCGTCTCACCAATCGCTCATGATAAAATCCATGAAGTGATACAAGTGAGCGTGACTTTAAATCAATGCTCATATCATATTCATAAGCACTCATGAACGTTGTAGCAAACATTTGCTTATGTCTAATACACTTTAGACAATCTACACACCAATTCACGACAGTCTTCATTCGTACCTACTTCCAACATACGAATGACTGTGGCCCGTTCGAATAATTTGACTAGTCTGAACCAATTAAATTATTCAGGAAGACAAAAACATGCAAAGTGAAACACAAGAATAATACTAATCCCATATGGCCTCAAACCTTTGAGTAGAAATAAAACACCTTTTATTTATCACCATATCGATTACTCATTATTTGTTGTTTCGGGTAATCAACTTCTTACTAGAATTATAACTATACTTGTCCCATGCTCTTAGCATACACACAATATTTACCTATGGTCCTTACTTTGTGAAATAGGTCAAATGAACACATTTCCAATCACACTCATTTCACAACTCCTAATCCTTTTCACAAGTGAAAGAATATCAAATTCTTGCCACTTATAGAATATGATAGATTCTAACATTTTATGCAATGATCCTTTCATAATGTCATAGCACAAAAGTCACAATGACTATTGCCAATGAAATTACAAAGTCCTCTATCTGAGATTGTTACAATACAATTCCATAGACATGATGTCTCTCACTCAAAGTACATTCATTTGAACATCATTTTGCATAAAAATTTCTAATCTAGATATAGATTCTCAATATCCAACTCCTAATATGGAACCATTTCCATATTTTCCATATGACAACTCATTCTTAATAGAACCTTTTCTATTCATAATAATGTCGATATGGTCCATCCAATACTATACTTCCAACTACTCATAAGCAACCAATCCTTAGCGTGCTTTGGATCGTCCTTTGATAATTGTTTAATTATCATAGTCAAAAACCGATTCTTGTTCTTTTTCCCTCTTAATGCGCTAGACATTTGGAAAATTTTAGAATGGTCAAATATTATAGCATATGCAATCGATCCTTTACCCGAAGCGTATGGGATACGATCCATAATGTCTTACATAAAGATGCGATACTTTATCAATCTTTTGCCATAATATTTTATGTGTCACATTCTCACAATTCGAACTATGAAGAGGTATGCCATAATCATAATCAAAATTTGAGAACGCACTATGTATCCTTGACTAAATTTATTAACATTCCACAACCTAAGCCTCTACATTTGCAATGAAGCATAATGTTATCTCCCTTAATTATAGCTAATCAACTATTCAACCCTTACGACTTTACAAAGGATAACTCTTGTTTTCTATAATAATATTGCTAACTTGCAATACTTGTTTTAATAATCATACAAGCACAACATTTATGCTCCCACTATCATGATGATTATTATCATATAAGCATAACACTTATGCTCCCACTAGCTTTGACATGATAATCCTTTATCTAAGCTTTTTAAACTTATACACCTTTTCCTTAGATAGCTCATATGTGTGTCTAAACAATTCAGATTAATTGCCAAATCTCACAATTCAATCATGGAAAGCGATATTGTAACCATAATCGAATTCGAGAATGCAATTTTCACAATCACTATCTTCTTAAAATCTCTCTTAGTGAAAGCATTTCCTCACAGTCATTTTCATGAAGGAGGGAATCTTATGACACTTAGATTTTAATTGTGTATTGTTGGATAAAGTGTCTAATTCCATAACTATTTCTGGTCAGTACTTGACCCGACCCGGCATGGTCCATTTGGGTTGCATGACACCATGCAATTGGATAGACTAAATGAGAGAAATAACACTTGGAGATTATTAATATATTATAAGTTCTAATATATTAATAATATTATTTGATTAGTTTGATCAAAGAATTAATTTAGAATTAATTAAGTGATCAAAAGATAACTAATTAAATATATGCGTTGATTATGTAAATCATTCATATCTTGTATAGTGGGCTAAGAGGCTCCACGGATTATCAAGTTGGGTTCCACCCATAGGATGCTCCATCGATGCTCCATGGGAGTTACAAACCCATGGGTCATGGAAATGAAGAGTCATGACACATTAGGTTTTACATGGTGTAACCCTAGATGTGTCAACACTATATAAGAATCCCATTCTCCACAAAATCGGCTACACATAAGAAACAAGAGGGCTAGGACGATTTCTAGAAGTGTGTATTCTCTCAAAAGTCTTTCCAACAGCATTTGGTGTTGTGTGAAGCATTTGAGGCATCACACTTGGGGTGCTAGGCTAACAAGCTTTCAAGGAACATAAGCAACAACAAGTTAAGTTATTCTATCTTTCAGTCAAGTTAAAAATTGTTCCCCATGTATGCTAGATAGGAATATAACCTTGGAATTCAACTTTGCATGATAATTAGAAAAACATAGATCCAAGGTTATTAGGGTTGCATGTACACTTAGGAAGTGTTAGAATGCTCAAAACCCATCAGTGGTATTAGAGCCTAGGCTTGTTTGTTTGTTATTTGTGCTTAAAAGTTGAAAAAATTCGAAAAGTTGCTGTCTGCCTGATGAACTCTCCGAGTCCATGGGGAGACTCGCCGAGTTCACTTGTATCTTCAACCTACTCGCCGAGTAGGTCCATGCACTCGGCGATTAGGAGCCACAGAGTGCAGATTCTCGACTTTAGTTGCTGGAAATGGACTAGAAACATTACCCTAAACTGTTTTGGTACTTGAAAACTTGTTTTAGATGGTGTAATGTCTTTTCTAATCCATTTACAACAACTAGTTATCAAAATTACAAAGTTTTAAGTGTAGTTTTGATTCATGAAAGTGTTCATGTTCATGTTATTGATCTTATGATGTTTAGATGATCATAGGAATTGTTTGTAACCTATGTGGTAGTTTAATTCTTGATCATAATGTGTTTTAATGGAGTCCATCACGAGCCACATGCAAAAAATGCAAAGGTATGTGGATCGATTGCTGAAGCTTAATGTGAACTTCCCTGAGGAGCTTGCAATAGATATCATTTTGCACTCCTTACCATCGTGCTATGATCAATTCCGCATGACATATCACATGAATAAGGAAGAGGTCACACTCAGCAAATTTCAGGGACTTCTCAAGACCGCAGAAACAGGTCTTAAGGGGAAGTCGGTTGTTAACACTCCTACTCCAAACTCTACTCCGATTTTAGCAATCGGGAAAAGTCGAGGGAAGAAGAGAAAGAGCTCTTCAAAGGGTACCAAGGTTCGGACCCTTGATGGCTCTTCTTCAAGTGGAACCAAGAAAGGTTTCGTTACCCCTTCTTCTGACCCAAAAGAGGTTGAATGCTTCTATTGCCATGAAAAATCACATTGGAAGCGGAACTGCCCAAAATACCAGCAAGATGTGAAGGATGGGAAAGTTAAACCCAACCATGCAGGTATTTACACTATCATTTCTAATAACTCACCCCATTCTAAATCTTGGGTCCAAGATACCGGTTGTGGTATTCATATTTGTTGTGACCTGCAGGGACTAAGAAGAAGTGAGAATGTGGAGCAAGGAAGAATAAACCTAATCATGGGGAATAGGAAAGCTTTACCTGTCACAAAGATTGGAGTTTATACTTTATCGCTAAGTAGTGGGTTTAGTTTAGATTTGAATAAGTGTTGTTATTCGCCAGAAATGGCAAGAAATATTATTTCCTTTCATGCATTGTATAAACAAGGTTTCACCTTTTCATTTGATAATGAAGTTGGTTCGATTAATGCTTTCTTTAATAATGTTCTTTATTTTAAAGCATTACCTTGTGATGGCGTGTATGAAACAGTATCTTTGGTTGATAACTTAGGAAATAATGTATTGTGTATTGATTCTGTTAATAATAACTTGCATAAACCATCATTATGGCATTGTCGTCTTGGACATATAAGCAAGAAACGCATAGGCCAACTCCAAAAGGATGGAGTCTTGGAGTCATTTGACCTAAAGTCAGATGATAGTTGCGAATCATGCTTACTTGGAAAAATGACAAAGTCACCCTTCACAGGCTCGTGTGAGAGGGGTGAAGGTTTGTTGGACCTTGTACACACTGATGTGTGTGGAACATTCAAACATGCCACAAGGGATGCTAATCATTATTATTTGACTTTTACTGATGATTACAGTAGATATGGATATGTCTACTTGATCAAGCATAAGTCAGAGACTTTCGAAAGGTTTAAGGAATTTAAACAAGAAGTCGAGAATCAATTGGACAGGAACATTAAGATGCTTCGATCCGATTGTGGTGGTGAGTATCTTAGTTCAGAGTTCCTTGACTATCTAAGGGAATGTGGGATAGTCTCACAATTGACACCTCTTAGGACACCACAGTTGAATGGTGTGGCTGAGAGGCGTAATCGAACCTTGTTAGATATGGTTCGTTCCATGATGAGTCGAGCTTCGCTACCAATCTCGTTTTGGGGGTATGCCTTAGAGACTGCCGCCCATATCCTTAATCTAGTCCCTACAAAGAAAGTTGCCAAAACTCCTCACGAGATGTGGACTGGTAAAGTACCTAAACTAGACCACATCAAGATTTGGGGTTGCGAGGCTTTCGTGAGACGCGAGACTCATGATAAGCTCGAACCTCGAAGCGAGAGGTGTATTTTCATCGGCTACCCACAGCAATCCTTTGGTTACCTCTTCTACAGACCTAGTGAAAATGTGGTCTTTGTAGCTAGGAGGGCTTTCTTTAGAGAGAGAGAGAGAGTTTATAAGCCAAGGAAACAGTGGGAGGCAAGTTGATCTTGAAGAAATTCAAGAGTCAAGCGGTGAAGGAACTTCAAACTCTAGCACTCAACTTGAGGAGGAAACTCCTGTTGAGCCAATTGACAAGTCTGTACCTCTGAGGCGGTCCACAAGGGTTAGGAATGCTGCCGAGCATTACTATGGATTCCACATTACTGCAGAAGGTGATACGCGTATCAGTGATGAGACACTGATAGGTCTGGATGAACCTAACAGTTACGCAGAAGCCATGGCAGGCCCTGAGTCAGCATAGTGGAAAGAGGCAATGGACAGCGAATACAGTCCATGTATGACAATCAAGTTTGGAACTTGGTTGAGAATGTACCGGGTCGTAAGACAGTAGGGTGCAAATGGGTCTTCAAGAAGAAGACCGACATGGATGGTAAAGTACACACTTATAAGGCTCGACTGGTTGCAAAGGGCTTCTCTCAAATTCCTGGAGTGGACTATGATGAGACCTTTTCTCCAGTAGCCAAGATTAAGTCTATTAGGGTTCTGTTAGCCATAGCTGCATTTCATGACTATGAAATATGGCAAATGGATGTCAAAGCCGCGTTCCTTAATGGAAAGTTGGCTGAAGATGTTTACATGAGTCAGCCAGAGGGTTTTGTCAGCAACGAGTACCCTAATAAAGTGTGTAAGCTTGAGAAATCCATTTATGGATTGAAGCAAGCACCTCGCAGATGGAATCTTTGCTTTGATGAAAAGGTCAAGGAATTTGGCTTTTCTAGGAGTGAAGATGAGCCTTGCGTGTATGTCAAGGCTAGTGGGAGTATAGTTAGCTTTTTGGTATTGTACGTGGATGACATACTACTCATAGGAAATGACATCCCAACTCTGCAGGAAGTTAAGTCCTGGCTTGGGAAGTGTTTCTCTATGAAGGACCTAGGAGAAGCTGCCTATATTCTAGGGATAAGGATCTTGAGAGATCGGAGTAAAAGACTAATTGGACTTAGTCAGAGTACCTACTTGGATAAGGTGCTGAAGAGATTCAGCATGCAGGACTCCAAGAAAGGAGAGTTACCCATCCAGAGTAACGCCAGACTGAGTAAGACACAAAGCCCTAGCATTGAGGCTGAGATTGCAGAAATGAGTCGAATACCTTATGCTTCGGCTGTAGGATCGATCATGTATGCAATGACGTGTACTCGACCTGATGTAGCCTTTGCACTGAGCATGGTTAGCAGGTATCAGGGGAACCCTGGCAAGGCACACTGGATTGCGGTAAAGAATATCCTCAAGTACCTACGGAGGACTAAGGACTGGGTCCTTACCCTCGGTGGGAGTGATGACTTGATAGTTGTAGGGTATAGTGATGCTAGCTTCCAGACTGATAGGGATAACTTCCGCTCTCAGTCGGGCTGGGTCTTTACCCTAAACGGAGGAGCAATTTCTTGGAAGAGTTCCAAGCAAGAGACAGTGGCTGATTCAACTTGTGAATCAGAGTATACTGCAGCTAGCGAGGCGGCAAAAGAGGCGATATGGCTGAAGAACTTCATTGGAGACCTTGGAGTTGTACCAGCTATTAACGAGCCAATGTAAATTTTCTGTGATAGTGAAAGCGCTGTTGCCTTAGCCAAGGAACCAAGGGATCATGGGAGATCCAGACACATTGAAAGAAAATACCATTTTATCAGACATTGGATAGAAGGACTCCTCGTGGCAAAGAGGGTATCATCGGATGAGAACCCAGCAAATCCCCTCACGAAGGGACTGACTCGGGTTAAGCATCTCCAGCATGCTCAGAGCATAGGGCTGAAGGATGATATTAGATTTAGTAGTTAGATAACCTAGAAATTTGTAAAGTGTAATTGACATTAGATGATGAATAAAAGGTGTTTTATTTATGAGTAAAGTGTTGCTATCTCCTGTCGATCGTTTACTATAATTCTTTTGCATGTTTTGACTTCCAGAATAATTTTGTTTGGTATAACATATTATTCAAACCTCCACAGTCGGTCATATGTCGGAAGTAGGTATGAATCAAGACTGTCATGATTGGTTGCAGAGGTCTAAGGTGTTGGACAAGGCTACAACAATCATGAGTGCTCATAAGTTCTGAGCATTGGACTCAACCCACGCTCACTGGAATCACTTCATGGAATTTATCTCGAGTGATCGTGAGACGGTAATATCATATAAGTCTTCAAACCTAGAGATATGATTTGTTACTTACAAGTTGGTTATGCATTGATTGTACGAAAACGCATTGGTAACTCGATGTTATAAAACGTGCTTTTGTGTATATTTCAATGAGTGGTAGAACAAACATATGAGTCGAAGTTTATCTGTTCCTTCTTGGGTTAGAAGCTGATATCAGTGCCCCTCGATGATTTTATTTTGACCTATGTACCGGGCCCGGTCAGAACTAAGTTGATATGTTCAATTAAGTTCTTTGTCAAACAAATCAGAAATCGAGAAACAAACTGCTAGACAATAAGTAAGACATTGTTCCATGTATTTGTCCGACTGATATCTAGAGCAGAGGATTATATGATCACTTATCTTAAATGGAGTATCAACATCTTCTCAGTTCCGAGAGACCTTGAAAGAGCTACGATTGCCGGTTGGTACCTGAAGTACTGGAGTTATAGTTATTAGACTTATCCAAGTGGGAGACTGTTGGATAAGGTGTCTAAGTCCATAACTATTTATGGTCAGTACTTGACCCGACCCGGCATGGTCCATTTGGGTTGCATGGCACCATGCAATTGGATAGACTAAATGAGAGAAATAACACTTGGAGATTATTAATATATTATAAGTTCTAATATATTAATAATATTATTTGATTAGTTTGATCAAAGAATTAATTTAGAATTAATTAAGTGATCAAAAGATAACTAATTAAATATATGCGTTGATTATGTAAATCATTCATATCTTGTATAGTGGGCTAAGAGGCTCCACGGATTATCAAGTTGGGTTCCACCCATAGGATGCTCCATCGATGCTCCATGGAGTTACAAACCCATGGGTCATGGAAATGAAGAGTCATGACACATTAGGTTTTACATGGTGTAACCCTAGATGTGTCAACACTATATAAGAATCCCATTCTCCACAAAATCGGCTACACATAAGAAACAAGAGGGCTAGGACGATTTCTAGAAGTGTGTATTCTCTCAAAAGTCTTTCCAACAGCATTTGGTGTTGTGTGAAGCATTTGAGGCATCACACTTGGGGTGCTAGGCTCACAAGCTTTCAAGGAACATAAGCAACAACAAGTTAAGTTATTCTATCTTTCAGTCAAGTTAAAAATTGTTCCCCATGTATGCTAGATAGGAATATAACCTTGGAATTCAACTTTGCATGATAATTAGAAAAACATAGATCCAAGGTTATTAGGGTTGCATGTACACTTAGGAAGTGTTAGAATGCTCAAAACCCATCACTGGTATTAGAGCCTAGGCTTGTTTGTTTGTTATTTGTGCTTAAAAGTTGAAAAAATTCGAAAAGTTGTTGTCTGCCTGATGAACTCGCCGAGTCCATGGGGAGACTCACCGAGTTCACTTGTATCTTCAACCTACTCGCCGAGTAGGTCCATGCACTCGGCGATTAGGAGCCACAGAGTGCAGATTCTCGACTTTAGTTGCTGGAAATGGACTAGAAACATTACCCTAAACTGTTTTGGTACTTGAAAACTTGTTTTAGATGGTGTAATGTCTTTTCTAATCCATTTTCAACAACTAGTTATCAAAATTACAAAGTTTTAAGTGTAGTTTTGATTCATGAAAGTGTTCATGTTCATGTTATTGATCTTATGATGTTTAGATGATCATAGGAATTGTTTGTAACCTATGTGGTAGTTTAATTCTTGATCATAATGTGTTTTAATGGAGTCCATAACTTGTCCTCAAGTTATGGAAAACCAAAAGTCACTTGAGTTAAAAACCATTAAAAGAACACAAGAGTTAGAAAAATGAAGAGTCTTCATTTTTATTACTCTAATAAACTCATAAGTTACAAGAAATGAAAAGTTTTGAAAGTTTACAAAACTTCCCCTCAAGTTTTGGAACAAGTAAAGTCATGCTAAAACTTTAGTTCCAACCCTTAGAATTTTGAAAGTTAAAATTCTACCCTTATACTTATAATATTATAAGTTAATAATATATATATATATATATGTATAAGATTAAAGTCGTCTTACCGCTAGTACGCCTCATTCACGAAGTCGGTCTATAAGGTGGGTATAAGGTTGTTGCCTATAAAATGGCAACTTAATGGGTGTCCACTCTCACCCACCGCTTGCTTGACTGGTGGAGGGTCGTTAGTCGAACGGGTAGGACAAGGACTTATAAATTCTCATTAAAAGTATGATGAATATTATAAAGTAACTAAATGTTTTATTAAATTCCCAATCTTAGTTACTTTAGGAAAAATGTGAATAAGGTGCTAATCCATGAAATTACACTTTACACTTTCTTTAAGTCGTTGGTGGAGCGTGTGTGGTTAACTGGCACACTAACTTGGACTTAACAAGGTAGGTAAAGGGTGACTTAAGGTTTATTATAGTATCGGCGGAGCGTGTGTGGTTTACCGGCACATCGATTGAGTGATAAACTTTAAGGGTACCAAGTGATTTGCATGGTTACTTCACACCTCATTTTGTGATCCTCGGTATCCCAGTCACAAAACTTGGAGGGCACACTCGAGATGGAAACATGCCTTTGAAAAGTTCATTGAATCTCAAAGAATCTAGGAATTTCTAAGAACCAATCAAAAACCTAATATTTAATATTTCGGTTTTCGTGGTGGAAATTGGTGAATTGTCATTCACCTACCTTTCAAATATGTTATAACTTGGATTACGGCATACCTCTTCTAAGTTATAATATATTGTGATTGGATCCTAGCCTTAATATTACATTTGGGTGTCTTATTAAGGACTTTCTTAATATCTAAACTAATCTTGTCCTCTTCTTTTAGATGTCTTCAAACAATGCTGCTTCTGGCTCTAATCCTAATGGCTCCTTTACCCTTATGAACTTGTGTGGGAAAGTCACTTTTGATGGATCCAACTTCAATGAGTGGATCAGAAACATCAGGATGATTACCCGCTACAAGGAAAAAGAATATGTCCTTGACAAGGAGCTTAAGGAGATTGATGATACCACTGCAACTCCCCAGGAGATCGCTGACTTTCAGGCACATGAAAGGGATGCTACCAAGGTAGCATGCATCATGATGGCCACGATGACAGCGGAACTCCAAAAGTTCTATGAGGATTTCTACACTTATGAAATGCACCAAGATCTGATGGAAAGATACCATCAAAGTGCACGACAAGAGAGGTATGAAATCATCTGCTCCATGATAACAACCATGATGAAGGACGGGGAATCCGTCACGAGCCACATGCAAAAAATGCAAAGGTATGTGGATCGATTGCTGAAGCTTAATGTGAACTTCCCTGAGGAGCTTGCAATAGATATCATTTTGCACTCCTTACCATCGTGCTATGATCAATTCCGCATGACATATCACATGAATAAGGAAGAGGTCACACTCAGCAAATTTCAGGGACTTCTCAAGACCGCAGAAACAGGTCTTAAGGGGAAGTCGGTTGTTAACACTCCTACTCCAAACTCTACTCCGATTTTAGCAATCGGGAAAAGTCGAGGGAAGAAGAGAAAGAGCTCTTCAAAGGGTACCAAGGTTCGGACCCTTGATGGCTCTTCTTCAAGTGGAACCAAGAAAGGTTTCGTTACCCCTTCTTCTGACCCAAAAGAGGTTGAATGCTTCTATTGCCATGAAAAATCACATTGGAAGCGGAACTGCCCAAAATACCAGCAAGATGTGAAGGATGGGAAAGTTAAACCCAACCATGCAGGTATTTACACTATCATTTCTAATAACTCACCCCATTCTAAATCTTGGGTCCAAGATACCGGTTGTGGTATTCATATTTGTTGTGACCTGCAGGGACTAAGAAGAAGTGAGAATGTGGAGCAAGGAAGAATAAACCTAATCATGGGGAATAGGAAAGCTTTACCTGTCACAAAGATTGGAGTTTATACTTTATCGCTAAGTAGTGGGTTTAGTTTAGATTTGAATAAGTGTTGTTATTCGCCAGAAATGGCAAGAAATATTATTTCCTTTCATGCATTGTATAAACAAGGTTTCACCTTTTCATTTGATAATGAAGTTGGTTCGATTAATGCTTTCTTTAATAATGTTCTTTATTTTAAAGCATTACCTTGTGATGGCGTGTATGAAACAGTATCTTTGGTTGATAACTTAGGAAATAATGTATTGTGTATTGATTCTGTTAATAATAACTTGCATAAACCATCATTATGGCATTGTCGTCTTGGACATATAAGCAAGAAACGCATAGGCCAACTCCAAAAGGATGGAGTCTTGGAGTCATTTGACCTAAAGTCAGATGATAGTTGCGAATCATGCTTACTTGGAAAAATGACAAAGTCACCCTTCACAGGCTCGTGTGAGAGGGGTGAAGGTTTGTTGGACCTTGTACACACTGATGTGTGTGGAACATTCAAACATGCCACAAGGGATGCTAATCATTATTATTTGACTTTTACTGATGATTACAGTAGATATGGATATGTCTACTTGATCAAGCATAAGTCAGAGACTTTCGAAAGGTTTAAGGAATTTAAACAAGAAGTCGAGAATCAATTGGACAGGAACATTAAGATGCTTCGATCTGATTGTGGTGGTGAGTATCTTAGTTCAGAGTTCCTTGACTATCTAAGGGAATGTGGGATAGTCTCACAATTGACACCTCTTAGGACACCACAGTTGAATGGTGTGGCTGAGAGGCGTAATCGAACCTTGTTAGATATGGTTCGTTCCATGATGAGTCGAGCTTCGCTACCAATCTCGTTTTGGGGGTATGCCTTAGAGACTGCCGCCCATATCCTTAATCTAGTCCCTACAAAGAAAGTTGCCAAAACTCCTCACGAGATGTGGACTGGTAAAGTACCTAAACTAGACCACATCAAGATTTGGGGTTGCGAGGCTTTCGTGAGACGCGAGACTCATGATAAGCTCGAACCTCGAAGCGAGAGGTGTATTTTCATCGGCTACCCACAGCAATCCTTTGGTTACCTCTTCTACAGACCTAGTGAAAATGTGGTCTTTGTAGCTAGGAGGGCTTTCTTTAGAGAGAGAGAGAGAGAGTTTATAAGCCAAGGAAACAGTGGGAGGCAAGTTGATCTTGAAGAAATTCAAGAGTCAAGCGGTGAAGGAACTTCAAACTCTAGCACTCAACTTGAGGAGGAAACTCCTGTTGAGCCAATTGACAAGTCTGTACCTCTGAGGCGGTCCACAAGGGTTAGGAATGCTGCCGAGCATTACTATGGATTCCACATTACTGCAGAAGGTGATACGCGTATCAGTGATGAGACACTGATAGGTCTGGATGAACCTAACAGTTACGCAGAAGCCATGGCAGGCCCTGAGTCAGCAGAGTGGAAAGAGGCAATGGACAGCGAATACAGTCCATGTATGACAATCAAGTTTGGAACTTGGTTGAGAATGTACCGGGTCGTAAGACAGTAGGGTGCAAATGGGTCTTCAAGAAGAAGACCGACATGGATGGTAAAGTACACACTTATAAGGCTCGACTGGTTGCAAAGGGCTTCTCTCAAATTCCTGGAGTGGACTATGATGAGACCTTTTCTCCAGTAGCCAAGATTAAGTCTATTAGGGTTCTGTTAGCCATAGCTGCATTTCATGACTATGAAATATGGCAAATGGATGTCAAAGCCGCGTTCCTTAATGGAAAGTTGGCTGAAGATGTTTACATGAGTCAGCCAGAGGGTTTTGTCAGCAACGAGTACCCTAATAAAGTGTGTAAGCTTGAGAAATCCATTTATGGATTGAAGCAAGCACCTCGCAGATGGAATCTTTGCTTTGATGAAAAGGTCAAGGAATTTGGCTTTTCTAGGAGTGAAGATGAGCCTTGCGTGTATGTCAAGGCTAGTGGGAGTATAGTTAGCTTTTTGGTATTGTATGTGGATGACATACTACTCATAGGAAATGACATCCCAACTCTGCAGGAAGTTAAGTCCTGGCTTGGGAAGTGTTTCTCTATGAAGGACCTAGGAGAAGCTGCCTATATTCTAGGGATAAGGATCTTGAGAGATCGGAGTAAAAGACTAATTGGACTTAGTCAGAGTACCTACTTGGATAAGGTGCTGAAGAGATTCAGCATGCAGGACTCCAAGAAAGGAGAGTTACCCATCCAGAGTAACGCCAGACTGAGTAAGACACAAAGCCCTAGCATTGAGGCTGAGATTGCAGAAATGAGTCGAATACCTTATGCTTCGGCTGTAGGATCGATCATGTATGCAATGACGTGTACTCGACCTGATGTAGCCTTTGCACTGAGCATGGTTAGCAGGTATCAGGGGAATCCTGGCAAGGCACACTGGATTGCGGTAAAGAATATCCTCAAGTACCTACGGAGGACTAAGGACTGGGTCCTTACCCTCGGTGGGAGTGATGACTTGATAGTTGTAGGGTATAGTGATGCTAGCTTCCAGACTGATAGGGATAACTTCCGCTCTCAGTCGGGCTGGGTCTTTACCCTAAACGGAGGAGCAATTTCTTGGAAGAGTTCCAAGCAAGAGACAGTGGCTGATTCAACTTGTGAATCAGAGTATACTGCAGCTAGCGAGGCGGCAAAAGAGGCGATATGGCTGAAGAACTTCATTGGAGACCTTGGAGTTGTACCAGCTATTAACGAGCCAATGTAAATTTTCTGTGATAGTGAAAGCGCTGTTGCCTTAGCCAAGGAACCAAGGGATCATGGGAGATCCAGACACATTGAAAGAAAATACCATTTTATCAGACATTGGATAGAAGAAGGACTCCTCGTGGCAAAGAGGGTATCATCGGATGAGAACCCAGCAAATCCCCTCACGAAGGGACTGACTCGGGTTAAGCATCTCCAGCATGCTCAGAGCATAGGGCTGAAGGATGATATTAGATTTAGTAGTTAGATAACCTAGAAATTTGTAAAGTGTAATTGACATTAGATGATGAATAAAAGGTGTTTTATTTATGAGTAAAGTGTTGCTATCTCCTGTCGATCGTTTACTATAATTCTTTTGCATGTTTTGACTTCCAGAATAATTTTGTTTGGTATAACATATTATTCAAACCTCCACAGTCGGTCATATGTCGGAAGTAGGTATGAATCAAGACTGTCATGATTGGTTGCAGAGGTCTAAGGTGTTGGACAAGGCTACAACAATCATGAGTGCTCATAAGTTCTGAGCATTGGACTCAACCCACGCTCACTGGAATCACTTCATGGAATTTATCTCGAGTGATCGTGAGACGGTAATATCATATAAGTCTTCAAACCTAGAGATATGATTTGTTACTTACAAGTTGGTTATGCATTGATTGTACGAAAACGCATTGGTAACTCGATGTTATAAAACGTGCTTTTGTGTATATTTCAATGAGTGGTAGAACAAACATATGAGTCGAAGTTTATCTGTTCCTTCTTGGGTTAGAAGCTGATATCAGTGCCCCTCGATGATTTTATTTTGACCTATGTACCGGGCCCGGTCAGAACTAAGTTGATATGTTCAATTAAGTTCTTTGTCAAACAAATCAGAAATCGAGAAACAAACTGCTAGACAATAAGTAAGACATTGTTCCATGTATTTGTCCGACTGATATCTAGAGCAGAGGATTATATGATCACTTATCTTAAATGGAGTATCAACATCTTCTCAGTTCCGAGAGACCTTGAAAGAGCTACGATTGCCGGTTGGTACCTGAAGTACTGGAGTTATAGTTATTAGACTTATCCAAGTGGGAGACTGTTGGATAAGGTGTCTAAGTCCATAACTATTTATGGTCAGTACTTGACCCGACCCGGCATGGTCCATTTGGGTTGCATGGCACCATGCAATTGGATAGACTAAATGAGAGAAATAACACTTGGAGATTATTAATATATTATAAGTTCTAATATATTAATAATATTATTTGATTAGTTTGATCAAAGAATTAATTTAGAATTAATTAAGTGATCAAAAGATAACTAATTAAATATATGCGTTGATTATGTAAATCATTCATATCTTGTATAGTGGGCTAAGAGGCTCCACGGATTATCAAGTTGGGTTCCACCCATAGGATGCTCCATCGATGCTCCATGGAGTTACAAACCCATGGGTCATGGAAATGAAGAGTCATGACACATTAGGTTTTACATGGTGTAACCCTAGATGTGTCAACACTATATAAGAATCCCATTCTCCACAAAATCGGCTACACATAAGAAACAAGAGGGCTAGGACGATTTCTAGAAGTGTGTATTCTCTCAAAAGTCTTTCCAACAGCATTTGGTGTTGTGTGAAGCATTTGAGGCATCACACTTGGGGTGCTAGGCTCACAAGCTTTCAAGGAACATAAGCAACAACAAGTTAAGTTATTCTATCTTTCAGTCAAGTTAAAAATTGTTCCCCATGTATGCTAGATAGGAATATAACCTTGGAATTCAACTTTGCATGATAATTAGAAAAACATAGATCCAAGGTTATTAGGGTTGCATGTACACTTAGGAAGTGTTAGAATGCTCAAAACCCATCACTGGTATTAGAGCCTAGGCTTGTTTGTTTGTTATTTGTGCTTAAAAGTTGAAAAAATTCGAAAAGTTGTTGTCTGCCTGATGAACTCGCCGAGTCCATGGGGAGACTCGCCGAGTTCACTTGTATCTTCAACCTACTCGCCGAGTAGGTCCATGCACTCGGCGATTAGGAGCCACAGAGTGCAGATTCTCGACTTTAGTTGCTGGAAATGGACTAGAAACATTACCCTAAACTGTTTTGGTACTTGAAAACTTGTTTTAGATGGTGTAATGTCTTTTCTAATCCATTTTCAACAACTAGTTATCAAAATTACAAAGTTTTAAGTGTAGTTTTGATTCATGAAAGTGTTCATGTTCATGTTATTGATCTTATGATGTTTAGATGATCATAGGAATTGTTTGTAACCTATGTGGTAGTTTAATTCTTGATCATAATGTGTTTTAATGGAGTCCATAACTTGTCCTCAAGTTATGGAAAACCAAAAGTCACTTGAGTTAAAAACCATTAAAAGAACACAAGAGTTAGAAAAATGAAGAGTCTTCATTTTTATTACTCTAATAAACTCATAAGTTACAAGAAATGAAAAGTTTTGAAAGTTTACAAAACTTCCCCTCAAGTTTTGGAACAAGTAAAGTCATGCTAAAACTTTAGTTCCAACCCTTAGAATTTTGAAAGTTAAAATTCTACCCTTATACTTATAATATTATAAGTTAATAATATATATATATATGTATAAGATTAAAGTCGTCTTACCGCTAGTACGCCTCATTCACGAAGCCGGTCTATAAGGTGGGTATAAGGTTGTTGCCTATAAAATGGCAACTTAATGGGTGTCCACTCTCACCCACCGCTTGCTTGACTGGTGGAGGGTCGTTAGTCGAACGGGTAGGACAAGGACTTATAAATTCTCATTAAAAGTATGATGAATATTATAAAGTAACTAAATGTTTTATTAAATTCCCAATCTTAGTTACTTTAGGAAAAATGTGAATAAGGTGCTAATCCATGAAATTACACTTTACACTTTCTTTAAGTCGTTGGTGGAGCGTGTGTGGTTAACTGGCACACTAACTTGGACTTAACAAGGTAGGTAAAGGGTGACTTAAGGTTTATTATAGTATCGGCGGAGCGTGTGTGGTTTACCGGCACATCGATTGAGTGATAAACTTTAAGGGTACCAAGTGATTTGCATGGTTACTTCACACCTCATTTTGTGATCCTCGGTATCCCAGTCACAAAACTTGGAGGGCACACTCGAGATGGAAACATGCCTTTGAAAAGTTCATTGAATCTCAAAGAATCTAGGAATTTCTAAGAACCAATCAAAAACCTAATATTTAATATTTCGGTTTTCGTGGTGGAAATTGGTGAATTGTCATTCACCTACCTTTCAAATATGTTATAACTTGGATTACGGCATACCTCTTCTAAGTTATAATATATTGTGATTGGATCCTAGCCTTAATATTACATTTGGGTGTCTTATTAAGGACTTTCTTAATATCTAAACTAATCTTGTCCTCTTCTTTTAGATGTCTTCAAACAATGCTGCTTCTGGCTCTAATCCTAATGGCTCCTTTACCCTTATGAACTTGTGTGGGAAAGTCACTTTTGATGGATCCAACTTCAATGAGTGGATCAGAAACATCAGGATGATTACCCGCTACAAGGAAAAAGAATATGTCCTTGACAAGGAGCTTAAGGAGATTGATGATACCACTGCAACTCCCCAGGAGATCGCTGACTTTCAGGCACATGAAAGGGATGCTACCAAGGTAGCATGCATCATGATGGCCACGATGACAGCGGAACTCCAAAAATTCTATGAGGATTTCTACACTTATGAAATGCACCAAGATCTGATGGAAAGATACCATCAAAGTGCACGACAAGAGAGGTATGAAATCATCTGCTCCATGATAACAACCATGATGAAGGACGGGGAATCCGTCACGAGCCACATGCAAAAAATGCAAAGGTATGTGGATCGATTGCTGAAGCTTAATGTGAACTTCCCTGAGGAGCTTGCAATAGATATCATTTTGCACTCCTTACCATCGTGCTATGATCAATTCCGCATGACATATCACATGAATAAGGAAGAGGTCACACTCAGCAAATTTCAGGGACTTCTCAAGACCGCAGAAACAGGTCTTAAGGGGAAGTCGGTTGTTAACACTCCTACTCCAAACTCTACTCCGATTTTAGCAATCGGGAAAAGTCGAGGGAAGAAGAGAAAGAGCTCTTCAAAGGGTACCAAGGTTCGGACCCTTGATGGCTCTTCTTCAAGTGGAACCAAGAAAGGTTTCGTTACCCCTTCTTCTGACCCAAAAGAGGTTGAATGCTTCTATTGCCATGAAAAATCACATTGGAAGCGGAACTGCCCAAAATACCAGCAAGATGTGAAGGATGGGAAAGTTAAACCCAACCATGCAGGTATTTACACTATCATTTCTAATAACTCACCCCATTCTAAATCTTGGGTCCAAGATACCGGTTGTGGTATTCATATTTGTTGTGACCTGCAGGGACTAAGAAGAAGTGAGAATGTGGAGCAAGGAAGAATAAACCTAATCATGGGGAATAGGAAAGCTTTACCTGTCACAAAGATTGGAGTTTATACTTTATCGCTAAGTAGTGGGTTTAGTTTAGATTTGAATAAGTGTTGTTATTCGCCAGAAATGGCAAGAAATATTATTTCCTTTCATGCATTGTATAAACAAGGTTTCACCTTTTCATTTGATAATGAAGTTGGTTCGATTAATGCTTTCTTTAATAATGTTCTTTATTTTAAAGCATTACCTTGTGATGGCGTGTATGAAACAGTATCTTTGGTTGATAACTTAGGAAATAATGTATTGTGTATTGATTCTGTTAATAATAACTTGCATAAACCATCATTATGGCATTGTCGTCTTGGACATATAAGCAAGAAACGCATAGGCCAACTCCAAAAGGATGGAGTCTTGGAGTCATTTGACCTAAAGTCAGATGATAGTTGCGAATCATGCTTACTTGGAAAAATGACAAAGTCACCCTTCACAGGCTCGTGTGAGAGGGGTGAAGGTTTGTTGGACCTTGTACACACTGATGTGTGTGGAACATTCAAACATGCCACAAGGGATGCTAATCATTATTATTTGACTTTTACTGATGATTACAGTAGATATGGATATGTCTACTTGATCAAGCATAAGTCAGAGACTTTCGAAAGGTTTAAGGAATTTAAACAAGAAGTCGAGAATCAATTGGACAGGAACATTAAGATGCTTCGATCCGATTGTGGTGGTGAGTATCTTAGTTCAGAGTTCCTTGACTATCTAAGGGAATGTGGGATAGTCTCACAATTGACACCTCTTAGGACACCACAGTTGAATGGTGTGGCTGAGAGGCGTAATCGAACCTTGTTAGATATGGTTCGTTCCATGATGAGTCGAGCTTCGCTACCAATCTCGTTTTGGGGGTATGCCTTAGAGACTGCCGCCCATATCCTTAATCTAGTCCCTACAAAGAAAGTTGCCAAAACTCCTCACGAGATGTGGACTGGTAAAGTACCTAAACTAGACCACATCAAGATTTGGGGTTGCGAGGCTTTTGTGAGACGCGAGACTCATGATAAGCTCGAACCTCGAAGCGAGAGGTGTATTTTCATCGGCTACCCACAGCAATCCTTTGGTTACCTCTTCTACAGACCTAGTGAAAATGTGGTCTTTGTAGCTAGGAGGGCTTTCTTTAGAGAGAGAGAGAGAGAGTTTATAAGCCAAGGAAACAGTGGGAGGCAAGTTGATCTTGAAGAAATTCAAGAGTCAAGCGGTGAAGGAACTTCAAACTCTAGCACTCAACTTGAGGAGGAAACTCCTGTTGAGCCAATTGACAAGTCTGTACCTCTGAGGCGGTCCACAAGGGTTAGGAATGCTGCCGAGCATTACTATGGATTCCACATTACTGCAGAAGGTGATACGCGTATCAGTGATGAGACACTGATAGGTCTGGATGAACCTAACAGTTACGCAGAAGCCATGGCAGGCCCTGAGTCAGCAGAGTGGAAAGAGGCAATGGACAGCGAATACAGTCCATGTATGACAATCAAGTTTGGAACTTGGTTGAGAATGTACCGGGTCGTAAGACAGTAGGGTGCAAATGGGTCTTCAAGAAGAAGACCGACATGGATGGTAAAGTACACACTTATAAGGCTCGACTGGTTGCAAAGGGCTTCTCTCAAATTCCTGGAGTGGACTATGATGAGACCTTTTCTCCAGTAGCCAAGATTAAGTCTATTAGGGTTCTGTTAGCCATAGTTGCATTTCATGACTATGAAATATGGCAAATGGATGTCAAAGCCGCGTTCCTTAATGGAAAGTTGGCTGAAGATGTTTACATGAGTCAGCCAGAGGGTTTTGTCAGCAACGAGTACCCTAATAAAGTGTGTAAGCTTGAGAAATCCATTTATGGATTGAAGCAAGCACCTCGCAGATGGAATCTTTGCTTTGATGAAAAGGTCAAGGAATTTGGCTTTTCTAGGAGTGAAGATGAGCCTTGCGTGTATGTCAAGGCTAGTGGGAGTATAGTTAGCTTTTTGGTATTGTATGTGGATGACATACTACTCATAGGAAATGACATCCCAACTCTGCAGGAAGTTAAGTCCTGGCTTGGGAAGTGTTTCTCTATGAAGGACCTAGGAGAAGCTGCCTATATTCTAGGGATAAGGATCTTGAGAGATCGGAGTAAAAGACTAATTGGACTTAGTCAGAGTACCTACTTGGATAAGGTGCTGAAGAGATTCAGCATGCAGGACTCCAAGAAAGGAGAGTTACCCATCCAGAGTAACGCCAGACTGAGTAAGACACAAAGCCCTAGCATTGAGGCTGAGATTGCAGAAATGAGTCGAATACCTTATGCTTCGGCTGTAGGATCGATCATGTATGCAATGACGTGTACTCGACCTGATGTAGCCTTTGCACTGAGCATGGTTAGCAGGTATCAGGGGAACCCTGGCAAGGCACACTGGATTGCGGTAAAGAATATCCTCAAGTACCTACGGAGGACTAAGGACTGGGTCCTTACCCTCGGTGGGAGTGATGACTTGATAGTTGTAGGGTATAGTGATGCTAGCTTCCAGACTGATAGGGATAACTTCCGCTCTCAGTCGGGCTGGGTCTTTACCCTAAACGGAGGAGCAATTTCTTGGAAGAGTTCCAAGCAAGAGACAGTGGCTGATTCAACTTGTGAATCAGAGTATACTGCAGCTAGCGAGGCGGCAAAAGAGGCGATATGGCTGAAGAACTTCATTGGAGACCTTGGAGTTGTACCAGCTATTAACGAGCCAATGTAAATTTTCTGTGATAGTGAAAGCGCTGTTGCCTTAGCCAAGGAACCAAGGGATCATGGGAGATCCAGACACATTGAAAGAAAATACCATTTTATCAGACATTGGATAGAAGAAGGACTCCTCGTGGCAAAGAGGGTATCATCGGATGAGAACCCAGCAAATCCCCTCACGAAGGGACTGACTCGGGTTAAGCATCTCCAGCATGCTCGGAGCATAGGGCTGAAGGATGATATTAGATTTAGTAGTTAGATAACCTAGAAATTTGTAAAGTGTAATTGACATTAGATGATGAATAAAAGGTGTTTTATTTATGAGTAAAGTGTTGCTATCTCCTGTCGATCGTTTACTATAATTCTTTTGCATGTTTTGACTTCCAGAATAATTTTGTTTGGTATAACATATTATTCAAACCTCCACAGTCGGTCATATGTCGGAAGTAGGTATGAATCAAGACTGTCATGATTGGTTGCAGAGGTCTAAGGTGTTGGACAAGGCTACAACAATCATGAGTGCTCATAAGTTCTGAGCATTGGACTCAACCCACGCTCACTGGAATCACTTCATGGAATTTATCTCGAGTGATCGTGAGACGGTAATATCATATAAGTCTTCAAACCTAGAGATATGATTTGTTACTTACAAGTTGGTTATGCATTGATTGTACGAAAACGCATTGGTAACTCGATGTTATAAAACGTGCTTTTGTGTATATTTCAATGAGTGGTAGAACAAACATATGAGTCGAAGTTTATATGTTCCTTCTTGGGTTAGAAGCTGATATCAGTGCCCCTCGATGATTTTGTTTTGACCTATGTACCGGGCCCGGTCAGAACTAAGTTGATATGTTCAATTAAGTTCTTTGTCAAACAAATCAGAAATCGAGAAACAAACTGCTAGACAATAAGTAAGACAATGTTCCATGTATTTGTCCGACTGATATCTAGAGCAGAGGATTATATGATCACTTATCTTAAATGGCGTATCAACATCTTCTCAGTTCCGAGAGACCTTGAAAGAGCTACGATTGTCGGTTGGTACCTGAAGTACTGGAGTTATAGTTATTAGACTTATCCAAGTGGGAGACTGTTGGATAAGGTGTCTAAGTCCATAACTATTTCTGGTCAGTACTTGACCCGACCCGGCATGGTCCATTTGGGTTGCATGGCACCATGCAATTGGATAGACTAAAGGAGAGAAATAACACTTGGAGATTATTAATATATTATAAGTTCTAATATATTAATAATATTATTTGATTAGTTTGATCAAAGAATTAATTTAGAATTAATTAAGTGATCAAAAGATAACTAATTAAATATATGGGTTGATTATGTAAATCATTCATATCTTGTATAGTGGGCTAAGAGGCTCCATGTATTATCAAGTTGGGTTCCACCCATAGGATGCTCCATGGGAGTTACAAACCCATGGG
Organism: Lactuca sativa; assembly: GCF_002870075.4. Lineage (NCBI taxonomy): Eukaryota > Viridiplantae > Streptophyta > Magnoliopsida > Asterales > Asteraceae > Lactuca > Lactuca sativa. The sequence goes on from NC_056623.2 coordinate 168,794,786, forward strand.
TCACGGAAATGAAGAGTCATGACACATTAGGGTTTACATGGTGTAACCCTAGATGTGTCAACAATATATAAGAACCCCATTCTCCACAAAATCGGCTACACATAAGAAACAATAGGGCTAGGCCAATTTCTAGAAGGGTGTATTCTCTCAAAAGTCTTTCCTAGAGCATTTGGTGTTGTGTAGGCTCACAAGGTTTCAAGGAACATAAGCAACAACAAGGTAAGTTATTCTATCTTTCAGTCAAGTTAAAAATTGTTCCCCATGTTTGCTAGATAGGAATATAACCTTGGAATTCAACTTTGCATGATAATTAGACAAACATAGATCCAAGGTTATTAGGGTTGCATGTACACTTAGGATGAGTTAGAATGCTCAAAACGCATCATGTATGTGTTCCTATCCATGTGAATTCGTCAAAACCAATGTTTGCGACAAATCCAAACTCATATGGACCGAACCTTCTCAATCTTGATTTCTTGCCATATGGTAACGTGGCTGCCCACCATGTCTTCCAAGTATTTAAGTAGAAGCTCATCCTTTCTTATCAATGTAGTTTTCATTGATCAAGTTCCTTGCCTTTTATGCATTAAAATGAGAACTCATAGAACTCACATGCATAATTAACTCAATTGGAACCGCACAGAAAAGGATAGTGTCAACACGATAGGTTGTAAACCTCAACTCGTGTGCTAGTGATGATTGATAAGTTTTATTCTTGATTAGTTCTTGAAACTTTTTGAGACCATTAAGACTCCCACTGACTCCTTGACATATAAGATTCTTTTGTCAATAAACATTTCTCGACAAACAAATATTCAAGAGTTAGTGTAGCTTTTATCAAGACAGGAGACTTCACAAAATTGGTCCTCGTTGGTCTTTGTCTAATCCAAGACATCACAACTTACCAATTTCAAATGTGCAAGATTAAGAAAACCTTTTTCCAAATTCTACATTTGATGAATGTTATAAACCTTCTTAAGAGTTGTCACTCAATGTCACAATCTTAACTCTAAGACTTGTTTTGGAACGAAGTATGATTGGCTTCTTGATTTAACAATTTCTTCAATTCTTGATTCCTCTTCTCAGACATACAATTGTACTAACAGTCACTTAGAGGATCAATTAATATATGGTTCTTAATCATTAAGACCTATCATAAAACATAATAAAAGGTACTCTCCCTTCTTCTTAGAATAGAGAAACTTTTATTTTTCTGCCTACTTGATTCTTCTTATTCGGTCTGCTATTGATTTAAACTCTTTCAAATCAACTCAGAATTACACTTAATCTTATAAGTATAATCATATCTACTAAACCTTTAGTAAATCATGACGAATATCTTTGTCATTCTTGTGGTGGACTTGATCAACACACAACCTTGTGTACTTGATCTCCTAGTCCTTCACTTGACACTTTGTCAATGAATTAGTCTAATTTCCAAATATGAAACTTCTCATTCATCATGCAATACTTGTCGTATGTTTCCAAGTTTCTATCCAATTGAAACTTGGGCGATGAGAAACTTTCCCTATTTGGTAAATTCTTGATCTTTCCACAAATAACATAATTAAGAATCAAATCCATTAGAAACTTACAAACATCAATTTTTCATACACGCCATTGCAAGGATAAATATATAATATAAAATCAGAATTTATTTTATTGCGGAAAAATTTGTCCTTACAATGCAATTCAATTGAAAAACTATGTAAATACATATTTCTTAGCAATCTTACTCTAACTCCAAGTAGTAGCACAAGATTCTAATCTTCAAGTAATGCGATCGAAGTCCATTTCTTCACGATTAGATTCCGCTCACTTCTTTCCTTAAGCTTCCTCTCTTTTCTTCGATCCTATAAGACATCGAAATGTAATCTTATCACATTATGTATTAAGAATCTAGAATAGGAACTTAAAAGAGTTAGTTAATGGATTTTACCTAAAGCAGAGACATACGTTTTGACTCTCCCATCTCTTAGATCTCTTAGGTAAATATGGCAGCTTCGTCTCCAATGCCCCTTCTCTTGGCAATGAAAGCAAATTGACTCTTTTGGAACAGCACACGGAACTACTTATGACTTTGCTTTTCTCTTATGATCAAACTTTTCGATCATGACATGCCTTTCGTTGCCATTGCCTATATCCATAGAGGTCTGGAAGGTCGATCCACTAATCAACTTTGCTTTTCCAGTGTGCCAAATCATTGCTGATTCAGCAGCAATAAGCATATAGGTGAGATCAATGAGGGTTACGTCGTGGTTCATCATATAGTACTCTCTTAGGAACTCACTATATGAGTTAGGAAGTGACTGAAGAACCCAGTCAACAGCCAGCTCCTCACAGACAACAGATCCCAACATTCTTAATCTATCAATGTGTGACTTCATCTCTAGGACGTGTGCACACACCGACTTTCCTTCTTCATGTTTACTTGCCAAAAGGGCTTGAGTGAGTTTGAACTATTCAATCTTTCGAACTTATGGGTTAGGGAGAATAATAGGAGGTGGTGGAGGAACTAATGCATGATCTCTTTTTCCTCGATCGAATCGTGGAATATCATCTTCATGTGGAAAGCTTGTTCCACGGGATTTGGGAATACCATAGTTGTCAAACTTTGACATCTACAAAACGGGAGAAAACAAATTCAAGTTAGTTGATTAGAATCCTCGATGTGACACCCAAATGAAACATCGAGGCTAGGATCCAACACAATACACTACAACCTAGAAAAGGGATGCCGTAATCTAGTGGCAGAATATTTGTAGGTAGGTAAATGATGATTTACCAATTTCCACCAAGAAAAACGAAAAAGAAATTTAAGTTTTAAATCCATTGAAAATTCCTAGATCTTCTGAGATTCATTGAACATTTCAATGGCATGTTTAGATCTCGATATGCCCCACTAGTTTGTGACTGGGATACCGAGGATCACAAAGCGGGTGTGAATAACCATGCAAACATACATGGTGCCCCCACATGTTATAGTCACCTATTCGATGTGCCGGTTAACCACATATGCTCCACCGAACTATGACAAACATTGAGTCACCCTTTGCTACCTTTGCTTAGACCCATTTAGTGTGCCGGTTAACCACACACGCTCCACTAACGTCTTCGCAAGGGTACAAAGTGTAATTTCATGGAATTGCATCAATTCACTTTTGCCTAGAGTAACTAAGATTGGGAATTTGTAAAAACATTTAGTTACTTTTGTACTTCATTATACTTATAATGCAAGGTTTCTGTCCTATCCTACCCGTTCGGCTAACGACCCTCCACTACTCAAGAGTGCGGTGGGTAAGAGTGGATACCCATTCAATCGCCATTTTATAGGCAATTTCCTTAAGCACCCCTTATAGACCAGCTTCGTGAATGAGGTCTACTAACGGTAAGATTGATTGTTTACTCATACAAATATATAATATTAGACTTTTAATGTTATATATAGTATAGGGTGTATTTGACGCTTTTAAAATATTAGGTGGTCAAATTTAATAATTATACTTTTAATTTAATGAAATTGTAAACCAAAACTTTATGGATATATTAAATCTCTTTTAATTATACACTTTAATTAATTAATATAACATAAGGGCGTGAATTGAACTTTTCAAAACAATACTAGGGTTCTAGAATTTAACATTTCTAAATTAAACTTTTAATCAACTTTTAAATTCCAAAACTTGAGGGCAAGTTTGAAACTTTTCAAATAAAAAGGATCAAATAGCAAATAATTTAAATTAAACAATTAATTTAATGATTATCTAAATTTGACCTACAATCAATCTCTTGCAAGATAAGTTACCCAATTAATACAAATAATCAAACTTTATTCATATAAGGAAGTTATTATCTAATCAATTGGTAATTATCTTTTGTTTAATCAAGGATATACTCAAAAATATGTTTAAAATCGGATTTTAATGACCTAAAACAGATACGTCAAGTATCCATGAGTAAAACAGCAAGAAATCCCGAAACTGCCTCCTTCAGACGCTCGAACTCGCCGAGTTCCTCTATGGACTCGCCGAGTTGGAGCTACTCGTCGAGTCCAGATTGGAACTCGCCGAGTTCATCAGACAGGGGGCCAAAAAATCAATTTTACAGCTTGAACAAACAAACAAGGCATCAATACAATAGAAACCAATCAAGGCTCTGATACCACTGATGGGTTTTGGCCATAAGAACATCCTATGTGCTCATGCAAACCCTAATGCTTGGATCTAGGTTTCTCTATTGTACATGCAATCCATCGAAGACTTTAAACCCTAGTTCTAGCATACAATTAATCATATTAACATGTGAAAGGGTTTTTAGATCTTACCTTGATTGTTATGTAGTAATAACAATCCCAAATCCTCCTTGTAATGACTTTAGAAAGCTTAGAGTCACAAGTTCCACTCCTCTAATGGCTTACAAACACCAAGAGCAAGAGGACGAAGAATAAGGAGAGGGGAGGCTGCCCAAAAATGTGTGGAAACCCTAATCAACAAGTTCACCTAGTTGTTGATCCTTAAGGGTCCTTTAAATAGTGAGGCTATTAGGATTATCTAACAAGGAAACCCTAATTTGGATGCTTAAGCCCTAACCAAACCATGGAATCCTTCCTTAAAGGCCTAGAACGATTTCTAATGGGTTTCCCCATAGAATTCGTCCACCCCTTTAATATGGAGTCCATTAGCTCAATATTCAACTATCACACAATTGACAGTTCTAGTCCCTTAAGTTTAATTAATGTCTCTTAGCCACAAACTTAATTCTTATTAATTCTTGACTAATATTAATTAAACAATATGATTTCTCCTTTAATATATTATTCTCATAATATATTAATAAATCATAATTAATCCTCTCTCTCTATAATTCATCCTATCAAGTTTCTTTGGTGAAGGCAACCCAAAAGAACCATACACCATCGGGTCAAGTACATACCAAAATAGTTACGGACTTAGACACTAATCCAACACTCGGGTCCTATAAGAGTGTTGTTCGGTGTCTATCCTCTTGCCAACTAAGTGTCTCCCACCTCAGCCCATCAAAGAGGAGATCTGCATTTGCTGCCATAAAAAGCTTCAAAAGGAGCAACTTTAATGCTGGTGTGATAGTTGTTATTATACGAGAACTCGATTAATGGCAAGTGGATAACCAATACCCTGCCAAAATCGAGCACACATGCTCGGAGCTTATCTTCTAGCGTTTGAATGGTTCACTCACTTTGGCCGTCAGTTTTGGGGTGGTAGGCAATGGTCATGTCTAGTTGTGTTCCCAAAGCTTTCTGGAGCGACTGCCAAAATCAAGAAGTAAATCTACTCTCTCGATCAAAGATAATAGATATCGGCACCCCATGTAATCTCAACACTTTTTTTCTGTAGATTCGTGTTAACCTTTCCATCTTGTATGACTCTTTCATTGGTAGGAAATGGGTGGATTTGGTAAACCGATCGACAATCACCCAAATAGTGTACGATCCTTCTATTGTCTTGGGTAATTAGGTTATGAAATCCATGGTAATCCTTTCCCATTTCCACCTGGGTATTATTGGTTACTGTAAAAATCCCAAGGGCTTCTGATATTCCACTTTCACTTTGGCACAAGTGAGACATTTTCCCACATAAGTGGCAATTTCTGCTTTCATGTTTGGCCACCAATAATGTTGTTTAATGTCCGGGTACATCTTATCAGAACCTGGGTGGACAGAGTATCGTGTCTTATGAGCTTCGTTCATGGTCAAGTCTCTGAATCCCCCAAATTTTGGAATCCATATTCAATTCATGAAATAGTAATTTTCATCTTCTTTGACATCGAGATTTTTATCCATTCCATTCAGTGCTTCCTTCGTAGCATTTTCCGGCATCAATGCCTCCCGTTAAGCTTCATTGATTTGTGAGGTTAGGTGGGAGTGGATAATTGTTGTTAGTGTTTTTACTCGGCGACCCGAGTATTCTTTTTTGCTTAAGGCATCAGCCACCACGTTGTCCTTGCCTGGGTGGTACTTGATCTCACATTCATAATCATTTAGCAACTCAACCCACCTTCGTTGCCTCATGTTTAGCTCCTTTTGATTTTGATTGTGCTAGAGGCTTTTGTAGTCCATGAAGATGGTGCACGTTGTACCATAAAGGTAGTGCCTCCAAATTTTTTGGGCGAAGACCATAGCTACCAGCTCGAGATCATGGGTGGTGTAATTTACCTCGTGTGTCTTCAAATGTTTGGACGTGTAAGCTATCACTTTTCCACGCTGCATAAGAACACAGCCTAACCCTTGATTCGAAGTGTCGTAGTATACTACGAAGTCTTCAGTTCCCTCTGGTAAAGATAGCATTGGAGCACATCAGAAGGCTCACTTTAAGGTTTGAAAAGTAGCTTCTTGTTTGTCAGTCCAGTTGAATGGTACACCTTTTTGTGTTAGAGTGGTGAGGGGCTTGGCAATCTTGGAGAAGTTCTGAATAAACCTTCAATAATAGCCTGCATGGCCCAAGAATTGTAGCATTTCTGTTGGCGTTTTCGGAATTGTCCAGCCTTCAATAGATTTGATCTTGGAAGGATCCACATGAATTCCTTCCTCACCGACTACATGACCTAAGAAGTTCACAATGCGAATCCAAAACTCTCATTTGGAGAGTTTTGCATATGGCTTTTTAGCTCTAAGAGTTTCCAAGATGTGATGTAGGTGCTGACCGTGCTCCTCGTTACTTCGAGAGTATATGAGTATGTCATCAATAAAAACGATTATAAAATTATCAAGGAATGGGCGGCAGACTCGATTCATGAGGTCCATAAATGTTGCAGGAACATTTATTGGACCGAAGGGCATAACAACGAATTCATAATGACCATATCGGGTTCGGAAAGCACTTTTGGGAATATCTTCTTCCTTGACTCGTAGCTGATGATAACCGAACCTTAGATCTATTTTAGAAAAATAACTGGCTCCTTGAAGCTGGTCAAATAGATCATCAATCTGAGGGAGTAGATATCGATTCTTGATGGTGAGTTTGTTCCCCAGGGTGAGAAGCTCGGGCTAATGAATCCTTTGTCTAGAAGTTCACTTAATTGATTGGATAACTCCAGCATTTCGATGGGAGCTAACCTGTAGGGTGATTTGGCAATTGATGTGGCTCCCGGTATTAGGTCAATTCGAAATTCAACCTGTCTTTCTGGGGGTATTCCAGAAAGGTCTTCGGGAAATACGTCCGGAAAGTGGCATACCACTGGGATATCTTTCATTTTTATCTCTTTTTTCGTTTTATCCACAGCATGATCGAGTAAGGCATAATTTTTCTTGTGCAGGCATTTTTGTGCCTTGATGCACGAGATAAGACGAAGATTGGTGCCAGGATTATCACCGTAGATTATTAGGGTTTCGTGGTTGGTGAGGTGAAGGCGAACGGCCTTCTCATGGCACATAATATAAGCGTGGTGGGTGCTTAACCAATCCATGCCGATTATCACATCAAAACTCCTAATATTAACTGGCTTCAAATCTATTTGAAATGAGTGGTTGTTTAATGTTAAAGTGCATCCTACATTAACATATTTAGATGTTTTCGTTTTCCCATTAGTCATCTCCACCGTGAAGGCTTTGCTTAGCTTTTGGGGTTGCTGGTTTAGTAAGTGTTTGAATTTGTGGCTCACGAAACTCCGCTCAGCTCCACTATCAAATAAAATGCATGCGTAAGAGTTGTTGAAGGGAAACCTACCAGTAACAATTGTCAGGTCTTGAACTGCCTCTCCTTGACCCAATGTTAGTACCCTGCCTGATCCTCCTGCTCCTTGGTTGTTGGCTTTGGGGAAATTTCGCCTAAAATATCCAATTCCTCCACATCCATAACAAGTATGACTGACCCCGACGTTTTTGTTGTTGATGTTGTTTGGCTGTTAGTTCTATTGGGGTTGAGATCTGCAGTACCGGGCGGTGTACCCATTGCGGTTGCAGTTGGTACACTGCATTTCTCTGCACTCTCCATTGTAGTGGTAATTGCACTTGTTACATTTTAGTAAGGTTCCGGAGTATGGCCTAGTAGTAGTTTGCACAGATGAGGTTGGAGCAGCTAGTGCTGGGGCAACATGAGCGATAGCAGCATGGACTGCTATAGTTTGCTGCTTTTTGGAGGATTCCTGGTTCTGTCGCCCCTTTCGTTTGTTCTCCCCATTCTTCTTGTTATTCCCTTCCTTCTTGGTCTCAGTCTCAGCAATTTTGGTACTCTTCTTGTTGCCATGATCATAAAGCTTCTGAGCTAGCCTTTTAGCACTGTCAAAAGGCTCAGGATTTTCTGCAATCACGTTTCCTTGGATTGGGGAAGTTAATCCCCAAATGAATCGCTCAATCTTCTTTCCCTCCGAAGTGATCATACCCGGGCACAGAAGGGCTAGTTCACTGAATCTTGAGATGCACGCCTCAATGTATGAGTTTTGCACTGTGAGGTTCCATAACTCTTGCTCTAGTTTCTGCACTTCCCCACGGGGACAATATTCTGCCATCAACATATCTTTAAGTTCTCTCCAAGGCATAGCGTTTGCGACTGGAAAAGTCATGGCTTTCACATAACCTTCCACTAGGATAGGGCTTGGTCAACAAATGTGCAGGCTGCAGACTTCACCTTGCTTTCCTCCGAACATTCGTAGATTTCAAAGATAGACTTGGTCTTTTCAATCCAGCGCTTCAAGGCTATTACGCCACCAGTTCCATTGAATGTTCAAGGTTTGGTATTTGAGAAATCTTTGTAGGTGCAGACTTTTACATGACCTTGGTTCGTTCCTTGGTTTAAGCTTCCAATTCTTTGACCATTACCGCCAACGTTGTTTCCATTAAGAATATGAGTCAATGTTGTGGTGACCGCAGCCGATACTGGTGCCTGGAATGCAGCTGAGTTTATCTTCGGTGGAGGCGGTGGTGTTGGAAGTGTCATGTTGTTTCCGCGTACCGGTCTTTGAGGCATCTTCTGTCATGGAATAGTGGCTCATGGTTTCGAGTTACCATTGGCATATAGTGGTTTCGGCGGTTCGGTTGTGCGTATAAGTGAATTCATACAATATCATGAAACAAGGAAAATAGAACACATAGAAGATAACAACATCAGAAATAAAACATAGAACCATTTAATTAATGATAAACTTTGTAGTAAAATGCGTGAAAATTCGCCTTGGAAGGCGTACAAGACATAAGGAAAATAAAATATGTCAGCATAACGGCTCTATGAGTATTGTAGTCACTTAATCAGAGAGTCGGTCCTACATGCAATAGTACATGAAAAGAGAGAGCAAATCCTAGTCGCGGTGTACAACATTTGGTGGAGTTGATGATGAGGTAAATACATCCTGAAGTCTACCCAGATGACACTCGGTGGCACGTAGTCGGGCCTCAACCGCTGCCTATGTCTCCTGGTAGTACCTAACCACCTCATGTGTCAGTCTCTCTACGTGCTCAACCGCAACTCTCATTGCAACCATCTGACCGGCGGTCGCCTGTACCTGCTCGACTATATCACGTGTCCTCCTAACCATCACTGGTAGGGCGTCTGCAGGTCCACCATGACTAAGGTCGTAATAGTCCCGGTTCATGCCGAATGGGGGACACACCCCATGCTGTCGACTCCATCTCTAGATCTCATGTGCCCATGGGGGCGTAGGGCTGTTCGGACCCATCCTATGTAGGGTCACCCTAGCTACGTATGATGGATTGATGACTTCGGACTCCACGCCCGAGTCATCTACATCATCCCCGTCAGACTCCTCCTCCTCGAAGTCCACCACTAGTTCTGCTGGTCCCTCCTCGGGCTCCTTATGTGGTTCCTCTTTTGGTTCCTCTTTTGGTTCCTCTTCTGGTTCCAGCTCTAGCCATCCTCCGTTCCAATGGTTGGGGAAGTAAGGATCTCCGGGGTGATGAAATCCAGCCATAGAGTCTGCACAGAACTATATGAATGCAAGAAAATGGATAGCATGCAAGAATACTCCTATAGTATGTTAATTGTTTTTGTTTGAGTTTCTTAAAAACTTTTTGGATACAAGGTTGGTAAGTTTCTAGATTCATTGCCCACCATGATCAGTCCCAAACACATTTTGGTTGTATTTTGAATAAATATAGTTGATCAAGCAATATTTATCCCCAATACGACTACATAACTATCCGGGTTTAACCACGATGTTCAATTCCTCCAAAAACTTTTAGTATAGTTGTAATAATGCACACATAGGTATTTTTTTTCAGAGTAGTTTAGTCCCAATGCATTTATAGTTGCATATCTTGTATGATTTGATATGTCAGTTCACTATAAACATTGCTCTGATAACAATCTGTCACACCCCCGAACCAAAACGGTGGAAACGTCCGAGGGTTGGGTGACTTCTGTTGGGTTATGAGCATTCTAACACTCCTATGGTGTACATTCAACCCTATAAACCTTGGATCTATGTTTTCTCTATTATACATGCAAATAAGAACTTTCCAAGGCTTTAATCCTAACTAGCATATCATGAAGCTCTTATACTACAAAGTACTAGTTAGATGACATACCTTTTGATGTAGCTTGATGTCTTCAAGCTTTAAGAGCTTAGCCCCAATAGTGTGGAAGCCTCAAGTGGAATCACAAATCACCAAAACACCTTGGAAGACTTTAGAGAATATGGATACTTGGTTCTCTCTAGTGAAATTGGCTAGCCCTTCTTAGTGTACCCACACTAGTGCCAATTTCACCAACCAATGACATCTTTATATAGTATGGAGACTAGGGTTAAACCCGTGACCTTTCATTTCATATGATCCATGGGTTAAACACTTCATGGACTATCCATGAAAGCTTAGCCCAACCTAAATGAACTTGGCCCATTCCATATATATAAGAGTCCATATTTAATTTGTTCATTTTGATCACTTAATTAATTATAAATTAATTCTTGATCAATACTAATTAAATAATATGATTATATATTAATATATTAGAACTTATAATATATTAATATAAATCATAAATATACTATTCTCAAAAGACTATCCATATAAATTGTGTCGGTGAAGTGCAACCCAAATGGACCATGCCGGGTCGGGTCAAGTACATACCAAATATAGTTATGGACTTAGACATTAATACAACAATTTCATCTCGTAATATCATCACATTGTATATAATTTAATCAAAGACAACATCATCATCACACATGAAATATAACAACCATCATAGTTTACTTCAGTGTATTGGTTTACAAATTACATTCCAAATGTCAAATGTATGATGAGTTTATCGTAGCTCGTACGTGTATCAAAAGTATAGTATAGGTATTCCATAAGTTTATCGTGTTGTTAAACTCTATGTGAGTCGTTTTAACCATACCTGATATGACTGATCTACCTGTCATGACGTTTTTCAGGTGTCGACTTGTTTAAGGTAAGACATTTGTCACCCTACACTGGCCTAGTCTAGCTGTAGCGAACAGCTCAGGTGCGGGGCTGTCAACCCCGTATAGATCTATACACAAACTCTAGCTCTCCCTCCAGGAGACTCTGGTTATAACTATAGGAATTAAAGTTGTACAATAGGTAGGTACGAATGCAAGAACGCCTCACAAGAACCTTAACTAAATTTACGTGAACAGTGTAACACATTGTTTACCATTTTAGAATAATGTTTCGAGTATGCATTTGATTACAAAACTTTGGTGACGGAAATACCATTTGTTTTTATCAAAGTGTCGAGTATTGTTTATTTTGGCCCAAATTAACATAAAATGTGTCATGAGGCCCAATAATAAAATCAATGTGCCTATAAGGCCCAAATAACAAGTAATGAGAACACAAGGCCCAATAAGCATGTAAATAGGTATTTAAGGTCCAATAAACATGTAATTAGGTATATTTTGGCGCAATAAAACATGAAATGTGTATACAACGGCCAATTAAAGTTGAAATGTCGTAATTAACCCGATTGTTATTATAATACTTCTTTTAGTTCCATTATTTACCAAAATGACATAAAAGATCCACTTTTAGTAAAAGTGACATTCTTGGCCCATTAAGCCGAGAATTTACATTAGAGGTCCATTTAAGTAACATTTTCAGCCCACTTTTGATTTAAATAACATTTCCGGCCTAATATTAATGGAAATGACATTTTCGGCCCAATTATATTGGAAATAACAATTTCGGCCTAATTTAATAGAAATGATATTTTAAGTCCATAAAGGCAAAAATTTACATTTTAGGCCCACGAAAACCGTGATTTTCTAAATAAGGCCCATTTTTATGGAAGTTGACCATTTTAACCCATTAAAACCAAGCCCATTTTGTGAAAATTAGCACTTTAAGCCCCTTTAAAACTGTGAATATCATAAAGATCCATTTTTATCTAAAAATGACTCTTTTGGTCCTCTCAAAGCCGGGAGTTAAAATATAGGCTTACTTTTTGTTTATTTGTCCAATATGGCCCCTCATACGGGTTTTATTTAGTTTTCAAGTATTTATTAACATGTTTAATCCTTTCAACTTTATAGTAAGTTACATAATGTGTTTTAGTTTACAAACATCACCAAGCTTTGGTAGATCTTTCGAGATTTATGAAGGTTTAACATATCTTTATAGCATGATCCTAATATAACATGAAAAAACACACATATATGCATAAACACTTAGATCTAACACAAAAGCAACTTGTATTCTCCCCTATAAACATACTAAAACCAAAAAAAGGGGGTATGAACTCACCTTGAGTAATGGATTTGGTTTTGATGAAGAAAGGAGAGGTGTTTTCGGCCTAGCAAGCTTCTTTGGGAAGGGCCTCGAACTTAGGTGTTCTAGGAAGCAAGAATCACGAAATGGAGTGTTTATGAGTGATAAGTTTATTAAAAAATGAAGTTAACTTCTTGAATAAAAGTAGCTTACCAAAAAATAATGAGCTTTGATGAAGTATCCTTGAACACACACATAAGCACACACAAATTTTGAAGAGGAAGGATGAGTGTGTTCTTTGTAGCTTTAGAGAGAAATGAGAGTTTGAATTATGTGACGAAATGATGGTGGTGGTGAGAGTGGTCGAGATTAAGAAAAGGAAGAGAGGGAAGAAGTAAGTGGTTATTACATGGAGGATTAGAAGTCTTGGACATAGATATATGTGATACAAATAGCTTGGATTACCATTAAGTAAAAGTGAGGTGTCACTAATTCCAGTTAATTCACTTTCTTTTTTTCTTATATGTGAGCCAAGAATTGGAGAGGGAGAAAAGAAATTTGGTCTTGGTCTTATTTATTATTACTAATCGAAATTGTATAGTCCAACATGGAATTTTTCGGCCCATTGGGCCCATTAGTGGCTTACGGCCCAACAGAGGTATGAGAGATGGGTTTTTGGCCCAATGAAAAAAATGGATAGTTTTCGGCCCAATAAGGCCCATGAGGAGTCTTATGGCCCAAAGATCCATTACTAAGTGAATGTGGGTCCAACTAGGGCCCAAATGTGTATTATTGGCCCAAAAGAATCAAGTTGAGGGTTTATTCGCCCATTAGGCCCAATAAATGATTCATGGCCCAATAACAGGTTTAAACCGGGAAGTTAGGGTTACAAACCCAAAGTTGTGTGTATCAAATGTATCAAATTAGGTTTAAAGCTTCACGAGTGAGTTTTGATTCGAATTGTCGTTGTTGAATGAATATATGGCATTGTATCAACATTAGGGTTACAATGTATGCTAGAAGTTAAATACACATGGACAGAATTTCCTAGCCCTGACATGCTAGTTGTGACAACATCATACGCCTAGTTATATAAGAGTTTATATTACTGAGGTAAATGAGTCACTAGTATGGAGCAATCAGAGTAGCTATGAGAAGTTATGTTAGGCCTTAAAGGCTATGGATAGGAACAAACACTTGGCCTTAACCATTAGGTATACGTGGATCTTCAAGAAGAGACAATCATGGAGAGGAACAAACACATAATCAAACCAAGATTGGTTTTGAAGTATGTGTAAACTTGAGAAGTTCCTTATGGACCGAAACAAGCACCTTACAATTGAAATCTTTATTTCAATGAAAAAAGTTCAAGGTGTTTGAATTTCGAGAAATAAAGATGAGCCATACATATAGCAAAGCGAGTGGGAGTAATTGGAATCTTTGTTTCAATAAGAAGTTCAAGAAGTTTGAATTTTGTGAAACATAAACAAAATATATATATATGCCAATGCTAGTGAGAGCATTCTAGTCACCCTTGTATTGTACATAGATAATGTACGATTCGTAGGAAACTATATTCTATCTTAGAAATTGTAAGAACTTGTGTAACACTCAAGTATTTGATATGTTTCCTTTTACCCCCTTTAATTCAAATTCTTTTCAGTTTGGTCCTTGGCTAGTACGTAAGGCATACTCCATGAGTATGCTTAACGTACTAGCCATATGTTGGTCATGGGCATAAGCCACGTACGTTAGGCATACTTGGGAGTACGTTGGGTATACACATACTTTGAGCAAACCCTAACTTTCAGGTTTTGGACCCTATTTAAGCAAAATTATATCATCTCTTGGACATTTTAGACCAGCCTCCACCTCCCTTTTACTATGGAATCTAAACCCTAAGAGATTTTGGTGATATTTGAGCTTGAAAAGTGATTTGTTGGTGTTTTGTGGTGAAGAAGAAGAAGAGGAATACTTGGAGGAGTAGCTTGATCTTGTCGATCCAGGATCACCTTCTCATTTACATGATTTTTAAGGTAAAAAGCTCACACCTTGATGATCATTTGTGTTAGACCTACTTTATGGTGTTTCATGGGCATTTTGAGTCTTTTGAAGTAAAGATGAGTTTTTGATCTACTACAGAAGCAATGGATGCTAGATCTTAGCTCCATTTAGGCCCTATGTTCATAAAAATGAAAATTTTATGGATGTTTTTGGTTCATACAAGTATTATGACCTTTATTAAGCGCTTTTTGAGCTTTGTGTCCATTAATCTAGGCATGTGTGTAAAGTTGCTAACTTTACGTGATAAGTCACCCCTAGGAAACAGATCTGAAATTTTGGAGAAAATTATTCATTTTTTAAGTGCTTAATGAATTGATTTGGGAGCCTAAGGCATATGTCGGGCGTATGAGCTGAGTACGCCTCGCTTACTCAGCAGATGGACGTTGGACTTGGTCGTTCTCAATATTGGACCATAGTTTGGGGTTTCATAGTTTGGGCCTTGTTGGGCCATTAGAATTTTGTTTTGGGCTATTGTCCAAATTATTTGGCTTCTTTAGATTTAGGCCCATGATGGATTTTGGGCCCAGTTTGGATTATTGGGCCATATTTGGGTGTTTTGAGTAGTTGAGTTGGGCCTTGGCAATGGGACAAGTTAGAAAAAGGGTAAAATAGTCTATTACCCTTGTTATGGACTAAGTAGCTTAGACTCTTGGTTATGGGTCGAGATCCAATTAATAATTGGATGTTATTTTGATGATGATAGTGTTGGGATTTTCCGTACCAGCAGTCTAAGATTCATTTGAGTGATTTAACAACTAGAGGTGAGTTCTGTCATTGTGTTTAGTGGGTCGAAGGCACCAATGTCGGCCCATGATTTGTTATGTTAGGATGCTAGATGTCTGCGTGACTCTTGCATGTGTTATGTGCTTGTACGCTTGTCGGGCGGGGCCCGATGACCATTATGTATGCTAGTTACATTTGTGATTATTGCATGTGTTATGTGCTTATCTTTTATTTGATTATATATATATATATATATATATATATATATATCGGGCAGGGCCCGATGACTGACATATCAATATATCGAGCGAGGACCAATGACAGGTGGGGCCCATTATGTGTTTATTATGTATGGTATGTGGTATTTTGGGGCACTCACTAAGCTTTGTGCTTACGGTTTTCGGTTTATGTTTCAAGTACTTCTGGTTCGAAGGGGAAGAGCTCGAGATGACTGAAGTGCACACACCACCTCGTTCTGCATTTTATGATTACTCTGATGTTTTATGATGTAGTTTATACAATTCATTCCACCATGGTTTTATTTTGATGTTTTGCGATAATAGTTTTATTAATTTTAAAAAAAAACTTTTTTGACTTAAATTTTGGGACGTTACAAGTTTGTATCAGAACCTTAGTTCGAGGGATTCGAGCATACTCTCGGGTGTGTCTGAACTCAAACTGAGGATTTGGTAGAATTGTTTTTTCAAAAAGAAATGTCTTATAAAAAGTGATTTCAAATAAAAGAAAAAGGTGTGGAGCATGCAATCAACCGAGCTCAAGTAAGTCTTCCCAAAATACCCATCCATGTTTTATGTTATGCCATGATCTATGAATTTGTGAATCGCATGCTAGTTAGGGCTAAGGATCTGCTTAGAATTTGCATGATAGAATGCTAGGAGCAATGCATTTATATGCCTACTGCATGATCTAGTAGACTTGAATGCTAGTACTGATCAGTCAGTAATAATATAGCCTGATTAGGTTATGCTTGATTCCGATTACTCTACGCCCGAATGTTGCTTGCTTTGTGCTCTTTAGGAATTCTCACTAACTTCAGTAACTAGTAAGCAAGTATGATTAGTTACATATTATAGAAACTAAATAATTTTAGAAGGTTAAGTTTTAACTCTATTACACAACTCTTATTTGAGTCCAACCATTGTAGTGCGAGACCTCTCATTCAAAGAATTATCTGGTCTCAGTGATATGTAATTATATTCATGAGCTAGTTAGAGGGTGTTAGTAAGAGTTCCTTCTGCAACTGATTGCAGAGAGTGGTACGGTGCTTACCCTAGGAGGACCTAGGAAGAGATTTAGTGTTGGGAGCCTTGTCTTGTGGAGGAATTTATGCGTGCTTAAGGAGTAATGTGGAGGATTCAAAGCGATCCTTGAGGAAAGTATGGATATATGTGGAAGGTAGTATGGGCCTGTACTACTAGAAGTGGAGGATTCGTACTCGAGTCAAGGAGAACTGCATTGAAACCAAGAAACTTGTAGAGTGTTAGACTCCATGAGATATGTATATATATATGTATATATATATATATATATGTGTGTGTGTGTGTGTGTGTGTGTATGTGTGTGTGTGTGTAACAACCCGTTGTTTTGAGATAATAAAACTCTAGACTACAAGCATGTTCAAGCAAAGACTCACCACCTATATTGTAGATATAGAAACTTTAAATGCCGTGAGTGCATGTTCATTTAACTTATATACAAGTTTATGGGAAAACCATGTTGAAGTAGGATAGTATAAGCTTAATAATTAACATAAAATTATACTAACTCAAATCAAGCTAACACCAGTTCAAAACAAAAGGACTATACCTAACTTAATTAAAAGGGGTTGAAATGTGTTCACGGTTTTCAGATTACCCAAACCGTAAACACATGCTTTTTGGTGAAAAGCAAAACTGTAAACCCCTAAAGGATGGAAATCAAATCCGAAAACCCTAAAGGGTGGAAACCTAAATCCGTGAAACCCTTTATCCTTTTGACTCAAAACCATAAACACTCCCTTCTAGAAGCCCTAGACCGTAAACCACCCTACATATAAGTGCTTTGGAGAAAACACTTTCATTTCACACTTTTCCATCCGTAAACACCCCTAAAATCCTCTCAACTATCTTCAGTGAACCTTCAAAACTTCATAAATTGTGCCCAATATCTTCAAATCTTCAAACACTTCTCCAAGAAAATTCATAATATCTTCAAATATTCAAACATTCACTCAAGAAACCATAGATCAAACCGTAAAGCCATTTTGGCAACCAAAAACACTTTGCAACATTTCCAAATAATTCCAAATAAATTGTAAGTATTCCTTATATAATTTAATTGTTATTTCCAATATTATTTAATCTATTATTTAAATTAATATATTATAAATTTAATACGACATTGAATATAATTATTTTTAGGATAACGTTATTCGCAGGTATGCTTACCTGATGATCATCTCTACTACTCGCCAATTCAAGCTAACGCACGTTTACGGTGAGTTCATAAACCTATATTTTCAATATTTTTAATATTTTTAGGGGGGGGGGGGGGGTACAAGTAAAAAATAAGGACTTTTGTGTTTATACAAACATTTTAAATAGTTTTAAAACCTTTGCAATTATTTCAACCCAAGTATTCACCAAATTTCCAAAAAATATTTCATAAATTTTTAACCCTATTATAATATGTCGAACATAAGGGAATTTTGCTTTTATACAATTAAATTGCAAATGTTTTCATTTCACTACAGAACATTGCAGTTAAACTATAATTGGTATAGTTTCATATTCACTACACTATTTTGCTAAGTACAATACACGAAACAAGAACATACAATCAAAACTATAATAGGTATAGTTTGGGAAACTCTACTCTAATATATTGATACAAGTATACACTATTAAAATAATTATTTAAGCATAATTATTTTACACTACAAAGTATATTAATACAAGACAATACATATTAATTCAAATACAAGAGAACACTACAACACTACAACACTATACGTAAACTAGTTAATACAAGGTTGTGAGGCACTACTTCAATTGTATCCAATAGGGTACGACACTAAATTCTATGCACTATAACCAGAGTCTCCTAGAGGGAGAGCGTGAGATTTATGTATAGATCTACACGGGACTGACAATCTCACACCTGAACTGCTAGCTACAGTTAGGCCGGCAGGCCTGGGGTGACAAATGAAAGACCCCAACTTTCGTATTTCTGAAAGACCCAAACTTTCATACTTCACAATATTATTACTCCAAAATATGCTACTTGCATATTCATAAAAGCAATATTTTACATTGATAAAGAGGTTACAACCTATTGGATACAAACCGACTATTACAAAATGTTATATATTACATAACTACCCAGGATATTGTAATTTACACAAACATAAACTGAAGTACAAAAGTATTATTACAAATTATTCTAATTCTTTCAACAATATATGATTATGCTGGTTACTTATCACCTACAATTGTTACACATTAATAGGGTAAGCGGTGACGCTTAGTGAGTTCAATAATAGATACAATATAATGTTATGTCATATATATATATATATATATATATATATATATATATATATATATATATATACTTCAATATGGCAGAAGCAAAGAGAATCAAGGAGCAACAAAGGCATATGTGAATCATGTGTTAAGCTTTCTATATCAAACAATGACTTGATTCAAAGGTGTACAATCAATGAGAGATAACAATTTCCATACTTGATATACATTAATAAAAATTCGGCCTAAATGGCACAGAAGACATAAGATTTCTGATTAATATCTTGGTAGATTTCAAGCTTATAGCCCTGTCTAACCATTTTCCAATACCATAGAATATAAGTCATTCTCTTACGGAGACATGCTCTACATGGCCAGAGGCTACGTATCAGTACCACCGTGAATCTAAGTCCTTTCACTGATCACATGGTCAAAGGTATAACTTTGCTATTAAAAATAGCAAATACAATAACACGGGAAAATAACTCGGAATAATAAAACTGAAAAGCACATAGCACATATAAGAGATAACATATAATTGTTCCTATATATTGAACTCACCTTGAAATAACCGGAGTTAAAATATTGATTTCGGCAGCACTTCGGCTCAAAATATGACTTTTGGCGACGAAACCGGGGTTTTTAGTTGAAAACCGGACTTTATTCGGGCAGAGTTTCGACTTGAAAATAAGATTTTCTAGGGAACTTCGGGGTGTCGGGACTTGCTTTAGATGTCGGGAATGATAACGGAACTTTTGGGGGTTAAAAGTGGCTTAAATGGGTGAAATAGGGTGTAAAAGAGTGAAAAAGAGCAAACATTTCCGGAGAATCTCGCTTACTATTTATAGTAGGCAGAAGCCTCGGAGTACGTTGGGCGTACCGAAGTACGCTGGGCGTACGCGAGGTGTCAACAGCTCGGACTTTGGGCCTCGGACGTGGCTTATATGTGGCGACCATGCGAAGACGGTAGACATGGCTGACTCTGGACCGGATACATGCGAGGTACGCTAGGCGTAGCCTCGTGTACGCGAGGCGTATGGCCTCAGATAAGATTTTGATTTTTCATTTATTTTTATTTAATAACTTCAAAAATTCATATCTTTTGCATACGAACTCCATTTTTGACATTCTTTATATGCACCCGTAGGTGAGAATATACTCTACAACTTTCGTTTAGACTCCATCGGCTAATTTTGATTCTATTTTTAATATTATTATTTTTAACACACCGGGACAGGAAAATCCGTTAAAAATTCATAACTTCTTCATCCGATGTCCTTTTCATCAGACTTTTTACCGTTATACTACAAATGACGAGATCTTCAATTCTCGTTTAGGTTGTATCAGCTAAAAATCATTCAATCTAAAATTCGAGTTTTTAGTTGTCTACTGCTAAGCTAAAACTTGTAAAAATCATAACTTCCTCATACGAAGTCAGATTTTGGCGTTCTTTTTATCGAACTTCTCGGTTTAACGAATACTAAGACTTTTATTTAGATCACTAAGGCTAAAAAGTAATTTATCAAAAACTCACTTTTTTCGTCATTCGGCGTCGTGTCGGTTTTGTCGTGAATCTTCGATTGGTCATAACTTCTTCGTTATAACTCGGATTTCGATGAGGTTTTCACCTACAAGTTTCTAATGAGATTAATTACAACTTTCAATAATAAAATTTTAATTATTTCAAATTTTATATTTTCTCTATATTTCACTATTTGGCTTTTAATTGGAATCTCATAAGACTTCCAATATTTTATGAGTGATTCTAAACATAGTTTTACTTCATTTCTAGTAAAAACCATCTGTTAGAACTCAACAATCAATTTCACATAGTATATCACAATTTTATTCATTACAAAACATGTATGTTACAAATACCTCCTTCTTTTGAGGATTTCGTCCCCGAAATTACATCAATTAAAATAAATGGGGGTATTTCGCTTTTATTTCATTCTTATTCTCCCAAGTATAGTTTTGGCCTCTATGGTGTTTCCACTTGACAAGCACCAATTCTACTTCTTTATTACGTAGCTTAGTTGTTCTTTCATTCACGATCTCTTCTCTTAACTTATTATCCAATTTCACCTCGGATAATGGAACTGTCTCATCGTAGATGCTCAAGCATTTGTGCAGCTAACTCACATGAAACACATCATGAATACCTGCCAAATCTTTAGGCAATTCTAAGCGGCATGTTTGCTTTCCAATTCTCTGGATGATGTTGAAAGGACCAACGTATCTAGGACTCAACTTTCCTTTCTTCCCAAACCGGATAAGGCCTTTCCATGGGGATACCTTCAGCATCACGAAATCACCCACTTGGAATTCTATGGGTCGTCTTCTCTTTTCTATATAGGACTTATGTCGATCCTGGGCCGCTTTCATTCTTTCTCGTACGATTTGAATTTTGTTAGTGGTGTCTTGAATCATTTCAGGGCCTCCAAGGATCTTCTGTCCTACATCACGCCAACATAATGGTGTACGGCATTTGCAACCATATAATGCTTCATATGGTGGCATTTTGATTGAAGTGTGGTAATTGTTATTATATGAAAACTTGACAAGAGGCAAGTATTTATCCCAGTTACCACCGAACTCCAAGACACATGCACGAAGCATATCTTCTAATGTATAGATTGTTCTCTCTGTCTGACCATCTGTCTGGGGATGATAAGTTGTGCTGAGGGAAACTCGAGATCCCAATTCGCGTTGCATACTCGCCCAAAAATGGGAAGTGAAACGAGTATCGCGATCGGAAATGATCTTTAGTGGCACACCATGTCTTGCAACAATTTCATCTAAGTATACTTGTGCGTATTTCTCCATTGGAGCCGTTTCACGCATGGCGAGAAAATGTGTACTCTTAGTCAGGCGGTCGACGATTACCCAAATGCTATCATGCTGTCTAGCAGTCTTTGGCAATTTGGTAATAAAATCCATGGACAGCTCTTCCCATTTCCATACAGGGACACTAAGACTTTATGGGGTTCCGTATGGTTTTTGGTGCTCTGTTTTAACTTGTAAGCATACTAAGCATTCCTGCACATATCGTCCAATGTCTCTCTTTAATCCAGGCCACCAATAATCAGTTCTTACATCATAGTACATTTTACTTGTACCAGGATGTATTGACAACTTAGACTTATGAGCTTCATCTAAAATCTTCTGTCTTAATCCACCAATCTTTGGAATCCATAGTGATTCTTAAATACTTTTAATCCTCGTGGATCATCAAGTAAAATATCAGCATAATGTACCATCCCTTCCTTCTTCACATTTTCTGGCTTTAAGGCCTCAACTTGCCACTTCTGTAGTTCATCAAGAATAGTGAACTTCACCATAGTATGAGTAATAGTATAACACGTGCTATTACGATAAACCTTCCTACTAAGTGCATCTGCAACCACATTAGCCTTTCCAGGATGGTACAAGATTTCATAGTCATAGTCTTTGATCAGCTCCATGGCTCGTTGTTGTCTCATATTCAAAGTTTGTTGACTGAATATATACTTGAGACTCTTGTGGTCGGTAAACAATTGGCATTTCGTACCAAAAAGATAATGTCTCCAAATTTTTAGGGCAAACACCACTGCATCGAGTTCGAGATCATGGGTGGGATAATTCTTTTCATAATATTTCAGTTGTCTTGAGGCATAGGCTATCACTTTACCACGTTGCATCAACACACAACCAAGTCCCAATCTTGAAGCATCGCTATATACAGAGAAGTCATCATCACCTTCTGGAAGTGATAAGATGTGAGCATTAGTCAAAAGATCTTTTAAAGTCGAGAAAGCTTTTTCTTGGGCTTCACCCATTAGAACTTTGCTTCCTTTCGAGTAAGACTAGTGAGAGGTACAGCTATACGAGAAAAGTCATTAATGAATCTTCGGTAATAACCCGCAATACCCATGAAACTACGAATTTCGGAAGCATTACGAGGCACTTCCCAACTTTGAATGGCTTCGATTTTGGCAGGATCTACGGATACACCATCACCAGAAATAACATGGCCGAGAAATTGAACTTGGCGAAGCCAAAATTCACATTTTGAGAATTTAGCATAAAGTTTCTCCTTTCTAAGAAGTTCTAAGATTTCACGAATATGAAAGGCATGATCAGCTTCAGACTTGGAATAGATTAGATTATCGTCAATGAATACGATGATAGACTTATCGAGCATTGGACTGCATACTCGATTCATCATATCCATGAATACAGCAGGAGCATTTGTCAAACCGATTGGCATGACAAGGAATTCGAAATGCCCATAACGAGTACGAAAAGTAGTCTTCGGTACATCTTGCTCTTGTACTTTCAACTGATGATAGCCAGATCTCAAGTCAATATTTGAGAAATAGCTAACACCCTGAAGTTGATCGAACAAATCGTCGATGCGAGGTAGTGAGTACTTGTTCTTGATAGTCACCTTATTCAGCTCATGATAATCAATGCACATTCGCATCGATCCATCCTTCTTCTTGACAAACATACAGGAGCACCCCAGGGAGAGGTACTCGGTCGAATAAAGCCTTTTTCAAGTAATTCCTATAGTTGGATCATCATTTCTTTCATCTCGGCTGGCGCAAGACGATAAGGAGTCTTTGCAATCGGAGCAACACCAGGCACAAAGTCAATTCGGAATTCTACTTGCCTGTCCGGAGGAAGTCCAGGCATATCATCGGGGAAAACATCAGGATATTCGTTAACAATGGGAACATCATTTACAGTTTTATTCTCCTTTCTTGAGATGTCAACTGTATAGGCTAGATAGATAGTGCAACCCTTCGATATAAATTTACGAGTTTTGAGGAAAGAAATTATTTTTAAGATCCTTTGTTCACCGTAGACATGAATAGGATCTTCCCCTTCGATAAGAATGTATACCATCTTTTCGTAACACAAGAGCTCTGTGTGGTTCTTTGACAACCAATCCATGCTGAGAATAATATCGAAGTTGGGCAAGGAGATAGGGATTAGGTTAGCAAGAAAATTATAGCCTTCAATTTCTATGACACAATCCCTATAGATTTTATCAACAATTAATGATATACTTCCCGCAGTATCTACGTGAAATGGTTGCGCGAGTGCATAGTAAGTAGTTTAAAAATAATGCGCAAATTCATAAGATACAAAAGAATCTGAGGCACCGGAATCAAATAAGATGTGAGCAGGTCTAGAGTTGACAAGAAATGTACCCGTCACAACATTCGGGTCCTCGCGTGCTTCCTCAGTAGTAATCTGGAATGCACGACCCTTAGCTTTTGGCACCTCCTCCTTTTTAGCTGGAGTATTCTTTGGTTGTTGGACAGGGACTTGACTTCTCGCCAGTTGTTGAGCAGAAGCTTGACTTTCCGTCACTTGGCTGGTAAGAGTAGGGCAAAAACGCTTCTTGTGGCCTGTAATACCACATGCATAGCAAGTCACATCCTTCCTTAGGAAAGCTGGCTTTATATGACCAATTTCTCCACACCCATAACAGAAAATGGATTCCTTGTCTATTTTGCATTGACCCGGATGATTCCTTCCATAAACACGGCATGAAGGCGATTGAATAGAAAAATATTGTGACCTGCCGCGGCCACGAAAAGCACTTTGAGATTGTGCTTGTTGCTAGGATTAGTTCGAACAGATTGAGCTGGGGGAATAGTGGAAAAAGGAGTAGTTGTTTCAGTACATGGATGCTTTGGAACAGTAAGAGTGGCACCACGTATCTCTAAGTCATGCTCACGTCTTCGATCATACTCAACGGCTTTATCGAATGACAGAACTTCTCGATTGGCAATGAAATCATGGATTTCGTGTCGTAGTCCCTCCATGAATAACTGAATTTCTCATTTTCAGTTGGAATATACTTTGTAGCAAACCTTGCTCTTTGATTAAACTGAGTTTCATACTCATTCACAGTCATTCCTCCCTGTTTAAGCTCGAGGAATTCCTTCTCCAATCTTCTCCTCAAATCTAGAGGACAATACTTCTCTAGCACACGAGTTTTGAACAACTCCCAGGATAAATTCTCCTGGTCAAACCCGTTGAGAGCTTCATATGTTGCTTCCCACCAGACCAAGGCTTCTCCGATGAGCATTGCGGAAGCATAATTAGCCTTGTCTTCATTATCCACAAGAGAAATACAAAACACTTTCTCTGTGTTCTGGATCCAAGTAAGAACAATAATGGGATTGAGAACACCGGAAAACTCTATAGCACCACTACTCTTGAAATATTTGAACGAGGGACGCTTCACCTCTCCTTTTAGAAATTCTCCAGTGGCTTTCTCTTTTCCCTTATCCCCATTCTTTTTGTGTTCTTCGAGAGTCTATCGAATAACACCGGTAAGTTTACACAAGACTCGCTCCTCACGAGGAGATACTGGAGTATTCACTTCCTCGGGTTGAGGACCTCCACCGACGTCAGGGGTATGGCTACTTGCCTGTTCAGCCATCGTTCTGAAATTTAGGAGTAATATAGAATTTTAGAATATTAGGATTTATTAAAACCTAATACTTCACTTAAGTCTTTCCTATGGTTTGTATCCATATACTTATAATGATTCAATTCATATATTGAACTTCCAATAGTTTAAGTCTAAATACCAATCCGTGGCATTTAGTTCGCTTAAACTACTGCTCTGATACCATGATTGAAAGACCCCAACTTTCGTATTTCTGAAAGACCCAAACTTTCATACTTCACAATTATTACTCCAAAACATGCTACTTGCATAGTCATAAAAGCAATATTTTACATTGATAAAGAGGTTATAACCTAATGGATACAAACCGACTATTACAAAATGTTATATATTACATAACGACCCAGGATATTGTAATTTATACAAACATAAACTGAAGTACGAAAGTATTATTACAAACTATTCTAATTCTTTCAACAATATATGATTATACTGGTTACTTATCACCTGCAATTGCTAAACATTAAGAGGGTAAGTGGTGATGCTTAGTGAGTTCAATAATAGATACAATATAATGTTATGTCATATATATATATATATATACACTTCAATATGGCAGAAGCAAAGAGAATCAAGGAGCAACAAAGGCATATGTGAATCATGTGTTAAGCTTTCTATATCAAACAATAACTTGATTCAAAGGTATACAATCAATGAGACATAATAATTTCCATACTTGATATAGATCAATAAAACTCCGGCCTAAATGGCACAGAAGACATAAGATTTCTGATTAAGATCTTGGTAGATTTCAGGCTTATAGCCCTGTCTAAACATTTGCCAATACCATAGAATAGAAGTCATTCTCTTAAGGAGACATGCTCTACATGGCCAGAGGCTACGTACCAGTACCACCATGAATCTAAGTCCTTTCACTGATCACATGGTCAAAGGTATAACTTTGCTATTAAAAATAGCGAATACAATAACACGGGAAAATAACTCGGAATAATAACACTAAAAAGCACATAGCACATATAACACATAACATACAAGTATTCCTATATATTGAACTCATCTTGAAATAATCGGGGTTAAAATATTGATTTGGGAAGCACTTCGGCTCTAAATATGACTTTTAGCGACGAAACCGGGGTTTTTAGTTGAAAACCGGACTTTATTCGGGCAGAGTTCGACTTGAAAATAAGATTTTCTCGGGAACTTCGGGGTGTCGGGACTTGCTTCAGATGTCGGGAATGATAACGGAACTTCTGGGGTTAAAAGTGGCTTAAATGGGTGAAAGAGGGTGTAAAAGAGTGAAAATGAGCAAACATTTCCGGAGAATCTCGCTTACTATTTATAGTAGGTCGAAGCCTCGGAGTACGTTGGGCATACGCGAGGTGTCACCAGCTCAGACTTTGGGCCTCGGACGTGGCTTCTATGTGGCGACCATGCGAAGACGGTAGACGTGGCTGACTCCGGACCGGATACGTGCGAGGTACGCTGGGCGTAGCCTCGTGTACGCGGGGTGTATGGCCTCGGATAAGATTTTGATTTTTCATTTATTTTTATTTAATAACTTCAAAAATTCATATCTTTTGCGTACGAACTCCGTTTTTGACGTTCTTTATATGCACCCGTAGGTGAGAATATACTCTACAACTTTCGTTTAGACTCCATCGGCTAATTTTGACTTTATTTTTAATATTATTATTGTTAACAGACGGGGACAGGAAAATCCGTTAAAAATTCATAACTTCTTCATCCGACGTCCATTTTCGTCATACTTTTTACCGTTGTACTACAAATGACGAGATCTTCAATTCTCGTTTAGGTTGTGTCGGCTAAATATCTCTAGATCTAAAATTCGGGTTTTTAGTTGTCTACTGCTAAGCTGAAACTTGTAAAAATCATAATTTCCTCATACGAAGTCAGATTTTGGCGTTCTTTTTATCGAACTTCTCGGTTTAACTAATACTACGACTTTTATTTATATCACCAAGACTAAAAATTAATTTATCAAAAACTCACTTTTTTCGTCATTCAGCGTCGTGTCGGTTTTGTCGTGAATCTTCGATTGGTCATAACTTTTTCGTTATAACTCGGATTTCGACGAGGTTTTCGCCTACAGGTTTCTAACGAGATTATTTACAACTTTCAATAATAAAATTTTACTTATTTCAAATTTTATATTTTCACTAAATTTCACTATTTGGCTTTTAATTGGAATCTCATAAGACTTCCAATATTTTATGAGTGATTCTAAACATAGTATTACTTCATTTCTAGTAAAAACCATCTGTTAGAACTCAACACTAAATTTCACATAGTATTACACAATTTTATTCATTACAAAACATGTATGTCAGAACAAATGTCATAACTTTTAGACGCCTGCAGAACGTCTTAGAGGTCACTAGGTCATATCAAGCATGGTTATATGAAACTCACAACAGTATAACTAACACATATGTTTACGGGATTAACACTATTTCAGTGGTTTGATTTTATTTAATAAAACTATAGTACTCTATGATACACTACTTTACACTACAGCTAGTGATTACCGAGCATTCATACTAAGCTCTTTATTTATACAAATGTTATTACAGTACACTACTTTCACTACAACTGGTGGTATCTAGGTATACATACAAAGGTTTTCATACAAATACAGATACAATAAACTATTTTCTAATACTGATTACACTAATATAGTATACATTTACATGGAACATACATGACTACGTTATATTCACTATAGAAAATATTGGATTTTCTGGAGAAACATACTAGTATCTCCAAAGTACAAAGACAAGTTTTCCTTCGCTAAAACATGCTTCTGAAATCACCAACTTAAATGTTTATACACTTTCAAAATCACTTGTATTCTCAGGGAATCGGTAGATAGGTACACCGCAGGATGTTGAGAAGACAAAGCCTTATAGATTCGCGTCTTTTATAATTTTGTTATACCTTTTGATGTCGTACAAACTAGGTTGTGAACATATGTAAATACTATATTTTATCAATGTAATGGTTGTGTTTTCTTTGATTCCTATTATACAATTGTTGTGATACTGTACATGACGTCCTCCGCCCCCGAACGTTTCCGCCATTCCGGTTTTGGGGGTGCGACAGATTGGTATCAGAGAATTGTTTATAGTGAACTAAGTATATCAAACCTTACATGGTATACAACTATAAACACTATGGGGCCGAACCGCTCTGAACTAAAAGTATATTTTTAAAATATAAGTATTTTACAAGAAGTATACGAGTATGCATACACACTAGGAGCAGTATCACAGTAACAATGTATAAAAGTATTTAGGATGAGTTGGAAACTACGATTAAACTTGAATAGTTATGTAATTATATATGGGATAAATATAACTCGATCGACTATATTTATCCGAGTATGACCAACATGTATTTGTAAGTGATTGTGGTGTTGCGACAAGTCTAAAACTTACCAACGCTATATACAATGAGAAACACTAGAACCAAACATATAGGTAAAATACTATAGGAATATTTTATCTAACTATATCACTATACAAATTCATTACAAGTATTGCTAATCCTCACAATTGAAAATCTACGATTACTTGCTTATGTTGGTAAACCTCTATTGTAGATCGCTGATAGTACACTATAAACTCAGGTTATGATGCGTTTAAGACTAAGATATATCATTTTCAATAATACCTGATTCGTGACCACTATAGAGGACTTATCATCATTTCCTTTTTGAATCTTTTTAGGAAAAGATGCCTCCAAAGTAGTCCAACAGGAAGAAAACAAACCCCCCAACAAATCCACCACCACTGCCACCTCCTCAGTATGACCCTGCTGTTTTCCAAGCAGCAGTAACAGCCACCGTGGTTGCCGCTATGTCGTAGATCCATGCAAGTGGTACTAGTAGGGCGGGTAGTGGTGCCAATCCTTCCAATCAAGGAGATAGTCAAGGGAACCAAAGGGAGTACTCCTACAAGGACTTCAACAATGCTAAACCCCAATCTTTTGATGGCACTAGAGGTGTCATTTCCTTGACCCGTTTGTTCAAGAAGACCGAATCAATATTTGAAATCTGTGCATGTCCTGAAACGAGCAATGTGAAATTTGCAGCGTGCACTTTCACAGATCGAGCCCTCACTTGGTGGAATAGCTAAGTCAAGTCCCTGACTCTCCCGGTATCCAATGATATGAGTTGGGACAAGTTGAAGGAGCTAATGTTAGCTGAATACTACCAGCATGGAGAAATGAAAAACTAGAGCAGGAACTCTAAAGCCTGATGATGAAGGGCTCTGATATTGTTGCATCCACTACTACGTTTAGTGACTTGGATCTTCTGTGCCCAGGGATGGTCACCCCGGAGAGAAAGAAAGTTGAAAGATTCATATTGGGACTAACTCCCCTGACGCAAGGAAATGTCTTAGCTACCAATCAACTCACGTTTGACAGTGCCAAACATCCGGCACAGATATTAATAGATCACGGAGATTGCCAAGATTCTGTGTCAGCCGCTCCTAAACCACCTAAAGAAGGTGGTGGAAAGAAGAAATTTTGGAACAAGCGAAAGGGCCAATCTTCACAGGAGCCCTCCAAGAAACAACAAACGGTGGCAGTTCATGCTGCTACCATTCCTGCCACTGCTCCCACAACTCAACCACCTACCATTCATATGCTGGAACCTTCCCGAGGTGCGAAAAATGCAATTTCCATCACCATAGACCTTGTCGGGAGTTGCAATGCACTAACTACAACAAGAAGGGGCATACAGCCCGCTTTTGCAAGATGCTTGCGCAGCCTAAAGCTCAGACCCCCGGAGCTGGAATATGCCAGGTATGTTATGGTTGTGGTGAGACAAGGCATTACAAGAGAGGTTGCCCTATAGCAAGAAACATTGGCAACACGGGGAGAGTGCTAACAATGGGTCAAGAGGAGGCAGTAGCAAATCCCACCGTAGTCATGGGTACATTCCTTCTCGATAACTCTTATGCATGCATACTATTTGATAGTGATGCGGAGAGGAGATTTGTTAGCCATAAATTTAAGCACTTACTCAAACACAAACCATAACCACTAAACGAAACATTTAATGTTGAGATGGATAACAGGAAGAAAGAAAGCACTAACGATATATTCATATGATGTACCCTCACACTAAACGACTATTCTTTCCCAATAGACCTTATGCCAGTCTCCATAAAAAGATTCGACATCATTATCGACATGGAGTGGTTGAGTCCTCATCGCGCTGACATCCTTTGCTATGAAAAAGTCGTTCGCCTCAATTTGCCAAATGGCGAAGCCCTCTTTATCTATGGCGACAAACCCAGTACGAACCTTCGCATCATTTCTTGTATTAAAGCCCAAAAATGCCAACAAAAAGAGTGTCATGCATTCTTAGCCCATGTAGTTAACGAAAAAAAAAAAGAAGTAAAAGACCTCGAGAGCATTCCCGAAGTCTGTAATTTTCCTGATATCTTCCTCGAAGATCTTCCAGGAGTTCCTCCTGGACGTCAAGTCAAATTCTAAATCGACTTAATCCCTAGAGCTACCCCCATAGCCAAATCCCCGTATCGCCTGGCGCCAGGAGAAATGCAAGAGTTATCCAGCCAATTAAATCAGTAAGGGATTCATCAGGCCGAGCTCTTCACCTTGAAGAGCACCGGTCTTGTTTATGAAAAAGAAAGACGGATCGTTCCCCCATGTGTATAGACTATTGCGAACTGAACAGGATCACTATTAAGAATCGATACCCTCTCCCGTGAATAGATGACCTCTTCTATCAACACCAAGGAGCCAACTACTTTTCAAAGATAGACCAGAGATCATGGTATCACCAATTACGATTCCATGAGAGTGATGTTCCCAAAACAACATTTCTTACTCGTTATGGTCATTACGAGTTTGTAGTAATGGCCTTCGGTCTAACGAATGCACCCGTGGTATTCATGGATCTAATGAATCGGGCGTGTCGATCCTTCTTAGACAAATTTGTGATAGTATTCATAGACAATATACTTATCTACTCACGAAGTAAGGAAGATCATAGCCAAAACCTAAGACAAGTATTAGAAACATTGAGGGTGAAAAAACTTTATGAAAAATTCTCCAAGTGTGAATTTCATATTAGGAAGGTAAACTTCCTTGGTCGTGTGGTCAGGGAAGAAGGATTACATGTCGACCCTTCTAAAAGAAAGGCGACTGAGAACTGGTGAGCACCCAGAACGCCTTCAATTTCTAGAATTTGCTTGCTACTACCGCAGGTTTATACAAAACTTCTCTAGAATTGCTAAACCACTTACCGCCCTGACTCAGAAGGGCATACCTTTTTGCTAGGAAGAGAAACAAGACACTACATTCCGAACGTTGAAGCAAGCCCTATGCAGCGCACCTATCTTGTCTCTTCCTGAAGGTACAAAACATTTTGTGGTGTATTGTGATGCATCCAATCAGGTACTAGGCTGTGTCCTCATGCAGCGAGGAAAAGTTATTGCTTATGCCTCGAGATAGCTTAAAGCACACGAAGTCAATTATACCAATCATGATGTTGAGTTAGGAGCAGTAGTGTTTGCTCTGAAGATATGGAGACATTACCTCTACGGTACCAAGTGCACTATCTTCACCGACCACAAAAGCCTTCAACACATCTTTCATCAGAAAGAACTTAACACGACACAACGACGATGGGTAGAGCTACTCAATGATTACGAATGTGAAATTCGCTATCATCCAGGTAAAGCTAATGTAGTAGTAGATGCCCTTAGTCGAATGGATTACTCAAGTCGTATAGTGAAGGAAATAACCATGAGCATTCATTCGCATCTGTCCACACAAATCAAAGAGCCTCAGTTAGAAGCCTTAAATCCTGCAATTTATGGTGGATGAAGCCTTAAGAGGAATGAAGAAAAACTTAGAAATCAAGGATGGCGGGGTTCGTTACTTCATGAATCGGATATGGACACCAAAGTTTGGTGGATTCTGAGAGGTTGTCATGAATGAAGCCCACAAGACACGATACTCTGTGCATCCAGGATCAGATAAAATGTATATGGATCTCAAGAAACTCTATTGGTAGCCAAACATGAAAGTCGATATTGCTACCTTTATGGGCAAGTACCTAACTTGTGCCAAAGTCAAGGTAGAATATCAAAAGCCCTCAGGTTTATTGCAGCAACTAGAGATACCTGAGTGGAAGTGGGAGCGGATTACAATGGATTTCATAATCAAGTTGCCCAAGACCTCGTGTGGTCATGACACCATTTAGGTAATCGTCGACAGATTAACTAAGTCCCCCCACTTCCTACCAATTAAGGAAACAGACAAGATAGAGCAATTTCCCATAACATACATCAAAGAGATTGTGCGATTGTACGGTGTACCTGACGAATAACCCAATGTCGCATCTCCACTAACAACCTTTACGAACGATAGCCAACGAAAGCACCAAAACACTAACCATAATTATATCAAACCCTCAGGGAGCAACGGATACCAAGACGAAAACCCGAAACACAAATCCATGACCAAAACCACAACCCGCAAAACGAAGAATATCACAACGAAAACCAAACAATTACCAGCTCATGAACATTACACCACAATAATCACAAGATAACAAGACATCAAGAAAGAAACATACCCGCAGCTGTCTCTGGCACTGCCCTGACCTCCTCTGTAACAAGCTGAAAAACACGACCCTGAGCCCTTGGGGGCTCCGCTCCACCCTGACCTCCACCTGTGATCCTCAAAGTGGCCGGTGCTGGAGCCTGCACCGACCCAGCAGCAAACTGCGGACAGTTGGCCCTCAAATGTCCAACCTGATGACAATGATAGCAGATCCTCAAATCCCGAACTGACGCTGACTGCCGACAATTCCTCGCATAGTGCCCATCCCTTCCGCACTTGCGGCATGCACCACCGGTCCTACAAACCCCGGTGTGACCCTTCCCACACTTCCCACAAGTGTGGCTGCTCGAATCCCCCACTCTAACATCAAAGGTCTTGGACCGCTTCGCCAACGGCTGCGACTGCACCGGAGCCTGCCTCAACTCACGCATTTGCAACTCAATCTCTAACTCACGCCGCCTAGCGGCCTCCTGCAACTCCAACAAGGTCTCGCACTTCTGCGCAGACACAAACTTCCTGATGTCCCACTTGAGCATGCTCAGATATCGAGACATTTGAGCCTGCTCTGAAGCGAACTCTGGGCAAAACATCGCCCTCTCAGTGAACATCCTGGTGATCTCAGTCACCGACTCCGAATCCTACTTCAGCTCAAGGAACTCCTGAGCCAATCTCTCCCTCTCAACCTGCGGAACATAACGAGTACTGAACATTTCTCTGAACTGATCCCATGAAAACGCAGCCCTCTGCGCCTCCGAAAATGACCCCGTGGTCAATCTCCACCAATCCTTCGCCCCGAGCCTCAACAGGTTCAGAGCACACCTCACCCTATGATCAGCAGGGCATGAACACGTGAAGAAACATCCCTCCACGTCTGACAACCACCTCATGGCAACAATCGGGTCCTGAACTCCGTCGAATGTGGGAGGCTTCGTCCTATCGAAGTCCCGATACTTAAAACCCCGACTAGCTCCTCCCCCTGCCATTGCTACAGCTGTTGTAGCCGCCGCGGTAGCCGTCTCGGTGAGAGCCGTATAACGCTCATCAAAATACTCAACCATGGCGGTCTTAATCGACTCAAACAGCTCTGGCAACTCAGCCCGGAACAACTCCGCAATCTCCTCACGCAGGATCTCATGAATCCTCGCGTCCAACTCGCTCGTGCTCATCTGACCGACAATCTCGGGCGGCACCGATTCGCCCGGAACCCTCTCTCCGGCTCCCGATCCTGACCCGGATCCACTCTCATCATGCCTCGGAATCTCCATACTGAAAGGAAACACCACACAAAATCTCAGACTCTTCCCACACCCTGGGATCCAACTCTCTTACAACCCACCCTAGAGATCATGGTTTCCCTGATACGCGTATGGGTCCTGTGCTTTCAGTAGTACGGGCCCATACTACCTTCCACACCTACCCACATTTGTATGAAGTACTACCACAATACCCTAGAGAACAAGCATAACAATAATCAACCCTCACCACTAGAGAAACACTGAGAATCTCCCATAAGGGACCCTAGGCTACATGCATCACAAATCAGGCAACATATCATGAAATCCTGAAGATCCCTAGCCTAACACTAGCATGCTGTTCTATCAAATCTCAAAAACAAATAACATGCATGGTATTTTGGGGTTACTTACTGGCTCCGGCTGATCGTACCTCCGCGTCCTCCTTTACTCATTTTTGAAAACCATTTTTAAATACTCTTTCGAAAACTCTCCTCGATTTGAGACTGGAGTCACACGAGTGTTTCTCCAATTCACTCAAACCAAGGCTCTGATACCAACTTGTAACGACCGAAAAACACGACCAATTTTAAATTTTCCAAAAACATTTCAATTCCAATAATTCTTTACAAAAGGTTTTCAATACAAAATATTTATCGTATTCCCAGAATCATAACACCACAAAAGTATGAGGAGCGGTACGATCACGCCTTCGCCTTGCCACGATCTCCTGAAGAACCTGAAAAACATGAAACCACAACTGTAAGCCCGAAAGCTTAGTGAGATACCCCCAAAATACCAACCATAAATACCATACACGCATAACATGCCATAACATATCCGATCACAGAACAGCCAAGCTCTCCGGGTCTACAGTGTGACTGGTCCGCCGCACCGGCCAACAGTCCACATGGTCCACCCTATGAGTCCATCCACATCCATCGAGTCTGCAGTGTGATTGGTCCACCCGTTCCCGGGCCTTCAATCCACATGGTCTACTCTCTGAGTCTACAGTATGACTGGTCTGCCCGCACCGGGCCTTCAGTCTACATGGTCCACTCTCCGAGCCTTCGGCACGTCTGGTCCGCCCCTACCGGGACCTACAGCCTATCCGGACCGCTCGCTGGGCCTACGGGACAACCGGTCCGCCCTGGGTATCTTGGCCTACTGCACACAGCAGGACCCGCCTCAACCCAACTCTAGTCCAAACATCCATGTGCACATATACATACAATCATTTAACAATTCACAAATAACAAGCATATCAAGAAATCACATAACATGCCACTATCCTAGCCAGGATACCGACCTAACAGGTCACTAACATAGCATCTCTCTAACTCTCTGGATACCGATCTCAATCAAGTCTCTAGCATATACCATCCTAACTCACAGGATGCAAATATGATAAAACAACAACATAAAACAACTACCCGGATCTCAATCCGATAAGGACTGGCCTTGGTGCCTTAGACCCCGTTGATATAGTGAGGATAACTCACCTCGAAGCTGCCGACTGAACAGATAATCCAAGCTACTCTGTTCACTGATACGATCTCCACCACTGGTCAACCACCAATGCGCTGAACTCAAAACATCAAACAATAATTACCAAAATGCCCCTGGACACCATTGGTCAACCCTTGGTCAAAGACAAGGTCAAAGTCAACTCCTGACTGACCCTACTCGCCGAGTCAACCCTATGACTCGCCGAGTTCCCATACTCTGACTTCACTCCATCCGCGACCTAACTCGCCGAGTCACCCCGAGACTCGTCGAGTCCAACAACTCAGAGACCACTCGCACACAACTCACCGAGTCATCCCTTAACTCACCGATTCTCGACTCGACCAGAGAATATCGGAACTCTTCGACAAGACTCGCCGAGTCCAAGGACAGACTCGCCGAGTCTAAAGCTATCATCAACCTACTCGCCGAGTTGTTCATACAACTCGCCGAGTTCAAGGCTATCATCATCCGACTCGCCGAGTTGTTCTTCCAACTCGTCGAGTCCCAAC
Organism: Lactuca sativa; assembly: GCF_002870075.4. Classification (NCBI taxonomy): domain Eukaryota; kingdom Viridiplantae; phylum Streptophyta; class Magnoliopsida; order Asterales; family Asteraceae; genus Lactuca; species Lactuca sativa. The sequence continues at coordinate 168,831,058 of NC_056623.2, forward strand.
TCATCTTCAAGCAACTCGTCGAGTTCACCCGTGTGACTCGCCGAGTACCACCGATCTGAATCCATTCAGAAGCATTCCAGGCCATGCAAATGATCCAAAACATAGATCCAACCTCCTACAACTCATTCATCACGTAAAGTGGCAATCTTTACGTGAATCCATAGAGATCTAGGCCATATTCACTCATAACTAGGGTTTGGGACTTGCAAGCTTCACTAAACACTCCAACACAGGGACTTTCATGCTCTCTGATTCTCCTCCCTTCCAGATCTGAGGTAGCAACCTCAGATCTACCCTCTAGACATCCATTTACACCCTTAAACATGATCCCACAAACCCCAAAATGAAGAAACAACATACAATCAGTCCAAGAACGAGATATTACCTCCAATGGACGCCCCCAACTGCAATGAAGTTGATTCCAAGCAAAGCCCCTTGCCCCAAGCCTTCAATTCCCACAAATTCCTTCAAAGATTACTTCTCCAAGCTTCAATCCACTCAACAATGGAGCTCCTCTGCGATTTAGGGTTTCTAGCACTCAAGAGGGAAGTAAAGAGGCTGGGGAAGGAACATAATGTTCCTTATATAGGGCTCAACCCCGAGAATTAGGGTTTTCTCCACCCAGCGCCTACTCGCCGAGTCCATCTCATCGACTCGCCGAGTCGGCTACTTAACACGCGGTCAAGCCGCGACTCTACTCGCCGAGTCCATCCATGGACTCGCCGAGTCACTCTTTCCCAATTAACACTTTTGGCCCTTCAACTCTACTCTCGCTATTTCGGGATGCTACAATTCTCCCCCACTTATATTAGGCTTCGCCCTCGAAGCCTATAGCAGTTCAACTCCAAGGATACTCCCACAACGCGCCACCTGGCCCCAACCAGACCTGGTCCCACAAGGCATACCCAAACGAAACTCGAACACACTTTCCTTCCCTCACGGTGTCCTGACCACCGTCTCAAATAGGGCACCGGCTTCACTCTCTAATATCTTCGCTTAACCCCTGAGAATTACCCATACTGAAACACTGCTCCAAATCACAACCATCACTCGACTCATAAAGGCTAGGAAACCATGAACCATCGGATCCCCGATCCGAATCCCACTCTATCCATTCCGTGACGACGGAAACCCATTCTCTATCTCGGAGCACTCCCACGAGTCCTCCTCTTACAAACACATACACATGCTGAACTAGCTCCAGTATCCTCAGGTTTGGAAAACCCGACACACTGATGACACCCTCAAACATCCCCCAGGATGAACCACTAATACATAACCAATACCCTGAACAGATTCATACTGAGAGTCCAGGACTCTCCCCCTGCATCCTTTTCAAGCCTCTGGCCTCTACACCTGCGGAATTTCTTCCGCAACCTCAGCAGACATCCAAACCGGATGAGCTCCTACTTCACTGCCGCGAGCACGATGCCCAAAATCATACTCGAAATACCCTAATCATAACTCTGCTCTGCAGCTTTCACTTTCGTGAACTTGCACTCCCTTCGGAGTTGCACACCTTTCTCTCTTCCTTTTCCAAGGAATCCACTTGGCCACATTGCCACTCCAACACGTGCCATGGTGCTCGCCCCACGCGACACTACCCTTATTGCGTAACCGCGATTCACATACTCAGGCTCTCATTGCAGGGCTCTCGATCCCACGCATTCTCTCGACTCATCAAAATCACTACCCGGGGCCAGACCTTCCAATGCAATCACACTGCAACATACACAATCAGCAATCTCAAACTGATCCAACAATACCCGCAGGGTCTTCAGCATGACTGGACCGCCTCATCAGGCCTTCAGTCCATCTGGACCACTCTCTCAGAACCTTCAGCCAATCTGGACCGCTCTCAGAGCCTTCAGTTTGGCTGAACCATTCTTCGAGCCTTCGGTCTGACTGGTACGCCTTCCGGCCTTCAGTCTATCCGGACTGCTCACTATCAACCAACATTCCATGCTATCCCCCCTCAGGATTCCTCTCATGCATACCATTCTAGCCCTCTAGGGGTTCCGAACTCTAACTCCATCGACATACTCGATCCCGGCCTGCTTCCAGGCCTCCATAACCAATGCCCTAGGTCTGTATCCTGCCCCGCATGCCCGACACTCGCTCCTATCAGCCTATACTCAGGGCTAACAGAACACTGTTGAATCCCAATAGCTAAGCGCCCTCAGATACTCATCGATCTCCCGGAGAATTCTCCAATTCTCCCCCACTTAAACCACTAACTAACAACCACCGGTCGCCATTAACGACCTTCCAGAACAGACCTGCACCAAGAGACCACTTACACACGGGCCGCTTCCACAAGCATAAACAACCCTTAGCAAAACACATCTCCTCACTTATCATTCTGCTCAAGAAGAATCCGATTTCCAATTATCCCTTCCACGAACGAAGATGCTACCTGACGAATAACCCAATGTCGCATCTCCACTAACAACCTTTAAGAACGATAGCCAACGAAAGCACCAAAACACTAACCATAATCATATCAAACCCTCAGGGAGCAACGGATACCAAGACGAAAACCCGAAACACAAATCCATGACCAAAACCACAACCCGCAAAACGAAGAATATCACAACGAAAACCAAACAATTACCAGCTCATGAACATTACACCACAATAATCACAAGATAACAAGACATCAAGAAAGAAACATACCCGCAGCTGTCTCTGGCACTGCCCTGACCTCCTCTGCAACAAGCTGAAAAACACGACCCTGAGCCCTTGGGGGCTCCGCTCCACCCTGACCTCCACCTGTGATCCTCAAAGTGGCCGGTGCTGGAGCCTGCACCGACCCAGCAGCAAACTGTGGACAGTTGGCCCTCAAATGTCCAACCTGATGACAATGCTAGCAGATCCTCAAATCCCGAACTGACGCTGACTGCCGACAATTCCTCGCATAGTGCCCATCCCTTCCGCACTTGCGGCATGCACCACCGGTCCTACAAACCCCGGTGTGACCCTTCCCACACTTCCCACAAGTGTGGCTGCTCGAATCCCCCACTCTAACATCAATGGTCTTGGACCGCTTCGGCGCCGGCTGCGACTGCACCGGAGCCTGCCTCAACTCACGCATCTGCAACTCAATCTCTAACTCACGCCGCCTAGCGGCCTCCTGCAACTCCAACAAGGTCTCGCACTTCTGCGCAAACACAAACTGGCTGATGTCCCTCTTGATCATGCTCAGATATCGAGACATCTGAGCCTGCTCTGAAGCGAACTCTGGGCAAAACATCGCCCTCTCAGTGAACATCCTGGTGATCTCAGTCACCGACTCCGAATCCTACTTCAGCTCAAGGAACTCCTGAGCCAATCTCTCCCTCTCAACCTGCGGAACATAACGAGTACTGAACATTTCTCTGAACTGATCCCATTAAACCACAGCCCTCTGCGCCTCCGAAAATGACCCCGTGGTCAATCTCCACCAATCCTTCGCCCCAAGCCTCAACAGGTTCAGAGCACACCTCACCCTATGATCAGCAGGGCATGAACACGTGAAGAAACATCCCTCCACGTCTGACAACCACCTCATGGCAACAATCGGGTCCTGAACTCCGTCGAATGTGGGAGGCTTCGTCCTATCGATGTCCCGATACTGAAAACCCCGACTAGCTCCTCCCCCTGCCACTGCTACAGTTGTTGTAGCCGCCGCGGTAGCCGTCTCGGTGAGAGCCGTATAACGCTCATCAAAATACTCAACCATGGCGGTCTTAATCGACCCAAACAGCTCTGGCAACTCAGCCCGGAACAACTCCGCAATCTCCTCACGCAGGATCTCACGAATCCTCGCGTCCAACTCGCTCGTGCTCATCTGACCGACAATCTCGGGCGGCACCGATTCGCCCGGAACCCTCTCTCCGGCTCCCGATCCTGACCCGGATCCACTCTCATCATGCCTCGGAATCTCCATACTGAAAGGAAACACCACAGAAAATCTCAGACTCTTCCCACACCCTGGGAACCAACTCTCTTACAACCCACCCTAGAGATCATGGTTTCCCTGATATGCGTATGGGTCATGTGCTTTCAGTAGTACGGGCCCATACTACCTTCCACACCTACCCACATTTGTATGAAGTACTACCACAATACCCTAGAGAACAAGCATAACAATAATCAACCCTCACCACTAGAGAAACACTGAGAATCTCCCATAAGGGACCCTAGACTACAAGCATCACAAATCAGGCAACATATCATGAAATCCTAAAGATCCCTAGCCTAACACTAGCATGCTGTTCTATCAAAGCTCAAAAACAAATAACATGCATGGTATTTTGGGGTTACTTACTGGCTCCGGCTGATCGTACCTCCGCGTCCTCCTTTACTCATTTTTGAAAACCATTTTTAAATACTCTTTCGAAAACTCTCCTCGATTTGAGACTGGAGTCACACGAGTGTTTCTCCAATTCACTCAAACCAAGGCTCTGATACCAACTTGTAACGACCGAAAAACACGACCAATTTTAAATTTTCCAAAAACATTTCAATTCCAATAATTCTTTACAAAAGGTTTTCAATACAAAATATTTATCGTATTCCCAGAATCATAACACCACAAAAGTATGAGGAGCGGTACGATCACGCCTTCGCCTTGCCACGATCTCCTGAAGAACCTGAAAAACATGAAACCACAACTGTAAGCCCGAAAGCTTAGTGAGATACCCCCAAAATACCAACCACAAATACCATACACGCATAACATGCCATCACATATCCGATCACAAAACAGCCAAGCTCTCCGGGTCTACACTGTGACTGGTCCGCCGCACCGGCCAACAGTCCACATGGTCCACCCTATGAGTCCATCCACATCCATCGAGTCTGCAGTGTGATTGGTCCGCCCGTTCTCGGGCCTTCAATCCACATGGTCTACTCTCTGAGTCTACAGTATGACTGGTCTGCCCGCACCGGGCCTTCAGTCTACATGGTCCACTCTCCGAGCCTTCGGCACGTCTGGTCCGCCCCTACCGGGACCTACAGCCTATCCGGACCGCTCGCTGGGCCTACGGGACAACCGGTCCGCCCTGGGTATCTTGGCCTACTGCACACAGCAGGACCCGCCTCAACCCAACTCCAGTCCAAACATCCATGTGCACATATACATACAATCATTTAACAATTCACAAATAACAAGCATATCAAGAAATCACATAACATGCCACTATCCTAGCCAGGATACCGACCTAACAGGTCACTAACATAGCATCTCTCTAACTCTCTGGATACCGATCTCAATCAAGTCTCTAGCATATACCATCCTAACTCACAGGATGCAAATATGATAAAACAACAACATAAAACAACTACCCGGATCTCAATCCGATAAGGACTGGCCTTGGTGCCTTAGACCCCGTTGATATAGTGAGGATAACTCACCTCGAAGCTGCCGACTGAACAGATAATCCAAGCTACTCTGTTCACTGATACGATCTCCACCACCGGTCAACCACCAATGCGCTGAACTCAAAACAACAAACAATAATTACCAAAATGCCCCTGGACACCATTGGTCAACCCTTGGTCAAAGACAAGGTCAAAGTCAACTCCTGACTGACCCTACTCGCCGAGTCAACCCTATGACTCGCCGAGTTCCCATACTCTGACTTCACTCCATCCGCGACCTAACTCGCCGAGTCACCCCGAGACTCGTCGAGTCCAACAACTCAGAGACCACTCGCACACAACTCACCGAGTCATCCCTTGACTCACCGATTCTCGACTCGACCAGAGAATATCGGAACTCTTCGACAAGACTCGCCGAGTCCAAGGACAGACTCGCCGAGTCTAAAGCTATCATCAACCTACTCGCCGAGTTGTTCATACAACTCGCCGAGTTCAAGGTTATCATCATCCGACTCGCCGAGTTGTTCTTCCAACTCGTCGAGTCCCAACTCATCTTCAAGCAACTCGTCGAGTTCACCCGTGTGACTCGCCGAGTACCACCGATCTGAATCCATTCAGAAGCATTCCAGGCCATGCAAATGATCCAAAACATAGATCCAACCTCCTACAACTCATTCATCACGTAAAGTGGCAATCTTTACGTGAATCCATAGAGATCTAGGCCATATTCACTCATAACTAGGGTTTGGGACTTGCAAGCTTCACTAAACACTCCAACACAGGGACTTTCATGCTCTCTGATTCTCCTCCCTTCCAGATCTGAGGTAGCAACCTCAGATCTACCCTCTAGACATCCATTTACACCCTTAAACATGATCCCACAAACCCCAAAATGAAGAAACAACATACAATCAGTCCAAGAACGAGATATTACCTCCAATGGACGCCCCCAACTGCAATGAAGTTGATTCCAAGCAAAGCCCCTTGCCCCAAGCCTTCAATTCCCACAAATTCCTTCAAAGATTACTTCTCCAAGCTTCAATCCACTCAACAATGGAGCTCCTCTGCGATTTAGGGTTTCTAGCACTCAAGAGGGAAGTAAAGAGGCTGGGGAAGGAACATAATGTTCCTTATATAGGGCTCAACCCCGAGAATTAGGGTTTTCTCCACCCAGCGCCTACTCGCCGAGTCCATCTCATCGACTCGCCGAGTCGGCTACTTAACACGCGGTCAAGCCGCGACTCTACTCGCCGAGTCCATCCATGGACTCGCCGAGTCACTCTTTCCCAATTAACACTTTTGGCCCTTCAACTCTACTCTCGCTATTTCGGGATGTTACAAAAACCCTTGGAATTCTAGGTTGGTGACCGCGTTCTGTTGAAGGTCTCACTCTGGAAGGGCTTGATACGCTTCGGAAAGAATGGAAATCTAAATCCAAGGTACATACGACCATTTGAAATTCTTGCTAGAATCGGTCCAGTAGCTTACAAACTCTGTCTACCACAAGAACTTAACAACGTACACCCAGTCTTCCACGTGTCAAATCTAAAGGAGTACCTATCCGAAGAGACCCTTGTAATTCCACTCGATGAAATCGAGATAAATGAGTGTCTTAACTTCGACGAAGAACCAGTAGAAATCATGGATAGGAAAGTCAAACGAACGAAACAAAGTCACATACCGATAGTGAAGGTTCGTTAGAACGTCAAGCGGGGACCTGAATTCACTTGGGAGCAAGAAGACCAAATGTAACAAAAGTACCCGCATCTTTTTCCTAGTCCATGATGCATTCACTATTGTAGCACCTGGTTCCCGGTACGTACTCCTTGTAATTAACATTTTTTAAATAATGCATTTTTACCTTGGACTCGGTGAGTTGATGGACCAACTCGCCGAGTATGAGAGGGATAAGATGCGGGGACTGAACTTTGGACTCGGTGAGTCAGTTCTCGGACTCGGCGAGTAGACCCTGTTTTGGAAAAAACTCTAATCCAGGTGTTTGCACCCTAGTTAAATGCTCTAGCATGGCCTCCTTTGTCCCTAACACTTCCAGATAGATGAAGAGCGAAACCCTAGCCCCCATTTTGTGCTTGAGAGTGATTTTGGCTTTGTAAAGAAGGTTTGGAGCTTAGAAGAAGAAGAAAGAGGTTGTAGTGTGCAAGGAGGGGAGGTAGATCCGGAATCTACACCGCAAGAGGCTTCCATTCAGGTAGAAAATCCCCTACCTTGATCACTAGTTCTTTAGATTCCCTTTTGTCCCTAAAATGGTGGTTTTCAAGCCCTAAAACACCATAATCCTTGTGTTTGTGCTTAATGATCCGAAAGGACTTCAGATCTAGACATTATGGATGTATTAGAAGTATAAAGCTTCTGTGGTTGGAGTGATTGAGGTCCCCATTGAGTGTATGACCTCATAAAAATCTTGGATTTTCCTTTTGGAGCTTGTAGGGCCATGCATGCACGTAATGTTTGCAACTTTACGTGATAAGCATGCCCTAGGAAACATATATCTATGGTTTTGAAGCATTGCATGTCTTAGATTTGGTCTATATGGGAAATGGGTCAAGGGACTCGGCGAGTCCCAAAGTGGAACTCGGCGAGTTCTATGAAGATGGCCTTAGACTGGGCGAGTTGGATGAACAACTCAGCGAGTCCTATGAAGATTGTCTGGTACTCGACGAGTTGTTCTTCAAACTCGGCGAGTTAGACGAACTGTTACTGAGTGAGAGGGGTTTAAGTGTTGGAGGTCCCACCCTTTGCAACTTCACGCGGAATTAGCAATTTAGCGTGTAGCAATAGTCCCAGAAACCCAAATCCTCAAAAAAGATGCTCTAGTGAGGATTTGGAGCAGGAGATCTGCTTGTGGGGACTCGGCGAGTTGTTCTTGGACTCGGCGAGCCGGGTCGTGAGTCAGTTCAATCGTCCCAAGTTGTGAGTTAAGGGTGAATCAGTGAGTGGGAAGAAGGACTTGTCGAGTAGGACCGGGTTAGTAGGAGAAGGACTCGGTGAGTCTATGCCCTGACTCGGCGAGTCCAGTCAACTGGAAGTTGATTTTAACTAAGGAGTTAACCTTGGACCAGGGGAGGGTCAGTCATTTGACCTAAGGGTATTTATGAGTGTCTGATCTATGTTCACGATTTATATTCCGAGGATTACCGATTCAGCAGTCAGGCGCTCAGCATGCAGATTTTCAGCAGCTACTTTCGAGGTGAGTTACCTTCCAGTAGTAGTGGGTCTACGGCCACAATGCCGGCCCACCAGTAGGAGCTGCATGATTAGATGATTTTCTCTGTGATATTCATCTAGGGTTGCTACTACCTGTGTTATGTTTATGTGCAAGTATGATATGATTCTATGTGCTAGTGACAGTATGGGATATAGTCCCCGGTTTACCGGTCGATAGGGTCGAAGGGGCAGTCACGCCCAGCCATGCTAGATAGATTATGTTATATGTGTTATATGGTAGTAGTAGGGGGTGAAATAGTCCCCAGCATCCGGTCGAGAGGACCGAAGGGGAGACCAGCACCCAAATATGCTAGTCAGTATCCGCTCGAGAGGACCAAAGGGGAGGCCAGCACCCAGATATGCTAGCTAGTATCCGGTCGAGAGGACCGAAGGGGTAAGTCGGGCACCCAGATATGCCTGACAATATATGTATGATATGTGGTTATATGGTATGTGGTACAGTGGGGGAAATCACTAAGCTTCATGCTTACGGTTTTTAGTTGTTGTTTTAGGTACCTCTACAGCCAAGAGGAAGGAGTTGGCGTGGTAGCGGCATATCACACACACGCTCTTATTTTTCTGCACTATTAGACATTCTGGGGTTTGTACTCTGATATTATTATGATTTATGTTTTGGTTTACAGACACGAGACATGTTTTATTAAATGATATGGTCGAATGATATTTTGTTACAAACGTTTTTCAAATCACTTAAATAAAAAATGAAATTTTTGGCGCGTATTTTGGGGCGTTACAAGTTGGTATCAGAGGCCTGGTTTGAGGGATTCGGACACACCTTCGGCGGTGTTTGAACTCAAATCGAGGGATTAAGGAATTTCAAAAAAGAAAAAGAATTATAAAGGACTATGTAAAGAGTTTTCAGAAAGAACGAAGTGTGTGATGTGTGCGACCGGCCAAGCTCAAGTAAGTATTCCCCAAAGTACCCATACAAGTTTATGTTATGTTTAACAGTTTCAGTAGAACAACATGCTAGAATAGGACTAAGGATCTAGGAGTGATGCCTTATGTGCCTGCTTTATGTGCTTCAGCTTATGAGAATTGCATGCTAGTAATGAGTAGACATCAGTAGGACAGCCTATTTAGGTTATGCCTGATAGTATGAGCGTAGCATTATATGCTAGTTCAGCTTCTCACAATGAGGACAGATTTGCTTGAGTAGTTTTCCTGCGTCCGAATGCTGCTTGCTTTGTGCTTAGTAGGACTCTGAGTGATGGGAGTTAGTCATCAGGTGAATACGTCACGTCACATATGATTAGGGTTGAATAATCTTAGAGTGTTGGATTTGGCCCTATTGCACAGCTCTTGTTTGAGTCTAACCGTTGTAGCGATGGGTATGTTACTCGAAGGATTATTTGAGCCTCATCACATGTGATGGTATTCAGGAAATGGCTAATTGGCATTACAAGGAAGCCTTCAGCAGCTGAGGACCGGTTTGGGTGGAGCCAGAGATTTTCCCTAGGGCAAGCCTAGAATGGGAATAGTAGTGATTAGTAGTAGTGAAAGGGATCTGGTGGAGTTGAGGCAGTCCTTAAAGAAGGTACGTATAGATGTGGAAGGTAGTATGGGCCCGTACTACTGAAAGCAGAGGATCCGTACCCGAACTAAGGAAGGCCGAGACAAGACCAGGGAACTTGAAACAGATGTGATCCCTTTAGAGGTATCAGTATCACTAATGGTTGCCTGTTTGTATTGTAGAATGGCGGTACTACGTCAGAGGCCAGCGGGTGGCATTTCTGGAGAGCGATCGGGTTCGAGATCAGGATCCGAGCTAGTGGATGAGAGGCTACGCGAGTCCATCACGTCAGAGATCACCAGGGGCATCCTTGAGTCGACCCCCATCATTTTCGGGTCGATCAAGGAAGGGATAGTCGAGCTGATGGAGGACTGCCTCAGGGCATTCAGGAGTGACATGGCATCTGGCCAGTAAGGATCTCGCACACTGTCCTTTAAGGACTTCAGGGGCAGTGGTGCGCCGGATTTTCACGGGGCGAAAGACCCCATAGCTGACAGACGATTGATTGCAGACATTGAGTCTGCACAGTTGACTAGCTTCTGCCCCGAGGGGTCGAAGGTCAGATTTGCAGCAGGATGTTTGAGAGACCGAGCTAGAGATTAGTGGGAGTCCGTCGGTGACTCGTTGGGAGCCTCGGCTGTTGAGGCTATGACGTGGTCGGACTTTGTGACCAGGTTCAGGGCAGAGTTTGTGCCGGCTGTCGAGCTTCAGCAGCTGGCCAAGGAGTTTTTGGATATGAGGCAGACAACAGAGACTGTCGTAGAGATCACCGCCATGTTCCGGTAGAGGGCGTTGTTGGTGCCCCAGTACGCGGGTGGTGAGGATTTGAGGAGGACCCGCTATCATGACATGCTACGAGCTGATATTCAGGAGCATGTCAGTTTTTCAGCTTGCCCTACCCTGGACTCTATGATTGCCAAGGCAAGGGAGAGGGAGATAGATCTGGAGCACATCCGGAAGAGGAAGACAGAAGAGGGGCATGTTATGGGGTCTTATGGGAAGAAGCCCAAGGGACCAGATGTGGGGCCGAAAGGCCAACAGGGGCGGGGCTGCTGTAGGAAATACGGCAAGACGCACAAGGGAGCATGCAAGTAGGGATCGTCAGGCTGCTGTAAGTGCGGCAAGTCAGGGCATTTCAGCAGGGATTGTACCGCCCCTGCACTTGTGATACAGACGTCTGAGTTTTTATGTTTCCATTACAACCAGAGGGGCCACAAGAAGGCCAGTTGCCCCCAGTTGACAGCAGCATCGACGCCAGTGAAGGTGCCAGCTCCAACGACCCTACGGATCATTGATGGCCGGCAGGGCAAGGCAGAGGCTCCAGTGGTGAGGAGCCGTGCGTTTCAGCTGACTACCGAGGAGGCACGCACCACACCCGATGTGGTGACGCGTATGATTCTTTTCCTCTATTTTATTTATATGATGTTATGATATTGATATGTGCTCTGTTTTTATGCATTCGGATCGTTCCATGTGAATGGTATCCCAGTTCAGGTGTTGTTTGACTCGGGTGCCACTCGATCGTTTGTTTCTCTTGCGCTTAGCAAGAAGTTTACTGAGTCTTCGGGCATGTTGGATTGCCATCTAGAGGTAGATATTGCCGATGATTGATCGGTGCGAGCATCAGTGGTGTTCAGGGATTGTGTTCTAAGGTTGTTTAAGGAGCGCTATTTGGCGGATTTGGTTCCCATTCTGTTGCGTGGGAACAAGGTGATCATAGGCATGGATTGGTTGAGCCCTAATGGGGTGGTGATAGATTGCGCACAGCAGCTGGTGTGGATCAGGACCCCAAGTGGGGGAGAGTTGGTGATCCGTGGTGAGAGGCCACAGTGTGGACCCACAATATGTTCAGCAGCGAGAGCTAGGAGCTACGTTCAGCAGGGTTGCGCGGGATATCTCACGTATGTTATGGATACCCGGGAGGCGGGTAAGGCGACAGTAAGCGAGGTTCTAGTGGTGCGAGACTATGCTGATGTGTTCCCGGATGAGCTTCCTGGAATACCTCCGGAGCGACAGGTAGAGTTCAGGATCGACCTAGTCCCTGGTGCGGCTCCGATAGCCAAGGCACAGTACCGGTTGGCTCCTCCTCAGATGCAGGAGTTGTCTATGCAACTGCAGAAGCTGTTAGACAAGGGATTCATTAGACCAAGCAGTTCACCCTGGGGAGCCCTGATTTTGTTTATTAAGAAGAAGGACGGGTCGGATCAGATGTGTATAGATTATCGGGAGCTGAACAAGGTAACGGTGAAGAACCGTTACCCACTCCCGAGGATTGATGACCTCTTCGACCAGTTATAGGGAGCATCTTGGTTTTCCAAGATCGATTTTCGTTCAGGTTACTACCAGATGAGGTTCAGAGAGGAGGATGTGTAGAAGACCGCATTTCGAACGCGTTATGGCCATTACGAGTTCGTGGTGATGCCGTTTGGGCTCACCAATGCTCCTGCCGCATTCATGCACCTCATGAACCGCGTGTGCAGACCGATATTGGATCGGTCTGTGATAGTTTTCATTGATGACATCTTGGTTTATTCCAAGACACAAGAGGAGCACGAGAAGCATCTGAGAGAGGTTTTGGAAACCCTGAGGAGGGAGAGCTTGTACGCCAAGTTCTCCAAGTGCGAGTTTTGGTTGCGCGTGGTGCAATTCCTAAGGCACCTTGTCAACCAGAACGGTATACTGGTTCACCCGGCCAAGATAGAGGTCGTGATGAGATGGGAGGTTCCGAAGTCTCCATCTAAGATTCGTAGTTTCCTGGGTTTAGCGGGATACTATCAGAGATTCATTCAGGACTTCTCCAAGATAGATGTACCCCTGACACGGTTGACTAAGAAAGTCGTGGTCTTTCGATGGGGGCCTGAGCAGCAGGCAGCGTTCGAGGTTCTGAGACAGAGATTGTGTGAGGCGCCAATCTTAGCCCTGCCAGAGGTCGTAGAGGATTTTGTGTTATATTGTGACGCGTCCATTTCGGGGTTGGGCGCGGTACTGATGCAGAGAGGGCACGTCATTGCCTACGCTTCAAGGCAGCTGAAGCCTCATGAGGCGAACTACCCGACGCATGATTTAGAGTTGGGGGCGGTGGTCTTCGCCCTCAAGATTTGGCGACATTACCTCTACGGGCTTCGGTGTACCATTTACACGGACCACAAGAGTTTGAGGTACCTCATGGATCAGCCGAATTTGAACATGAGGCAGCGTCGGTGGCTTGATGTGGTGAAGGATTATGATTATGAGATCCTTTACCACTCGGGGAAGGCCAATGTGGTGGCCGATGCGCTTAGCCACAAGGCGCCGCCGATCAGGGATATTTTCATGCGGATGGCAGTGGTGACTCCGCTTTTGGAGCGGATTCGGGAGGCCCTGAAGGAGGAACATCGAAAGAGTGAGCTCATAGTGGTTCAGGGTTCCTTCTTCGACTATAGCAGCAGGGAATTGTTGACATTACACCGCAGGGTATGGGTGTCATACCTCGGAGGCATGCGGCAGATCTTGATGGAGGAGGCGCACAAATCCCGATTCTCCATTCATCCCGGGGCGACGAAGATGTATAGGGATCTTCGTCTGGACTATTGGTGGCCCTGCATGAAGCGGGATGTGGCTTGGTACGTCGAGCGGTGCTTGACCTGCAGGAAGGTCAAGGCCGAGCATCAGAGACCGCACGGCAAGATGCAGCCGTTGGATATCCCGTTGTGGAAATGGGAAGATATTATGATGGATTTTATCACGAAGCTTCCCAGGACCGCGCGAGGAGTGGATTCTATATGGGTCATCGTGGATCGATTGACCAAGAGCACCCATTTTATCCCGATTCAGGAGAGCATCTCGGCCGAGAAGTTGGCCGACATCTATATCAGGGAGATAGTGGCGCGGCACGGGGTGCCAGTATCAGTGACTTTAGACAGAGATGTGTGTTTTACTTCCAGGATTTGGAAGAAGTTTCATGATGAGTTGGGCACTCGTCTGCATTTTAGCACTGCCTTTCACCCGCAGACGGATGGTCAGAGTGAGGAGACCATCCAGACTCTTGAGGATATGTTGCGGGGATGCGTGCTAGATTTCGGTGGTAGTTGGGATACCTATCTTCCTTTAGCCGAGTTCTCATACAACAACAGCTACCACGCGAGTATTGACCGTCCTCCCTTCGAGATGTTATACAGATGGAGATGCAGGACCCCGATATGTTAGGGATAGGTTGGCCAGAGGGTCATGGGAAGCACTGAATTGGTACTCCAGACGACAGAGAAGCTTCAGTAGGTCCGGAGCAGGCTTCAGACTGCTCAGAGTCGGCAGAAAAGTTATGCTGACAAGCGCTGTTCAGACTTGGAATTCCATGTCGGGGATATGGTTCTTCTGAAGGTGTCGCCATGGGAAGGCGTCATCCGATTCAGAAAGTGAGGAAAGTTAGGCCCAAGGTACATCGGGCCATTCAGGGTTGTAGCCCGGGTGGGCAAGGTGGCGTATAGGTTGGACCTGCCAGCCGAAATCAGCCAGATCCACAACACTTTCCACGTCTCTCAGTGGCGGAAGTGTTTGGTGGACGACTCGGCAGTGGTGCCTTTGGAGGATATTCAGGTCGATGATAGCCTGAATTACATCGAGCGGCCTGTGGCAATCCTCGACAGGAAGTCGAAGGATCTGAGGAACAAAAGGGTGGAACTCGTGAAGGTGCAATGGCAGCAATGGAAGGGATCAGAGTGGACTTGGGAGTCGGTGGAAGAGATGATGGAGCACTACCCCGAGCTGTTTCAGGATCGAGCAGCAGACTTCGAGGACGAAGTCTTAAGATAAGTGGGGGAGATTTGTAGCACCTGGTTCCCAGTACGTACTCCTTGTAATTAACATTTTTAAAATAATGCATTTTTACCTTGGACTCGGCGAGTTGATGGACCAACTCGCCGAGTAGGAGCGGAATAAGACGCGGGGACTGAACTCTGGACTCGGCGAGTCGGTTCTCGGACTCGGCGAGTAGACCCTATTTGGGCAAAAACCCTAATCCGGATGTTTTCACCCTATTTTAATGCTCTAACTTGGCCTCCTTTGTCCTAACACTTCCAGAGAGCTGAAGAGCGAAACCTTAGCCCCCATTTTGTTCTTGAGAGTGATTTTGGCTTTGTAAAGAAGGTTTGGAGCTTAGAAGAAGAAGAAAGAGGTTGTAGTGTGCAAGGAGGGGAGGTAGATCCGGAATCTACACCGCAAGAGGCTTCCATTCAGGTAGAAAAGCCCCTACCTTGATCACTAGTTCTTCAGATTCCCTTTTGTCCCTAAAATGGTGGTTTTCAAGCCCTAAAACACCATACCCCTTGTGTTTGTGCTTAATGATCCGAAAGGACTTCAGATCTAGACATTATGGACGTATTAGAAGTATAAAGCTTATGTGGTTGGAGTGATTGAGGTCCCCATTGAGTGTATGACCTCATAAAATGCTTGGATTTGCCTTTTGGAGCTTTTAGGGCCATGCATGCACGTAAAGTTTGCAACTTTACGTGATAAGCATGCCCTAGGAACATAGATCTATGGTTTTGAAGTGTTGCATGTCTCAGATTTGGTCTATATGGGAAATGGGTCAACGGACTCGGCGAGTCCCAAAGTGGAACTCGGCGAGTTCTATGAAGATGGCCTTAGACTCGGCGAGTTGGATGAACAACTCAGCGAGTCCTATGAAGATTGCCTGGTACTCGACGAGTTGTTCTTAAAACTCGGCGAGTATGATGAATTGTTACTGAGTAAGAGGGGTTTAAGTGTTGGAGGTCCAACTCTTCGTATCTGCACGCGGAATTAGCAATTTAGCGTGTAGCAATAGACCCAGAAACCCAAATCCTCAAAAAAGATGCTCTGGTGAGGATTTGGAAGCGAGCAAGAGATCTGCTCGTGGGGACTCGGCGAGTTGTTGTTGGACTCGGCGAGTCGGGTCGTGAGTCAGTTCAATCGTCCCAAGTAGTGAGTTAAGGGTGACTCAGTGAGTGGGAAGAAAGACTTGTCGAGTAGGACCGGGTTAGTAGGAGAAGGACTCGGCGAGTCTATGCCATGACTCGGCGTGTCCAGTCAACTGGAAGTTGACTTTGACGAAGGAGTTGACCTTGGACCAGGGGAGGGTCAGTTATTTGACCTAAGGGTATTTATGAGTGTCTAATCTATGTTCACGATTTATAGCCGGAGGATTACCGGTTCAGCAGTCAGGCGCTCAGCAAGCAGATTTTCAGCAGCTACTTTCGAGGTGAGTTACCTTACAGTAGTAGTGGGTCTACGGCCACAACGCCGGCCCACCGGTAGGAGTTGTATGATTAGATGATTGTCTCTGTTATATTCATCTAGGGTTTCTACTACTTGTGTTATGTTTATGTGCTAGTATGATATGATGTTATGTGCTAGTGACAGTAGGGGAAATAGTCCCCGGTTTACCGGTCGATAGGGCCGAAGGGTCAGTCACGCCCAGCCATGCTAGATAGATTATGTAATATGTGTTATATGGTAGCAGTAGGGGGTGAAATAGTCCCCAACACCCAGATATGCTAGTCAGTATCCGGTCGAGAGAATCGAAGGGGAGGCCAGCACCCAGATATGCTAGCAAATATCCGGTCGAGAGGACCGAAGGGGTAGGTCAGGCACCCAGATATGCCTGATAATATATGTATGATATGTGGTTATATGGTATGTGGTACAGTGGGGGAACTCACTAAGCTTCGTGCTTACAGTTTTTAGTTGTTGTTTCAGGTACCTCTTCAACCAAGGGGAAGGAGTTGGCGAGGAAGCGGCATATCACATACACGCTCTTGTTTTTCTGCACTATGAGACATTCTGGTATTTGTACTTTGATATTATTATTATTTACGTTTTGGTTTACAGACACGAGACATGTTTTATTAAATGATATGGTCGAATGATATTTTGTTACAAACGTTTTGCAAATCACTTTAAAAAAATGTAATTTTTGGCCCATATTTTGGGGCGTTACAACTATAGCAAGAATTTCGGGACAAAATTCCCTCTATCGGGGGGAGAATGTAAGAACCCGTTGTGTTGAGATAATAAAACTCTAGACTACAAGCATTTTCAAGCAAAGACTCACCACCTATATTGTAGATAAAGGAACTTTAAATACCTCAAGTCCATGTTCATTTAACTTATATACAAGTGTAACAACCCGAAATTCCCGTTTGTTTTAACGACGTAACTAAGCACGTCAAAAATTAGCCAAATTTATCCCAAAATATTTTTGGCCGAATTTATGCTCGTTGGAATATTTTATATAATATTCATCAAGTGAACCAAAATTAAGGAAATAAATTTTAGAACTTGCCGTGTTTAGCATAAGTCACGGAACTCCAAAAATTTGGAATTTTCGGACAAAAACTTGGAGTTTTTGACCGCGAACCCCCGAGTGTATAAATATGACACTTAGTCATTTTCTCTCATTTTTCCAACTCCCATCTCAAGAACACTCATGAAATTCTCTCAACTATGATAAGTTCATCCCGTCAAATCCGCTACAAACGATCATCCAAGCTCCTAGAACATAAGTGCACTTACCCTAGCTTCTTGTGTGCTTAATAGAAACTTGTTTACACTTGAAATCATCCAAGAACACCAAGAACAAGGTGTTTACGGTCCAAGAATTCTTGGACCGTAAACCCTTAAATGGGTGCCAAAGTGTGCCTTGGTTCATCCTAAGCCTTGACAACTAGCATAGATCCCTTCCTAGATGAGTTTAGCACTCGAAAATCATCATTTCCCCATGTCCATATGAGTTTACGGTTTTGAGAGTTCATCCCAAAACCATAAACACCTCCAAAAGGTGTTTAGATGCCCCTAATGCCTTTTAATGTTTGTATAAATGAGTAGAACCCTACATGCATGAACTTGGAACCCCAAAATCATGAAAGGAAGGGATAAACATGATTTTACGGTTTTAGAGTATCTCCCAAAACCGTAAACACCTTTTCAAGGTGTTTAAGTGCCCTTAACACCTTCCTATGCTTGTTTAAGTGTCTAGAAACTTGCATGCATGAGTTAGAACCACCCAAAACACAAAAGAAATGGACAAACATGGGTTTACGGCCGTAAACCCATGTGCTTACGACCGTAAACACCCATGGGGGTGGTCCAAGGACCGTAAACTCCCTAATGGTGTTCATTTTGAGCCCCAATCACTTCCTTAGCCCTTGATTCGAGTCTAGCATAATTCCATGAGTGATATAAGACCTTCAAAACCCAATGGCACCACAACCATGAGTTTACGGCTGTAAACTCATGGGGGAAATGGTATTGAAGCCGTAAACACCCCTAGGTACTACCATTTGAGGAGTAAACTCCAAAGTGAGACTATACTCTCTTTATATGCAGCCCTTGGTACTCCTAGCACTTGTAGCAAAGTGTTTCATGCTTTAGGGCATCCTAACATGCATAATTAATTGTTAAATGACTAATTGGGTACTTAAATGTAGCATTACATGTTAAATAGGATTCACATGTGTGGTCAAGTCCTCACTTGACACTTAGCATCCTATACCGTCCATTCATCCGAATCGCCCACGATAGGTGAGTTCATACCCCTGAATTAACCTTTTAAATGATTTTAACTGCTTTTAAAGAGGGGGGGGAATACAAGTTGAACTGTACAGTTATTAGATAAATCACATGTGATTAATAACTGTATAGCAAAATAGATTTTGCATGTTAAACTGTTTATCTAGATTAAAGATTTCCAAATCATGTTTTCGAATCTTGTTAAAGTATGAATATCCCTTTTTAGATCATTAAAGGTTATCCAAAGTTTTTCAAAGTTTGTTTACTTAAGAGACATCCAGTCGTGATTTCTTATCAAATGTTTTCTTCACTTAAATTGTTTTATACAAATCATTTTTCAAAGTTGTTTATGAAAAGTTTTTCAAAGGATTTCCAAAGGTTTTCAAAGCTTGTTTTACAAAATGACCTCAAGTTGTAAATTCTTATTTTTAAAGGTTTTCCAAAGGTTTTACCAAAGTTTTCTTCTATGCTTCTATTTCGTTAAATGCATGCCTATATTTGTATAGTTATATAAATAATGTTTAAAGGACTTAGGAAGGCTAGTTCGCCCTATTTCCTTTTCCTCGTTGGGATGTGGTCTGGTGGGTATCGGATATCCGTCCGAAGGTCGTTTAAACATTAATTATATATCATGTATACATGTATGGACATAAAACCTCTCTCTCTCAACCAGTTCATCGCTTTGAGTAGTACAGGAATCCTTCTATTATTCATGTTTCTGGGACCCTAGTAACTATTATAGGAATAGTTAGGAAACTCTATCTCTATCTCTATCTCTATCTCTATCTCTATCTCTATCTCTAACTCTATCTCTATCTCTATCTCTATCTCTCTCTATCTCTCTCGTTCTCTTTTACTTTAGAATGTGACACACTATTTCCCTCTACGACGCTTCATTACGCCAACGTCGTGTAACTAGAGTCTCCGGGAAGGAGAGCGAACATCATGTGTATACATCTATACGGGACTGACACTCCCACACCCAGACTACTAGCTACAGTCTGCGCCGGTAAGGCCCATGGGTGACATAATGCCACTACCTCTAATGCCACTACCTCTACGCGTGACCGGAAGGGTCATCGGATGCTCTATCGTCGATCAGCATGGTTACATATAGGTTCACATTCACCCTTTTTGTTTTAGACTTTGCTAGTTGTATCGTTCACTCGATACTGTCTGGAGTCTATACTTGCTTTTGTTAGACTGAGCCAGGCGTATCATTCATTCCATACTCTCCTGGAGTCTATGTTTTCTTTTGTTTTAGTCAGCAGTGTTACTGCTGAGGTATATATATATATATATATATATATATATATATATATATATATATATATATTAATTTCCCCTAGTATCTTCACTTATGATTTTCTCATTACTCTTTTAAAGTCAATTCTGTATTTGGTAAAAATAGTAATTTGGTGAAAACTACTCCTTAAAACATAAATCGGTCGGGTCTTGGTAGAGGACTGCTTTTATTTAGAAAATATAGGATTTTCTGGAAAGGACGCTAATACACCGTAGATTCTAAAGTACTATCTTTCATAAAGTTATTTTGAATAAAAATGCATATTTATACTAATGACACTAAATACTTATGGACTCACCAGCATTATAAAATGCTGATACTCGCTTTCAAAATAACTTGTATTCTCAGGTCAGCAATAGACAGGTACATCCCAGGAGCTTTGCGAAGTCAGTCTAGAACCGAGCTGCATCTATACTATTCCTTTTATTACTTTGATGTTGCTATGAAATGTAAACTATGTAAAATTATTACTATTAATGTAATGGTTGTTGTACTTTGATTACTATACTGCATATGTTGTGATACTTGACATGACGTCATCCACCCCAGAACGATTCCGCCGTTCTGGTTTTGGGGTGTGACAACAAGTTTATAGGAAAACCATGTTAAATTTGGATAGTATAAGCTTAATACTTAACATAAAATCATACTAAATCAAATCAAGCTTACACTAGTTCGAAACAAAGCGACTATACTTAACTTAATCAAAGGTTTAAAAGGGGTTGAAATGTGTTCACGGTTTTAGGATTACCTAAAGCGTAAACACATGCTTTTTGGTGAAAAGCAAAACCGTAAACCCCAAAAGGGTGGAAATCAAATCCAAAAGCCCTAAAGGGTGGAAACCTAAATCCGTGAACCCCTTTATCCTTTTGACTCAAAACCGTAAACACCCCCTTCTACAAGATGTAGAACATAAAACATCCCTATATATAAGTGTTTTGGCGAAAACACTTTCAATTCACACATTTCCATCCGTAAACAACCCCCAAAATCCTCTCAACTATCATCCGTGAACCTTAAAAACATCATAAATTGTGCCCAGAATCTTCAAATCTTCAAACAATTCCCCAAGAACATTCATAATATCTTCAAATATTAAAACATTCACTCAAGAACCCATATATCCAACCGTAAACCCATTTTGTCAACCAAAAACACTTTGCAACATTTCCAAATAGTTCCAAATAAATTGTATGTATTCCTTGCATAATTTAATTATTATTTCCGATATTATTTAATCTATTATTTAAATTAATATATTATTAATTTAAATACGACGTCGAACATAATTATTTTTAGGATAACATTATTCGCATGTACGCTTACCCGAGGATCATCTCTACTTCTCGCCAATTCAAGCTAACACACATTTAAGGTGAGTTCATAACCCTACATTTTCAATGTTTTTAATATTTTTAGGGGGGATACAAGTAAAACACAAGGACTTTTGTGTTTATGCAAACATTTTAAATAGTTTTAAAACCTTTGCAATTATTTCAACCCGAGTATTCGCTAAATTTCCTAAAAATATTTCATATACTTTTAACCCTTTTGTAATATGTCGAGCATAAGGGTATTTTGCTTTCATACAATTAAATTGCAAATGTTTGGATTTCACTACAGAACATTTCAGTTAAACTATAATTGGTATAGTTTCAGATTCACTACACAATTTTGCTAACAACAATACACGAAACAAGAAAATACCATCAAAACTATAATAGGTATAGTTTGGTAAACGCTACTCTAATATATTTATACAAGTATAAACTATTAAAATAATTATTTAAGTATAATTATTTTACACTACAAAGTACATTAATACAAGACAATGAATATAGTTTCTAATACAAGAGAACACTACAACAGTACGACACTATAGGTAAACTAGTTAATACAGGGTTATAAGGTACTACTTCAATTGTATCCAATAGGGTACGACACTAAATCCTATATATTATAATCAAAGTCTCCTGGAGGGAGAGTGTGAGATTTGTGTATAGATCTATACGGGACTGAGAATTCCACACCTGAACTACTAGCTACAGTTAGGCTGGCAGGCCTGGGGTGACAAATGTCATAACTTTCAGACGCCTGAAGAACGTCTTAGAGGTTACTAGGCCATATCAAGCATGGTTATATGAAACTCACAATAGTATAACTAACAAATATGTTTACAGGATTAACACTACTTCAGTGGTTTTATTTTATTTATTAAAACTACAGTACTCTATGATACACTACTTTACACTACAGCTGGTGATTATCGGGCATTCATACTAAGGTTTTTTTATACAAACGTTATTACTGTACACTACTTTCACTACTACTAGTGGTATCCAGGTATACATCCAAAGGTTTTCATACAAATATAAATACATACACTGTTTTCTAATACTGATTACACTAATACAATATACATTTATAAGGAACATACATGACTACATTACATTCACGATAGAAAATATTGTATTTTCTAGAGAAATATACTAGTATTTCCAAAGTACAAAGACAAGTTTTCCATCACTAAAACATGCTTATGAACTCACCAACTTAAATGTTGATACACTTTCAAAATCACTTGTATTCTCAAGGAATCAACTGATAGGTACACCGCAGGATTTTGAGAAGACAAAGCTTATAGAGTCGTGTCTTTTATACTTTTGTTATACCTTTTGATGTCATATAAACTATATTATGAACATATGTAAATACTATACTTTATCAATGTAATGGTTGTGTTTGCTTTAATTCGTATTATACAAGTGTTGTGATACTGTACATGACGTCCTCCGCCCCCGGACGTTTCCGTCGTTCCGGTTTAGGGGTGTGACAATATATATATATATATATATATATATATATATATATATATATATATATATATATATATATATATATATATATATATATATATATGCGTATTCTGATGGTTTATATGGTTTATTTTCAATATGGTGACTCTGTGAGGCATACCGTTTGGTGCTTCTGGTGCTAGTGAGGGTTTGGGCTCCGTTCATGTGACAACTGTCAAAATTCGAGTCAGTTCTAGATTTGATAAAATTAGTTTTACGTGTAGGCACGACAAATACTTGACATAGTAACCAGAAGCTAAGTTGTAACCTAACAGAAACTTGGAAACAATTAGAAACAATGGATAGTGTACTTAGATTTCACATTGATATTTGAATTCTATAACTACTTAACTATAGTGACTATCCATATTCGGGTCGCACTTTGACCCGAACACCTTTTCATGAATCATATACACACATCATGCATTTGACCTAGTAGTAGAAAATTAGGTCCGAGTCTCGTCGGAACTTAAGTCAAAGGTGAAAATTAAGACTAGTATACTTAATTCTTCAATTTCGCGTGAATCTCGAAACCACTATATAGAATGCCAATAAACCAATAAAATAAGTTACAAACATTATTTATAACTATAAAAGAGTTATAATACCATAAGATAATTTGAAGTCTCAAAGATTCTATTTATTTTGATATCTAAAGATTTACAAACTCTCCAAAACCCTTAAATGCCCTAAACACCAAAAGTTATAAAACTTAACCTTAAAAAAAATTCTATGAAAATAATTATGAACCTAATAATATTATCTTATAATAATTAAAATTATGAAAATATGATCAAGAAAATAAAAGTTTGGGTCATTAACATTTAAGCTTATTTTAAGAAATAAAAATTAAGAGTTTGTAAACAAATGTTGATTTAATGTGCATATTTTATAAAAAATTGAAACTTTATAAATTTTGTGAAGGGATTTAATAAATAAATAAATGAAAGAGAAAGAGAGGGAGTCTTTTTCCTCTTAAAATTTCCGTCCTCCCTCTCCCATTATCTCTCTTCCTCAAAAATTAAATCATTTCATTTATCCTACACTCAACCATCTTCTTCACTTCTTTCTCTCTCTCTCTCTCTCTCTCTCTCTCTCTCCCTCTCTCTCTCTCTCTCACTCACTCTTCAAATCCCCAACATCATTTTCTATCTTCCTCTCTTTCTGTATAACCACGAACTTTTTCCATAAAATGAAGCCAAAAATACACCTTCAACTCTAAATCTTCATCATCTAGGGTTGTTCTTCAAGGTAATCACAAAAATCCTTCAATCTTCCTTCAAAATCTCAAGTTTTCTCACATATCTTCTTATTCTACACCATTCTATGGATGGATTATGAATCATATGTTCATAACCATGATTTTTATGATGTTGGAGGTAGTATTTAACCCCAAAACCAACATGTATGTGATGATCTTCAAGCTTAGAGGCTTGATCATCAAAGTATGTTGTTAAAAGCCTTTCAAATAGGTTTATAAAGGATTTATTCCCAAATAAATATCTAAAACAACTTTTCTGATCAAATCTGATTTTTCCCTGTATTCCACCAACAAAATGAGATGTTCTACAAATTTGCAGAAAATAATTCATTTTTCTCGAATTATTTTAATTATTTCAATAAAATAGGACAATAAATCATATAAAATACTTTCTGATCAAATAAATATCTAAAACAACTTTTCTGATCAAATCTGATTTTTCCCTGTATTCCACCAACAAAATGAGATGTTCTACAAATTTGCAGAAAATAATTCATTTTTCTCGAATTATTTTCATTATTTCAATAAAATAGGACAATAAATCATATAAAATACTTTCTGATGTCTATAAATCCTAGGTAAATTCGTGGATGACTATATGGTAAATAGTGACTGTTTAGTGTGGTTTTGAATTTTCTTTTTGGTTAGCACCAATAAATTATAAAACCACTTTATAGAATGTGAAAAGGGTATCTAATAATTTCCGCAGCTCCTACACTATGTGTCTGACTCAGAAGAATATTTTCAGAATTTTTCATAATGCATTCCCATTTTCCCCTAATTTTTGTATTTATAATTGACTAAAAACAGGAAAAAATAGTTCTACACATCCAAAATTCATGAAAATTTACCATAAGACTTTATAATATATTAGAATTCTAAATAAAATTTTGGATGGTTTTTCTATTCAGTATGCTATTTTTTTCTATTTTCTAAGATTAAATACACTTAAATCCACAAAATCGGATTATAGTAGATAAAAACCACCTTTGGGATTTTTTTTCCAGATAACTTACACTGTAAATGAAGTTTACAAAAATTTTGGTAATTTACTTTAACTGTTTAATAATTATTCTCCAATTAATAATTATTTAAGAGGATAAAAAAAATAGCAGTGTAACAAAAAGTTTGGGCAGTTTGGAAACTGTTTTCTATTTATTTCAATTTTTATTAGAATAAATGCACAAAAAACATAAAATTCGGTTAAATAGTTTAGAAATCCATTTTTATATTTTTCCCAACTTACGTATGTGTAATTCCAGTATTATATAAAGTTTGGGAATTTTATCATCTTGATTCTATTTTTCACGAATTTATCTTGTTATGAAGGCATAAAAATTTGGAAAAATATTTAATTACATCAAAAATTCAAGGGAAAATTTCTGGAAGAAATCTACTGTGTTTAGAATGAAAATGCAAAGTTTGACAATTTTTGGAAACCGTTTGATAATATTTTGGATTTTTTGGAGCTTAAAACACCTTTAGATGTGTTGAAATACCCTCAATTAATGTTACAAAAATCTGGAAATTAACATCTAAAAATGTCTTTAATCACATGAGTTATAAAATTTCAACATTTTATAAAATGTTTATAACTTAAAAATATTAAATTTTGAAACAATATTGACATAATTATATTGTAGTAGTAAGTATACTAGTGTTAGATTTCGATTAGAGACTCACTAGTGTATACCATTATTGTAGGAATCGGTAGAGTTACTAGTGGAACGTGGTTCAAGGCACCATTTGCATCATGTCAATGCATAGTGAGTATTCACGCACTCCCCCTATTTTCGGTTTTTATGTTTTGGGGTGGCAAAGCATGTCCGAAAAACTATTTATTGTTCGTTCTATTTAAATTGATTTGTATCAAACTATTTTGCTATAATTTGCTAGATTTTGCTATGTATGTCTATGCAACACGAAACATGAGGCCTTATCGTCTTTAGTCCCTTCCCTTATACTTTACTCTAACCATTAACTCTTTGAGCCAATGGTCATTATGGATAGCGCTATTAGGAATTGACAACTCCTTACTCGCCCGATTGCTTGAGTGCATGATACCATATAATCTATGGAACGATAAGCATAGATCTTGATAGGACATCAGTCATAGGCTTGGTTGGGAACTCATTGTTTGCTCATACACATACAAACTTGTTACTTATTATAGCAACACACTTGTTTATTAACTATAGCAATGAACTTTATTTCCCATGAGAATATGAACGTTGCATCTCATTTGGGCAACATACTTTATGTTTCATGATGACAACGAACTTTGTTTATGCAAACTTATTACTCATTTTTGCAATATATTTCTATTTATGGAAACTTTATTACTCAGTTTAGCAACAAACTTCTATTCATGAAAACCTATTTACTTATTTTAGCAATAAACATTTATTTATGGAAACTGTTATCAATATTAGATTATCATGAATTTCAAACTATATTATGTTATAAACTTGTGAGTACTCACCAACTATTTTTATAGTTAATGCTCGTTTTACATGCTTTTTCAGGAATCATCGAGTAAGTGGCACTTAGGGACACATCACTTTTAGGAACATTCGCATGTGTTGTATTTCAATTTTCATTGTAATTTCTTTTAAAAGTTGTTCAAATGCATTGTAAATTTGTAATGATTTTTAATACTATGGTTGGTGTTGTCTTTTAACTTTTGCTATGAAACCCTTTGTACCATCACACCCCGTGTTTCCTCTTTAGCGGGGTGTGACAGTTTAGGAACTGGATAGCTGGATAATCAAATGTGAGAGTTCATTTCGTCTAAGTTTACCTGCAGCATACTTGACCAGACTCCTGTGATCTTTTGTATGATCAAGGGGGTATCATGGAGGTGTTAGAGGAGCACTTGGGCTATTTTCGATCTGATATAGTGACGTTGGTGTTGGGTTTTGAGCATTCTAACACTCCCAAGTGTACATGCAACCCTAAATACCTTGGATCTATGTTTTCTCTATTATACATGCAAATATGAACATTCCAAGGTATTACCCTATCTAGCAATCAATCTATGATACTTGGGTAATAAAACAAGTTAGAATACATACCTTGTTGTTGTAACTTGTCTTCATGAAGCTTGAGTGCCAAGTGCCCCAAGTGTGACACCTCAAATGGTTCACACAACACCAAATGCACATGGAAATGACTTGATAGAAATGTACCACTCCTTGAAATCGTCTAGCCCTCATATTCACACACTAGTGCACGATTTCTTGAGTCATGGGATTCTTTTATATGGTGGATATTAGGGTTACACCATGTAATTCATAACTTTACCCATTCCTTATGCTCCATGGATTTTGACCTCCATGGAGTATCCATGGGTCACCCCATGGACTTAGTCCAACATAAGGAATCTTGGATCACAAGCCCACATATATAAGAATGAATGATTTAAACAATCAACCCATATATTTAATTAGTTTCCTTTTGATCACTTAATTACTTCCAAATTAATTCTTGATCAATACTAATTAAATAATCTTATTAATATATTAGAACTTATAATATATTAATAAACCTTAAGTGTTATTTCTCTCATTTTAGTCTATCCAAATGCATGATGCCATGCAACCCAAATGGACCATGCTGGGTCGGGTCAAGTCTTACCAATTATAGTTATGGACTTAGACATTAATCCAACAGTCTCCCACTTGGATAAGTCCAAAACTATTATTGCAAGTATGACTTCATAACCCGACTAGCAATCGTAGCTCTCAAAAGCTTCTGTCGAACTCTGACCTTTCCGATTTTGTCAATGACTTATCCATTAGATAAGAGATCATATATTCCTCCATTCTCGATATCATATGGACTGAGACATGGATTATAAATCATTCTCTCTGTCCATTTGTTGTTTCCTGATTTCCGATTCATGATGACTGACTGATTGAACAAATCAAATCAATCCTGGCTTGGCCAAGCACTCACATGTATCATCATTAAATCATCAAGGGGCCCACAGATATTTGTTTTATACCGATGGTAAAAGGAATGGATAAACTTTGACTTATATGGCTTGTTCTACTACTTGTTGAATCATACACAAAGGCATGTTTTATAACATCGAGTTACCAATGCATTTCCATGCAATCAATGTATAACCAACTTATAGTAACAACTCATATCTCTAGGTTTGAAGAATATAAGATATTATCGTCTCATGATCACTCGTGATAAAATCCATGAAGTGATTCCAATGAGCACGGGTTGAATCCAATACTCAGAACTTATGAGCACTCATGAGTGTTGTAGCACCACCTTGTCCAACATCTTAGACCTCTACAAGCCCAACCCATGACAATCTTGATTCATATCTACTTCCAACATATGACCGACTGTGGATGGTATGAATAACTTAGTCATTCAGGAAGAACAACCTAGTTATTCTGGAAGTCAAAACATGCAAAATGAAACACAAGAATAATTGAATCCAATATGGTCTCAGAACTTATGAATATAAATAAAACACCTTTTATTTATCATAATATGATTACACATTATTCATTGCATACTGTTTCAACTATCAACTTTATTCTTGAATTAAAAAACACTAGTTGTCCCATGCTCTGAGCATGTACGCTATGTTTTTCTAAACAATAGCTTTGCCATACACCAAGTATGCACACTATGTTTGTCTATGAACTTTACTTGGTGAAATAGATCGATTGAACATAACTCAAATGATTCTCATTTCACAGTCCAAAATCCCTACCTCAAATGCAAGAATTCCAAATTCATGTCATTTTCCGAAATCTGTTAGATTCTAAACCTATATGCATTGATCCTCTTGTAATGATTATGCACAAAGTCACAAAGACTTTACAACAAACATTACAGAGCATTCCAATGGAGATCAACTCCATGGAAACATCATTCTTGCATTCAGTTTCCTAATCTTACACAAATTTATTGAACAACTTCCACCTTCCCATATTCCCATTTTGACTATCACTTCTGAACAAGAATTTCCTCTTTTCAGAATATGTCAACATGATCCTTCCAAAATTAACACTATACTTCCAATTGTCCCTGAGCAACCAATCTTTGGTAAACCTTAGATTTTTCTCAACAATTTCTTAATCATTTTATTCATATCCAGTTCTAGCCTTTTCCCTTCTTAATGCCCTGAGCATTTGGAAGAATTTAGAAAGGATAAATATTATAGAACATGCAATCGATCATGTACCCAAAGCAAATGGGACACGATTCATGATGTTTCACATAAAGACTTGATTCTAGATCAGTCTTTTGCTACAATATTTTTTATTTGCCATGTTCTCAAAAGTTTGATTATGAAGAGCGATATCGTAATCATAATCGAATTTTGTGAACGCAATATATATGAATTTTCTTAAGTTGAACCAATCCAACATAAAATTCATATATATATTCTTGACTAAAGATGATTAATATCTCAACCTAAGCCTTTTAGAATTGAAATGAAGTATAATTTCCTCTCCCTTAATTATAGCAAAACAACTTTTTCAACCCCTGCAACCTCAAGAATTGAAATTTTTGTTTTCTATAATTAACATTGTTGTCTTGAAATACTTATCATAATTATCATGCTCCCACTAACATGATAATTATTATCATAACACTTATGCTCCCACTAGCTTTGACATATACTCAGAAATCAGCTGAACTTCTAGAAAAACTATACTTTATTGAGTTTCTTACCAAAGTTCAGATTTCTGATACTAGATTGCTTTCATAAGACTTTATCAAAATCATACACCTCCCCTTAGATAGCTCACAGGTGTGTCTAAACAATTTCAGAACTATGAAAAGGGATGACATAATCATAGTCTCAACTATTTAGACCTTTGCTTCATAAGTCCATGTTAGTGTGTCGGTTAACCACACATGCTACACTAACGACTTTGAGAATGGAAAGATTGCTATCTACTTAAAATCTACTTGGTGGAAGTGTTTCCTCACCATCATTTTCATGAATCGGAGAGAAACCTTATGACCCTTAGATTTGATGGTATATGTGTTCTTATCCACGTGAATTTGTCAAAACCATAATCACAAGACTAGGTTAATGACAAATCCAAACTCATATGTATTAAACTTGTGCAATCTAAACTTCTTGTCACCTGGTAGCACAAGGGACTGCCACTGTCTCCTTGAAATACAAGTTTTTCTTCTTGATTGCTTCTTGAAATCCTTTCAATATCCTTTTAGATTCCCATTGTCTCCTTGACCTATAAGACTTTCTTGCCAAATATTCAAGAGATAGTGTGGATTCTAATCAAGACAAACACTTACCACAATTGGCCTTAGTTGGTCTTTGTTTTATCCAAAACATCACAACTTACCAATTTCAAATGTACAAGAGTAGAAAACTTTTACTCTTACATTTGACAAGTGTTTTAAACCTTCTTTAAGACATGTCACTCAAGTTACAATCTTAGAGTATAACTCTAAGAATTTTTTTTTAACGAAGTATGAATCATCTTCTTGATTTAACCACTTCAACAATTCATAACTCCTCTTCTTAACTATCAGAATGCACTTAGAGGATGAATTGTGATAAGGTCTCAAAATCATTAAGATGGCCTTAAAACATGGTACTAAAGTACTCTCCCATCTTTTTAGATTTGAGAAACTTTCATCCTTCTGCCTAATTTGATTCTTCTTATTCGTTCCGTCATACATTGAAACTTTTCCAATGTTTCAGAATTATACTTAAGCTTGTAAGTATAATCATATTTACTAAACCTTAGTAAATCATAATGAATAGTCTTATCCATTTTTTGTGGTGAACTTTGGCTAGTGCACAAGAATGTGTACTTGATCCCTTAGTCCTTCTCTTGAGTCACATATACATATGAACACGGAACTAGTCTTAATTTTCCAAAGTTGAAAATTCTCATACATCACACTAAATGCCTTGTATGATTCTAAGTTTCGGTCCAATTGAAACTTGGGTGATGAGAATCATTCCTTATTTGGTAAATTTAGACACTATCACAAATGAAAGAATCAAATTCATATTTTCAATATTGCTATAAACATACAAATATCAAGTTTTCATTAATGCCATTGTAAGGATATAAAAATAAAGTAAAACAAACTTTTATTTATTTTAAAATGCAGAAAAAACTTTTCGATACAATGCAACATAAAATGAAAATTATGCTATTACATTTTTCCTAGCAATCTATCATAACTCCTAAGTAGCTCAAGAATCCGATCTTCAACCAAGCGATAGAAATTCATCTTCGCAATCAGATTCAACATACTCTTCTTTTAAGTTTCTTCACTTTTCTTTAATTCTTAAAACATCAACATGTGACCCAGTCACATCATTTAACAAGAATCTCAGAATAGAAACTTAACAGAGTCAGATAGTAGACTTTACCTGAAGTAGAGTCAAACTTATTGACTTTAACATCCTTAGGTAAATTTGGTAGCTTCGCAAACAGTGCCCCTTCCTTTGGCAATTTTAGCAAATAAACCCTTTGGTAATGGTACATGGGACTATCACAGACTTAGCTTTTATCTTTACCATTTGGTCAACCGAGTTGACTATGGCCGATCCTTTTCCATTGGGAAGAGAACACTTTTTCTGGATTTCTAGTGTCATCATTGTCAATGTCCATAAAGTTTTGGGAAGTTGATCTTAGCAAATAGATAAGATCATTAAGGGTCCAGTCATAGTCTGTTTAATAGGAGTCCCAAAGGAACTCACTATGTGACTTAGAAAGTGATTGGACATCCAACTTTCTCAAGACTTTCACACCCAACTCTCCCGGCTTGTCAATATGTGACTTTATCTCCAAGATGCAATCACACATAGACTTTGCTTGCCAATAGGGCTAGAGTGATCTTGAACTTGTGGGATAGGGAGAATAATTGGAGGAGGTGGAGGAAGTGAAGTTCCAAGAGATTTGGGAGGATCATAGATGTCTGAACTAGACATCTTTTGGGAGATATTCAAGATAGTTGATCTAAAGTCCTTAATATAACACCTAATATGAAATATTAAGGCTAGGACCCTACAAACTATTTTATAACTTGGAAGAGGGATGTCGTAATCCAAGCTATAAAATATTTGAAGGTAGGTGAATGACGATTAACCAATTTCCACCAAGATAAATGAAATGTATTATTAGGTTTTAATTGGTTTTGAAACACCTAGGTTCTTTTGAGATTCATTGAACTTTTCAATGGCATGTTTCAATCTCGAGTGTGCCCTTCAAGTTTTGTGACTGGGATGTCAAGGATCACCAAACAAGGTGTGAATAACCATGCAAATATACTTGGTACCCTTAATATTTACCCCTCAATCGATGTGTCGGTTAACCACACACGCTCCATCGATGTTATGATAAACATCAAGTTACCCTTTGCCTACCTTATTAAATCAAGCTAGTGTGCCGGTTAACCACACACGCTCCACTAACTGACTTAAGAAAGTGCAAATTCACATTTTCCTAAGTAACTAAGATTTCATGGGTTAGCACCAAATTCACATTTTCCTAAGTAACTAAGATTGGGAATTTATAAATGTTTAGTTACTTAGTATTTATCATTAATACTTTTAATGAAGGGAGAATTATATTCCTTGTCATACCTGTTTGGCTAACGACCCTCCACCGGTCAAGGAAGCGGTGGGTGAGAGTGGACACCCATTAAACTGCCATTTTATAGGCAGTAACCTTATACCCCCTTATAGACCGGCTTCGTGAATGAGACCTACTACTGGTAAGACGATTTGCTCTTATACATACATACATACATATATATATATATATATATATATATATATATATATATATATATATATATATATATATATATATATTATTAACTTACAATATTATAAAGTATAAGGGTTGAATTTTAACTTTTAAAATTCTAAGGGCTTAACTTGGAATTAATGTATTAATGGGAAAACTTTACAAATTCCAAAACTTGAGGGCAAGTTTTTGAAACTATTAAAAAAAATTATTTCATAACTTATGAGTTTAATGGTTCATTAAAATTAAGACTCTTCATTTTTTATGTAACCTCTTATTCTTTAATAAGACTTTTAAAGAAGTGACTCTTAAACATCCATAACTTGAGGACAAGTTATGGAATCATAATACTATTTAATGAAAAAGACTCTTCATTTTTTTTATCTATCCTATGACACCTTTATGAGTTTTAAGATTCATAAATGTTACCTTTTATGTAACTTGAGGACAAGTTACAAAAACACATTTTATGAACTACCTCTAGATTAATTAGGATTGAAAACAACTAAAACACAAATTTTTTTCCATTAATCTAAACTAACTCATAAATCAAGGAAACATAAACCTTTTGGTAATCCATAACTTATGGACTTAAATGCTTGTTTTATGATGAAACTTTTCAAGTTCCATAACTTAAGAATAAGTTATGGAATTCTTTTAAAACATTAACACCAAATTTTGTAACTCCATAAAACTTTGAATCAATTTTTTTTAAACCTTTTCATATCCATAACTTATGGAGGTTTAAAAAAAACCCTTTAGATCAAACTTTTAAAACTAATAAAATAATCATATCATTTTATCTTTTACTAAATTTGACCTAATTCAACTCATATAGCAAATGATTTAATTTTTACAAATAATTAGTTTTTGCACAAAAACAAGTAATTATCTTAAAATTTGACAAACGTCATGTTTTTTTCCCCTTTTTTTTCAAATTTGAAAATAAAACATTTGCATCAATATAACAAAAAACAACCCATGGCTCTGATACCACTATTGGGTTTAGAGCATTCTAACACTCCTAAGTGTACATGCAACCCTAAATACCTTGGATCTATGTTTTCTCTATTATACATGCAAATATGAATATTCCAAGGTACTACCCTATCTAGCATTCAATCTATGATATTTGGGTAATAAAAGAAGTTAGAATACATTCCTTGTTGTTGTAACTTGTCTTCATGAAGCTTGAGTGCCTAGTGCCCCAAGTGTGACACCTCAAATGGTTCACACAACACCAAATGCACATGGAAATGCCTTGAGAGAAATGTACCACTCCTTGAAATCGTCTACCCTCATATTCACACACCAGTGCCCGATTTCTTGAGCCATTGGATTCTTTTATATGGTGGCTATTAGGGTTACACCATGTAACTCATAACTTTACCCATTCCTTAGGCTCCATGGATTTTGACCTCCATGGCGTATCCATGGGTCACCCCATGGACTTAGTCCAACATAAGGAATTTTGGATCATAAGACCACATATATAAGAATGAATGATTTACACAAGCAACCCATATATTTAATTAGTCTCCTTTTGATCACTTAATTACTTCCAAATTAATGCTTGATCAATACTAATTAAATAATCTTATTAATATATTAGAACTTATAATATATTAATAAACCTTAAGTGTTATTTCTTTCATTTTAGTCTATCCAAATGCATGATGCCATGCAACCCAAATGGACCATGCCGGGTCGGGTCAAGTCTTACCAATTATAGTTATGGACTTAGACATTAATCCAACAGTTCAGTGGGGCATGTTCATTGACCTTCAGGGAATTATGGGCATATGGGACTCTAGAGTATTTCGGGGAGAAGGACCTGATCATGAGTAGACGTTGGTTAGCAGATGTCACTTATGCCTTCTACACTAGCAGTTGCTCCGTTTGGGAAAAGGTCAAACTTGTTTCTTATCTTCTGAAAGACAGAGCTTAGGACTGAGTAGTAGCATGAGGATCACCCGAGGGAGGTGCTAGAGACACTGAGGAAGGAGAGACTTTTCTCAAAGTTCTCCAAGTGTGAGTTCTGGTTGCGCGAGGTGCGGTTTCTAGGGCACCTTGTCAACCAGAAGGGTATGTTGGTTGATCCGGCCAAAATAGAGGTCGTGATGCAGTGGGAGGCTCCGAGGTCTCCATCTGAGATTCGGAGTTTTCTTGTTCTGGTGGGTTATTATTGGAGATTCATCCAGGATTTCTCCAAGATTTTTGTTCCCTTAACCTGGCTGACCAAGAAGTCGGTGACATTCCGTTGGTGGCCTGAGCAGCGGGTAGCCATGGAGACTCTCAGACACCGGTTATGCAAGGCACCGATTCTGACTTTGCCGGAGGGCGTCGATGACTTCGTGGTTTACTATGATGCTTCGATCACGGGTATGGGTGCAGTGTTGATGCAACAAGGTCACGTCATAGCATATGCTTTAAGGCATTTGAAGCCTCATGAGGCGAACTACCCGACGCATGATTTGGAGATGGGGGATGTGGGTTTCGCCCACAAGATTTGGAAACATTACCTTTATGGGGTTCATTGTACCATCTACACTGACCACAAGAGTTTGAGGTATCTGATGGACCAGCTAAATCTGAATATAAGGCAACGTCGGTGGCTAGATGTGGTTAAGGACTACGATTGTGAGATCCTCTACCACCCGGGGAAGGACAATGTCGTGGCCGTTATTCTCAGCCGCAAGGCAGTTGCAGCACCAATACGAGACATATGTCTGAGGATGACAATGATTACTTCGTTGTTGGAGCGGATCCGGGAGGCGCGGGTCGAGGGTATGAAGGAAGAGCATCGGAAGTGTGAACGGATCGTAGACCAGGTGGCCTCATTTGATTACGACAGTCGCGGTTTGTTGAACCTGCATTGGAGAGTCTGAGTTCCTTACTGGGGCGGTGTACGACAAGTTCTAATGGATGAGAATCACAAGTCGAGGTTCTCCATCCATCCCGGGGTGGCGAATACGTATCGGGATCTTCGCCCTGATTATTGGTGGCCCTACATGAAGCGGGACATTGCATGGTATGTAGAGCGGTGCTTGACTTGCCGAAAAGTCAAGGCCGAACACCAGCAACCTCACGGAAAGTTGCAGCCGTTGGATATTCCTAAGTGGAAATGGGAAGATATCATTATCGATTTCATCACGAAGCTTCCCAAGATCGCAAGTGGAGTAGATTCGATATGGGTCATCATGGATCGGTTGACAAAGAGTGCTCATTTCATACCGATCCAGGAGAGTATATCAGTTGAGAAGCTAGCCAAGAGCTACGTATGTGAGGTGGTGGCACATCATTGAGTGTCGGTTTTGGTTGTGTCAGACTGTGATGTTCGTTTCACTTCCAGATTTTGGAAGCGGTTTAATGACGAGATGGGTACTCGTCTTCACTTCAGTACCTCCTTTCCACCCTCGGACGGATGGGCAGAGTGAGAAGACGATTCGGACTCTATAGGACATGTTGCATGCGTGCGTATTGTATTTTAGAGGTAGTTGGGATACGTATCTTCTGTTAGCGGAATTTACGTATAACAACGGCTACTATGCTAGCATAAATCAATCTCCCTTCGAGATGCTCTACGGGAGGAAATACAGGACCCTAATCTATTGGGGCAGGGTTGGTCAGAGATTCATGAGGAGTACTAAGGTAGTACTCAAGACCACTTAGAAGATCCAGAAGTTCCGAAGCAGGCTTCAGACTGCTCAAAGTCGGCAGAAAAGCTATGCCAAAAAGCGACGTTCGGACTTAGAGTTTCAGGTGGGCGACAAGGTTCTCTTGAAGGTGTCCCCTTGGAAATGTGTCATCCGGTTCAGGGAGCGATGGGAGCTGGGGCGCAGGTACATCGGTCCGTTCAGAGTTTTGCCTCGGGTGGGCCAAGTTGCTTGTTGTTTGGATATTCCAGCAAAGCTCAGCTAGATCCACAACACTTTTCATGTCTCCCAGCTACCGGAAATGCTTAGTGGATGACTCCGCAGTTATGCCTTTAAAGGATATACATGTTGATGACAGTATGAACTACATCGAGAGACCAGTAGCCATTCTCAACAGGAAGATGAAAGAGCTGAGGAACAAGAGGGTAGAGCTCGTGAAGGTGCAGTGGCAGAACCGCAAGGGCACGGAGTGAACTTAGGAGCCCGAGAAGCAGATGATAGAGCACTATCCGGAGATATTTCCAGACGCAGCGGACTTCGAGGACAAAGTCTGATTCAAGTGGGGGAGAATTATAACATCTATGACTTGAGGTAATAATAATTATTTAATATATTTGTAAACAATTGTTGGGCTATGAGATAAATAATGGATTATTGAGTTGGTCCTTAACAAGTGGGCCGTTACATTTGGGGTACCCAAAGACATACGTTGGGCGTAAGCTTAGCGTATGTGGGGCGTAGTGCAACATTGGATGCGGGCGACGGAGGTGCGTACGCGCGACATACGCAAGCGGACTCAAAACCCTAATTTTTAGGGTTTAAGCCATATAAATATAACTTTATGTCCCAAACCCTAGCCTCCTTACCAACCAGCTCAACCCAGAAACCCTAGAAACCTTTCATTCTTCAACCTTACATGTTTTTGGCCTTATGAAGTTTACTTTGGAGATTTGAAGCTTGGAAGGAGAAAGAAGAAGTTGAAGAAGAAGGACTTAAGTAACTTGAGCTCAAGGATCTGGGATAACACCACCATTTGGCATTCATTTGAGGTAAAAAGCTCTAAACTTGCCTCATGAATGCTTAGATCTATGTTATGGGTGTTTTGGACCTTTTTTAGGTCTCAAGAATGGATTTTTATGCTTCAAATCCGTTTCTAGACTAAAGGTTGCCACCCTTAGTGTTATATGAGTCCTAAGAGCAGTAAAGTTTCAATCTTGAAGGTCCTTTTGTAACCATACATGAGTTCTAGTCATTTGCATGTAAGTTAGTTGGTATATTCCAAGTTTGGGTCCATCTGGTGGGATGCAAGCCACCAAGTAATCGAATTTATGAGATGAGACATGTTAACAGACTCATATATGTATTTTAGGCTAAAGGTCTTAAAGGATTAAGCACTTTTAAGGAATATTGCTTAACAGGGTAGTACGTTAGGCGTACAAGCCATGCAGCCTGTACACTTAGCGTACAGAGGAGTACGCCCTACATACTCGCTGATTTTGAGCTTCACGTCATTTGGGCCTCGGTTTGGGCCAATCTTTGGACTTCTTAGCTGTTGGGCCTTAGTGGACCATCAGAAGTCAGTTTTTGGGCTAAGGACATGTTTGGGCTTAAGGGTAGGCCCATTTGAGAAGTTGGGCCCAATTTAGAAAATTGGGCCATAAGTGGGCCATTAGTGGGCTTGGAAAGTTTAGATAGAATGGGACCATGGATGTTATGAAATTGGACCTAGGT
Source organism: Lactuca sativa (assembly GCF_002870075.4). Lineage (NCBI taxonomy): Eukaryota > Viridiplantae > Streptophyta > Magnoliopsida > Asterales > Asteraceae > Lactuca > Lactuca sativa. Next base: position 168,869,293 of record NC_056623.2, read on the forward strand.
TATGGTCCAAATTAGATCAGGGATAAAATGGTCATTTTACCCTAACAATTATTGGATTTTGACTAAGTATTATTGTGGTAATGATAGCTCGGGGATTCGTGGGAGCAGCCATTAGAGATTTCTTACCGTGAGATTCTGCATTCAACTTTGCGAGGTGAGTTTCCTCCTGTGGGAACGGGTCGAAGGCACCAATGTCGGCCTGTTTGTGTATGTTAGAATGTTCCGGAGTAAGCTTCGATGTTGGGCAATGCTCGATGTAGGTTATTATGTTTTCAGATTCAGATCCAATGTCAGGAGTTTCCCGAGGAATGTTTGTATGCTTGATGTCTTCGTGATTCATGCACGTTCTTGTTTTATATGTTCCCGGACTTCTATCCGATGTTGGGGAAAGCCTGAGGAATGTTTGTATGCTTCCGGATTTTGGTCTGATGCGGGGCGGGGCCCGAGGAATGTTTATTTGTTTATGTTATGTGATTATGTATGTGTATTTTTTGATATGTTATATGTATACTGAGCTTTGCTCGATGTCGAGCGGGGCCCGATGTTGTAAGCAAGGCCCATGTCATGTTATTATGTGATTATGTGATTATGTGTATGGTATGTGGTAGTTTGGGGATACTCACTAAGCTTTGTGCTTACATTTTTCAATTTTGGTTTCAGGTACTTCCGGTAGCAAAAGGAAGAGCTCGGGATGACTACAGTGCACACACCACGATTTTAGCATGGGATGTTTTTACTCTGATATGTTTAACAGATGTTTATGATGTTTTGAGAAACAATGACTTATTATTTTCATGTGAAGTTTCGATAACTATGGTTATATTAATAATTAAAAACGAAATTTTTGGACCGTATTTTTGGGGTGTTACATTTATATTTTAACTGCAGATAGAGCAAAATATAACCAAGAACAAACATGAACAACGAGGAACAACAAACATGAACAAATCAGCAACAAATCAAAATAGATACAACAAAAAATCGGAACAAAACCAGCAAAAAAAATTAGAAAAAACGTAACTAGGGGAAGAGGGAGAAGTCTTACCTGATGAAAAGAAGAAAAAATTGTAAGCTGGTTGGGGTGCAGAGGCTAAAATCATCGATCGATGGGGCAGAGGTTCAAGTCGTCAATGGTTGAAAGAGAGAAGAAACAGGATGGAAGCGCTAAAACTTAGAGCGTAGGTCAAGGGCACTTTTGGAAATCATTTCTTTCTTTCTCATTCAGTAGATACCGCTCGTCTGTTCCACTCAGATATCTCTTACCGAATCAGACATCAAAAATATATTTAACAAACACGTTTTGCTGACCAAGTCAGCCAAAAACGTCTGACCCAACTCAGTTAGACGTATATCAAACAAGACCTAAGTCTCTAGTCGAAAATCTAACACTAGTATATACTTAATTTCTACAATAGAATTATGCCAATATTGTGTCAAAATTAGGTTTTGTATAAGTTGCAAATATTTTTCTGAAAATTCATATTTTCATATACCAATTGACTTATTAACATTTGCAAGTGACAAATCCCATTTTGGGTTATTGTTTGAAATGCATTTTAGCACTTTTGGAATGGCTGTCCAATATAAAAATCCAAAACTAAAACAAATCAATTCTAAAAATTTTCAAACTTTACATTTCTGTTCTAACTAGAATTTAGAACCCTCTTGTAATTTTTCATGATTTTTAAATATGTTTAACCATTTTTCCACCATTTAATTCCTTGAAAACATCATAAAATCGTTAAAAATAATAAACAGTTAATAAAAATTCGCAATCTTATTGTAAAACTGTTATACAATATATATATATATATATATATATATATATATATATATATATATATATATATATATATATATATATATAAACTGGGAAATATACTCAAATTGATTTTCAAACATTTTGGGATTCTTTGACCTTTCATCTTCTACCATGTTCATAGAAAATGAACCAACTTGGTTCTTTCCTTTAGGATTGTTTTCAAGTTCTTGAATCCTTAAGGACTCTTCAATCCGTAAATTGCTTCCAAGTTGAGTCATACTTAATTCCTCTTTATTATGTTTCATATTATGTTTAAAATCTTTTTAGGAATAGGTATTTTGTCAATGATCATAGCCACATAAATGGCTTCATCCATTTTCATATTGTGTTAAGAACAATATCCCAGGATCCTTGACATTTCATAGAATTGTTCCATAACAGGCCTAGAGTCAGTCATCTTGTAACCTATAAAGTTACTGACAAGAAACCCTAAAACTCAACCAATAGAAGAGATCCACAAGGAAAAAGGCGATTTGGTTACGTCCAAAAGATGATAATTGAGATAGGTGTTGATTCCCACACTCTACTTGCTCCCATGTCCTTCTCCTCCAAGCCTTCTCCCTCCAAAGATCCTCTTTTCAAGCTTCAAACACACAATGGGCACATACATACACGTGTATTAGGGTTCTCACGGACTCTCTAGAACTGTAAAGAGTCCCAAGGGAGGCTAAGGCTCCTTTAAATAGGGGTGCAAACCCAGAGATTTAGGGTTTCATCTACCAGCTCCTACTCGCCGAGTCCCGATATGGACTCGTCGAGTAGGTCACTTAACACGCGATCCCACCCTGCTGCTACTCGACGAGTAGAGCAACCAACTCGTTGAGTAGAGCTTAACCCAATAAATCTTATTTAAATAATACCTGAGAATCGAGGCGTTACAACTCTCCCCCACTTGAACTAGACTTCGCCCTCGAAGTCCGCTGGAATAAACAATGTTCGGTAATGCCCGCGCATCTCCGCCTCCAGCTCCCATGTCCACTCGGATCCCCTCCGATGCTCCTACTGTACCTTTACTAAAGGTATTTCCTTGTTCTGGAGAATCTTCTTCTTCCTTTCCAAAATAACCACAGGCTTCTCCACATAGTTCAGGCGCTTATCGACCTGAATATCATCCAACGATACCACTGCCTCCTGGTCCATAATGCATTTTCGCAATTGCGAAACATGAAATGTGTTGTGGATCCGACTAAGCTCTTCCGGAAGCTCTAGCTTATAAGCCTCCCTGCCAACCCTGGCAACAATCCTGAAGGACCCAATATAATGGGGACCCAATTTTCCCCTTGTCCTGAAGCGGATCACACCCTTCTAGGGTGAGACCTTCAGGAGAACCATGTCGCCCACCTGAAATTCCAACTCAGATTGTGTGACAACCCGAAATTTCCATTTGTACGAACATTATCTATCCAATAGAAGCTAGTCCAGTTTCTGTGATTTTCATACTTTTCCGAAACAGTTTGTGTACATTAGGGTTCATGTTTAAGGTGATATCAGGAGAGTGGATGCTCCTGGTTTTGTGAAATTTGGGCATTTCAAGTTTCATACTGTTGCAGTCCTATATCGGGAATAAAAATATTTTCTGCCAAAATATTCCAGGACTATAAATAGTTTTCTGAATTAAATTAATTCATTATTCACAATTCCAAATAGAGAAAAGCCATATTCTCTCTGACGGATCTTCGGGTTTTCATCCCATATTGTGAGTCTACTTTACTAAATGTATTTCAATACTTGTTAGATGCTTTATAACATCAATAACATGTTTAGATTACAAGATCTGGGAGTTTACCGCCCAAGAACGTTCTTGGGGAGTAAACTCCAAAACGGAGCCTAAAGGCTTCCTAGTCCCGATTCCTTGTTAGACAACTTGTTTAGGGGTTAGTGTATAAACATTTGGGACTAAAAAGCAACCAAGAAACACAAGATCTTGGAGTTTACGGCCAAGGAACTTTCTTGGGCCGTAAACCCCTTTTCAAGGGCATTTAGTGCCCTAAATCACCCCTAATGCTTAAGGACTTAAACCCTCAAATGCTTGTGCCTATTTTAGACATCAAAACCCTTCAAAATCATAAGTTAATAGGAGTTTATGGCCAAGAACCTTTCTTGGGCCGTAAACCCCTTTTTTCTAGGGTAAAAAGCATTCCAAACACCCCTAAGGCCTTAAGACAATTTACCTTGAACACATGGGACTTGAATGGAGAACAAAAGACATCATAATCACTCCTTAAAAGGAGTTTACGTCCAAGGAACATATCTTGGGCCGTAAACTCCAAGTGAAGGCACAAAAGTGTGCCTCTTGTCCCCATTAGCCTTAGATAAAATCATGGAAGCCATCCTTGATGTGTAAGTGCCTCAAAACAATTAAAAGCCATCACCCCATAGGAGTTTACGGCCGTAAACTCTAGGGTAAATGGACTTTGGGCCGTAAACTCCCCTATGGAGCATTCTAGGGCCTTAAACTACTTCATGTGTTATTCCAACAAAGCTAGGAGTGTACTAGGATCAAGATAACACTTTAAAACACCCAAAACCACCATGTGAGGAGTTCATGGCCATAAACCCATGAGTTTACGGCCGTAAACTCCAAAGGGTGGGGTTTGTTGGGTGGTGAACTCTTATGCAAGGCCATTTGATGTTTCAAACCCTTTTGCCTTGTCCCGTAGCAACTTAGATGCAACCATTTGGACCTTAAACACTTATAAAAAGTGTTCACATGTTCCTAAGTGTTTTAACTTATTTATTAAGTTATTATTTGTCTAATTAGTTATATATATGCTTATTATATGATAACTAGGCTCGTGCGTGTAAACAAGTCTCCGTTTGCAACCTAGCATGGTATCCGACACTGCGATTCGTACAACTCACCACAAGTGAGTTCATACCCCTTGAATCAACCTTTGAAATGATTTTAAATGTTTTAAATACTTTATGGGGGGGGAATACAAGTCAAATACTTATAGTTATTGCTTCAATCACATGTGATTGCATTTAATCACATGTGATTAATAACTAGGAAAACAACGATTTTTACCACTGTTCAAACTGTTTATCAAACTGCTTTACTTTGAAATGTTTTACAAACTCTTTTACTATCCAAACTTATTTATAGACTGTGATTCAAACAAATGCTTCTTATACTTAAACTGTTTTATCAACTTATGCCTTCAAATTGTTTTATAGATCGACATCAAGTCGATCTTCTCTTGAAATTATATTTATGCTTCAAATGTCTTATGAAAACTTATTTATGCTTTTATATATTCAATTGCATGCCCATATATGTATAGATATATAAATAATGTTTAAAGGGCTTAGGAAGGCCATCCGCCCTATTTCCTTTTTCTCGATTTGGATGTGGTCTGGTGGGATTTCGGGTGACCATCCGAAGGTCGTTTCCATATTACTTATATATCATATATACATGTATAGACATAAAAGTACTTCCATGTTCATACTTATCAGTACATCATTAGTTAGTTACCATCGGGGTAACACAGGATCATACATATACAACTATACTAGAAACAAGTACATATACAGCTATACTAGAAACAAGTACATATACAGCTATACTAGAAACAAGTACATATACAGCTATACTAGGAACAAGTACATATACAGCTATACCAGAACCATGTACATATATAGTTATACTAGAAACATGAACATACACAACTATACTAGAAACATGTACATATACATCTATACTAGAAACAGGACATATACAACTATACTAGAACGAGAAACAATACATATACATGAATACGTTAACAATTGTGATCCACTGTGTCGGAGCATGCCTTAAATGTCATGGCCCGAGTTGTAGCCAGAATTCTCTTGGAGGGAGAGCGTGAGTTTGCGTATAGATCTATACTGGATTGACTATCCTACACCTTGCTGCTAGCTACAGCCGGACCTGCAGGTCTGCAGGTGCCAAACGTCATTTCTTTATTACGACCATTCATTATGTCGTTGTTACCAATCGATAGCATGGTGCAATTTATCACATTATACCTTAATATAAATCCGGTTTAAGGTAGTAGTAATTAGTACAGTAGTAGTTCTTATTATACAAAACTACAGTACTACAATGATTTACCCATTACATATTTTAGTGATAACCTCACTTAAGCATTAATGTACATACTATATTGTATTAAATGATAGTTACACTTGGGAAATCACATACTTTTACAACAAACGAGTATACAAAATAGTTAAGCCTTGGTAGAAGGTTACTTTTATAGAAAATATAGGATTTTCTGAGAGATTCAAACTTTTACAAACACTTTCAAACACTTACTTACATTTTTACAAACTTATACATTGAGACAGGTTCAAACGTTTTGACAACAAACATTGACACTAAAATACTTATGAACTCACCAGCTTAATGCTGATAAACTCTTTCAAAATAACTTGTATTTTCAGGTCATCAGTAGACAGGTACCGAGGCCAGCGTTTGAGAAGATGGAGTGCATTCAAGACTCATCTCATATTATTTTGTTTTACATTATTTTGGTGTCTATAACTGTACAGAACACACTTGTATTAAAATTATATATTTAATGCAATGGATGATGTTGTTTGCTTATTTACATTTACTGTGTTGTGATACTATACATGACGTCCTCCGCCCCAGAACGTTTCCGCCGTTCTTGGTTTTGGGGTGTGACAGATTGGCGTCGGTCGGCATAACTTTTCTACCGACTCTGAGCAGTCTGCAGTCGTTGTCTAATCTGCTGCATCGTCTCGGTAGTTTGCAGAACTACCTTTGTCAGACCCATCACCCTGTGCCTAACCTCGCCCCAGCAGACTGGGGTCCTACACTTCCGCCCATACAACAGCTCGCAAGGCGGGGCGCCAATACTGGAATGATAGCTGTTATTGTAGGCAAACTTTGCAAGCGGTAGGTGGGAATCCCAACTCCCACCAAAATCAATGACGCACGCCCTCAACATATCCTCGAGGGTCTGAATGGTCCACCCACTCTGCCCATCAGTCTGCGGATGGAACGCCGTGCTAAAATGTAGTCGCGTACCCAGTTCCACATGGAACTTCTGCCAAAAACTAGAAGTAAACATGACATCTCGATCTGAAACGATAGAAACTGGAAACCCATGGTGAGAGACAATCTCTCTGACGTACAGGTCATCCAACTTCTCTGCCGACGAACTCTCCCGTATGGCTAGGAAATGGGCACTCTTGGTCAATCAGTCCACGATGACCCATATAGCATCGAACCCCCTTGCCGTCTTCGGCAACTTCGTGATGAAATCCATCGCGATCCGTTCCCATTTCCACATGGGAATCTCCAGAGTTTGCAACTCTCCATGTGGCCTCTAATGCTCGGCCTTGACCATCCTACAAGTCAAGCACCTCTCAACAAACCAAGCGATATCTCGCTTCATGCCAGGCCACCAATAACTCGAACTCAAATCACGGTACATCTTGGTGGCTCCCGGGTGAATAGAAAACCGAGACTTATGAGCCTCCTCCATCACTGTCTGTCGGACCCCTCTGGACATCGGAACCCAACCCCGACCGTAACGGGTCAACAATCGGCAGCTATCCTGAACAAAACGGGCGCTTTTTCCCTTAATCTTCTCGAACTTCCAGTTCACTGGTCTCATACCCTCAATCTGAGCATCCCTGACCAAACCCACCAGCGGGGAATCCACTGCTATCCTCATACACCTGGCTGGGGTTGTGGACCCAGCTGACTTCCGGCTCAGAGCATCCGCAACGACGTTCGCTTTACCAGGATGGTAAAGGATCTCGCAATCATAGTCCTTGACCACATCCAGCCACCTGCACTGCCTCATGCTCAAGTTCGGTTGATCCATGATGTGTCTCAAACTCTTGTGATCTGTGTATATAGTGCAACGGACCCCGTACAGATAGTGCCTCCAATTCTTGAGAGCGAAGACCACCACTCCCAACTCAAGACCGTGTGTGGGGTATCTCGTCTCATGCGGCTTCAACTGTCACGATGCATAGGCTACCACCCGTCCTCTCTGCATGAGGACTGCCCCCAAGCCTGTGATGGATGCATCACAAAATACCACAAAATCCTCAATTCCCTCGGGGAATGTCAACACCGGTGCTTCACATAAACATTGCCAGAGGGTCTCAAATTCCCTCTGCTGTTGAGGGCCCCACCGAAAATCCACCCCTTCCTCGTTAGATGAGTGAGGGTACGGTAATCATGGAGAAATCACAAATGAATCTCCGATAATACCCTGCTAAACCCAAGAAACTCCTGATGTCTGAGGGAGATTTCGGAGTCTCCCACTGTATAACCGCCTCCACCTTGGCCGGATCGACAAAAATCCCCTCCTGGTTAACGAGATGTCCGAGGAACTGGACCTCTCGTAACCAAAACTCGCATTTTGATAACTTGGCATATAGCCGTTCTCACCTCAGAACCTCCAGCAGCTCCCAGAGATGCTCCTCATGCTGCTCTCGGGTCTTGGAATACACCAAGATATCATCTATGAACACAATGACCGAGCGATCGAGCATCGTTCTGCAAACTCCATTCATCAAATCCATGAACATTGTTGGCACATTGGTGAGCCCAAACGACATCACCATGAACTCGTAATGACCATAACAAGTCTGAAACGCGGTCTTCTCCACGTCTTCCTCCCTCACCCTGACCTGGTGGTATCCTGGCCTCAAATCAATCATGAAAAACCAAGATGCACCCTGCAACTGATCGAAAAGATTGTCTATCCTCGGGAGCGGATAACGGTTCTTCACCGTTAACTTATTCAGCTCCCTATAGTCAATACACATCATGTGCGAACCGTCCTTCTTCCTAATGAAAAGGATCGGTGCTCCCCAGGGTGAACTACTCGGACGAATAAACTGCTTACCCAGCAGCTCTTGTAACTGAGATGATAACTCCTGCATCTCAGGCGCTGCCAAACGGTATGACGCCTTGGCGATAGGGGCCGCACCTGGCACTAGATCAATCCTAAACTCAACCTGCCTTACCGGAGGCACTTCGGGTAACTCCTCCGGAAACACATCAGCAAACTCTCTAACCACCAAGACCTCTAAAACTGAGAGCTGCTCTCTAACCCACGTATCTACCACATACGCCAAATAACCGGAACACCCGTGTTGAATATACTGTCGAGCCCTGGCTTCCGAACAAAACCCTGATCCCACCCTGGTGCCCTCACCATATACTACCAGTTCTCCCCCACTTGGGGATCGAACCACCACCCGCTGTCCCTCACAGTCGATCATGGCACCAAAACGGCTAAGCCAATCCATCCCTACAATCATGCATACATCCCCCATAGGGATAGGAATCAAATCTATTGGGAAAGACACACGGAAAATCTCCAACTCGCATCCCCGGTAGACCGAAGAAGCAGAAACCCCGTGCTCGTTGGCGATCGAAACTCGCAACGGACACTCAAGATCATCTATCGACACACTAAACCCTCTACTAAAAGTCTAAGATACGAACCACCGACTCGCCCCCAAGTCAAATAAAACCAAAGCAGGCAAAGAATTTACTAGAAACGTACCTAATCACAAGTAAAATCCATAAGCATAACACAAATACGATAACTGACGACAGTCCCTAGCATAGTGCCCCTCCTTGCCACATTTGTGGCACCCACCACCTGCTCTACAAACTCCCGAATGAACCCTGCCACACTTTACACAAGTGTACCTCTGCTGACCCCCAGACCGTGTATCAGCGGTCTTAGACCGCTTAGGTGCCGGATAAGACTGTGTCGATGCCTGACGCTGCTCCTCCAGCCGCAACTCTATCTCCAACTCACGCTGCCTCGCGACTTCCTGTAGATCCAGGAGGATATCACAACGCTGTGTAGCCACAAACTGCCATATATCCGTCTTGAGCATACTCAGATAACGAGCCATCTAAGACTGCTCTGATGCAAACTCCGGGCAAAACATAGCCCTCTCAGTGAACATCCAGGTAATCTCCATCACAGACTCCCCATCCTGTCTCAATGTCAAAAACTCCTGAGCAAGCCGCTCTCGTTCCACGTGCGGAACGTAGCGGGTGCGAAACATATCCCGGAACTGCTCCCAAGTAATAGCAGCTCGTTGATCATCAGAATATGAACCTATCGTCAATCTCCATCATTCCTTTGCCCCGAGCCTAAGCAGGTTCAAAGCACACCTGACCTTCTGGTCAGCAGGACAGGAGCATGTGAAGAAACAGCCCTCCACGTCAGACAACCATCTCATAGCTCTAATCACATCCCGTGTACCATCAAATGACGGGGGCATCGTATTATCAAAGTTCCGGTACTGGAAAGCCCTGCCGGCTCCTCCTCCAACCCATGCCGCAATTACAGCCGAAGTGGCTACAGAGGCTGCTTCTCTGCCAAAGCTACATATCGCTCATCAAAATACACAACCATCGCGGTCTTGATCGACCCAAACATCTCTGGTAGCTGCGCTCGGAAAGCCGGAGCGACCTCATCGTGCAGAATCTCTCGGATCCTAGCATCCAGCTCCTTAGTCCCTATCTGAACCACGGGCTCATGTGCCACTGGCACCTCTGACCCTCCGTCTCCTGACCCTGACCCTGATCTGGATCCGGATCCTGATCCGGACCCAGCAGTAAAACGTCTCGTCACCACCATACTAAAAGGTACACTCAAGACATCAGATAAACAACATAATGTCAGGAGACCAAAACCCACAAACCCTAGGGGTTGTGATTTCCTTGCTACGCGTATGGGTCCTGTGCTTTTAGTAGTACGAGCCCATACAACCTTCCACACCTACCCATATTTGTCTCAAGTATCACCACAACGCCATAACAATATCATCAACATAGAAATGCGCTCAACCCTCACTTCTAGAGGAATACCAATTATCTCGCATCTAGTCTCACCACTTCTCATGACACACATACCCATGAAACTTCCATCATCCCCTGCAGCGCTAGTGCATGCTAGTTGCACATAACGTTGGACCCAATAGACTTTCGAATATCCATTCCTACCTGAAGGCCGAATCAACATTCTCAGGCTATAAGGTCTTTATTATGCACAGCCGTGATGCCTACACTAAACATCTACAGTTATGATGTCAATTCCATATACAAGAAACCCTAGGCTAATAGGCATCATATAATCAGGCAAATCTACCATGCGATCCCTGAAGATCCCTAGCCTAGCACTAGCATGCTGTCCTAACATATCAAAATATCAAATAACTGTATGGTATTTTAGGGTTTACTTACTGGCTCCGGCTGATCGTACCCTCTACATCCTCCATCCTTTATTTTGAAAACCAATTTTTTTAAACTTACTTTTCGAAAATCTCCTTGATTTGAGATTGGATTCACACGAGTGTTCCTCCAATTCACTCAAACCAAGGCTCTGATACCAACTTGTAACATCCATAAATTTTACGCCAAATTTAAACTTTTCAATCATAAATAAAAATCAAATAGCATTGTTTACAAAAATGTTTTCAAATCAATATCCATCAGAGTGTCCCAAAATCATATCATAAGGATGAGGAGCGGTACGGTCATGCCTTCGCCTTGCCAAGATATCTTGAAGTACTTGAAACAATAAACTGAAAACTGTAAGCCTGAGGGCTTAGTGAGCTACACCTAAAATACCAATACCACACTGACAACGCCATATTAGTAACAATCAATCAATCAATCAATCAACATGCATACTGGGCCATCGGCCTGACCGGACCGCCCTACTGGGCCTAATATCTATCTGAATCTATCCCGAGCCTTTGGCATGACTGGTCCGCCACGTGGGCCTGCAGTCTCCCCGAACCGCTCATAGGGTATGTTGGCCTTCAGCACAAAGCAGGACCGCCTCAACCCAACCAACAAGCAAATAACCATGTGCACATAACTTGATGGGTTTTGGTCATAAGACATCCTATGTGCTCATACAAACCCTAATGCTTGGATCTAGGTTTCTCTATTGTACATGCTTTGAATCCAAGACTATAAACCCTAATTCTAGCATACAAGTAATTATATTAGATATTAGAATAGGTTTATAATGTTACCTTGATTGTTATGTAGCAATAACAATCCTAATTCCTCCTTGAATTGACTTTAGAAGGCTTAGAGTCACAAGTGTCACTCCTCTAATGGCTCACAAACACCATAAGCAAGAGGATGAAGAGGAGAGAGGTTAAAGGCTGCCCAAAAACATGTGAAACCCTAGCAAGAAGCTTAGCCACGTTTTTGGTCCTTAAGGGATCTATATATAGTGAGGCTATTAGGGTTATCTAACAAGGAAACCCTAATTTGGTTGCTTAAGCCCTAAGCAACCCATGGACTCATTTAATCAAGCCCTTGGACGATTTCCTTATGGGCTTCCCATAAGAATTCGTCCACCTCCTGATTTAAGACAATCCATGGCCCAAATTGCAATTATCTTATAATTACAATTCCAGTCCCTTAAGTTTAATTAATCTCTTTTAGTCACAAAACTAATTACCAATTAATTATTGACTAATATTAATTAAACAATATGATTTCTCCTTTAATATATTATTCTCATAATATATTAATAAATCATATTTAATCCTTTCTCTCCATAATTCATCCTATCAAGTTGCTTTGGTGAAGGCAACCCAAAAGGACCATGCACCATCGGGTCAAGTACATACCAAAATAGTTATGGACTTAGACACTAATCCAACAGTCTCCCACTTGGATAAGTCTAATAACTATTATGCGTATGACTTCATATTCTGATCTGCAATCGTAGCTTTCCAAAGCCGCTGTCAACTCTGATCCTATCAGATACGCGTGTCCTTAGATAAGGGATCATATATTCCTCCATTCTAGATATCATATGAGATATGATTTCAAATCATTCTCTTTGTACTATATCTCGATTCCTGATTTATGACGACTGACTAATTGAACAAATCAAATTAGCCCTAGCCCGGCCGAGCATTTACATTTGTCATCACAAAATCATCGAGGGGCCCAAAGATATCGCTTTTATTCTACTTTGAATAAAAGGACTGGATAAACTTTGATACAATGCTTGCTTGCACTTACTCACCGAATCACACACAATAATATGTTTTATAACACCAAGTTACTAGTGTGTTTACATATTATCAATGTGCAACCGATTTGCAAGATACAACTCACACATCTCGGTTTCAAGAATATAAGATGTTATCGTCTCACCAATCACTCGTGATACAATTCACGGAGTGATCCAAGTGAGCGTGGGTTTAATCCAATGCTCAAATTCATATTCATAAGCACTCATGAACGTTTCAGCAAACATTTGCTTATGTCTAATACTCTTTTAGACAATCCAAACACCAATTCACGACAGTCGTCATTCATATCTACTTCCAACATATGAACGACTGTGGCCCGTTTGAATAATTCGATTATTCTTAATAAACTCAATTATTCTGGAAGTCAAAACATGCAAATGTGAAACACAAGAATAATACTAATCCCATATGGCCTCAATCCTTTGAGCATAAATAAAACACCTTTTATTTATCACCATATCGATTACTCATTATTTGTCGTTTCGGTTAATCAACTTCTTACTTGAATTATTACACTTGTCCCATGCTCTTAGCATGCACACAATGTTAACCTATGGTTCTTACTTCGTGAAATAGACCAAATTGAACACATTTCCAATCATTCTCATTTCACAACTCCAAATCCGTTTTTCATAAGTTAAAGAATATCAAATTCTTGCCACTTATAGAATATGCTAGATTCTAACATTCTATGCAATGATACTTTCGTAATGTCACTGCACCAAAGTCACAAAGACTATTGCCAATGATATTACAAAGTCATCTATCGGAGATTGTTACAAGACAATTCCATAGACGTGATGTCTCTCACTCAAAGTACATTCTTTGAACATCCTTTTGCATAAAGGTTTCTAATCTAGTCATATATTTTCAATATTTAATTCCCAATATGGACACGTTTCCATATTTTCCATATGACAACTCATTCTTAATAGAATCTTATCTATTTGTAATGATGTCGATATGGTCCATCCAATATGGAAACATTTCCACATTTTTCATATGACAACTCATTCTTAATAGAATCTTTTCTATTCATAATAATGTCGATATGGTCCATCCAATACCATGCTTCTAACTACTCACAAGCGACCAATCCTCGTCAAACTTTGGATTGTCCTTTGATAGTTGTTTGATTATTTTAGTCAAAACCAATTCTAGTCCCTTTTCCCTCTAAATGCGCTCGACATTTGGAAAATTTTAGAATGGTCAAACATTAAAGCATTTGCAATCGATCCTATACCCGAAGCGTATAGGACACGACGTATAATGTTTTATTTGTTATGTTCTCAAAATTCGAAATTTTAAGAACACACTATGTACCTTTGACTAAATTTATTAACATTTCTCAACCTAAACCTTTAGATTTGAAATGAAGCATAGTATTCTCTCCCTTAATTATAGCAAAACAACTTTATAACCCTTACTACTTTGCAAGGTATAACTCTTGTTTTCTATAATTAATATTGCCATCTTGCAATACGTGCCTTAATAATCATACAATAATAACATTTATGCTCCCACTATCATGATGATTATTATAAAACATAACACTTATGCTCCCACTAGCTTCGACATGTATTCATAAACATCTTAACTTTCAGAAAAACAATGCTTATTGAATTTCTTAAGTTCATGTTTCTAATACTTAGTGCTTTGATAATCTTTTATCAAGGCTTCTTGAACACTTTTTCCTTAGATAGTTCATATGTGTGTCTAAACAATTTAAGACTAATTGCCAAACTTCACAATTCAAATTATGGAAAGGGATACCGTAACCATAATCGAATTCGAGAATGCAATTTTACAATCACTATCTTCTTAAAATCTCTCTTAGTGAAAGCATTTCCTCACAATCATTTTCATGAAGGAGGAAATCTTATGACACTTAGATTTAAACGGTGTATGTGTTCCTATCCATGTGAATTTGTCAAAACTAAAGTTTACGACAAATTCAAACTCATATGGACCGAACTTTCTTAATCTTGATTTCTTGCCTTATGGTAGCATAGCTGCCCACCATGTCTTCCAAGTAGTTAAGTAGCTCACCCTTTCCTATCAATGTACCTTTCACTGATTAAGGTGCTTTGCCTTTTATGCGTTCAAAATGAGAACTCATAGGACTCATATGCATAATTAACTCAAGTGGAACGGCACAGAAACAAAATAATGTCAACACGATAGGTTGTAAACCTCAACTCGTGTGCTAGTGATGATCGGTAATGTTTATTTGATTTGTTCTTGAAACCTTTCAAAACCATTAAGACTCCCATTGACTCCTTGACATATAAGATTCTCTTGTCAAAACATTTCTTGACAAACAAATATTCAAGAGTTAGTGTAGCTTTAATCAAAACTCTTCATAAATTGGTCCTAGTTGGTCTTTGTCTTATCCAAGACATCACAACTTTCACATTTGATGAATGTTACAAACCTTCTTAATACTTTTCACTCAATGTCACAATCTTAACTTTAAGACTTGTTATTGGAACGAAGTATGATTGACTTCTTGATTTAACCATTCCTTTAATTCTTGATTCCTCTTCTTAGACATACAATTGTACTAAGACTCACTTAGAGGATCAATTGAGATATGCTTCTTAATCATTAAGACCTATCATAAAGCATAATAGCTACTCTCCCTTCTTCTTAGAATGGAGAAACTTTTATCTTTCTGCCTACTTGATTCTTCTTATTCGTTCTGCTATTGATCTAACCCTTTAATCAATTCAGAATTACACTTAATCTTGTAAGTATAATCATATTTACTAAACCTTTAGTAGATCATGACGAATATCATTGTTACTCTTATGGTGGACTTGATCAACACGCAACTTTGTGTGCTCGATCTCCTAGTCCTTCACTTGACACTTTGTCAACGAACTAGTCTAATTTCCAAATATGAAATTTCTCATTCATCGTGCAGCCAAGTTGCATGATTCCAAATTTCTGTCCAATTGAAACTTGGGCGATGAGAACCTCTCCCTATTTGGTAAACTCTCGACTTTCCATAAATAACATAATAAGAACCAAATCTATTATTGCTAATAATAGAAACATTTTAACATCAATTTTTCATACACGCCATTGCAAGGATAAATAAATAAAATTTAAAATCAAAATTTATTTTATTGCGGAAAAATTTGTCCTTACAATGCAACTCATTGAAAAACTTGTGACAACCGTCAATTTTCGGTCAAGTCAAAGTCAACTAAAGTCAACAAGTCAAACCGGTCAACCCAATTTGCCGTGAGTACTAGAGTTTACGTTATGTAACTTCTAAACAACTCTCTATTCTAATGAGAGATCATAAATTGAAGAGTGCGTACATCTAGATCTCCTTAACCTAAAACGGTGGTACGAAGAGAGCCAAACCGATAAAACAATGTTACATACTCATCGGGAGTATGCAAGATCCCTAAACAAGGCTTAGCGGGGTTTACGGACCTTGTAGTGCGTAGTTGGACACTCAAAAAGGTCACCAATGAAATCTCTCCCACATATCTCTAAGTATGTGAAATCTCTCCCACATATCTCTAAGTATGTGAAACCTCTCCCACATATCTCTAAGTATGTGAAACCTCGTCCCCATATCTCTAAGTATGTGAAATCTCTCCCACATATCTCTAAGTATGTGAAACCTCTCCCACATATCTCTAAGTATGTGAAACCTCGTCCCCATATCTCTAAGTATGTGAAATCTCTCCCACATACCTCTAAGTATGTGAAACCTCTCCCACATATCTCTAAGTATGTGAAACCTCTCCCACATATCTCTAAGTATGTGAAACCTCTCCCACATATCTCTAAGTATGTGAAACCTCGTCCCCATATCTCTAAGTATGTGAAACCTCTCCCACATATCTCTAAGTATGTGAAATCTCTCCCACATATCTCTAAGTATGTGAAATCTCTCCCACATATCTCTAAGTATGTGAAACCTCTCCCACATATCTCTAAGTATGTGAAACCTCTCCCCCATATCTCTAAGTATGTGAAATCTCTCCCACATATCTCTAAGTATGTGAAACCTCTCCCACATATCCCTAAGTATGTGAAACCTCTCCCACATATCTCTAAGTATGTGAAATCTCTCCCACATATCTCTATGTATGTGAGATCTCTCCCACATATCTCTAAGTATGTGAAATCTCTCCCACATATCTCTAAGTATGTGAAATCTCTCCCACATGTCTCTAAGTATGTGAAATCTCTCCCAAATCTCTCTCTGTATGTGAAATCTCTCCCAAATCTCTCTCTGTATGTGAAATCTCTCCAAGTATGTCAAATCTCTCCCAAATCTCCCTAAGTATGTCAAATCTCTCCCAAATCTCCCTAAGTATGTGAAATCTCTCCCAAATCTCTCTTTGTATGTGAAATCTCTCCAAGTATGTCAAATCTCTCCCAAATCTCCCTAAGTATGTCAAATCTCTCCCAAATCTCTCTGAGTATGTGGAATCTCTCTCAAATCTCCCTCGAAATCTCTCCCCGACTTTCTATAATCACTCGGGGCATCCCGACCCTCGAATTTGGCGAAAAATAGCCCAAGAACGGAAGTCTACGTGAAAAACGGACTTAAGGAAACGAACCCTCCGAACCGAAAGTACTATTCATGAACCGAACCGAAAGCACTATTCATGGGGGTCCGAACCGAAAGTACTGTTCATGAGCTGGACCGAAGTTACTGTTCATCCGAACCGAACCCAGCACTGAAGGAAGGTCCGAACCGAACCAGCATAGAAGGGAAAATCCGAACCGAAAGTACTGTTCATTACTGTTCACAACAGTACCTTCGGTTCTAGCCAGACTTCGGACCGAACCCTTGCCTTCGCTTCGGACTGCCTCTCTTCGGACCGAGCCTCGGACCAGCCTCGCTTCGCTTCTTCCTTCTGGCGCGCCTTCACCTCCGAGCCATGCACATCTGACCGAACTTCGGCATAGGGACCGAACTTCGGCCTAGGTCCGAAGATATCCGCTGGAAAATTCGTTTTTCACCCCGTTTTTGCGTATTTTTGCGTTTTAAACCCATTTTTAATTATTTTAACATAGGATTTTCACCCAAAACTTTATTTTTAATTATAAGACCCCTAAATTAACGATTTAATCACATTTTAAGGATAAAATCTTATTAAAAAGGAGTTGGTAAAGTACAAAAAGAAGAGTGTTGACCTTACCTTATTTTATGACACAAGCAACCCCATACCCACTCCATGATTAACTCACACTCCTCCCCACCATACCTTGTCACTTCCTTGTACTTTTTACCTTCCCCACAAGCCATCTCCATGTTTTGAGAGCTGGATATCCATCCTCTCTCCTCATTTTCTCTCATTTGTTCTCATTTCACAAGAAGATCAAACTCCTTTCTCTCTCACTTTCTCTCTCTAGAAATCCGAGATTCAAGGGCTGATCTTGAGAGTTTCCTCCACCTTTGGTAAGCATAATCCATTTCCTTTAAGATTATCTCGATTATTTCCACTCAAATCATGAGTATCTTACACAAACTCCATTAAATTTGTGTTAGAGCTTCGAATCTTCAAGCGAATCTTCAAGTGTTCTTGGGTTGAACACTTCTCTTCTTCAACACTTATCTACTGAAATCACACAAGGTGAGTTCATACCCCTACATTTTCATGTTTTCTTAAGTTTTTAGGGGGGGAATACAAGTTAAAACACCAAGAACATAACTAAAATTTCCTAACAGCTTTCATCAGAAAAGTTGGACTCCATTCACGGACTGTTTTGGACACCTTAAACATTTTAGTTTTCAAAAATGTTTTAGGTGCATGTAGTTCCACTTCTTAGCTTTAAAATGACTACTTGCACATCTCCATACGATTTTTCTACAAATTATGGTGATTTTTACAAAACTGCCTATCCTTTCAAACACCAATCCGGACCAGTCTGTGATTATGGACTTTTTCACCTAAGTTACAGGTCATTAAAAATCATGATAAAAATTATGAGTAAACTAGACACATTTTGGGAACTCCCAGAATTTACGGATTTAGTTTTCGACTTCGTATGATTTTTCTATGAATTTTCAAAAACAGTGTAGAAATGCTGAAAATTTGTTAACAGCTTGTAATTTTTACAACACTTTGTATAATGTTGAGCAAAGTGGATAATGTCAAGTTCTAAGTATTGAATGTGATATGTTGTAAATTTATTCATCATAAACTGAAAATAAGTCATTCATGATAAGATTATTCATTCATTTAGAACACGTATATATATATATATATATATATATATATATATATATATATATATATATATATATATATATATATAAACTATAATAAGCATAGTTTAATGGATTTTATAATCCTAACGGTTTTTCATAAAAGAGTTCTTATATATTACAAACGTTTTGGATAAAACTATAATAGGTATAGTTTTAAATACATCACATAACACACACGTACGAAAAGGGTACATTCATACAGAAAGGTTTTACACTCCCGCATACAACTTGTAAACTTGTTAACCTAGATTGTGAGACATTCTCTTTCCGTACGTCCGAGTGCGGAATATAAAATCCTGTACGTTATAATCAGAGTCTCCTGGAGGGAGAACGTGATAGTTATATATAGATCTATATTGGGTTTGACACCCCACAGCTTGCTGCTAGCTACAGTTGGACCTGCAGGTCTACGGGTGATAATTGTCATTTCAGTTCTTCGACGCCTGAGAAACGTCGTGGCAGGTTCATTAGTCTTAAGTATGATTATAGCGGCTCACATAAGGATATAACAATACATAAAGTTTACGGGATTTTTATAAAACTTTAATGGGTTTTATGTCGATTTTAAAATCACTTTTATCTCAATAAGTACCGATATTACTGTCTACATTCGGTTTTTTTTTGGTATTTATGACTACACATCATTTTGAACCACATTTATAACTTTAAGTATAGACGATACTTGTTATTTTCTCGGTCCTGAGACTTAGGACTACATATACATTAAGTATTAACAAACATAAGAATTTGCGGGAACATCATTTAATTCAAGTGCGTTTATGTCAATTTAAGCACATTTTATTTTCCTTTAATAAGAAAGGTTACTTATACATTTTGGTCGTCGGTTATGAGACTACATTACATAAACTTTATAAAGAAAATATCGGATTTTCTGAATACATATCATATCATTTTTACAAGGAAACCGGTCTATTTCTCCAATAAAATCTCTTATGAACTCACCAACCTTTGTGTTGACACTTTTCAAAACTACTTGTATTCTCAGGAATCCAGTGAAAACAGGAAACCAACAACGTTTTGAGGATGGGACGATAAATCGTCAAATAGTTCATTTTGTTTCATAATGTAATTGATTCGAATCATGTAAACATATACATTGGTGTAACTTTTTCAGTTATATTTATGATGGTTGTATTTACTTTGAGCACTATTATACTCATTGTTGTGATACTCTACATGAAGTCCTCCACCCTCGAACGTTTCCGCCATCCTTGGTTTGGGGGTGTGACAGATTGGTATCAGAGCATTGTTTATAGTGAACTCTGTATATCGAACCACATAAGATATACAAACTATAAATGCATTGGGACTAGAGTCTCTGATTTTATGTTTTCAAAACAACTATACTTTTAGAAATAAGTAGTTTCTTATTAAAAGTATACACGCATGCATACATACTAGGGTCGCGTCGTTCTAGAACAAAACAAAAGTAATGATTGTTGGATATCACAGGTAAGCTCGGGGATGTATGGTCAGTCTTGGGATTGGCATAGCCTGATCAACTATGCTCGTCCGAGGAGTGATTAGCACATGCCCAAGAATGGTTGTGATATGGCAACAAGTCTAAAAACTTACCAACACTACCACAATGAAATACCATAGGGGTATTTGGTGCTATTATAATTATTTATCTGAGAACTAAATAGATTTTTATCAATAGGTCAATAATTGCTTAGTGGATACATTAAAATTATATGTAGCCAGGACGTCATAGACTTAGAATCTGTGAATCTTTGCTTTACTTCCTGTTCTCGTTGGATTGGGGATTTAGAGTTAGGGTCGCTTATTCGAAGGTCTATCCTGTCCCAAATACATATGACTAGTATGCACTAAACAGTGTATTGAAGTACCTGATAAAGATCATCTTATAATTATCTAATTAGTACATCTACTTAGTTACTTCCTATATCCCCATTTCTCGCGAAGATATCATGGCTGGATTTCATCCCCACGACGACCCGTACTACCCTAGCCACAACAATACTGAATGGCTCGGAGAGGAGCCAGAGAATGATCACCCAATCCCTATGGATGGTCACCAAGCTGAAGGCCTTGCTGACGATTTCGACCCCGAACCTGAAATGGTGAACCTATCCTCGATGACCCGTGTTCCCAATCCCAATCCTCGACCGGCTTTTCAAGGCCCGATGCCTCCTTGGGTAGAGTACTTGGAAATCTGGAGCGAAGAGCAAGATCAACCTATGTCATTCAATGGAGATCGAAACTTCTGCAACATAAACGAAGGAATCCCAGCAGATAGAATTTTTCCAAACCTGGTCTGTAGAGTTGCCTGAGACGAGAATTCGGGGCAGAACAACACTCCATAGTATCGCAGAGGTTGATGCAAATGCAAGAATACATACAATCCGCACCAATCGCCTTGAGCACTCGTGAAAAGTCTGAGGAAGACTATGAAACCCTGCTGCAAGCACTGGCTGAATCACGAACCGATGTCATAAAACTCCGAGTACGCCAGAGGGTGTACGAAAGGCACATGCCTGATATGGAGCGGCAGCTAGCTGAATTGAGAGATCACAAGAAAAATGACCGCCGCCAGTAGTAAACGCCTTACTTCATTTCATGTTAAAAAGGAATCGTTATCCCTACCTATGCCCTATGTGGTATTTCCTATGAAACTATCTTGTACTGTAGGCACCTTTAGTGAGGCCTTTAGGCGGCCAAGACACCCCTGCTTTGATATGATATAAGACCCCCTACAAGGTCAATTTTCCCTAATTTGTTACATCTTAAGCATCAATGACGTATCAATCAGCCGAGTTCTGTGTCACCCTTTTGTTCAAACACTCCCATCATGCTGCGATAGGAGCCTGCCTACAACCCACTCTATTCAAGTTGTAAAACTAGAACAATCTAGCTCCGAAATCGTTCCTGATCTTCTCTCCAAGGTTGGATCATGTCATTCACCAACCAATGGAACCCGGTTTTAAACAACCAACATCAAAAGATCACTACCTAAACTTACTTCTACTCTGTATTAGGATTGCATCATAGGGATGTAAGTCAAATCTTCGAGAACATGCTCCCATTTGGTCATGATAAGGGCCCAGCCTGGGTCAACTATAAGGCACCACTTGGGTGCAGAACTACTAAAAATTTATGGGTTACCATGTAAAGACCCCCGTTATGAATTGTTTTCAGAACGCCCTTAACGACCAAATTACGTTACAAATCAATATAAGATAAAGCTTAGTTGGAAACTCACGACGTGTAGCCATTCTAAAAACTCATTATCACCTCACCCTTAATCATTTTGTTGAGAAGTTCCTTCATCATAGACTCACGGTTACGAATCATACCAACACTAATGCACTGGAGCCCATCAAAACTCCCCAGCCAAGCGTGTTTGGACACACATGATTCTAAGATGGGTAAAGCTTGACGCCCGTATGAAACCTACCCCTACCCACTGCTGTAACCCTATTTCAAGAATGTTAGCGGAAACACTAGGAGTAGTACAGTAATATGCAAAAATTTATATGCGTTAATATAAATTGTAAGGATGCACTTAAGATAACCATTTCCACTAACGAAGATGTTCTTCATCGTGAAACAGAACTATGTCTTCACCAAGAGGGAACCAACCAACTAGCAAGGTGCCAACTCTGCAGATAGACGCTGCTACTTTTCAGGCTGCAGTCACGGCAGCCGTGGCAGCCGTCATGGCACAGTTCAATGCTAACAACGCCAGCAGAAATGGAAGCGGTGCTGACAATGCAGATAATGGTAATATTCAGGAACACCAGTGGGTGTCCGCCAGCAAAAATACCTCAGGTGTCAAACCTACGAACAAGAAGAGAAAGTTTTGGAACATGAAAGAGCGCCACCAATCTCAAAAATCCATTAAAAGACAACAACCTATGGCCACCCCCACCATCACAACAGCAGTCACGACGCATGCCCCAATACTAGCCACAGGATCTACCACCCAAACGTCGGCCAGACCATATGAGGGATCTCTCCCAAAGTGTGCCAAGTGCAGTTTCCATCACACAGGAGCTTGCCGAATCTTAAAATGTGATAACTGCAACAGGAAAGGACATACCACCCGTTTCTGTAAGGTCCCGACCCAGTATCTCCCTTCAATCACCAGCACCAGGGCGGGCCCAGTATGCTACTCATGCGGTGTAATGGGACACTTCAAGAGAAAGTGTCCGACCAAGAAGAATGACGGAGGAGCTGGAGGAATGTAACAAACGAACCGGCAGGATCAGTAGGAAACCATATTAGAACTTTTGTAATGTGTCCAACGACAAAAACGTTTAAGTACTATATGTTTGTAATGAAATTGTTATGCTTGCTAAAAGTCACCGTCTTTCTAAAAGTAGTTAAAATACTCTCTCGTTCAAATCGAACCAAATACATTCATATATGATCTAAAGATCATTACCTCTAAGATGTGATGACTTTGTACATACATCGGGGTTAATCATAATCGAAATACTGAAGTTTTGAAACAAATAATTTCATCCCAACTCCTAAGCCGTGTCTAATAGTAAGAGTTGAGTGGGGCCACCCACTCGACGATTCCCCAACATCAGATCACATACGACGTTCATATACCATTCGATCATAGAGAGACCTGTCAGGGGTCATGATGTCAAATATCATTACTAATTCTCGAAACACACCTGCCGCCAGTGCTAGACACTGTGGTATAAATCATCTACGATAATGATAACATCAAACAAAGTTTATCACCCTAAAAAGAAACACAAGGTACTTTATCACTCCGGTAATCTCTTCGTGCGAATACAGCTTAGCTAGTTTTATCTAAAAAGATATTGCTGTCGTCATTCAATCTTCATTAATATAACCCTCATCTTCCCAACTTAACATCTATAAAAGGACCTTTCACCTAACCCCTCCGAACATCGAAACCTTCGTCTCTCATAAACATCCAGCTCGAACCTACGGATTATCTTTTGCTATGGAACCCCAAAACACGCATCAGAGGAGTGTTATACTTCCGAAACCTTATCACAAGTGCTTACAGGAGACCCTTGGGAATGTCACGCATGTAGCAGGCAAGGTCCAAGCACAGAAGCCTGGGAAAGATATGGTACGAGTTCTGCCATGAACTTCGGGCCAAGGTTGCCCAGGAGGGCGAGTAAACGTCCTACCATCTAAGAAGACCTAATCGTGTAAACCAAATCCACATGCTTCCTACTGAGCTACAAGAACTCTTAGGTCAAACCTGTCGAACTATTCAACAATAAAATTGAAGAACCAAGCTTTTCACCCTGGAAGGCTCTGTTCTTATTCTTCAAATAGAAAGACAAATTGCTCATAGTTCCATTAACCTCAGAGACCCTGACAATATCTCCAGTAGAAACCTTTACTATCTGCCTCACATAAACGAATAGGCCGACCAACCACAAGGAACGAGGTACCCTTTTGGAATCAGACCTGAGATCTGAATATCACCAGTCGCGAGTATTGGATAAGGATGTCCGAGGACAACCCTCCAAATTCGATGCGGACGCTGCAAGTCTGTAGTGATACCCCTCGGATAGGACCAACCCGTTCGCAGTATTCATAGGATGTGCCATTCTTACTAGGATCAGTTCATCGTTATCGTTGTAAGTGACTTGCTTATCTACCCTCGTAGTAAGAAAGATTACTAAGTTATTTGTTATGATTTCCTCACTTATACATTCCCCAGTTATATATAACGAATACCTGGTAGATAATAGCATGTGAGAATTCTAACTTAGTTTCTTTTCCTCGTTGGGATGTGAAACTGAAGTAGAATCACACATTTTACTATCCGCCCAGTATTGGTTATATCATAATGTGTATGAGCTAAGATTTCGTGTATAATAACTCATCTCTTAGTCAGAATCAAAATAATGTAGAGCCGACCTTAGTCTTTTACAAACTCCTTGCCTAAATTCGAATTTCGGGACGAAATTCCCTCTAACGGGGGGATGATGTGACAACCGTCAATTTTCGGTCAAGTCAAAGTCAACTAAAGTCAACAAGTCAAACCGGTCAACCCAATTTGCCGTGAGTACTAGAGTTTACGTTATGTAACTTCTAAACAACTCTCTATTCTAATGAGAGATCATAAATTGAAGAGTGCGTACATCTAGATCTCCTTAACCTAAAACGGTGGTACGAAGAGAGCCAAACCGATAAAACAATGTTACATACTCATCGGGAGTATGCAAGATCCCTAAACAAGGCTTAGCGGGGTTTACGGACCTTGTAGTGCGTAGTTGGACACTCAAAAAGGTCACCAATGAAATCTCTCCCACATATCTCTAAGTATGTGAAATCTCTCCCACATATCTCTAAGTATGTGAAACCTCGTCCCCATATCTCTAAGTATGTGAAATCTCTCCCACATATCTCTAAGTATGTGAAACCTCTCCCACATATCTCTAAGTATGTGAAACCTCTCCCACATATCTCTAAGTATGTGAAACCTCTCCCACATATCTCTAAGTATGTGAAACCTCGTCCCCATATCTCTAAGTATGTGAAATCTCTCCCACATATCTCTAAGTATGTGAAACCTCTCCCACATATCTCTAAGTATGTGAAACCTCTCCCACATATCTCTAAGTATGTGAAACCTCTCCCACATATCTCTAAGTATGTGAAACCTCGTCCCCATATCTCTAAGTATGTGAAACCTCTCCCACATATCTCTAAGTATGTGAAATCTCTCCCACATATCTCTAAGTATGTGAAATCTCTCCCACATATCTCTAAGTATGTGAAACCTCTCCCACATATCTCTAAGTATGTGAAACCTCTCCCCCATATCTCTAAGTATGTGAAATCTCTCCCACATATCTCTAAGTATGTGAAACCTCTCCCACATATCCCTAAGTATGTGAAACCTCTCCCACATATCTCTAAGTATGTGAAATCTCTCCCACATATCTCTATGTATGTGAGATCTCTCCCACATATCTCTAAGTATGTGAAATCTCTCCCACATATCTCTAAGTATGTGAAATCTCTCCCACATATCTCTAAGTATGTGAAATCTCTCCCAAATCTCTCTCTGTATGTGAAATCTCTCCCAAATCTCTCTCTGTATGTGAAATCTCTCCAAGTATGTCAAATCTCTCCCAAATCTCCCTAAGTATGTCAAATCTCTCCCAAATCTCCCTAAGTATGTGAAATCTCTCCCAAATCTCTCTTTGTATGTGAAATCTCTCCAAGTATGTCAAATCTCTCCCAAATCTCCCTAAGTATGTCAAATCTCTCCCAAATCTCTCTGAGTATGTGGAATCTCTCTCAAATCTCCCTCGAAATCTCTCCCCGACTTTCTATAATCACTCGGGGCATCCCGACCCTCGAATTTGGCGAAAAATAGCCCAAGAACGGAAGTCTACGTGAAAAACGGACTTAAGGAAACGAACCCTCCGAACCGAAAGTACTATTCATGAACCGAACCGAAAGCACTATTCATGGGGGTCCGAACCGAAAGTACTGTTCATGAGCTGGACCGAAGTTACTGTTCATCCGAACCGAACCCAGCACTGAAGGAAGGTCCGAACCGAACCAGCATAGAAGGGAAAATCCGAACCGAAAGTACTGTTCATTACTGTTCACAACAGTACCTTCGGTTCTAGCCAGACTTCGGACCGAACCCTTGCCTTCGCTTCGGACTGCCTCTCTTCGGACCGAGCCTCGGACCAGCCTCGCTTCGCTTCTTCCTTCTGGCGCGCCTTCACCTCCGAGCCATGCACATCTGACCGAACTTCGGCCTAGGGACCGAACTTCGGCCTAGGTCCGAAGTTATCCGCTGGAAAATTCGTTTTTCACCCCGTTTTTGCGTATTTTTGCGTTTTAAACCCATTTTTAATTATTTTAACATAGGATTTTCACCCAAAACTTTATTTTTAATTATAAGACCCCTAAATTAACGATTTAATCACATTTTAAGGATAAAATCTTATTAAAAAGGAGTTGGTAAAGTACAAAAAGAAGAGTGTTGACCTTACCTTATTTTATGACACAAGCAACCCCATACCCACTCCATGATTAACTCACACTCCTCCCCACCATACCTTGTCACTTCCTTGTACTTTTTACCTTCCCCACAAGCCATCTCCATGTTTTGAGAGCTGGATATCCATCCTCTCTCCTCATTTTCTCTCATTTGTTCTCATTTCACAAGAAGATCAAACTCCTTTCTCTCTCACTTTCTCTCTCTAGAAATCCGAGATTCAAGGGCTGATCTTGAGAGTTTCCTCCACCTTTGGTAAGCATAATCCATTTCCTTTAAGATTATCTCGATTATTTCCACTCAAATCATGAGTATCTTACACAAACTCCATTAAATTTGTGTTAGAGCTTCGAATCTTCAAGCGAATCTTCAAGTGTTCTTGGGTTGAACACTTCTCTTCTTCAACACTTATCTACTGAAATCACACAAGGTGAGTTCATACCCCTACATTTTCATGTTTTCTTAAGTTTTTAGGGGGGGAATACAAGTTAAAACACCAAGAACATAACTAAAATTTCCTAACAGCTTTCATCAGAAAAGTTGGACTCCATTCACGGACTGTTTTGGACACCTTAAACATTTTAGTTTTCAAAAATGTTTTAGGTGCATGTAGTTCCACTTCTTAGCTTTAAAATGACTACTTGCACATCTCCATACGATTTTTCTACAAATTATGGTGATTTTTACAAAACTGCCTATCCTTTCAAACACCAATCCGGACCAGTCTGTGATTATGGACTTTTTCACCTAAGTTACAGGTCATTAAAAATCATGATAAAAATTATGAGTAAACTAGACACATTTTGGGAACTCCCAGAATTTACGGATTTAGTTTTCGACTTCGTATGATTTTTCTATGAATTTTCAAAAACAGTGTAGAAATGCTGAAAATTTGTTAACAGCTTGTAATTTTTACAACACTTTGTATAATGTTGAGCAAAGTGGATAATGTCAAGTTCTAAGTATTGAATGTGATATGTTGTAAATTTATTCATCATAAACTGAAAATAAGTCATTCATGATAAGATTATTCATTCATTTAGAACACGTATATATATATATATATATATATATATATATATATATATATATATATATATATAAACTATAATAAGCATAGTTTAATGGATTTTATAATCCTAACGGTTTTTCATAAAAGAGTTCTTATATATTACAAACGTTTTGGATAAAACTATAATAGGTATAGTTTTAAATACATCACATAACACACACGTACGAAAAGGGTACATTCATACAGAAAGGTTTTACACTCCCGCATACAACTTGTAAACTTGTTAACCTAGATTGTGAGACATTCTCTTTCCGTACGTCCGAGTGCGGAATATAAAATCCTGTACGTTATAATCAGAGTCTCCTGGAGGGAGAACGTGATAGTTATATATAGATCTATATTGGGTTTGACACCCCACAGCTTGCTGCTAGCTACAGTTGGACCTGCAGGTCTACGGGTGATAATTGTCATTTCAGTTCTTCGACGCCTGAGAAACGTCGTGGCAGGTTCATTAGTCTTAAGTATGATTATAGCGGCTCACATAAGGATATAACAATACATAAAGTTTACGGGATTTTTATAAAACTTTAATGGGTTTTATGTCGATTTTAAAATCACTTTTATCTCAATAAGTACCGATATTACTGTCTACATTCGGTTTTTTTTTGGTATTTATGACTACACATCATTTTGAACCACATTTATAACTTTAAGTATAGACGATACTTGTTATTTTCTCGGTCCTGAGACTTAGGACTACATATACATTAAGTATTAACAAACATAAGAATTTGCGGGAACATCATTTAATTCAAGTGCGTTTATGTCAATTTAAGCACATTTTATTTTCCTTTAATAAGAAAGGTTACTTATACATTTTGGTCGTCGGTTATGAGACTACATTACATAAACTTTATAAAGAAAATATCGGATTTTCTGAATACATATCATATCATTTTTACAAGGAAACCGGTCTATTTCTCCAATAAAATCTCTTATGAACTCACCAACCTTTGTGTTGACACTTTTCAAAACTACTTGTATTCTCAGGAATCCAGTGAAAACAGGAAACCAACAACGTTTTGAGGATGGGACGATAAATCGTCAAATAGTTCATTTTGTTTCATAATGTAATTGATTCGAATCATGTAAACATATACATTGGTGTAACTTTTTCAGTTATATTTATGATGGTTGTATTTACTTTGAGCACTATTATACTCATTGTTGTGATACTCTACATGAAGTCCTCCACCCTCGAACGTTTCCGCCATCCTTGGTTTGGGGGTGTGACAAAACTTATGCTAATACATCTTTCTTAGCAATCTAACTCTAACTCTAAGTAGTAGCTTAAGAATCTAATCTTTGAGAAATGCGATCGAAATCCATTCCTTCATGGTTAGATTCTGCTCACTTCTTCCTTTAAGCTCCCTTTCTTTTCTTCGATTCTACAAAACATCAATTGTAATCTTATCACATTATGTATTAAGAATCTAGAACAGAAGCCTAAAAGAGTTAGTTAGTGGATTTTACCTATATTAGAGCCATACATTTCGACTCTCCCATCGCTTAGATCTCTTAGGTAAATGGGGAAACTTCGTCTCCAATGCCCTTTCTCTTGGCAATAAAAGCAAATTGACTCTTTTGGAACATGACATGGAACTACTTCAGACATTGCCTTTCTCTTATGATCAAACTTTTCGATCATAGCATGTCTTTCGTTGCGATTGTCTATATCCATAGAGGTCTTGAAGGCAGATTCACCAATCAACTTTGCTTTTCCATTGCGCCAAACCATTGCTGATTCAGCAGCAATAAGCATATAGGTGAGATCTATAAGGGTCATGTCGCGATTCATCATATAGTACTCTCTTACGAACTCACTATGTGAGTTAGGAAGTGACTGAAGAACCCAATCAACAGCCATTTCCTCACAGACGACGGATCCCAACATTCTTAGCCTATCAATGTGTGACTTCATCCCTAGGATGTGTGCACACACTGGCTTTCCTTCTTTATGTTTACTTGCCAAAAGGGCTTGAGTGATCTTGAACTTTTCAAGCCTTTGAACTTGTAGGTTAGGGAGAATAATTGGAGGAGGTGGAGGAAGTGAAGCATGATTTCTTGTTCCTCGATCGAATTGTGGAATATCATCTTCATGTGGAATGCTTGTTCCATGGGATTTGGGAAAACCATAGTTGTCGAACTTTGACATCTACAATACGGGAGAAAACGAATTCAAGTTAGTTGAATGATTGAGTCCTTAGCAAATCACCCAAATGAGATACTAAGGCTAGGACCCAACACAATATTCTACAACTCGGGAGAGGGATGCCGTAACCCAAATTGCAGAACATTTGAAGGTAAGTGAATGACGATTCACTAATTTCCACCATGAAAAACGAAAAAGAATCTAAGTTTTAAATTTATGAAAACTCCTAGATCCTTTGAGATTCATTGAATTTTCAATGGCATGTTTAAATCTCGATATGCCCCTCTTGTTTGTGACTGGGATGTCGGGGATCACAAAGCGGGTGTGAATAACCATGGAAACTTACATGGTGCCCTCACATGTTACAGTCACCTATTCGATGTGCCGGTAAACCACACACGCTCCACCGAACCATGACAAACATTGAGTCACCCTTTGCTACCTTTGCTTAGAACCATTTAGTGTGCCGGTAAGCCACACACGCTCCACTAACGTCTTCGCAAGGGCACAAAGTGTAATTTCATGGAATTGCATCAATTCACTTTTTCCTAAGTAACTAAGATTGGGAATTTTGAAAACATTTAGTTACTTTTATAATTCATTATACTTATAATGAAAGGTTTCGTCCTATCCTACCCGCTCGGCTAACGACCCTCCACTAGTCAAGAGTGCGGTGGGTAAGAGTGGATACCCATTCAATCGCCATTTTATAGGCAATTTCCTTAAACACCCCTTATAGACCAGCTTCGTGAATGAGGCCTACTAACGGTAAGACTGACTTTTACTCATACATATATATAATGTTAGACTTTTAATGTTATATATAGTATAGGGTGTATTTTACACTTTTAAAATATCAGGTGTTCAAATTTAACAATTATACCTTTAATTCAATTAAATTGTAAACCAAAACTTTATGGATTTATTAAGCCTCTTTTAATTATACACCTCAATTAATTAATAAAACCATAAGGGTGTGATTTGAACTTTTTCAAAACTATACTAGAGTTTTAGAATTTAACATTCCTAATTAAACTTTTAATCAACTTTTAAATTCCAAAACTTGAGGGCAAGTTTTGAAAAATTTCAACACATTGGGGTTTAGAATTTAAATATACATCAAAATTAAACCATTTAATCAAAATTTAAATTCCAAAACTTGAGGGAAAATTTTGAAACCTTTTTCAAAAAAAATTAGGGTTTTAACTATTTAAATTTCAAAACAACAAAACTATTGGGTTCAAATTCAAACTATAAAACCTAAGGGGAAAATATGAAACTTTTCATAACAAAAAGGATCAAATAAAAAATAATTTAAATTAACATTTAATCACATAATTATCCATATTTGATTTGTTTAATGATTTCTTGCAAAACAATTTACCAATTTAGTCAAAAATAATTAATCAATTATCTTATAAGGAAACAATTATCTTTTTAATTGATAAATATCTTCAATTAGATCAAAATTATAGTCAAATATATCATATAATCGGATTAATATTGATCTAACATGATAAGGTAACTATCCATAAGCAAAAACAGCAAGAAATCCCGAAGTACCCTCCATCTGACGAGTTGACTCGTTGAGTCAGGCTTGGACTCGTCGAGTCACCTTGGACTCGGCGAGTTCAGCTATGGACTCGGCGAGTCCAGCCTCCAGAAACCCAAAAAACGAATTTTCCAGATATCTAATGCATCAATACAATTGAAACCAAGCTAGGCTCTGATACCACTGATGGGTTTTGGTCATAAGACATCCTATGTGCTCATACAAACCCTAATGCTTGGATCTAGGTTTCTCTATTGTACATGCTTTGAATCCAAGACTATAAACCCTAATTCTAGCATACAAGTAATCATATTAGATATTAGAATAGGTTTATAATGTTACCTTGATTGTTATGTAGCAATAACAATCCCAATTCCTCCTTGAATTGACTTTGGAAGGCTTAGAGTCACAAGTGTCACTCCTCTAATGGCTCACAAACACCATAAGCAAGAGGATGAAGAGGAGAGAGGTTAAAGGCTGCCCAAAAACGTGTGAAACCCTAGCAAGAAGCTTAACCACGTTTTTGGTCCTTAAGGGATCTATATATAGTGAGGCTATTAGGGTTATCTAACAAGGAAACCCTAATTTGGTTGCTTAAGCCCTAAGCAACCCATGGACTCATTTAATCAAGCCCTTGGACGATTTCCTTATGGGCTTCCCATAAGAATTCGTCCACCTCCTGATTTAAGACAATCCATGGCCCAAATTGCAATTATCTTATAATTACAATTCCAGTCCCTTAAGTTTAATTAATCTCTTTTAGTCACAAAACTAATTACCAATTAATTATTGACTAATATTAATTAAACAATATGATTTCTCCTTTAATATATTATTCTCATAATATATTAATAAATCATATTTAATCCTTTCTCTCCATAATTCATCCTATCAAGTTGCTTTGGTGAAGGCAACCCAAAAGGACCATGCACCATCGGGTCAAGTACATACCAAAATAGTTATGGACTTAGACACTAATCCAACATAACTATCATACATTGGCATATACAATCATCAAACATATCTATCTCACTGATCATAAATCATAGAATTCTCTCGTAACTAGGGTACCGACCTAGCAGGTCACTAACATACCAATCCTTACGGATCATAAGAGTATAACATACAGTCTATCCTGATTCCAATCTAACAGATCATCACCACATGTAGCATACCATAACAATAACAACTAAAGGGCCGGCCTTGGTGCCGTAGACCCTATCGATATAGTGAGGATAACTCACCTTGCAGATGTCGACTCGGAAGATAAACTCTAACTCTCGGATCACTTGACACAGGCTCCACCACCTATGATCATAGCACAATATACTCATAAGTCCTTAACCTTATAAGGTGCTCCATAACCCACTAGTCAACCCCTGGTCAAAGTCAATGTCCTCAGTCAAGGTCAATAGTCCATGTTGACCCCCAACTCGTCGAGTACCCTCGGCTACTCGTCGAGTTCCTTGAAGCACATTCCAACTCGTCGAGTCATCGGGGTGACTCGTCGAGTTCCTTCGATTCTTGTCTAAACTTAAGGCCACCCATCGAGTTCCCTCCTTGCAACTCGATGGATACACACGCATACATATCCTAGGGAAAACTCATCCGACTCGCCGAGTTGTTCTTCAACTCGTCGAGTCTTATGGTAATCTTCATCGGACTCGCTGAGTTGTTCATCCAACTCGTCGAGTTCACAACCATCTTCATGTGACTCGCCGAGTCATCCTTGCGACTCGTCGAGTCCATTCATTCCTTTTTCCATACAGACTTGCTTTGAGCCATGCAATGGCTCCAAATCACAGATCCAAGCTTCTAGGGCATGCTTATCACGTAAAGTTGAAAAATTTACGTGCATGCATGGCTATAAAGGCTCTAAATGCCTATTTTAAGTTCTTAATGGAGCTTCATGCTCAAGAGGGACCTTAATCATGACCAAAACTGAAACTTTATGCTTCTAGAATCCAAGGAGGGTCCAGATCTGAAGTTACAACCTCAGATCTAGCCCATAGCTCCTCTTTCCAACTTAATATTCCCATGCACAAAACCCTAAAACTCAACCAATGGAAGAGATCCACAAGGAAAAAGGCGATTTGGTTACGTCCAGAACATGATAACTGAGATAGGTATTGATTCCCACACTCTACTTGCTCTAATCTCCTTCTCCTCCAAGCCTTATCCCTCCAAATATCCTCTTTTCAAGCTTCAAACACACAATGGGCACACACACACACACACACGTGTATTAGGGTTCTCACGGACTCTCTAGAACTGTGAAGAGTCCCAAGGGAGGCTAAGGCTCCTTTAAATAGGGGTGCAAACCCCGGGATTTAGGGTTTCATCTGCCAGCTCCTACTCGTCGAGTCCTGATATTGACTCGTCGAGTAGATCACTTAACACGCGATCCCACCCCGCTGCTACTCGACGAGTAGAGCAACCAACTCGTCAAGTAGAGCTTAACCCAATAAATCTTATTTAAATAATACCTGAGAATCGGGGCATTACAAAAGAGAAATGAGGAAGGATATGCACTAACATCATTGGAGAGAAGAGGTGTCTCCGGTAAATCTCTTTGCCCTTCGCCGCTAATGTCACACTGGCGTCGTTCCCAGTGGCGTGGTGGTGTAAACGTCGAACAAGTGAGCTGAAATCGCTAGTGACTTAAATCATGAAATTTAAGTAGGAAACATCGCACAAAGATAAAGAGAAAGAGAAATGAGGAAAGGGATGCACCACCTTCGCCAGAGAAAAGAGGCGTTGACGGTAAATCTCTTTTCCCTTTGCCGCTAACGTGAGAATAGGGTGGTTACCAGTGGATCTCGATTTACTATAAACATTTTATTTTCTTATAGTTCAATTTAGGGGTGCACATCAAATCGTACAAACCGTCTGCACCGCACCACATTACGCGGTTTAGAAGTAGCATAATGCGGTTTACGGTTTGAAATTATGTTAAACCGCACTATCCGATGCGGTTTTGTGGTTTTCAATTGGAAAGTTGCAATTCTAATCGCACCGTGTGTGTGTATATATATATCTTACTATATTATTATATAAACTTTACTATTTCTAAAAATAGATTTAAGACGTCTAAATATTTAAGCTAACAGTATAACAAACCATTATTAAAATGATATTATAATATAAGTCCTACAAAATACAATGTAATAAGTACAACCGTTTAATACACAGTAAATACAAGTGTACAATATTGAAACATTCAAACGTAGGTACTTATCTTTCCCAATATATTCCCTAATTTTAGTGAAGACTGATTCAAATTCCCCATATTTTGCTAAAATAACTCATTCAAATCGAAAAGATTTATTCAAATATGCAGGAAATCATAAATACTAATGAGTTCCTCTTCTCTATTTCCTCGAAACCATAAATACTTATTCAATATGCTGCAGAAAGGGGAAAGACACAATTGATGAATTCCCCTTTTGTATTTCCTCGCAACCAAAGATGCTCAATAACCTTAATCCCACATCTATTCTCATTAAACTTTCTCTAATCAGACTATTAGGGTTTTTGTGAATGTCACGGGCATCAACAAGGCTTTCATGCTTGCTATACTCTGATTCGTAATCTGATATGCCTCTGTCATTTGCCAAATATGACTCCTTCAGATGCTCTCCACTCTTCGGTTCCATCTACATCAGCCCTCATATGCGCACATATGTCCAACATAACGGTAAACCTCTTATCTATGATGTCTTTTGACTATCTTGACCTCCATCATATGAACTTCATCGATTTTCATCATAAGGTCCTAAACCATCCCCAATCCATCTTCTAAGATCTAGATCTTTCTTTTTCTCATATCTACAGATCGCAGTCAAAGTGCACCCATGGTTATAGTCCTTTAAGCTTAAACCGGGAGAAAAGGTATGCTTTCTCAATTATGACTTCCTATTCTCCATCGATTTCTGAAGTATGTGTTTTATGCTCAGATGTGTGATTTCTTCTCTTTAAGAATTGTTTAATCAGTTCAACTTTTGCACAACGTGATACTCATGTTTGATTTTGTTAGTTTACAATATGTTTGTTGGTTCAGGGTTTTCACATTTTACCTTTTTCCAGCTTACCAAGGGTTGTGGATAAACTTTACTTTTTGCTTAAATTTTTATGAGTTGGATTTTTTATCACCGAGATGTTGGTTGTATACTAATTTTGAAAATCTTTCTTCTAATTTGGTTACATGATTTTTGATCGCAAGTCAATTGCAAGGGAAGAAGTCTTGGCCATTTTGTTCTTTATTTTGGCAGTCCAGTTAGAGAAAATGTGGCAGACCAACAAGTCTTGTAGAAGACCAAATAAGGCTAATATGGCTCTCTCTCTCTCTCTCTCTAGGTCTTTTGTGTGTAGGACCTGTTAATATGTGTCCTTATGGGATCAAAGTTGGTGGCATGGTGCTTTCGATAAAGTTTTGGGTTATGTTCTATTTTGAATGCAAGTTTCACTCTGGAATGGATTTTGGGTAAACAAATGAATCTTTTTGTTATTGTCCAACAAAACATGGGAGTCTTAAAGTACGCTAATGGGAATATTTTAGCTTTACCTACGCCCAGACCGTTTTTCTATTTCTCCCTTTTTTGGTCTTCAATAGTTATCTGGTTGGATATTTTCACATTTTGATTATATTTTTCTTGTGGCTTTCTGTTTAGAGGGATTATTGTGTTAAATTAAATTCATGGATGGGAGGCAATAGTGATGCAGAAATCAAGTCCATGGAGAGGATTAAAGTTGAAAATTGTGATGATATGCAAATCATTTGAGAGGGGAAATTGTATGTTATCCCGGTAAGTGCACATTTAGACTATGGATTTTGATGGTTATATTCTTTTTTTTTATTATTATTAACATATGTAATGCAATGTAGTGATATTTTTTTTCAGGTAATAGCTTTGCTTATGGATATCCAACATCAAATACTAGAGAACTGTGGAATCAATTTAATGCAGCCCATTGATTTATTAATGCACATGGGATATTTAAATTTCCTTATATGTATAGGATCATAGGAAATTTCATTAAGACATGGCGGAAAGTGAATTATTTTGTGCATGGTTTTTATATTCCTAAGTTAATATATACATACACGATCCATGTGGGTGTTATTCATATCCTAAATATTCATAATTGTTATATTATATATGTTTGAAATCTTATTTTTGTTAAATACAAAATTGTAACTTTTGTTTTTCATCAAGAAGTTTACTTACTTTTGCAATCTATGTTTCACAATAAAATCTTAAATTCCGGTCTCTACTAAATTTAGATGAGAAATCCTAACTTTAATTAACATCACCTTATTATATTAATAACCACAATTCAATATTTTGTACAAGTTTGCTAAATTTGAAAGTATTTTCATAACATCACCTTATTATGTTTCTATAAAACCATTTTCATAATTCTTTTAATATATTTTTCTGGGTTATGATTTCTGAATATATTGATCTTATCTTCATTTTTTGCAGGAATGCATACAAAATCGAGTGATGGACAACTTTGGAAATTTTTATTAAAGGATAAGCAGATCTATAATTTGGTGTCTATGTATCATGTCCAAATATTATATAAAAACTAATACTTTTTTGTTTATTATAATTTGGTTATGTTTAAAGAAAAACAATTATAGCATTGTATTGTTGTGTATATGTCTGTATTGAATGGATTGAGTCGTATATCTATTTAGCGTTACTGAACATTGAACATATATCGAGGTGGGTTGAGTATGAGAATTTTAATATTGGCTTGAATCGAGTTTTTAACACACACACACACTGTTTATTTGATGTAGTAAAAGTAATCGCCTCTAGAAATAAATTTCCAAAAAAACTATTTGCACCTGTCGTTTTGTGCGGGTAAACGGCTAGACGTTGTGAAACAAACACGCCCTAAAGATATTTGAAGTTTCTTAAAGCTATGTTTATCAACAAAAAATAAGTCAAACCCAGTTTAGTATTTGGGATGTATCACCGACTTATACGCACTGTGTGATTATTATGAATTCGTTTTAGAGTAAGCTATTCGCCACAATGACATTGATGTGTTGTTGAAAGAAAACAGTCATAGGCTAAAACAATTCCGCGAAACGAAACTAATCGACGCCCGCCGCTTTGTGCGGGTAACGGCTAGTATATATATATATATATATATATATATATATATATATATATATATATATATATATATATATATATATATATATATATATATATATATATATTATTAATAAAGAGGTGTCTCCGATATATATTATTTGTCTAAAGATACAACCACATAAAAATCACACAGGTCCATATGAACTACTTGGTTTTATTACTAATGAATTTAGAAGTGATCAGAGTCCGAATGGTTTGTTATCAGTTATTTAATTGGTTTGTCTAAATTCATTTTTTAAACAAATTTGTTATCAGTTATTTAATTGGTTTGTCTAAATTCACAAAATGGAATGGAACAATGACGGAATGGTTAAAACCTAGGGTAAAGCAACTTATGTTAATTCATTCGGCCTAGTATATTTATATATAAAATTTATGTATCAATCCTTACTAATAAATAAAAATCTTTTTTTTGTCATACATAACATTCTTATTTATTTTGTCACATGTAATTTTGTGGTTATTTTAAATTAATTTTTATTTCATACGTTATTTTATGGTTTTTTCATTTTATTAAATTGTAGATAGTATTTATATTCAATAATAAATTTATATCAATTTCATTAATAGACTCTCATTCTAATTTCAAAATTACCAAATTTAAGATTCAGTAATTTTCTTTATTTATTTTGTCTAAATTATTTATTTAAATTTAAAAGAGAAAAAAAATAACACTTTAATTTTTATAATTCAATATTTTCTCATTTTTTTTATAAATTCTTACTTTAAAATGTTTAGAATTTTGTATTTATTTTTTTTTTTAAATAAATTAATGTAATATATGGGTCTCACACCTAATCTTGTAATATAAGTAATTAAATTTAGTTTAATATATACAGGTAGACTAAAAATACATAATATTAAAAGTATAGATGTTTATCAAACCGCACAAAACCGCATAAACCTCCCGCATCAAACCACACTACATAATGCGGTTTAAAACCTTCGCAGTGCGGTTTGTGGTTTTTCTAAAAGCTCAAACCACACGTGCGTTGTGGTTTACGGTTTTGGTACGAAAGCGCACAAAACCACACCGCTAACACCTCTAGTTTAATTCAATATTGTAACATGTAGATATTAAGGAAGAAGCTAATCAAAATGTAGATAGGGTCAAATTCACAAAGATTTAGTTATGAAAATTATGGATCGATCATGCATGATGATTGGGACAAGACGACTAGCATTTAATTTATTAATAATATTGTTATTATAACAAACATAAATAAAAGTCGAGAATGTAAGAAGTAAAACTGTCAAGTTACTCAAAGAAATAAAATAATATATACGAAAACAACAGGTGGTGTGAAAACGTCTCCATGCTTATGAAGCCATGCCAAGCAACATAGTACTTGGTCATAAAGACAAGAAAACCATAATAGTTAAAGATATCAATCAAGTGCCTACAAATGCCTATTCCACCTGATATTCTATGTTATCATCTGCCTTTAGATGCATGCCTGCTAAGTGAGACCATATGCTCCATGTGTGAGTAAATCCTATTCGAAGGAAGGTTATGGAATCTAATGCATGGCTACTGAAACACGAACTTTGAATTGAGGTGACTATCAGAAGCAAAATAGAATAACAGTCTCTAATCTTTCGACAATTAATAGAAAAAACATCATTATTGGTCCTTATGGTTACCCAAAATTTGAAGTTTAGTCCCTGTGGTTTAAAAACCTTATAGATGGTTCCTGTGTTTTCAAAACTTTTGATGGTTGGTCCTTATTGCTAACTCCGTTAAGTTTTGTCCATTAACTGAAGGGTATTTTTGTCATTTCACTGCCACAGAGACCATTTATGATGTTTTTTCTTATTTAAAAAAAAGTTAAATATAATTATTTAATCTCTCTCTCTCTCTCTCTCTCTCTCTCTCTCTCTCTCTCTCCATAGAAACAACCATATTAAAGTTCATCCTTAGCTTTTGATTTTCGAGTTCACATCATAAATTCTTCATATTTTTCTTCTTATTTCTTTCTATTATATTTCATCCTCCTGATCCATATTTATAACATGTCAAACAATTTAGACTTGAGCTCCACTTCCCCGTTCTCCCTACAAACCCTGCAACAATGCCCTTACCTCCATCTCCAAATCCCTCCTGATTCTGAATACAACAACAACCAACACATTGTTAGCTCTGGCAGCAGAATTTGAAATAGAGAGTTGGACGTTCTTGGGGGCTGCCATATGCTAAGGACGTGATTTGGAGAGATCCAGAGAGAAAACAGTGTGTAATCGGAATCTTATGTACCGGACGATTGATCAATACATCGTGTGCATTAAAGAATAATTATCTTGTTCTTATTCATCTTTATATTGAATTATACACTTTGATTGGGATTCCGCACCATCAAAGTGAATCCGATTGATTCGTTGGAGAATTCGGGACTTACAAGTGGTATCAGAGCTTGGATCGGTATCAATCGGGTCATTGCAAACGGTTTTTCTTAGAGTTTCTTGGTGTTTTTGATTTATATTTTATGAACTTTTTGCCATTGTTCTTTGTGTTCTTCATATTTTTGGAGTTTTGATCGAGATAGGCATTAAAATATTGAAAATCCCGTGTTTGTGGCAAGTTTTAGGCATTTTAGGTCAAGATTTGTGAGATATAGGCGACTACCTTCACATCCGGTCAAACCCTAGGCAGCCAGTAGCAAGATCTTCGGTCTTGGTTATTGTTCCGCGAAAATCTCGGACACGTTTTCAAAGGTGTTCGGTTCGGCCTCGGATGTTCTCGAATAGCAGCTTCGTTCTCGTTCAGCAGCTCCGGGTCTTCGGTCCGAAGTTCTCACATCACGTTCTTGGTTCCTATTTTCGGTTATTGTTCTCAGCTTCGGATCTCGCCCCTGTTCTCGGATTCGGATATATCAAGCTCGCGATCTCGGCTACAATTTTGGAATTTCACTATTTTGGCTTATTTTTGGTCCAAAAGTCTTGTTTTTGGTCAAATACCCTCGTTTTTTGTTCAAATACCTTTGTATTCAATAAAATACTCTCGGGTTTAGTCTAGAAATTTTCGTTTTCAATTTAGAAACTTTTGTTTTCGGTCAAGGTTATTCTTTTTAGATAAAGAATTTTGACTTTCAAAGTTGACTTTTGATTTTCAAATTTGACCTTTGACTTTCAAGTTCTCATATTTGACCTTCAAATTAGACTTTTAATTTTGACTTTTAGATTTGACTTTTCAAGTTTGACTTTTAATTTGACTTTCAAGTTTGACTTTTCAACTTTGACTTTTAAGTTTGACTTTTTAAGTTTGAGTTTCAAGGTTTCAAGTCAAATGGCATTTTTCTTGGTTTCACAATCACTTCTATTTTTAGGTAAATTATTATTTTTGGTGAATAATGAGTTCTTCAATCACCAAGGTTAATGAAGCTTCATGTTCTCAGTCCTGTGAAGCTACACTTAAACTTTATCGTGATCAACTTGATTTATTAATTAGGGAAGTTGAGGACCTTAAATATGAAGGATACACTCTCAGAAAGGCCTAAAAACCCTTAAAAAATCAATTAGAGGCCAAAACCAAAGACTTTACAAAACTTCAAAAAGAATATAACATATTCACTTAGAGTACAAGCCTTACAATAGATGATGTTTTGTCACAACTAGGAATTTGATGCTTTGTAACAACAACAATGATAACAAATGTGAACCAAAAATGTGAAAGCAT
Source organism: Lactuca sativa (assembly GCF_002870075.4). NCBI lineage: Eukaryota > Viridiplantae > Streptophyta > Magnoliopsida > Asterales > Asteraceae > Lactuca > Lactuca sativa. Next base: position 168,911,059 of record NC_056623.2, read on the forward strand.
GTTTGATGCTTATTCAATAACAACAAAACTCCCATCAAACACTTTATGCAAGCACATCAAATAGTCAACAAAGAATTGGGAACCCTAGAAATCCCGGTTTAAGTCCATTTTGGACTAGGACTTCCTTATTGGGCCTAATAGGCCAATAAGTTTCCAATTTGACTATTTTGGGCTTAGAACTCTTAAATGGGCTCTAATTGGACCCACTTCCATTTATTTTAATAATTTGGGCCATATTGGGCCTAAAATGAAATAAATACCCTAATGGACCTTATTGGGCCATAACTAACCTAATTAGCCCTAATGAGCCCTAAAAATCATTTCTTGATTTATTTTGGGCTGTGAACCCTCTCCCAAGACCAATTGGGCTGAAAATCATTTAATTGGGCCATAAAATTGACTTAAGCACAAAAAGCCCAATTTTTTTTGTTCCTTCTCCTTCTCTCGGCCTAACCACACAAATGAAGGAGGGAGTGTTGACTTTTCACTTGCCACCTCACCATTATACATGGGACATCCATGCAAATATCCCATACTTCCAAGTACCTATCCTTTCATCCCTCTCTCTTCTCCTCTTTCTTTTTCTTCTTCGGCCGAGAACCACAAGGGGAAAGACACACATACACACAATTCACTCAAACACTCTCAAAGAAACACTCTGGCTTGTTCATCCAAAAATTTCAAAATTTAAGGGCTCTTCAAGGAAGTTATTCTACAAAAAGCATCATCTTAGGTAAGTTCACGCTTGGATCCATGGTCTAGATTCTTTGTTTTATCAAAAATCTCTTCTTAACTCATTTGAACTCATGATTCCCATCTTAGAAACCTCTAAGTTCGAGATCTTCCAAGAAGGCTTGCTAGGACCAAATTTTCTTCATTTCTTCCTTCTAAATCAAAAACAACAAGCAAAGGTGAGTTCATACCCCTCTTTTTTTTGGTTTTTACAAGTTTTATGGGGGAGAATACAAGTAAAATGTGTAGATCTATGTGTATGTGTGTGCTATGTATGATTTTATGCATGTATGTGTGATTGTATGTGTTTATGTGGTAAATATGCAACAAAAAGAGAAGAAATCTCGAGATGTATGACATAAGAAGGAAAACAAACATGATCTAAGGTATACCACACTAAACAAGTCAAGAAAAATACCCTCTAAGATTTAAAATAGACAAATTGTAACATAAAACAAATTTTTGGGGCTTAAATTGTCTAATAAACAAAAGTTGGGTGAAAAGTTGCTATTCACGGTTTTCTTGAGGGTCAAAAGAGTCAAAATAGTTAAAATAGATGTTTTTGTGACAATTATGCTCTTCAAAGGATTTGAAATGTAAATAATAGCTCAATGGGCCAATGTTTCGGCTTTTCGGCCCATTAAGCTCAAAGTTGCGAAAATTCTGATTTTCAAAGGGCTAAAATGAAAATTTTCTCAAAACAGGGGATAAAGAGGTAAACAATGTTATTTCAAGGGTTAAAATGCGTTTCTTTACTAAAAAGGACCAAAAATGTAAAGATTTTGGATTTTGGGCCAAAATTGTAAAAGTTGCAAAAGTTTGGGCTTTGACCGAAAAATACTTTTCTGGAAGGGCTGAAATGGTCAAAGAGTAACTTTTGGGCTAAAAATATCAATTGAGTAAGTCTATAGGTCAAATGTGTCAAGAAAATGATTTAAGGACTTAAAATGTCATTTTTTTATAAAAGGGACTAAAATGGTCATCTTTATTAAAGAAGGGATAAAATTGGTCAAACCAATATTTAGAGTCAATTATCTTATCATTAAGATATTTGGGTCAAAAATACCAAACTACAATTTATGACAAATGACAAGATGAATATACATAAATTTCCAAATATCGTTATAAATGACCAACCGGTCTCGTAACGATACAAATTTAACAATTGTTCAATTAAACATTCCGACAACTATACTATACCTAAAACAAGTAAACATTAAATTCTTTGGGCTTGAAAGTTTCCAAACATGCTTATTGGGCCTTTATGACCCATTAACATGATTTTAGGGCCCAAGGGATAATTATAAATGTTATTGGGCCTTCTATGACCCAATTTCATATTTAAGGGACCCTAAATGGCTTTTAAGTGCCATTGGGCCTTAATGTCCCATTAGCATTGCTAGCAAGTTCCAAGTAATCAAATACGAAATGGGCCAACGTGTCCTTCATATACCCAACAACCTAAAATAACTTACGAAAGTAGCAGGGATTTGTATTCCTCTTCTCCTCGTTTGTTAGGCCTATGCATAATCAAAGTAAACAAATACAGGTCGATAATCAATAGTAATCAAAGTCAATTGGGATTTAGTGAGTAATAACGGGTGGCACCAACGAGTGTCGGTCATAGTCTGTAGTTATAATCAAAGTCTCCTGGAGGGAGAGTGAGAGTTTGTGTATAGATCTATACGGGGGTGACTCCCCCACACCTCAGTTGTTCGCTACAGTTAGACTCGGCCAGTCTAGGGTGACAAAATCTTAAGATCAAATTTCGGCGTTCACCAGAGTGCCAAGACATGCGAACTAGTCATTATCATGCATGGTTATAATGACTCACATAAATAAATCCAATATAAATCAAGTAAATAAGGTAATTCAAAGTCATTCACGTGATGGATAACCATTCAAACCGTTATATGATATTTTTATTTTGGAAAACATCGGGTTTTCCGGGGAAGTTCAACAGTTTCACTTGTACGTTAATACAAAGTTTTTCAATTATACATGTTTTGAAATCATCATGCATATATTTACGGATCTTCACACCTTTTTATAAACAATGGTATTTTCAAAAAATATCAGATTTTCTGGGTTGTTTTCGTTCAAACTACACAAAACATTTTCATATCAAACATGCTTATGAACTCACCAACATTCCCATATGTTGATCATTTTTCAAAATAACTTGTATTCTCAGGTAACATGTAAGTTGAGGAATAAGTACCAAGTATGTCAATGTGTTTTGCTTTTGAAAACTATCAAACAATTTATGTATGGATTTGTAATGTTAAAACAATGTACTTGATGTGAACAATGCCAGTTGTAATATATTGATGCATGGTGATGTTTATGTTATGATTCATGTATATTCATTGTGATGATATTCAATTTAAGTCACACGAGCCCTCAGACGTTTCCGCCGTCTGGTTCGGGGGTGTGACATGTTTTCATGAGAATAGAATTTCCTAGCAAAAATGCCAGTTGTGACATGTGTTGCAAGTGCTTAAGCCTACTCACTCCCTTCGTAAGGGGATCTGTTGGGTTATCCTCTGATGATACCCTCTTCACTACGAGGAGTCCCTCTTCTACTCGATGTCTAATGAAGTGATATTTTCTTTCGATATGTCTAGATCTACCATGATCCCTTGGTACCTTAGTCAAGGCGACCGCACCTTCGTTATCACAGAAAATCTCCATAGGCTCCTTTATGGCAGGTACAACTCCAAGGTCTCCAATGAATCATCCATATTGCCTCCTTCGACGCTTCGCTCGCTGCAATGTACTTTGATTCGCACGTTGAATCAGCTACGGTCTCCTACTTGGAACTTTTCCAAGTCACTGCTCCTCCATTCAGGGTAAAGACCCAGCCCGACTGAGAGCGGAAATTATCTCGGTCGGTCTGAAAACTTGTGTCACTATACCCTTGCAATCTCAAGTCATCACTCCCACCGAGGGTAAGGACCCAATCCTTAGTCCTCCGCAGGTACTTAAGAATGTTCCTGAACACAGTCCAATGAGCTTTACCAGGGTTCCTTTGATATTTGCTGACCATGCTCAAAGCGAAGGCCACATCAGGGCGAGTACATGTCATAGCATACATGATCGACCCAACAGCAGAAGCATAAGGTACTCGACTCATTTCTGCTATCTCAACTTCGGTACAAGGAATATGAGTCTTACTCAACTTGGTATTGTTTTGGATTGGTAACTCCCCTTTCTTGGAATTTTCCATGCTAAAACGTTTCAACACTTTATCCACGTAAGTACTTTGACTAAGTCATATTAGTCTCTTACTCCTATTTCTTAATATCCTTATCCCTAGAATATAAGTAGCCTCTCCGAGATCCTTAATAGCAAAGCACTTCCCAAGCCTTGACTTAACCTCCTGCAAGGTTGGGACGTCGTTTCCTATGAGCAGTATGCCATCCACATACAATACGAGAAAGCTAACTATACTCCCACAGGCTTTGACATATACACAGGACTCATCCTTACTTCTCGAAAAACCAAACGCTTTGACTTTCTCATCAAAACAAAGATTCCATCTGTGAGACACTTGTTGTAATTTATAGATGGATTTCTCAAGCTTACACACTCTATTAGGTGCTTCACATTGACAAAACCCTATGGCTGACTCATGTAAACATCTCCAGCCAACTTCCCATTTAGGAAAGAGGTTACGACATCCATCTTCCATATTCATAATCATGAAACGTAGCTATGGCTAGCATAACCCTTATAGACTTGATCTTCGCTACTAGTGAGAAGGTCTCATCATAGTCAACTTCGGGAGTTTGAGTAAAGCCCTTCGCAACCAATTGCGTTTTATATGTGTGTACTTTCCCATCCATGTCGGTCTTCTTCTTGAAGATCCATTTGCACCTGATGGTCTTACGACCTGGCACATTGTCAACCAACTTCAAAACTTGATTATCATACGTGGACTGAATATCGTTGTCTATAGCCTCTTTCCATTTCGCAGACTCCGGGCCTGTCATGGCTTCCTTGTGGTTGTTAGGTTCATATAAATTTATTAGAGTATTATCACTAATAAACGTATCACCCCCAGCAGTTATATGGAAACCATAAAATACGGATGGAACACTAATTCTACTGGAATGTCTAAGAGGTAAGGACTCGTCAATTGGTTCAACAAGAGTTTCCTCCTCGGGTTGAGTGCCAGTGTTAGAGGTTCCTTCATTACTTGATTCTTGAAGCTCTTCAAGATCAATTTTCCTCCCACTGTCCTCTTGGCATATGAGTTCTCTCTCTCAGAAAACCCCTCTCCTCGCAAGGAAGACAACATTGTCACTTGGTCTAGAGAATAGATATCCAAAGGACTTCTGTGGGTAGCCGATGAAAATACATCACTCACTATGAGGTTCGAGTTTGTCGTGAATATCTCGTCTTACAAAAGCCTCTCAACCCCAAACCTTGATATGTTCCAACGAGGGAACCTTCCATGTCCACATCTCGTGAGGTGTTTTGCCAACCTTCTTAGTTAGGACTAGATTAAGGATATGGGCGGCAGTCACTAAGGCATACCCCAAGAATGATATAGGTAACGAAGCTCGACTCATCATGGAACGAACCATGTCCAACAAGGTTTGATTGCACCTCTCAGCTACACCATTCAACTGCGGTGTCCTAGGTGGCGTCAATTGCGAAACAATTCTATATTCCTTAAGATTGTTGTGGAACTCGATACTAAGATACTCACAACCTCGATCGAATCAGAGCATCTTTATCTTCCTGCCCAGCTGATTCTCCACTTCTTGCTTGAACTCTTCGAACTTTTCAATGGTTTCTGACTTATGCTTGATTAAGTAGATATACCCATATTTGCTATAACTAGGGGTGTCGAACGAGTAAAATTTTCGGGTTTCGGGTAGAACAGGTATTTCCTTAAGAAAATAATACCCGATACCCGACCTATATTGTAATTCGGGTTTTCAGGTTTAGGGTATTCGGGTTTGAGGTCGAGTCGGGTAATCATCGGGTATACCCGAAAATTTCTTAAATGAAACTTATTGATAATTTTTTTTTTATTTTTATATGTTGGTTGGTTTAATAAAGAATCGGGTAGGAAAATAATTCTTACAATTAACAAGTACATATATAATAACAATACAAATCGTTATAATATGTTATGTACTTTTTTAATTCCATTCCGTGCGATAGTGAGAAATTGAGAATTGTGATAACGGTTCAGGACTTCAGCTTCAGCGTCGTATTCCCTTTGCAAGTTTGCGTCAACTGTCGATCCGTCATTCATAAGAAGGAAACGAAGGATTTTGTTTTATGTGAAGTGTGCGTACGTGATTGCATTGTATATTTCGTATTATTTAAAAAACGAATTCGGGTATTCGGGTATACCCGAAAATAAATATTCATACCTAAAACCTGACCTATATTATTATCGGGTTAACCTATTACCCGAATGTTCATACCCGTTACCCGTTCTACCCGACCCATTCTACCCGAATTCGGAACGGATCGGGTGGGTAGAACGGGTTTCGGGTTTTTTCGACAGGCCTAGCTATAACCATCAGTAAAAGTCACATAGAAGCGGTTTGCATCCCTTGTAGTGTATCTAAAGGGCCCACATACATCCGTATGTATGAGATCCAATAAACCCCTACCCCTTTCACAAGTACCAGTGAAGGTTGACTTGGTCATCTTTCCATCAAACAAGATTCGCATGTGTCATCGGACCTTAGGTCAAATGACTCCAATACTCCATCCTTTTGGAGTTGGGCTATGCATTTCTTGTTGACATGTCGAAGATGACAATGCCATAGGCATGCTTTGTCCAAACCATTGGACGAATCGATATGCAACACATTATTTCCTAAGTTGTCTACAACCATCATAGTTTCATATATACCATTACAAGGCAATGCTTCAAAATAGAAAGTACCATTCAAGAAAGAATTAATAGCACCAATTTCATTATTAAACGAAAATCTAAAACTTTGTTTATACAAACCATGAAAAGAAATAATGTTTCGTGTCATTTCCAACAAATAGCAACAATTATTTAACTCTAAACCTAACCCACTACAAAGCACTAAAGAGTAAACTCCAATCTTGGTGACAGGCGACACTTTCGTATTCCCCATGATCAAGTTCATCTTCCCATGCTCCACATCCCTACTTCTTCTTAGACCCTGCGAAGGTGGGCTTTATCTTCCCATCCTTGATGTCTTGCAAATACTTCGGGCAGCTTCGTTTCCAATGCCCTTTATCGTGACAGTGGAAGCATTATGTATCCTTCGGATTGGAAGAGGGAGCAGCAGAACCATCTTTGGTCCCACTAGAAGAGGATCCACCATGGGAATTTCCCTTGTGTCTCTTAGAAGGAGCCTTCCTCTTCTTCCCATTCCCTTGTCCAATTGCCAAGACAGGGGCAGCAGCAGTAGGAGTAGATGCAACAGACTTGCCTTTCAAACTACTCTCAACAGTTCACATAAGGCCTTGGAGCTTGCTTAGGGTGACCTCCTCCTTGTTCATATGATATGGCATACAAAACTGATCATAAAAAGGAGGAAAAGAGTGTAGAATGATATATATGGCCAACTCTTCGTCGAAGTTCACATTCAACTTCAGCTGATGGTCCACAAACTTTTGCATCTTTTGTAGGTGGGTTGTGATGGACTCTCCATCCTTCATCTTTTTAGTGATCATGGAGGCGATGATCTCGTACCTTTCCTGCCTCGCACTTTGATGGTACCTTTCCATCAAATCTTGGTGCATCTCATAAGGATAATAGTCCTCGTAGGACTTTTGGAGTTCAACAGTCATGGTTGCTACCATGATACACTACACATTTTTCGCGTCCCTCTCATGAGCATCATATTCAGAGATTTACTCATGAGTAGCAGTGTTGTGGCCAATCTCCTTCAGCTCCTTGTCGAGAACATACTCCTTGTCCTAGTAGCGGGTGACCATGCGGATGTTGCAACTCCAATCATTAAAATTGGATCCATCAAAGATCACCCTCCCACGTAAGTTCATGATTGAGAAAGAGCCAGAAGCGTTTTGTTTGGGGTAGACATCTGAAAAAGAAAAGAGACAAAGTTTAGATTTACCACCCAAATGAAAAATTAGGGCTAGGACCCAACACAACAATTTACAATTCAGAAAAGGGATACAATAATCTAATTGCAAATAGTTTGAAGGTAGGTAAATGACGATTTACCAATTTCCACCATGAAAAACAAAAAAGAATATTAAGTTTTAAATGAATTGAAATTCCTAGATTCTTTTGAGATTCATTGAACTTTTCAATGGTATGTTTATATCTCGACTATGCCCTTCAAGTTTGTGACTGGGATACCGAGGATCACAAACAAGGTGTGAATAACCATGAAAATGTGATTGGTACTCTCGATGTAATTTATCACCTAATAAATGTGCCAGTTAACCACACACGCTCCATTAATCTATGATAAACATCGAGCTACCCTTTGCCACCTTTGCTAGTCCCAAATTGGTGTGTCGCTTAACCACAAACGCTACACTAACGACTTGTCAAGGTGCAAAGTGCAATTTCATGGAATAGCATCATTTTCACATTTTTCCTAAGGTAACTAAGATTGGGAATTTTATGAAAACATTTAGTTACTCTATAAATACTTATTAATGAGAAATTAGTTTGTCCTATCCTACCCGTTTGGCTAACGACCCTCCACTAGTCAACAGTGCGGTGGGTAAGAGTGGATTGACAATTATATTCTAACTGGATTAAGATAATTAAAATAATTTGATTAATCAAATAATTTGTCATTATCTAAATTTGACCTAATTCAATTTATGGCAAGATAATTCAAATCAAATAATACAAATAATTATCTTTATCATATAAACTAATAATTATCTTATGGATTGACAATTATATTCTAACTGGATTAAGATATGTATTACCATAACAGATAAAAATGAATTTTAATTAGAAAAACAATTTATGGTAATCCTCCAAATCCAATCTTAGCCAAAACCTCGAAAATATGCATTCTGACTTGCTACCATGTCGTGGCAAGATATGCCACGTCGTGGTCATCAGGAATATGCAAAATCGAAAAGCTTTTGCTTTGAACAATTAAGCATAGCATCAAATACAATAGAAAAACGACCTAGGCTCTGATACCAATGATGGGTTTTGAGCATTACATCATTCCTATGGTGCACATACAACCCTACAGCTTTGGATCTAGGTTTTCTCTAATTGTACATGCAATAATCATCCAAAGCTATAACCCTAATCTAGCATGCATAAATCGAAATTAATAACTAAAACAAGGTTATATGATTACCTTTCAATTGTAGCTAGCTTGATCTTCAACCTTTGAGAACTTAGCACCTCAAATTTGATGCCTCTAATAGGTCTACATACCCGATTCATCAGGTCCATGAACACCGCTAGCGCATTGGTGAGCCCAAACAGCATCACCACGAACTCGTAATGTCCATAACAAGTTTGGAACGCGGTCTTCTCCATGTCCTCCTCTCTGACCCTGACCTGATGATACCCAGACCTCAAGTTTATCTTGGAAAACCAAGATGCGCCCTGCAGCTGATCGAAGAGATCATCTATCCTCGGGAGTGGGTAACGGTTCTTCACCGTTAACTTATTCAACTACCGGTAGTCAATTCACATCCGGTGCAAACCGTCCTTCTTCCGAACAAAAAGAATCGGTGCTCCCCATGGAGAACTGCTAGGTCGAATGAATTGCTTGCCCAGAAGTTCCTGTAGTTGTGACGATAGCTCCTGCATCTCTGGTGGTGCCAATCGGTACGACACCTTAGCGATAGGGGCCACACCTGGCACTAGGTCGATTCTGAACTCGACCTGCCTCTCCGGAGGTACCCCGGGTAACTCCACCGGGAACACATCAGCAAACTCCCTAACCACCGGAACCTCTGAAACTGAAATCTGATCCCTAACCCGCGTATCCACCACATACGCTAGATAACCCGCGCACCCGCGCTGAATACACTGTCGAGCCCTGGCAGCTGAACAGAACCCTGATCCCGCTCTGGTGCCCTCTCCATATACAATCAGTTCTCCCCCACTTGGGGTTTGAACTACCACTCGCTGGCCCTCGCAGTCAATCATAGCACCGAACCGACTGAGCCAATCCATGCCTACAATCATACATACCTCCCCCATAGGGATCGAAATCAAATCTATCAGAGAGGGCACCTCTAAAATCTCCAACTCACATCCTCGGTAGATCGAAGAAGTATAAATTTATTGTTCGTTGGCGATAGAGACTCGCAATGGACACTCTAGCTCACGTACTGGCATACTGAACTCCCTACTGAAAGTCTGAGATACAAACGACCGACTCGCCCCCGAGTCAAATAACACCAATGCGGTTAACGAGTTTACTAAAAACGTACCTAATCACAGGCACAACAGATAAGCATATAAAAGACATAATAAGTGAGATAAAGGATAGAAACATACCAGCAACCACATCTGGTGCTGCCCTGGCCTCCTCCGCTGTAACCTGGAAGGCACGTCCCTAAGCCTTCAGAGGCTCTGCCTTAGCTGGCCTCCCATCTGCAATCCTCAAGGTAGCTAGAGCGGAATTCTATGTCGGCTTAGCGGCAAGCAATGGACAGTTAGCCTTCATATGGCCATCCTGATCACAATGGTAGCACAACCTCATACTCGAAACCGGGACAGGTTGGCGACAATCCTTCGCATAATGTCCCTCCCTGCCACACTTGTGGCACCCACTACCAGCTCGACAAACCCCAGAATGACCTTTACCGCACTTTCCACAAGTGCGACTCTGTTGGCTCCCACCCTAGAATCAGCGATCTTAGGCCGCTTTGCCGCCGGCTGTGACTGTGCCGAGGCCGATCTCTGCTCCCTCAGTTGTGTCTCAATCTCCAACTCTCACCGCCTAGCAGCCTCCTGTAACTCCAGTAGAGTATCACATCACCGTGTGGCGACAAACTAGCGGATGTCAGTCTTGAGCATACTCAGATAACGTGTCATTTGAGCCTGCTCCGATGCGAACTCCAGGCAGAACATCGCCCTCTCCGTGAATACCTGGGTGATCTCCGTCGCCGACTCTCCATCCTGTCTCAAACTCAAAAACTCATGAGCCAATCGTTCCCGCTCAACCCGAGGAATGTATCGGGCGTGGAACATATCACTGAACTGCTCCCAAGTAATAGCAGCTCTCTAATCATCAGTGGACGACCCTGTCGTCAACCTCCACCAGTCCTTGGCCCCAAGCCTTAGCAGGTTCAGGGCACATCTGACTTTCTGGTCAGTAGGACATGAACATGTGAAGAAACCGCCCTCCACGTTAGATAACCACCTCATAGCTCTAATCGGATCCTGGGTACCATCGAACGTTGGGGGCTTCGTGTTATTGAAATCCTGGTACTAGAAGCCCTGACTGGCTACACCTCCTCCAGCTGATGTTACAGCCGATGCAGCTACAGCGGCAGCCGTCTCTGCAAGGGCTGCGTAATGCTTGTCTAAGTACTCAACCATAGCAGTCTTAATAGACCCAAACATCTCTAGTAGCTGAGCCCAGAACATGGCAGCAACCTCATCATGCAGGATTTCTTGAATCCTGGCATCCAACTCCTTTGTACCCATCTGCACCACAGGCTCCGGTGCTGTTGGCCCCTCTTGGCCTCTGTCTCCTGATCCTGATCCTGAACTGGATCCAGTCACAAAACGTCTGGTCATCACCATTCTGAAACACACCACAAGATATTAGATAATCCATATAATAACTGGGAACCAACTCCCGACTAAACCCTAGGGGTTGTGGTTTCCTTGTTACGCGTATGGGTCTTGTGCTTTCAGTAGTATGGGCCCCTACTACCTTCCACACCTACCCATATTTGTCCCAAGTATCACCACAACGCCCTAAATGAATACACAACGTGGCTAGCACTCAATCCTCACTCCTAGAGGAATGCTAAATATCTCATAACCGGCCTCCCGGCCTCACACAACCCACCCATCCATGAGACTTCCACCAACCCTGCAGCACTAGTGTATGCTAGCCATACATAACGATGGACCCTATAGACTTTCGAATATCTAATCCTACCGTAAGCTCCCAATCAAACAAGAACAGAACATAAGGCCAAATCAAACATTCTCAGGCTATAAAATCTTAGTTATGTATAACATGATGTATACACTAAGCAACTACAGTAATGATGTCAATCTCATATAAAGGAAACCCTAGGCTAGCAGGCATCATGTAATCAGGCAATTCTATCATGAAATTCCTGAAGATCCCTAGCCTAGTACTACATGTTGTTCTAACATATCTCATAATCAAATAACTTGTATGGTATTTTGGGGTCTACTTACTGGCTTCGGCTGATCGTACACCCTGCATCCTCCTTTACTTATTTTTGAAAACCTTTTTGAAAAATCATTTCGAAAATCCTTTCCTTGATTTGAGACTAGAGTTACACGAGTGTTCCTCCAATTCACTCAAACCAAGGCTCTGATACCAACTTGTAACACCAAAAAATTCAAACCAATTTAAACTTAAAAAAACATTTCAAACCATAAAAATCATTACAAATTTGTTTTCAATATGTATAATATCAGAGTATCCCAGAAACATAAACATAAATATGAGGTGTTGTACGATCACGCTTTCACCTTGCCGCGATCCCCTGATGTACCTGAAATAATAAACTAAAACTGTAAGCCCGAGGCTTAGTGAGTTTCCCAAAATACCGATACACTGCACATAATACATATACCAATAACAACATGTACTGGTTCCACAACTTTACAGACTGGAATACCCCTGGGCCCACAGTGTGAGTCTGGATTGCCTACCGGGCCCACAGCTCACATCTGGTTTGCCATCGAGCCCACAGTACGAGTCTGGATTGCCTAACGGGCCCACAGCTCATATCTAGAATGCTCCTAGGGTTGTTTGTCACCGCACGAAGCAGTACATCCTCAACCCATCCCACATAACATATCAACGTATAACATAACTACTGAGCATACAGATAAACATATAACAACACAGGTAGTCCTACAGATCTGCCTAACTGAACAACCATTAGCATGCAACACTAACTCATACTCAACTTCTAACACTGCTAGGATAACATATCCAATGGGCCAGCCTTGGTGCCTTAGACCCCTTAGTATAGTGAGGTAACTCACATCGCAAGTGTCGTCTGAAACTCGAAAGCTCAACCCTCGGATTCCAATACGAACTTCACCACCTATAGTTACCATAAAACCCTTTTTCATAAATTTCTAAATTACCAGAATACACTCAGAAGTCAACTGGTCAACTCTTGGTCAAAGTCAAAGTTTACAGTCAAAGTCAACAGTCCATGTTGACTCGACTCGCCGAGTGTAAGTTTGTCGACTCGTCAAGTCCTTTCTGAACTCGAGAAGTCGTGAAATCCTCGGTTGGCTCATTGAGATCCCCTTTAACTCGCCGAGTTCATATGTGTCCAAGAATTTGGGAGAAACCCTAGCCGACTCGCCGAGTTCAAGGCAATCTTCAACGGACTCGCCGAGTTGTTCATCCAACTCGTCGAGTACATGGCCATCTTCATGTGGCTCACCGAGTTGACTATGCAACTCGTCGAGTCTTTTCAGACCTTCATCCATGCAGACCCTTTTTAAGCCATGCCAAGGTTCCAGATTACAGATCCAAGCTTCCAACGCATGTTTCTCATGTAAGGTTGCAAACTTTACACGCATGCAAGGCCCTAGAGGCTCTAAATGACCAATCTAAGCTTCTAATGGAGCTTTACACCTTAGGAGGGTCTCATCTTTGCAAGAACTGGAAACTTTATGGACTTAGAAGCCCAAGGGAGTTCAGTTCTGAAGTTATAACTTCATATCTTAGCTTATACACAAGAATAGCTTCCAAACATACCATGAAAATCCTAGAATTTGTCCAAAAAGGGGATCTAGAAATGAAATGAGGTCAGGGTAACGATTTATACCTTCCAGATGATGCTAAATAAGATAGATTTCCGATCCCACAAGCTCCTTTCTTCTGAATACTTGATTTCTAAGCTCCCTTCTCCACAAAATCCTCTTCCAAGCTCAAGAATACATAAATGGAACACACACACTCGATTAGGGTTTGAGAGGGACAAGAAGCAGTAAAGGGGAGGCTGGGGGAGGCCAATGATCCTTTAAATAGGATGCAAAATCCCGGGATTTAGGGTTTCATCTGCCAGCTCCTACTCGCCAAGTCCCTTCTTAGACTCAGCGAGTAGGTCATTAAAATACGTGGAACAATCCGCTTCTATTCGACGAGTAGGGCAATCAACTCGTCGAGTAGCCCTTGAAATCAAGAAACTCACATATTAAATCAATACCTGAGAATCGGGGCGTTACAGAATGAGGCCTACTAACGGTAAGACTGACTTGTCTTATACATATATATAATACTTAATCTTTTAATATTATAATAGCATAAGGGTTGAATTTTAAACCTTTAAAACTCTAGGGTTTAGAATTTAAATATTTCAAAATTAAAACTTTTTAATTAAAATTTAAATTTCAAAACTTGTGGGCAAGTTCGGAAACTTTTCAAAACCTTCTAGATCAAATTAAAATAGTTTAATTAATCAAATAATTTGTCATTATCTAAATTTGACCTATTTCAATTTATGGCAAGATAATTCAAATCAAATAATACAAATAATTATCTTTATCATATAAACTAATAATTATCTTATGGATTGACAATTATATTCTAATTGGATTAAGATATGCATTACCATAATAGATAAAAACCAATTTTAATTAGAAAAACAATTTATGGTAATCCTCCAAATCCAGTCTTAGCCAAAATCTCAAAAAATATGCATTCTGACTTGCTACCACGTCGTGGTCATCAGGCATATGCAAAATCGAAAAGCTTTTGCTTTAAACAATTAAGCATAGCATCAAATACAATAGAAAAACGACCTAGGCTCTGATACCACTGATGGGTTTTGAGCATTACAACATTTCTATGGTGCACATACAACCCTACAACTTTGGATCTAGGTTTTCTCTAATTGTACATGCAATAATCATCCAAAGCTATAACCCTAATCTAGCATGCATAAATTGAAATTAATAACTAAAACAAGGTTAGATGATTACCTTTCAATTGTAGCTAGCTTGATCTTCAACCTTTGAGAACTTAGCACCTAAAATGTGATGCCTCTAATAGATCACAAACACCAAAAGCAAGTTGAAAGAATATAAGAGAGAGGAAAGGGATCAAAATTTCGGTTGGTACTCTTCTTAGGGTTCTAGTGGCTGAAAATAGGAGTCCCAAGGGTTCCTTATATAGCTGAGCCGCTAGGGTTTCAGTCAAAACCTTAATCCAATTGCTTATTCCTTAAGCAGCCCATAAGATCCTTCCAGAAGGCCCTTATAGACGATTTCTATGTGGGCTTACTCATAGAATTCGTCCATCCCTCCTTTAGGGATCCTTAGCCCAACTTTGTAACTATCTTATAATTACAGTATCAGTCCCCTTAATTTAATTAATCTCTTTTGATCACAAAATTAATTCCAAATTAATTTTTGACCAATATTAATTAAATAATATGATTTCTCTTTTAATATATTATTCCTATAATATATTAATAAGTCATTATTAACCTCTTGCTGCATAATTCATCCAGACAAGTTGCAATGGTGAAGGCAACCTAAAAGGATCATGCTACTATCAGGTCAAGTACATACCAAATATAGTTATGAGCTTAGACACCTAATCCAAAAACTTCTCCATAAGGTCCTTGTTCATCTCGTATGGCCAGTTATCCTCATAGAATCTTTGTAATTCAGGAGTCATTGTGGCCACCGAATGCAAGCAACTTCTGTCGTATCATTGTAGTGCCTTTTGTAGGCGACCATTTCTTTAGGAGTAGCCTTTTCTTCATCGATCTCATCCAATGGTCTCTTAAGTACATACTCCTTGTCCTCGAAATGAAGGGCCATTTTTATGTTGTGTATCCAGTCATTGTAGTTGGTGCCATCCAATTGCACCTTGAAGCAAATTTTCAACAATGAAAAGTTATGGAAGAGGAGGAGGAGGAGGAGGAGGAACCAGAACCATCATTTAGAGTAGACATTTGTAAACAAGGTAGTTTTTAGTTACATAAGAATAATCCTCAATATTACACCCAAAATGAAATATCAAGGCTAGGATCCAACTTGATAATTCACAACTTAGAAAAGGGATGTCGTAATCTAATTGCAAATTATATAAAGGTAGGTAAATGACGATTTACCAACTCCACCATCGAAAAACAAAATTTGAAGAAAATTTAGTTAGGTGAAATTCCTAGATCTTTTGAGACTCACTAAAACAATTCAATGGCATGTTTAATCTAAGATTATGCTCTTCCATTTATGACTGTGACACCGAGGCTCACAAACAAGATGTGAATAACCATGCAAATTAGTTTGACACTCTCGATGTCATTTATCATCTCATTTTAATGTACCGGTTAACCACATGCGCTCCATTAATCAACGATAATTTTCGAGATGCCCATTATCACTCTTTATGGTCACTATTAGTATGTCGGTTAACCACACGCGCTCCACTAACTACTATAAAGTATAATATGCAATTTAATGGGTTAGCATACAAATTCACATTTTCCTAAAGTAACTAAGATTGAGATTTAAAATAAAATGTTTATTTACTTTTAATCGCATTATAGCTATTAATGATAATCGATAGTCCTATCAAGCCCGTTCGGCTAACAACCCTCCACCAATCAAGGAAGCAGTGGGTGAGAGTGGACACTCATTCAACTACCATTGTACATGCAGTTTCCTTATACCCCCTTATAGATCGGCTTCGTGGATGAGACGTACTAGCGGTTCGACTGACTTAGTCTTATACGTATAGTATAAGGTGTATTTTAATTTTTTTTTCAAAATACAAGTTTATATTTTAAATTTTGAAAATTATACAATTAATTTAAATTTTACTATAAACCACAATAATATGTGACATTTATTATTAAGTTCAATTAATATCCATATATATTATTTAAACACGTAAAAAAATTATCATATTAATTAACAAAACAATTAATCAAGTCAAATACTTTTCTCCTAACCTGTAGGCTTTTATTTTACCATCAAAGATACAACAAAATCGGATTTGGAACATAAATATAGCAGGTAATTATCACATAAAAGCAGATTAGGTAGATAAGCTCCAAAACTTCGAATATGGACCGAGCTCATGTCGTGAGTTGCGACAAAATAGAAAACTGAGTTTCTTTTCTCTTGATCGATTCACTAATGTGCAAATACATGAAAGAAAGCCATATGCTATGATACCATTGATGGAAAACGTAGATTACACAATTTTATGCACTAAGCGGAAAAACATTTAACAATTAAATGATTAGGGCACATGCAACCTATTGAGGATATATGTCTTTCATGTAAAGGCAACATACTATGAACTATCATCATACAAAACTTTCTTATGGAAAATGAATTCATAAGAACAAGAATCTCACCTTAAAGATTGTTATTGCAAGCAACCTTGAATCCTTCTTCAAATCTTTTGGAAGCTAGCACCACAAGCGTTGTGTCTCTGATGGTTCACATCCAAGACAAGCAACTAAGGATTATGGAGAGAGGAGGAGAGGGATTTCGGCCAGATCTTGTCACACCCCAAAACCAAGAACGGTGGAAATGTTCTGGGGCGGAGGACGTCATGTAAAGTATCATAACAATACAAAGTAGTAAACAAGCAACAACATCATCCATTGCATTAATAGTAAAGTTTTAATACATGTGTGTTCTTTGTAATGTAAATAGACACCAAAAATGAATGATCAAAATAAAAGACGAGTCTTGTCTGTGCTCCGTCTTCTCAAAACCTGTCACCAATACCTGTTTACTGATGACCTGAGAATACAAGTTATTTTGAAAGCGTAGATTAGCATTTAAGATGGTGAATTCATAAGTATTTTAGTGTCTTTGATTTGTCAAACTGTAAAGAAAAGACTTGTAGATGTTTGATGAAAAGTTCGTATAAGTATGAAAACCCTAGAAAATCCCATATTTCCTACTAGTATAAAATGTAGTCTTCTACCAAGACCCGACAGTTTTGGAGGTTTGAACCTCTGTATGAATGAAGGTTTTTCCCCATGTACAACTATTATTATCAAAATATAGTCTACCTCATCGTTTATGTGAATATGTCACAAGATAAAAGTAAAAGGGAAAAATTATATAATCATTGAAATCGTATCCTTTGTACTAGGATAAACACGACGTGGCATCTCGTCGAACCGAACAACCGTAGACATCTGTCGATGTGCAGTTTCCCACTGCAGCTAACAGCCGGGTGTAGAATGGTAAGTCCCGTATAGTATGTAGAAGTATCTTTTCATATAGTACGTAACAGTATCTCTTCATATAGTATGTATTAGTATCTCTTCATGTAGTATGTAATAGTATCTCTTCATATAGTATGTATTAGTATCTCTTCATGTAGTATGTAATAGTATCTCTTCATATAGTATGTAGTATATTTGTATAGACTCATGAATGAACTGACTCTTGTATGTTCCCTTTGTACTGGGAATAGCAAGTAGTATCTCCTAAACTATACATATTATATAGTTTACTAGTAATGTAGTTTGAAAAGTCCATGTATGTTTATACACTTTTGCTACACAAAAGTGTTGGAGCTGAAGTCACAACAATTTATTAATACATACATATATATATATATATATATATATATATATATATATACTTACTACATAAGTGTATAGATAGGGTTTTTAACAACACATAAGTTGAAAAAGAGGTTTTGTAATACATTTAAAGGGTTTGAAATAATAAATAATCATGACTTGATGTCAGTTTATAAAACGATTTAAAAGTAGTTTGTTTGATAAGACAGTTTGAAAGTATAGCAATTCCATATGTTTGATAGTTATAAATCACATGTGATTGATATAATAACTATGATATTCAACTTGTATTCCCCCCCCCCCCCCCCCCCCAAAAAAAACCCCCGTAAAAGCATTTAAAAGCATATACAAGCATTTAAAAGGTTGGTTAAGGGGGTATGAACTCACCTGAAGTGAGTGAATGTAAGTTCGGTGTAGGATGTTAAGTGTCAAGTGAGGACTTGAGCACACACGGATCCTAGTTAACATATAAAGACACATATATGCTTACAAATAGTGTTTATAACAACTAATTAGGTAATGGAACAACCTTAGGGACTAGGAAACACTTGTACTGAAGTGTTAAACCACATAAACTCATGAGTTTACGACCGTAAACTCATGGTACTAAGCACCAAGTTGTGATTTAAGGTCCTATAAGTCAATATGAAGTGTTCTATGCTCAAGTCTAAGCCCTAGGAAGGAAAGGTGGCACCAATGCACCACTAACTAGTGTTCACGGCCTAGGGACCACTTACCCATGAGTTTACGGCCGTAAAATCATGGTATCTTGTACCAAATCAAAGTTTAAGGTCCCTAGCTTAGGATAGAAGTGTTCTAGACTTGATCCTAAGGCTTGAGAAGTGATTAGGGCTCCTTTTATAGAGTTTACGGCCCAAGAAGGTTCCTTGGCCGTAAACTCCCTTTTGATCATGATTTCTTGATGAATTCTAAGTGTAAACTAGTTGATTCAAGCATACAACAAGCTAAGACAATAGTACTTACAATGTAGAAGCTTGAAAGGGTGCTTAGGGCTCAAGAACACTAGTATGTGTTCTTGGTGAAATGAAGAACACTTGATTATCTATCAAATGAAGAGATTTCACGGATGAAATCATACACAAATACTAGATAATGAAGTTTATCAACTAATTATGGAAGAAAACACTTACTAAGTTCAAGATCTAGTGAAGAACTTGGATGATACTTGAGAGAAAAGAGTTTCTAGGCTTTGAAAATGGAAATAATGACACAAAATGACTAAGTGTCATATTTACCCTAGAGTTTACGGCCGTAAACTCCATGTTATGGCCGTAAACTCCAAACTCTTGGAGTGTTGGAACTTAAATGTTGTGCAATTAACCCTAGAGTATCCTCTCTCCACTATCTCTTGCAGTACTAGGCTTTAGAACACTCAAACTGACTCCAAAACTGCTAAAATTTAGCAATTGAAAGTTTGACTTTGATTGAATGCAGGATTTGTTATAAGATAGAAATTTCGAGTTGTCACAGATCTTTCTTAAGGGAAGGAGTTCCGATTTTGTGAAGGGTACAATCCTTTACATAGCTGAGAAAGCTTGGTGTCAAAGCTAGGGTTTAAGGAGGAAACCCTAAATCCCTTTGCTTGGTGATTAAGCAGCCTATTCCCCTCATTCAAGGGGCTTGGACGAAAACTCCTTAGGATTGCCCAATTGATTTTCGTCCACCTCATCTAATGAGGTCAATGGGCTTCTTTCCTCAACTTTCAATAAATAACCAAATAGACCCTACATATTTAATTAATCCAATTAATTCGAATTAATTATGATTAATTATTAATTAAATATTACTATTTCTAATTAATATATTATTCTCATAATATATTAACAAATCATTTATTCCAATATATTAATTAAATAATAAATCAACTTTCTCTCCAAAATAATCATGTCAAATTATTAGGTTTGAGGGAAACCCAAAGAGATTGTGTTATTATCAATTCAAGTTTATATCAATTATAGTTATGGGCTTAGACATCCAATCCAACACCTCTATATCTCCGTGTTTAGCTTTGATGGTCGAAAAAGAGAAGGAAGAGGAACGTTGATGATCTAGGTTAGCGGGTTTGGTGTTGGATCGCGATGTGGAGAAATATAACTGTGGTTTCCGACAGAAGGGTTGGCAGCTGACTGATGCAGTTGTTTCTGGCAGAAGGGGTGGCACCAATGATCTCATCGGAGATGGAGAAGAAAATGTTGTGAGTGAGTGAGTGTACCTGGAAGACTTATGGACCATTTCATTGTATAGAATACTTATCATTAATAAAAAAAAAAAAACTAATAGATATATTATAAAAAAAATTAAAAATAAAAGAAAAACAGAAAAGGGTATTATAATCATTTTGTGTTCGGTAGAGACGAAACGCACAACTTTTAACAATATAAAAATGATTAAAATTAATTTTAAAAATAAAAACCAGATACATAACTAGCTTACTTTTTTAGAAGAAAAATTAATTATTCTCCAACAATTTATTCTTATTTATCTACCTCTCAATGTAACGATGAAAAGTGGATTAAAACCATTATTAAGAAAAATTAAATGTATCAGATGTCATGATTTGAGATGGGTCAGAATAATCTACCAATAGGTCGGTCATATCCCCAATATTTGATCAATTACCAGGGTCTGATTTACCAAACGGTGTAAAATCGTCGACAGTACGCCGTCAAAGCCCTTTTGCCCGAAACACAAACCCTCTGCTTCTTCGATAAACGACCCCCACAGTTTCAATTCCCCATCTCCTTCTCTTTTCTTCTCTCTGCGTGGATTCGTTTAGGCCTCGATCCAAATGGCAATGGCTGGGAGAATCAGATCAAGCGTCCCTCGCCTTACTAAGGCTCTGATGTCCGATTCTGTATCAACTCAGAGATTGAATGTCGAACGAGCTTTGATCTGCCCTAATTTCACCGATCCGGTAATAATATATTTCACTATCTTGAAATTTAGAATCAGTAAATGTTCTTTTCTTCTTGTTTTGTTTTCAAATTTTTGCTTTGTTATGAGATTCTTTTGTTTAAGGTGTATGTAGCTGATTTACTAACTTTTCTAATGAATAAATTTTGGTAAAATGGGACGAGGGTGCTAGCTTGTATAACGCGGATTATTTTATTTTAGAAACAGACTACTTTATGGATAGAAAGAAATGATTCAAATTCATTTCGTTTTTCATAGAAAACAAAAAGAACACAATTACTTGAAAACATGGGGTTGCAGAAGAAGCTTTAGTGATGAACACAATTACTTACTGTGGTAATCCTGTATGATAATCTCATCCATCTCTGAGCCTGAATCAACCTATCCTTGATCAGTCTCCATACATTTAATTGATGGGCATTACAATCTTGTTCAGCCAATATATATCACTGAAGGTGTTTGATTTAGCACCGATTAATATGATTAGAACATTGTTAAGATGCTGAAGTTGAGTAATTGGTAAAGGGCATTTGTTTATGGGGCAGGAGTAATAGAAAGGCCAAACAAAACTTATCATATATTCTTTTTCATTGCCCATTGTAACTGCAATGATTGAAATGCAAGTTTGCTAATTTAGGGATCATTTTATTTGCAGCAATCAAGGAACTTTGCCTCTGCTTCTCCAACAAAGGAACCAAAGATTAAGGTAATGGTGTTATTGTGTACTACTTTACTTAAATAGTTTATTTTTTGTTAATTGTAAATAAGTAAACATATAAAGTAAGTTGTTCAGGTTCCAGTGGCGATGTTTGGGGGGTCTGGAAACTACGCGTCTGCATTATATATTGCAGCTGCAAAAGCCAAAACATTGGAAAAGGTTGAAGCAGAGCTTCTTGATCTTGTTGCTGCTTCTCAGAAATCTCCAACTTTTTCACAGTTCATGAAGGATTTGGCAGTGCCAGCAGATACCCGAGTCAAGGCTATGACTCAGATCTGTGATCAAGCTAAATTTTCAGAAATCACAAAGAACTTTTTAGGTATGTAAAATGCAAAATATACCAACATTCATTTCTTTATGATTCATATTACAGCATATCACAGTTCTTGAATTTTGTTGTGATTTGTAAATTCTAATCCATCAGTTGTTCTGGCTGATAACGGGAGGCTCCGCCATGTGGACACCATTGCAAAGAGATTTTCAGACTTGACCATGGCACACAGAGGAGAAGTCAAAGCCATTGTTACCACTGTCATTGTAAGTTGCTTCCTTTTCAAACATCATTCAAATCAACAAAAGACATTTATAGCCTTATATTTGGACAACATTGATTTTGATTTAATTGGTTAGATTTATTATTTTTTTTAAAAATAGAATGCTATAATAAGAAATACTTAGTTTGGTCTTGAATTGATTTCATTCAGCCACTTCCTGCTGAAGAGGAGAAAGAACTGAAAGACACTTTACAGCAAATTCTTGGGAAAGGAAAGAAGGTTAAGCTTGAACAGAAGGTAATAATGTCATGTCATATGCTTTTGAGTTTTAAGGGTCAAACTGGTCATTTCTAGATGTGAAAAATCTATAGAAAGGGTAAATTACTAATTTGGTCCCTATGCTTTACACAAGATTGTAACTTCAATCCAAACTTTGAAATTGCCCCAATGTTATATTTTGTTGCGGATATGGTCCCTGTGTTTCTCTCCAAATTGCAAGTTTACTCCAAATTTTGAAGGTCATTTTATATACACAAGGACTATATCCGCTACAAAATGCAAATTGAAGGACAACATTGGGTTGATCTCAAAATTTGGACTGAACTTGTGGTTTTTATTAAAGCTTAGGGACCAAAGTTGTAGTTTACTCAAAGAATAATTAACTGGGGAAAAATTGTAATAAGGTTAGCACATAATGAGACGCTGACTCATCTTCTTATATGAATCAGATTGATCCAAGTATTCTTGGTGGGCTTGTGGTGGAATTTGGTCAGAAGGTGTTTGACATGTCCATAAAGACACGTGCCAAACAAATGGAGAGGTTCTTGCGAGACCCCATCAACTTTGATGCCTAAACAACTTGTGTTTGTTGTTATTTGATCATTTACACTCCAGGCTTTTTGAAATTACCATCTTGCCCTCATGACAGCTTTTGTGTTTCATTTCTTTCTCCATGGGTTTGTTTGTGCAAATAAGAAACCGTTGAGGTCTTGTATTCTCTTGGTATACATGATTAAATATTAGAGGCTATTTTTTATGATAAAGATCGAGAAGGGTATTTATGTTTTTTTTTGTACAAAGGATAGACCAAAAGCTGGTTTCTGTCCTATGTTCCAAGTTTTTAGACATGGCAAATATTTGTTGTTTTTCTCCCGTTAACATTTGATTTGATCTAGGGCGTGTTTGACAAATATAGTTGTTAATTAGAAGCAGGAAGGTATAATACTCTATTAAAGTAGAATTGTTTGCTAAAAATTCGTAAAATTTTGAAGTATTCAAATTTACATAAAAGTTAAAAGCTAAAAACATAACACCTACTTTGTTTTATATTAACTGTTAAATGCTATATGCTTTTTTATAAGCATTTTACGACTTCAAGTTGTATTTATCAAAACATTGTCCCCTAAAAACAAAATAGATTGTATTTGTTTCAAAAGACAACATGAAGTGTTACAACAAATCCATAGTAAAATAGTAACTATATATATTCTAAACCATATCCAGCTTTTATTTGTAATATCTTTCAAAAGTCTACTACTAAAGTCAAAGCATTCATAGATGAACTTGAGATACATGACATCTAAACTAAACATATGTAATATAAAATTGTATGGTGGGTTACATAAGTTTTAGACACAAGAGTATTATCAAACATTTGGTAAAATGCTTTACAGTATATATAACAATAATGGCATACCTAGATATTAATTATCTAGAAGGAATCAAGGAAAGTATGGTTATTCACCTTGAGATGTTTTATGCACATAGAATCAAGGTTATCAAGGTCGGACTTTTGATTGTAAGATCGTAGAATCCTATAATCCTACCTATGAAAACCTTGTTAAAACAAAATATGATCATTTTATATGTAAGATCGTAGGGATCATCGTAAGATCAGGATCCGATCTTACCACTCCATGAAAATTATCAAATTTTAACATGTTCTTTTATTATCTTTACTCATTTACTCGTTGACCTGGACTCATTACACAAAGGTTAATTGAGAATAGCCTCATTCTTGTACTGTTTTGTGAATCGTAAAGGACCAACAACCATATAATTCCTTTTCTCCATTTACGTTTTACTCTCATTGATGGTAGAATTTGAGATTTAGCTTCAAATTGTTAATAATTTATTCTTTCAACAATTCAAGCTCAACAATAGAGGTGGGTCTTTTTCCAAATTCTTTTCTTTTACTACTGAGGCCTTTTCCTTGGAAGCTTGAGAATTGCACTGTTTAATTGAGCTTCAAAAGTTAAAGTTGTTACCAATTTATTCCTTGTAGTTAAAGCAAATAATGTATTAAAGATTTAAAGGAAATAACATGAAGGTTGCGAGTTGCTACTATTGTATGTTGAATGGCCAATCTTAATGCTCTTATAAGCTATTTAACCATGTCATTAACTACTACATTATATGTTACCAAAAGGTCAATGGCCTAGCGGTATGAAGTGACCATCTCATATGAGAGGTCAGGGGTTCAAGTCTTGGTGGAGACATAGGTGGTTATTTAAGAGTAGATTAGTTAGTTTGCCGTTTCAAAAAAAAAAAAAAACTACATTATATGTTACCTTTTTGAACTATTTAAGTTTTAACCATGAAATGAGGAAAAAGGTTTTATATACAATCAGTTACCTTATTATATCATTTTTTGTGGGATTTTAGAATCCTGATTCCGATCTTACAAACTTTAAAACGATCCTACGTAAGATCCCGATTTTGACAATCTTGTATGAAATTCTAGCTCTTGAAGCCTCGTATCTATTTTCATTTTAGAAACTATCAAAGCAATATATTAACTTGAATACCACAGTCCACGGTAAAACCATTTCTGCATAAACTTAATTCAACACATACATCTTGTTCGTAGGACTTGACCTATGGTTAAAACTGATTATACTTCACAAATAACTCGTTTATATATCTTAATCCCATTATGATATAGGTTTACTTTCATGATTTTGACATATAACACATGAAAACATGATTATCAAGCTTACAACACCATCACTAAGATTCTCCTTCCATTAAAGTCATACAAGAACTAGGGTTTCATCACCTTTCCACATCCACCATGAAAACACCAATTAAGCTTGATGGGATTCCCTATAATCCAAATCATGGAGTTGAATGTTTGATTCCCATGGAACTCCTTTGGATTTAACTTCAATCTTAGCTAAAAAGCTTTCAAAATTGCCCTTCCATGGCCCTCAAGAATTCGTGGGTGTGAAATGAATAGCAAGTGTTACATATAGAATTTTAGGGAAGATGTTTATCACAGTGCACCTTAACTACTAGGGGTAACTCGATTTTGGAACTGAGAGCCAAACCGAATTTATAAATTCGATTGTATTATCTTTATAACCATTATAGAAGGAGCATACATCATCACCTATCCCTCGAAAAGGTAATTGACAATGTCCTAAAAAGTAGTTGTCATGTTTGAACATACTATACTTTAGGTTAGAAACGTGTTCGGAAATTACACATTTAATATTTTTAGCTTTATCAATTTTTGAAAAGAAAATTTTGAAATAAAGAGAAAAATTCATTTAGAAATACCAACAGTAAACTTTTACTTTAGAACAAATAATTCTTAACTCAAGCTTCCTCAAATAGCTTCAGAAAGTGTTTGAAATATTTTAGCTTTTAACTTTTATGTTTTATATAAATCAACATATTTCAAATGTTTACGGCTATTTAGCTAAACATTTCTACATTTACGAAAGTAATAGCTCTAAGCTTCTAATTAGTAGCTATTTTTGACAAACACACCTAAAACCGTGGAACAATATAGAACATAAACTCGCTTTCATTCTCTCCTTTGCACAGAAGATATGCATACCATCATCTTTATCATGAAAAATATCCCCCAGTATTTAATCATGTATACATTAACAATACCTCAACGGTTTTTCTTATTTGCAAAAAAAAAACATGGGGAATGAAATGAAAAACAAAAGCTGTCATTAGGGCAAGATGGTAATTTCAAAAAGATAAGTTGTTTAGGCATCAAAGTTGATGGGGTCTCGCAAGAACCTCTCCATTTGTTTGGCACGTGTCTTTATGGACATGTCAAACACCTTCTGACCAAATTCCACCACAAGCCCACCAAGAATACTTGGATCAATCTGATTCATATAAGAAGATGAGTCAGCGTCTCATTATGTGCTAACCTTATTACAATTTTTCCCCAGTTAATTATTCTTTGAGTAAACTACAACTTTGGTCCCTAAGCTTTAATAAAAACCACAAGTTCAGTCCAAATTTTGAGATCAACCCAATGTTGTCCTTCAATTTGCATTTTGTAGCGGATTTAGTCCTTGTGTATATAAAATGACCTTCAAAATTTGGAGTAAACTTGCAATTTGGAGAGAGACACAGGGACCATATCCGCAACAAAATACAACATTGGGGCAATTTCAAAGTTTGGATTGAAGTTACAATCTTGTGTAAAGCATAGGGACCAAATTAGTAATTTACCCTTTCTATAGATTTTTCACATCTAGAAATGATCCTTAAAAGTCAAAAGCATATGACATGACATTATTACCTTCTGTTCAAGCTTAACCTTCTTTCCTTTCCCAAGAATCTCCTGTAAAGTGTCTTTCAGTTCTTTCTCCTCTTCAGCAGGAAGTGGCTGAATGAAATCAATTCAAGACCAAACTAAGTATTTCTTATTATAGCATTCTATTTTTAAAAAAAATAATAAATCTAACCAATTAAATCAAAATCAATGTTGTCCAAATATAAGGCTATAAATGTCTTTTGTTGATTTGAATGATGTTTGAAAAGGAAGCAACTTACAATGACAGTGGTAACAATGGCTTTGACTTCTCCTCTGTGTGCCATGGTCAAGTCTGAAAATCTCTTTGCAATGGTGTCCACATGGCGGAGCCTCCCGTTATCAGCCAGAACAACTGATGGATTAGAATTTACAAATCACAACAAAATTCAAGAACTGTGATATGCTGTAATATGAATCATAAAGAAATGAATGTTGGTATATTTTGCATTTTACATACCTAAAAAGTTCTTTGTGATTTCTGAAAATTTAGCTTGATCACAGATCTGAGTCATAGCCTTGACTCGGGTATCTGCTGGCACTGCCAAATCCTTCATGAACTGTGAAAAAGTTGGAGATTTCTGAGAAGCAGCAACAAGATCAAGAAGCTCTGCTTCAACCTTTTCCAATGTTTTGGCTTTTGCAGCTGCAATATATAATGCAGACGCGTAGTTTCCAGACCCCCCAAACATCGCCACTGGAACCTGAACAACTTACTTTATATGTTTACTTATTTACAATTAACAAAAAATAAACTATTTAAGTAAAGTAGTACACAATAACACCATTACCTTAATCTTTGGTTCCTTTGTTGGAGAAGCAGAGGCAAAGTTCCTTGATTGCTGCAAATAAAATGATCCCTAAATTAGCAAACTTGCATTTCAATCATTGCAGTTACAATGGGCAATGAAAAAGAATATATGATAAGTTTTGTTTGGCCTTTCTATTACTCCTGCCCCATAAACAAATGCCCTTTACCAATTACTCAACTTCAGCATCTTAACAATGTTCTAATCATATTAATCGGTGCTAAATCAAACACCTTCAGTGATATATATTGGCTGAACAAGATTGTAATGTCCATCAATTAAATGTATGGAGACTGCTCAAGGATAGGTTGATTCAGGCTCAGAGATGGATGATATTGTAATTTAAGGATTATACTTGAAGAAAACCCATTGATTTAAGTTGGGACAAATGACAGATAGTTATAGCAATAAGACATTAAGACATAATTAAGAATAAGATAGAACAACATTAATATGGTGGTAAAAAGATGTGAGAGGCAATAACAAGGTAGTTTACATGAAAACAATCAACTTCAAACACTACAAATTCATTTCAGACCATAAGTTTTTTCATAACTATAGCTTCTTCTGCAACCCCATGTTTGCATATTCAAGTAACTGTGTTCTTTTCTGTTTTCTATGAAAAACTCGAATCATTTCTTTCTATCCATACACTAGTCTGTTTCTAAAATAAAATAATCCGCGTTATACAAACTACCACCCTCGTCCCATTTCACTAATACTTATTCATTTGAAAAGTCAAATCAGCTACATACAGCTTAAACAAAAAAAAATCACATAACAAAGCAAAAACCGCATAAAACCAGTATCTTGAAAACAAAGCAAGAAGAAAAAACATTTACTGGTTCTAAATTTCAAGATAGTGAAATAAATTATCACCACCTGGGGATCGGTGAAATTAGGGCAGATCAAAGCTCGTTCGACATTCAATCTCTGAGCTGATACAGAATCTGACATCAGAGCCTTGGTAAAGCGAGGGACGCTTGATCTGATTCTCCCAGCCATTGCCATTTGGATCGAGGCCTAAGCGAATCCACACAGAGAGAAGAAAAGAGAAGGAGATGGAGAATTGAAACTGTGGGGGGACGTTTGTCGAATAAGGTGAAGTAGCGGAGGGTTTGTGTTTGGGCACAAGGGCTTCGATGGCGTTGCCTGTTAGACAATTTTACCCTCACACTTAGATTATGTCATTATATGGCAACTAAATATTGATTTTGATTTTAAATTGTCCGATCATTTGATTTTTATGCACTACAAGTATATAAACTTTTAGGGGTGTTTGGCTAAGCTTATTATTAAAATAACTTATTAGTTTGTTAGCAGCTCCACACCGATATAAGTTAAAAAAAATATTATGGATAAAAATAGCTTATTCCCGTGAGAACCATTAATAAGTCATTTTTTCATAGGTTACTCATTCTAACTTATTATCTTATAAGTCAATAAGCTAATAAGCTATAAGCTAATAAGCAATAAGTTTTTTACCATACACCCCCTAAATTGTCTGTTAAATAAGAGAATGGTGTCGGTTAATAGGTTGAGTGGATGACATAAAGTTGTTTTAAATAAGTTGTCTTTTTTCCTTCCCCTTTTATACATATGGCTTGTTTTGCCGCTACTGATATGGTAGTAAAGTCCAAGAAAGCTGAGAACCACCTAAAGGATCTTGAAGAAGCATTCAACATATTGGATAAGCTCAAATCTTCCAAATGTCATTTTGGAGTGGGAAATTCTTGGGCTAAATGGTAACAGAGAGAGGTATAGAAGCAAGTCCAAAACAGATCAAAGCAATCTTGGACCTTAAATCCCCAACCTCAACTAAAGATATTAAAAGATTGACAGGTAGAGTGGTGGCCTTAAACAGATTCATTTTTAAACCATCAGAAAGACACAAGCCTTTCTATGCTATCTTGAGGAAGAACAAGAGATTTGAATGGATATGTAACAATCGTTTTCCAAATTCGGGTTGTTTTCTTGATTAAGTGGTTAAAGTGTTAATTTGTAAGTTTTGGAGTATTGCGTTGTGTTTATATAAGAATAAAACTATGTAATACTATTAATTTTAAGTATAGAAATACTTATACATTTTTGGTCTTACGGTTTTTAAGACTACAACTCACTTTAAAGGAAATATTGGATTTTCTAGGAACAAACACTACATTTTTAAGAATGGTTATTTACTTATACACTACATTTACAAGTAAGGTTATTTACTTATACACTACATTTATAAGTATGGTTATTTACTTATACACAACATTTATAAGTATGATTATTTACTTATACACTCGATTTTTGGATAATAAAAATCACATGACAAGTCATACTTTTTATAAGCTTAGAAGTTATGGGAACTTTTATTTTATTAATGCTTTTGGATACATACCACACACACACATTCTTATTTTACGCTGAAGACATACAAATACAAAACATTTTACAAGGATACGATTTTTACACAAGGAAAAATATCGGATTTTTCTATAACTGAACTCTTATGAACTCCCCAACTTTATGTTGACTTTTAGAACGACATGTAATCTCAGGAAACAATTAAGCTCGAGTTAGTGGAGCTACTTTTGAAGACAAGACACCAGATATCATTATGAGAACTACTTTATTTGATAACATGCAAACCTTGTAATGTATTTTGATACTAAGTAACATTTGGGTCATGTAACTAATATATAATCATATGATATGATGATGGTTGTTTATGTAATTGTGTATCAATGTGTACAATAATTATGATACTGTGAACATCGTTCCACCCCCGGACGTTTCCTCCATCCGGTTTAGGGGTGTGACAAAAAGCATAAAACAAATACAACGATGAACCAACAATAAATATATACCAAAAGGAAATCTACATAGATATGTCGTAGAGTTGTTTAACAAAATTGGAGTGTATACGCCCATACATCACCGTTAAAACATACGAAAATAAAAGAAGTCTACATACCCAAAAAGTAACAACAAATAAAACATAACTAACCAACATACTCTTCGCCATACCCATCACTATCATCGTCATCATTGTCGTCATGACACGTCCGTAATGTGTCTGCCCCATCACCCGGTCGCTGGTAAGAGGGTGAAGCAAACCCCTAAAAGCGAACTAATCACTCATAACCCCTGCCACCCACTGCTGGGAATGACGGGCATCATGAACCTCCCTACTCAGCTCGTCCATGCGCCTAGAGAGATGGGTTATATCCATCTCAAGTTGCGGACCCCACTGAGCGGCAGGGGGAGCACATTAAACACGCTGCTGACGATAACCCAACTCAAAATCACTATCCTCTCCATGCTCCGGATCCACCTGACAGATGGGCATAACACCATCGTCAGAGGGACTCCTCAAAATCCGATTTGGCCCATGAACAATCGCTCGTAACCGCGTTAGAGTCGCCTCGTCCAACTTCCGAAGGGGATAATAAGTCATCCCATGAGTATCAACCCCATAGGACCGAGCCAAGCGGCAGATAAAATGGCCACCATAGATCTTCCTCCGTGGCTGAGATCCTAGAGCTAGACTAGAGGAGGAAAGAAAGGAAGCAATGACATAAGGGATGTGGAGGTGAACATCAGTATGAAGGAGGCACCATATAGGAAAAAGGTCGCCTGAAGGGACTATATCATGCTCCTCACAATAATGGATAGTGGAGGCGATAAGGCGATGCATGAACCAGTGCAAAAGAGATCTGAAGCTACTCTCTTTCGCTGACCAGATACATACTCTACGACGACAAGGGCCCAGACACTCAGATAATTATATTCTCTCAGTTTCGAGAGAATACAAATATCTAATAGGCCTCCAAGAAAGATATCTAAGTAGGCCTCCAAGAAAGGATGATCAATGTCCTTGGCAGAGTATATCTCCAATCGCTGCCTCAGCTCTAATAGACTGCAAGATCAGGCCACTCCACCCAACATGAAAGATAAGGTTGAGTCATATGAGCAATTCCTGGTCTCCGGGTTGAACCGGATAGTGGAAAGGAACTCTATAAAAAGCTCCCTGAAGATGATCTCCCGAAACCCCAAAACACAGCACCAGGCATGATTGACGAAGGTCACGAGACCTGAGTCATCGCGAAGAGATCGCGTAAGTGTCACACCTCCAAACCAGAATAGTGGAAACGTCTGAGGGTGGATGACTTCATGTACAATATCATAACAATTGAATAATAGAGATTAAAGCATTACAACCATTGTATTGAATATTTAATAAGGTTACATTTGTGCTAAAAAAACATTGTTTACATGATATAAAAAGCATATGACAAAATGAATAACGTGATGTGACAATGCCTCATCCTCCCAAGAACGCTTTGATTACCTGTTTACTGATTTCCTGAGAATACAAGTGATTTTGAAAAAGTGTCAACAATTAAGTTGGTGAGTTCATAAGCATTTTTG
The DNA here is from genome assembly GCF_002870075.4 of Lactuca sativa. Classification (NCBI taxonomy): domain Eukaryota; kingdom Viridiplantae; phylum Streptophyta; class Magnoliopsida; order Asterales; family Asteraceae; genus Lactuca; species Lactuca sativa. The sequence goes on from NC_056623.2 coordinate 168,943,447, forward strand.
TATGAGAAGAATTTGTAACTGTCTTGTGTAAAATGATGGTGTACACTTCCAGAAAATCCAATATTTTCTATAAAATTGAACTGTGAGTCTTGCATACAAGACTAAAATGTGAGAAAATGTTGTACTGGGAAAATAGTATTAGTAAGTTTTATCTGTATATAAAACTACTTGAATGTATGTTAACCTCATTGTAAGTCTTAACCCAAGACTAAAATGTAAGTAATGCGGTACTAGAATATAGTTTTAGTAAGATTTATCTTTTTGTGAAGACTATTTGAGTGTACGCAAGCCCATAAACCCAATTTTTTGTCAATAATCTATGTGAGTTATTATAACCATACTAATGCGACTAGTTGGACTGGACGACGTTCTTCAGGCGTCAGAACTGTTATGATATTTGTCACCCTAGACTGGCCGATCTAATTGTAGCAGACAGTTAAGGTGTGGGGTTGTCAATCCCGTATAGATCAATATACAAGTATCACACTCTCCCTCCAATAGACCTTGGTTATAATGCAGGACTTAATGTGTACTATGGTAGGTACGGTGAAGCTGAATGTCTCACAACCAGTATCAACCAGTTTACTGAAAATTCGTTTTCTTGTGAATGAAATAATTATACCTTTAAATAATTATATGTTTCTTCTGAAATTATAGTGTAGTTTTGTGACTCCTAAACTATACCAATTATAGTTTATCATGTTTGTTTGTCAATAACATTTATATAATCATTTAAGGAAAATGTATAGTAATTATCTTGTCTAGTTTCAAATTGTAAGGTCAAAACATTATATTTTTGGATTGTAACTCACAAAATAGTGAAATAACTAGAATGTACTCCTTTTTGTTATAAAAGATATATTTTAGTAAAAAGCTTCAAAAATCATGTAGTTTTGCAAGTCATAAATTTTATTATGGTTTTATAATGCAGATTATGTTTGTTTTGTTAGTTTTGCATTTCAAAACTATTATATATATCACAAATAATTGCAAAAAAGCTAATGATAACCATATCTTATGCAAATAATATCTTATAAAGATGAAAACATGTAAATATTTGTGTGATAAAAAAAGTTTTACTTGTATCCCCCCTAAAACATGAAAAACTTGAAAATGTGGGGGTATGAACTCACCTTGAGTGGCTTTGTGGGTTGTTTGAAGAGAGGATGCGAAGATTCCAAGCTTAAACACTTGAATGGAGTTGATGAACTTCTTGGAAATGTTATTATCCTATAATAATGTGTGTAAAGATGATGAAAGTAACACAAAAATATATAAAAACACTTGGGTATGACGAAAATACTTACCAAAAATCTAAGGACCACTTGAAGGAGGTAAATCCTTGGAAGAACTTGAGCTTGTTTTTTTTGAGAGAATAAGGAAGGTTGAAGATGAAAGAAGATCATAATGGTGGGGGATTTTACTTTCGGCTGAAGATATAAAAGGATGGATGGGATGTTTTCATTGTTATTTGTGGGATAAAACATAGTTATATGTTGGATAATAGTTTTTATGAGATAATGGTGCATCCATCACCTCACAAAGTCAACCTTCTTTGTCTTATCCTTTAGCCTAATTCCCATGCATCAACCGATAACATGTGTTCTCGGTCTAAGGGTGCCACCGAGAACAAGGGATGATGTCGGTCCAATAGAGAGGGAGAGACCGAGAACACTAGAGTCTTCGGTCTTAATGAGTTCTCGGTCGAGGGAGTTTTCGGTCATAAGAGGCTTTGTGGTCTTAGGGGTTCTCGGCCTAGAGAGGGTTCTCGGTTTTATACATGATTTTAGTTCTAGGCTTAAAACACTTTTAAATACAAATTGAAATTTCTAACTTCTTGATTTATCTTCTTGACTTTCAAGTGTTTTTTATGGATGTGATTTTCAAGCATAAGTATGTATATATATATATATATATATATATATATATATATATATATATATATATATTTATGTCATACACATGATGCCTTCTTGACTTTCAATGATTTTTATTGCAACACATATACGTTGTGCGTACATTTATACACAAAACCCTTTAGACTTTGTTTGACTCAAAATTTTTCTAGTTGTCACAGTAAGAAATGGCTCCAGTAGCACAATCAAACCCAAATACCTTGCAATACGCTAGTCCAGGGACTGTGGAATGCTGATCTGCTTAGTTAGCAGCTCCAAACCCCGCCTACTGTAAGAATCTCGGTCAGGAATGATAAATACGGGTGTGTCGGCCAGTCATGAGGAAATGGCCCAACTCGTTGTCGTCTATTCATCGTGGAACCTGAGAAAATAAATTAGGAACATTAGTGAATTAGCATAAAAACTTGAAAATAGAAAACCTAGAAAATTTTAAACCTCGTGTGAAGTTCATCACGCACGGGGTGCATATGAACATGTGCCCCAGACATCTTCATATGCGTCACACGCCTCAAGAACATGACAAAGAACATATCAAAATTTGGCCCGATTTCGTCCAATATTCATCCTAGGAAGCATACAGGTTCGATAATCGATACTTCCACAAGCAAATTACAACAACAATTTGACTTAAAACGCAATAGAAATTCAGATTTAACCAAAACCCTAAGTTTTTCCCAAAAACTCGAAATGCTTCAAAATTAGAGCAGTATAACGAGGTTTAACGACAATCGACTATAGAGCTACTAGAATAAGTAGATATACTATCTACCTAACCCGTCAATTTCACAATATCACACCAAATTTGGAAAAATTCCAAAATTCTCACAAACTTAAAAACAGGAAATTTGAATCCATTATCAATGGAAATATGTTAAGGATTAGGACACGTGTACCTAGAAGGAAGGAGAATCGGATGGAGGAAAACGAGTGTTCTTCAAAAGGACGGCAATAACTTGCATTTTCGAAAAAAAAAGGTTTTATATATGTTTTACACTTATAGTTTATAAAAACACGGTATCATGGATATTGCATGTATCCAACAATTCATGTACCTTTTTTTAAAATTTATATCACTTGTTATGAGGTTCTATAGGTGTCAAATAAAACTTCATTTTATTTTCCATTATCCGCAATTAATTATAAACTAAAATCCGATATTTTAAAGTTTAGTCGTAAAGCGGTTTTAAGAACCGGTAAGAGTCTTAATAAAACTTTGATTTATATTTAAGACTTGAAGTTTTTGATGAGCTCTAAAATCCTAATTTTAAATCTCCTTTTAACAATCAAAAGCTTATGACTTCATGAATTTGTAGAATAAACTCATTTTATTTTATAAACTTAATTTTATGCATCTTATGATAAAAGTCATATTTTGATAAACTAAAACTTGGGTGATGATACTTATGTTTTAAATCTCATTTGATATGCATAAAACAGAATATCAACATGTTGCGTTATGTTTAAAACACCAATATCATATATTAAATTTCGACGCAAAAAATAATCACTAGTTTTATTATTTGCCGTTATAACGCTAAAAACCAAATTTAGTATTTTTAATAAAAACTCCTTGTTTATTATAAAGATATGGAGTTTATATAATGCTTAAACATATTTTAAACTATTTCAAATATTTTAAAGTTTGTTATTTATAAGTTTTACGATAAAACTATTTTCAACAAAAATTGATTTTTAACCGGTAACCGGTAAAACCTTTTTATAAATTATCCATTTATAAACATCTTATGTTATCTTTTAAATATTTTTTACTCAAACTCCAAATGATATAAAATCTTATGAAAAAATGTTATTTGACATGTAAAAACCATTTTCATACATAAAACATAACATACATTTAATATACAATAAACATCAGAAACATGCATTATAATGTGTATAAACCAAGCAATGTCCAGTTATAATTTTTGTGAGCCATCACAAGAATTATTAAGTATTTCCTAAAGGATTTAAGGGACACTTCAAAGAGTCTTCAAGTTCCCACTTGCCAAGTCAACTCTTGCTTGCAAAAGAACATCAAATCTTCATGTTGTGAAAGTTGCAACACTTAAACCATTAAGACTATAATTAAGCCCAAAACCAAGAGTAGAAGCTCATGGTTGGGATTATGGTCTCAAGTGGTCAAGTCATGTTCAAAATGGTCATTTCTTCATCTTGTTACATTTAAAAAGAAATACAACTAGTCTATCTGTAACAACCCAAATTTTTAAAAGAAAATTTTCATTTTTAATTAGTCAAACACATTTCCATAAAACATAAAATCCCAAGACAATTGTTTTCAAATCCACATTCATTACAACTTTATTTAAAAATATTAGAGTGTCCCATAAAACATCGGTGAGAGATTGCACGTCGCGCCATCAAGCCTTGCTCTTGCCCTTGGGCTCAGATGTACCTGCAACAAATCCACAAACTGTAAGCTAATGCTTAGTGAGTTCCCCAGAGCATACCGCACATACAATCCACATATCACATGTCATATTAACCATAAGGCTACATATACCACATAAGCCATGCATACAACATATATGGATGCCTTGGAAACCCTCCAAGGTCTTACTCCGGGTGCCTCCGGAACCCCCCTAGGTCTTAGCCCAAGGATGACCTGGAAACCTTCCAAGGTCTTACTCCGGGTGCCTCGGGAACCCCCCGAGGTCTTAGCCCATGTGCCTCGGGAACCCCACAAGGTCTTTACCAAGGATGCCTTAGAAACCCTCCAAGGTCTTATACATAGGTGCCTCGGGAACCCCCCCCCCCTGAGGTCTTTCATGCAAACGTCACAAATAATCAAGCATATCACATATTCCGTAGTCCACTATCTCATCACATAACAATTAATGGGATGGCCTTGGTGCCTTAGACCCATTGGTATGGCGAGGAGACTCACCTCTGTCCGAAGAATCCGAAACTGCTCTCCTAATTGTCTGTAACCTCCTGTGCTAATATACATGTATTAACCCATGTTAGGACATCACATAATCAAAAGGGAAACCCAAACCCCAAGTCCTTCCATGAAGGCCCAAATATCCTTTCTTTGCTAATAGGCCCAAAGTCCATGTCCAAAAATCATTATTGGGCCTCTTGGCCCAATAAGGCCCTACCATAACATCAATAACCCAAAACAGATAATATGGCCCACTATTCCCAAAATGCAACAAGGTCCAATAACCAAATGAGGCCCAACAGCTTAAAGGCCCAAACAGATCCAAGCCCATCTGTGGTGCGTACACTTAGCGTAGCACCCTGGTACGCGCAGCGTACTGAGTCTCTGGGACTTACACGCTGCGTACGCTAGATTACACCCAGCATACTAACAGATTAAGCACTTTCTCCATTAAGTGCTTAATACTCGATTCCCTTACGTCCAAAAGTCATATCTAAGCTTATTAAGACGACCTAGGGCATAAAGTTGGCAACTTTATGCCTTTGTGTGTCTCATATGCTCCCAAATCCCCCATTAAGACCTTTTTAAGGTTCTTAACCCATGCATGAGGTCAAAACACCCACCAAGACTTCATTTTTATGGTATAAATGGACCAAAGGACCTCAGATCTAACATTCCCATCCTCTGGAGTTGTAATGTCCTAAAAATACAGGCTAAAAATTTTATTTTTAAAATACATTATTAAAAAAACCAACAGTATAAGAAAACATCCATAATATCATGTCATGTCAAAAGTCAAAAACAAAGTAGAGATAATCAAAACATGTTATCATAAAGCAATATCAGAGTGTAATCCCAAAGATCTCGTGTGCGGAAAAGCATAGTGTGATGCGCTGCGATCAAGCCGACTCCTTTCCTTTTAACACGAAGTACCTGAAACCAAAACTGAAAACCGTAAGCACGAAGCTTAGTGACTTCCCCCATCATACCACATAACATACAATCACAAAGCATACATACTGTCGAGCAATTCTGGGGTGTCGACCTACCCGGTACGGCCATTATGGGGTGCCGACCTACCCGTGTCAATCCATTCTGGGGTGCTTACCTACCAATCTCAAGCCATTTTGGGGTGCTGACCTACCTGTCGGTCCTAACAACCGACCCTCGGGGACTATTCCACCCCTACTGCTACTATCACATATATCATAACATAAACATACTATCAGACATATCGGGGGTGTCCGAACTACCCTTCGATCCTAGCAACCGAACTTGGGGACTATTCCCCTCCTACTACCACTATCACCTATAACATATCATGCCAGCATATAAACATATCATCACATACTGTCACACATATCTGGGGTGCCTGACCTACCATTCGGTCCTAACAACCGAACTCTACTACTATCACATATAACATATCATGCTAGCATATAACATATCAGGTAGTAGCAAACCTAGATGATATCACAAAGACAATCATCTAACATATAACTCCTACTGGTGGGCCAGCATTGTGGCCGTAGATCCACCACTACTGGAAGGTAACTCACCTCACACTATTGAAGTCCCGAAGACACAATTCCACACTTGCTGAAGTCCTGCAGACTTGACCCCAACTGCTGGCTGACAGATTCCCAAATTGTCAACACCAAAATAACACCCAATTAATAATTGGGTCCCAATACATAACCATAAGTACATTCTTTGGGTAATTACTACATTACCCCTAGCTTGGCTTATTCAAGCCCAAGGCCCAATCCATAGGCCCAAAGTCAATTAGGAATCAAAGCCCAACACAAGGCCCAATTTTCCAAATTGGGCTTAGGCCTATACATGGTCTCAATCTAAGGCCCAACATCATATAATCATTAAGGCCCAAACTATGGCCCATCTATGGCCCAATTTTCCAAATTAGGCCCAAGCCCCTTACATGGGCCTTACCCTAGGCCCATTAAATTACTCTAGACCATTTGCTTGATCTTGGATAGCCCATTTAATAACCCAATCATCAAGGCCCAATAGAAAGGCCCAACAATAAACCCAAGTGAAATTAGGGTTTCACATAAAATGATGATTAGGGTTAAGTTTCCTACTTAACCCATTAAGGAATTAATCCATTAAGTCCAATATTGCTTAGATTAATTTCCGCCAATGATTATTATTTAATATTCCAAGTTATTAATAAGTCACGTGTGTCTCGATTAATTCCCCAAAATTAGGGTTTTGATGGCATTAGGGTTTTCCAAACCCTAATTTGGGTTTCCAACCCAAATACTAGCCCATTTGTTAATTTGTTGGGCTTTTAGATCAATTAGGGCTTTATTGGGCCTATTAAGCCCATTAGGGTTTAATCGGGTCCATTAAGCTTCTTTGGGCCCATTTGAGCTTCTTTGGGCCCATTAGGGTTTCAAGCACCCTAAACGAATCAACACAACGAGGCAAAGCATACCGCCACCCAACACGGCGGCCAGTGGTGGGAGGAGGCGGCAGCCACCACCCTAAGGTACACTAGTAAACCTTGATGAACCTAATAGCTATGAGTGATGCCATGGCAGGCCCGGAGTCTGTAAAATGGAAAGAGGCAATGGATAGCGAGATCCAATCCATGTATGATAACCAAGTTTGGAATTTGGTTGATTACGTGCCCGGACGTAAGACCGTTGGGTGCAAATGGATCTTCAAGAAGAAGACCGACGTGGATGGGAACGTACACACATATAAAGCGCGATTGGTTGCGAAGGGCTTTACTCAAACTCCCGGAGTTGACTATGATGAGACCTTCTCACCAGTTGTGAAGATTAAATCTATCAGAGTGATGCTAGCAATTGCCGCATTTCATGATTATGAGATTTGGCAAATGGATGTCAAGACCGCTTTCCTTAACGGAAAATTGGCTGAGGATGTTTACATGGCTCAGCCAGAGGGGTTTGTGGATCCGAAGCATCCGGATAGAGTGTGTAAGCTTGAGAAGTCCATTTATGGACTTAAGCAAGCATCTCACAGATGGAATCTTTGTTTCGATGAGAAAGTCAAAGAGTTTGGATTTGTACGAAGCGAAGACGAATCTTGTGTATATGTCAAAGCCAGTGGGAGTATAGTAAGCTTCGTCGTTCTATATGTCGATGACATATTACTCATAGGAAACGACATCCCGACTCTGCAGGAGGTAAAGTCCTGGCTCGGGAAGTGCTTCGCTATGAAGGACCTCGGAGAAGCTTCTTACATTCTGGGAATAAGGATAGTAAGAGAAAGAAGTAAGAGACTAATTGGACTTAGTCAGAATACTTACTTAGAGAAAGTACTAAAACGCTTTAGTATGGAAAATTCAAAGAAGAGAGAACTACCGATACAAAGTAATGCCAAATTGAGTAAGACTCAAAGTCCGAGTACCGAAGCTGAGATAGCAGAAATGAGCCGAGTACCATATGCTTCCGCAGTTGGCTCAATCATGTACGCTATGACTTGTACTCGCCCTGATGTAGCCTTCGCTTTGAGCATGGTTAGCAGATATCAAGGAAATCCTGGCAAAGCACATTGGATTGCGGTGAAGAATATCCTTAAGTACCTTCGGAGGACGAAGGAATGGTTCTTAGTCCTCGGAGGGAGTGATGACTTGAAGGTGCGAGGGTATAGTGACGCCAGTTTTCAGACCGACAGGGACAACTACCGTTCGCAGTCGGGCTGGGTCTTTACCCTAAATGGAGGAGCAGTGACATGGAAGAGTTCCAAGCAGGAAACCGTAGCTGATTCTACGTGCGAATCAGAGTACATTGCAGCGAGCGAAGCGTCGAAGGAGGCAATATGGCTAAAGAACTTCATCGGTGATCTTGGAGTCGTACCTACCATAAAGGAGCCCATGGAAATTTTCTGTGATAACGAAGGAGCGGTTGCCTTGACCAAGGAACCGAGGGATCATGGTAGATCAAGACATATCGACAGAAAATATCACTTCATCAGACATCGTGTAGAAGAAGGACAACTCGTAGTGAAGAGGATATCATCAGAAGATAACCCAGCAGATCCGCTTACGAAGGGACTGAGTAGGGTTAAGCATTTGCAGCATGCTAGGAGTATTGGGCTGAAGGATGATATTAGCGTAGATTAGATAGTATTAGAAACGTGTAATAGATAAATGTAATTGACATTTGATGATTAAATAAAGGAGTTTTATTTATGAGTAATGTTACTATCTTATGTTAATTGTTTAGCTATTGTTTCACTTTGCATGTTTTGACTTCCAGAATAGTTGAAATTATTAGGAATAATAGAATTGTTCAAATTGTCCACAATCGTTCATATGTTGGAAGTAGATATGAAAGAAGATTGTCATGAATTGGTGTGTAGAATGTCTAAATTGTGTTAGACATAGCAAAGGATTGCTGCAACGTTCATGAGTGCTTATGAACTAGTTTTGAGCATTGGAATAAACCCGCGCTTGCTGGAATCACCTTATGGAATACGATATAAAAGGTGATCGCAAGATGATAATATCATATAGTCTTAAAACCTAGATATATGGTTTATTATTTGTCAATTGATTGTACATTGATAATACGAAAACGCATCAGTAACTTGGTGTTATAAAACGTATTGTTGTGTATAGTTGGTTAATGAATAAGTAAATGCATATAAGTCGAAGTTTATCTGTAACTTTTATCTAAGAAGGTAAAAGCGATATCTCGGCCGCTCGATGATTTGATTTGACTTATGTGCCGGGCCCGGTCAGAACTGAATTGATGTGTTCGATTAAGTTCTATGTCAAATAAATCAGAGATCGAGAAACCTAAATGCTTGACTAACCATTCCATAGGATTGTCAGCATGATATCTAACAGAGGACTGTACGTTCCCTTATCTAAAGGACAAGATTGATTAGATCAGAGTTGACAGCGTCTTTGAGAGCTACGGTTGCAAACCGAATTGTACTTGTATAGTTACTAGACTTATCCAAGTGGGAGACTGTTGGAATAGTGTCTAAGGCTGTAACTATATCCGGTTGTGCATGGTCCTTTTGGGTTGCCTTCACCATAGCAACTTGATAGGATGATTTATTAAGAGAGAGTAAATATTATTAGTATATTATGAGAATAATATAATGAATAATATATTTGTTATTTGATTAATATAAGTCATAGAATTAATTAGAATTAATTTGGTGACTTAAAGAGATTAATTAAATAAAGGGGTATAAACTGTCAATTGGTTGATAGTTAAGCTTTAGACTGTAAATCCATTTGGATATACTATGGACGGATTCTAAGAGGATTAGGATAGCTAAAATCGTCCATTAGAGATATCTAGGAATGGATTTGGATAGCCTTAAGAGAAGATTATCTGATAGGGACTTATCTGTAATCCTTAAGGAGTCTACAAGTATAAATAGACCCCATGGCTGATGGAATTCGACACTTGACCTAAAGTAAGGAACCTCTGGTCGATATTCCTCCCCTCTCCTCTCTCCCAAATCATCCTCCTTGCTTTGGTGTTTGTAAGCCATTAGAGGAGTGACATTTGTGACTCTAGAAGCTCCAAGACCTCAAGATCAACAAGGAACTCAAAGGTATGATTCTAGATCTATTTCAATGTTGTTATTTAACCTAATTAGTAATTAGAAGTCTTGGATTCAAAGCATGTTTATTAGAAAGCCTAGATCCGAGCATTAGGGTTTTGCATGCGCACATAGGAAAGTTCTTATGACTAAAACCCATCAGTGGTATCAGAGCCTAGCTTGGTTTTCTGTAAATTGTTGCTTGATTAACTGAAACAAACCTGCAAAATTCGATTTTTGGTTTCTGAGTCATGGACTCGGCGAGTCTCAAAGTGGACTCGGCGAGTAGGCCTGACTCGGCGAGTCCCTTTGTGCACTCGGCGAGTCCAGGCGTCAGGAATGGGCAGATTCGGGATTTCTTTGTGTTTATCTTATCTTAACTTACCATAAACTAATTAGATCAATATTAATTCGTTTTTCTGATAAATATAACTATTATCTTGATCTAGTTAAAGGTAATTATCAACTAATTAAATATTTAATTTCCTTATATGATAATTAATTAATTATTTAACTATTTTGGTAATTATCTTTCAAAGAAATCTTGAATAAATCAAATATAGATAATTAGGATATTAATTGTTAATTGGAATTATTTGTTATTTGATCCTCCATGTTTTAAATGTTTAAAACCTACCCTCATGTTTTGAAATTTACTTTTGTGATTAAAAGTTTTAATTTAGACAACTTAAATTTCAAACCCTAGATTTTAAAAGGTTTTAAAATACAACCCTATACTAATATGATATTACTAGAATAATACATATATATATATATATATATATATATATATATATATATATGTATAACTAAATGCTAGTCTTACCGTTAGTAGGCCTCATTCACGAAGCCAATCTATAAGGTGGGTATAAGGTTGCGGCCTATAAAATGGCGCTTAATGGGTGTACACTCACACCCACCGCTTGCTTGAATGGTGGAGGGTCGTTAGCCGAACGGGTAGGATAGGGAAACCTCATCCTCTCATTAAAAGTATAATAAGAAATACAAAGTAACTACACATTTTTTAAAATTTCCCAATCCTAGTTACTTTAGGAAAACTGAATTGATGCAACCCCATGAAATCACACTTTGCACCTTGCTAAGATGTTAGTGGAGCGCGTGTGGTTTACCGGCACACTAATTGATTCTAAGCGAAGGTGGCAAAGGGTGATTCATTGTTTATCATAGTTCGATGGAGCGTGTGTGGTTTACCGGCACATCGAATAGATGATCGTTACAATGAAGGCACCATGTGAATTTGCATGGTAATTCACACCCGCTTTGTGATCCTCGGCATCCCAGTCGCAAACAAGAGGGGCATATCGAGATTTAAACATGCCATTGACTAGTTTCAATGAATCTCATCCGAACCTAGGAATTCTCAAAAACACTTAGGACTAATAGTTTAGGTTTTTGTGATGGAGAATTAGTGAATCGTCATTCACTTACCTTCAATTTATTTACATGTTAGATTACGGCATCCCTTTTCTAGTATGTAAATGTTATTGTTGGATCCTAGCCCTAATTTTCTTATTGGGTGATAATTAGGGATTCTTATTCTAATCTATCTTTGTCCTTTTCTAATTGTAGATGTCGAACGCAAACAACGCTGCTGCTAGTTCTTTCACATTGATGAGCCTTTGCCAAAAGGTCACCTTCGATGGAACGAACTTTAGCGAATGGATAAGATACATTCGCACCATTGCTCGCTATGAGGACAAAGAGTATGTCCTTGATGAGAAGCTCGAGAAAATCAACACCGAAATCGCTACTCTAGCCGAAATCACCGCCTTTGAAACTCATGAGCGAGATGCAACGAAGGTACATTGCATCATGATCGCCACCATGAACTCCGAATTCCAAAAGTCCTACGAGGACATGTACCCGTACGAGATGCACCAAGACTTATTGGAGAGGTACCACCAAAACGCGAGACAAGAGAGGTACGAGATTTTCACTAACATGATTTCCGCGAAGATGGGTCGTGGAGAATCTCTTACCGTGCACTTGCAAAAGATGCAAAGGTATGTCGACCGCCTTCGCAAGTTAAATGTTGACTTCGGTGAGGACTTGGCGATTGACATGGTGCTTCACTCTTTACCTCCGATGTACAACCAATTTAGGATGACCTACCACATGAACAAAGAAGAGGTCACCCTAAGCAAGCTCCAAGGTCTCTTGAGGGTTGCTGAGAGCAACTTCAAAGACAAGTCTGTTGCACCTACTCCCAATCCGCCCGCTGCTCCTGTCTTGGCTATTGGACAAGGGAAGGGAAAGAAGAGGAAAGCTTCATCGAAGAACTTTCGCAAGGTGAAAGCCCGAGATGGTGCCTCTTCTAGTGGGACCAAAGTTGATCCCGCTAAGCCCTGCTCTAACCCGAAGGAGGCAGAGTGCCACCACTGCCACAAGATAGGACATTGGAAGAGAAGTTGCCCGGATTACCTGCAAGCAATCAAAGAAGGAAAGATCAAGCCATCTTTCGCAGGTATATATACAATCAAATCTAACGATTCTAATCATGCTATTTCTTGGGTCCTTGATACCGGTTGTGGTTATCACATTTGTTCTAATGTGCAGGGACTAAGAAGAAGTAGGGATGTGGAGCAAGGAAGGATCAATCTAATCATGGGGAACAGAAGATCGTCGCCTGTGACCAAGATTGGAGTGTATTCCTTAGTGCTTAGGAATAGTTTAGTTTTAGATTTGAACAATTGTTGCTATTCGCCAGAAATGGCAAGAAACATCATTTCATTTCATGGTTTATATAGACAAGGATTTAGATTTTTTTTTAATAATGAGAATGGTTCTATTTTGGCTCATCTAAATGGTGTCTTTTACTTTGAAGCTATACCATGTAATGGAATATATGAAACCGTTATGATTGTTGATAACTTTGGAAATGATGTTTTAAATATTGATTCTTCCACTAGTATGGATAAAGCATCCTTGTGGCATTGTCGTCTTGGACATGTTAACAAGAAACGCATAGCCCAACTCCAAAAGGATGGAGTGTTGGAGTCATTCGACCTTAGGGAAGATGACACATGCGAGTCTTGTTTGCTTGGAAAGATGACTAAGTCGCCCTTCACGAGTACTTGTGAAAGGGGCGAGGGTCTATTGGACCTAATACATACCGATGTATGTGGACCGTTTAGATCAAACACGAAGGATGGAAACCGCTTCTATGTGACTTTTACCGATGACTATAGTAGATATGGGTATATCTACTTAATAAAGCAAAAGTCAGACACCTTTGAAAGGTTCAAGGAGTTCAAGAATGAAGTGGAGAATCAATTGGGCAGGAAAATCAAGATGCTTCGATCCGATCGAGGAGGAGAGTACCTAAGTCTTGAATTCCACGATTATCTCAAGGAGTGTGGAATAGTTTCACAATTGACGCCTCCTAGGACACCGCAGTTGAATGGTGTGGCAGAAAGGCGTAATCGAACCTTATTGGATATGGTTCGCTCTATGATGAGTCGTGCTTCACTACCAATCTCTTTTTGGGGGTATGCCTTAGAGACTGCTGCCCATATCCTTAACTGAGTCCCTACTAAAAAGGTTGCCAAAACACCTCACGAGATGTGGACAGGGAAAGCTCCCTCGTTGGCACATATCAAGGTTTGGGGTTGCGAGGCTTTCGTAAGACGAGATACTCACGACAAGCTTGAACCTCGAAGTGAGCGATGTATTTTCATCGGCTACCCGCAGACATCCTTTGGATACCTCTTCTATAGACCGAAGGACAATGTTGTCTTCGTTGCGAGGAGAGGAGTTTTCCGAGAGCGAGAACTCATAAGCCAAGGAGACAGTGGGAGGCAAATCGAACTTGAGGAGATTCAAGATTCGATAGATGAAGGAACCTCTACCGCTGGCGTTCAACCCGAGGAGGAAACTCCGGTTGAACCAATTGACGAATCCTTACCTCTTAGACGTTCCGATAGAGTTAGAGTTCATCCCCAGTTTTATGGTTTTCACATTACTACCGAAGGGGACACGTATATTAGTGATGGTACACTAGTAAACCTTGATGAACCTAATAGCTATGAGGAAGCCATGGCAGGCCCGGAGTCTGTAAAATGGAAAGAGGCAATGGATAGCGAGATCCAATCCATGTATGATAACCAAGTTTGGAATTTGGTTGATTACGTGCCCGGACGTAAGACCGTTGGGTGCAAATGGATCTTCAAGAAGAAGACCGACGTGGATGGGAACGTACACACATATAAAGCGCGATTGGTTGCGAAGGGCTTTACTCAAACTCCCGGAGTTGACTATGATGAGACCTTCTCACCAGTTGTGAAGATTAAATCTATCAGAGTGATGCTAGCAATTGCCGCATTTCATGATTATGAGATTTGGCAAATGGATGTCAAGACCGCTTTCCTTAACGGAAAATTGGCTGAGGATGTTTACATGGCTCAGCCAGAGGGGTTTGTGGATCCGAAGCATCCGGATAGAGTGTGTAAGCTTGAGAAGTCCATTTATGGACTTAAGCAAGCATCTCACAGATGGAATCTTTGTTTCGATGAGAAAGTCAAAGAGTTTGGATTTGTACGAAGCGAAGACGAATCTTGTGTATATGTCAAAGCCAGTGGGAGTATAGTAAGCTTCGTCGTTCTATATGTCGATGACATATTACTCATAGGAAACGACATCCCGACTCTGCAGGAGGTAAAGTCCTGGCTCGGGAAGTGCTTCGCTATGAAGGACCTCGGAGAAGCTTCTTACATTCTGGGAATAAGGATAGTAAGAGAAAGAAGTAAGAGACTAATTGGACTTAGTCAGAATACTTACTTAGAGAAAGTACTAAAACGCTTTAGTATGGAAAATTCAAAGAAGAGAGAACTACCGATACAAAGTAATGCCAAATTGTGTAAGACTCAAAGTCCGAGTACCGAAGCTAAGATAGCAGAAATGAGCCGAGTACCATATGCTTCCGCAGTTGGCTCAATCATGTACGCTATGACTTGTACTCGCCCTGATGTAGCCTTCGCTTTGAGCATGGTTAGCAGATATCAAGGAAATCCTGGCAAAGCACATTGGATTGCGGTGAAGAATATCCTTAAGTACCTTCGGAGGATGAAGGAATGGTTCTTAGTCCTCGGAGGGAGTGATGACTTGAAGGTGCAAGGGTATAGTGACGCCAGTTTTCAGACCGACAGGGACAACTACCGTTCGCAGTCGGGCTGGGTCTTTACCCTAAATGGAGGAGCAGTGACATGGAAGAGTTCCAAGCAGGAAACCGTAGCTGATTCTACGTGCGAATCAGAGTACATTGCAGCGAGCGAAGCGTCGAAGGAGGCAATATGGCTAAAGAACTTCATCGGTGATCTTGGAGTCGTACCTGCCATAAAGGAGCCCATGGAAATTTTCTGTGATAACGAAGGAGCGGTTGCCTTGACCAAGGAACCGAGGGATCATGGTAGATCAAGACATATCGACAGAAAATATCACTTCATCAGACATCGTGTAGAAGAAGGACAACTCGTAGTGAAGAGGATATCATCAGAAGATAACCCAGCAGATCCGCTTACGAAGGGACTGAGTAGGGTTAAGCATTTGCAGCATGCTAGGAGTATTGGGCTGAAGGATGATATTAGCGTAGATTAGATAGTATTAGAAACGTGTAATAGATAAATGTAATTGACATTTGATGATTAAATAAAGGAGTTTTATTTATGAGTAATGTTACTATCTTATGTTAATTGTTTAGCTATTGTTTCACTTTGCATGTTTTGACTTCCAGAATAGTTGAAATTATTAGGAATAATAGAATTGTTCAAATTGTCCACAATCGTTCATATGTTGGAAGTAGATATGAAAGAAGATTGTCATGAATTGGTGTGTAGAATGTCTAAATTGTGTTAGACATAGCAAAGGATTGCTGCAATGTTCATGAGTGCTTATGAACTAGTTTTGAGCATTGGAATAAACCCGCGCTTGCTGGAATCACCTTATGGAATACGATATAAAAGGTGATCGCAAGATGATAATATCATATAGTCTTAAAACCTAGATATATGGTTTATTATTTGTCAATTGATTGTACATTGATAATACGAAAACGCATCAGTAACTTGGTGTTATAAAACGTATTGTTGTGTATAGTTGGTTAATGAATAAGTAAATGCATATAAGTCGAAGTTTATCTGTAACTTTTATCTAAGAAGGTAAAAGCGATATCTCGGCCGCTCGATGATTTGATTTGACTTATGTGCCGGGCCCGGTCAGAACTGAATTGATGTGTTCGATTAAGTTCTATGTCAAATAAATCAGAGATCGAGAAACCTAAATGCTTGACTAACCATTCCATAGGATTGTCAGCATGATATCTAACAGAGGACTGTACGTTCCCTTATCTAAAGGACAAGATTGATTAGATCAGAGTTGACAGCGTCTTTGAGAGCTACGGTTGCAAACCGAATTGTACTTGTATAGTTACTAGACTTATCCAAGTGGGAGACTGTTGGAATAGTGTCTAAGGCTGTAACTATATCCGGTTGTGCATGGTCCTTTTGGGTTGCCTTCACCATAGCAACTTGATAGGATGATTTATTAAGAGAGAGTAAATATTATTAGTATATTATGAGAATAATATAATGAATAATATATTTGTTATTTGATTAATATAAGTCATAGAATTAATTAGAATTAATTTGGTGACTTAAAGAGATTAATTAAATAAAGGGGTATAAACTGTCAATTGGTTGATAGTTAAGCTTTAGACTGTAAATCCATTTGGATATACTATGGACGGATTCTAAGAGGATTAGGATAGCTAAAATCGTCCATTAGAGATATCTAGGAATGGATTTGGATAGCCTTAAGAGAAGATTATCTGATAGGGACTTATCTGTAATCCTTAAGGAGTCTACAAGTATAAATAGACCCCATGGCTGATGGAATTCGACACTTGACCTAAAGTAAGGAACCTATGGTCGATATTCCTCCCCTCTCCTCTCTCCCAAATCATCCTCCTTGCTTTGGTGTTTGTAAGCCATTAGAGGAGTGACATTTGTGACTCTAGAAGCTCCAAGACCTCAAGATCAACAAGGAACTCAAAGGTATGATTCTAGATCTATTTCAATGTTGTTATTTAACCTAATTAGTAATTAGAAGTCTTGGATTCAAAGCATGTTTATTAGAAAGCCTAGATCCGAGCATTAGGGTTTTGCATGCGCACATAGGAAAGTTCTTATGGCTAAAACCCATCAAAAATAACACCCAATACATAATTGGGTCCCAATACATAACCATAAGTACATTCTTTGGGTAATTACTACATTACCCCTAGCTTGGCTTATTCAAGCCCAAGGCCTAATCCATAGGCCCAAAGTCAATTAGGAATCAAAGCCCAACACAAGGCCCAATTTTCCAAATTGGGCTTAGGCCTATACATGGTCTCAATCTAAGGCCCAACATCATATAATCATTAAGGCCCAAACTATGGCCCATCTATGACCCAATTTTCCAAATTGGGTCCAAGCCCCTTACATGGGCCTTACCCTAGGCCCTTTAAATTACTCTAGACCATTTGCTTGATCTTGGATAGCCAATTTAATAACCCAATCATCAAGGCCCAATAGAAAGGCCCAACAATAAACCCAAGTGAAATTAGGGTTTCACATAAAATGATGATTAGGGTTAAGTTTCCTACTTAACCCATTAAGGACTTAAGCACCAATAAAGAGGTATGTAATTCTACTAGTTTTATATTATATGTACTTTATATTATGCTAGTTAGAACAATACCTTGGAAATTGATAATTGTATGTATAATAGAGAAAACATAGATCCAAGGTATTTAGGGTTGCATGTACACCATAGGAGCGCTAGAATGCTCAAAACCCAACAGTGATATCAGAGTCTAGGTTGGTTTTCACTTATATTTGATGCAAACTGCTTAAAAATCGAAGTTTTGTGCTGTCTGGACAGGGGACTCGACGAGTCCAAGACAAAATGCATCCAACTCGCCACACTGCTTCAAGAGGCCACGACTATCCTTAACAAACAGAGGATACTGCCCCCAAATTTTCTCTATCTTCCACTTCTCTTTCATCACTCACTCGACGTGGGCCTCTTTGATCATATCCAACAAAGGAGAAATCACCATCATCCTCATACAAATGTTCCCAATCGAGGACCCTACCGTCTTGCGGCTCAAAGCATTGGCCACCACGTTGGCCTTACCTAGATGGTATAGGATCTCACAATCATAATCTTTCAACACATCCAGCGACCTCCTATATCGCATGTTGAGGTTTTGTTGATCCATCAAATACTTCAAACTCTTATGATCGGTATAAATGGTTCATCGCACTCCATACAAATTGTGCCTCCAAATCTTAAGGGCAAACACCACTACCCCAGTTCCAGGTCGTGAGTGTGGTAATTCGCCTCATGAGGCTTCAACTGCTTCGAGGCGTAAGATATCACGTGCCTCCTCTGCATCAGTACCGCACCAACCCTAAAATTGATGCGTCACAGTACACTGCCAAATCGTCTAACCCCTCGGGTAGTACTAGTATCGGAGCCCCGCATAACCTCCGTCTCAGGGTCTCAAAAGCTGTCTGCTAATCCGTGCCCCACCGAAAGGTCACATTCTTCTTGGTTAAGTGGGTCAATGGCACAACAATCTTGGCTGGATCGGCCGAAATGCCCTCCGGATTGATGATATGTCCAAAAAATTGTACCTCCCGTAGCCAACAATCACACTTGGAGAACTTTGCATATAGCTTCTCCGCCCTCAGGGTCTCTAGTAGCTCCCTCAAATGCTGCTCATGCTGCTCCCTGGTCTTAGAATAGACCAGAATATCATCAATAAAAACGATCACCGGCCGGTCCAGCATCGGTCTACATGTTGGATTAGTGTCTAAGCACGTAACTATATTTGGTAAGTTTTTGACCCGGTTGTGCATGGTCCTTTTGGGTTGCCTTCATCAAAGCAACTAGATATGATGATTTATGAAGAAAGAGGTTAATTATGGTTTATTAATATATTATATGAATAATATATTAATAGAGAAATCATAGAGTTTAATTAATACCGGACAATAATTAATTAAGAAATTAATTTTGAATATCTAATCAATGGAAAGCCAAGGTATCAACTTTATACCTCAAATGAGTCAGAAATGCAGCTCAACTTTCGGATCTACTGACTTCCTATTGAATCCTCAAGCTTCTCCTTCCTTCTCAAGCTTCAAAATCACCAAGAACACACAAAGATGGCTCAAAAACACTCAAAGGTGGATTAGGGTTTCGTAGCTAGGGTTTGGGGTGATGGAGGCTGCAAATGAGGCCAACCTTTGGAGGTTAAGGTGTTTAAATAGGGTGTAAAACCCTAAAATTAGGTTTTCACTCTAGCAGCCCTAGCCGTCGAGTTGAGGCTCTCAACTCGTCGAGTAGACTTCAAGTCCCACGTCCAAATTCTATTCCTACTCGACGAGTTTGGGGCCTCCAACTCGTCGAGTCCCTTCGCAAAAATGACTAATTTGGTTTAAAATACATACTAGGATCCAGGCATTACAAATCTCCCCCATCTTTTTAGACTTCATCCTCGAAATCTGCTGCATCTGGGAATAGCTCTGGGTATTCCTCCGTCATCTCGTCCTCTGACTCCCAAGACCATTCTGAGCCCTTGCGGTGCTGCCATTGAACCTTCACTAACTCAACCCTCTTGTATCTCAGATACTTCGTCTTCCTATCGAGGATGGCTACTGGTCTCTCGATGTAGTTCAAGCTGTCGTCCACCTGAATATCCTCCAGGGGCACCACTGCAGAGTCATCTACCAAGCATTTCCGCAACTGGGAGACATGAAAGGTGTTGTGGATCTAACTAAGCTTGGCTGGCAGATCCAGCCTATAGAACACCTTGCCCACCTGGGCTATAACCCTGAAAGGGCCAATGTACCTGGGGCCTAACTTGCCCTGCTTCCTGAACCAGATGACACCTTCAGTAGGACCATATCTCCTACCTAAAATTCCAGGTCCGAACAATGCTTGTCGACATAACTTTTCTGCTGACTCTGAGCAGTCTGAAGCCTGCTCCGAACCTGCTGGATCTTCTCCGTCGTCTTGAGTACCACTACGGTACTCCCCATGACCCTCTGTCTGACCTCACCCTAACATATCGGGGTTCTGCACTTCCTCCCATATAACATCTCTAACGGAGGACGGTCGATACTCGTCTGGTAGCTATTATTGTAGGAAAACTATGCCAAGGGAAGGTAGGTATCCCAGCTACCACCAAAGTCTACGACACACGCTCACTGCATATCCTCCAAAGTTTGGATGGTCCGCTCACTCTGACCATCCGTCTGCGGGTGAAAAGCAGTGTTAAAGTGCAGACGAGTACCCAACTCGTCATGAAATTTCTTCCAAAATCTGGAAGTAAATCGCATGTCCTGGTCAGAAATCACAGAAAATGGCACCCCGTGTCGAGCTACTACCTCTCTAATGTAGATGTTGACCAGCTTCTCGGCCGAAATACTCTCATGGATCGGGATGAAATGGGCACTTTTCGTCAACCGATCCACGATGACCCAAATTGAATGCACTCCCCGTGCGGTCCTGGGAAGCTTCGTGATGAAATCCAGAGTAATATCCTCCCAGTTCCACATAGGGATATCCAATGGCTGTGTCTTTCCGTGAGGTCTCTGGTGCTCAGACTTGACCTTCCTGCAGGTCAAGCACCTCCTCACATACCAAGCTATATCCCGCTTCACGCAAGGCCGCCAATAATCAGGAGGAAGATCTCTATACATCTTCGTTGCCCTGGGATGGATGGAAAATATGGACTTGTGCACCTCCTCCATTAGGATCTGGCGCACACCACATGTATACGGAACCCACACTTTGCAGTGTAGTGTCAAAGGCTCACAGCTATCATAGTCGAAAAAGGAAATCTAGCCCACGATACGCTCACTCTTCCAGTATTCCTCCTTCATATCCTCCTGTTGGGCCTCCCGGATCTTCTCCAGAAGCGGAGTCACTACTGTCTTCCTCAAACAAATATCTCTAATCGGGGCTACAAATGCCTTGCGGATAAGTGCAGCCGCTACAACATTGGGCTTCCCCGGGTGGTAGAGGATCTCACAATCGTAATCGTTCACCACATCTAGCCACCGACGCTGCCTCATGTTCAGATTTGGCTGATCCATGAGGTACCTCAAGCTCTTGTGGCTAGTGTAAATGGTACAATGAACCCCAATGAGGTAGTGTTGCCAAATCTTGAGGGAGAAAACAACTGCCCCCAACTCCAGATCGAGCGTCGGGTAGTTTGCCTCGTGAGGCTTCAGCTGCCTCGAGGCGTAGGCCATGACGTGCCCTCTCTACATCAACACTACGCCCAAACCTGATATAGACGCATCCCAGGATACTACAAAATCATCAACGCCCTCTGGCAGGGTTAAGATTGGTGCCTTGCACAACCTCTGCCTCAAAGTCTCGAACGTTTCCTGCTCCTCAGGACCCCATCAAAATACAACGGCCTTCTTCGTCAGCCGGGTAAGGGGTACTGCTATCTTGGAGAATTCCTTTATGAATCTTCGGTAATATCCTGGTAACCCGAGGAAACTCCGAATCTCAGATGGAGACTTCAGAACCTCCCATCTCATCACGGCCTCCACTTTGGCCGGTCGACCAAAATCGTTGTGGTTGATAAGGTTCCCCAGAAACTGCACGTCGCGTAACCAAAACTCACACTTTGAGAACTTGGCATATAAGCTCTCCCACTTCAGGGTATCCAAGTAGCCAGATCTATGCTCAAGTTTGCCAACCTTCCTCTCTACTTTTGGGCCGAAGCAGTGGCCACCGCATGCTTTGTACAGAACCGAAGCATTTTGTGCAAGCGTCTGGGTAAAACTCCATATGAGGGCCTTAAAAACCGCAAGCCAAATGTAAGATTCTTCCATATCTTTGGGTGTAGATGTTTTGTGATCAACAACAGAGATCATCTTAACAAATTCGCACCAAAGTCTGATGAAGGCATCTTCCTTGACTACTCAACAAATAAAGTTGCGTACATAGTTCTCATTAGGCGCACAAGGCTAATAGTTGAAAGCTTCGATGTCAAATCGATGACTATTACGTCCGCAACACTACTCCATCAATCGAAAACAAAGCAATCCTGGAATGTGATGTTCCTGACACTTCGGGCCCATTAAACATATTTGAAGTTAACTATGATGATCTCTTCAACCCGATAGAGACTGCTAAACTATCCGAGGTTCTTGTGTCTCCTGAAGCCCAAATACAACATGCTGAAGTATCTGGTCCTACGCTATCCGATGATGTGTCACTGAATACTTCCACCTCGCTGGTTGAGGGGAAAACTCAACTCCAAATCATACGACAACCATCGAGGTTCCAGTACTAGAAGACACAACTCCAGTCCCTCTCCACAAAGGATTTCTACCATCAAACGTTTCTTCGGACTCGGATGATGAAAACATAGAGAATATCAACACCAGAACTGACCCAAGAGTTCTCACAATTCCAATAATCCAGGGGGAACCTTCTCAAATTCAAGAGGAACTTCCATCAGCAATCCAGGGGGAACCTCTTCCAATTGCTCAAAAAAATGTTAATCTCACTCCAACAGCCCAAGATGATTCCGTAGAATGTTCTCAATTCTAGGGGGAACAGTCGTCTCCATCTGTAGAATCTTCCGATATTGAAGACATTCCCTCTACCGCAGCTGCTGATCATCTGCAACCCCATCTACACGTATGGACGAAGGACCACCCACCAGGTCAAATCATTGGCAACCCATCCGCAGGTATCCAGAATCGATCTTCCACAGATTTATCTTATCACTGTCACTACGCAACATTTATGTCCTCGGTTGAGCCTCAAACGATCAAAGAAGCATTAATAGAACCAGACTGGATATCGACAATGCAAGAAGAATTAGAAGAATTCAAAAGAAATAAAGTGTGGCAACTCGTTCCAAAGCCACAAGGTCACACTATTATTGGTACTCGATGGGTGTACAAGAACAAGTTGGATGAATCCGGTGCGGTCATCAGAAACATGGCAAGGCTAGTTGCCAAGTGATATAGTCAACTTTCAAGTATTGACTATGATGAAACGTACGCTCCGGTGGCACGAATGGAAGCCATCCAAATCTTCTTAGCATACGTAGCTCACAGGAACATCAAAGTACATCAAATGGATGTGAAAAGTGTTTTTCTCAACGGTGAATTAAAAGAGGAAGTTTATCTTCAGGAACCTCTAGGCTTTGAAAGTCTTGAATTCCCTGACTACTTCTACAAGCTTGAAAAACCAGTCTACAGTCTAAAGCAAGCCCCAAGAGCGTGGTACGAGTCTCTCTCTGAATTTCTTGTCTCGTCTGGATACAAAAGAGGGGTGATTGATCCCACTTTATTTAGAAAGGCAAACAGTACTCACCTTATGCTTGTACAAATATATGTAGATGATATCATCTTTGGATCAACTAATCAAGGAATGGTGGATGAATTTGCTAAGCTCATGGCCAACAAGTTTCAAATGAGCATGAATAGAGAGATAAACTTCTTTCTAGGAGTTCAAGTGAAACAAGTCCCTCAAGGGATATTCATCCACCAGGAGAAATACCTTACTGAACTACTAAAGAAATACTCAATGCACAACTATTCTTCGGTTAAGGTCCCCATGGCCTTCAGATATAAGATATCTGCTGATCCCTCCAGCGAATAAGTGGATCACAAGACTTATAGAGGTATAATCGGCTCATTGATGTATCTCACCGCAAGACGACCAGACAGTGTCTTTGCAACATGGGTATGCGCAAGGTACCAGGCTGATCCAAAAATGTCACACATGACCACAGCCAAGCAGATTATAAGATACTTAAAGGGCAGCAAGACTCTTGGTGTATGGTACCCCGCAGGAAATGACTTCAGCTTACAAGCATTTACTAATGCAGATCATGCTGGATGCAGACTAGATCGAAAAAGCACCTCCGGTGGATGTCAATTTCTGGGCGGAAGACTCGTCAGCTGGTCTTCAAGGAAACAAAGTTGTGTATCACTGTCTACCGCAGAAGCTGAATATGTGGCCGCAACAAGTTGTTGTTCACAAGTCTTGTGGATGAAAACACAACTTATGGACTACGGATACAGAATGCTGAGAATACCAATTTATTGCGACTCTGAGAGTGCTATATCGATCTCCCACAATCCTATTCATCACTCTAAGACAAAGCGTATCGAACTACAATATCACTTCATTAAAGACCACATTCTAAAAGGTAACATTGAACTAATTTTTGTTCATACTCATGAAGAGATTGTTGATGTATTCACAAAGGTACTTGACTCTACAAAACTCAACAATTTCTTACAAATGTTAGGAATGATGAATCCGGACCCACAATTCTTTTTGAATTGATAGGTACCGCAGACCTTCCTTGGTCTTTGATTGCGGTCCTAATTGAATTTATTTATGATAGATAGTTTTGTTATATTTTATGTGTCGCAGTATATGTATCGCAGTATATTTCATGTACTGCAACCATATATCATATCTATCTCTCATTGGTCCTTATTGTTTGTTGTTACTAATTTTTGTTCAAGTGCTCTCCTCAACTCTTCTATTGCAGTCATCTAACCATCCATCCACAACACCAAAAGATCTATCCGCAATGAAGTCTCAATCCGCATCCACGTTGATTAATTTCTCATCTGCCTCATAAATTCATGAGACATTGTGTGCTATTTAATGATCATTGATTAAATAAGAAAAACATTCTCAAAAATAATTAAGAAGCATTCCTTGTGCAGCATATCACTGTCATAGTTCCATTTTTGAAATAACCTTTATGTCAGACCTATTTTAGGTATGATGACAAAAAAAGGATCAGTTTTCATAATCAAAACGTCAAATCCGTTTCATCTTCCTCCTTTGTACAACAGATTAACCCCTCACCACACATTCGTATGATGTGAGGTTATAGGGACTGACATTTCATTAAATGCAACCTATTTTGGAAAATAATAAAAAAATAAAGTAAATCTTTTAGTTAAACTTTCTATGGCCTAGATTATTTCTCCTAATCTGAATAAAAAACCAAACGTTTTTATCCGATTTACTTAGGGTAAAATAAATAATTTTTCCGCCAGTATAAAACCCTTTTTCTCTTCCCCAAGAAAGTTTTACAGTTTCTGAAATCTCTCAAGACGAACTTAATCTCTTCTTCATCTTCTTGCCAACCGTTTTCCTGCAAGTTCTTTAAACCCCTTTTTCAAAATGGTGAAATCGAACATCTGAAAGAAACATCTCAAGGCATCTGCGTCTGGACACCCAACTGGTTCAGACTCTGCTTCAAGAGACCAAATGCCAATGATTGCTTCAAGCAATTTTAGGGCAATGTTCAACGAGGATTCTTCTTATAATGCTCCAATCAAGTTGATGATCAAGTTCCTGTCAAATCACCCATTGTTTGGTCCGTTTGATGCTTTCACTGATGTTGTACCTCTTTAAACCCTCTTTAAGTGTGCTTTTTATGCATATCGCCCACTCAACAATCTTCAAGAGGTGCATCTAAATCTGGTGAATGATTCTTTGGTTATTCTGACCAAAGAAAAATTTCTAAACGCAATCAATCTGTTAGTTCATCCTTCTACGAAGTTCTTCACACCAAGCATGGTAGACATTTGATTGGCACTCTATCAGATGGGTTATCAAAAGAAGTTGAAAGGCATAGGCGAATTCAAGAAGAATTAGTTGCCTGCGGTATGGCAGTTCGTATGCCATGTTGTGATCCGCAGTTTATTTGGAAGAACAGGAGGAACTGGCAATATGGGTCTTAAGCTGTTAGAGTTGGTATGGAGCATATTTACTGGCCATGATGTTAACTACGATCAGATTCTATGGGATGACTTCTTGCAGTACATCCCCAAAGAAATTCCAAAAGAAAACCCTACCGAGCTCACCTTTGCAAGATTCTGGTCTCTATGCATCTCGGATCTTCATGCGGATGCAGGAGTAAGCATGGGCAACGATGTCAACCTCTTCATCACCAGAGATTTAAAAAGGTACAACCCTTCTAAAGATCAATATATTTTTGGACCCATTAGACGACTACCAGTCCACATACTGTCCACACTTAGACTTAAAACCATTGGTGTAGCAAGTCACATCGAGGCTACGGAAGGTATTAAGCCATACCTTCCTACCCCGCCTCTACCAGCCTCAACCGCAACCATCAATCCTGGTAGTAACGCAGCTCCATCTTCCACCACTCCATCCAACATACCTTTATCAAAAAGGGTCAAGAAGGTAGCCTCAGCCAACCAAGGCCCCCGCAACGTCACCAAGAAACACGAAACCCCAACAAAGAAAGATGCTCCCAAACACACTGAACCATCCAAGAAAAGGAAACTCCAACAAATTGTGCCCTCGGATGACGATTCAGATGACAATCAATCTCACTCTTCCTCCATGAGTAATTATGATGATGACGCACAACCCATTGCTATCTTTAAGAAAAGAAAAACCAAATCCAACGACCAAATGTGTGACCGGACTGATACCTCAGCCTCTCAAAAGGCTCCGGTAGTCCTTGGGGTGGACGCAGACCCATTCAATACAACCATCACTTTCCACTCAGACACAGAAAGTGTGTCTATTTCACCCAATTATGGAGACTCCCCCCCCAAGATCACTCCCAAGGGGATGGAACTAGTTCTTGCCCTAAGGTCTCTAGGGCTTCCCGTCTACATTTCTTTTCTCCTGAGGAGTTGAACTCCATCCTTTTGTATGTCATCCAAACACTTCAAACACCTTCCCAACTGCAGGGCACTTCTTCAGCCCTAGCCAGAACTGAGCCGTGGCTAGACTTGACCATTGGTCAAGGAGACCAAGGAAGCTTAGGAAATCCTACTCTTCTTACATCTTTTCCAGATGGTTTAGGCACAGTGAGCACAAACGTGCAAGGATCTGTGAACCCGAGGGACACCTCGGTGCGCTTTCAAGGTTTTGACGGTGACAAATCAAATGATTCCTCGGAACATTACAATCCTGTTTCAGACACTGATATCAAGAAGTATGCCGATTTCTGTAGGGCATTTCGGGTAAGAAAGGAGCAACAAACCAAGCAACCTCAACAGAAACAACAGGAGATAGCTACGGTAGCCAAGTATTGGACAGACGCCATCAATAAGGGTAACACCGTAGCCACCATTCTGAAAGTACAAGAGTGGATGTCCACAATGGTTGAGACTGTCTGCAACTCTCAGTCCACTCTTGGTGGTGAAGGTACATCAAAACTCCCTCCAACTCCAATTGTTAGAGATTCTCAAGAAGATGGCACTGCAATCGAAGTTAGCTCTACACCAACATTCGGGCATGATGACTTTGATATCAATGAGATAATTCAACCTACTCCTTCAGATGATGATTTAATGATTTTGATGAGGAAGAAGCTTGGAGAGGCTCTCAACAGTCAACCTACAAGCCGAAAGAGAAGAAGAAGAAAAAGAAGATTGCTGTCTCAAGGAAGGAATTTCGGAGTCTACAAGCCAAAGTAGATCAGATCCTTGCTGCGGTTAAGCCCACTCAGCCGCAACCTGAAGAAATGACGGGACCGCAGTCCCTTATTGAAAGGATCGAGCGCCTTGAAACATGTGAACGACTAGCTGCTGAGCGGATTTCTCTAAAAGTTGAAATGGGAATTCGTTCCCTGGATGCAAGTCGTCAGGCTGATCATAAACACTTTATGGCTGCTGTGGAGTGCCTCATCTCTGAGGTATCCGCAATCAAGACAAATCTTCAAACAACCATTGCGGATCAGTCCACTCATTCGAAAAAGCTGATAGATGAAAGTCATACTACCTATGAGTCCACCATCTTGGTCCTCCAATCTGCAATCAACAGACTTCAAAGCTCTCTATCCTCCAGCTTTCATGGTCCATATATTCTTCAACTTACCAAGGAGATTCATCGACTACTCTTCAACCCCGCCATCCCAAACAATCAGCCACTGGCTGATGCTCTCAAAGCTCAATTCCAGGAAGTATGTGCTAAAGTCGATGGTCTTAAGCAATGGCTTGAGGAATCCCTAGCTCTGCATTCCTCAAGAGGGGTAAGTGGTGAAGACCATCATCATTCAGATAGCATCTCTCATCAACATACAAACTCCCCTATCATAAATGACTATGTTCCTACTCCGCAACCATCTCCTCAAAAGGATCCAAGCCATCAGTCTCCACCGCAACAGGAAATCATTTAAGAAAACAATCCTTCCCCTCAGCAACCGGAGACTCCTCCCCACTTCAAGAACCTAGTATCCCACATGTCATCCGAACATTCCAATGACTCTTCCGCAACAATAAAGAAGAAAGCCAATTGGAAAGTAGCCAAATTTGTTGAGCTTATCAGGAGAGAAAACGGATTCGACATCACCTTGGATGAATCCTTAGTAAGTTCTTGGATCAATCCCCACCGAAGACTACTAGATGATGACTCTAAAACCTATCTTACCTATGCTGAACCCCCTTCTAACGGTTATTGGGATGTTCATATCTCTCCCAATGCCAAATTCTTCAATGTATTTGAGAAGCTTGATTGCAGCCTACCGGATCACAAGAGACTGCCCATGGAATTTGAAAGACTCAATCTATTCCATGCCAAACATGTTTCTTCAATAGAGAAAATCTGGTCTAATGATTGACCATCCGCAGTCAAGAACTTTAAGTGCCGAAAATTTATGAAAGCTGACTTCATCTAATACACTCTTACAAGAAGGAATCAAGACTACGTCTGCACCCAAGCTGACTTCCCATGCATGAATCCAGAAGAAGTCTTCCTGATAGCAAAGGTGTTCCAAAACAAAACTGAAAAGTATCCAAAGATGAAGATAGCATTGGAAAGGGCAAGCACATTTCTAAGGGAAACTGTTTGCGACTTCGCAAAGATTGATGCAGACATTCACCCAGTTCTTGCCAAAAAGTTCAATCTGCCACCACTTGACCTTGCACCGATTATTACTGAAGGTTTTCAAGAGAGATATCTAGGTGCAACAAAATTCCCAAATCTTGGAGTCATCTTTAAACGAAAGGTCGATGAAACCAAATATTTCATCCCTATGACTGCCATGAATCGTCTCACAAGGAAACAAATTGAAGTTTGTCGAACAGCAGTTCAAAAGTCAAAACACACAACTACCAAAGTCAAGTTCGAAATCCTAAGGAGAATCACTTAGTTAGAGAATGTTAGAAAATTTTGGTGGATTCTCATCAAGTTCTTGAAACTCGATAACTTAAGAAAAGTTAAAGAGGTCACTTAGGGGGAAATTGTTGAATCATATAAGTGACCCTCTTGAACTTATTCTACCACATCTCTCCTAGATCCACAGTAAACTCTTTTCAGCAACTCCATCCGAAGTCTTCATCATCCACAGTTCACTATCTAGTTTTCTAGTTTAGCTCTTTATTTGTATTATTAGAATACTCTCTTTTGTCCAGTATGCCTTACATGGCTACCCATAGATAGTTGAACAAGTGTAATATTTGAGTCTCTATATATAGAGCTTAATCTTTCTTTAAAAAATATATCTCAGATAACACTTCGCATTTATTCATGATGTGAGTTATCTGCGTAAATGATTGAGCATTTATGATGAAACGGTTCCATTTTCCGAGGTGAAACTGGATAATAAATTAAGATATGTAGAAGAGCCTGAAGAGATCGAAAACGAAAGAACGACTGAATTGTGTAATAAAGAAGTCAAATTGGTGCTTGTCAAATGGAAACATCATCGAGGCCCAAATTATACTTTGGAAAATAAGAATGAGACAAGAGCAAAATATCCCCATTTGTTTTAATCGATGTAATTTCGGGGACGAAATCCTTAAAAGGAGGAGGTATCTGTAACATACACTTTCAGTTATCGTGTTTTGTAACTTAAAAAAAATGAATAATATTATGAAATATTTTGTGATTTTGAGCGTTGAGTTCTAACGGATAGTTTTTACGTGAATTGAAGTAAAACTATGTTTAGAATCATTCATAAAGTGATGGGAAATCTTATAAGATTCTGATCAAAAGTCAAATATCGAAATTTAACGAAAATATAAATTTGAAAATAAGTAAAATTATATTATTGAAATTTGTAAAGAATCTAGTTAGAAACATGTAGGCGAAAACCTCATCGAAATCCGAGCTATAACGAAGAAGTTATGACTCCTTAAAAGTTTCGCGACAGAACCGACACGACGCCATATGACATGAAAAGTGAGTTTTCGATAAACTACATTTTAGCCCTTCTGATCCAAATGAAAGTCATAGTATTCGTTGAACCGAGAATTTTCATAAAGAGAACGTCAAAATCTGACTTCGTATGAGGAAGGTATGATTTTCTAAATATCGATATAACAGTAGACAGTTAAAAACTCGAAATAAAGATCGAGCAATTTTTTATCCGACAAGACCTAAAAGAGAATCGAAGGTTTCGTTAATAGTAGTACAATGGTAAAAAGACAGATGAAAACAGACGTCAGATGAAGAAGTTATGAATTTTTAACGGACTTTTCCTGTTCCAGCCCGTTAAAAATATAATATTAAAAATGAATTCAAAATTAGCCGACAGAGTCTAAACAAAAGTTGTAGAGCATAATCTCACCTATGCATGGATATAAAGAACGTCAAAAGCGGAGGTCATATGCAAAAGATATGGATTTTAGAAGTTTGGAAAATCTATGTACGCTCCGCGTACATAAGTACACCCAGCGTACTCGTGTGTGTAAACTAGAGTTGGCTACGTCGCCCAAATCTATGTACGCTCCGCCCAACATGAGTCCGGAGCCACGTATTAGGGTACGCCTAGCGTACTAAGCGGCAATGCATTACGCCCCGCGTAATGGAGTGTACGCCAAGCGAAGAGATTATCAGGGCTGTACGCCCCACGTACATAAGGTTTTACAGCCAACGTAAATCGTGAAATAGCACCCTATAAATAGAAAGCAAAGCCTTCGGGTTTTTGTTTAGAAAATCTGTTCCCTCTTAATCTCTACTCTCTTTTAAGCTACTTTTAACCCCCGAAGTTGTAGTATCATCCCCGACACTCGAAGCAAGTCCCGACGCTCCGAAGTTCCCGAGAAAATCATACTTTCAAGTCGAAACTCTGCTCGCGTAAGGCTGGTTTTCAACTAAAAATCCCTGATTTCGTCAAAGAAAGTCACTTTTAGGCACAAAGTGCTGCCCAAATTAATACTTTAACCCCTAATTATTTTACGGTGATTTCAATATAGGGACAATTGTATGTTATGTGTTATATGTGCAATGTGCTTTCCCGTGTTATTATGATAATGAGCTATACCTCTAACCATGAAGTGTATGACATAAGCATCACTTGGGTATTGGTATGTAGCCTTTGGCCATGAAGTGAATGAGATAAGCATCACTTTGACATTGGCAGTATGCTAGATAGGACTTAAAGCCTATATTCTAGCAAAATGATAATCCTGAGTATTTTCTGTGCCACTTGGGCTGAAGTCTTATTGATGTATATGAAGTTTGAAATTTTTGTATCTTATTGTTTGTAAATCTTTGAATCAGATTGTTCGTTGATATGGAAAAGCATGTCATACGATACACATATGCTATTGTTGTTCTTTGTCCCTCTTTGCTTCTGTCATATATATATATATATATATATATATATATATATATATATATATATATGGCATAACATATATTGTACCTATTATTGAACTCACTAAGCGTCACCCTTTACCCCTCTCAGTGTTTAACTATTGCAGGTGATAAGCATCTAGTTTAGTTATGTACTATAAGAAGATGTAGAATAGTTAAAATTACTACTTTTGTATTTAGTGTATAAATTCCTGGGAAGTTATGTAATATATAAAACTTGGTAAGAATCTTAATAGTCGGTTTGTATCCAGTCTTTTGTAATAAGATCATATATCTATAAAATATATTTATGAATATGCATGTAGCATGTTTTGGAGTAACTTGGAGTAACAATTGTCAAATATGAAAGTGTGTGTCTTTGATTCTCCCTTGTAGATGTCTAGTTCAGACAACTATGGTCTTCCCAAATCTTTTGGAACAAGCTCTCCTCTTGAAGATGTTGTTCCACGGTTGGATCGTGAAAATCATACTTCACTTCCTCCACCTCCTCTAATTATTATCACTGGCCCACAAGTTCGAAGACTTGAAAAGTTCAAAATCACTCAAGCCCTATTGGATAGCAAACCCAAGGACAGAAGGTCTATGTGTGCACATATCTTGGATATGAAGTTACACACTGACAGGCTGAGAATGTTGGATGTCGTATTCCCAAGGAAGTTGGCTATTGAATAGGTTCTTCAGTCACTTCCCGAGTCATATACTGAGTTTGTTAAAGACTACTATGTGACAGATCATGATATGACCCTTATTGATCTTACCTATTTGCTAATTGATGCTAAATCAACAATGATTTGGCACAATAGTCAAACAAATTTGAATGGAAGATCTACCTCTCAAGCTGACATGGGCAATGACATGGATATCCCAGAAATGCTTTATTCTCCTAAAGGAAAGGAATTGGCCATGGTCAAAAGTTTTGATCATAAGGGAAAGGCCAAATCTGATATTGTTCAATATGCTCTTCCCAATGAGCCTATTTGTTTCTATTGCCAAAGAAAGGGAAATTGGAATCGAAGCTGCCCTGACTACCTAAGAACTTTAGTCAGATTGTATGGTTCTGTTTCAAGTAAGTCCACTATTTGTGACAACTAGAAATTTCTATCTTATATCAAACCATGCATTCAAACAAAAGTCAAACTTTTAGTTACTAAATTTTAGCAGTTTTGGAGTCACTTTGGAAGTTTTGATCTCAAATTCATCAAAGGTAATTATAGGAAGTATGCTATAGGGTTAATTGCACAACACTTAAGTCTCAAAACTCCAAGAGTTTGGAGTTTACGACCGTAAACTCTAGGGTATAAAGGTGACACTTAGGCATTTTTGTCATTTTTAACCATTTTCAAGTCCTTAACCTCATTCTCTCTCAAGTATCTTCACTAGATCTTTAACTTAGTAAGTGTTTTCTTCCCTGATTAGTTAATAAACTTAATTATCAAGTGTTTGTGAATGATTTCATCCATTAGATCTCTTCATTTGATAGATAATCAAGTGTTCTTCATTTCACCAAGAACACACACTAGTGTTCTTAAGCCTTAAGCACCCTTTCAAGCTTCTACACTGTAATTAATCTTGTCCTAGCTTGTTCTATGCTTAAATCAACTAGATTACACTTAGAGTTCATCAAGAAATCATGATCAAAAGGGAGTTTATGGCCAAGGAACCTCCTTAGGCCGTAAACTTTATTGAAGGGTCCAAATGAGCCCTAATCTCTTCTCAAGCCTTAGGATCTAGTCTAGAACACTTCTATCATAAGCTAGGGACCTTAAAATTTGATTTGGTACAAGATACCATGAGTTTACGGCTGTAAACTTACAGGGAAATGGTCCTTAGGGCGTGAACACTAGTTAGTGGTGCAATGGTGCCACCATTCCTTCCTAGGGCTTAGACTTGATCATAGTGTTGGGTTTTGAGCATTCTAACACTCCTAAGTGTACATGCAACCCTAAATACCTTGGATCTATGTTTTCTCTATTATACATGCAAATATGAACTTTCCAAGGTATTCATCCTAACTAGCATAATAACACCTCAAATGGTTCACACAACACCAAATACACTTGGAATACATTAGAGAGGAATCCACACTTCATAAAATCGGCTAGCCCTTTCACATATATTCTAGTGCCGATTTTGTCACTAATAAGATCTTTATATAGTCTCACAATTTGGGTAAACCCTAATTGTCATGGCTTTCCATTTCCTTGGATCCATGGGTTCAAATACACCATGGAGCATCCTATGGGTTTTAGCCCAACTTGATAATTCATGGAGCATTAGCCCACTATACAAGTATGGATGATTTACACAATTAACCCATATATTTAATTAGTCTTCTTTTGATCACTTAATTAATCCTAGATTAATTCTTGATCAATACTAATTAAATAATCTTATTAATATATTAGAACTGATAATATATTAACAAACCTTAAGTATTATTTCTCTCATTATAGTCTATCCAAATGCATGATGCCATACAACCCAAATGGACCATGCCGGGTCGAGTCAAGTCTTACCAATTATAGTTATGGACTTAGACATTAATCCAAAAGTCTCCAACTTAGATAAGTCTAAAACTATTATTGCAAGTATGACTTCAAGAACCGACTGGCTATCGTAGCTCTCAAAAGCATCTGTCAAACTCTGACCTTGCCGATGATCTCTGACCTTTGTCAATGACTTGTCCATTAGATAAGGGATCATATATTCCTCCATTGTAGATATCATATGGACTGAGACATGGATTAGAATCATTCTCTCTGTCCATTTGTTGTTTCCCGATTTCCGATTTATGATGACAGACTAATTGAACAAATCAAATCAGTCCAGGCCCGACCGAGCACTTACATTTGCCATCACCAAATCATCGAGGGGCCCACATATATCGCTTTTATCTCGAAGGTAAAAGGAATGGATAAAATTTGACTCATATGGCTTGTTCTACTACTTGTTGAATCATACATAAAGGCACATTTTATAACACCGAGTTACCAATGCGTTTTCATGCAATCAATGTATAACCAACTCATAGTAACAACTCATATCTCTAGATTTGAAGAATATAAGATATTATCATCTCATGATCACTCGTGATAAAATCCTTGAAGTGATTCCAATGAGCGCGGGTTGAATCCAATACTTAGAACTTATGAGCACTCATGAGTGTTGTAGCACCACTTTGTCCAACAACTTAGACCTCTACAAGCCCAACTCATGACAGTCTTGATTCATATGTACTTCCAGCATATGACCGATTGTGGATGGTTTGAATAACTTAGTCATTCAGAACAATGACCTAGTTATTCTGGAATTCAACACATGCAAAGTGAAACACAATAATAATCGAATCCAATATGGTCTCAAAACTTATGAATATAAATAAAACACCTTTTTTTTTATCACCATATGATTACACATTATTCATTGCATACTGTTTTAGCTATCAACTTTATTCTTGAATTAAAACAATAGTAGTCCCATGCTCCAAGCATGTACACTATGTTTTCTAAACACTTGTCATGCCACACACCAAGTATGCATACTATGTTTGTCTATGATCTTTAATTTGTGAAATAGATCAATTGAACATAACTCCAATGATCCTCTTTTCACAGTCCCAAATCCTTATTGCAAATGCACGAATTCCAAATTCATGCCATTTACTGAAATCTGTTAGATTCTAAACTTATATGCATTGATACTCTTGTAATGAATATGCACAAAGTCCCAAAGACCTGACAACAAATATTACAGAGCATTCCAAAGGAGATCAACTCCTTGGAAACATCCTTCTTGCATTAAGTTTCCTAATCTTACATAGATTGAATAATTTCTATCTTTGAAACATTTCCATATTCCATTTTGACTATCACTTCTGATCAAGAGTTGCCTCCTTACAGATTATGTCAATATGGTCCTTCCAACAATTAACACTATACTTCCAACTGTCCTTGAGCAACCAATCTTTGGTACACCTTAGATTCCTCGACAATTGCTTAACCACTTTAGTCATATCCAATTCTAGACCTTTTCCATCCTTAATGCCCCAGGCATTTGGAAAATTTTAGAAAGGATGAATATAGCACATGTAATCGATGCTATATCCGAAGCATATTGGACACGATTCATGATGTCTCACATAATGACTAAGCCAGTCTTTTACTATAATATTTCCATTTCAATTTGCCAAGTTCTCATAATTTAAGATTATGAAAAGGGATGTCGTAATCATAATCGAATTTGAGAACGCAAATAATGAACCCATATATAGAATTTCCTTATGTTGAGCCATTCCAACATGATTCCAACATGAAATTCATATATATTCTTGACTAAATTTGATTAAAATCTCAATCTAAGCTTTTAGAATTGAAATAAAGTATAATTTCCTCTCCCTTAATTATAGCAAAACAACTTTTTCCCATTTGAAACCTTTTGTTTTTCTATAATTAACATTGCTAACTTGCAACCTTTATCATAATTATCATGCTCCTACTAACATGATGATTATTAGCATAACACTTATGATCCCACTAGCTTTGACATGTACTCAGAAATCAGCTAAACTTCTAGAAAAACAATACTTTATTGACTTTCTTACCAAGGTTCAGATTTCTGATACTAGATTGCTTTGATAAAACTTTATCAATATCATACACCTTATCTTAGATAGCTCACGGGCGTGTCTAAACAATTTTATGAACTATGAAAAGGAATGCCGTAATCATAGTCTTGATTTTTTAGACCTTTGCCACTTCTCACAAGTCCATGTTAGTGTGTTGGTTAACCACACAGCTCCACTACTGACTTTGAGAATGCAAATATCACAATTGCTATCTACTTCAAATCTACTTATTGGAAGTCTTTCCTCACCATCATTTTCATGAATCGGAGATAAACCTTATGACACTTAGATTTTATGGTGTATGTGTTCTTATCCATGTGAATTTGTCAAACCATAATCACAAGACTAGGTTAGTGACAAATCCTAACTCATATGGATTGAACTTTTGCAATCTTACATTCTTGCCACATGGCAGCTAAAGGGCCTGCCATTGCTTCCAAGTTGCCATGCAACCAATTGAGAACTCTAAGAACTCATATGCAAAGCCATCTTTAATTGGAATGGGCATAGAATGTGACAACACGATAGGTTATACACCTCAATTCGTGTGCTAGTGAAGAACTTCAGGTTTAATTCTTGATTAGTTCTTGAGACTTTCAAGACCTTTAAGACTCCCACTGTCCTCTTGACATATAAGACTTTCTTGCCAAATATTCAAGAGATAGTGCAGATTCTTTATCAAGACAGACACTTCACACAATTGGCCTTATTTGGTCTTTGTTTTATCCAAAACATCACAACTTACCAATTTCAAATGTACAAGAGTAGAAAACTTTTACTCTTACATTTCACATGTGTTTTAAACCTTCTCTAAGATATGTCACTCAAGTTACAATCTTGGAGTATGAATCTAAGACTTGTATTGGAACGAAGTATGACTCAGTTTCTTGATTTAACCGTTTCAACAATTCAAGATTCCTATTCTTAGTCATAAGAATGACCTAAGATTTCCTTAGAGAACTAATTGTGCTATGGTTTCTTAATCATTAATATGATCACAAAAATTGATACTAAGTACTCTCCCATCTTTTTCAGATTTGAGAAACTTTTATTTTTCTGCCTAAGTTGATTCTTCTTATTCGCTCTGTCATAAATTGGAACCTTTTCCAATGTCTCAGAATTACACTTAATCTTGTAAGTATAACCATATTTACTGAGCTTTAGTAAATTATGACGAATAATCTTATTGATCTTTTGTGGTGGACTTAACTAGTGCACAAGAATGTGTACTCTATCCCTTATTCCTTTACTTGACTCACACATCCATGTGAACAAGTAGTTAGTCTTAATTTTTCCAATGCTTGAAAGTTCTTATCCATCATGATATACAACTTGCATGATTCCAAGTTTCGGTCCAATTGAAACTTGGGTGATGAGGATCTTTCCTTATTTGGTAAATTTAGACATTACCACAAATGAAAGAATCAAATTCACTTTCCAATATTGCTATCAATGGAATCTTATAAGCAACAATTTTCCACAAACGCCATTGTAAGGATAGATAAAATAAATAAAATAAAAATTTTCCTTTTATTTTAAAACTTTTCAGAAAAACTTATCCTTACAATCCATATGAAAACTTGTTTTTATCTATTCCTAAGCAATATCTCATAACTCCTAAGAAGTAGCCCAAGATTCGATCTTCAAACTATGCGATAGAAATCCATCTACGCGATCAGATTCAACATATTCTTTCTTTAATTTCCTTCACTTTTCTTTGATTCTTAAAACATCACCATGTGACCCAGTCACATCATGTATCAAGAATCTCAGAATAGGAACTTAGCAGAGTTAGATAGTTGACTTTACCTGAAGTAGAGTCAAAC
This sequence comes from Lactuca sativa, assembly GCF_002870075.4. NCBI lineage: Eukaryota > Viridiplantae > Streptophyta > Magnoliopsida > Asterales > Asteraceae > Lactuca > Lactuca sativa. The sequence goes on from NC_056623.2 coordinate 168,981,931, forward strand.
TTATTGACTTTAACACCCTTAGGTAAATTGGCAGCTTCGCAACTGATGCCCCTTCCTTTGGCAATTTAACATATGGACGCTTTGGTAATGGAACATGGGACTATCACAGACTTAGCCTTTCTCTTTACCATTTGGTCAACTGAGTTGACTATGGTCGATCCCTTTCCATTAGGAAGAGAGAGCTTTACTAGATATCCAATGTCATTATTGTCAATGTCCATAAAGTTTTAGGAAGCTGATCTTAGCAAATAAATAAGATCATTAAGGGTCTTGTCATAGTCTGTTTCATAGGAGTCCCAACGGAACCCACTATGTGACTTAGATAGTAGTTGAGCCACCAACTTTCTCAAGACTTTGACACCCAACTCTCCCGGCTTGTCAATATGTGACTACATCTCCAAGATGAGACCACACATAGACCTTTGCTTGCCAATAGGGCTTGAGTGACCTTAAACTTTTCAGGAACTTATAGGTTAGGGAGAATAATTGGAGGAGGTTAAAGAAGTATGATTTCCATGGGACATCATCTTCATTTAGGAAAGCTTGTTTCATGAGATTCGGGAAGATCATAAATGTCTAAACCAGACATCTTTTTGAGAGATATTCAAGATAGTTGATTTAAAGTCCCTAATATAACACCAAATATGAAATATTAAGGCTAGGACCCAACACAATACTTTTATAACTTGGAAGAGGGATGCCGTAATCCAAGCTATAAAATATTTGAAGGTAGGAGAATGACGATTCACCAATTTCCACCATGAAAACGAAATATATATTATTTGGTTTTAATTGGTTTTTGAAACTCCTAGATCTTTGAGATTCATTGAACTGTTCAATGGCATGTTTCAATCTCAAGTGTGCCCTTCAGGTTTTGTGACTGGGATGCCGAGGATCACAAAAAAAGGTGTGAAGTAACCATGCAAATTACTTGGTACCCTTAATTGTTTACCCCTCAATCTATGTGCCGGTTAGCCACACACGCTCCATTGATACTATGATAAACATTAAGTTACCCTTTGCCTACCTTGTTAAATACGAGTTAGTGTGCTGGTTAACCACATACGCTCCACTAACCGACTTAAACAAAGTGCAAAGTGTAATTTCATGGGTTAGCACCTTATTCACTTTTTCCTAAGTAACTAAGATTAGGTATTTATAAAAGGTTTAGTTACTTAGTATTTATCATTAATACTTTTAATGAAGGGAGAATTCTAGTCATTTTCCTACCCGTTCGGCTAACGACCCTCCACCGGTCAAGGAAGCGGTGGGTGAAAGTGGACACCCATTAAACTGCCATTTTATAGGCAGTAACCTTATACCCCCTTATAGACCGGCATCGTGAATGAGGCCTACTAACGGTAAGACTGGCTTTACTCTTATACATATATATAAATATTATTAACTTATAATATTATAAATATAAGGGTTGAATTTTAACTTTTAAAATTCTAAGGGCTAACTTGGAATTAAAGTATTCATAAGTGAAAACTTTGCAAATTCCAAAACTTGAGGGCGAGTTTTGAAACTTTTCAAAACTAATTAGTTCCATAACTTATGTGTTTAAAGTAGTTTTAATCCAAAAACTCTTCAAGTTCCATAACTTGAGGACAAGTTATGGAAGGCTTTAAACTAATAAAAGAATGTAACTTTTCTTTATTTTGTAACTTATGGAATTAATTAAGGTTACACATTTTATTACTTAATGAAGTGACTCTTGAACGTCCATAACTTGAGGACAAGACTCTTCATTTTTGTAACCATTGCCAACTTTTATGAGTTTTAAGAAACTTAAATATGACCCTTCATGTAACTTGAGGACAAGTTACACAAACACATTTTAGAATCATCTCTTAGATTAAAATGGATTGAAAACATATAATCAATTAACTTATCTATTAATCTAAGCAACTCATATGAACAAAGATAATTCACATCAAACTTTTTCATGTAATTAGCATAACTTTTAAACTAATACAAAACATGAATCTATTGACAATTATCTTTGAAATTGGATTATTTATGAACATTACCGCATCAAAAACAAGTTCATAAGATCAAAAACAGCTTAGGGTTATATTCCTAGTCCAATTCCAGCCAAAACAGCAAACGGCAAGCTGTCAGCACCCAAAACTCTTCGAGTTTCATCGAGTTCATGCCCAAAATGATGTACTCATCGAGTTTTTGGCATAAAGTCATAAAGTTTTATGGTCTGGACAGATTCAACTTTGAAAAAAAAACAAATTTGCATCAAGTATAAGAGAAAGCAAGCCTAGGCTATGATACCACTGTTGGGTTTTGAGCATTCTACACTCCTAAGTGTACATGCAACCCTACATACCTTAGATCTATGTTTTCTCTATTATACATGCAAATATGAACTTTCGAAGGTATTCATCCTAACTAGCATAATAACATTGATTCATATGAATATATCAAGTTAGAATTACATACCTCTTTGATGTAGAATGTCTTCATGAAGCTTGAGTGCCTAGTGCCCCAAGTGTGACACCTCAAATGGTTCACACAACACCAAATACAGTTGGAATAGATTAGAGAGAAATCCACACTTCATAAAATCGGCTAGCCCTTTCACATATATTCTAGTGCCGATTTTGTCACCAATAAGATCTTTATATAGTGTTACAATTAGGGTAAACCCTAATTGTCATGGCTTTCCATTTCATTGGATCCATGGGTTGAAATGCACCATGGAGCATCCTATGGGTTTTAGCCCAACTTGATAATCCATGGAGCATTAGCCCACTATACAAGTATGGATGATTTACATAATCAACCCATATATTTAATTAGTCTTCTTTTGATCACTTAATTAATCCTAGATTAATTCTTGATCAATACTAATTAAATAATCTTATTAATATATTAGAACTTATAATATATTAACAAACCTTAAGTGTTATTTCTCTCATTATAGTCTATCCAAATTCATGATGCCATGCAACCCAAATGGACAATGCCGCGTCGGGTCAACTCTTACCAATTATAGTTATGGACTTAGACATTAATCCAACACAGAGAACACTTCATATGGACTTATAAGACCTTAAATCACAACTTGGCACTTAGTACCATGAGTTTACGACTGTAAACTCATGAGGAAATGGTCCTTGGGCCGTAAACTCATGTGGTTCATACCATATGGACCATAAACTCCCAACTGAGGCCCTACACCCCTTATATGCAATCCTAAGTGGTTTAACACTTCAATACAAGTGTTTCCTATTCCCTAAGGTTGTTCAATTACCTACTTAGTTGTTATAAACACTAATTGTAAGCATATATGTGTCATTATATGTTAAATAGGATCCGTGTGTGCTCAAGTCCTCACTTGACACTTAGAATCCTTTACCGATCTTATATTCGCATCACTCACCTCAGGTGAGTTCATACCCCATAAAATTATCTTTTAAATGCTTTTATGGGGGGGGGGGATACAAGTAGAAAACATGCTAGTTATAAGATCAATCACATGTGACTTATAACTATGTTTCAATCAAGGATTTCATATACTTCAAACTGTGTTTCAAAACAAACTACTTTTAAATCGTTTTATAAACTGACATCAAGTAATTATTTATTTATTGTTCAAAACTCTTTAAATGTATTAAAATACCTCTTTTTAACTTATATATACTTTCAAAAGCATGTATATATATATATATATATATATATATATATATATATAGTTATATACATAATGTTTAAAGGACTTAGGACTGCTAGCTCGCTTCATTTCATTTTCCTTGTTTGGATGTCGACTTAGGTACCGGCCAGTTGTCTGAAGGTCATCTAAATATTAGATATATATTATGTATACATATGTAGACATAAAATTTCTATTCAATCAGTTCAGTACCTTTGGGTAGCAAGGGTATACATTCATCTATTCATATACATAGCTTACTAGTAAACTATAATAGGTATGGCTTAGGAGAATACTATCATATACAAGTGCTATAACAGAGAATACTATAACAGAGAGTACTAGATAGAGAATACTATAACAGAGAATACTATACAAAGGATACTATACAAAGGATACTATACAAAGGATACTATACAGAGAATACTATTACTATAACAAGTATACTATAACAAGATTCAGAGATAACATAATGTGAGATACCACTTCGTGACACATCGACGATTTCGTTATCTCTCATTTTGTAACCAGAATCTCCTAGAGGGAGAGCGTGAGTTTGCGTATAGATCTATACTGGATTGACTATCCTACACCTTTGCTGTTCGCTACAGTGGGACTTGCAAGTCTACGGGTGCTAAATGTCATTTCTTCCGATGTCTTTCATCGTCGTGTTATAGTCAGATTAGTATGGTAACAATCGTATCACATTTTCCTTAATTAAACCATTGGTTTTAAGGTAGTTATTACTTCAGTGATTAATGCAAATGATACTGCAGTACACATATACATTTTCCCATTATATTAAAACTGTGATCTTCTCACATAAAGGGTAATATAAAACTATATTTTGGTAATGATAGTCATACTTGGGAAAAGCTTTCACTTTTACAAGGAGACAAACATACAAAACAGTCGGGTCTTGGTAGAAGACTACTTTTTATACTAGTAGAAAATATAGGATTTTCTAGGAGTTTTCAAACATATATAAACATTTACATTGTTCAATTACAAACATTTTAATCAAACTTATACAAACATTGACACTAAATACTTATGAACTCACCAGCTTTAATGCTGATCTATGCTTTCAAAATAACTTGTATTCTCAGGTCACTAGTAGACATGTACCAATGATCAGGTTTTGAGAAGACGGAGCATCTTCAAGACTCGTCTTTTATTTTGATTATTCTTTTTGGTGTCTTATTACTATTAAAGAACACACTTGTATGAAATTATACTATTAATGCAATGGATGATGTTGTTTTTCTTATTTACTACTTTGCATTGTTATGATACTGTACACGACGTCCTCCGCCCCAGAACGTTTCCGCCGTTCTTGGTTTTGGGGTGTGACAGATTGGTATCCGAGCATTGTTTATAGTGAATCGAGTATATCAACCCATAAAAGATATACTAACTTTAAATACATTGGGATTAAAATACTCTGACCAGGAGTTTATACTTTTAAGTACTAAAATACATAACAAGAAGTATACCTAATTACATACCTACATACTTACTAAAGATCAGTGTCATACTTGAACATAAAAAAAGTATTACAATTTTTGAACATCACAAGTGAGCTCTGGGATGTATGGTCAGTCCTGGGAATGACATAGCCTGATCAACTATGCTGGTCCGAGAAGTGATTAGCATATGCCGAGAATGGTTGTGATGTATCAACAAGAATAAGAACTTACCAACACCACTGTAGCTAGCAACACGGTGCGGGGTAGTCAGTCCCGTATAGATCTGTACACAAAAGTCACGTTCTCCCTCCAGGAGATTCTGGTTATAGGGTTAGTCGTACACTCTCGAATCTGGGGAAGTGTTACCAAGGACAGTCTCCAATCTTAAGAATAACGAATTTACAAGTAATAATATGGAAAATCCCGTTTTATGATTGGCATGAATCCTTTGTAAAATATAAAATATAACATTTTATGATAAGCTTTTCAAGTTTCCTTGTTTTAGATTTGAAAACTAACTTTAGAAGTTAATTTCTTATTTGATTGGTTAAACGGTTTTCTGTGTTAAAAGCATGTTGAACATGTAAACATTTCATAAGAAATAAGAAGTTTTGAGTACAATTTCCATTGTACTTTTGCTTGTATTCCCCCCTGAAAACATTAAAAACTCGGAAAAAGGTAGGGGTATGAACTCAACTGACGTGAGCGTGCCGGGTTAGGACGCTAGGTATTAATTTAGGACTTGAACACACGCGAGGGTCCTAGGTAACAGAAAGTTATACATAATTGTATCTAATTAGTCATTAAACCACTAATTAAGCACGTAAATACATTCTAACGCGAGGAAAAACTTTATTTCAAGTGTTAGGAATGGTATGGGTTGCATCTAAGGAGTGTATGGTCTCGTTAAGGAGTTTAATCTTCAAGTGTAATCCCTTAGGGGGTGTTTACGGTTTCAAGACCATATCCCCATGAGTTTATGGCCGTAAACTCATGGGAGTGGTGTTATTGGTTGCTCAAAGGTCTTATGCTTCACAAAGAAAGGTCCTAGGGTTGAATCAAAGGTCATGAAAGTGTTTGGGGCTTGAAATGGACCCTTTATGGAGTTTACGGTTTCTGAACTACTCCTTGGGGAGTTTACGGTCGTAAACTCATGAGTTTATGGCCGTAAACTCATGTTTTTCCATTTTTCATGTGTTTTGGTGGTTATAGGTTAAGCATGAAAAGTTCTAGACCCAAATATAAGCCATACAAGGTGTTAAGGGCACTTAAACACCCTTTGGAGGTGTTTACGGTTTTGGGAGATTCCTAAACCGTAAACTCATGTTTACTCCCTTAAATTCATGTTTTGTGGTTCTTAGATCATTCATGCAAGTCTTGAGGTCATAAGCTAATCATTGGAAAGGTTTTGGAAGGGTTTTGGGGCATAAAAACCCGCTTTTAGGGTGTTTACGGTTTTGGGATGTTCCCAAACTGTAAACACATGTTCTTGGTGTTTTTGAATGATTAAACCAAGGATTTTCAAGTATTCGGGTCCCCTCTTTGCATTCCAGCGAACCTTCACTATTAGGATGCGGCTTTGTTTCGTTCGTTTGATCTCCCGATCCATGATTTCGATTGCTTCTTCCACGAAGTTCAGATTTTCATTAATCTCGATCTCATCAAGAGGGATTACAAGGGTTTCATCAGATAGACACTTTTTAAGATTAGAGACGTGGAAGACAGGGTGGATGTTGCTAAGCTCTTGAGGTAATCAGAGTTTGTAGGCTACGAGACCAATCCTAGCAAGGATCTCGAAAGGTCCTATGTACCTTGGGTTCAATTTCCCATGCTTTCCAAAGCGTACCATGCCTTTCCAGGGCGAGACCTTCAACAGGACACGATCTCCAACCTGGAATTCCAAAGTTTTTCGTTGTTTATCGGCGTAGCTCTTTTGTCTGTCTCGTGAAGCTTTCAGTCGTTCTCAGATTTGAATGATCTTTCCGGTGGTTTCGCAGATGATTTTAGGACCAGTGAGAGCACTGTCGGGGACTCGACCCTTAGCTAGATACGTGTCCCCTACCTCGGCCCAGCACAGAGGGGATCTGCACTTGCGACCGTAGAGGGCTTCGAACGGGGCAGCCTTGATACTGGTGTGGTAACTGTTGTTGTACGAGAACTCGATCAAGGGTAAATGAGTTTCCCATGACTTTCCGAAATCGATGACACATACTCTTAACATTTCTTCCAAGGTTTGGATAGTTCTCTCACTCTACCCATGTAAATGAGGATGATAAGATGTACTCATATCCATCTTAGTTCCAAGAGCTTTCTGAAGGGACTACCAAAATCTCGAGGTAAACCTGCTATCTCGGTCGGAGATAATGGACACAGGTACACCATGTAGTCAGACCACTTCTTGAATGTAGATTCGCGTGAGTCTTTCCATCTTGAATATTCCTTTGATCGGTAGGAAGTGAGCGGATTTTGTCAATTGATTGACAATTACCCAAATGGTATCGTACCCACTCGGAGATTTGGGTAATTTGGTATTGAAATCCATAGTAATCATCTCCCATTTCCACTCATGTATCTCGAGCTGTTGGAGCAGACCTGAGGACATCTGATATTCGACCTTCACCTTGGCGCAAGTCAGACACTTGCCCATAAAGGTAGCGATTTCGGCTTTCATGTTTGGCCACCAGTATAGTTTCTTGAGATCTAGGTACATCTTATCCGAACCTAGGTGAATGGAGTATATGGTCTTGTGAGCTTCGTTCATGACAACCTTCCTGAAACCTCTGAACTTTGGGGTCTAGATTCGATCCATGAAACAATAGACTCCATCACCTCTGATCTCAAGATTCTTATCCATTCCCCTCAAGGCTTCATTCAACACCTTCTCTGGTTTTAGAGCTTCCAACTGAGCATCTCGGATTTGTGCGGATAAGTGGGAATGGATGGTCATTGTCAGTGTTTTTGCCTTGTTGCCTGAGCTTTCCTTCCGGCTAAGGGCATCTGCCACCACATTGGCCTTGCCAGGATGGCAGCGGATTTCGCACTCATAGTCACTGAGCAGCTCTACCCATCGCCGTTGTCTCATGTTTAAGTCGTTCTGATCGAAGATGTGTTGTAGGATTTTATGGTCCATGAAGATCGTGCACTTGGTCCTATAAAGGTAATGTCTCCAAATCTTCAGTGCGAAGACTACTGCTCCTAACTCCAGGTCGTGAGTTGTATAGTTGACTTCGTGTGCCTTCAGCTGTCTTGAGGCATAAGCAATAACTTTTCTCCTCTGCATAAGCACACAACCTAAGCCCTGATTGGACGCATCACAGTAGACAACGAAGTCCTCCATCCCTTCGGGCAGGGACAAGATAGGTGCGCTGCACAAGGCTTGCTTCAACGTTTGGAATGCAGCGCCTTGCTTTTCATTCTAACAAAACTATACCCTTTCTGTGTCAGAGTAGTTAAAGGTTTGGCAATTCTAGAAAAATTCTGGATGAATCTACGATAATAGCCGGCAAGACCCAAGAATTGACGGATTTCTGTGGTTGTCTTCGGTGCCGACCAATTCTCTATCGCTTTGATTTTGGAAGGGTCCACATGTATGCCTTCCTTGCTTACTACGTGACCTAAGAATGTTACCTTCTGAATCAAGAATTCGCTCATGGAGAATTTCGCGCACAACTTCTCCGTCCTTAGGGTTTCCAACACTAATCTCAAGTGTTGTTTGTGATTTTCCTCGCTTCTGGAATAGACAAGTATATCGTCTATGAACACGATAACAAACGTGTCTAGGAAAGGGCGACACACCCGGTTCATCAGGTCCATGAACACTACCGGTGCGTTGGTTAGACCAAAGGGCATCACTACAAACTCGTAGTGACCATATCGAGTCCTGAATGCAGTCTTGGAAACATCACTCTCATGAACTCGTAGCTGATGGTACCCTGATCTAAGGTCTATTTTCAAGAAGTAACTGGCTCCCTGAAGTTGATCGAAAAGGTCATCTATTCGAGGAAGAGGATAACGGTTTTTAACAGTCAGCTTGTTCAGCTCACGGTAGTCTATACACATCTGAAAGGATCCATCTTTCTTTTTCACAAATAATATCAGGGCTCCCCAGGGTGAGGAACTCGGTCTGATGAACCCTTTGCTGAGCAGCTCATTAAGCTGACTAGATAACTCCTACATTTCTGCTGGCGCTAAGTGATATGGGGACTTGGCTACGGGGGTAGCTCCGGGAATTAGTTCTATGCGAAACTCAACTTGGCGTTCGGGAGGAATTCCTGGGAGCTCTTCGGGAAAGACATCAGGAAAGTTGTAGACTTTGGGGATGCTCTCGAGGTCTTTAACTTCCTGTTTCTCGTTAATTACATGAGCTAGGAATGCATGGCACTCCTTTCGCAGGAGATTTTAGGCTTTGATGCATGCGAATATTGGAACTAAGTTTATCGCCGTAGATCATGAGGGTCTGGTCAGAGGGAAGATTGAGACAGATAGCGTTTTTGTAACAAAGGATATTAGCATGATTGGGACTCAACCAATCCATGCCAACGATAACATCAAAGCTTTTTATCGACACCGGCATAAGGTCGATGGGAAAGGAATGGTTGTTCAGGGTAAGGGTGTAGCCTATGAATATATCGTTAGCGTTCTCTTTATCGCCGTTAGCCATCTCGACAGTAAATGTTTCGGTTAATGGTTGAGGACTATGTTTAAGAAGATGTTTGAATGAATGGCTAACAAAACTTCGTTCCGCACCAGAATCGAAAATGATGTATGCATAAGAGTTGTCGAGAAGGAACGTACCCATGATAACGGTGGGATCGGCGACTGCCTACTCTTGTCCCATAGTTAGAACTCTCCCGGTGTTGTTGATTGTTGTTGCTTTGGGGCAGTTTCGCTTGTAATGCCCGATCTCACCACAATCATAGCAGGTTTGACTTACACCTGCTTCGGATGTTTGATTTGTTGGTTGGGCTGATGTTTTGCAGCTCCAAGCAGTGTGGGCCTTTTTGCCACAGTTGTTGCAGAGCATCTTACGATAGGGGCTGGAAGTGAGATGATGATAGTTGCACTTGTCGCACCGAGGAAGGGTACCAGCATATATACCGGTAGGTGCTTGAGTGGCAGGGGTAGCAACAGGGGTAGTAGCAGCGTGGATTGCTACTGTTTGCTGTTTCTTTGAGGGCTCTTGAGAAGACTGACCCTTCTTCTGTTTCCAGAATTTTCTTTTCTCACCACTCCCTTTAGCCGGTTCAGAAGTGGTGGTCACTTCATCGAGATCGACTCCATGATCGATCATAGTCTACGCCAAGCACTTAGCACTGTCAAAGGTGTTTGGCCTATCAACCAAAACATTTCCCTTGGTTGGATGGGTCAGCCCCCAAATGAATCTTTCAATCTTTTTGCTTTCCGGGGTGACCATTCCCGGACAAAGGAGCGCTAGGTCTTCAAACCTATAAGTGTGGCGGCAACATCGGAACCCTTCATCTTTAGGTTCCAGAGTTCATGCTCCAATTTCTGCATTTCACCCTGCGGGCAGTACTCGACAAGCATTAACTCCTTCAAGCACTCCCAACCCATGGCGTTTGTTACTGGCAGGGTTAAGGATCTGACTCAGCCATTCCACCAAGTCAATGCTTTATCGGTGAAAATGCAGGCGGCGAATTTCACCTTGTTGTTTTCCGAGCAAGAACAAATTTCAAAGATAGACTCGATCTTCTCGAACCATCGAGTCAGGGTAATGACACCTCCAGTGCCATTAAAAGATGTGGGTTTCGCATTCATAAAGTCTTTATAGGAACACTCCTTCTGGTGTCCTTGGCCACCTTCCTGGTTTTGGGGCTGAGTACCACCTCCTAGCCCGCCAGGACCGCCGGGGTTCATCTGTGACATTGCAGCAGCCACAACAGCAGTAACGGTTGCTTGGAACATGGCAGGATCAAATGGAGGCGGTGGAGGAGGAGGATTGTTGTTATTTGAGCTGGGTCTTTTCTTTGGAGGCATCTTGACCTAAAATGATCATGAAAGAGAGGATGGTAAGTCCTCTGGATAGAATCAAGAGATATGAAACAAGAGATATCTCATTATGGCATTTAGAGTGTTCTACTAAGTGATAGAACAGGAAAAGTTACTAAAGCAAGTAAACTAACGCTAAGGAAAGAATGAGTAGCAACACTTGGAATGAATATCTACAATGTATTTGGCTTTGGCTAAAATACTCCTATAGTATTTTATGTTTTGTTGCGACGATGACTTGTTGTTTGGATATTTGGTAAGTTTTAGGCCTACTGTGCACCACAGTCACTCCCAAGCACATGTTGGCCGTGTCTCGAATGAATATTGTTGATCATGCTATATTGACCCTAGACACGACTAAATAACTGCCCAGGTTTAACCACAGTGCCCAACACCTAATTACTTTTGTTTTGTTCTACTTGTGGTTACTGATTCTGGTATGTAGGTATACTGTATACTTAAAGTAAAAATACTTATATTTTTAAAGTATAATTTTAGTTGTATTCCATGTAAGGTTCGGTATACTTAGTTCACTATGAGCAAACGCTCTGATACCAATCTGTCACACCCCGAAACCGACGGCGGAAATGTTCCGGGGCGGAGGACGTCATGCGTAGTATCACAACCATTGTACATAGTAAGCCTAGTAAACACAACCATTACATTACATATGAATATTTACATTTGTTTGAAAGTGGAGAAATGCATAGTTTATATACACATAAGTATAACTAAAGTATAGACAAGACTTCTATATGTACCGTCTTCTCCAAAAGTAAGCGGGATACCTGTCTAACGAGAACCTGAGAATACAAGCAGTTTTAAAAATATCAGCATAAAGCTGGTGAGTTCATAAGTGGTTGAGTTCTGGTAAAAGAAAACGTTCCTTTGATTTCATGAAAAGTTGTTATCCAAGAAAATCCCATATTTTCTTATAAAAGAAGTTGGTTATCCATTTGTTAAACAACCCATTTATGAAAAGTTAAGTTATCCCAGGAAAAACCCATATTTTCCTTAAAAGTCAATGGTTGGTTATTGATCTGAAAAATGAAATGTACAAGTATCTACCATACTTGTATCATTAGGCAAAGTTTCCTTGAAAGCTACGTTAATCTTGATAAAGTACATTAGTTTTAACACACACACACACACACACACACACATATATATATATATATATATATATATATATATATATATATAAAACTAATAAGTAGGTAGTGAACTAATTCCTAAGGGTATATATATATATATATATATATATATATATATATATATATAAAACTAATAAGTAGGTAGTGAACTAATTCCTAAGGGTATTGCTGATACCCTCTAGTAATTAAAACAGTTATTACTTTGAGGTTAGTTCACTAGGCTCATTATTACTAAAAGTAAATCTCCATTATCTAAGTTGCGAGTTCTATAACCATACAATAAACTAGATATGGCTCGTAACGAGGGCCAATATCATTTTATGATTTTGTCACCTGTAAAACTGTCGGTACCACTGTAGCTAGCAGCAAGGTGCGGGGTAGTCAGTCCCGTATAGATCTATACACGAAAGTCACGTTCTTCCTCCAGGAGATTCTGGTTACAGGGTTAGTCCTACACTCTCAAATCCGGGGAAGTGTTACCAAGGACAGTCTCCATTCTTAAGAATAACAAATTTACAAGTAATAATATGGAAAATCCCGTTTTATGATTGGCATGAATCCTTTGTAAAATATAAAATATAACATTTTATGATAAGCTTTTCAAGTTTCCTTGTTTTAGATTTGAAAACTAACTTTACAAGTTAATTTCTTATTCGATTGGTTAAACGGTTTTCTGTGTTAAAAGCAAGCTAAACATGTAAACATTTCATAAGGAATAATAAGTTTTGAGTACAAGTTCCATTGTACTTTTGCTTGTATTCCCCCCTGAAAACATGAAAAACTCGGAAAAAGGTAGGGGTATGAACTCACCTGACGTGGGCGTACCAGGTTAGGACGCTAGGTGTCAATTTAGGACTTGAACACACACGAGGGTCCTAGGTAACAGGAAGTGATACTCAATTGTATCTAATTAGTCCTTAAATCACTAATTAAGAAAATAAAAACACTCTAACACGAGGAAACACTTTATTTCAAGTGTTAGGAATGGTACGGGTTGCATCTAAGGAGTGTACGGTCTCGTTAAGGAGATTACTCTTCAAGTGTAAGCCCTTAGGGGGTGTTTATGGTCTCAAGACCATATCCCCATGAGTTTACGGCCGTAAACTCATGGGAGTGATGTTATTGGTTGCTCAGAGGTCTTATGCTTCACAAAGAAAGGTACTAGGGTTGAATCAAAGGTCATGGAAGTGTTTGGGGCTTGAAATGGACCCTTTATGGAGTTTACGGTTTCTGAACCACTCCTTGGGGAGTTTACGGCCGTAAACACATGAGTTACGACCATAAACTCATGTTTGTCCATTTTTCATGTGTTTTGGTCGTTGTAGGTTAAGCATGCAAAGTTCTAGACCCAAATATAAGCCATACAAGGTGTTAAGGGCACTTAAACACCCTTTGGAGGTGTTTACGGTTTTGGGAGATCCCCAAACCATAAACTCATGTTTACTCCCTTAAATTCATGTTTTGGGGTTCTTAGATGATTCATGCAAGTCTCTAGGTCATAAGCTAAGAATTGGAAAGGTTTTGGAAGGGTTTCGGGGCATAAAAACCCCCTTTTAGGGTGTTTACGTTTTTGGGATGTTCCCAAACCGTAAACACATGTTCTTGGTGTTTTTGAATGATTAAACCAGGGATTTGCAAGTATGTTAGGCTAAAAAACAAGCTAGGAAGGTTAATTTATAGTTGTGAAGCTTGAAAGGGGCGTTTCTAGATCAAATCCCGAGTTGTAGAGAGAGAGAGAGAGAGTAGAGAGAGAAAGCTCTAAGGTGGGTGAAAAAGGTTCAAATGGAGACCACTCAACCCTTATATAAGGTTGAATTCACGGCCAGGTGGGGGTCCACCCAATCCCGACATTAAAACGGAGTTTAAGATTGTACCCGATTTAATGGTCGTAACCCAACTTAGTCATGAATTAAAAAATTTTCCGAAAGATTTCGAGGGTATTTCACGTGATTTTATTGCTTTCAGACGCATATGAAAAATACAACAATAACCCAAATGGATTTACTTAACTCAAAAGTTAACGGAAAATTTTCAGTAAAATAAATTTTATTAACGAAAGTGGGTTAGATTGACGGAATAAATTTCAGGTTGTCACAAATATGCCTCCTCAGAGGTCAACAAGGCGTAATCCTCTGAGTACTCCAACTCAAACACCAACTCCTCCACCATTTGATATGGCAGCTCTTAATACTGTGGTAGCTACGGCTGTTGCCACAGTGATGGCACAGTATCACAACAACCAGGGAACTAGTGGAGGTGGAACAGCCTTCATTCCACGCAAGGTGACATCGTCATGCGCTCACGAGAGTGCAGTTATAAAGACTTCACCAACTGTAAGCCCCGAACCTTCAATGGGATCGGTGGAGTCATTGCACTGTCGTAATGGTTCGAAAAGATGGAATCGATCATTGAGATCTGTTCCTATACTGAAGGAAGCAAAGTAAAATTTGTTGCATGCACCTTCAGTGATAGAGCCCTGACGTGGTGGAATAACCATGTCAAGTCACTAACCTTAATATTGGCAAATGCTATGGGATGAGAAGCTCTTAATGGGCTGATGGTTGAAGTATACTGCACGAGGGGAGAGGTTCAGAAGATGGAACAGGAACTCTGGAGTCTGACCATGAAAGGCTCCAACATAGTGGCATACACTGCCAGATTCAGCGATCTGGTGGTGCTATGTCCTAATATGGTTCCTACTGAGGGGAAGAAGATTGAGAGGTACATTTGGGGGCTAGTGCCTCCATTTCAGGGGAATGTCTTAGCTTCAAACCCCACTACTTTCGATAGTGCCAAGCGATTGGCACAGAGACTCATTGATCACGGAGTCTCTACCCTGACAACGACAACAACCCTGGCTATCCCAGAACCCTCCAAAGTCGCTGATAACAAGCGCAAGTTTTTGGATAAACAAGAAGGGAAAATCGGCGTAGAACTTTGCCAAGAAGCAGCAAGTAGTGGCTGTTAATGCCGCAATTGTACCTGCTGCTACAACGCCAAGGAACCCGTATACCGGAAATTTTCCCAAGTGCAACAAATGCACTTTCCATCATAATGGTGACTGCCGGGAAATGCAGTGCGCTAGCTGCAATAGAAAAGGGCACACTGCCCGATTCTGCAAGGCTCCGGTAAGGCCATTTAACCAAGTCCCCGACATTGGTGCAGGCCAGGCTTGCTACGGCTGTGGCGAGGTTGGTCATTTCAAGAGATACTGCTCGAAGGCAAGGAATGCCGGTGGAGTGGGAAGGATTCTGGCAATAGGCCACGAGGAAGCCGTAGTTGATCCTACGATAGTTAATGGTACGTTTCTCCTCGATAATTCATATGCCTGTATACTATTCGATAGCGGAGCAGAGAGAAGCTCCGTAAGCCAGAAATTTGTTCACTTACTTAAACAAAAACCACGAGCACTAGAGGAATCTTTCACTATAGAAATGGCAAACGGGAAAACGGAAAGTACTAACTGCATATACATAGGTTGTACACTAACTCTAGATGGTCATTCTTTCCAAATAGACCTCATTCCGGTCTCAATTAAAAGTTTCGACATCATAATCGGCATGGATTGGTTAAGTCATCGTCGCGCCGACATCATGTGCTTTGAGAAAGCAGTTCGTTTTAACCTCCCTAACAACGAAACTCTAGTCATCTACGATGAGAAATCTAATACGAACCTTCGCATCATACATCATCGATATGAGTCAAGAAATGAAGGAAATTCAGAATATTCCAGAAGTACGTGACTTTTCCGACATCTTTCCAGAAGAACTACCGGGATTACCACAACAACGCCAAGTCGAGTTCAGAATCGACTTAGTGCCAGGGGCTACTCTAGTAGCCAAATATCCATATCGTCTAGCACCGGCAGAGATGCAGGAACTTTCCAGTCAACTTAACGAACTTCTCAAGAAAGGATTCATTAGGCCAATGTACTTGATTTTCTATAAGGAAAATATTGGATTTTCTTGGTAACACACAACTCATTACAAAGATCGGTTTCCAAACTCTTTATCTCAAAAACTTATGAACTCACCAACCTTTTGTTGGGTTTTGAGCAATCTAACACTTCCTAAGTGTGCATGCAACCCTAATAAACCTTGGATCTATGTTTGTCTAAATACATGCAAAATAATAATTTTCCAAGGTTTATAACCTATCTAATATGGCATGGGGAACATTTCAACCTAAAAAGTTAGAAGAGATTACATACCTTTTTGATGAGTTTGGTTCTTGAGGAGTTTGAGGGCCAAGCACCAATAGTGTGAATGCCTCAAATGGAATCACAAAACACCACAAACTCTTGGAAAACTTTGAGAGAGTACACACACTTTGTATTTTCGGCCACACACAAGCACACACACACTAGTTCACTAGTTGCCATTTCATGCACCATAAGCATGCTTATATAGTGTACATGGTTAGGGTGAAACCCTAATAACCCATGACCTTTCCTTTTCCAAGGATCCATGGGTTAAAAGCTCCATGGACTTCCATCAAAGCCTAGCCCATTAACAAATGAGTGTTAGCCCACACCATATAAAACCAATAGCCCATAATCTAATTAGTCTTCCTTTTAATCTCTAAATTAATTCATAATTAATTTAAGACTAATACTAATTAAATAACATAACTTCATATTAATATATTATAACTTATAATATATTAATAAACATATGTGTATAACTCTCATAAAATTATCCATAAATAGTTTGGATGAGATGCAACCCAAATGGACCATGCCGATCGGGTCAAGTATATACCAAATAAGTTATGGACTTAGACACCTTATCCAACACCTTTGTGTTGACACTTTTTTCAAAACTACTTGTATTCTTAGGAATTCAGTGAAACAAGAAATCAACAGCGTTTTGAGGATGGGACGATAAATCGTCAAACAATTCATTTTGTCATCATAATGTAATTGATTTGAATCATGTAAACATATACTTTGGTGTAACTTTTTCAATTATATTTATGATGGATGTATTTACTTTGAGCACTATTATACTCGTTGTTGTGATACTATACATGAAGTCCTCCACCCCCGGACGTTTCCTCCATCCTTGGTTTGGGGGTGTGACAGATTGGTATCAGAGCATTGTTTATAGTGAACTAAGTATATCGAACCACATAAGATATACAAACTATAAATGCATTGGGACTAAAGTCTCTGATTTAAAGTTTTCAAAACAATTATACTTTTAGAAATAAATAATCTCCTATTAAAAGTATACATGCATGCATACATACTAAGGTCATCATCAATCTAGAACAAAACAAAAGTAATGATTGTTGGATATCACAGGTAAGCTCGGGGATGTATGGTCAGTCTTGGGAGTGGCATAGCCTGATCAACTATGCTGGTCCGAGGAGTGATTAGCACAAGCCCAAGAATGGTTGTGATATGGTAACAAGTCTAAAAACTTACCAACACTACCACAATGAGAACATTAGAACCAAACAAACAATTTAAAATACTATTGGAGTATTTTGTAATATCATAACTTATATGAAAACTAAATAGATCTTTAATAATAGGTCTATAGTCCCTAAGTGGATACTCTAAGGTTATATATAACTTAGAAATAATAGACTTAGAATTTGTGGTCATTGCCTTACTTCCTTTTCCTTGTTTGGATGTGGACCTAGGGTAGGATCACTTATTCAAAGGTCCATCATATCTTGTTATATGTAATTAGTATGCACTATGTCATTATAGAAGTAACTAATAAGGATCACTCCTATAAGTAATTAATTATAGAGTTAGACGCCTAGTAATTATCTCTTCCACTCCTATTCTCGCAAGTACAACATAGCAAGATCGTACTTACCGGGCGACCCCTACTTTTCCAATCCGAACCCGAGAAATGGTGAATGGTTATGAGAAGAATCAGAAGTGGAACTGGAGGTAATAAATCCTCCATGCATAGCAAGGGTTTCTGCGAACCGTTTCGACTATATCGAACCTGTGCCCCGTTGGGCAATCGTGATCGAGGGTTGAATGTCTAAAACAATGACAACAACCACCATGTGGAGACCAACGAGGGTGATATGACCTCAACCACGGGGGACCGACTGACAAATCCCTCCCGGCGAAGACCCGGCGGATCGCGAACATCGGGGATTAAAACAGGAAGACTACAACCCGAGTTCAGAAAATTGCGCACTATTATGGACCCTACCGTCTTACGTACCTGAGACTTAGAAAGAGACTACTATTTTAGAGGCCAACATTTTTTTAAGGACCTTATCGCCGCTCATGAAGAGGAAAGAGAGTAACAGGGTAGACATACGACATTCAAAGAGAGGATGATTGCAGCCAAGCATCTATTAGCAGGGCTGCAAGGTGCATCGACTTTGCCTCAGCCATCGCAAGGGACAGATCGTCGTGAGTAGAGTTCAAACCGCTCGCAAGACCTTGTAACTTAGGTTCGTAAGTATGCGTTGGTGCTACTCTATTCTAGGCGTAAGCACGACACTGTGATTTAAGCGGTCATACTAAACGAGAGATCTAGTTGCTATCAAAACTTTTCCATGCACGGATGTGAGGTAAACCTACATCTAGGTCAAAATTTTCGTTGAAACCAGAATTACTAGAGTCATATTAACAAGATGGGCTTAGGACATACCTAACAGACTCAAAGGTCTATTAAGTCTTAATCATACCTCTAAGCATACATCAAATGGTCGTAAGAGAGGCCTAGCTTGGATCAAATTTCAAGGTTTCGCTTGGATACAGAACTACTAAAAAAATTCATGGGTTTACCATATAGACTCTCGTTATGAATTGTTTTCAGAACACCCTTAACAACCAGAATACGTTACAAAATGAACTAAGATAAACTTAGTTAGAAAACCTGCGACGTATAGCCATTCTAAAGACTCGTTACCGTCTCTTCCCTTAACCCTTATGATTGAGGGGATGCTTTCTTCGAAGAACTATAAGGTGCGATCTTTCCAGCACTAATACACTGAATCCCATCAAAAACTCCTCAGCCAAGTGTGTTTGGACAAACATGATTCTAAGATGAGTAAAGCTTAACGCCCGTATGAAACCTACTCCTACCCACTACCATAACTCCATCTCAGGAACGTTAGCAGAAACACTAGGAATAGTACAATAATGTGCAAAAATTTATATGCATAAATATAAATCGTAAGGATGCACTTAAGATAATCATTTCCACTAACGAAGTCGTTTTTCATCGTGAAACAGAGCTATGTCTTCACCAAGAGGCAACCAACCAACTATCAAGGCACCAACTCTGTAGATAGACTCTGCTACTTTTCAGGCTACAGTCATGGCAGCCGTGACAGTCGTCATGGCACAATTCAATACTAACAACGCCAGCAGAGATGGAAGCGGTACTGACAATACAGATTGTGGTAACAATCAGGGACACCAACGGGTGTCTGCCAACCAAAATACCTCAGGCCAGAAACCTACGAACAAGAAGCGAAAGTTTTGGAACAAAATGGAGCGCAACCAATCTCAAAGATCCACTAAAAGACAACAACCCATGGCCACCCCTACAATTACAACAGTAGTCACGACTCATGCCTCGACACTAGCCACGGGGTCTGCCACCATATTGTCCGTTTCTGTAAGGCCCCGACTCAGTACATTGCTTCAACCCCCAATACCAAGGTAATTCCATTGTGCTTCCTATGTGGCGAAACAGGACAGTTCAAGAGAAACTGTCCAACTGAGAGGAATGATGGGGGAGCCGGAGGAGTGTGACAAACGAACCAACAAGGGTAACAGGGAACCATATTAGGACTTTTTTGTAATGTTTCCAATGACAAAAACGTTTAAGTACCATATGTTTGTAATGAATTTGGTATTTGCTGAAATCACCGTCTTTCTAAAAATAGTTAAAATACACTCTCGTTCAAATCAAACCAAAGAAATTCATATATGACCTTAGGATCATTACCTGTAAGATGTGATGACTTTATACATACAACGGGGTTAATTATATTCAAAATACTGAAGTCTCGAAACAAATAATTCCATCCTGACTCCTATTTCATGTCTAGTAGTAGGAATTGAGTGGGGCCACCCACTTGACGATTTCACCAACATCAACTTACATACGACGTTCATATATCGCTCGATCGTAGGGAGACCTATCAGGGATCATGATATCAAGTATCATTACTGGCTATCGAAACACACCCACTACCAGTGCTAGACACTGTGGTATGAATCATCTATAGTAATAATAACATCAAACAAAACAGAACACCCTGAAAAGAAACACAAGATACTCTATCACTCTAGTGAGCTCTTCTTATGAATACAGCTTAACACATGTTATCTAAAAGGATATTGTTGTTGTTGGGATTAAAAACCTAATTGTGATTTGATGAACAAGATGCGAAAAATAAGAACAAACACAAATATGAAGATTATGTTGAATGATCACTCGATTTATTGAAAACAGGAGGAATAAATTACACTTTCAGCATAGACTAAAGAATCTAACAGTACATAAGAAACCTCACGTGGCGGCTACATTTTGCCTCACTCTTAACCCTAATAATGAATAATACATGACTATTTATAGGGAAAAGACAAGTCTTGGGCTTTTAACCTACACTTCATCAAGGGGCCCATTGCCATCATCCATGGAGTGCTTTGAAACCCTACAATCTCCCCCTTAAAGTATGGAATGGATGACAATGCTTTAACTTCCAAAACAAGCATCTAGCGAATAAAAAGATCTTGCAACGAGGAATAGATGAAGCAATCGACGAATCTTGATTCTTCAATAGTCTTCAACCACGGGCTCTAGGATATATAAATCAAGCACTGAAGTAATGTCTTTAAACTTCATTTTCGAATGTAATCCCAAAAAAATCTTCATGAAAACCAAGCCCACCATAAAACCCATTTCAGAACAAAGAAACCGAATCACTTCTTGTCTTTGAAGAGCTCCCCCTCTAAGTCACAATGATCTTCAAATAAGCTAATGATATAAGCCATCAAAAAATATCATGTAACAACCCAAACTTTAAGATTCGTAATGTCGCTTGATTGAGAAAATACTAGAAGTCGGAGATATAACAAGTCCTTAGCAGAGCTCGATAAAGAACTTCCGCTGTAAAGGATACTTCTCTGTAAAAGCTTTAGCAGAGCTCGATGAAGAACTTCCACTGTAAAAGCTACATTCATAATTCTACCACAAGCTTTATAAAAAATCTTCAACTTTGAAAAATCACAAATCCAATTTCGAATGGCCATACCAAATTCTCCCCCGATTTATAATAAAAAAAACATGATTATAAAGCCTTCAAATGGTCATGAGAATGATCTTGAATGGATAAAAAATTATTGTGCTCCCCCGTGACAAAATGATATACACAATGAAGTATAAAATCCGAAAAAGTCATGAAAATTTGACGTTATCAAGAAAAATGACTTTCCGAACCGCCAAGAGTTGATGGAATCTTTAATTTTCTGTTCACGAAAAAAAATATGTGCATTAAAAAAATCCAAAACTGTTCACCGGCCCTCAAAGTAGTAAACTTTTCTGAATATTGGGCCGAAACTGTCACATTCCAGAAACACTTGGGTTGAAATTGTAATCATGCACCAATAAACCCCTTTAATTGTAACAATTTTTGGAAATGGACCAAAATTGCAAAGCTGTGAAAATAACAGGGATCAGAAGTGTCAAATCATTGAAGTTTCAGTGAACAAAAACGTAACTTAAATCATCTTTCCCAATTTTAATGTCTGATACATCTCGTTTTTGTATTGTGAAGAACACGAATCCAAACAACTGCGAATCAATATTAACAAACGATCGTGAAAGAGCAGTGCAAATCCGAGAATTTCAATCACCGAACGTTCGCAGGTAAGGACTTTTCAAACCAATTTTGACTTTTTCAATTTTGACTTGCAAGAACAACAGCTCAATCATTCTGATTGAGTTTTAATTTTGATTTCATTTGTTCCAAATGACACAGTTCCGATTGCGAATTTGAATTTCATCCGTTCTGATTGTATTATGCTCTGATCCGAGACCCATATGGCGATTGTGAACATGAATAACCATTTCGATTTGACTGTAATTCTAAACGGAGACCAAGAACAAATATTGTTTCTGATTCCGAGAGGTAATTTCAAAACATCGAACACTTCTTCTTTGATTGCAACATCCTAATTTCAACTGATTTTGAATTTTGACTTTTCTAGATTGACCAACCAAATCGAGATACAAGTTGTTCATCTATTCATCATTTGTTCATTATAAGACTCCAAGATTTGTATTTAACAAACACCTAATCTATACTCCAAAGATCGATTTCTTTCACAAATCACCAATAATTTTCAAAGATTGTAAAATATTAAATTGACTATAGGAATAAGGAAACCGAAGAAAAATGTGATCTTGGACTAAAACAAACAGAAATCGATTGAGTTTTGGTACATCAACAAGCAATAAACCCAAACAAACCATCGATTATTAGTCTTTGACAAATAAGGAAAACCAAACCGGATGAATTGTCACACCCCAAAACCAAGAACAACGGAAACGTTCCGGGGTGGAGGACGTCATGTATAGTATCACAACAGTGTAAAATAGTAATCAAGCAACAACATCATCCATTGCATTATAAGTAAAGTTTTAATACATGTGTGTTCTTTCATTATAAAAAGACACCAAAAATATACAATCAAACTAAAGACGAGACTTGTCTGCTCCGTCTTCTCAAAACCTGGCCACCGTACTTGTCTACTGATGACCTGAGAATACAAGTTATTTTGAAAGAGAGTATCAGCTTTAAAGATGGTGAATTCATAAGTATTTAAGTGTCATTGTCTTGCTTACAAAAAGCTGTTTTAAAAGTCATGTAAACCTTTAAATGAAAATGCTGATGTAAGTATGAGAAGCCCTAGAAATCCCTTATTTTCTATTAGTTTGAGATGTAGTCTTCTACCAAGACCCGAATGTTTTGTTATGACAATGTAGTCTTCTACCAAGACCCGAATGTTTTGTTATGATAATGTAGTCTTCTACCAAGACCCGAATGTTTTGTAAGTAAAATGATAGTTTTTCCTTTCTATTGACTAGTACTAAAAGTACTGAGTCTAACTCTTTTTTTAGGTGAATGTATCACAAAATAAAGCAAAATAGGAAAATGATATGATAGTCTTCTACCAACACTTAAATGTTCTATAAGTAAAATGATAGCTTTTCCTTTCTATTGACTAGTACTAAAAGTGCTTAGTCTAACTCATCGTTTATGTGAATATATCACAAAATAAAGCAAATAGGAAAAATATAATCATGTAACTGTTATCCCTGGGTGACCAGGATTAACACGACATTGCCGAAGCGAAAGGTATACCCTAATGAACATCTGAAGATTGTCCACTCATCCTCTGTAGCGGCAGCAGGGTGGAGGGAGGGTTAGTCCCGTAGCCGACTCCTAATATAAGTGGTAACCTAATGATCATCCGAAGATTTTCATCTCATCCTCTGTTGCAACAGCAGGATGGAGGAATGCTTAGTCCCGTGGCCGACTCCTAATACAAGGGTTAACCTAATAATCATCCGAAGATTTTCATCTCATCCTCTGTTGCAACAGCAGGATGGAGGAATGGTTAGTCCCGTGGCCGACACCTAATACAAGCGTTAACCTAATAATCATCCGAAGATTTTCATCTCATCCTCTGTTACAACAGCAGGATGGAGGAATGGTTAGTTCCGATATCAATCTATCTATGATAAGTGATAACCTTAGACATCCGTAGATGTTCATCACCCAGTGTTGCTAACAGCTGGGTTCCGGAATGGTTAGTCCCGTCTAGACATCCCATCGAATAGGGATAGGCAGGAAAATTTACACAGAAGGTACGAATAAATCTTCCTAATAACTCTAGGTACAAGTATCCAGGTAAGTGAATACCGAATAATGTATCTAAGTAACAATACTCATGTATGGTATTCATGTAAGCGTATTCAGATAAATGTAGCTATGTAAACGTACTCATGTATCATGTAATCCTAAGTAATTGTACTCATGTATCATGTAAGGTACTGGTATAGACTCATGAATGAACTGACTCTTGTGTGATTCCTTGTAATAGGAATAATGTTTGATATCTTCAAATTATCCCTATGATAATTTACTGAAAGGTAATTGGTTGTTCAAGTAGGTTTATACACTCTTACTACTCAAGGGTGTGAGAAACTAAATGAAAGCTGTAAACTATAACATCAATACATATATAAGAATATAAGTGTATATGCATAGTTTAGTTCAAGAATGTAAAATGGTTTTTGTAAGACATTTAAGGGTTTTGAAAAAATATAATAGTGACTTGATGTCATTTTGATAAACATTTCAAAAGTAATACATTTGATAACAAAGTATTTTAAAGCTAGAAAACCATTTCATGCATCACATTTTGTAGTATATGAAACCTGTTGAATGAAAACACAGTTATAAAATACATATAGATGATTTAATAACATGCTGTTTTCTACTTATATCCCCCCCCATTAAAGCATTTAAAATAATTTAAAACATTGATTAGGGTATGAACTCACCTGTTGTGGGTGATACGGATGAACTGAAGAGGTAGGACTGCTAGGTGTCAAGTGAAGTCTTGAACACACTTACGATCCTAGTTAACATATAATTTCACATATATGTAACAAATTAGTCTATAAACAACTAATATACAAGTCAAGACACCCTAGGACATGCTAAACACCTTTATCAAGTGTTATTAGCCTCTAGGATTGCATCTAAGTGTTTATAGGGGAAGCTATTGTGTGTAAGGCTCAAGGAAAACTCCACCATGAATTTCACGGCCCTAATAACACTACCAAATGAGTTTACGGTCATAAACTCATGAGTTTACGGCCGTGAACTCATACCTATGTGTCTATTTGATGTTTGATGCTCTATAAGGCCCTAATAAGCATTTCTACTTAATGGCTTGGTCTATGGAAGAGTTTAGGGCATAATATAACTCCTTTTAGGATTTTACGGCCCTGGGACCATATTCCTTTAGAGATTACGGCCGTAATCTCCCTTGGGAGTATGTTTATGGTGTTTTCAAGTCCCTAAATTAAGTAGGAACTAAACTAGGCTCTTGTACAAGGCTTAAGAAGAGTTTATGGCACCATTTGGCACCATTTTATGGTGTTCACGGCCCTAGAACCTTTTGGGTCGTGAACACCTTACTCTTGGTGTTCTAAGTGTGTTAGCTAGTCCCAAACTCATTTAGGTACATGCCCAAATTAGTCTCTTGGCTTAAGGAAGGTTTTAAGGGCATTTTGGCACTTAAACATGGAGTTCACGGCCCAAGAACACCCTTTGCCATGAACTCACTTTTCATCCTTGTTTCTAATTGATTTTGGTGTCCTAAATATGTAATGAAGGCTTCTAGTTTGATTTCAAAGGCTTTGAGGGACTTTGGGACACTTTTAGCCCTTAAAATGGAGTTTACTCTCCGCGTGTTCTTGGGCGGTAAACTCCCAAATATTGGGGTCTTGATCCGATTTTGATGTTTTCTAGTCATATACACACTAGCATACAAGCCTAAGGTAGTTACTTAACATGGGGAAAAGACTAGGTAGCATTTAAGCCACATATAGGAGTTTACTCTCCAAGAACGTTCTTGGGCGGTAAACTCCCGAATCTCACAGATTTGCTATGTAATCTAAGTTATTAAGCACATTATAAGCATTATAAGACAACTAGAGAAGTGTACTCACGATTTGGGATAAAAACCCGAAGATCCGTGAGAGAGAAAATGGCTTTTCTCTAGTTGGAAATGTAACTAATGACATAATTTGGTTCAGAATTCTATTTATAGTCCTGAGATATTTTTGGCAGAAAATATTTTTATTCCCGAAATGATTTCTAATATAACCTAGTGTTGGAATAGCAGTGTTGCACAAAACCCTAGTGCATCCACTCTCCTGATATCTCCTTAAGTGTAAATCGTGAAAAACTCAAACTTATACCCAAAGTTTGGAATTTTGCTGAAACGGTTCTAACTTCTATTGGCTTGATATGGTTTGTTCAGAATGGAAATTTCAGGTTGTCACATGAATGAAGACACATAAAAGCGACGCAAACAGGAGCACTAGATATCATATTAAGGCTAAAGAGATGGATCATGAACAGTGAAAGATTGGGCCAGATCAAAAAGAATGGATTCGTAATTGATAGTGGATTGAATTAAGAAATTGAACGAATCATAAATACGATCAGAAAACAAATCGGATTAACAGAAAATTACCCTGATGAACAACAGTAGATGAACATAAATTTTCATGAACAGTTGCTTGAACAGAATTTTGATTCCAAGATGCCAAAACACCAATAATCTTCAATAACTTGTGCAGAAAATCATCAAACCAAGAACCGATACTTCAAAAATCAACAGATCTTCAAAGACCCGCTCTGATACCACTTGTTGGGATTAAAACCCTAATTGTGATTTGATGAACAAGATGCGGAAAATAAGAACAAACACAAATATGAAGATTATGTCGAATGATCACTCGATTTATTGAAAACAGGAGGAATAAATTACACTTTCAACATAGACTAAAGAATTTAACACTATATAAGAAACCTCACGTGGTGGCTACATTTTGCCTCACACTTAACCCTAATAATGAATAATACATGACTATTTATAGGGAAAAGACAAGTCTTGGGCTTTTAACCTACACTTCATCAAGGGGCCCATTGCCATCATCCATGGAGTGCTTTGAAACCCTACAGTTGTCATCATCCAATTTTGATTTATATAGCCCTCATCTTCCCGATTTAACGACTACAAAAGGACCCTTCACCTAACCCTCCGAATATCGAAACCTTTGTCTCCCATAAATGCATCCAGCTCGGATCTACGGGTCATCTCTCGCTCTGAAACTCCAAAACACGCACCAGAGGAGTGTTATACTTCCTGAAACCTTATCACATGTATTTACAGGAGACCTTCGGGAATGTCACGCATGCAATAGACAAGGTTCAAGCACAGAAGCTTGGGACGGATACGTGTATACGCGAGGATAATGTATAATTAAGATTCTACGAACATTGGATGTGTGCTTCCGCCTTATTTCCTGTTCCATGTCTGGTTGTGGACTTGGGGCAGAGTCACCCATCTAACTGTCTTGCCAATCTTAAGCACATACGACCTATATGCGCAAGTTAATGATAGATGAACCAGGTACGAGTCCTGTCATGAACTTCGACCCAAGGTTGCCCAGGAGGACGAGTGAACGTCCTACCATCCGAAAAAGGTCTAAGTCGCGTAAACCAAACCCACATGCTTCCTACCGAGCTGCAAGAACTGTCAGGTCAAACCTGTCGAACTACTCAACAATGAAATTGAAGAACCAAGCTTCTCACCCTGGAGAGCTCCAGTCTTATTCTTCAAATAGAAAGACAAATTGCTCGTAGGTCCATCGACCTCAAAGGCCCCGACAATATCTCCAGTAGAAACCTTTACTATCCGCCTCGCATAGACTAATAGGCTGACCAACTGCAAGGAACGAGGTACCCTTCAGGAATTGGACTCTAGATCCGAATATCACCAGTCGTGAGTATTGGAGAAGGATGTCCGAGGACAATCCTCCAAGTTTGATGTGGATGCTACAAGTTCTTAGTGATACCCCTCGGATAAGACCAACCCGCTCGCAGTCTTCATGAACTTAATGAAGAGGATATGCCATTCTTACTAGGATCAGTTCGTCATTGTCATTGAAAATGACTTGCTTATCTACCCTCGTAGTAAGAAGGAAACCAAGGAGAGCAGCTACAACAAACCGTGAAAACAATACGATCAAAGAAACCTTACCTGAATTTCTCTAGATACGAGTTTTGGAATTGAAGAGTCAAATTCCTAAGACACACTATTATTGATGTGGAAATTCTTGAGGACCCTTTCAATTAATCAAAACCATTGAGAGATTGTCAGCACCAAAGGCGTCGACAGGAATACGCCAAAATTCTGGGTCTCGCTGACCTACCGTCTTACTTCCTTTGGAACTTCTTGTAAATTACGGAACCCCCTTACGACTTTGACCCTGAAGGGAGCAACCCTTTACTGGGAAGAGAAGCAAGAGGGAGAAACCTTTAGAACTCCAGTATAAGAGACCAAATTCCTCTGGAAGCCTCACTCTGGGAAGGGTTACTACGCTTCGGAAAGCGTGGAAAGCTAAAACCCCACATAATTATGCCTTTCGAGATTCTTGTCAGAATCAGCCCTGTAACTCGCTACTTCAATCTACTCCCGTGAGCTTGGTAAAGTACATCCTACCCGACACGTCCCAAACTTGTAGAAGTATCTATCCGACGAGACTCTTGTAATCCCCCTCGACGAGATCGAGTTCTACAAGGGCCTCACCTTCGTGGAAGAACCGTAGTGACCATGGACCGAGAGGTCAAGCGAACGAAGCAACACCGCTTCCCATTAGTGAAAGTTTGTTGGAATACTAACCAAGGACCTGGAGTCACTTTAGAGCACGAGAATCAGTCGATTAGGAAGTATCCCTACTTCTTGGCTCGATTGTTCATGCCTACTACTTGCCTAAATTCAAATTTTGGGACGAAATTCCCTTTAACAGGGGGATTGTGTGACAACCGTCAATTTTCGGTCAAGTCAAAGTCAACTAAAGTCAACAAGTCAAATCGTTCGACTCAATTAGCCCATGGGTTCTAGGGCTTACGTTAGCTAATTACTTCACAACTCGCTATTCTAATGAGAGATCATAAATCGAAAAGTATATACATCTAGGTCTCCTTAACCTAAAACTGTGGTAAGTGACGAACCAAACTGATAAAACAATGTTGCATACTCATCGGAAGTGTGTAAGATCCTTAAACAAGGCTTAACGGGGTTTACGGACCTTACATTGCGAAGTCGGACACTTGCAAATGTCACACACGAAACCTCTCTCAACCGTTTTCACTTTACCTCTCTTTATCGAGAATCTCTCTTAAATCTCTCTGAGTATGTGAAATCTCTCCCAAATCTCTCTTTATATGAGAAATCTCTCCAAGAATATGAAATCTCTCCCAAATCTCTCTAAGTATGTGAAATCTCTCCCAAATCTCTCTTTGTATGAGAAATCTCTCCAAGAATATGAAATCTCTCCTAAATCTCTCTAATTATGTGAAATCTCTTCCCAATCTCTCTTTGTATGAGAAATCTCTCCAAGAATATGAAATCTCTCCCAAATCTCTCTAAGTATGTGAAATCTCTCCCAAATCTCTCTTTGTATGAGAAATCTATCTAAGAATGTGAAATATCTCCCAAATCTCTCTAAGTATGTGAAATCTCTCTAAGTATGTGAAATCTCTCCCAAATCTCTCTTTGTATGAGAAATCTCTCCGAGAATATGAAATCTCTCCCAAATCTCTCTAAGTATGTGAAATCTCTCCCAAATCTCTCTTTG
Source organism: Lactuca sativa (assembly GCF_002870075.4). Classification (NCBI taxonomy): domain Eukaryota; kingdom Viridiplantae; phylum Streptophyta; class Magnoliopsida; order Asterales; family Asteraceae; genus Lactuca; species Lactuca sativa. Next base: position 169,011,671 of record NC_056623.2, read on the forward strand.
TATGTGAAATCTCTCCAAGAATATGAAATCTCTCCTAAATCTCTCTAATTATGTGAAATCTCTTCCCAATCTCTCTTTGTATGAGAAATCTCTCCAAGAATATGAAATCTCTCCCAAATCTCTCTAAGTATGTGAAATCTCTCCCAAATCTCTCTTTGTATGAGAAATCTATCTAAGAATGTGAAATATCTCCCAAATCTCTCTAAGTATGTGAAATCTCTCTAAGTATGTGAAATCTCTCCCAAATCTCTCTTTGTATGAGAAATCTCTCCGAGAATATGAAATCTCTCCCAAATCTCTCTAAGTATGTGAAATCTCTCCCAAATCTCTCTTTGTATGTGAAATCTCTCCAAGAATATGAAATCTCTCCCAAATCTCTCTTTGTATGAGAAATCTCTCCAAGAATGTGAAATCTCTCCCAAATCTCTCTAAAAAGTTCCTTAAACTTTGTATAGTCTTTCCGGCCATCCCGACCCTTAACCGGGTCAAAAACCGCTTAAAACGGGGTAAGAACGGATAAAAAGGGCTAAGAACCCGAAACCCCTCTTAAGGACTCGAACCCTCTTAAGGACCCGGACCCCTCTTAGGAACCGAACTTGTCAGAAGCGAACTTATCATAAGCAAACTTGTCAGAAGCGAACCCTCCCTTCGGACCGAGCCTCGCATAAGGGACCGAACCCTCCCCTTCGGACCGAACCTTCGGTCCATTTCGGTCTATTTCACTCCATTTCGCCTCTTAACCACTTTCGCCCCATTTCGCTTCCTGACTCACCCGAGTCTTCGGTCCCAACATTCTAAGGACTGAACCTAGCCACCTTCGGCCCCCTTACGAGAAGCCTCACAGGAAGAGCATTTCTTCCCGGTTTTCGACTACGATTTCATTTTAGCTTCGTTTTTAATTGTTTTAATGCGGGATTTTCACCAAAAACTTTATTTTAACATATAAGGCCCCATATTTATTAATTATCCACGTTTTTGGGGATAAACCTTATCCAAGAAGAGTGGGTGAAATAAAAGAGGTGGAGTGTTGACTTTTCTTTATTCTATGACACAAGCAACCACTCCCATACCCACTCCATGTCAGTATTCACCATCAGCCCATACCTAGTCATTTCATGCTACTTTTCCCACCATTTTTCAGCCACACACTTGGTCAAGGGTAAGAAAACCCTCCTCTCTCCTCACACTTCTCTCATTTTCTCATTCTTCCACCAAAGATCAAACATATTTTCTCTCTCACTTCCTCTCTCTAGAAATTCGAGATTCAAGGGCTGATATTAGATTTTTCCTCCACATTTGGTAAGTATCTTCCTCCTACACTTAGATATTCTACTATCCTTCATCCAAATCATAGATTGCTTACACAAATATCGTCATATTTGTTGTTAGCTCCTCAAATCTTCAAGCATCTCCCAAGTGTTCTTGAGTTGAACACTTCTTTTCTCCATCATCCATCTACTGACATCACTCAAGGTGAGTTCATACCCCTACATTTTCATGTTTTCTTAAGTTTTTAGGGGGGGGGGGGGATACAAGTTAAAACACCAAGAACATAACTAAACTTTTCTAACAGCCTTCATCAGAAAAGTTGAACTCCATTAACGGACTGTTTTGGACAACCTAAACATTTTAGTTTTCAAATCTGTTTTAGATGCAAGTAGTTCCAGTTCTTAGCTTTAAAATTACTACTTGCACATCTCCATAGGATTTTTCTAGAATTTATGGTGATTTTCAGAAAACTGCCTATCATTTTAAACATCAATCCGGTCCAGTCTATGATTATGGACTTTTTCACACAAGTTGGAGGTCATTAAAATTCATAATAAAAATTACGAATAAACTAGACTCATTTCCCAAACTCTCAGAATTTACGGATTCTGATTTGGACCTTTGATGATTTTTCTATAAATTTTCTAAGAACAGTAAATGAAAATATTAACAACAGAAAAATGCTATCAATTTCATTTCATCTTGTAACATGTTGAGCAAGGTGTATATCTTTATGTGCAAATATGTTCTTACAAATAGATGACATTTTGACTTAGTATATAGTCATACATCAGAAAAGAAATGGATTTTTACCTACAAAAGAGTGGTAATTAATTTGTTGCTATAATGCATGTTGCTTCACTTTAGTAAAAAGTACATATACATATCGGTAAACAAAAGGGTTTTTACCTTCACATATATAGTAGTTAATCATAATAAACACAATTATAACTTTTACATTTAAACGTTTTGAATAACTATAATAGGTATGGTTTATGTTCCATTAACACATCAAACACATTTTGGAAGGTTTTATTCCCACACAAAAAGGTTTTACACTCACGCACACCACACGTAAACTTGTTAACCTAAATTGTGAGACATTATCTTTCTGTACGTCCGAGTGCGAGATCCAAATTCCTGGTAATTATAATCAGAGTCCCTTGTAGGGAGAACGTGATAGTTGTGTATAGATCTATATTGGGTTAGACACCCCACACCTGAGCTGTATGCAACAGCTTGACCGGCAGGTCTGTGGTGTCAAGTGTCATTTCAGTTTCGCGGCGCCTGAGAAACGTCGTGGCAGGTTCATTCAGTCATAGTATGATTATAGCGGCTCACATAGGGAGTAACAACACATAAAGTTTACGGGGATTTTCATAAATCAAAAGGGGTTTTATGTCGATTAAAAATCACTTTTTATATCAATAATTACACATATTATTGTATATTTTCAGTTTTGGTATTTGAGACTGCACACCATTCATTACGGGATTTTTCTCAATTCAGAAAGGGTTTTACGCCAATTTAAAACCAGTTTTATATCTTTAAGTATGACAAATACTTGCTGATTCTCGGTCCCGACATTTAGGACCACGTAACTTCTATAAGGAAAATATTGGATTTTCTTGGTAACACACAACTCATTACAAAGATCGGTTTCCAAACTCTTTATCTCAAAAACTTATGAACTCACCAACCTTTGTGTTGACACTTTTTTCAAAACTACTTGTATTCTCGGGAATTCAGCGAAACAAGAAATCAACAGCGTTTTGAGGATGGGACGATAAATCGTCAAACAGTTCATTTTGTCATCATAATGTAATTGATTCGAATCATGTAAACATATACTTTGGTGTAACTTTTTCAATTATATTTATGATGGATGTATTAACTTTGAGCACTATTATACTCGTTGTTGTGATACTATACATGAAGTCCTCCACCCCCGGACGTTTCCGCCATCCTTGGTTTGGGTGTGTGACAGTTTCGTATGTGCATCGACTATAGAGAACTCAACAAACTTACTGTTAAAAATCGTTATCCTCTACCCCACATTGACGATTTATTTGATCAACTTCAAGGAGCAAACTACTTCTCGAAGATAGATCTACGATCCGGGTATCACCAGTTACGAGTGTTAGAGGAGGATGTTCCCAAGATAGCCCTCCGAACTCGTTATGGACACTACGAGTTTGTAGTGATGCCGTTCGGATTAACCAACGTACCAGCTGTATTCATGGATCTAAAGAATAAGGCGTTCAACACCTACGAAGAGTCTTAGAAACATTACGATTGGAGAAGCTCTATGCGAAGTTCCCTAAGTGCGTGTTTTGGATTCGAAGAGTCGAATTCTTGGGCCACATTGTTAGTGAAGAGGGAATTCACGTGGACCCTTCCAAAATAAAGGCCATTGATAACTGGTCAGCACCGAAGACACCTACAGAAATTCGTCAATTTCTAAGTCTCGCTGGCTACTATCGTAGGTTCATACAGAACTTTTCTAGCATCGCTAAGCCGCTTACTACAGTGACCTAGAAGGGAGTGGCCTTTGACTGGGAAGAGAAACAAGAGAAGGCGTTCCAAACGTTGAAGCGAGCCTTATGCACCACGCCAATACTATCCCTCCCAGAAGGAATAGAAGACTTCTTAGTCTATTGCGATGCATCCAACCAAGGGATCGGATGTGTTCTGATGCACGAGGTAAGTTCATCGCCTATGCCTTGAGACAGCTGAAGACACACGAGGTCAACTACACCACGCATGATCTTGAGTTAGGAGCAATTGTGTTTGCTCTAAAGATCTGGAGACACTATCTGTACGGTACGAAAAGCACTATCTTTACAGACCACAAAAGCCTTCAACACATCTTTGATCAGAAGGAGCTTAGCATGAGACAACGACGGTGGGTCGAGCTACTCAATGACTATGAATGCGAAATTCATTATCATCCCGGCAAGGCCAATGTAGTAGCTGACGCCCAGAGTCGGAAAGAATACTTTGGTCGTAGAGTCAAATCATTGACTATGACTATCAATTCACACTTGTCCACACAAATTAACGAGGCTCAGCTCGACGCTTTGAAACTTGAAAATGTGTCAAGTGAATCCCTGAGAGGGATCGATAAGAACTAGGAAAGTAAGGGTGGCGTAGTGTTATATTTCATGGACCGAATCTGGACACCAAAACACGGTGGCTTCAGAGACGTGGTCATGACCGAGGCGCACAACACTCGATATTTCATTCACCCAGGTTCAGATAAGATGTATCTGGATCTTAAAAAGTTATACTGGTGGCCTAACATGAAAGCAAAGATTGCTACCTTCGTGAGTAAATGCCTTACTTGTGCAAAGGTTAAGGTCGAATACCAGAAACCATTAGGTTTACTTCAGCAACCGGAGATACCATAATGGAAATGGGAGCGGATTACTATGGACTTCATAACCAAGTTACCCAAGACAACGGGTGGAATTGATACCATTTGGGTCATCATCGACAGATTGACCAAATCCGCGCATTTTCTACCAATCAAGGAAACTGACAAGATGGAGAAACTAACAAGAACATACATTAGGGAGATTGTACGATTACATGGTGTTCCCATATCCATTATCTCCGATAGAGATAGTAGATTCACTTCCAGGTTCTGGAAGTCGCTACAAAGTTCCCTAGGAACGAGGTTGGACATGAGTACATCCTACCATCCACAGACCGGCAGACATAGTGAGAGGACTATCCAAACCTTGGAAGATATGTTGAGAGCCTGTGTGATTCACTTTAGGAAGGCATGGGATACTCATTTACCCCTTGTTGATTTTTCCTACAACAATAGTTACCACACGAGCATAAAGGCTGCTCCATTCGAAGCCCTCTATGGCCGGAAGTGCAGATTCCCTCTGTGCTGAGCTGAGGTGGGTGATGCCCAGTTAGCTAAAGGACAAGTTCCTGACAGCACTCTCATGTGTCAAGAAATCATACGGGAAATGACAAAGAAGATCGTTCATATTCGTGAACGATTGAAAGTCTCTAGAGACCGTCAGAAAAGCTACGCAGATAAGCGAAGGAAACCTTTGGAATTCCAGGTGGGAAACCGAGTCCTTTTGAAAGTCTCACCCTGGAAGGGCTTGATATGCTTCAGAAAGCGTGGAAAGCTAAATCCAAGATACGTAGGGACTTTCGAGATTCTTGCTAGAATTGGCCATGTAGCTTACAAACTCAATCTACCGCATGAACTCAGTAACGTACATCTTACTTTCCACGTCTCGAACTTGAAAAAGTGTCTGTCCGACGAGACTCTTGTAAACCCACTCAACGAGATCGAGATCAACGAGAGCCTCAAATTCGTGGAAGAACCTGTAGAGATCATGGACCGAGAGGTCAAGCAAACGAAACAAATCCATATCTCGATAGTGAAGGTTCGTTGGAACGCCAAGCGAGGGCCTGAATTAATTTGGGAGCGCGAGGATCAAATGAAACTGAAATATCCTCGCCTTTTTACTTAGTTATTTGTAACTACTTATTTGCTTAAACTCTAATTTCGGTACGAAATTCCCTCTAACGGGGGGATGATGTGACAACTCGAAATTTTTATCTTATATCAAACCCTGCATTCAATCAAAGTCAAACTTTCAGTTGCTAAATTTTAGCAGTTTTGGAGTCGGTTTGGAGTTTTGATCTCAAATCCATCAAAGGTAATCATAGGAAGTATGCTCTAGGGTTAATTGCACAACACTTAAGTCTCAAAACTCCAAGAGTTTGGAGTTTACGGCCCTAACATAGAGTTTACCGCCATAAACTCTAGGGTATAAAGGTGAAACTTAGCCATTTTTGTCATTTTTAACCATTTTCCAGTCCTTAACCTCATTCTCTCTCAAGTATCTTCACTAGATCTTCAACTTAGTAAGTGTTTTCTTCCTTGATTAGTTAATAAACTTCATTATCTAGTGTTTGTGAATGATTTCATCCATTATATCTCTTCATTTGATAGATAATCAAGTGTTCTTCATTTCACCAAGAACACCAAGAACATACACTAGTGTTCTTGAGCCTTAAGCACTCTTTCAAGCTTCTACACTGTAAGTACTCTTGTCCTAGCTAGTTCTATGCTTAAATCAACTAGATTACACTTAGAATTCATCAAGAAATCATGATTAAAAGGGAGTTTATGGCCAAGGAACCTCCTTAGGCCGTAAACTCTATTTAAGGGTCAGAATGAGCCCTAATCTCTTGTCAAGGCTTAAGATCAAGTCTAGAACACTTCTATCATAAGCTAGCAACCTTAAACTTTCATTTGATACAAGATACCATGAGTTTACGGCCATAAACTCATGGGGAAATGGTCCTTAGGCCGTGAACACTAGTTAGTGGTGCAATGGTGCCACCATTCCTTCCTAGGGCTTAGACTTGATCATAGTGTTGGGTTTTGAGCATTCTAACACTCCGAAGTGTACATGCAACCATAAATACCTTGGGTCTATGTTTTCTCTATTATACATGCAAATATGAACTTTCCAAGGTATTCATCCTAACTAGCATAATAACATTGATTCATATGAATATATCAAGTTAGAATTACATACCTCTTTGATGTAGAATGTCTTCATGAAGCTTGAGTGCCTAGTACCCCAAGTGTGACACCTCAAATGGTTCACACAACACCAAATACACTTGGAATAGATTAGAGAGAAATCCACACTTCATAAAATCGGCTAGCCCTTTCACATACATTCTAGTGCCGATTTTGTCACCAATAAGATCTTTATATAGTGCCACAATTAGGGTAAACCCTAATTGTCATGGCTTTCCATTTCATTGGATCCATGGTTGAAATACACCATGGAGCATCCTATGAGTTTTAGCCCAACTTGATAATCCATGGAGCATTAGCCCACTGTACAAGTATGTATGGTTTACACAATCAACCCATATATTTAATTAGTCTTCTTTTGATCACTTAATTAATCCTAGATTAATTCTTGATCAATACTAATTAAATAATCTTATCAATATATTAGAACTTATAATATATTAACAAACCTTAAGTGTTATTTCTCTCATTATATTCTATCCAAATGCATGATGCCATGCAACCCAAATGGACCATGCCGGGTCGGGTCAAGTCTTACCAATTATAGTTATGGACTTCGACATTAATCCAACACATAGAACACTTCATATGGACTTATATGACCTTAAATCACAACTTGGCACTTAGTACCATGAGTTTATTGCCGTAAACTCATAAGGAAATGGTCCTTGGGCTGTAAACTCATGTGGTTCATACCATATGGACCATAAACTCCCAAGTGAGGCCGTACACCCCTTATATGCAATCCTAAGTGGTTTATACTTCAATACAAGTGTTTCCTATTCCCTAAGGTTGTTCAATTACCTACTTAGTTGTTATAAACACTAATTGTAAGCATATATGTGTCATTATATGTTAAATAGGATCCGTGTGTGCACAAGTCCTCACTTGACACTTAGCATCCTTTACCGATCTTGCATTCGCATCACTCACCTCAGGTGATTTCATACCCCTTAAAATTATCTTTTAAATGATTTTAAATGCTTTTAGGGGGGGGGGGGGGAATACAAGTAGAAAACAAGCTAGTTATAAGATCAATCACATGTGACTTATAACTATGTTCCAATCAAGGATTTCATATACTTCAAACTGTGTTTCAAAACAAACTACTTTTAAATCGTTTTATAAACTGACATCAAGTCATTATTTATTTATTGTTCAAAACTCTTTAAATGTATTACAAAACCTCTTTTTAACTTATATATACTGTCAAAAGCATGTATATATATATATATATATATATATATATATATATATAGCTATATACATAATGTTTAAAGGGATTAGGACTGCTAGCTCACTTTATTTCCTTTTCCTTGTTTGGATGTGGACTTAGGGTACCGGCCAGTTGTCCGAAGGTCATCTAAATATTAGATATATATTATGTATACCTATGTAGACATAACAGTTCTATTCAATCAGTTCGGTACCTTTGGGTAGCAAGGATGTACATTCATCTATTCATATACATAACTTACTAGTAAACTATAATAGGTATAGTATAGGAGAATACTATCATATACAAGTGTTATAACAGAGAATACTGTAACAGAGAATACTAGACAGAGAATACTATAACAGAGAATACTATACAAAGGATATTATACACAGAATACTATACATAGAATACTATTACTATAACAAGATTCAGAGATAACATAATGTGAGATACTACTTCGTGACACATCGACAGTTTCGTTATCTCTCATTTTGTAACCAGAATCTCCTGGAGGGAGAGCGTGAGTTTGCGTATAGATCTATACTTGATTGACTATCCTACACCTTTGTTGTTCGCTACAGTGGGACTTGCAAGTCTACGGGTGCCAAATGTAATTTCTTCCGACGTCTTTCATCATCGTGTTATAGTCAGATTAGTATGGTAACAATCATATCCCATTTTGCAGTACACATATACATTTTCAGTTTATATTCAAATTGTGATCTTCTCACATAAAGGGTATTATAAAACAATATTTTGGTAATGATAGTCATACTTGGGAAAAGCTTTCACTTTTACAAAGAGACAAACATACAAAACAGTTGGGTCTTGGTAGAAGACTACTTTTTATACTAGTGGAAAATATAGGATTTTCTAGGAGTTTTCAAACATATACTAACATTTACATTGTTCAATTACAAACATTTCATCAAACTTATACAAACATTGACACTAAATACTTATGAACTCACCAGCTTTAATGCTGATATATGCTTTCAAAATATCAGGTCACTAATAGACAGGTACCGATGATCAGGTTTTGAGAAGACGAAGCATCTTCAAGACTCGTATTTTATTTTGATTATTCTTTTTGGTGTCTTATTACTATTATAGAAGACACTTGTATGGAAGTATACTATTAATGCAATGGATGATGTTGTTTCTTATTTACTACTTTGCATTGTTATGATACTGTACATGACGTCCTCCGCCCCAAAATGTTTCCGCCGTTCTTAGTTTTGGGGTGTGACACTATCTAACTCTATTAAGTTCCTAATTGTTGATTCTTAATACATGATGTGACAAGGTTGCATTTTGATGTTTTGTATGATCATGCAATAGGAAGGAAGCTTAAAGGAAGAGTATGATGAATCTGGTCGCGAAGATGGATTTCAATCGCATGGTTCGATGATCGGATTTTTGAGATGCTGCTTAAAGAGTTATGATAGATTGCTTAGAAATATGTAGTAACATAGTTTTCATTTGTAATTGCATTGTAAGGAAAAGTTTTTCCGTAATTTTAAAAATAAATAAAATTTTGTTTTGTTTTATTATATCTCCTTGCAATGACATTGGTGAAAATTGATGTTTGTATGTTTCTATGTTAGCAATATGAATTTGATTTCTTTGTTTGTGGTAGTGTCGAGAATTTGCCAAATAAGGAAAGATTCTCATCACCCAAGTTTCAGTTGGATAGAAAATTGGAATCATGCAACTTGTATTGTATGATGAATGAGAACTTTCGTCTTTGGGAAATTAAGACTAATTGCTTGTTCACATGTATATGTGAGTCAAGTAAAGCACTAGTGGATCGGGTACACTGGGTGTGCGCTGGTCAAGTCCACCACAATAGGGATATTCGTCATGATTTACTAAAGTTTAGTTAATATGGTTATGCTTACAAGTTTAAGTATAAATCTGAATCATTGGAAAAAGTTCAATGTCTAACAAAACGAATGAGAAGAATCAAATTAGGCAGAAAGATAAAAGTTTCTCCAATCTGAAAGGATGAGAGAGTACTTTAGTATCGTGTTTTATGATTATCTTAATGATTGTGAAAGACCATATCACAATTGATCCTCTAAAGATACCTTAGTGCACTTGTATGGCTAAGAAGAGGAATCGTGAATTGTTGAAATGGTTAAATCAAAAGGTGAATCATACTTCGTTCCAAGAACAAGTCTTAGAGTCATACTCCAAGATTGTGCCTTAAGTGACATAATATTAAGAAAGGTTTATAAAACTTATCAAATGTAGAGTAAAAATGTTTTCTACTCTACTACATTTGAAATTGGTAAGTAGTAATGTTTTGGATAAAACAACGACCAACTAAGGCCAATTATGTGAAGTGTCATTCTTGATGAGAATCCAAACTAACTCTTGAATATTTGTTTGTCAAGGAATAGTTCTTGACAAGAGAGTCTTATATGTCAAGAGGTCAATGGGAGTCTTAAGGATCTTGACAAGTTTCAAGAACTAATCAAGAATAAAACCCATTGTTTATCGCTAGCACATGACTTGAGGTTTGTAACCTATTGTGTTGGCATATTCTTGTTTTGATGCCCATTCCAGTTAAAGTTGACTATTTATGTGAGTTCTATGAGTTCTCAATTGTTTGCATAACAACTTGGAAGCAATAGTAGGCCCTTATGCTGCCAGGTGGCAAGAAATTAAGTGGACAAGTTCAGTTCATATGAATTTGGATTTGTCACTAACCTTGTCTTGTGATTATGGTTATGACAAATTTACATGGATAGGAACACATACACCATAAAAATCTAAGTTTCATAGGGTTTCTCTCCAATTCATGAAAATGATTGTGAGAAAATGCTTTTGCTAAAAAGGTTTTAAGGAGATAGCAATTATGGTATTTGCATTCTCAAATTCGATTATGATTACGACATCCCTATCCATAATTCGAATTGTGAGAAATGGAAAAAGTTCTAAACATTTGAGATTTATTGTTGTAAGTTCTAAAATTGTTTAGACACACATGTGAGCTATATAAGGAAAGGTGTATGATTTTGAGAAGCCTAGATAAAGTCTTAGTAAAGTTATCTCGTATCAGAAATCTGAACTTTGGTAATGAAAGTCAATGAGTATTGATTTCTAAATGTCCAGCTGATTTATGGGTAGATGTCAAAGCTAGTGGGAGCATAAATGTTATGCTAGTAAAAGTAATGATTATTATGCTAGTGGGAGCATAATCAATTATGATGAATGTTGCAAGTTAGCAATGTTAATTATAGAAAACAAAAGTTTCAATTCGCAAGTTATAGGGTTTGAAAAGTTGTTTTGCTATAATTAAGGGAGAGAAATTCATACTTCATTTCAAATCTAAAAGCTTAGATTGAGATTTTAATCAGATTTAATCAAATATATATATATATATATATATATATATATATATATATATATATATATATATATATATATGAATGTTATGTTGGAATGGTTCAACATAAGGAAATTCAATATATGGATGTGTTAATTGCGTTCTCAAAATTCGACTATGATTACGACATCCCTTTTCATAATTAAAATGATAAGAACATGGCAAATATAAATTTTATAGCAAAATACTGGTCAAGTATCATGTCTTTATGTAAGACATCATGAATCGTGTCCTATATGCTTCGGGTATAAGATCGATTACATGTGCTATAATATTCATCCGTTCTAGATATTTTCCAAATTCCTAGGGCATTAAGAGGGAAAAAAGATAGAACCTGATATGACTAAGGTGGTTAAAAAACTGTTAAAGGACAATCTAAGGTTCACCGATGATTGGTCACTTAAGGGCAGTTGGAAGTATAGTAATGGATGGAAAATATCGACATTATTATAAATCGAAAGTATTTTATTAATAATGGGTTGTCATATGGCAAATGCAGAATGTTTTCATATTGGGTGTTGGATATTAGTAATCTGTGGTTAGAAACTTTTATGCAAGAAGGATGTTCAAAGGAATGTACTTTGAATTTGAGACTTCGCTTCCATGGAATTGTCTTGTAACAATCTCCAAAGGAATACTTTGTAATGTCGCTGGTCAAGTCTCCATGACTTTTGGTACCTAGACATTACAAAGGAATCATTGCATGATAGTTTAGAATCTAACACATTCTGGCAGTGACAAGAATTTGAAATTCCTACACTAGTGATAAAGATTTGGAATTGTGAAATGAGTTTCATTGAAGATGTGTTCAATTGATATATTTCACAAATTAAGGACCATAGACAAACATAGTATGCATGACTGTTTTGACTTCCCGAATAACTAGGTTATTCAAACCATCCATAGTCGATCATACTTTGGAAGTAGGTATTTAGGCAAGACTGTCATGAATGCGTCTGTAGTTGGTCTAGGTGTTTTAGACATAGCTGTAGTGTTCATAAGTACTCTTGGAATAGGATTCGAGTATTAGATTCAACCCACGCTCATTTAAATCATTTCATGGATTTTATCACGAGTGATCACTAGTCGATAATATCTTATATTCTTGAAATGGAGAGATATGAGTTGCAGTCTACAAGTCGGTTGCACATTGATGATATGTAAACATACTGGGAACTTGGTGTCATAAAACATATCGTTGTGTGTGATTTGATGATTAGATAGAGCAAGCATACGAGTCGAAGTTTATTCATTCCTTTTACCCTTGGATAGATGAAAGCGATATCTATGGGCCCCTCGATGATTTAGTGATGACACCCCTAAGTGCTTGGCCAAGCCTAGACTGATTTGATTTGTTCAATTTGTCGGTCGTCATAAATCAGAAATCGGGAAACAACAGATGGACAGAGAGAATGATTATAATCCATGTCTCAATCCATATGATATCTTGTAGAATGGAGGAATATATAATCCCTTATCTAATGGACGCGTTATTGACTAGGTCAGAGTTCGACAGTGGCTTTTAAGAGCTACAATTGCTAGTCGGGATTTTGGAGTCGTACTTTCTGTAGGGTTCAAAGTACTCCATGGATTATGAAAATGGGCCCCCTTCATAGAGTGTAGGTTATTAGGCCCGAGACTTGTTTTATTCCCTATATATTGTCATGCATTATTCATTATCGGGATTAAGAGTGAGGGAAAATGTAGCCGCCAAACATAATGAGGTTTCTTAGGTAAAGTAGATTTACTTTAATATGTTCTTATAGTGTAATTTATTCCTCGTATTGTTAAATAAATCATTTGATCATTCAACATGTCTTCATTATTGTGTTTGTTCTTATTTTCCACATTATGTTCTTCAAATGGTTTTTAGGGTTTTGACCCATTCGTTCACTGTTCATTGATTGTTCCTATATTTCCTTTTGAAATCACAAAATCTGGGAAATCAAATTTTTTTTATGAGTTTAACTTCATGGCCATTGAATACTCTTTTGTTCTACTGTATCTTACAATTCTCGATTTCTATTTAATTTTGGTCTTGCTCTTGAGTTTTGGTCTTCAAATCGATTTTGATTGACCTGATCGATTTTGTTCTCGTGTACGGTTTGACCCAATTGATGATTGATAATGATTTTTATTTAATGAGAATCATCTCTTGTTATCTGTATGATCGTTTGAGATTTTGGGTCTACAATTTTCATTCGATGTTAACTGGGGAATCATGTTGATGAACTGATTATTTGAAGGATCGATAAAGAATGGATAAAGAACGATGAACATAACTGGGTTTTGATTTAAATGGTCAGTATTGTACAGGATGGTCTCACCTGTGAATATAATCGAAAACGGAGGCTTTATCGGAATGACTATGATCAGTGTGTTTGAGGTTCTGAACACAAACCTTGTTCGCAATTGTTAGTTAATTTTGGGAATTGAAGTGTAGGTCTTGGAATCATTATTAGCATATCGTTTGGAAGGATCATTCGGAATCGAAACACAAATAAGAAGCTATGCAATCAGAATTATTTGATTCAGAATGAATTGTTGCTCGCAATCGGAAGTGTGATGTTGGATCGATTCCGAACGAATGGAATCAGATTTGGAACTCAAATCCCAATCGAAATTGAAATTCTAGACTCGGATTCGTAACAACCACAAACATCAAAAAGTGAACCTGTGCTCGGAACGAAGGTTTGATCGGAGTTGTTTGTTGTTTGGATTTGGAGTTCATGTTATGCGTCACGAGTGGATTTGAGTCGATGTTGCTATCCGTTCGTTTACCAAAGGGCTAATGGGGAAGATGACTTCGATTTACATTCTTGGTCCCTGTAACTTCAGCAATATGACAGTTTTAGTCTCATTTTCTAAATTTTTACAAATATTGGGGAAAATGATGTTGTTTTACCATTTCCGTCCCCTATCTTTCAGCCATGTGACAGTTTCTGCCCAATATTCAGAATTATTTGCAAATTTAAGGGTTGATGAACATACTTGGGTTTTTAATGCACATATTTTTTTCGTGAATTGAAAATTATGGATTCCAACATGTCTTGGAAGTTCAGAAGGTCGGTTTTCATGACAACGTTAAATTTTTTCAACTATTTTGGATTTTAAACTTCCTTGTTTATTTCATTTTGTTGCAGGGGAGAAAAGTATTTGTTTATCCTTTCAAGATCATAAAAAGGGAAGAATTTGATATGGCCATTCGAAATTGGATTTGTGACTTTTCAAATTTGAAGATTTTTTTATGAAGCTTGTGATTGGTGCTGATAGGAAGGTAGCTTTTACCGAAAAGTTCAAGAGGAACTCTTCTAAAGCTTTTACAGAAAATTTCAAGAAGAATTCTTCTAAAGCTTTGATATATCTCCGACTTTTAGTGATTACTTGATCAAGTGACGTTACGAATCTTAACTTTGGGTTGTTACATGATATTTTTTGGTGGCTTATATCATTGGCTTATTTGAAGATCATTATGACTTGGAGGGGCAGTTCTTCAAAGACAAGAAGTGATTTTGGTTCTTAATTCCAAAATGGGATTACATTATAAAATGAAGTTCTTTGGGGGGGGGGGGTTGGCTTTCTTGAAGATCTTTGAGATTACATTATAAAATGAAGTTTAAAAACATTACTTCAATGCTTGGTTTATATATCCTAGAACCCGTTTTTGAAGACTACTGAAGAATCAAGATTTGTGGATCACATTTGAGATTCCTCGTTGCGAGATCCTTTCTTATTTAGTAGATGCTTGTTTTGGAAGTTGAAGCCTTGTCATTCCTTCCATACTTTCAGGGGGAGAATGTAGGGTTCAAAGTACTCCATGGATTATGACAATGGGCCCCCTTCATAAAGTGTAGGTTATTAGGCCCAAGACTTGTTTTATTCCCTATATATAGTCATGTATTATTCATTATTAGGGTTAAGAGTGAGGCAAAATGTAGCCGCCACGTTGTGAGGTTTTAATGTAGTGTTAGATTCTTTAGTCTATGCTGAAAGTTTAATTTATTCCTCATGTTTGAATAAATCGAGTGGTCACTCGACTTAATCTTCATATTTGTGTTTGTTCCTATTTTCCACATCTTTTTCATCAAATCTCAATTAGGGTTTTAATCCTAGCACTTTCAATTATAGCTATTAGACTTATCCAAGTGGGAGACTGTTGGATTAGGTGTCTAAGCCTATAACTATTATTGGTATGTACTTCACCCGAGAGTAGCATGGTCTATTTAGGTTGCATATCATCCGAAATATTTGATAGGATGGACTTTTTAGAAAAGGGTATTTATGGTTTATTAATATATTATAAGCTCTAATATATTAATATGAAATCATATTATTTAATTAGTATTGATTAAGAATCAATTTGGAATTAATTATGTGATCAAAAGAGACTAATAAAAAGCCCCTAGCTCATGAAATCGGCTACACATGTGTTCTTTGGAAGAGCTAGCCGAATTTGAGTGCAAGACACCTTCTCTCAAGTTATATTTTGTCCTAGATGTATTGTGATTCCATTTGAGGCATTCACATTATTGGTGCTAAGTTCTTAAAGGTCCAAGGTCTCCAGCTACAGCAAAAGGTATGTCATCTAACTAGAATTTTGTAGTAAAGATACTCCATTGTATGCTAGTTAGGATGATGCTTTGGAAAAATAAAGTTTGCATGTATATTAGAGAAAACATAGATCCAAAGCATCTAGGGTTGCATGTACACCATAGGAGTGTTAGAATGCTTAAAACCCATCACTTATCTCTGACTCACATCTGGTAGTAGCCTGAACGCAAATCTATCTTGGAAAGGCAAGATGCCCCCTGTAGCTGGTCGAAGAGATCGTCAATCCTCGGGAGTGGGTAACGGTTCTTCACTGTTACGTTGTTCAGCTCTAGGTAATCTATACACATACGATACGACCCATTCTTCTTCTTCACAAACACGATCAGGGCTCCCCAAGGTGAACTGCTCGGCCTGATAAGTTCCTTGTCTAACAGCTCATGCAGCTGTATAGACAACTCCTGCATATCGAGAGGAGCCAACCGATATGGTGCCTTGGCTATCGGAGCCGTACCATGGATTAGGTCGATCCTGAACTCCACCTGTCTCTCCAGAGGTATCCCAGGAAACTCCTCTGGAAATACTTCCGGGTAGTCTCGAACCACTAGCACATCTCTCACTATCCCCTCACCCGCCTCCCGGGTATCCATAATGTAGGTGAAATACCCTGCGCAACCCTACTGAAGGTAACGCCTAACCCTCGCTGCTGAGCACAAAGCAAGTCCTCGATGTGTCCTCTCACCCTGAATCACCAACTCTCCCCCACTTCGGGTTTTGAAACGCACCAGCTGTTGCACACAGTCGATCACCTCCCCATTAGGGCTCAACCAATCCATGTCGATGATGACCTTGTTTCCACGCCAAGGGATGTGAACCAAATCCATGAGGTACCGCTTGTCATACATCCTCATAACACAATCTATGTAGACCTCCGATGCCCGAACAGATTGGTCATCATAAATCTCGACCTCTAAGGGACAATCCCAACATGCCCAAAGACTCAGAAAACCTCTTTCTAATTGCAAGAGATACAAATGATCGGGTAGCCCTCGAGTCGAATAACACCTGTATTGGGATACCGTTCACAGGGAACGATCCTAAGCAAAACACATAAAACATAGAAGATAAATATCATAACCGACATGTAATAAGAGTTAGGGAAAACAAAACGTACCTGTCACCACATCCAGTGTGACACGTGCCTCCTCGGTGGTCAACTGGAAGGCTCGACTCCTCACCACTAGAGCCTCTGGCTTGCCCTGTCGGACATCCGTGATCTGCAGGGTCATTGGAGCTTGCGCCACCACTGGCACTACTGATACCAATCTCGGGCAGTTGGACTTTTTATGGCCCTTTTGATTGTATTGAAAGAAAATCAAGTCTGGTGTATGAAAGAAGGGACTATCGGCAGTACAATCCTTGCCAAAGTGCCCAGTCTTGCCGCACTTATAGAAGCCCGATCCCCCAGTTCTATAAATCCCCTCGTGTGGCTTGCCGCACTTCCCACAACAGCTCTGGCCCTGTTGGCCCTTCGACCTAGAGTCGAATCCCTTGGATTTCATCCCCGAAACCCCAGTAACCTACCCAGTCCCCTCCTTCCTCTTTCTGATGTGCTCTATGTCGATCTCCCTCTCCATTACCTTCGCTATCATGTCATCCAAGGTCGGGCATGCCGAGTAGCTGACATGTTTCCGGATGTCGGCCCTCAACATGACGTGGTATCGGGTCTTCCTCATCTCCTCATCCCCCGCGTACTGAGGCACCAGTAAAACGCTCTCTCTGAACTTGGCGGTAATCTATGCCATCGTCTCAGTAGTCTGCCTCATATCCAGAAACTCCATGGCCAGCTGCTGAAGCTCCACAACCAGTGCAAACTCAACCCTAAACCTAGTCACAAAGTCCGACCAGGCCATAGCGTCTATGGTTGGGGCTCCCAACGAATCACTGATCGCCTCCCTAAAATCTCTTGCTCTGTCTCTCAAACATCCCGCAGTATACCGGACCTTCGACCCCTTAGGGCAGAAGCTCATCAACTGTGTACAATCAATGTCTGCAATCCATCTCCTGACCATAATGGGGTCCTTTACCTCGCAGGAGAGTGTATGCGTCCCTGACTGGCCAGATGCCATGTCACTTTGGAATGCCCTTAGTCGATCCTCCATCAGTTCAATGATCCATTCCTTGATCGACCCGAAAATCACCGGGGTATCCTCTAGAATGCCTCTCGTAATCTCAGATGTGATGAACTCGCGTAGTCCGTCATCAACCGGCTTGGAACCTGCACCCGAACCTGAACCTGAACATGATCCAGAACCTGAACCTCCTTCTCCATGACGTGTCACCACCATTATGAAACAAAACACATAATCCTCAGGGTTATACATAACCTCGAGAGGTCTCACACACTCTACAAATTTCCTAATTCTATCTCAACCCTCCTTGACTCGAGTACGGATCCTCTACTTTCAGTAGTACGGGCCCATACTGTAACACTAGTCAAAATAGGTTAATAATAATCACATGTGATTATGCCAATCATGTAATGTGATAAATGTACCATGTATTTCATGATAAATTTTAATATAAATATGAACTTTATTTATGATACCACTCAAAGTATACATCCATACGATTCCAAAAATATAGAGAACATCTGAATCTGACTTTGCATGAAGAAGTTATGATAAGCTGAACACTATAAATCTCTATAATAAGAGGAATTTAAAATAGACTTAGAATTAGCTATTAGAGTCTAAAAGAGAGTTGTAGTACTTGTGAATACCTACGCGTGCATATAAAGAACGTCAAAAACGGAGTTCGTATGCAAAAGTTATGACCTTCCAAAGATGAAGATATCTGAGAGCATGACACGTGGCAGGAAACCCTAGTTGTCTGGATTCACGACGTGAACCATAAAGTCACGATGTGAAAGTAGTCCATGACACATTTTCGGATCTAGAAGGTGGGTAATGAGGCTACGAAGGGGATAAGTTCAATCCCCACGACTTGGACATCAAATTCTTGACGTGTAACTGGAATTGTGACACCTTCTGAAGCTAGGAACGCAAATGGCAAGTCTACGAGGATAAGATCCAAAGTCCCGACCTGGGGGTCCAAAATCCCTACTATAAATAGCAGGTCCGACTTCAGTCATTCTTACACCAAAACTTCTTTCTCCTCTCTCCTTTGCTGGAGCCATCTTGCATCCCGAGCCCCGACGACCTTGTACGCTGACCGGTTCTGCTTAGACTACATAAAATCATGCTACTAGGGTGAGTTTCACGGCCCCACTTTCTAATATTTTCGGGGGAAAACGCATGCTAAATATTGTATACACGATGATATTATGTCTATATAATAGTGTACTAATATCAACATAGACAGTTATATTAACTGGGATATAGTTGTTCTAAATATGTGACAACCCGAAATTTTATTTGTATAAACTCCGCAATTAAGCAATCCAAAAATTAACCAAATTTATTACAAAACATTTTTGGCCGGATTTAATCCCGTTGGAATATTTTAAATAATATTCGTCAAGCAAACCAAAAATAAGGAAGTATAAATTTAGAGTTGTCGTGTTTAACGTAAGTCGTGAAACTCCAAAAATTTGGAGTTTACGAGAGAAAACTCAGAGTTTACGACCGTAAACCCCCGAGAGTATAAATATGACACTTAGTCATTTTCTCTCATTTTTCCAACTTCCACCTCAAGAACGCTCAAGAAATCCTTTCAAGTATCATATTTCTTTTCCGTCAAATCCGCCAAAACATAAGTTTTTATTGCCAAGATTCGTTCATATAACACTTAATCTACTGTTTTTACATCACTTCATCCATGGATTTTTGATTTTAGCTTAGATCTTCAAGTGTTCTTCAAGAACACCAAGAACACACACTAGTGTTCTTGGCCAAAAACGATCATCCAAGCTCCTAGAACGTAAGTACACTTGCCGTAGATTCTTGTGTGCTTAGTATGAACATGTTTACACTCGAAAATCATCATTTCTCCATGTTCATATGAGTTTACGGTTTGGGGAGGCCTCCCAAAACCGTAAACACCTCTAAAGGGTGTTTAAGTGCCCTTAACACCTTCCTATGATCGTATAAGTGACTAGAACCTTGCATGCATGAGTTAGAACCACCAAAACACAAGAGAAATGGACAAACATGAGTTTACGGTCGTAAACACCCAAGGGAGTGGTCCAAGGACCGTAAACTCCATAAAGTGTCCATTTTAAGCCCTAGTCATTTCCATAACGTTAGATTCGAGTCTAGCATAATTCCTTGAGTGTGATAAGACCTTTAAACACCCCATGACACCTCTACCATGAGTTTACAGCTGTAAACTCATGGGGGTTATGGTCCAGAAACCATAAACACCCCTAAGGGCCATCATTTGAAGAGTAAACTCCAATGTGAGTCCATACACTCTTCATATGCAACCCTTGGTACTCCTAACACTTGCAGCAAAGTGTTTTCATGTATTAGGACATCATTACTTGCTTAATTAGCTATTAAATGACTAATTTGATACATAAATGTATCATTACATGATAAATAGGATTCGCGTGTGTGGTCAAGTCCTCATTTGACACTTAGCATCCTATACCGTCTGTTCATCAGGATCACCCACGTCAGGTGAGTTAATACCCTTGAATCAACCTTTTAAATGATATTAAATGCTTTTATGAGGGGGGGGGGGGGGAATACAAGTTGAAGTATAGAGTTATTAGATCAATCACATGTGATTAATAACTGTATAGCAAAATAGATTTTGCTTGTTAAGTTGCTTTATTCAGCTAAAGGTTTTTGACTCTCATTTTCAAATCTCGTTTAAGGCATGAATATCTCTTTTTAGATTATTAAAGATTTTCCAAAGATTTTCAAATACTTTTTTATGAACTGACATCAAGTCATAAGTTCTTATTGATAGATTTTCCAAAGGTTTTACGAAAAGTTCTTTTATGCTTGTATATGGTAAAGTGCATGCCTATATATGTATAGTTATATAAGCAATGTTTGAAGGACTTAGGAAAGCTAACTTCGCTTAAATTCCTTTTCTTTGTTTGGATGTGGTTTAGAGTATCGGTTATCCGTCCGAAGGTCATCTAAACATTGGTTATATATCATGTATACATATGTAGTCATAAAAGTTCTCTCAGCCAGTTCATCTTCGTTGGGTAGCAAATGCATCCTTCCATTATTCATATGTCTAGAACACCAGTAACTATTATAGGAATAGTTAGGAGATTCTATTTACTCTCTCTCTCATTCTCTCTCTCTCTGACCCTCTCTCTCTCTCTCACCCTCACTCTCTCGGTCTCTCTCTATAATACAAAGAATTACTCATGAGTCAGTTCATTCGTGAGTCTATACTATTATTATAATACTTTAAATAGAATGTGACACACTATTTCCTGATACGACGCTTCATAGCGCCATCGTCGTGTAACCAGAGTCTCTTGGAGGGAGAGCAGACATCATGTGTATAGATCTATATGGGATAGACACTCCCGCATCCTGACTGCTAGCTACAGTCCGAGTCGGTAAGGCCCATGCATGACATAATGTTACTAAGGCTATGCGTGACCTGGAGGGTCATCAAGGATTCGATCGTCAATCAGCATGGTTACATACAAGTTCACATTCGACCCTTTTATTCCCTTTTAGACTGAGCCAGGCGTATCGTTCATTCGATACCCTCCTGGAGTCTATGTTTTATTCACCTTTTAGACTGAGCCAGGCGTATTGTTCATTCGATACCCTCCTGGAGTCTATGTTTTACTCCCTTTAGACTGAGCCAGGCGTATCATCCATTTGATACCCTCCTAGAGTCTATGTTTTTATTCACTTTTAGACTGAGCCAGACGTATTGTTCATTCGATACCCTCCTGGAGTCTATGTTTAATTTACTTTAGCTAGCAGTATTTACTGCTGAAGTATAATATTATTTTCCCTTAATATTTTTACTTGTGGATTTCTCACCATTCCTTTTAACCAAAAACTATACTTTTATAATGATAGTATTTTGGGAAAATTACTCCTTAAAACATAAAACCGTCGGGTCTTGGTAGAAGACTACTTTTGATTGAGATACTCCTTGGTTTAAATGTAGAACAATTGAGTCTTGGTAGAAGATTGCTTATAATTAGAAAATGTAGGATTTTTGGAAAGAATTCTAACACTCTGTAGATTCTAAACCACCACTTTTTCTGAGTTTATTTTGAGGAAAAACATGTATTTATACCAATGTCATTAAATACTTATGAACTCACCAACATTTAAAAATGTTGATACTCGCTTTCAAAATAACTTGTATTCTAAGGTCATCGGTAGACAGGTACACTCCGGGTGCTTTTGCGAAGACAGCCTTGTACCGAGCTGCACTCCATGTTATCCTCTGTATTTACTTTGATATTATTGTTAAATGTAACCTATGTAAATTATTACTATTAATGCAATGATTGATGTACTTTGATTACTATACTACATATTTTGTGATACTTGACATGACGTCCTCCACCCCAGAACGTTTCCGCCGTTCCGGTTTTGGGTTTGACAGATTGGTATCAAAGCATTGTTTATAGTTAGCTTAGTATATCTAATCATAAAAGATATACAACCTATAAATACACTGGGATAAAACACTCTGACCAAGAATTATACTTTAAAATATAACCATATTTTACAAAAGTATAAGAACATCCAGAATCTAAATACCCGAACAAAGTATCACAAGAAGAACCAGAATAAAAGTCTTTGGATGTTGACCATTACCGTCAAACCTGGGCAGTTATGTAATTGTAAGCTGGAATAAATGTAACCTGATCAACTACATTTATTCGATATGCGACTAACGTGTGCTTGGGAGTGATGGTGGTGTTGAAAAAAAATCTGAAACTTACCAAATAGGAATGCTAGAGCCAAACATAAAGATTAAAATACTATGGGAGTATTTTAGGATACTAAAGGACTCACATTAATCCCATAATCATATTCAGAAGTTAAAAATCAAACATGTAATTAAAATACCATGGGGGTATTTGTTGGGTTTTGAGCATTCTAACACTCCTAAGTGTACATGCAACCCTAAATACCTTGGATCTATGTTTTCTCTATTATACATGCAAATAAGAACATCCAAGGTATTATCCTAATCTAGCATACAAAACAATGAGTGTAACAAGATAGAATACATACCTCTTTGATGTAGAAAGTCTTCATGAAGCTTGAGTGCCTAGCCCCAATAGTGTGGAAGCCTCAAATGGAATCACAATCATCAAAACACTTAGAATAACTTGAGAGAATTCTACAACTCATGAAATCGGCTAGCCCTTTCACTTCACACTCTAGTGGCCGATTTTTGTCAAGAATAAGATGCTTATATAGTTAGGGTTACACCATGTAAACCCTAATTGACATGGCCTTTCATTTCCATGATCCATGGGTACAAATACACCATGGAGCATCCATGGACCATCCTATGGGTTTTAGCCCAACTTGATTATCCATGGAGCATTAGCCCACTATACAAGTATGGATGATTTACACAATCAACCCATATATTTAATTAGTCTTCTTTTGATCACTTAATTAATCCTAGATTAATTCTTGATCAATACTAATTAAATAATCTTATTATTCTTATTATTAATATACTAGAACTTATAATATATTAATAACCATAAGTGTCATATTTCTCTCATTATAGTCTATCCAAGTGCATGATGGTATGCAACCCAAATGGACCATGCCGGGTCGGGTCAAGTCTTACCAATTATAGTTATGGACTTAGACATTAATCCAACAGTCTCCCACTTGGATAAGTCTAAAACTATTATTGCGTATGACTTCAGGAACCAACCGGCAATCGTAGCTCTCAAAAGCTTCTGTCGAACTCTGACCTTGTAGATGAACTCTGACCTTTGTCAGTGACTTGTCCATTAGATAAGGGATCATATATTCCTCCATTCTAGATATCATATGGACTGAGACATGGATTATAATCATTCTCTCTGTCCATTTGTTGTTTCCCGATTTTCGATTTATGACGACTGACTAACTGAACAAATCAAATCAGTCCTGGTCCGGCCGAGCACTTCCATTTGTCATCATCAAATCATCGAGGGGCCCACAGATATCGCTTTTATCCCGAAGGTAAAAGGAACGGATAAACTTCGACTCATATGGCTTGTTCTACTACTTGTTGAATCATACACAAAGGCACGTTTTATAACACCGAGTTACCGTATGCGTTTTCATGCAATCAATGTACTATCAACTCATAGTAACAACTCATATCTCTAGGTTTGAAGAATATAAGATATTATCGTCTCATGATCACTCGTGATAAAATCCATGAAGTGATTCCAATGAGCGCGGGTTGAATCCAATACTCAGAACTTATGAGCACTCATGAGTGTTGTAGCCCTTTGTCCAACACCTTAGACCTCTACAAGCCAACCCATGACAGTCTTAATTCATATCTACTTCCAACATATGACCGACTGTGGATGATTTGAATAACTTAGTCATTCCGGAAGAATAACCCAGTTTATTCGGGAAGTCAAAACATGCAAAATGAAACACAATAATAATTGAATCCAATATGGTATCAACCCTTTCAACATAAATAAAACACCTTTTATTTATCACCATATGATTACACATTATTCATTGCATACTGTTTCAGCTATCAACTTTATTCTTGAATTTAAAACAATAGTTGTCCCATGCTCCAAGCATGTACACTTTGTTTTCTTAAACACTAGTCATTGCATACACCAAGTATGCATACTATGTTTGTCTATGATCTTTACTTTGTGAACTAGATCAATTGAACATAACTTAAATGATTCTCTTTTCACACTCCCAAATCCTTACTGCAAATGCAAGAATTCCAAATTCATGCCATTTACTGAAATCTGTTAGATTCTAAACTTATATGCATTGATCCTCTTGTAATGATTATGCACAAAGTCATAAAGACTTGACAACAAACATTACAAAGCATTCCAAAGGAGATCAACTCCTTGGAAACATCCTTCTTGCATTAAGTTTCCTTAATCTTACACAGATTGAAAATTCTAACTTTGAAACATTTCCAGATTCCATTTTGACTATCACTTCTGAACAAGAGTTGCCTCCTTACAGATTATGTCAATATGGTCCTTCCAGAATTATCACTATACTTCCAACTGTCCTTGAGCAACCAATCTTTGGTAAACCTTAGATTGTCCTCGACAATTGTTTAATCCTTTTAGTCATATCCAGTTCTAAACCTTTTCCCTTCTTAATACCCTAGGCATTTGGAAATTTTTTAGAAAGGATGAATCTAGCACATGTAATCGATCCTATATCCGAAGCATATGGCACACGATTCATGATGTCTCACATAAAGACTAAACCAGTCTTTTGCTATAATATGTCCATTTCAATTTGCCAAGTTCTCATAATTCAGATTATGAAAAGGGATGCCGTAATCATAATCAAATTTAGAACGCAAATAATGGACCCATATACAGAATTTCCTTATGTTGAACCATTCCAACATGAAATTCATATATGTATCCTTGACTAAATGATTAAAACCTCACGATCTAAGCTTATAGATTTGAGATGAAGTATAATTTCCTCTCCCTTAATTATAGCAAAACAACTTTTTCCAATTGAAACTTTTGTTTTCTATAATTAACATTGCTAACTTGCAATACTTATCATAATTATCATGCTCCCACTAACATGATGATTATTAGCATAACACTTATGCTCCCACTAGCTTTGACATGTACTCAGAAATCAGCTGACTTTTTTACCAAAGTTCAGACTTTATCAAAATCATACACCTTCCCTTAGATAGCACACTTGTGTATCTAAACAATTATGAAGAGGGATGCCGTAATCATAATGTTTAGACCTTTTTGCCATTTCTCACAAGTCCAAGTTAGTGTGCCGGTAAACCACACACGCTCCACTAACGACTTTGAGAATGCAAATATCACAATTGCTATCTAGATAAAATATACTTAGTGAAAGTGTTTCCTCACCATCATTTTCATGAATCGGAGAGAAACCTTATGACACTTAGATTTACTGGTGTATGTGTTCTTATCCATGTGAATGGTCAAAATCATAGTCACAAGACAAGGATAATGACAAACCCAAACTCATATGGACTGAACTCAATCTTAATTTCTTGCCACCTGGCAGCTCAAGGGCCTGCCATTGCTTCCAAGTTGTTGTGCAACCAATTGAGAACTCTAAGAACTCATATGCAAAGCCAACTTTAACTGGAATGGGCACAGAATATGTCAACACGAAAGGTTATAAACCTCAAGTCGTGTGCTAGTGAAGAACTTCAGGTTCTATTCTTGATTAGTTCCTGAGACTTTCAAGACCTTTAAGACTCCCACTGTCCTCTTGACCTATAAGACTCCCTTATCAAACATCCAAGAGATAGTGAAGATTCTAATCAAGACAAACACTTCATATAATTGGCCTTAGTTGGTCTTTGTTTTATCCAAAACATCACAACTTACCAATTTCAAATGTACAAGAATAGAAAGCTTTTACTCTTACATTTGACAAGTGTTTTAAACCTTCTTTAAGACATATCACTCAAGTTACAATCTTGGAGTATGACTCTAAGACTTGTATTGGAACGAAGTATGACTCATCTTCTTGATTTAACCATTTCAACAATTCAAGATCCCTCTTCTTAGTCATAAGAATGCACTAAGACTTCCTTAGAGAACTAATTGTGCTATGGTTTCTTAATCATTAAGATGATCACAAAACTGATACTAAAGTACTCTCCCATCTTTTCAGATTTGAGAAACTTTTATCCTTCTGCCTAAGTTGATTCTTCTTATTCGCTCTGCCATACATTGGGACCTTTTCCAATGTCTCAGAGTTACACTTAAGCTTGTAAGTATAATCATATTTACTGAGCTTTAGTAAACTATGACGAATAGTCTTATCAATCTTTTGTGGTGGACTTAATCAGTGCACAAGAATGTGTACTCGATCCCTTAGTCCTTCACTTGACTCACACATCCATGTGAACGAGTAATTAGTCTTAATTTTTCCAAAACTTGAAAGTTCTCATTCATCATGCTATATAACTTGCACGATTCCAAGTTTTGGTCCAATTGAAACTTGGGTGATGAGAATCTTTCCTTATTTGGTAAATTTTGACATTACCACAAATGAAAGAATCAATTTCATATTTCCACTCTTGCTCTTAATGGAATCATATAAGCAACAATTTTTCCTCAAAAGCCATTGTAAGGATATTTTAAAATAAATAAAATCAAAAAATTTTCTTTTATTTTAAAACTTTGCGGAAAAACTTATCCTTACAATCCATATGAAAACTTGTTGTTATCTATTCCTTAAGAAATATCTCATAACTCCTAAGAAGTAGCTCAAGAATCCGATTTTTCAAACTATGCAATAGAAATCCATCTATGCGATCAGATTCAGCATATTCTTTCTTTAAGTTTCTCCACTTGTTCTTTGATTCTTAAAACATCACCATGTGACCCAGTCACATCATGTATCAAGAATCTCAGAATAGAAACTTAACAGAGTTAGATAGTGGAATTTACCTGAAGTAGAGTCAAACTTATTGACTTTAACATCCTTAGGTAAATTTGGCAGCTTCGCAACCAATGCCCCTTCCTTTGGCAACATAAACATATGGTCCCTTTGATAATGGTACACGGGACTATCACAGACTTAGCTTTTCTCTTTACCATTTGGTCAACCGAGTTGACTATGGCCGATCCCTTTCCATTGGGAAGAGAATGCTTTTCTGGATTTCCTGTGTCACTATTGTCAATGTCCATCAAGTTTTAAGGAAGTTGACCTTAGATAAGATCATTAAGGGTCTTGTCATAGTCTGTTTCATAGGTGTCCCAAAGGAACTCACTATGTGACTTAGAAAGTGATTGAACCACCAACTTTCTCAAGACTTTGACACCCAACTCTCCCGGCTTGTCAATATGTGACTACATCTCCAAGATGTGATCACACCTAGACCTTGCCTTGCCAATAGGGCTTGAGTGACCTTAAACTTTTCAAGAACTTGTGGGTTAGGGAGATTAGTTGGAGGAGGAGAAAGAAGTATGATATCCATGGGACATCATCTTCATTAGGAAACCTTGTTTCAAGAGATTTGGGAAGATCATAGGTGCCTAAACCAGACAACTTTTGGGAGATATTCAAGATAGTTGATTTAAAGTCCTTAATATGACACCCAATATGAAATATTAAGGCTAGGACCCAACAAACTATTTTATAACTTAGAAGAGGTATGCCGTAATCCAAGCTATAAAATATTTGAAGGTAGGTGAATGACGATTCACCAATTTCGACCAAGATAAACGAAATGTATTATTAGGTTTTAATTGGTTTTGAAACTCCTAGATCTTTGAGATTCATTGAACTGTTCAAAGGCATGTTTCAATCTCGAGTGTGCCCTTCAGGTTTTGTGACTGGGATGCCGAGGATCACAAAACAAGGTGTGAAGTAACCATGCAAATCACTTGGTACCCTTAATAAATTACCCCTCAATCGATGTGCCGGTTAACCACACACGCTCCATCGATACTATGATAAATATTAAGTCACCCTTTACCTACCTTGTTAAGTCCAAGTTAGTGTGTCGGTTAACCACACACGCTTCACTAACGACTTAGACAAAGTGTAAAGTGTAATTTCATGGGTTAGCACCTTATTCACATTTTTCCTAAGTAACTAAGATTGGGTATTATTAAGAGTTTAGTTACTTAGTATTATCATTAATACTTTTAATGAAGGAGAATTATAGTCTTGTCAAACCCGTTCGGCTAACGACCCTCCACCGGTCAAGCAAGTGGTGGGTGAGAGTGGACACCCATTAAGTTGCCATTTTATAGGCAACAACCTTATACCCACCTTATAGACCGGCTTCGTGAATGAGGCGTACTAGCGGTAAGACTGACTTTACTCTTATACATATATATATATATATATATATATATATATATATATATATTATTAACTTATAATATTATAAAGTATAAGGGTTGAATTTTAACTTTTAAAATTCTAAGGGCTAACTTGGAATGAAAGTATTCATAAGGAAAACTTTTCAAATTCCAAAGCTTGAGGGCGAGTTTTGAAACTATTCAAAACTAATTAATTCCATAACTTATGTGTTTAAAGTAGTTTTAATCCAAAAACTCTTCAAGTTCCATAACTTGAGGACAAGTTATGGAAGACTTTAAACTAATAAAACAACTAACTTTTTCTTTATTTTATAACTTATGGATTTAATTATGGTTACATATTTTTCTTTAATGAAGTGACTCTTGAACTTCCATAACTTGAGGACAAGTTATGGAGTCATAAAAAATTATTCAATGACACAAGACTCTTCATTTTGTAACCTTTGCCAACTTTTATGAGTTTTATGAGTCTTTAATGTGACTCTTCATGTAACTTGAGGACAAGTTACACAAACACATTTTATACTCAACTCTTAGATTAAAATGGATTGAAAACAACTATTTCAATTAACTTTTCTATTAATCTAAGCAACTCATAAGAACAAGATAATTCAAATCAAACTTTTTCATGTAAGTAGTCTAAACCTTAAACTAATACAAAACATGAATCTATTGACAATTATCTTTGAAAATGGATTAGCATGAACATTACCACATCAAAAACAAGTTTATAAGTTCAAAAACAACTTAGGGTAATGTTCCTAGTCCATTTCTAGCCAAAAACCTCGAAAATATGCTGTCTGGGGCTCCTACTCGGCGAGTGCATGAACCTACTCGGCGAGTAGGATGATTTTACTCATGGACTCGGCGAGTTCATCAGTGGACTCGGCGAGTCCAGTGCCCAGAAAGCCAGAAAATCGAGTTTTTCAGCATTTTTCAGCAATTTGCATCAAGTATAAGAGAAAGCAAGCCTAGGCTCTGATACCACTATTGGGTTTTGAGCATTCTAACAC
Source organism: Lactuca sativa (assembly GCF_002870075.4). Lineage (NCBI taxonomy): Eukaryota > Viridiplantae > Streptophyta > Magnoliopsida > Asterales > Asteraceae > Lactuca > Lactuca sativa. The sequence continues at coordinate 169,041,698 of NC_056623.2, forward strand.
TCCTAAGTGTACATGCAACCCTAAATACCTTGGATCTATGTTTTCTCTATTATACATGCAAATAAGAACATCCAAGGTATTATCCTAATCTAGCATACAAAACAATGAGTGTAACAAGATAGAATACATACCTCTTTGATGTAGAAAGTCTTCATGAAGCTTGAGTGCCTAGCCCCAATAGTGTGGAAACCTCAAATGGAATCACAATCATCAAAACACTTAGAATAACTTGAGAGAATTCTACAACTCATGAAATCGGCTAGCCCTTTCACTTCACACTCTAGTGGCCGATTTTGGTCAAGAATAAGATGCTTATATAGTTAGGGTTACACCATGTAAACCCTAATTGACATGGCCTTTCATTTCCATGATCCATGGGTACAAATACACCATGGAGCATCCATGGACTATCCTATGGGTTTTAGCCCAACTTGATTATCCATGGAGCATTAGCCCACTATACAAGTATGGATGATTTACACAATCAACCCATATATTTAATTAGTCTTCTTTTGATCACTTAATTAATCCTAGATTAATTCTTGATCAATACTAATTAAATAATCTTATTATTCTTATTATTAATATACTAGAACTTATAATATATTAATAACCATAAGTGTCTTATTTCTCTCATTATAGTCTATCCAAGTGCATGATGGTATGCAACCCAAATGGACCATGCCGGGTCGGGTCAAGTCTTACCAATTATAGTTATGGACTTAGACATTAATCCAACAGTATTTTAGGGACCATAAATAACCTTGTGTGAAAAACTAAAAAGATCCTTATTGATATACCTATGATTACAAAGTGTATGCTTCCAAGATTATATATAATAAGGATCTCATAGGCTAGGAATGTGTGGTTTCGCTCTATTTCCCTTTTCCTTGTTTGGATGTGGGTAGAGAATAGTATCACATATTCGAAGGCCTATCAGATCTAAGTTATATATGATTTCTATACAGTATGAAATTGTAGCAGGACTCGATATGGATCACTCAGTGAAATATTTTAATAATATCTTAGGATTCTTTAGACGTTTCCATTCTCGCATGAAACTCTTTAGAAAACCTTATCCACTTCAGTGATCGGCAGAGGAGTTGATTCAGACCCAGAATAGGTTCATTGTGAAGGTTTCCAATTTGGAAATTTATGAACAGGGTCTAGACTACTGAAGCCCCATGTACCTATACTTTTTAGGGACATCGGTGGGGAATTCGCCTGAATATCCGAGATTCCAGTCATCCATCGCGAAGTGATGACGCTCAGGGTCAGGATCAGATGTAAGGCGGAGTAGAGATTCAGTAAGTCTGCAAGAGAAGAGAACCCTAGGTAAGTACCCGAAGAAAACCAACGCCTATTCCAGTCAGGGATAAGAGGTGGACAGAGGGAGCCAATGCATGGAACCCGAGAAATTTCATTTCCTCCTTATCGTCACGCTAATACATCCATAAAATAATAAAATTTAGTGACTTAGTGATTACACTACTCACAATATGTGCAAGACAAATCGTCTTTCCCGTCACAAGTAATATGAATAGATCGGATCTCAAACCCTCGATTAAGAGTGTTTAGCCATAAGTCTCCATGAGCCTTTTCTTCTGTATCTTCGTTACGAACTTCTCTCAAATCTTCTCAAAACTGGAGAGTGAAACTCTCCAGTATAAAGATAACTTAGTAGGAACAACCCCCATTTTATGGTTTTCCGATATACTCACTCCTACCCTGTTACCCGGACTACATCATAGGGATGTAGGTCGACACTCAGATAACCATAACTCGAGGCGAAGGAAAAATTTATGCCTATCATAGTAAAGAAAGATACGTCTAGGGTTAATCATCGTCTCTCATCAGCTTGTGCTCCTTTTCGTGTAGGAAAAACCATGCCTCCGAAGAAACGCAACCAACCCATTAGTAAGACACCGTTCCTCCTATTTGATGAAGCTACGTTTCAAGCTACAGACTCAGCAGCCGTAGCAGCGGTCATGGTTCACCTAAATGCTAACGGTGCCAATGTTAGCAGGAGCCCTATCGGGATTTCCGATCAAAGCGATGGACAGTAGCAACCAACACCGGTGCGTATGGCCACCCAATAACCTCAACCAAATCCACTGAAGAGAAAGTTTAAGAATGAGGAAGGAAGTACCTCGAATCAAGGACCATCCAAAGGGCAACGAGCTGAGGTAGTCAATACCCCTATCAACGCTTCCATCCCAACTCCAAGAATTCCATACCTATGGAACCTCCCCCGTTGCAGCAAGTGTAGCTACCATCATCATGGTATCTGTCGAGAACTCTTTTGTGTTAGGTGCAACATGAAGGGGATACTGCTCGCGTCTGTAGAACCCTGGTTGGGTTCATTACATCAATCACCAATGTGGGGACTAGTCCAATGTGCCACCTATGTGGTGAAATTGGACATTTCAAAAGGGACTGCCCAATTGAAAGAAACGACAAGGGCGCAGGAGGAGGAGTCTAACCCTAATACCTAAGGAGAAGCATCAAGAAACCCGGTAGAATTTTGGTACGTCTCTAAATTCTAAGTAGCTAGCCGAGAACTTAAATAAGTAAATTCTAATTGTAATTACTCTCTCGTTAATGCGAAGGTCACAGAACTGTAGTGATTTTTTTTTAATCCATCAGGTAAAGCTATAATGACTCGATATATATGTTAAGGCCATGTATAATTAAGATTGATAGACCTCGAGTGAGTGATGCTGCCTTATTTCCTGTTCCTCGTTGGGTTGTGGATTTAGGGTGGAGTCGCTCAGTCAACAGTCCTTGTAATCTTAATTATGTCGTACTAGTGTAATTTCGGCGATTATGGAGAGGCCTCGTGAGAAATCCATTCATGAAAAGTACATTGTTCCAAAACATTAGGACCCCTTAGAGTTCTGCGTCGATCCCATCAGCTCAAGTATCCGCGATAGTGATACCATGGACGAAACCCGAGATGCTGGGAACTAGTGTGCCACATTCAGCACATGGTCCTATCAATCTTCATTCGATATCAGGTCAATGTTTGTTAAATTTGACACTTCCGTCAATCATGGTTCGACTTGGTGCGACCATGTTAAAATTCCTAGTGCTGTGTAAAGAGAACTTTCACCATAGCCTCTGCGTCAAATAAAAATTCTTCCGGACCTAATAAGAAAACCTAATGCGAACCGTCAGTCGTCTCTCTCTTATCCAAACCTTCCGAAGTACCCAGGAAAAGAGTACCACACACTGTTGACCAACCCCCTTAGACAAATAGGACCCGAAGCGAAAGGCACTGCAGGTATCCCAGAAGGCAATAACCGCCCGAAGCCTACTCGGTAGATCCCTCCGAAAGACCCTTAGCACCTCTCAACCAGATTCGTGACTCAAGAGAAAGAACTCGTGGGATTAACTTGCTACTACTGAGTATATGCATTAGAGCGGTATATAATTTAGATCAATAAGATTTAAGATGTGTGCTTCCTCCCTACTCGCTGTCCCTCGTTTGGTTGTGGGTCTGGGGTGTGGCCACACATCTGAACATCCCGTCGAATCCCAATTATAGACGACTTGCATACACTGAGAATTAGTGATTCAACCGACTATGAGTATTACCACGAACCTTGTAATAAGACCCTTCATCCTATCCCATAGTAAAGGAGCAGGAATCAAGAGAACCACTGCGGTTTGAGCTACTTAAATTACTACAAATTCGAAACTGTGTCATCCCAGTTGAGCCAACATAGTAGCTACCACCCTCAGTTAGGAAAGTAACTCAAGTCGTAAGAGTCAAGGACATTGACTACGACCATCCATTCGCGCCTAACCCTACGAATTAAGCATCTCAGCAGAGAACCCGAAAACCCGGGAGCTGTAATAGGTTAAACTCTGAGGAGAATGGATGAGGAAATAAGTACCGAGTGACGGAACCCTACACTCTCTAGATTTAAATCTAGATCGAGAAAACTCAGAAACACCAGAAGAGTAGTTGCAAAGGATACTCGCACTACTCAAGCACTTCGTCCATCCCGTTACAGACAAGTAGTGCCTAGGACACACCACCTTCTCATGCCAGAGAAGTCACCATCACCCTTTAGACGATCGATCGCACTCACCGAAGTGAATACTAGAATGCCAAGAACCATAGAATAACCTTCATGACCAAGAATACTTGAGGAAAGTAAGCGATAAGTTGTGTCAAACTATATAACCCAGTTCGTAAGGAGATTTTAGACTTGACACCGATCTAGGTGCTAATCGATGGGTTATACGAGAGCATGCGCTTCCTACGAACTGGAGACAATCCCTACACCTTATGTGGGCATGTCTTAGAGATTCGTTGGGGCTATTAAGTGTTCCAAAGAATACTACCTCTAAAGAAATGGTAGAACCACCTCCTGAAATAGTCCAGCACTTCAGAAAATCTCTAAGGGTTAAGTTAGCCCTGATTAGAGACTGATATCCATGAACCAGTGAAGCGAGTAAGAGAATGATTCTTTCCAGTTAGGAATCATACTGTGAAAGCATTTGTTAGACGATAATGATAATTAAAACCTTCTAAACATCGTCTGGTAAAACCCAATCCCACCGAATTTGAGAGTTTCCGTTAGAAACACCTCGAGAGTCAAAAGTGCAGGTCCATTTTTGCACTAAATCGAGATAGATGTCCCGTAACCAATAGATAACAGTGCATAGCCAATACATCTGATGATCCAAAAAACCTCTGAAAGCCAATCAGTAGGGAATACGAATCCAAAGACGACATGAGCCTTCTAAGAACCAACCCGGGAACTACGCCCTCAGTAAAAGAGAACTCTTGGAACTTCAAAATGGCAATCACGCCAGTGATGATCTCACCATGGAAGTACTTTATGTTCTAAGTACTAAAAAGCTCACTAAAAAGCTCTACCTTTCCAAAGAGCTTAGGACCATCCGAGATTCCTTGCAAGAATCGGTCCAGTTTCCGTCAAACCTCGACTACTTTTGGAATTCCATAAATTCCACCCAAATCGATCCATGTCTTAGACTTGAAAAAGTACTTGTCCAACGTGACACTCGAAATCCCACTCGTCAAGATCGAAATCAATGGGAACCCAACTTTGCGTAGAAGAACCAGTAGGAAATCATGAACCGAGAGATCAAGCGAGCGTAACAAATCCGCATCCTGTTAAGTGAAGGTTCGCTGGATCGCCAAGCGAAGACCGGAATTCACTTGGGAGTGCAAGGACCAACCCAATAGGAAGTACCCTCATCTCTTTACTCGATTGTTCATGCCTACTTCCTCGCCTAAACTCTAATTTCGGGACGAAATTCCCTCTAATGGGGGGATGATGTGACAACCTGAAATTTTATTTGTATTAACTCCACAATTAAGCAATCTAAAAATTAGCCAAATTTATTTCAAAACATTTTTCGCCGTATTTAATCCCGTTGGAATATTTTAAATAATATTCGTCAAGCGAACCAAAAATAAGGAAGCATAAATTTAGAGTTGTCGTGTTTAACGTAAGTTGCAAAACTCCAAAAAATTGGAGTTTACGGGAGAAAACTCGGAGTTTACGACCGCAAACCCCCGAGAGTATAAATATGACACTTAGTCATTTTCTCTCATTTTTCCAACTTCCACCTCAAGAACACTCAAGAAATCCTCTCAAGTATCATTTTTCTTTTCCATCAAATCCGCTAAAACGTAAGTGTTTATTTCCTAGATTCGTTCATATAACACTTAATCTAGTGTTTTTACATCACTTCATCCATGGATTTTTGATTTTTGCTTACATCTTCAAGTGTTCTTCAAGAACACCAAGAACACACACTAGTGTTCTTGGCCAAAAACGATCATCCAAGCTCCCAGAACGTAAGTACACTTGCCCTAGCTTCTTGTGTGCTTAGTATGAACATGTTTACACTCGAAAATCATCATTTCTCCATGTTCATATGAGTTTACGGTTTGGGGAGGCCTCCCAAAACCGTAAATACCTCCAAAGGGGGTTTAAGTGCCCTTAACACCTTCTAATGCTCTTATAAGTGACTAGAACCTTGCATGCATGAGTTAGAACCACCAAAACACAAGAGACATGGATAAACATGAGTTTACGGCCGTAAACCCATGTGTTTATGACCGTAAACACCCAAGGGAGTGGTCCAAGGACCATAAACTCCATAAAGTATCCATTTTGAGTCCTAGTCACTTCCATAGCCTTTGATTCGAGTCTAGCATAATTCCTTGAGTGAGATAAGACCTTTAAGCACCCCATGGCACCACTACCATGAGTTTACGGCCGTAAACTCATGGGGGTAATGGTCCAGAAACCGTAAACACCCCTAAGGGCCATCATTTGAAGAGTAAACTCCAATATGAGTCCATACACTCTTCATATGCAACCCTTGGTACTCCTAACACTTGCAGCAAAGTGTTTTCATGTATTATGACATCCTTAGTTGCTTAATTAGTTATTAAATGACTAATTTGTTACATAAATGTATCATTACATGTTAAATAGGATTCGCGTGTGTGGTCAAGTCCTCATTTGACACTTAGCGTCCTATACCGTCCATTCATCAGGATCACCCACATCAGGTGAGTTAATACCCCTGAATCAACCTTTTAAATGATTTTATGGGGGGGGAATACAAGTTGAACTATAGATTTTTTACATCAATCACATGTGATTAATAACTGTATAGCAAAATAGATTTTTCTTGTTATGCTGCTTTATTCAGCTAAAGGTTTTTGACTCTCGTTTTCAAATATCGTTTAAGGCATGAATATCTCTTTTTAGATTATTAAAGATTTTCCAAATATTTTCAAAGCTTATTTTATAAACTGACATCAAGTCATAAGTTCTTATTGATAGATTTTCCAAAGGTTTTACGAAAAGTTCTTTTATGCTTGTATATTGTAAAGTGCATGCCTATATATGTATAGTTATATAAGCAATGTTTGAAGGACTTAGGAAGGCTAACTTCGCTTAAATTCCTTTTCCTTGTTTGGATGTGGTATAGAGTATCCGTTATCCGTCCAAAGTTCGTCTAAACATTGGTTATATATCATGTATACATATGTAGTCATAAAAGTTCTCTCAGCCAGTTCATCTCCATTGGGTAGCAAATGCATCCTTCCATTATTCATATGTCTAGAACACCAGTAACTATTATAGGAATAGTTAGGAGATTCTATTTACTCTCTCACCCTCTTTCTCTCTCTCTCACCCTCAGTCTCTCGGTCTCTCTCTCTAGTACGAAGAATTACTCAGGAGTCAGTTGATTCGTTAATACTTTAAATAGAATGTGACACACTATATCCCGATACGATGCTTCATAGCGCCATCGCCGTGTAACCAGAGTCTCCTGGAGGGAGAGCGGACATCATGTGTATAGATCTATATGGGACAGACACTCTCGCATCATGACTGCTAGCTACAGTCCGAGCCGGTAAGGCCCATGCGTAACATAATGTTACTAAGTCTACGCATGACCTGGAGGGTCATCAAGGATTTGATCGTCAATCAGCATGGTTACATACGAGTTCACATTCAACCCTTTTATTCCCTTTTAGACTGAGCCAGGCGTATCGTTCATTCGATACCCTCCCGAAATCTATGTTTTATTCACCTTTTAGACTGAGCCAGGCGTATTGTTCATTCGATACCATCCTGGAGTCTATGTTTTACGCCCTTTAGACTGAGCCAGGCGTATCATCCATTCGATACCCTCCTGGAGTCTATGTTTTTATTCACTTTTAGACTAAGCCAGGCGTATTGTTCATTCGATACCCACCTGGAGTCTATGTTTCATTTACTTTAGCTTGCAGTATTTACTACTAAAGTATAATATTATTTTCCCCTAATATTTTTACTTGTGGATTTCTCACCATTCCTTTTAACCAAAAAATATACTTTGATAATGATAGTATTTTGGGGAAATTACTCCTTAAAACATAAAACCGTCGGGTCTTGGTAGAAGACTACTTTTGATTGAGATACTCCTTGGTTTAAACGTAGAATGATTGGGTCTTGGTAGAAGACTACTTTTAATTAGAAAATGTAGGATTTTCTGGAAAGAATTCTAACACTCTGTAGATTCTAAACCACCACTTTTTATGAGTTTATTTTGAGGAAAAACATGTATTTATACCAATGTCATTAAATACTTATGAACTCACCAACATTTAAAAATGCTGATACTCGCTTTCAAAATAACTTGTATTCTCAGGTCATCGGTAAACAGGTACACTCCGGGTACTTTTGCGAAGACATCCTTGTACCGAGCTGCACTCTGTGTTATCCTCTATATTTACTTTGATATTATTGTTAATTGTAACCTATGTAAATTATTACTATTAATGCAATGATTGTTGTACTTTGATTACTATACTACATATGTTGTGATACTTGACATGACGTCCTCCACCCCAGAAAGTTTCCGTCGTTCCGGTTTTGGGGTGTGATAAAATATAATATTTTAAATATATACAACTATTGTCAACTTGTTAGCTTGCTATTGTTATAGAAATATGTTAATGTAGATCTTGAATTATACTTAAGATTCAATATATGTTGTGTGCGATATAGTTCCGAAGTTATATTCGGAAGTTCTATATGTTAAAAAGTATGTACGTTGTTATTGGTTTTATGTCAATATAAAACTTGTTATGTTACATGTTGTTGTTATTGGTTTTATGTCAAGATAAAACCTGGTTTTACTACAAGTTATAGTTGTTCTACTGCCAAAATGTTATGAAGTTAGGAGTAATGTTTAAAACCATAGTCTAGTAACTTAGGGTTTTAGACATGAATATGCTTATGTTTTTAAAGCTATAGGAAGCCATTGAAGTCAACATGAGTAATTGTATTCATCAACTAAGATTGGGGATCTTAGTGGAAATCCTCTGAACTATAACCGTTAATCCTGTGTGAGCGAGGAAGTCGTGTATAATTAGTATACAGGTTGACAACCCCACTTGTGATTGTTAGCTATAGTCAACCATAAGCGAGTAACGAACTATCATTTTACTTGTTATTGTTCCGACGTCGATGAAGCGCACAATATTGTTCTCATGGGAATCATGAGTGTATTGTTTCTCATGGAAATCGTGAGTGTGTTTTATCATAGGTATTGTTTCATAGCAGCGGTTACTGGCTCATGGTAGCAATTTGTTAGAAATATTATACTTTGTCGTTATACAAGTATTAATGTTAAGTATAAGTTTCCCCCTACTTATACCCTAGGTTCTAGGAACATTTAGGTATAACACTTATTTGATAAGTAGACTATTATACCTGATATATATACTAAACGTTGGAGAGTCAAAATGATACTTTCAAAACTATACTTTTGAACTCATAAAAAGTACTATTTTTATATGGAGTCAAAACCTGTGAACTCACCAACTTTATGTTGACGTATTTTAAAATGCATGTGTTTTCAGGAACTTGAAAAGCTGGTATGTATTCGAACAGGAGAAGTTTTACTATTATCTTTCTGTTTGTTAAGAAGGATGCTATAGTCAGATATTATGTAATAGGTACTAGGAAAGCAATAATGTAACTTTCAATCATCAAAAAAGGTATGTAGTTTCTTTAGTACTGTTCAAAGTATGTTATACAAATGTGATACGAAGAATGACATTACACCAACCGGTGTTTCCGCCGACGGCCGGGGTGAGACAGAAATTGGTATTAGAGTTGTTAACTATAGTGAACTAGTACTTTCTTAGGAAAGCACGTCTATAGTTTAGGGCCTAGTCTATTAGGTTTAGGTATATTCCTTATCCTATAATAAAAGGTATTATTAGTTATTCTACTGAAGGACTACTTACAGGAGCGGTGACAAGGATAGACATGTCGCTTTGGGTTGTCGAATTCCAGAATGGCTATATGCTAAAATGATCCTACCCTTTCGACTGTCCTGACTGGACGGTGCCTTATCAGATAGACTAGAAGTAACAAACAATAATTAAAGCGTTAATACAATAAACAATAATATAGTGTCATATAAGAAGACTCAGACTCGCGATGAGAATACACCTTAATACCCGAAATGTTTTTTATCTCAAGGATTTAGATCAAATATTCAAACTAAAGTTTATATGTGCATAGATCCTATCACAACTAGGTGTAGGCGCGCAACTACATTTTATTATGATCAGATCATATGAACTATTTAATTTGGAGAAATATTTGATATAATAAACTCTTAGTGATCCAAAATGTATAGGAAACCGACATGACACATTCACGACAATGGATAATCATCGAGGATACGGATGAAGAAGAGGAAGTTTCGTTCCCGATGATGGTAGGCGATGTGACAACCCAAAATTTTCATTCGTACAAACCCTACAGTCAAGCACTTCAAATAAAAGTCAAATACATTTCTATTAATTGTTAGCCGGTTAAAGTCCATTTGAGTGTTTTTAATATTTATTCTTCAAATGAACAGATGAGAGGAGGTATATTAAAGGACTATGGGACAACAACAAAACAACTAACAGCTTGGTTAGGGGTTCACGGCCAAACAAATGGAGTATGGGCCATGAACCCTCTTCTGGCCGTAAACTTATGCATATTGCATGAGTTTACTCTTCATTCTTTCATTTTCCAACTTCCATTCTCAAGAACTCCTAGCCTCTCTCTCAAGTATCATCACACTCTTCTTCCAATCTTCCAAAAAGGTAAGTTGTTCTTCACTTGATGTGTTGTTATAACCTTTCATCTAGTTATTATACATCATTTCATCCATAAATTCTTCATTGTTACTTAGATCTTCAAGTGTTCTTCAAATCACCAAGAACACACTCTAGTGTTCTTGGACCTTAAACACCCAATCAAACTTCTAGATTGTAAGTATACTTATCCTTGCTTGTTATACACTAGAATGAACTTGTTTAGGCCTTAAAACATCAAGATTTGTGGGTTGGAAGAGATTTTACGACAAAGGATCTCCTAAGGCCATAAACCCCTTATAAGTGTGCAATGATGTCCTCTTTTCCTTCCTATTGACTGGAACTTAGACTAGAACCAATCACCATTGAACTAGGGACCTTAAACATCAAAAATACCATGAACACATAGAGTTTACGGCCGTAAACCCATGAGGAATTGTCCATGGGAGGTAAACTCTATGAAGGAGTGAAATTGTGCCACTATGACTTCCTAAGGCTTAGACTTGAATTAAGGATACTTCTTTATGACTTATAAGACCTCAAAACACAAAATGGTACCTAATACCATGAGTTTAGGGACGTAAACTCATGGGGAAATGACCATGGGCCGTAAACTCATGAGTTGATACCATTTGGACCATAAACTCCTTTGAGAAGTCGTACACTCCTTAGATGCAACCCTAATGTACTCCTAGCACTTAAATCAAAGTGTTATCCATGTTTTAGGGTGTCCTTATTCGAGTAATTAGTAATTAATTGAGTAATTGGATACATATATGTGTCAATATATGTTAAATATGATTCGTGTGTGTACTCAAGTCTTCACTTGACACTTAGCATCCTATACCATCCGTTCATCCAATCCACTCACTACATGTGAGTTCATACCCCTTAATTAACCTTTTAAATGTTTTTAAATTCTTTTATGGGGGGAATACAGGTTGAATCATACTAATTATTCTATCAATCACATGTGATTAATAACTAGTACACACATGGATTTACTATGCTTTAAACTGTCTTGTCAACAAAACTACTTCAAAATGATTTCCAAACACTTTTACATGTTAAACTCATTAAAAAAACATAGTTTCAGTTACGAATCTTTACTTTCAAAACTCCTTAAACTTATATACTGGCAAATCATGTCCAATAAATATATAATTATATAAGTAAGGTTTGAAGGACTTAGGACTGATAATACACTCGATTTCATGTTCCTTGTTTGGTTGTGCACTTAGAGTCCCCTATTGTTTGTCCAAGTGTCGTTTGATCCTTAGTTATATATCATGTGTATATGTATAGACAGAAAAGCTTTTTGTCTTATTTCAATACACTCGGTTATACAAACAATCTTTCTAGTAAACTATAATAGGTATAGTTTAGTGATATACTACTTACTACTTCTAGTACAATGTAACATACAAAGAGTCAGTTCATACACGAGTCAATTCATACTGTAAACGATACACTACACTATATAACTGAACATACTATAATGAGAGTCAGAGAGAACATACTATTCACTAGACAGAGAGAATATACACTAATACATACTATTCTTACACACTATATACTATACTAGAGAACTCACTATAATGAAGATCAGGAAATACATACACTACACTGTTACGTACACTACATATAAACTATGCAATAAATGTGAGGCACTACTTCGGGGAAAGACATCTCTATCATGGCTCGTCTTGTATCCAAAGTCTCCTGAAGGGAGAGCGTGAATTCGTGTATAGATCTATACTGGACTGACCGTCCTACACCTTGCTGCTAGCTACAGTGGGACCTGCATGTCTTCAGGTGATGAATATCATAATATCTCGACGTCTTCGAACGTCGTGTTTTCACTAGGTCGATCAAGTATGGCTACAATTGCATCACATTATACCTTAATTAACAATTGGATTAAGGTAGTTAGTACAATAATAGTTATAATATTGTTACACTACAGTACTTCATTATTTCCCATTACATCTACCTTGTGACCTCCTCACATGAAAGCTAATGTAACACTATATTTTTACTAATGATAGTCATGTTTGGAAAAAATACTCACTTTTACAATGAACCAACATATAGTAGACTGGATGCCTTGGTAGAAGGCTGCTTTTAATGGAAAATATAGGATTTTCTAGGAGATACAAACAATCACTACAAACATTTTAAACACTCTTACATTCAAACACTTACAAACATTTTTTGACAAAACATGACACTAAATACTTATGAACTCACCAGCTTTAATGTTGATAAACTCTTTCAAAAGAACTTGTATTCTCAGGTCATCAGTAGACGGGTACCGATGCCAACTTTTGAGAAGATGGAGCACTTACAGGACTCATCTTTTATTTTGATTCATATTTTTGGTGTCTATAAACTGTACAATACACACTTGTATTAAAATACAATATTAATGCAATGGATGATGTTGTTTGCTTGTTTACTATATTTCTTTGTTGTGATACTATACATGACATCCTCCGCCCCAAAACGTTTCCCCTGTCCTTGGTTTTGGGGTGTGACAGATTTGTATCAGAGCATTGTTTATAGTGAATTGAGTATATCATCCCATAAAAGATATACTAACTATAAACATAATGGGATTAAAATATTCTGACCAAGAGTTTATACTTTTAAATAATAAAATATTTAACTAAGTATACGTACCTGCATTCATACTAAAATCAGTGTCACTAGGACAAAACAAAAGTATTACGATTGTTGAATGTCACAAGTAGGCTTGGGGATGTATGGTTAGTTCTGGGAGTGGCATAGCCTGATCAACTATGTTGGTCCGAGAAGTGATTAGCATATGTCCATGAATGGTTGTGATATGGCAACAAGACTAAAAACTTACCAACACTACTACAATGAAAACATTAGAACATAACATAAACCTAAAATACTATAGGAGTATTTTGTGTTACTATAATTACTTGTCTGAGAGCTAAAAAGGCCTTTATTGATAGGTCAATAGTTGCTAAGTGGATACGATGAGGTTATGTGTATCTAGGATGTCATAGACTCGGAATATGTGATCTTTGCTTTACTCTGTGTTCCTTGTTTGGTTGTGGGTTTAGAGTTAGGGTCACTTATTCGAAGGTCTATCATGTTTTGCACATAACTGGTATGCACTATGCAAGTATTGAAGTAACTAATAAAGATTTTATTATAATTATCTTAAATAGTACGTCTATATATATATATATATATATATATATATATATATATATATATATATATATATATATATATATATAAGATTCTTATACACCTTTTCTCGCATAGATATCATGACTGGATTCCATCCTCCTAGCGACCCTTACTTCCCGAATCAAGGAAATGTTGGATGGCTTGACTTTGAGCCGGAAGATGACCATCCAATCCCTTTGGATGATCACCTCGCAGAAGGCTTTTCTGATGGTTCCGACTCCAAGCCAGAAGTCAACAACCTACCCCAAGAGGGTCAAGCTCCAAATCTCAACCCCCAACCCGCGTTTCAAGGTCCCACACCCTTGTGGGTAACACACTTGAATCGCTAAAGCAATGAACAAGGTCAACCTTTACCCTACAACGGGGACCGAAGCTTTTACAACATAAGAGAGGGTGGCTCAGCTAACCGAGTCCTGCCTGTCATGATCCGTAGGATTTATCGGAATGTCGAGCAAGGTCGAGCATCCATCGACCGAATCATGGAAATTGATGCCAACTCTGGTGTCAACACGGTCCGCATTCACCGTCTTGAAGAAGATATGGAAAGGACCAGGAGAACCAATGAGACTCTGCAACAATAGCTGGCTGCCTCCCGACCTGAAGTCATTGAACTTCGAGTTCGCTAGAGGGCTCATGAGCGACAGCTTCAAGAAGTGGTTCGTCAAATGGCAGATCTGAGGGTTCGCCCGAGGAATTCCCATCGCCGTTAGAAGATGTTTAGTACATCTTTTCTTTTGACTTAAGGAATTGCCTTGCCTAATTATGCCCTAAGTGGCACTTGTCTGTAAAATATTACTATCTTTCCAAGTACTCTAACTAGGAATCTAAAAACTGTCAACCTTTTTCCCTTATGGTATGATGTAAGACCTATAGTTAGGTCATTTTTCCTTATATTTGTTACATCAATAATACCAATAATATTGACAGTTATCCAATTTGCTGGGAAAAATCTATACTCTTGTTTTTCTCTACTCTTCTACTATACTTTTATTTCAAAACATACACTCATTCAACTGTTGTACTATGGCAATTTAGCCCATGGACCACTCTCACTATGCTTACAACGGATTCTCACTATCATGTTCATCTTTTAAACTTATAGTTGAAGGATGCCTCCTCGCAAATCAACAAGGCATAATCCTCCACCTCCACCACCACCTCCTCCGCAATTCGATGCAGCAGCCCTAAATGCTACAGTAGCTGTGGCTGTGGCAGTAGCCATGGAACAATATCACTCTATTGATGCCAGCAGAGGTGGAACCCCTGTTAACTATACTCAAGGTGAACTCCTTGTGCGCTCGAGAGAGTGCTCCTACACGGACTTCACTAACTATAAGCCAAATCCCTTCAAAAGGACTGGCGGAGTCATTTCCCTCTCGCAATGGTTCGAAAAGACGGAGTCGATCTTCGAGATTTGCTCCTACCCTGCCGCGAGTAAGGTCAAGATTGTTGCTTGTACCTTTGTGGAGAAAGACCTGACATGGTGGAATAGCCATGTCAAGTCACTCACCCTTGTAGTGGCTAACGACAGGGCTGGGAAACTCTGAAAGACCTCATGATCGAGGAGTACTGCTCGAGGCGCGAAATCCAGAAGTTGGAACCGGATTTGTGGAGCCTAACCATGAAGGGCTCCGACATAGTTTCTTATACCGCCAGATTCAGCAAGCTGGTGGCCCTCTGTCCCAACATGGTTCCCACGGAGGGAAAGAAGATAGAGAGGTATATCTGGGGGTTGTTGCCTCCGGTTCAGGGGAATGTTTTAGCTTCAAACCCCACTACCTTCGATAGTGCCAAGTGATTGGCACAACGTCTCATCGACCATGGGGTCTCTACCCCATCTGCAACAATAACCCTAGCCACCCCCGAACCTTCCAAGCCCGCAGACAACAAGCGGAAGTTCTAGGATGACAAGAAGAAGCAGAAAGCTGCGAAAAAGCAGCAGGTTGTGGTGGTTCATGCCGCGATAGCACCTGCCGCTGCCGCTTCGGTGAAGCAGTACGCTGAAAACTTGCCTAAGTGCAACAAATGCAGCTTCCACCACAATGGACCCTGCCGAGAATTGCAGCGCTCCAACTGCAACCAGAAGGAACACACTGTCCGCTTCTGTAGATCCCCGACAAGGCCAATCAACCAGGTCCCTGGTGCTGGTGTGACTCAGTCATGCTAAGGATGTGGGGAAGTGGGCCACTATAAAAGGGACTGCCGCAAGGCAAGAAATACTGGTGGAGCGAGAAGAGTTCTGGCTATAGGCCATAGAGAAGCAGTTGCTGACCCTACGGTGGTGACTGGTACGTTTCTCCTCAAAAACTCTTATGCATGCATACTATTTGATAGTGGAGCGGAGAGAAGTTTCATAAATCAGAAATTTGCACGCTTACTTAAGCAACAACCATGCACACTTAAAGAACCATTCACTGTAGAAATGGCTAATGGGAAGACTGAGAGCACTAATAGCATATACATAGGATGTACTCTAACTCTAAATAGTCATTCATTTCCAATCGACCTCATCCCACTCTCGATTAAAAGTTTCGACGTTATCATCGGCATGGATTGGTTCAGTCTTCATCGTGCCGACATCATGTGCTACGAAAAGGCCGTTCGCCTTAATCTACCGTCTAACGAAACTCTTATTATCTACGGCAACAAACCTGACACTAGCCTTAGCGTCATCTCAAGTATTCAATCTCAAAAGTACCTATGTAAGGAATATCGTGCATTCCTTGCACACGTTGTTGATACGAGAAAAGAGACCAAAGACCTAAAAGAGATCCTCGTAGTATGCAACTTTCCCGACATCTTTCCAGAATAACTACCAGGATTACCCCCGCAACGGCAAGTCGAGTTTCGAATCAACTTAGTTCCAGGAGCTACCCCAGTAGCCAAGTCGCCCTATCGCCTAGAAACAGCTGACATGCAGGAACTATCCGGTCAACTTAACGAACTACTCAGCAAGGGCTTTATTAGACCAAGCTTCTCACCCTAGGGAGCACCGGTCTTGTTCATCAAGAAGAAAGACAGATCGTTTCGTATGTGCATCGACTACAGAGATCTCAACAAGCTAATGGTTAAAAATCGTTACCCATTGCCTCGCATATATGATTTGTTTGACCAACTGCAAGGGGTGTCTTACTTTTCAAAGATTGATCTGAGGTCCGGGTATCAGTAGTTGCGAGTATTAGAGGAGGATGTTCCGAAGACAGCCTTCAGGACTCGTTACGGACACTACGAGTTCATAGTGATGCCATTCGGATTGACAAATGCGCCCGCAGTGTTCATGGATTTAATGAATAGAGTGTACCGACCTTACTTGGATCAGTTCGTCATCGTATTCATTGATGACATACTTATCTACTCTCGAAGTGAGAAGGAACATAGTGATCATCTGCGGCAAGTCCTAGGAACCCTACGAACAGAGAAGCTCTATGCGAAGTTCTCTTAATGCGAATTTTGGATCCGAAGAGTCGAATTCTTAGGACACGTGGTTAGCAAAGAGGGAATCCACGTGGACCCATCGAAAATTAAGGCCATTGAGAATTGGTCAGCACCGAAGACACCTACAGAAATTTGTCAATTTCTAGGCCTCGCTGGCTACTACCGTAGATTCATACAAAACTTCTCCCAAATTGTGAAACCTCTTACAACATTGACCCAGAAGGGTGTGGCCTTTGACTGGGAAGAGAAACTAGAGAAGGCATTCCAAACATTGAAACGAGCCTTGTACACCGCACCAATACTATCCCTTCCTGAAGGAATAGAAGACTTCGTAGTCTACTGCGATGCGTCAAATCAAGGACTCGGGTATGTTCTGATGCAACGAGGTAAGGTCATCACCTACGCCTCAAGGCAGTTGAAGACACACGAAGTCAACTACACCACACACGATCTTGAGCTAGGAGCAGTTGTGTTTGCGTTAAAAATATGGAGACACTACCTGTATGGTACTAAAAGCACGATATTTACAGACCGCAAAAGCCTACAACACATATTCAACCAGAAGGAACTCAATATGAGACAACGACGGTGGGTCGAGCTACTCAATGACTATGAATGCAAAATTCGTTATCATCCGGGTAAAGCCAATGTAGTAGCATACGCCCTAAGTCGGAAAGAATATTCTAGTCGAAGATACAGATCACTGACTATGACTATCCATTCGCATCTATCCACACAAATTAAGGAGGCTCAGCTGGAAGCTTTGAAACTTGAAAATGTGGCAGGTGAATCCCTGCAAGGGATGGAGAAGAATCTGGAAGTCAAGGGTGGCAGAGCCTTGTATATCATGGACTGGATCTGGACATCGAAACACGGTGGCTTCAAAGACTTGGTCATGACCGAGGCGCAAAACACTTGATATTCCGTCCACCCAGGTTCATATAAGATGTATCTGGATCTTAAAAAACAATACGGGTGGCCTGAAATGAAAGCAGAGATTGCTACCTTCGTGAGCAAATGCCTCACTTGCGCGAAGGTTAAGGTCGAATACAAGAAACCAACAGGCTTACTTCAACAACCAGAGATACCGGAGTGGAAATGGGAGCGGATTACTATAGACTTCATAACCAAGCTACCCAAGACAATGGGTGGATTTGATACCATTTGGGTCATCGTCGATAGGTTGACCAAATCCATGCATTTCCTACCAATCAAAGAGACTGACAAAATGGAGAAGCTTACAAGAACTTACATTAGGGAAATCGTACGACTGCATGGTGTCCCTATATCCATTATCTCTTATAGGGATAGTAGGTTCACTTCAAGGTTCTGGCAATCGCTACAAAGTTCCCTAGGGACGAGGCTGGACATGAGTATAGCCTACCACCCACATACCGACGGAGAAAGTGAGAGGACCATCCAAACACTGGAAGATATGCTGACAGCCTGTGTGATTGATTTTGGGAAGGTATGGGATACTCACTGTCACACCCCCAAACCTGAACGGCGGAAACGTTCGGGGGCGGCTGACTTCATGTGGTAACGTAACAAATGAATACATAGTAAAGAAAGCAATACAACCATCATATATATAATTGAAAGTTTACATTTGTCAAAAGTTACATGTTCAAAACCAATTACAATATGATGTCAAAATACGAGATTAAACTGGCGCCGCAGCATCCCTTCATCAAAAGCATAATGATACCTGAAATTACTGATTCCCTGGGACATACAAGTAATTTTGAAAGAGTAGATCAGCATTTAAGCTGGTGAGTTTCATAAATATTTAAATGACAATGTTTGTATGAAATGAAATGTTTTGTCTTTGTTTGTTTGTGTTTAGAAAATCCTATATTTTCTACTAGTATAAAAGTAGCCTTCACTCAAGACCAATGTTTGTTTCTAAAAATGTATGTAAGTGTAAAATAACCAATGTGTTTTGAAAACCGTGTAAATCAATGCATTTTTAATACCCCATGTGAGTTTTATAACCATACTATTGACTCGGAATGCCTATACACAACGTTCTTCAGGCGTTGGAATGTTATAACGTTTGTCACCCCAAACGGTGGACTGCAGCTAACAGTCAGGGTGCGGGTTGTCAAGCCCGTATAGATCTATACACAAACACCATGCTCCCCCTCCAAGGGATTCTGGTATATAATACAGGACTTGAAATGTGTACTCGAACATACGTGAAGTAAGCGTCTCACAAAACCGTGGTATAAAAACAGATCTACTTGTTAAAATGTTTCATTTGTTCTTGTATACGAAAGTGACTTCTTGAAATTCATGTTTCTAGTACATAAGAGTTAGAAATTTGTTCGTAAAACTATACCTATTATAGTTTTCTAAAAGTGTGTCTCGTTTGTTTAGAAATACCTAGAAAAGGAATCATTTGTTTATGAAAGCATAGATTTTTGGTGTAGAGTCTAAGATAGACAAGAATAATCTAAGAAAAGTTTAGTTTATACATGCATTACAACAAATTTATATTTCAAAAGATAGAATGTTATTTTAACATATGTTATATATATGAAAGTTCCTTAAAAGTTTGTAAATCACATGCGATTTGGATATATAAAAGCACATAAAATAATTGTTTATGTAACACACGATAATACTCGTGTGTTTTACTTGTAATTCCCCCCTTGAAAGCATATAAAAGAATTTATAGAATATTTAAAAGGTAAATTAAGGGGTATGAACTCATTTGAAAGTTTGAAGATAGCGAGATGGAAAACCGGGCAGAGTTTCGTCTCGGGAAACGGATTTTCCTCGGGATTCTCGGGAATCTCGGGAGTAAAATCGACCCTCGGGACTTGAGCAAAAAGACCAGAGTTTCGGGTTTGAACGGGCACGGAAAACGAGGCAACATTGTGAGAGAAAGGAGAGAAATGAGCATTTTTCTTGGAAGCCCTCGCATTCTATTTATAGGAAGGCTGAACCGCCTCGGTACGCAGGGCGTACGCTCGTACGCAGCGCGTATGCGTACGTCATGCATGACCGAAGCCTCGACTGCCTCGGCTTCGGATGGGACGGATCGGTGGGGAGGTGGGTCGGATGGGACGGCGGGTCGGATGGGACAGCGGGTCGGACGGGTCGGTCGGACGGGCGGGTTGGACGTGTCGGAAGCCTCGGATAGGGCGACATGGACGATCAAAGGCCAAGTCTCTTGGGTACGCAGGGCGTACAGGGGTACGCAGCGCGTACCTCGGATGAGGACGCTGACTCCTCTTCGGATAAGGTCCGAATGTTGAATTAAATAAATATATAATTTATTTAATAAACTTCTAAAATTCATATCTTCTTCATACGAACTCCGTTTTCGATGGTCTTTATATCCACGCGTAGGTGAGACTACGCTCTACAACTTTCGTTTAGACTCCGTCGGCAAATTCCGAAATTATTATTTTTTTTTATTATTTATATTAAACTCATCGTGTTTAAGGAATTTCTTTGAAAATTCATAACTTCTTTTTCTGATGTCGGTTTTTGCCAGACTTTTTACCGCTAAAATACCATTGTCGAGACCTTCGATTCTCGTTTAGGTCATTCCGGCCAAAAGTCGCTCGATCTCCGATTCGAGTTTTTAGCTGTCTGTTGCTATGCTGAACTTGGAAAAATCATAACTTCGATATATGAAGTCGGATTTGGGCGTTCTTTTTACGTACGATCATGGTTTAAAGACATTTAAACATAGAAGGAATTTAAATAGAACTATTTGTACATTTTATTATGAAAGTAAATTTTATTACTCAAAAGTGGTTACAATACTTGACCCATTTAGGTCATTTCAAAGAGTTGAAATATCGGGTCGTCACACTCACTTACCCCTTTTCGAACTTTCCTACAACAACAGTTATCACACGAGCATAAAGGCTGCTCCATTTGAAGCCCTCTATGGCCGAAAGTACAGATCCCCTCTGTGTTGGGCTGAGGTGGGTGACACTCAATTAGCTAAAGGACAAGTTCTTGACAGCACTCTCACAGGTCCGGAAATCATTTGGGAAACGACAGAGAAGATCGTTCATATTCGTGAACGATTGAAACCCTCTAGAGACCGACAGAAAAGCTACGCAGACAAACGAAGGAAACCGTTGGAATTCCAGGTGAGAGACCGCGTTCTTTTGAAAGTCTCACCCTAGAAGGGCTTGATACGCTTTGGAAATCGTGGATAGCTAAATCCAAGATACATAGGGCCTTTCGATATTCTTGCCCGAATTTGCCCTGTAGCTTAAAAACTCAACCTACCCCGCAAGCTCAGTAATGTACATTCTACATTCCACATCTCCAACTTGAAAAAGTGTCTGTCCGATGAGACTCTCGTAATCCCACTCGACGAGATTGAGATCAACGAGAGCCTCAACTTCGTGGAAGAACCTGTTGAGATCATGGACCGTGAGGTCAAGCGAACGAAGCAAAGCCGCATCCCAATAGTGAAGGTTCGCTGGAATGCCAAGCGAGCACTGGAATTCACATGGGAGCGCGAGGATCAAATGAAATTGAAATATCCTCATCTATTCGCTTAGTTATTTGTAACTACTTTATTTTGCTTAAACTCTAATTTCGGGACGAAATTCCCTCTAACGGGGGGGATAATGTGACAACCCGAAATTTTCATTCGTACAACCCCTACAGTCAAGCACTTCCAATAAAAGTCAAATACATTTATGTTAATTGTTAGCCAGTTAAAGTCCGTTTGAGTGTTTTTAATATTTATTCTTCAAATGAACGGATGAGATGTGGTATATTCTAGGACTATGGGACAACAACAAAACAACTAACAGCTTGGTTAGGGGTTCACGGCCAAACAAATGGAGTTTGGGCCATGAACCCTCTTCTGGCCGTAAACTTATGCATATAGCATGAGTTTAATCTTCATTCTTTCATTTTCCAACTTCCATTCTCAATAACTCCTAGCCTCTCTCTCAAGTATCATCACACTCTTCTTCCAATCTTCCAAAAAGGTAAGTTGCTCTTCACTTGATCTGTTATTATAACCTTTCATCTAGTTGTTATGCATCATTTCATCCATAAATTCTTCATTGTTACTTAGATCTTCAAGTGTTCTTCAAATCACCAAGAACACACACTAGTGTTCTTGGACCTTAAACACCCAATCAAACTTCTAGATTGTAAGTAGACTTGTCCTTGCTTGTTATACACTAGAATGAACTTGTTTAGGCCTTAAAACATCAAGATTTGTGGGTTGGAAGAGATTTTACGGACAAGGATCTCCCAAGGCCGTAAACCCCCTATAAGTGTGCAATGATGCCCTCTTTTCCTTCCTATTGACTATAACTTAGACTAGACCCAACCACCATTGAACTAGGGACCTTAAACATCAAAAAGACCATGAACACATAGATTTTACTGCCGTAAACCCATGAGGAATGGTCCATGGGTGGTTACCTCTATAAAAGGGTGAAATTGTGCCACTATGACTTTCTAAGGCTTGGACTTGAAGTAAGGATACTTCTTTATGACTTATAAGACCTCAAAACACAAAACGGTACTTAATAGCATGAGTTTACGGCCGTAAACTCAAGGGGAAATGACCATGGGCCGTAAACTCATGAGTTGATACCATTTGGACCATAAACTCCTTTGAGAAGTCGTACACTCCTTTGATGCAACCCTAATGTACTCCTAGCACTTGAATCAAAGTGTTATCCATGTTTTTGGGTGTCCTTATTCGAGTAATTAGTTATTAATTAACTAATTGGATACATATATGTGTCAATATATGTTAAATAGGATCCGTGTGTGTACTCAAGTCTTCACTTGACACTTAGCATCCTATACCATCCGTTCATCCAATCCACTCACTACAGGTGAGTTCATACCCCTTAATAAACCTTTTAAATGTTTTTAAATACTTTTATGGGGGGGATACAAGTTGAATCATACTAATTATTATATCAATCACATGTGATTAATAACTAGTACACAAATGGATTTACTATGCTTTAACTTATATACTGTCAAATCATGTCCAATACATATATAGTTATATAAGTAAGGTTTGAAGGACTTAGGACTGATAATACGCTCTATTTCATGTTCCTTGTTTGGTTGTGGATTTAGAGTTTCCTATTGTTTGTCCGAGTGTCGTTTGATCCTTAGTTATATATCATGTGTATATGTATAGACATAAAAGCTTTCTGTCTTATTTCAATACACTCAGTTATACAAACAATCTTTCTAGTAAACTATAATAGGTATAGTTTAGTGATATACTACTTACTACTTCTAGTACAATGTAACATACAAAGAGTCAGTTCATACACGAGTCAATTCATACTGTAAACGATACACTACACTATATAACTGAACATACTATAATGAGAGTCAGAGAGAACATACTATTCACTAGACAGAGAGAATATACACTAATACATACTATTCTTACACACTATATACTATACTAGAGAACTCACTATGATGAGGATCAAGAAATACATACACTGCACTGTTACATACACTACATATACACTATGCAATAAATGTGAGGCACTACTTTGGGGCACGGCATCTCTGTCATGGCTCGTCTTGTATCCCGAGTCTCCTGAAGGGAGAGTGTGAATTCGTGTATAGATCTATACTGGACTGACCGTCCTACACCTTGCTGCTAGCTACAGTGGGACCTGCAGGTCTTCGGGTGATGAATGTCATAACCTCTCGACATCCTCGAACGTCATTTTTTCACTAGGTCGATCAAGTATGGCTACAATTACATCACATTATACCTTAATTAACAATTGGATTAAGGTAGTTAGTACAATAATAGTTATGATATTGTTACACTACAGTACTTCATTATTTCCCATTACATCTACCTTGTATCCTCCTCACATGAAAGGTAATGTAAAACTATATTTTTTCTAATGATAGTCACGTTTGGGAAAAATACTCACTTTTACAATGAACCAACATACAGTACACTGGATGCCTTGGTAGAAGGCTGCTTTTAATGGAAAATATAGGATTTTCTAGGAGATACAAACAATCACTACAAACATTTTACACACTCTTACATTCAAACACTTACAAACATTTTCATACAAAACATGACACTAAATACTTATGAACTCACCAGCTTTGATGTTGATAAACTCTTTCAAAATAACTTGTATTCTCAGGTTATCAGTAGATGTGTACCGATGCCAGGTTTTGAGAAGATGGAGCACTTACAAGACTCATCTTTTATTTTGATTCATATTTTTGGTGTTTATAAACTGTACAGAACACACTTGTATTAAAATACAATATTAATGCAATGGATGATGTTGTTTGCTTGTTTACTATATTTCTATGTTGTGATACTATACATGACGTCCTCCGCCCTAGAACGTTTCCGCCATTCTTGGTTTTGGGGTGTGACAGGCGATCCTTACTACCCTATAAATCCAACCACCTTTGATCTGATACCTTCTGACGATGGAGCACCTTTACCTTCCAACGAATAGGAAGAGAGTGAACCAATGGAAGAAAGCGAACCAATGGAGGAGACAGAATCAGTGGCATCATCTTTACCACCAATGAAGACTCTTTACCGTCAAGTTCCAGGAGGAGCAAAGATGAAACGAACAACACGTAAATCCATACCAATCTGGAAAAAGATTAAGAAGAACTAGAATGCGACAACTTCAGGAAGTCATAAAGTTCAAGATGAACCTCCACGGATAGCCCAAACCGTCGATAGGTGGGTAACATAAGAAAGAGCTGGTAAGATGTATGAGACTGGTCAATCATCTCGACCACATCCCCCCACATTATTCTGAAGATAATACCTTATCTCAATTGTTAGAGAAAAGTATGAAAATTGAAGATAAGATGGAAATTGTCGAAGGTAGGGCTACTCATCTCTCCGAAAGAGTGCGAAGGCTAGAAGGACAAAGGACGCAGGATCAGGAATCGGTGATGGATGTCCATCATCGTATAAATTTTGCTTATAACGACATGATTACCCACGATGCAAGGATTGCAGAGTTAGAGCTATACAATCAAACCTCGAGAAACGAGGAGCGCATAGGAGGTCTTGAACAGAGAACTCAAGTACTTGAGGAGCAAGTGGTTAATGTCACTGACGTGCTAGGTCATTACTTGGGTTTCTGGTAGATAAGCTAAAACTAGTGGTTGTGTAAATATAGAAAATTAGAGTAGTTAAGGCAAGAAGAGTAAAGTTTATAGCAAGGATGTAAAAAACCTTGCAAATTTGGTAATGCTTATAGAAACTTTTCTCTTATAAGCCTAAATAAACTAATGTAACCACCAATAATAATATGAAGCATATATTATAGTAATCATTGTGCTATCCTTATGTTTTACACTTTGAAGAATAGTTGAAGTATTTAGTACTCGTGTATTAACTGACTAACAAAACTCCTAAAATTCTTATTATTTATATTAGGAACTAAAACAAAATACCTAGAAGGAGTAGTGCTCGGCTAAACCCTAACCAACGATCAGCACCACAACAACCACCAGAACCAAACCCCCCAATAAGTACAACACAACTTGAAGAAATCATAGCTCAAAGAATTGTCGCGGCTCTATCTAATGTCACAAGAGATGGAGTTAGAAATGAAGGCCATGTAGGGACCGCTAGAACGTGACCTACAAAGATTTTATGAATTGCAGGCCAAAAAGCTTTCATGGAAATGAAGGGGTAGTTAATTTAACAAGGTGGATAGAAATGACAGAGTCCGTCTTTCAAATAAGCTTTTGTCCAGATGATTGTAAAGTATGATTCGCTGCATGTACTTTTGCTGATGCAGCACTTACATGGTGGAATAGCCATGTGAATACAATAGGAATTGATACTGCAAATTCCATGAAATAGGAGGAGCTAAAAATGATGCTAGTGGAAGAATATTGTCCTAGGGAGGAGATAGATAAACTGGAACAAGAACTGTGGACCCTAACCATGAAGGGTTCAGAGATAAAAGCTTATACCGCTAGATTTAATGATCTTGCAGTAATGTGTCCAGCACTTGTAACCCCTGAATATAAGAGAATTGAGCGATATATCTGGGGTTTAGTGTCGCAAATTAAAGTCATGGTGATCGCATCAAAGCCTACAAATTATGGCAGCACCAAGAGAATAGCTCATCAGCTAACCTTCACAAAGATCCACGGAACATAAGTGGTCTCAAAGGCTAAGTCTGCCAAATCTGGGACAAACAAGCGCAAGTTTAATAGGAAGAATCCCAAACAATTATATGAGAAAAGACAAGAAGTGGCAACCAATTATGCAGCCACAAAAGCAGTACCTACGCAACCAAAATCTTCATGGTGCAATCAGCGCAACCGTCATCATCCAGGTGACTGTTTTGTCTGCACGAAGTGCAAGAAAAAGGGGCATGCTGCTAGTTACTGCAGGAGCGCAACACCTGCAACAGTGAATTAGGGAACAAATATTGGAGCAGACCATGGTGAAGAAAGAATATGCTATGAGTGTAGGGAGGTTGGACACATCAAGAAAGAATGTCCAAAGTTAAAGAGTCAAGGAGGCATAGGACGTGGCAGGGCATTTGTGATCGGAAGCAGAGAGGCTATCCAGGACCCTTCGGTCGTATCTGGTACGTTTCTTATAGATAATTTATATGCTACTATACTCTTCG
This sequence comes from Lactuca sativa, assembly GCF_002870075.4. Classification (NCBI taxonomy): domain Eukaryota; kingdom Viridiplantae; phylum Streptophyta; class Magnoliopsida; order Asterales; family Asteraceae; genus Lactuca; species Lactuca sativa. The sequence goes on from NC_056623.2 coordinate 169,068,641, forward strand.
ACTCTGGAGCAGATAGAAGTTTTATAACTCCGAAGTTTAGAAAATTGTTAAGTCATAAGTCTAGCAAATTAAATGTAAGTCCCTAATTTGCCCGTGTATCAATCAGATCCGTTTGATGGTGCGGAATCCCAATCAAACGGATGATGTCAGATCAAATAGAAGAGAAGAAGAAGAAGATGATGATGATGAATCAATGTATGATATGATTAGAATGAAGATCCGGATACAAGATTCACACACACTAACACACACTCTCTTTTCTCTCTCTCTAAAACACCTTCAAATGCACACACTTAAGCTCCTTGGTGTTCATCACTCTCTTCCTCACACCCCTCACCCCTATATATACTAGACTGGGCCGCAAACTGAGTTTACGGCCGTAAACTCTGTTTACGGTCGTAAACTCACTTCCTGACCGTAAACACATATACAATATTACATAACAAATTAATTTTCTAGAAAAGCAAAGTATAAACCAAAATATTGATCCAAAAATCTCCCCCTTGGTTTATAGCTTTCTTTTCTCTTCTTCAATGACCCAACAAGCTCCCCCTAAAAAGTAGCTGGCTTTTCTTGTTAATCTTCATTGGGAGCTTGGCTTCAGCTATTATCTTCAAATTCTTCACAGCATCAGGATGAATGTATGAATCTTCTATGAATGAATTAATCTCCAGCAGTTGGGCATTTCTTCAGAGTTTGGCTTTGAACGCACATCGGGTGAGGAGGCTTGACGTACTGATTCTTGAAAGATAGTGCTTTCAGCTTGAGAATCATCAGAGAAAAACATCAAAGAGAACAAATCTTCTAGATTACTTCAGCAGGTACAAAGATAGCAGCAGACTGATTGAGGAGGCTTCAATGCAATCCGTCACATATTCTTCAATTGCAGCTTCACCTTGCTTCTGGGGTTGAAAGATTGAATTTGAAAGAATAATCTTCATTTCTTGGTCCTTCGAATGCGAATTCTTCGATGCTCACGGACGAGGTTTTGGCTCAGAAATCTTCAACACAAACTCCATGAATCTTATCTATACCTGAAATCACTTTTCAATACAAAACAAAACTAAAAGAAAACTTAGCACACAAATTAAAACAGAAACAAAAATATTTTTGGATTTTTGATTTTTTTTAACAATAAATAAAACAGAAATAACACTATTTTTGGATTTTTTAATTTTTCTGATTTTTTTCTTTGATTTTTGAATTTTTCTGTTTTTTTTTATTTTTATTGTTTTTAATTTTTAATTCTCCCCTAATATTTAAATTAGAAGAAACTATGATAAATTTAACAAAAATAAAAATGATATCTAACTTTAAGAGTGATTTGGGATCAAAGTTTTTAGACAGCCTTTATCCACTTGTCGGTACCTTCCATATTCACATCTTTGTCTGGTCAATCGTCGGTATTGTGGTCCACTTAAACACGAAAAATTTGTGACAGATTTAGGACACACTATTTGTTACAAGACAAAGTGAACTTAAAATCCTAAAATTTATATCTGATCCTAATTCCTTAAATACTATATCTTAAGGACCATTCATCTAACGACGACAAGGGATATTGTTTTCCACCTAAATTGAGCAGCGAGATCGATAGACAATCTGTATGTGTTCAATTTTAAGTGTACTAGAACGTGTTTCCCGCTTCCTGATATGCCCCAGCCATCAAGAACTTCCAGAGTACTCCTTACACCGGGTGAGCAGACAACCATTCAGAGAGAGGATAGATTCAGAATTCTATTACTTATTACTTATAACTTCAGAGGGGTTGAGAAGTAGAAGGTTGCGTATGCTGTGTACGAGGTCGGATTAGAAGTCGCGCAGAGGAGACAGCATATGGATAACAGATAAGAAGTCTTTCACATATATAACCTGCAGAGAAATAGAGTTGCATATGTTGTGTACCAGGTCGGATTAGAAGTCACGCAAAGGAGACAACATATGACTAACAGACGGAAAGAAAGAAAATGATTTTCTACGGACCTAATTTATCGGAATTTACCAGTCGCTCCATCCAACCGGAATTAAGGACATAATCCACACATCGAAGAGAAGTTAAACCACGGTTCCAAGTACGGGTTCATTAATGTGACGAGTAGATTCCTATATATATCTCCCTGCTCAACCTATCCGAGCGCTGTATTGCCAGGATGAACGGATCTAACTAGGTCAAGATTTGTCAAGTCTATAAATTTCCTAAGTTCAACTCTGCCTAGTCAAGTCCATTTTAAAATTTTTCGTGCCTACCGACGCATCAAACCAGAGCATAGACCCTTCAAATTCGGGTACGTTACGCAGACTTAGGTTGCCTGTTATAACTTTATCATATCACTTCCCAGAACATCTCCCTCAAGCAGAACATTTCATAACCAACAATTTTTATTTTCTGATTTTCTGATGTTTTTGGATTTTTGAAAATTTTCTAATTTTTGTTTTGTTTTTATTTCTCCCCCTAAATTTGTGCATAGGAGAGAAACGAAAGTAAATGCGCAAATTTAAACTATCCTAAAACAAAAAATAATCCTCAAAACGAATCATTTTTAAAAATCCCACAAGCACATCGAATCGAGCTTTGTTAAACGGCTTAGTGAAAAAATCCGCCACATTGCTAGCGGTGGGAACCTGTTCTAGCCGGATGAGCGAGTGCTCATAACAATCTCTGATGAAATGAATTTTGATGTCAATGTGCTTGGTTTTGGAATGTTGGACAGGATTTTTTGTTATTTGTATAGCGGCCTCATTATCACAGTGAATTGGGGTTTCAAGATAGTTCAGATCGTAATCCAACAGCTGATGTTGGATCCAGATAACTTGAGAACAGCATGCCGAGGCAGCAACGTATTCCGCTTCTGCTGTAGAAGTAGATATCGTATGCTATTTCTTGCATTGCCACGATACCAGTCTATCACCAAGAAACTCACACCCTCCTGATGTTGATTTCCTATCAAGCTCACAGCCTCCATAATTACTGTCAGCAAAAGCATATAAGTTAAATTCAGAATTTTTCGGATACCAAAGGCCCAGTTTTGGACTGCCTTTGATATACCAAAAAATTCTTTTGACAGCAATAAGATGTGAAAGTTTAGGATTAGCCTGATAGCGAGCGCATTGACACACTGCAAACATGATGTCGGGACGACTTGCAGTGAGATACATCAAGGAACCGATCATCGATCTGTAGTGAGTTTGATCTACAGATTCACCGTCAATATCTGGAATCAACAGGGGTCTTTCAACCATGATAGTTGAAGTAGGTTTCGCGTCTGAAAATCCAAATTTCTCAAGAATATCTTCAACACACTTTGCTTGATGTAGCAAGATTCCGGTTGAATTTTGATTGACCTGAAGCCCCAAAAACATGGTCATTTCACCTAGAGAACTCATCTCAAATCTCTTCTTCATGACGCTTTCGAACTCTTTGCAAAGCTTTGGACATTTGGACCCAAAGATGATGTCTTTAACATAGATCTGAACCAGTATCTGATCATCACCCACATGCCTGATGAATAAAGTTTGATCAATAGTACCGCGATAATAGCCATGTTCGAGCAAGTGCTTTGTTAGAGTTGCATACCATGCTCGAGGAGCTTGATGTAACCCATACAATGCCTTGTCCAACTTGTAGACATGATTAGGGAACTTTGAGTCAATAAACCCATGGGGTTGATCAACATAAATTTCTTGCTTCACCTTGCCGTACAGGAAGGCAGTCTTGACATCCATCTGGTAGACTGTGAAATTCTTATAGGAAGCATACGCGAGGAAGATTCGAATCGCCTCCAGACAAGCCACGGGAGCATACACCTCAGTATAATCAAGACCCTCGATCTGTCGAAACCCTCGGACCACCAATCGCGCTTTATTTCGAACGATTACACCAGAATCATCTTGCTTATTACGATAGACCCAACGCGTGTCAAGAGACCGTTTTCCTTTTGGTAACTCAACCAGTTTCCAGACCCCCAGTTTTTCAAATTGATTTAGCTCTTCATGCATCGCGTCTACCCAGTTGGGATCATTTAGAGCCATTTCAATATTTTTGGGCTCAACTTGAGATATAAAGCAAGAGTAAAGACATTCATTAACGTCTCCATTCTGACTTCTGGTTTTAACTCCATCACCCAGCTGGCCAATGACATTTTTGATCGGATGATCGCGCTGAATTCGGGAAGGTATGTCTTGGCTGATCTCATTGATAGAAACAGGAAGAGTGTGAATATTGAAACCTCCATCATCTGCTGATTGAGTCTGATTAGAAGACTCTGCTACAAATTCATTTGCAATTTCTTCAGGAAAGAGGAGTTCCATAAATGTTGTATTGACAGCGGAAGCATCTCTAGACATGAACTCTATTTCGATGGGTGTTAGAGGTGTAGCATCAGCATTAAGAGTTTCAGTTGGAATCTCAGACACTGGACTAGTCGGTTGTACAGATGACTCCCCGTCAGATTGAGCAGAGAGCTCCCCTTCAAATGGAGCAGAGGATTCCCTTTAAACCATTGGGGGTTTGTAAACAACCTCTTCATCTTCGTCTTCAATCACAGGAACATTCTTCAAACCAGAGGAAGATCCACTTGAATTATTTGAAGACACGTTTAGAGATCTGAATAGGGATGTGTAATCAAATAACCAGTCAGGACCCACTCTAGCATCAGTTTCATTCTCCTCCAGCCAGCGCACATCATAAGATTTAGTAATCTGCTTAGTCCTTTTGTTATAGACCCTATATGCGGTGCGCGCAGCATACCCCACAAAGTAACAGTCATCAGCTTTGGCAATAAATTTAGGGTTGGAATCTAAGTGAAGAAGGGTGCAAGGACAGCCAAATACACGGAAATGGCTTACGGAAGGCTTGTGTCCATAAAGAATCTCGTATGGTGTCTTCATCTGTGCTTTGTTGATTAGAAAACGATTCTGCACAAAGCAAGCAGTGTTAATCGCCTCGGCCCCCAAAAGAAGACAGGTAGCTTGGAGTCACAAAGCGTTGTCCTTGCAGCATCTTTCAATGTTCTGTTCCTCCGTTCACCAACACCGTTTTGTTGAGGCATGTGAGCAGAACTATATTGATGCACTATCCCCTTTTCTGTGCAAAAGTGATCAAGAACCGAATTCTTGAATTCAGTTCCATTATCAGTGCGAAGCGCCTTCACTTGATTGTTAGTCTGCTTCTCAATCATCACCACGAACTTCTTTATCAGATCAGCAATCCCTGTTTTTTTGGATAAGAAGAAGACCCACGTAAATCTAGAGAAATCATCAATCACAACAAGAAAGTATGAGCTTCTGTTGATGCTCAGGACATTGACCGGACCAAATAAGTCCATATGCAATAGTTGAAGCACTTGATTGATTGAGCTGATTTGCTTGGGCAAGTGTGGTTTCCGATGATGTTTGCCTTGAGCACAGGAAACACACTTTTCAAACGTGATAAAGTCTCTGACAGGAAGGCCTCGGACCATCTCATTTTTCGTAAGACGATTCAGGTTTTTCGCATTAGCATGACCAAGTCTTCGATGCCATAACATTGCATTGTGTATCTAAGGGTGTATCTGCAGAGGAAGTAGAAACATTAGTACTTTCAATGTTAATAAAACCTCTTGAAACAAAACCAGCAGGTTTGCCATATCGAAGATGTGGCTCCCTGTCAGTTTCGTTTTGTGTCAAAGGGATTGATGTGTAGTTATGATTAAAAGGAGGAGGAACACAATCATACCCTAAACCCTTGTTTTGATTTTCTTTAAATTTCAATTGGGTTTCATATAAAGACTCAACTGTTTTACTAGAAGCAGAATAGTTTTTAAAACTCACATCTGTTTTTCCACTTTGAATTTTTAACTCATCAAGTTCTTTGGTCACATCATCAAGTTGTCTCTTGGTATAATCATAAATTTCACACTTTTCACTGAATTCTGATTGAATTTTTCTAAAATCTTTTGTTTTGGCTTCTAGTTGGGCCTTAAGTGGTTTTTGTCCCTTCCTAAGTTGATAACCCTCATATTTAAGGTCCTCTACTTGCCTATGTAAAGTTTGAATTTCATTTCGAAGAAGTGTAACATATTCTTTGCAAGCAAAAGAACAAGATGGTAGATTTACCTTGCTTTTCTTGGGCTCAGAGGATGTGGAAACCATTAGGGCAAACTGCAGCTCCATCATTTCTGCATCGGGATCAGTATCATTGTTCTTTGAAGCAGCATCATCAATTTGAGCTAGATGAGCATTTTTGACCCTGTGATGTTTAAAGCTTCAATTTGATCCTCCCAATCAAATGATTGAACAACAATAGCTGTTTCTCCATTGGTTGTAGCTCCTGCACGATTGTTTCCCACTGCGACCATCTGTCGGTTGTTGTTGACTCTGTGATCTGGCTTCGGGCAGTCACGAGCAAAGTGACCCGGCTCGTGACAGTTAAAACATCTCAGCATACTTTTGTTGAATCCCACCTTTTTGTCAGCATTCATAGCCCAGTTGTTTTTCCCTGTTTTCTTGGCAAATTGTTTGGCTCTGAAAACAGCCATGGCAATCTGCCAAGTAATGTCCATTTCCTCTACATCTTCGGGATGTATCTGGTCCAAGTCAGCAAAGGATAGCTGAGGTGGAAGATCTCCGGCTACAAAGGCATTGTAGCAATTAACTAGCCCAGTGGCTAGAGCAAAATTTTCATTAGATTCTTTGGTGTTTGAAGTGGAGACTTTAGCTGACACATTGGGAGCAGGAACAGTTTGTTGAGATGGCACACTTGAAGGTTGAAGTTGAGGGATTCGTGTTGCAGCATTGAGGGTTTGAATCTGAGGTTGTTGAACTGTGAAAGCTTGACCTGAGGAAGTCATGAAGGATCATAGTGCTGTATTGTTGGATGAAACACCAAGGTTTGCAGTAGAATATGAATTCATGTGGTTGATTTCTCTTTGTTTGTCATCAATGTCACAGGCTTTGATGACTGCCATGACTTCTGCAAGAGTGAGACGGTTTAAGTCCTTGGTTTTCATAATTACAGAAATATTCATATCCCATGATCGAGGAAGTGCATTCAAAAGTTTCTTGTTGATTTCTGAATAGGACAAATAAATTCCTGAAATGTTCATGTCAGTTATGAGAGCGGTGAACCTTTGCAATTGAGCCTCAAGGGTTTCTCCTGGAATGTAGTTAAACATGTTAAATTTTTGTCTTAACATGTCCTGTCGACTTTCTTTCATATCTTCATTGCCCTCGTAGACCTCAATAAGAGCTTCCCATAGAGCTTTTGCAGAAGTGTACTCACGAAAACCTTGAGCAATATCAGGAGATAATGCCATGGGTAGAGTAGCCAATGCTCTTTCCTGTTATTCAACTAGTTCAAACTCTTCATCAGTGTAGTTTTCAATGGCTTTGTCAATCAACTGACCTCCAACTGTCATCGTGACTCTGACAGGATCTCTAAGAATACTTCTCCAGATCTTGAAATCTTTCATTTTGATGTATTTTTCGATTCTATATTTCCACTCGGGAAAACCTTCAGCAGACATCAATCTCGGAATGCATGTAGTAGTGCCCATAACAGCATCAAGTTCCTGAAAATGAGTTTGAGAATCCATTTGAAAGTGATTTAACAGTTTCAAAAGAGTTTACGGTTGAGGTTAGTTGAAATGAATGCGACCGTTAACAGAGTTTACGGTATGGGATTTATGGTTTAGGTGTTTACAGTTTTAGGTTTACTGTTTGATGGGTTTACGGTTTTGCGTTTACTGTTTGATAGGTTTACGGTTTTGGGTTTACTGTTTTATGGGTTTACGGTTTTAGGTTTACTGTTTTATGGGTTTACGGTGTATGAGTATTTAGTGATTACGGTTTCTGAATGGACAATAAACAGAGTTTACGGTTGGCAGTAAACTCTCAATCAGTCTTTAAAACTCGTACTTTTCAGACGGAAGATGTTTCTTCAAAGCTCAGAACGCAAAATCCAACAACCAATCGATGAAAACAACAGCTTGAACACACAAAATCTCCATCGGATGAGTTTGATGCCAGCTTACTGCTCTGATACCAATTTTAAGTCCCTAATTTGCCTGTGTATCAATCAGATCCGTTTGATGGTGCGGAATCCCAATCAAACGGATGATTTCAGATCAAATAGAAGAGAAGAAGAAGAAGATGATGATGAATCAATGTATGATATGATTAGAATGAAGATTCGGATACAAGATTCACACACACTAACACACACTCTCTTTTCTCTCTCTCTAAAACACCTTCAAATGCACACACTTAAGCTCCTTGGTGTTCATCACTCTCTTCCTCACACCCCTCACCCCTATATATACTGGACTGGGCCGCAAACTGAGTTTACGGTCGTAAACCCTGTTTACGGTCGTAAACTCACTTCCTGACCGTAAACACATATACAATATTACATAACAAATTAATTTTCTAGAAAAGCAAAGTATAAACCAAAATAGTGACCCAACAATAAATTTGGGAAGAACCTCAAAGTCATCTCTTGTACTAAGACCCAAAAATATATACATAATAATTGTAGCGCATTCTTAGCCCACATTGTAGATAGGAAGAGAAAGACAAAAGAAATCAAGGACATACCTCAAGTATGTGATTTCCCTGACATGTTTCCTGAAGATCTACCTGGAATACCTCCCGTCCGACAAGTCGAGTTTCGAATCGACTTAAATCCAGGAGCAGCACCAGTAGCGAAATCTCCTTATCGTTTGGCTCCATCTGAAATGCAAGAATTGTCTATCCAATTACAGAATTGTCTAGCCAACTACAAGAACTTCTTGACAAAGGCTTTATCCAACCAAGTTTTTCACCTTGGGGAGCACCAATCTTGTTTGTCAAGAAGAAGGACGCATCCTTTCGAATGTGTATTGATTATCGGGAGCTAAACAAGCTAACAATCAGGAATTGTTATTCGCTTCCGATAATTGATGATCTATTCGATCAACTGCAAGGATCCAACTACTACTCAAAGATAGATCTCAGATCAGGATACCATCAATTCAGAGTACAAGAAGACGACATTCCAAAAACAACATTTAGAACTCGTTATGGTCATTATGAGTTCTTAGTTATGTATTTTGGATTAACTAACGCCCCAGCAGTGTTTATGGATCTCATAAATCGTGTTTTTAAACCATACTTGGATAAATTTGTGATCGTATTTATCGATGATATATTGATATATTTACGAACCAAGGAAGAACATGGTCAACACTTGCAAACAATCTTGGAACTACTAAGAAAAAGAAAATTTGTATGCCAAATTCTCAAAATGTGAGTTTTGGATTAGAGAAGTACAATTTTTAGGTCATGCAGTTAGCAACGAAGGAATTAATGTTGACCTATCCAAAGTTGAAGCAATCAGGAATTGGGAAGCACTAAAGACGCCAACAAAAGTGTGTCAATTCCTAAGACTTGTTGGCTATTACCGCAGATTCAGAGAGAATTTCTCCAAAATAGCCAAGTAGCTTACAACATTAAGCCAGAAGGATACGAAGTTCAATTGGGAAGACAAACAAGAAGTTGCATTTCAGAAACTGAAGCAAATGTTGTGTAGTGCACCACTCCTATCCCTTCCAGAGGGGACAGAAGATTTTGTCATATATTGCAACACATCAAATCAAGGATTGGGATGTGTGTTGATGCAAAGAGGAAAGGTTATCGCCTACACATCATGACAACTTAAGGTGCATGAGAATAATTACACTACCCATGATATTGAATTGGGAGCTATAGTTGTTTCATTTAAAATCTGGATACATTACTTATACGGTACTAAGTGTACTATTTTTACCGACCACAAGAGTCTCCAGCATATCTTCGACCAGAAAGACCTATATATGAGACAACAAAGATGGTTCGAATTGTTGAATGATTATGAATGTGAGATTCGTTATCATCCCGGAAAGGCTAACGTGGTAGCAGATGCCTTGGGCCGGAAAGAATATATTAAACCCCGTCGGGTACGAGCATTAACTATAACTATCCATTCTAACATTACCACACAAATTAGAGAAGCTCAACTTGAGGCTCTGAAAGAGGAAAACATCAAGAACGAAGCTTTGCGAGGAATGGAAAAGCAACTTATACAAAAATATGACGGAACGCGACACCTTATGAACCGACTTTGGACGCCTATGTTCGGTGGAGTTAGGGACTTGGTCTTAGAAGAGGCCCATAAGTCCAGATATTCTATACATCCAGGCTCTGACAAAATGTACTTAGACTTAAAAGTACATTATTGGTGGCTAAACATGAAGGCTGAAATTGCTACTTTTGTGAGCAAATGCTTGACTTGCTCTAGAGTAAAGGCAGAACATCAAAAGCCTTCAGGTTTACTTCAACAACCGGAAATACCTGAATGGAAATGGGAGCAGATATCAATGGACTTCATCACTAAGTTACCAAAAACTCCTAGTGGGTTCGACACTATTTGGGTAATAGTTGATAGATTGACTAAGTCCGCCCATTTCTTACCAATTAAGGAGAACGAAAAGATGGAAAATCTTACTAGAGTTTATCTTAAGGAAATTGTTAGATTGCATAGAGTTCCAAGTTCTATTATTTCTGACCGAGATAGTAGATTCACTTCCCGATTTTGGCAATCTCTACAAAAATCCTTAGGAACACGTCTAGATATGAGTACAGCTTACCATCCACATACTGATGGTCAGAGTGAGAGAACCATTTAGACTTTAGAAGACATGCTCCGAGCTTGTGTAATAGACTTTGGAAATGCATGGGATACTCATTTACCATTAATTGAGTTTTCCTACAACAATAGTCATCACACCAGCATCAAGGCTGCACCGTTTGAGGCTCTTTATGGATGAAAATGTCGTTCCCCAATATGTTGGGCAGAATTTGGAGATACGCAAATGGCCAGAGAACATACAGGTGATACCTTACGTATTGGACCAGAAATAATCTGCGAGACAACTAAAAAGATCTTGCAAATTAAGGATCGATTAAAGGATGCACATGATCATCAAAAGAGTTATGCTGACGTAAGACGCAAACCTTTAGAATTCCAAGTTAGAGATAAAGTAATGTTGAAGGTCTCTCCTTGGAAAGGCGTAATTCAATTCGGGAAACGAGGAAAACTATACCCACGGTATATATGACCTTTTGAAATTCTAGCAAGAATCGGTCCTGTCGCATACTAACTCAAGTTGCCTCAAGAGTTAAGTAATGTACACGTTGTTTTTCACGTATCAAATCTCAAAAGAAGTCTATCCGATGACACTCTTGTTGTAACTCTCAACGAGATACAAGTCAATACCAAACTCAGCTTCGTAGAAGAACCTGTCAAGATCATGGATCTAGAAGTCAAACGATTAAAGCAAAGTCGTATTCCAATAGTGAAAGTTCGATGGAACTCTTTACGAGGACCTGAATTTACTTGGGAACGTGAAGATCAGATGAAAGAAAAATACCCCCAACTATTTGACAAAACCCTATCCACAAGATAAATTTCGGGACGAAATTGTTCTAACAGGCCCATACTGTAACACTAGTCAAAATAGGTCAATAACAATCACATGTGATTATGCCAATCATGTAATGTGATAAATGTACTATGTATTTCATGAAAAATTTTAATACAAATATGAACTTTCTTTATGATGAAACTCAAAGTATACGTCCATACTATTCCAAAAATATAGAGAACATCTAAATCTGACTTAGCATGAAGAAGTTATGATAAACTAAACACTATAAATCTCTATAATAAGAGGAATTTAAAATAGACTTAGAATTAACTATTGGAGTCTAAAAGAGTGTTGTAGTACTTGTGAATACCTACGCGTGCAAATAAAGAACGTCAAAAATGGAGTTCGTATGCAAACGTTATGATCTTCCGAAGATGCAGCTGTCTGAGAGCATGACACGTGGCAGGAAACCCTAGCTGTCTAGATTCACGACTTGAACCTTAAAGTCACGACGTGAAAGTAGTCCAGGACACATTTTCGGATCTAGAAGGCGTGTGACGAGGTTACGAAGGGGATAATTTCAATCCCCACGACGTGGACATCAAATTCACGACGTGAAACTGGAATTGTGACACCTTCTGAAGCTAGGAACGCAAATGGCAAGTCTACAAGGATAAGATCCTAAGTCCCGATGTGGGGGTCCAAAACCCACGACGTGGGGGTCCAAAATCCCTACTATAAATAGCAGGTTCGACTTCAGCCATTCTTACACCAAAACTTCTTTCTCCTCTCTCCTTTGCTGAAGCCATCTTGCATCCCGAGCCCCGACGACCTTGTACGCTGACCGTTTCTGCTTAGATTACATAAAATCACGCTACTAGGGTGAGTTTCACAGCCCTAATTTCTAATATTTTCGGGGGAAAACACATGCTAAATATTGTCTACACGATAATATTATGTCTATATAATAGTGTATTAATATCAACTTAGACAGTTATATTAACCGGGATATAGTTGTTCTAAATATAATATTTTGAATATATACAACTATTGTCAACTTGTTAGCATGATATTGTTATAGAAATATAATAATGTAGATCTTGAGTTATACTTAAAATTTCATATATGTTGTGTACGATATAGTTCCGAAGTTATATTCGGAAGCTCTATATGGTAAAAAGTATGTACGTTGTTATTGGTTTTATGTTAATATAAAACTTGTTATGTTATATGTTGTTGTTTTTATTGGTTTTATGTCAAGATAAAACCTGGTTTTACTTCAAGTTATAGCTGTTATACTTCCTAAATGTTATGAAGTTAAGAGTAATGTTTAAAAGCATAGTCTAGTAACTTAGGGTTTTAGACATGAATATGCTTATGTTGTTAGAGCTATAGGAAGCCGTTGAAGTCTACATGAGTAATTGTATTCATCAACTAAGATTGGGGATCTTAGTGGAAATCCTCTGAACCGTAACCGTTAATCTCGTTTGAGAGAGGAAGTCGTGTATAATTAGTATCCGGGTTGACAACCCCACTTGTGATTGTTCGCTACAGTCAACCATAAGCGAGTGACGAACTATCCTTTTACTTGTTATTGTTCCGGCGTCGATGAAGCGCACAATATTGTTCTCATGGAAATCATTAGTGTATTGTTTCTCATGGAAATCATGAGTGTGTTTTATCAGAGGTATTGTGTCATAGCAGCGGTTACTGGCTCAGGGTAGCAATTTGTTAGAAACATTATACTTTGTCGTTATACAAGTATTAATGTTAAGTATAAGTTTCCCCCTACTTATACCCTAGGTTCAAGGAACATTTAGGTATAACACTTATTTGATAAGTAGACTATTATACCTGATATATATACTAAACGTTGGAGAGTCAAAATGATTCTTTCAAAACTATACTTTTGAACTCATAAAAAGTATTATTATTATATGGAGTCAAAACCTGTGAACTCACAAACTTTATGTTGACGTATTTTAGAATGCATGTGTTTTCAGGAACTTGAAAAGCTGGTATGTATTCGAACAGGAGAAGTTTTACTATTATCTTTATGTTCGTTAAGAAGTATGCTATAGTCGGATATTATGTAATAGGTACTAGGAAAGCAATAATGTAACTTTCAATCATCAATAAAGGTATGTATTTTCTTTAGTACTGTTCAATGTATGTTATATAAATGTTATACGAAGAATGACGTTACACCAACCGGTGTTTCCGCCGATGGCCGGGGTGTGACACATACTACCTTCCACATCTATCTGTACTTTCCTCAAGGATTGCCTTGATTTCACCAAGTCCCTTTCACTACTACTGCTTGCTAATCTCATCCTAGGCTTTCCCTAGGGTAACCTCCAACCCACTCTACACCATTAGCTGCATAAGAAGTCACTGCTACCTCTCCCTAACAAGCTCACAAATACCATTACATATCACTAAGACCAAATAATTATTCGAATGAGAGGTCCTACCCTACAACGATTGGACTCAAACAAGAGCTGTGAAATAGGGCTAGACCTAACCTTCTGAAATTATTTAGTCCTCGTAATATGTAAATTAACGTATTTGTTTACTAGTTAGTTAAATACAACTAGAACTCCCAAAAGTATAAAGCACGCAACATTCGGGCTTTTAGTAACCAAAACCAAACATATCCTAATCACGCCATCATATCACTAACTAATTAGTTCTAGCAAATAACTCAATAAGCACATATAGCAGGCATATAATGCATCTTCCTAGATCCTCAGCCCTAATCTAGCATGCAGTTCTCATACACATACAATAGGCATATAAGGCATCCTTCCTAGATCCTTAGCCCTAATCTAGCATGCAGTTCTCATAATCATCTCATATATCATAACAAACATGCATGCGTATCTTGGGGAAACTTACTTGAGCTCGGCCGATTGCACGCACCACACACCTTGTTCTTTCTCAAAACTCTTTTCTCTTTTCAAAATTCTTTCTATAAAAAAATGATTTTTCTTTTGAAAATTTTCATACCAAGTCCTTAGTTCGAGTTCAGACACACCCAAGATGTGCCCGAATCCCTCAAACCAAGGCTCTGATACCAACTTATAACATCCCAAAATTCAGGACCAAAAATTTCATTTTTAATATAATAATTATAAAACCATTTGTCTGAAAACAACCATAGTATCAACTCATATCAAAACCAAAGTATCAATAGTGAAAACATGTCATGATAAAACAACATCAGAGTATAAAACCCAAGAATCACATATGCGGAAAATCGTGTGTGTGATGCGCTGCTATCGTGCCGACTCCTTTCCATTCGAAGAAGAAGGACCTGAAACAAAAACTGAAAACCATAAGCACAAAGCTTAGTGAGTTCCCCCATCATACTGTTGGATAAGGTGTCTAAGTCCATAACTATTTCTGGTATATACTTGACCCGACCCGACATGGTCCATTTGGGTTGCATGGCATCATGCATTTCGACAGACTAAATGAGAGAAATAACACTTGTGGTTTATTAATACATTATAAGTTCTAATATATTAATAGTATTATTTAATTAGTATTGATTAAGAATTAATTTGGAATTAATTAAGTGATCAAAAGATAACTAATTAAATATATGGGTTGATTATGTAAATCATCCATAACTTTTATAGTGGGCTAAAAGGCTCCATGAATTATCAAGTTGGGTTAAACCCATAGGATGCTCCATGGGAGTTACAAACCCATGGGTCATGGAAATGAAGAGTCATGACACATTAGGGTTTACATGGTGTAACCCTAGATGTGTCACACTATATAAGTAACACCTTCTCCACCAAAAATCAGCTACACACAAGTACAAGAGAGGGCTAGGCCGATTTTGAGTGTTTGCATTCTCTCAAAAGTCATTCCAAAGGCATTTGGTGTTGTGTGAAGCATTTAAGGCATCACACTTGGGGTGCTAGGCTCTCAAGGTTTTCAAGGAATCAAATCAACTACAAGGTATGTAATTCTAGCCATCCTTTTAGGATAAAGTTCCCCATGTATGCTAGATAGGATTTTAAACCTTGGAAATCATATTTTGCATGTATTTAGACAAACATAGATCCAAGGTTTATTAGGGTTTCATGTACACTTAGGAAGTGTTAGAATGCTCAAAACCCATCAGTGGTATCAGAGCCTAGGCTTGTTTGTGAATACTTGATGCAAAATAGTGTTGAAAATCGATTTTTTTGATGTCTGTACAAGGGACTCGGCGAGTCCATGGGGAGGAATCGATGAGTCCAAGTGAAAATGCAACCAACTCGGCGAGTCAGTTTGTGTACTCGACGAGTTGGTCATGCAGAAAGCATAAATTCGATTTGTGCTGCTTGAAATGGACTAGAAACATTACCCTAAACTGTTTTGGTGTTATAAAACTTGTTTTAGATGGTGTAATGGTTGTTCTAATCCATTTACAATGGTTAATATCAATTTTTCATGGTTATATGTGTTCATATGTTCTTGAAATTTTGATATGAATGCTCATGTTCTTATGAGTTCTTGATAGATCATAGGAGTTACTTGTTTATGTGATTAATTCATGATCTTTATGTGTTTTAATGGAACCCATAACTTGTCCTCAAGTTATGGATAACAAAAAGTCTCTTTTTGTTAAAAACCATTAAAAGAACACATAAGTTATAAAATGAAGAGTCTTCATTTTAATGACTCATAAGTTATGAATGTGAAAGGTTTTGTAAGGTTACAAAACTTGCCCTCAAGTTTTGGAACATGTAAAGTCACTTAATAAACTTTAGTTCCAACCCTTAGAATTTTAAAAGTTAAAATTCAACCCGTATACTTTATAATATTATAAGTTTATATATATATATATATATATATATATATATATATATATATATATATATATATATATATATATATATATATATATATATATATATGGGTAAAGTGAATATACCTAACAACATTATATAAGCTTAGGTACCTAACCACATTATACTACATTGTTTTGCATTATATTTCCATTGCAATCGTTTAATGTTCTTAAACTTCAACCCTTAACTTGATTTACTTCTAAGATTTTCAGACATTCACCATTATATTCCTCCTACATCATTTGATTTGTAACGGTAGTATATGAAGCCCACCAGGGGGTCTCCGATAGAAAGACATCATTTGAAGGAAGATAGTGGTGAAAGTCCAAAGATTTTGGAAGCAATCAAGTTATGAGGTTGAATTTCGAGAACTATGGGTGATTACAATGCAAATATGATACAAAATTACGTAATATGATGTGGTTAGGTACCTAAGCTTATATAAGGTTGTTAGGTATATTCACTTTACCCTATATATATATATATATATATATATATATATATATATATATATATATATATATATATATATATACATAAGATCAAATCGTCTTACCGCTAGTACGCCTCATTCACAAAGCCGGTTTATAAGGGAGGTATAAGGTTGTTGTCTATAAAATGGCAACTTAATGGGTGTCCACTCTCACCCACCGCTTCCTTGATCGGTGGAGGGTCATTGGCCGAACGGGTAGGACAAGGACTTATAAATTCTCATTAAAAGTATGATGAATATTATAAAGTAACTAAAATGTTTTATTAAATTCCCATCTTAGTTACTTTAGGAAAATGTGAATAAGGTGCTAATCCATGAAATTACACTTTACACTTTGTTTAAGTCGTTGGTGGAGCGTGTGTGGTTAACCGGCACACTAACTTGGACTTAACAAGGTAGGTAAAGGGTGACTTGAGGTTTATCATAGTATCGGTGGAGCGTGTGTGGTTAACCGGCACATCGATTGACTGATGAACTTTAATGGTACCAAGTGATTTGCATGGTTACTTCACACCTCGTTTTTTGATCCTCAGTATCCCAGTCACAAAACTTGGAGGGCACACTCGAGATTGAAACATGCCTTTGAAAAGTTCATTGAATCTCAAAAGAATCTAGGAATTTCTAAGAACCAATTAAAAACCTAATATTTATATTTCGTTTTTCATGGTGGAAATTGGTGAATCGTCATTCACTTACCTTTCAAATATGTTATAGCTTGCATTATGGCATACCTCTTCTAAGTTATAATATATTGTGATTGCATCCTAGCCTTAATATTACATTTGGGTGTTTTATTAAGGACTCTCTTAATATCTAAACTAATCTTGTTCTCTTCTTTCAGATGTCTTCAAACAATGCTGCTTCTGGCTCTAATCCTAATGGCTCCTTTAATCTTATGAACTTGTGTGGGAAAGTCACTTTTGATGGATCCAACTTCAATGAATGGATCAGAATCATCAAGATGATTACCCGCTACGAAGACAAAGAATATGTCCTTGATAAGGAGCTTAAGGAGATTGATGAGACCACTACAACTCCCCAGGAGATCGCTGACTTCCAGGCACATGAAAGGGATGCTACCAAAGTGGCATGCATAATGTTGGCCACCATGATAGCAGAACTCCAAAAGTCCTATGAGGACTTCTACCCTTTTGAAATGCACCAAGATCTGATGGAAAGATACCATCAAAGTGCACAACAAGAGAGGTATGAAATCATCTGCTCCATGATAACAACCATGATGAAGGACGGAGACTCCGTCATGAGCCACATGCAGAAAATGCAAAGGTATGTGGATCGTTTGCTGAAGCTTAATGTGAACTTCCTTGAGGAGCTTGCAATAGATATCATTTTGCACTCCTTACCCTCGTGCTATGATCAATTCTGCATGACATATCACATGAATAAGGAAGAGGTCACACTCAGCAAACTTCAAGGACTCGTAAAGACCGTAGAAACAGGTCTTAAAGGTAAGTCGGTTGTTAACAATCCTACTCCAAACTCCACCCCTGTCTTGGCAATCGGGAAAGGTAGAGGGAAGAAGATGAAGAGCTCTTCGAAGGGTACCAAGGCTAGGACCCTTGATGGCTCTTCTTCAAGTGGAACCAAGAAAGGTTTCGTCACTCCTTCTTCTTACCCAAAAAAGGCTGAATGCTTCTATTGCCATGAAAAGTCACATTGGAAGCAGAATTACCCAAAGTACTAGCAAGATGTGAAGGATGGGAAAGTTAAACCCAACCATGCAAGTATTTACACTATCTTATCTAATAACTCACCCTATTCTAACTCTTGGGTCCTTGATACCGGTTGTGGTATTCATATTTGTTCTGATTTGCAAGGACTAAGAAGAAGTGAGGATTTGGAGCATGGAAGAATAAACTTAATCATGGGGAATAGGAAAGATTTACCTGTCACCAAGATTGAAGTTTATACTTTATCGCTAAGTAGTGGGTTTAGTTTAGATTTGAATAAATGTTGTTACTCGCCAGAAATGGCAAGAAATCTTATTTCCTTTCATGCATTGTATAAACAAGGTTTCACCTTCTCATTTGATAATGAAGTTGGTTCGATTAATGCTTTCTTTAATAATGTTCTTTATTTTAAAGTATTACCTTGTGATGGTGTGTATGAAACTGTATATGTGGCTGATGACTTAGGAAATAATGTATTGTGTATTGATTCTGTTAATGATAATAACTTGGATAAAGCATCAATATGGCATTGTCGTCTTGGACATATAAGCAAGAAACACATAGGCCACCTCCAAAGGGATGGAGTCTTGGAGTCATTTGACCTAAAGTTGGATGATAGTTGCGAATCATGCTTACTTGGAAAAATGACAAAGTCACCCTTCACAGGTTCGTGTGAGAGGGGTGAAGGTTTGTTGGATCTTGTACACACAGATGTGTGTGGACCCCTCAAACATGCCACAAGGGATGCTAATCATTATTATTTGACTTTTACTGATGATTACAGTAGATATGGATATGTTTACTTAATCAATCATAAGTCAGAGACTTTTGAAAGGTTTAAAGAATTTGAACAGGAAGTCGAGAAGCAATTGGGCAGGAACATTAAGATGCTTCGATCCAACCGAGGTGGTGAGTATCTTAGTTTAGAGTTCCTCAACTATCTTAGGGAATGTGGGATTGTCTCACAATTGACACCTCCCAGGACACCGCAGTTGAATGGTGTAGCTGAGAGGCGTAATCGAACCTTGTTGATATTGTTCATTCCATGATAAGCCGAGCTTCGCTACCAATCTCATTTTGGGGGCATGCCTAAGAGACTGCTGCCCATATCCTTAATCTGGTCCCTACAAAGAAAGTTGTCAAAACTCCTCATGAGATGTGGACTGGTAAAGCACCCAAACTAGACCACATTAAGATTTGGGGTTGCGAGGCTTTCGTGAGACGCGAGACTCATGATAAGCTCGAACCTCGAAGTGAGAGGTGTATTTTCATCGGCTACCCACAGAAATCCTTTGGTTACCTCTTCTACAGACCTAGTTAAAATGTGTTCTTTGTAGCTAGGAGGGCTTTCTTGAGAGAGAGAAAGAGAGAGTTCATAAGCCAAGGAAACAGTGGGAGGCAAGTTGACCTTGAATAAATTCAAGAGTCAAGTGGTGAAGGAACTTCAAACCCTAGCACTCAACTTGAGGAGGAAACTCACGTTGAACCAATTGACAAGTTTGTACCTCTGAGGCATTCCACAAGGGTTAGGAATGCACCTGAGCATTACTATGGATTCCATATTATTGTGGAAGGTGATACACTTATCAGTGATGAGACACTGATAGGTCTGGATGAACCTAACAGTTACGCGGAAGCCATGGCAGGCCCTGAGTCAGCCAAGTGGAAAGAGGCAATGGACAGCGAGATACAGTCCATGTATGACAATCAAGTTTGGAACTTGGTTGAGAATGTACCAGGTCGTAAGACTGTAGGGTGCAAATGGATCTTCAAGAAGAAGACTGACATGGATGGTAATGTACACACTTATAAGGCACGACTGGTTGTAAAGGGTTTCTCACAAACTCTAGGAGTTGATTATGATGAGACCTTTTCTCCAGTGGCCAAGATTAAGTCTATTAGGGTTCTGTTAGCTATAGCTGCATTTCATGACTATGAAATATGGCAAATGAATGTCAAAACCGCTTTCCTTAATGGAAAGTTGGATGAGGATGTTTACATGAGTCAGCCAGAGGGTTTTGTCAATACAGAGTACCCTAATAGAGTGTGTAAGCTTGAGAAATCCATTTAGGGAATAAACCAAGCACCTCGCAAATGGAATCTTTGCTTTGATGAGAAAGTCAAAGAGTTTGGCTTTTATAGGAGTGAAGATGAATCTTGTGTGTATGTCAAGGATAGTGGGAGTATAGTTAGATTTTTGGTACTGTATGTGGATGACATACTGCTTATAGGAAATGACATCCCAACTCTGCAGGAAGTTAAGTCTTGGCTTGGGAAGTGTTTCTCTATGAAGGACCTAGGAGAAGCTGCCTATATTCTAGGGATAAGGATCTTGAGAGACTGGAGTAAAAGACTAATTGGACTTAGTCAGAGTACCTACTTGGATAAGGTGCTGAAGAGGTTCAACATGCAGGACTCCAAGAAATGAGAGTTACCCATCCAGAGTAACACCAGATTGAGTAAGACACAAAGCCCGAGTATTGAGGCTGAGATAGCATAAATGAGTCGAGTACCTTATGCTTTGGGTGTAGGATCCATCATGTATGCTATGACGTGTACTCGACCTGATGTAGCCTTTTCTTTAAGCATGGTTAGAAGGTATCAGGGGAACCCTGGCAAGGCACACTGGACTGCGGTAAAGAATAACCTCAAGTACCTACGGAGGACTAAGGACTGGGTCCTTACTCTCGGCGGGAGTGATGACTTGAGAGTTGTAGGGTATAGTGATGCTAGCTTTCAAACTGATAGGGATAATTTCCGCTCTCAGTCAGGCTGGGTCTTTACCTAAAACTGGGGAGCAATTTCTTGGAAGAGTTCCAAGCAAGAGACAGTGGTTGATTGAACTTGCGAATTAGAGTATATAGCAGCAAGCAAGGCAGCAAAGGAGGCGATATGGCTGAAGAAATTCATTGGAGACCTTGGAGTTGTACCAGCTCTTAAGGAGCCAATGGAAATTTTCTGTGACAGTGAAAGTGCAGTTGCCTTAGCCAAGAAACCAAGGGATCACGTGAGATCTAGACACATCAACAGAAAATACCATTTCATCAGACATCGAATAGAAGAAGGACTCCTCGTGGCAAAGAGGGTATCATCGGATGAGAATCCAGCAGATCCCCTCACGAAGGGACTGACTCGGGTAAAGCATCTCCAACATGCTCGGAGCATAGGACCGAAGGATGATATTAGTTTTAGTAGTTAGATAATCTTGAAAATTTTAAAGTGTAATTGACATTTGATGATGAATAAAACGTGTGTTTATTTATGAGTAAAGTGTTGCTATCTCTTGTCAATCGTTTACTATATTTCTTTTGCATGTTTTGACTTCCAGAATAATTATGTTTGGTATATCATATTATCCGAACCTCCACAGTCGATCATATTTCGGAAGTAGGTATGAATCAAGACTGTCATGATTGGTTGTAGAGCTCTAAGTTGTTGGACATGGCTACAACACTCATGAATGCTCATAAGTTCTGAGCATTAGACTCAACCCATGCTTACTGGAACCACTTCATGGAATTTATCTCGAGTGATCGTGAGACGGTAATATCATATAAGTCTTCAAACCTAGAGATATGATTTGTTGCCTATGAGTTGGTTATGCATTGATTGTACGAAAAAGCATTGGTAACTCAATGTTATAAAATGTGCTTTTGTGTATAATTCAATAAGTAGTAGAGCAAGCATATGAGTCGAAGTTTATCTGTTCCTTCTTGGATTAGAAGCTGATATATGGGCCCCTCGATGATTTTGTTTTAACCTATGTATCGGGCTCATTCAGAACAAAGTTGATGTGTTCAATTAAGTTCTTTGTCAAACAAATCGGAAATCGGGAAAAAAACTGTTGGACAATAAGTAAGTGATGAGTTATTAATTAACTCTTTGATCGATTAGATCTTTGTGACAGGTATGCGATGAACGTAAAAACAGTAAACAAAACACAAGTATGAATCAAGATGTGTCGAATGATTTGATTACTCGATCCTCAGCAGAGCTCGACTAAGAACTTCCACTGTAGAGGATTCTAGGGTTACAAAACAAGAATGATAAACTTGCTAAACAATAAAATCTCTAATCGTTGCTAATCGTCCTCATTCTCTAGGATGCATGCAAGCATCTATTTATACTAAACCCTACAAAACTCATGGATGGACAAGCCCATACCGAAGATACATATTGGACTAGCTAACGAGCCCAATAGACGCAACACAAAATACGACCCAACAATCTCCCCTTTTGCGTTAAATTGGAGCGAGACTACTTCTTCTTGCTTGGGCCAGCAGCGGGAGCCTTCTTTACTGTATCGAATAAACGTGTGATAAGAGAAAGGATAGCCTGTCTGAACCGAATGTACCATTGAATCATATCATCAAAGTACTTTACATCATCCGCTATGTTCCAAACAGGCAGTGGTGTAGAGATGTTTGTCTGCCAAGGCTCCTTCGTTCCTGGTAAACATGACAGAGTTTCTCTTTGGGTCAATCTTCCCCATCTGCATCATGTTGAGATCACTGGCAGAGCCAACAGGAGATATGGTAGGCTTCTTCTTGAACACGCACGCAATCTCCTGATCCATCAGAGCAACTTCCATGATATAGCATACAAGCATCCTCTTAAAGTGGTCGATGATCGGACCATATTCAACTTCGTTTGTAAGAAGGATGTTGTGCAAGATAATCCAATCATGGGGATTAAGGTTGGGAAGATCTGCAAGTTAGATGGCATGTTTGGCTTTGGCAGATCCCCGTAGTACCTTGAACCGAACGTTGGTGAAGTTGCCTTCCCTGTACGGCTTCAGGACCCGAACATTAATGATTTTCTGAGCGCTCCAAGTTTGGTATTGAGGTTGAGCTACCCTCAGATAAAATTCGACTAAGTCCCAATCAACCTGTGAGTGAGGATGGGGGAACTCAACAATGTTGTCAAAGGCATGAAAAACAAACGCCTTTCGGGTCAGTGACATGTCGAACTGAGAGTCAACAGTGTTAGAACAATCTAAAGAGATCATAGCTTCTAGCCACAAGATACTTGGTGTGTCAATGGCTTCTTTAATCAGCCTCTCAAGAGTCCACAGAGGAAAAAGAGTTTTCCTGCTCTCGAGAAGGTCGTGGGCTTCTTTCTTTCTTCTTTCGGCTTCTTCAGCCTCTCTAGTCACACGAGCACTGATGTCAGGCTCTTTATCTCGAACTTGACGCTTCAGAAGGTTGGCAATTTTCTCTTTATCATCATCGTCACTCTCCTCAGCAATATTTTTGCCTTTGTCTTTCGCACCGAAACCTGAGGCTTGGCCTACTGGAGGAGGTTCGGTTGTGTGAGTTGTTGTTGATGTAGGAGGTGGTTGAGACACTTGTTCTTTTTCTCCCCCTTGTTTTGGAATGGACACGAAATCAAGGAGCCCTTCAAGTTTGCTCAGAAGAGAAAGGGCGGGAGCAAGCTTTTCTGCAAGGGTACGACGTACAGAATAATTGATGATTGGGTCATGTGCTTCAAGGATGTTTGATATAGCAGAGTGGACATCCGAAACACACGATTTAACCACCTCTCTTTCAGATCGAAGAGAGTCAATCTCCTGTTGGCAGTTGGAGAGTTGAGTACTCTTGACCTTCAGAGCGGTAGTCTTCCTTGCGAGAGCATCCATTAGAGTGTTCTCGGCAGCTAAGTCTTCTTGAAGCTTGGAGAGACATTCCTCAATGGTTGTTCTGAAAGCTGAATTGTCATCAGAAATAGATTGTCTAAGTGAAGCGAACGACTTCAGCTCAAAAGCGACTGATGTAGCCAGCTGGTGGACAATTGGTTCCAGCTTTGTCGAGGTGGCTTCAGCGGTTTCCTGTAAATATTTCAACAAGGAAGAAGCATCAGTGAATAGTTTATCGACTTTTTCGGTCGCTGCCTCACAAGATTTGGTTGAGGCATCTATGGCTGCAGTGGCGGAATCGATAGAAACTTGATGAGCTTTGGAGAAAGCCTCAATAATTTTCTGAATGGCAGCTTCAGAAATGGAGGACTGAGATGTGGAAGACGAGGAGATGAGCGAATAGATTTTGTCATGTAGCTCCTTGAGATGCCTCTTTGTGACAGGAGCATCGTCATCGTCGTCACTTTGAACTTGAAACGGACTGTAATAGACCGAATCAAAAGTCATATTCTCCCCGCCGAGGAGTGGTTCTTCTTCCTCTGAAGCATGAGCAGGAGAAGATGGTGGTGGTGAAACTGGAGGCTCGGTAGTAGTAGTAGTTTTGGGTTGGGTGGTATGTTCGGTTGTTGGTGTGGGTTCGAGTGCTGAGGTGGATTTTGGTGCGTCAGTATGAACCCCCGTATCAGATACATTGGTTCTAACATCTGCAGTGGTGGTGGTTGTTGCTTCGGTAAAGATTGGTGGTGGTACGGGGATGGAGGTGGATGGTATTTGAGTGGTGGAGGTTATGGGGGGAATAGAAAATGGAATTGTAACTGGTGGAGAAGAGATAGGAGAAGTAGAAATATGTATCTCTGGGGTAGGTGAACGTGGTGGAGTGTTGCCACGTTGAGATCCATCTGAATCAGAACCCGCTTCCTCAGATTCGCTTGAGGATGAAGCGATAATCACCTTTCGTCTCGGTTGGGTTTTTCTTCTCTTCTGCGGCGGAGACTGAGCAGCCTTAGTGGTTTTCCTTTTCTTGGGAGATGGGCCTTTTGCTCCCTTTGCCACCTGGTTACCCTTATCAGCCTTCTTGCCTCTAGGAGCAGGCTTGTCTGCGTCATGAATTGATTTCAGCATCTCTGGAGCAGGCTTGTCTGTGTCTGAACTCCTTGTACGTTTGAATGATCCGGCTGTCAGCAGGAACATCACCATACATCGTTTCCGGGATAGACCCGTTGAATGGAAATTTTGAAGCATCCGACACAATGATCTTCGTGGTATGGAAAGTATCAATCAAAGACATTGGAGCATCAGCAACAATGGGGACGTGGTACTTGTCCATCACCCATTTCGTGACAATAGTCCAGAACCGAGCATAAGAAATCTCTGAGTGTCGAGAAGTAGAAGAGAGACTCTGAATGATTTGTTGCCACGGGACCGACCCGTAGTCCATGTTGATGCCATTGTAGATCCCGTACATGATGGAGAGAAATAAACGACTTGCCCCATCGGATCCAGCACTTCGTTCAGATAAGCCCTTGAAAAGAACAGTGAACATCCCATTCCACTGAGGGGGCAGGCACGACTTTTTGAATTTCGTGACAGTAGTGAGCACCTCAGTGTACCCCGTGTTGTAGAAAATGTTGAACAGATGACCCATTGGAATGGTTTCCGGATTAACCCTCGAAGAATTTGGGTCAAACCCTAACAGCGTACAGAACCTCTATTTGGAAATCGACGCCTTGTGCTCAAAGACATCGAAGAAAATCCTGTCGACGACCTTGTCGTAGTGAGCCGTGGCAAAGATTTGTGACAGGAACTCCATTGGAACAGCATCAGCCCTGGTAAGAGCAGGACCGATTGGCGAGAACTTCAGGCATTCAATGATGGGAAACATGAAAGTGTCGTACGCCTGAGGAGTGAGATCAATGATCAAACTCTGCTGGGGACGAATGGGCAAGATGTGAGAGGTTGCGTGAACAGATGAAGAATCCGCCATTGTGGAGATGAAAGTGGGAGAGATGATGAACAGTAGAGGTTTAGAGGATTTTCTTGCTCTCTAGGAATATAGGTGCTGTAAAGAGGTAAACGGTGGAGCACATTGCCTTTTATAGTGTGGGAAAAGGAGAGAGAAAAATCTTTCCCAAATCTTCAATTGAAAAACGAAGGGTTTTTCATAGGTGACTGACGCGTGACAGTTGGGTGTGCCGATGATTACGCAAGAGAGAAAGTGTCAGTCCCTAATCACACGCCTTCCCATCAGGCACCGTTTGGAGATGAAACGGTTCCTATTCGCATGCTTTTCCCTGTTGCGCCGTTTGAAATCAAATCGATTGGACTCCCGCCTGAGTCATCATTTCATCATCTTATCCCTTTAGAGTGAAACAGCATCTTTAAAATAATATCGCCACGTGGATCAATATTAACCACAACCTTTTATAACAACCAATCCAATTAAAATTCCTTAGAATTAATGAAACCAGAATTTAGGAAAATCAAAAAAAAATTCGTGCTGAGTGTGTAAAAGAAAAAGAAATAAAGCAACACTTTTGAGGGATTATGTGATGTCAATAAAGACACGAAACAATGGATCCCGGGCACGAATCTCTTCCTTCAAAGCCAAGAGAGACTTTAAAGTGTTTATGTGGTTTCCCGTTGAATAACGATCATACACTTATTAAGAAGTGTTGAAAGGCTTCTTTTAATTAGGCTTATGGGGTGGCTTTCGCTTCGATTCATAATTCCTGATCTTGATATAAGATAGAAATCGAACGAAGTACTTGTGAGACCAATGTAGTCTGTTGAACAAGTAGGTTGGAGATAATTTAAGTGGCAAGGTAAACTAATGTATGCGAAATCTCAAAAAAAAAATTAAAACTGGATCCCAAGGGAAGAAATGTTATTGGATATAACAATTTCATAGGAATCACTCAAAAAGAAAAATAGAGATTTCATGTTGTACCCCCATGGATAAGTTCGTCAATTCATTAGTGAAAGCTAGAGCAAGTTAATTGTTCACCGTCAATGCATAGTAGGTATTGAATTGTGGGTTTCACTTAGCACGTAGTGACACGAAGCTAAGATCATGAACACAGAAATTGTGCAACCATAAACCTCAGTGGTAATGTCTGAGAGTCTCAAGGGTTACGTTTGTGAAGCGAATGTGATGGAGAAAAGTAATGTAGGTGGTGTAAAGAAACCAAAGTACCTCTCCTATTAAAATAAGGACTAAGCAGAAAACTCTTATCTCATGTGAGAAGAGAGTTAGGTAGCTCATGATTAGAATAAATATGAAAGCCTAATTGGGGACAAGGTTTGTTTGTACCAAGTCAGTAAGGCTTTTATTCAGAATCAGATGAGGCTTTGGTCACATACAACAACATGCTTCTAGGGAGACTTAGCTAGTGAAATAAGTTACCCACAATGAAATAAAAAAAATTAAAAGCCAAAATAAAAAAATATTTTTGGAGTTTTTGAATTTACAAAAGAAAAAATATTTTTGGAATTTTTGATCGAAATAAATAAGACATAAAAAAATTTATACAAAAAAATGTTGGAACCGAACCCGAGCGTTCGGTTTATTTCGGTTGAGAAAATTTTGGAACCGAACCCGAGCGTTCGGTCTATTTCGGGTGAGAAAAATTTGGAGCCAAACCCGAACGTTCGGTCTATTTTGGTTGCCAAAAAAATAAGTTTGAAAAAGAAAAGAACTTTGACAATAAGATAAATGAATTCGGAAAAATAATACAAAAGATTTACAACCAACGAAACTACCTTTGAGTGATAAGCGAAGATCAGATGATACAACCGAACCTGAGCGCTCAGTTTATTTTGGTACACCAGAGACCCGAACCCGAACGTTCGGTCTATTTCGCTTCTTACTTTTGATCTTGAGAGGTAATTTTTGGCACTGACTCTGATTCTATCATTCCAAGCCCTTGTAGAATTTTGTTGAAAGAAGCTTCAGGAAGAGAGCTTTGGTAAAGATGTCATCCAGTTGATCAGTGGTTCGAACAAAATGAATTTCGACGTTCCCATCTTCCACATGATCCTTGATGAAGTGATACCTTAGTGCTATATGCTTGGTCTTGGAGTGTTGCACTGGGTTATGACAGATCCTAATTGCACTCTCAGAGTCGCAATATAGTGGGATCTTTTTCATATTGAGTCCATAGTCCCGGAGTTGGCTTTGGATCCAAATCACTTGAGATGTACAGGAGGCAGCTGCGATGTATTCTGCTTCAGCGGTAGACAGAGATACACAAGTCTGTTTCTTTGATTGCCAGCTAGCCAACTTCCCGTCAAGGAATTGGCAGCCTCCAGTGGTGCTTTTCCTGTCTAGTCCACAACCTCCAAGGTCTGCATCTGAGTAGGCTTGAACGAAGAAACCTGAGTTTGATGGATACCATAAGCCGAGAGAGGTAGTTCGTTTCAGATACCGGAGAATGTTCTTCACTGCAAGCATATGAGGTTCACGAGGATGTGCCTGAAATCTAGCACAGTAATAAACAGAAAACATTATATCAGGCCTGCTAGCCGTAAGGTACATTAGAGAACCAATCATCTGGCGATATAGCGTAATATCGACTGCTGGCTTATCCAAGGATGGAGTGAGCTTGGTGCCGAACGCCATTGGAACTTTAACATTTGAGTCTCCCATCATGCCGAATTTAGCAAAGAGAGTCTTGGTGTAGGCTTCCTGGTTAATAAAGATGCCTTCGGGTCCCTGTCTAATATTTAAGCCAAGGAAAAAGTTAATAGGACCCATTGAGCTCATTTCAAATTTAGTCTCCATCAGCTTTCTAAATTCAGCCGTTAAGCTAGGATTCGTTGAGCCGAAGATGATATCATCGACATAGATTTGAACAATCATAAGGTGGTACCTTCCTTATTACGAAAGAAGGTTGGGTCAACCGAACCTTGTTTGAATTTGGACATCTTCAAAAACTTAGTTAGCGTTTCATACCAGGCTCTAGGTGCTTGTTTCAGTCCGTATACCGCTTTGTCCAGAATATAGCAGTGATTGGGGTACTTTTCATTCACAAATCCCGGAGGTTGCTCCACGTACACCGTTTCTTCAAGTTCTCCATTTAGAAATGCGCACTTTACGTCCATTTGGTAGACCTCAAAGTTCTTGTGTGCAGCATAGGCAAGAAATATTCGAACAGATTCCAGCCTAGCTACAGGAGCAAAAGTTTCTTCATAATCGATGCCTTCCTCTTGGCAGTATCCTTTCACAACTAGACGAGCTTTGTTTCTTATTGGGTAAATTACACCAATCGTCCCTCGTGTATATGTCAAAAAGCATGTTTAGTCCCTATTTTCAAAAATTAACTCGGATCGTCCCTGTATTATGTTTTTTTCACTCGGGCAGTCCCTGAAGACATAAAATGACTATTTTACCCTTAGTAATTTCTTTTTTTATATTTTTATTATTTGTTTATCATTTTTTAGAATTAAAAAAGGAATATAATAAAATAAATACCCCCCCCCCCTTAATTACACGTTCAACCCTACATTTCCCTTCAGTTTCCCGACATCCCTTTTCACCTTTGTCGGCCACCAGGAGGAGTGTAGATGAGAGCACACAAGTGGCAATGACGACTTCATCTCCGTCAATCTTCTAACATCCACCAACCTTAATTTCCGTCTCTTTTTCCCTCTCTCTCGTACCATCACACATGAAATCCCCAAATAGAGCTCCAATTTTACATAGACGGTGGTTCTGACACCCTATGTCGCGATTCTTTATCTCACATTGATGGGGGTATTTCAGAAATCGAGATTGAGTCATTTGAAATCAAAGAAAGGAGCGTATGGTTCTTTTATTCAAACTCGTTTAAGACGGTGGTGGCATATACAGATATCGATAGGGAAGAAGATGATGATGGTGGCAACAAACAAGGTCTCGTTGAAGCCTTACCAGAGACAATCCAGCAGTAATCAGATTTGCATCACCGTCGCTCATCTCCTCCTCCTCCATCTCTGCCGCCGCCTGCTTTCAGGTTAAGAA
Source organism: Lactuca sativa (assembly GCF_002870075.4). Classification (NCBI taxonomy): domain Eukaryota; kingdom Viridiplantae; phylum Streptophyta; class Magnoliopsida; order Asterales; family Asteraceae; genus Lactuca; species Lactuca sativa. Next base: position 169,098,728 of record NC_056623.2, read on the forward strand.
CCCTAAATCCTTTCCTGATTTCGAATTTAACATTGTCGTACCCTGATTCTTCCTTCTTGATCTGCCTTGATTATTCTTTCCTAATTTGTTGATGGATTTACCGATGGAGGCTGCTGGTGGTGTTAACAGTAAATGTGGATGGGTCAATGGTGGTTTGAGTGAAACACTTGCTTTGAACGGAGGAGTGGATGGGATGAAGTGAGGGGTGGCAGTGATACTCTATTTTCCGGTGAGGGTTAGTGATGGTGCTATAATTTCCGAAGGTGGTGTAGATTACATGTGGTGGTGGTGGTCATGTCTTCAACAAAACAGAAAAATAATTAAAATAAAATTTAATAATTAAAAATGTCAAAAATGTTAAAAATAAATGAAAAGGTAAAGGAAAAGGGCATTTTAGTCTTTTTATGTGTCATAAGGGATTAAACGTGCAAATTTAAACTAACTAGGGATCAAACGTGCAACTTTTAACGATACGAGGGACGGTCCGAGTTAATTTTTAAAAATAGGGACTAAACACGCTTTCTAGCATATGCACGAGGGACTATTGGTGTAATTTACCCTTTCTTATTACATTGCCTTCCTTGTCCATTTTATTTCTAAAGACCCATTTGAGACCAACAACCAAGGCATCTTGAGGAGTTGGAATGAGGCGCCAAACTTTATTTCTTTCAAACTCATTAAGTTCGTCTTGCATAGCTTGAACCCAATCAGAGTGATCAAGAGCAGTATTTATTGTCTTCGGTTCAACTTTTGAGACGAAAGAGTTAAATATGCAGAACTCTACTTTTGAGAACAGAGATGCTTGCTTTGCCTTCAATTGAGATCGGGTCAGGACCTTTTCATAGACATTACCCACTACCTGTGAAACAGGATGATCTCTGGTCCATTTGACAAGAGGGGGGTAATTTGGATCATAGGATGGATCCAATTCAGCGTTTACCATCTATTCTAATTCAGATTGACTGTCATCATCATAAAACATATCGGCATTCTCCCCCTTGACTGATGAGCTTTTAGGGGTATCTTGACTTTCCGGTGCTACAGGAGTTTCGGGTGCATTTGGGCTTTCGGTAGCTACAGTACCTTCGGGTGCAGTAGAGCTTTCAGGTGCAGCTGGATAAGAGTTCTCCCCCTCAACTTGTGAACTCGGCAGTTTTGAAGAAGATGAATTCTCCCCCTCAACTGAAGCACCGTGCTGAGAAGGTTCACTTGGAACTGATTCTCCTTCACCCAGTCGTTTGGCAGCTTCATCGACGATTTGCTTCAGATGGTCAACTTTGTTGTCTGCTGCATTGGCTTCTGAGAAAGTAGCCTTGTTTGGTTCATCGAATAACTCCACAAACTGCTCAAACAAATTTGCAATCGAGGCTGTGACTTGGCCTGTTTGAGAGAAATTTTCTCCAACTGCTTCTTCCGTGGCTTTCAGCTTCTTGACGTAGCAGTCGTCGAAAGTCACATAATACGTTTCTTCAATCTTCCTCGAACTCTTGTTTAAAACCCTGTATGCTTTCGAAGTAAGAGAGTATCCCAGAAAAATTACTTCATCGGCTTTAACGTCGAACTTGTTACGATGTTCTTTAGAATTGAAGATAAAGCATCGTGAGCCGAATACGTAAAATAATTTGACATTTGGCTTTCTGTTGTTGATGATCTCATAAGGAGTAAGTGTGAAATGCTTATTGAGATAGGACCTATTCTGCGTAAAACAAGCTGCAACCATAGCATCGGCCCAGAAATATAGAGGTAGAGAAGCAAAACTTAGCATGGTTCGGGCCGCCTCACACAAAGATCGGTTTCGTCTTTCGACAATCCCGTTTTGTTGAGGGGTGTAGGGAGCTGAGAAGTTGTGACTGGTTCCTTTTTCTGCTAAAAAGTATTCAAATTCTCTATTCTTGAACTCAAGCCCATTGTCGCTTCTGATGTTGCGAACGACTTTCCTCAGCTGCACTTCAACCTGCTTAATAAACATCTTTAGCTTGTGAGTAGCCTCGGATTTGTGCTTCAGAAAGAACACCCACGTAAAACGTGAAAAGTCATCGATAATAACAAGAATATACTTGCTACCGCCAATGCTTTCGGCAGAAGATGGACCACATAAGTCAATGTGAATTAACTCAAGTGGTTCAACGACTTTAGTGTTTATTATGGATGGGTGACTTTGACGACTCTGTTTTCCCATTTCACATGCAGCACACAAATGTTCTCGATCAAACTTGAGCAATGGAAGACCCCTAACATGACCTCCTGTGAAAAGTTTGTTGATATCCTTAAAATTGAGATGGGAGAGCCTTCGGTGCCACAGCCAGCTTTCGTCAGAATGTGCTTTGGATAACAGACAGATAGCTGGATTTCCTTTGATAGGTTTGAGATTGAGAGGAAACATTTCGCCTTTGCGCTCTGATTTGAGAATCATTCTTTGTGTTTTCTTCTCTATTATTTCCGAACCCTCATCATCAAACGAAACTTTAAGACCGGTACCTCCAACAAGTTGAGATACACTGATGAGGTTATGTTGTAGTCCTTCAACATATGCAACTTTTCTAATCGTGAAGTCTCCATTTGTTATCATCCCATAACCTTTTATCGTGCCGTATGAGTTGTTCCCAAACTTGACATTCCCGCCGTTTGAAAGAGATCGGAATTCCCTTAGCTCTTCCTTCCTTCCTGTCATGTGACGTGAGCAGCCACTGTCAATATACCATTCTTCGTCGAACTGCTCGTCACTGATAACCTGCAAAAATCAAGTAGATTTAGGAACCCAAAGTTTCTTGGGTCCATGTAAGCCTTTCACAGGAACATGAATAGTAAGAGAAATGTCAACAAGATATGTTCTTTTTATTAAAGTTGTTTCATCTTTCTTCTTAATAGTGAAAACTTTAATTTTGTTGGGATTTGTTACAGTCGGTTTGGATTCAAGTTCAGGCGTTTGGGCCTTAGAATGCTTTTGATCATTCTTGATTGAGGAAACCTTCGATTTTCCTTTCAAATCTGTTGAAGATTTTGGATTTTGAGTTTGAACAGAATTGGATTTAGAAGGAGGTTGAGAAGAATTAGAATGGGAGAATTTGGACTGAGAAGTTTTCTTGACTTGAGGTTCTAGTTGGCCCTTTTGTTTTTGGTCATTAGTGGGACCGAACCTTGAGCCTTGGTAGCTTTTTCTCTCGGAACCGAACCTATGCTTTCGGTAGCTGGTGTTCTCTGAACCGAACCTTTCCCTTCGGTTGTAACTCCTTTCAGAACCGAACCTGTCCTTTCGGTTGTTATTACTTTCTTGCGGACTCACAGTACTTTTCTCTGATCTTTTGTCATAATCAGAAAAATGGGCGTTTTGAGATCGCCAGAACTGTTTTCGCTCTGAGAGATTCTTTTTGTATCTCAGATTCCTTTGCTGCTTTTGATCCTTTACTTGCTTCGGCTGTCGGTGGATGTTGGCTTTTTGCTTTTGCTTTTTGTCAACCGGTTCACTTTGAACTGATGATGTTTCGCATGAAGGAGTGACTTCTTCTACAGGAACTTCTTTTGCACCACTGGTACTTGGCACATCGAAGTTGTCAGGCTTGTTTAGTGGCTCTGGCACATATCTGCGTTTGGTTTTCCAGGACGTTCGCTCTGACAGACCAACAGTTTCGTCAGCATTATATATAGGTGCAGACCAGAAGAATTCATCACAGCCATCTGCATTATCTTCGTTTACAATGGCGGTGAGTTCGGCTGTCTGATGTTCGGTTACTCCTGTGACCTTATACACCTGATTTGGTGTTGTTCTCACCTTTTGGTACACAACTGCCTTTTCTTCTAGAATCAGGGACTTATTTTGGGACAAACGAGCAAACTCCACAGAATTTTCAGAAATAAGATTTTTGTGGTTTTCGGGTTCGTTCTTGACAAACTCAGAACAATCGACTTCATCCTCTACAGAAATTTCACTCATATCATCATCCTCATTGAGCTTAGATGCGTTTTCAACATCAATTTTATTTTCTGAGCTCAAGTTGGCATTCAATGAGTCAAACATTTGTATGGTTTCGGTCCTTAGTTTCAGTTTATCATTTTCATCCAAAAGGTTTTCAACATGTCCTTATGGTCCTTGGACTTTATAAAAGATTCGATTTTGTCCAGACCATACATATAAGTCGGATTCACATCATCAGACGAAGCTACACTTTCACAATTATATGCTTCAGCGTCGATTTCATCTTCCTTAAATTCAAGGAAGGGCAAAATCATGCGATGAATTTTCTGCCCTATGTTTGGTCAGTTAGGTTAGAATTGGTGACCCGTGTTTGAGTTAAACTGCTATCTAGATTTGAGATTCTTGAATTTAAGTTTTTTAATTCTTTTTCATACGTATTTTGTGGGACTTTAAATGAAACAAAAATGGATTGTACCATCTTGATCAATTCATCTAGCTCATTAAACTGCACGCTGAGAGGTTTTGCTGTGAAGCATAGGTCCTCTCGCTCCTTGGTGTCTTCATTCCTACCATCCGTATTGTATCCCCTCATTTGAGATACATCTGTCACCATCAAACACTTCCCACCACTTTCTTCACCTTTTGAAACGTATGCCTTTCCATGAGATGGCTTCCTGACCTCATCATCCTCTGAGTCGGTTGACTAGACCTGCACGCCACCGAACTCATCATCCGCTGCCGAACCCTGCACAATTAAAGCATTCATTGAAGGGTTAGTAGTAGCTTTCTTTCTCTTGATCTCTTCCAGCTTTTTCATCAATAAGGCCTCTTCATCTTTTTCCTCATCCTTCTCTGCCATTTTCTTTAGAACACAGTCTTTGGCATAGTGGTTCTTTCCTCCACAATAATAGCAGTTTACACCTGAATCTCCTTCAACTTTCGCCTCTTTCTTTGGTTCCTCTGTGTTCGGTTCCTCTCTAACCTTTTCAGAACTGTAGCTTCCCTACCAATTTCGGTTCTTATTGGTAGGGAACCTTTTCTTAATGAACCTTTTTGGATTCGACACCATCATTGCATAGTCTTCAGAAGTAAGATCATAGTCTTCTAAGTTGAGATCTTCATCTTCTACCACACTTTTGCTTTTGGACAAGAGGGCCAAGGACCCTAAACTGGAGACCACATTTTTCTCTCGCAAAACAATCTTTTCTTGGGATTTCAAAATCCCCACCAGCTTTGCCAATGAATAGGATTTAAATTGCTCAAGAGCTTTAACAGTGGACACAACCGCTCTCCACTCAGATCTAAGGCCATTCAAAAAGGTTACTTTTTGTTCAATCAGCTTCCTTTCTATATCGTGTTTGATCATCTTGCTAAGAAGATGATTGAAGCGATCGAACGTCTGAGTAACAGTTTCATCAGAATTCTACTTAAATTCACCAAACTCAGACAAGAGCAAGGTCTAAATAGAATGCTCCAAATCTTCATCTGTGGAATATAGCTCTCGCAGCGTATCCCATATTTCTTTAGCAGTGCTGCATGAACTTACTAGCCTGAATGTATCTGATTGCAGAGCGAATCGAATCAGTCTCAATGCTTTAATGTTGCATTGAAACTTTTCCTTTTCGTCTTGAGCAACATCCTTTACGTCCTTTAACAAATCATTGTACTCCTTCTGAGTTTTAATGATTTTTGACGTTCTAGAGTGAGCAAATGGTCCAGAAACGATTGCTTCCCAAATAAGGTATCCATTGTCTTCCGATCCGATGACATAATCTTCAAAGTGATGTGCCCAGACTTCATAATCCTGGGTGTAAAGGATAGGAATCTTCGTCGTCGATCCAATGCTGTTAGAGATGTTGATGGGATTAGATTGTGACTCGTCCATGCTTGATCGTTTTTAACCTGTTTGAAAGATCAGACTTGTAATATTTAATATTAGGGCAAACAAATAAATGCTGAGTTACGTCAATAATGGAATGACGGCTCAATAATTATTAGTTAATGCGGAATAACCCTAATCGCAAACTCTTTCACAGAAAAGATGTGTAAGAATTACACAGCCTCCCGCTCTGATACCAAATGATGAGTTATTAATTAACTCTTTGATCGATTAGATCTTTGTGACAAGTATGCGATGAACGTAAAAACAGTAAACAAAACACAAGTATGAATCAAGATGTGTCGAATGATTTGATTACTCGATCCTCAGCAGAGCTCGACTAAGAACTTCCACTGTAGAGGATTCTAGGGTTACAAAACAAGAATGATAAATTTGCTAAAAAATAAAATCTCTAATCGTTGCTAATCGTCCTCATTCTCTAGGATGCATGCAAGCATCTATTTATACTAAACCCTACAAAACTCACGGATGGACAGGCCCATACCAAAGATACATATTGGACTAGCTAACGAGCCCAATAGACGCAACACAAAATACGACCCAACAGTAAGACATTGTTCCATTTTTTGTCCGGCTGATATCTAGAACATAGGATTATGATCACTTATCTTAAATGGCGTATCATCATCTTCTCAGTTCCGAGAGACCTTGAAAGAGCTACGATTGTTGATCGATTCCTGAAGTCATACTTGCAGTTATAGTTATTAGAATTATCCAAGTGGGAGACTGTTGGATAAGGTGTCTAAGTCCATAACTATTTCTGGTATGTACTTGACCCGACCTGGCATGGTCCATTTGGGTTGCATGGCATCATGCATTTGGATAGACTAAATGAGAGAAATAACACTTGTGGTTTATTAATATATTATAAGTTCTAATATATTAATAGTATTATTTAATTAGTATTGATCAAGAATTAATTTGGAATTAATTAAGTGATCAAAAGATAACTAATTAAATATATGGGTTGATTATGTAAATCATCCATAACTTGTATAGTGGGCTAAAAGGCTCCATGGATTATCAAGTTGGGTTGAACCCATAGGATGCTCCATGGGAGTTACAAACCCATGACACATTAGGGTTTACATGGTTTAACCCTAGACGTGTCACGCTATATAAGTAACACCTTCTCCACCAAAAATCGGCTACACACAAGTACAAGAGAGGGCTAGGCCGATTTTGAGTGTTTGCATTCTCTCAAAAGTCATTCCAAAGGCATTTGGTGTTGTGTGAAGCATTTGAGGCATCACACTTGGGGTGCTAGGCTCTCAAGGTTTTCAAGGAATCAAATCAACTACAAGGTATGTAATTCTAGCCATCCTTTTAGGATAAAGTTCCCCATGTATGCTAGATAGGATTTTGAACCTTGGAAATCATATTTTGCATGTATTTAGACAAACATAGATCCAAGGTTTATTAGGGTTGCATGTACTATCACATAATAACATATCATAAACATACTGCTAGGCATAAATGGGTACTATCTACCCCTTCCATCTCTTTCAACCGGTAACCGGGGACTATTTAACCCCTCCTGTCACTATCACATAATATCATAGCATTCTAGCACATAAAGCATAACAGATAGTGGCATACTAGACAATTATCACAAAGACAACCGTCTCAACTACAAACAACTACTAGTGGGCCGACATTGGTGCCTTCGACCCACTTCTACTGGAAGGTAACTCACCTCAATGTCGTGAAGTAGCTGAACTGTCCTCGGCTCTGGAATCAACTCCCCTCAAACTTCTACACATAAAATCTCCTTTAATTACTCTTTAATACTTATAACCCCCTTAAGGGTCATATCTGGTCAAAGTCCAAGACAAAGTCAACCTTCTGGTTAAAGTCAACGTCCTAGTTGACTCCACTCGTCGAGTTCCCTGATCCATAAAATCCTGGAAATCTTGATCCAACTTGTCGAGTTCTTTCATGAACTCGTCGAGTTCCACCTCAACAGATTCGGGACATTTTACTCACAACTCGTCGAGTTCCCTTGAACTCGTTGAGTTCCTCAATCTTCAAAGCCCAAACCATGGCCAAATCCCCGAGTCATCTCGTAGACTTAACGAGTTTGCTCAGTAACATAAAAGGTTGGGGGACCACGACCCAACTCGCTGAGTTGGATGAACAACTCGTCGAGTCCTCCTTAGTCTAAATCCATTTAGTCACTTCCAGTCGAGTTCAATGCTTCCAAACCACAGATCTAGTCCCCTAGGACTAAGTTACTGCGTAAAGTTGCTAACTTTACGTTCATGCATGGTGTCATGAAGCTAAAAGCGCCAAAAATAAGCTATATAAGAGATCAAGGGCATGGGGAAGGGCCAAGGCTTGATAAAGCTGGCAACTTTAAGCCTTATAAGCTCATGAGTGCCTATATCCGAAGTCAAAACCTCATGATGCACTCAAATCCCAAAAATGACTTCAATATGGCCCAAAAGTAACAAAATATATTCCTTAAATGGAGATCTAATCAATGGAAAGCCAAGGTATCAACTTTATACCTCAAATGAGTCAGAAATGCAGCTCAACTTTTGGATCTACTAACTTCCTCTTAAATCCTTAAGCTTCTCCTTCCTTCTCAAGCTTCAAAATCACCAAAAACACACAACGATGGCTCAAAAACACTCAAAGGTGGATTAGGGTTTCGTAGCTAGAGTTTGGGGTGATGGAGGCTGCAAATGAGGCCAACCTTTGGAGGTTAAGGTGTTTAAATAGGGTGCAAAACTCTGAAATTAGGGTTTCACTCTAGCAGCCCTACTCGTCGAGTTAAGGTTCTCAACTCGTCAGGTAGACTTCAAGTCCCGCGTCCAAATTCCATTCCTACTCGACGAGTTTGGGGCCTCCAACTCATCGAGTCCCTTCGCAAAATTGACTAATTTGGTTTAAAATACATACAAGGATCCAGACGTTACAGTAAAGTTAAATTTTACATTATATGTAAATCTAAACCAAAATATTTATTTGAAAATTCATTCTATTATGGCATTCCATTCCATTCCTTCATTCCACACACACAACCACTTACCCACACCCACATCCACTCTCTCATTTAATTATACATAGCCAACCATAGTAGAAGACATTGTGTGTTGTTGCGTCTCTCTCTCTCTCTGTGTGTGTGTGTGTGTATGTGTGTGTGTGTGTGTTTGTGAAAGTACATTGCTATATTCGTCAAAAAAGTTCCTTGCTATATTAGATTTGAAATTGAAAAAAAAAGTAAAAAAAATACGAAACACATATGAAATAAGATGTTATATTATTGTAGTTGCTTTAATATAGTTTCTCTTTATGTTATTAGTTGAAAATTGAGTCAACACTAAAGGAGTTGTAATCCTTCACCTAAAATACAAAGAAATTAAAGAATATTTAATGGGTTCGAGAAGTTCTTGAAGAGGTTCTTTACCGAATTTAAAGAACAAGAAAAAGAGTTTAAAATGAAAAAAGTTTCAAGACCAACAAGGGTAAAACTATGTTGAAAGAGAAGTAAGCAAATGCTCATCAAATCCATCAAGGGTAACTGTTTTAGGATATTAAATATAGAATTTTTCTATTGTTTTTTAAATTGTTAAACACAATATTTTTTTTGAATGTTTTGGACATTAAAATGTAGCATTTTATTGTTTTGGCTTCACATCCTTAGATAATTCCAAGCATTTTGGACTATAACAATAGCATTTTTTTCAATTGTTTTTAGATCGTAAAATACAACAATCTTTCTAATTGTTTAAGTCTATAAAAACAACAATTTTTGACAATAAAATACAATAATCTTTCACCTATTTTAGACTATGTGTGAAACTCATGTATCACATGAGTTTATTTAAAAGAAATTAATACTCCCTCCGTCCCAAAATTATAGTCCATCTTTTATTTTTGGTTTGTCTCAAAATAATAGTCAACTTCTAAAAATAAATAATATTTTTACCAAAATACCCTCTCATTATTACTTTACCAACTAAACATTTAATAGAACATTAAATGCAAAGTAAAGAAAAAACTGTTATTTTATTAAATAAAATTAGTGGTAATTAATGTTTTTTCTTAATCTGTGTGTTTTTTGTCTGTGGACAATAATATTGGGACGGATGGAGTATAAAATTCAAAATATTTGAGAAGTTTAAATTTATAAGAAAAATGAGAATTGAATTATAAATATTAAAATGTTTTTTTGTCTTTTAAATTTAAACAAATAATTTAGATAAATAAATAAAGAAAATTAATGAAACTTTAATTTAGTAATTTTGAAATTTGAAGGAAAATCCATTAATGAAATTGATATGCATTTATTATTAGATTTAAATAATATTTGACATTTAATAAAATAGAAAAACCATAAAATGACAAGTGGAATAAAAATTAATTTAAGACAAGTGACAAAAAATCCTTCATTTATTAGAATAGATTGTAAAACCATAATTTTTCTACTATTAGGTGATAATTTTAACATATAAACATATGAAAAACAAGATTTGTCCGACTATCCCTTTCCCGCTTCCAAACCTGTTTTAAACACAACTATAAATTAATAAAAAATTCAAAATACAATAAACCATTAAATGATTTAATAAGAAGTTTTAATAAAACTTACAAATTGTTGCGCAATCATAAAAAATATAGTTTAATTAGATAGCAGAAAATGAAATTATTATTATGCATTAGGGAGCATACTATTGTATTTTACATATTTCCAATCAAAGTTGGTTTTGTATTGATCATTTATAACAAATACCTAAATGTTATATTACATTATCATTTCTTAAATAGAAATTTTATTTTCTTAATACACCCTTATATTAACAAAATCCTTATATATATATATATATATATATATATATATATATATATATATATATATATATATATATATATATATATATATATATATATATATATATATATATATATCTTTTTCCCTTCTAATAAGTGGGGTATTTTTATACCATTACATTAACAAAAAAAAAATTATGTCAAAGTCTCATTTTTTTATTGTTTGAAAACAAGTTTTTTTTTTTACTACATATACTTTTTATTATTTGTGGAAAAAAACAATTCGTTGCCCACCAAAAAGGAAAAGACGTTAATTACCGTCCAAAATTTATTTGTCTAACTTATTTTTAACCTAAATTAGAAACATATTTTTATTTTTGACCAAATACTAGAAACCTACTTTTATATTATAAACCCAAAATACCAAAGTATTTTTACCGATCAATGACCAATGGATTTCGTTGAATGCTTATGTTGTAATTTTTAGCATTTGTTCTATATTAAGTGTAACACTCATGTATTATATGGGTTCATTTAAAAAAAACATATGAAATTCTAAACATTTGACAAATTTGAATTTATATGAAAAAAATAGAAAAATATTGAATTATTAAAATTAAATTGTTTATTTTTCTTTTAAATTAAACAAATAATTTATATAAATAAATAAAGGAAACTAATAAAACATTAACTTAGAAAATTTGAAATTAAAAGGAAATCAATTAATAAAATTGATATGCATTTATTATTACATTTATTGTAATTAATTATTACATTTAAATATTATGTGGAAATTAATAAAATGAAAAAAAAAAAACAAAAAATGTCATGTGGAAAAAAATTAATTGAAAATAACAACAAAATGACATATTGCCAAATTAATGATAGTGTGACATGTGACAAAAATGTTTTCATTTATTATGGAGGATGTATGTATTTAATTATTTTATCTCCTACATATATATGGTAACTTGATATTCTATATTAAAAAGGGAGAGTTTAAGTATTCATTTGTAACAATATAGACTGCAAATATAAAAACTCGGAAATGAGAGTTTCATGAAAAGAAAAGCAATTTCACATAGATTGGAAAAAAACGAGTTGAATATTTTAAAACCATACCCATGGAAACGATCAAAGTTTCGGAACAAGTTTAGATGTTAATGTAATTTGCAATTAATATTATGAATGATTAGTTGCAATTTGCAAGGAAGTGACAAATAAATGGTTAGTATTTGAGATTGTAAGAAATAAAGAATTATCAATATTTTGAAACTCGATTAAAGTTAATGGCATTTGGACAAACAACATTATGTTTATATTTTTAAAATCTATATGTTTTTTTTATGAACAATAGTTTTCATGGGTTTAAACCTTTTATATATATATATATATATATATATATATATATATATATATATATATATATATATATATATATATAGGTGAGAGTTCAATTGAGAAAAAAAAAAGGTTGAGAATGGGGGAATCATTCTCAGCCACTCATTTATTTTTACCACAAAAGCCTCCGTCGTACCAGCGAAAATGGGAAAAGAATAGACATGTGTTTTCCAACAAAACATGTTTCCTTAAACTATGCTAAACATTACCTTAATATATACAAAAACATAGTCTTTTTCGTTTTTTTATTTTTAAGAAGCTATTTTTATCGAAAAATTATTTTAAATATACCAAAATTCATGATTTTTTATTCTCTACAAATAGACATTCATATTGATATAGTTTTAAAATAAAATAAAAAATTTATTTTTTTTATAATTTCAGCTATTAAGTGAATAAAAATGAATCAATTTTTTTCTACAGTACATTCATTATTCACTTATGAATAAAAACTATGATTAATTTTTTTTACATTTTAAGGATCATTCATATATGAATATAGCATATACTAAACATAGTATATTCATATTTAAATATTTGACGATTCATTCACTTGTGAATATTACATAGTATATTCACTTGTGAATATTATATGATATATTCACTTATGAATATTAGATAATATTTTCATATATGAATATTACATAGTATTACATGGTATATCACATATGAATATTACATAGTATATTCACTTGTGAATATTAGATAGTATATTCACTTATGAATATTACACAGTATATTCACATATGAATATTACAATGTGTTTTCACAAATATATATAAATTTTATATGTTATTCACATATGAATAACATACAGACTTGCATATTCGTTTTTTTGTTTTAATAATCATATACAGATTCAAGTGAGAAAACATATTCATATATGAATATAACATGGTAATTTAGTTTATGCATTTCATCAAACAGTTGGAGTGCATACAAGTTAACTATTTTAAAAATGTTAAAAACATCAAGTTATCAATTCCAAATCATCATATACTTCCGATTTCGACTTCAGATGCGACACCTATGTCTGATCGATTTCTCATTTTGATTTTGATTTCGAAAAATCCGATTGGGAACCTGTGAGTACCGATTCTGAAGCCTTCAATGTCAACCGTGACTGCGAGTCCAAAACTTCGATTCCAATTTCATGAACATCGAAGAAATTCCGATTCCAACTGATTTCGTTTGCGAATCTGGGAAATTCCAGTTCCAAACTTTAACAAATCGATGAAATTGATGAATTTGGGTTGCGAATTTGTCTTGAACGATGAACCTCCCAGCTACGAATATTGATGATTGATTAACACTAGATGCCATTGATGATGGTTTAGTTGAAGAAATTTGGATGATTGTTGAAGGTTGGAGGAGAAATTTTGAGGATGAGCGAACTGTTATCGAATTCTCTATAGTTACGTATTTGACATTGAGGGTTATTAACATATTTACAAGTTTGTCATCGTGTCTTTTTATGCTTAGATAAATGAGTGGCTGAGAATGATTCTCCCATTCTCAACCTTTTTTATTTTCTCAATTGAACCCACTTCTCTCTCTCTCTCTCTCTCTCTCTCTATATATATATATATATATATATATATATATATATATATATATATATATATATATATATATATATATGGGAAAAGTGAATATACCCTTAAGGGTATATATGCTTACGTACCCAAATTCACCATACTATGTCGTTTTGAATCATTTATATCCATTGGAATTGTCTAATGTTCTTATAATTCAACTTTTAACTTGATTTATTTCAAAGATTTTTATAAATTTCACATGTATCTCTCTCTTACATAATTTTCACTTTCAACTACAATATATATAGCTTAATGGGTGTTCGTCAAAAAGATGTGATGTAAGAGGAAGATAATAGTGAAAATTTGAAAATCTTGAAAGTAAATCAAGTTAATGATTGAAGTTTAAGAACATTATAATGAATATATCAAACAAAACTACGTATTATGGTGAGTTTGGGTACCTAGGCTTATGTACCCTTAAGGGTATATTCACTTTTCCATATATATATATATATATATATATATATATATATATATATATATATATATATATATATATATATATATATATATATATATATATATATACACACGCGCGCCCGTATTTTTTTTCTAAGTTGATGGAAAGCTACGAAAAAAAAAATATAAGTGGCAAGACTATTATAAGTTCGCTAATTTTCCAAAATGTTAAATCATCTTTTGTCGACCAAAGATCAAAATAAATCTATATTAAACAAATCAGTAGATCAAAAAAATCAACATTAGTGATCAATATAGTATCATTATGAAAACCTAAAGTATTCGTATATCTTATTAAAAAAATCAATAAAAGACCACAGACTCATAATTTTATCTTTTATTTTTTATAGTTAAAAACTTAAAATACAAACAAAGGCCTACAAAATAATGTGCTAAAAAAGTGGTCCATTGCTACTCTGCTCCAAATCAGCAGATTTAAAGAAGCCACGACTTTCACTCCTTCAGGGACCTTTTTTGACAAGTTGACAACACCTCAATTCTTAGAGTCCTTAATTGCAAACTTTATCTACACCTGACACCTCTCCCAAATCCCACCCATAAATACAGAAACGAATCCTGCAAAAAAAAAATTAAATCCAAAAATCCTGAAATATGCTTCACCTGTTCTTCGCAGTGGGATTCTCAGCGGTGCCGTTGACTCTATTCATACCTCCTGTCCGAAACTTCAATTTATTCGTGGCATCCATGGAAGATCTATGGCGGGAATCCAGCCTCTACACCAATCGAATGTATCCACGTTTACGGTATGCTTGTTCTAGGGTTTTGGATTGTTTGCTCTGCAATTCCTCCACTCGTTAGAAATCAATCAATACAACGCTGTTTAATTTTCGATTCTGTATACATTTTTTTTTGATGTTGGAGCAACTTTTTGTATCTGATTAAAGTGGTTAGTCATAAATTACAATAAAATATGGGTTTGATTTGATGATTGGAGTTGTTTATGTTATTTGATTATCAAATTTAAAATTTGATAGTTTGTTGCTTAATTATGAAGATTGGGTATTAATAAATAATCACATGTTTTTGTTGCGATTGTACGTTTGATTGATGATTGATTTAAATCAATATCAACTTTCTATTCATCATTGTGCTTTGGTTTTTTTTTTTCGGATAATATTTTTTATACATAAAATAATAACTTGCTTTGATCTTCATCAACAAATTAGAACCGACTTAATCATCCAATTAACAATTACATTTTTAGTAATTTTATGTAAAGTGACAAAATAACCTTGTTTTGAACGAAAATTGGCAAAAATTATGCTAATATGGTGTGAATTTAATCCTTGTTATTGATTTATGAGGATACTATATCAATAGTTTTGCACTTTTGTGAAAACGGTCTCCTTCGTATGAATATTTTCCCTGATCTTATGTTAATTTATAAGCAAGACATGCAAAACAGGTTATATGATAATGCGTTTTTATATTATTTATTAGACAATTTAAGTCAAATAACATGCATATTAATAATTATTAAATTAATGTTTTTATAATTGAGAATCTTTATTTTCTTAAGTGTTGTAAATTAATTTAGGTGAGGTTTTAACGGATGATAAGAAAAGTTGTTTTTGTAGAACATTCAGGAGCGTAGTAGCAGATGAGTATGGGATTTATTGGGTGCACGTGGGTCTTGTTTTTCTTGAGAAAATCTTTAATTTTAATTTATAAAAAAATGGTATACGCTTTAATTTAGTAAATTCGTAATAATATATAAAATTATCAAAAGGTTTATCTTTTTAAGGAGGTTAAAGATTTAAGTTTCGAATGAATATATGTGTAAGTAAATAATAGTTGTGCTTAAAAAAATTAGATGAAACTACATGATTGGTCCATAGAATTTAACAAAGCACACACACTCACCTATGAAAAATTAAAGAGCATATGGTATGAGCAATTTGAAATGGTGATATAACAAGAAACAATAAGAAGAGGGGCAGAGGCGGACCTAGGGGTGGTCCACGGTGGCACCGGCAACTCCTAATTTTTCTGGCCGCAGTGGAAAATTTTCGAAAATTTTATTTTTTCTACTACCGTGCAACCCCTACTGTAAAAATCCTGCGTAGAGGGGGTGGTGTTCATGGTGTTATAACACTTGTTAAGAGAGAGAGAGAGAGAGAGAGAGAGAGAGAGAGAGAGAGAATTTGTGCAGCCAATAGAAGATCATGTTTCATCTAGTTATGGCGACAACTAGATACAACAAGAAAGGGGGGGAGGTGTTCATCTTGTTATGACTAAGTTATGAGGTGTCACATCAGCAATAATAGTATTTCTCGTTGCCCATACCATATGCTCTAAGTGTTTCGTCATAGTGTTTTGATTTTTTTGCGTGGCTCATGCTTTATATATAAGAAAGACATTTTTATATACTTTCTTTAATTAATTTCTACATTATTAAATTAGTAACGAACCCAATTCATCAGCGCCCATCATAGTGAACCGCAGTCGACCACCACCGCCGACCACCTTGTCCTTCCTGTCTCTACCTTCATTCATCACTGTTAAACGCCACAACACCTTTTAGGCTAAAAACCATCAGAAAAAAAAACCTAAATCTAATTTTATAATCTCTATAGTTCCAAGAAAAATCTTGATAACAAAATTCCAGAAAAAGAAAACCTGATGAAGCCAACTCCCATATAAACCTTGTTTAATTAAATTTAGAAAAAAAAACTGATAACAAAATCCCATAGAATCCCCCCAAAAAATGATGAATTTGTGGCGTATTCTATGAAATCTTGAAAAACTGAGATGAAATCGAAGACTTGTTTAATGAAATCAGAGTCGAAGATCTGATCAATGTAATCAGAATTGATAAATCATAATCGGAGACAAGGAGGTCACCGATCAAACTTGTTCAACGCAATCAAGATGGTAACATGTTGTACAATGGTGGTTCGGCGACGCCATGGTAGAATTCTAGGTTTTAAATGGCAACGACATCAAGTCTTTCGCTAAGTCACTGATGGTTATGTTCTACATAAGTCGATGGTCGCCGATGCAAGGTATGGAAAAGAAAGAAAAAGATAGAGGGAGGGTTTAGGATTGTGTAGTGTTGTGTGGATATTAAGAACGTAGTAAATGGAACTCATACGCGGAAGATACGAATGAAACTTAGGGCCTACTCTATGATCAAACCCCTATAAATAGAGGATTAATTCTTCATATTTCCTTACTCAATTCCTCTAAACTCTCTCTAGAATTCTTCTTTATTTCTTGTTCGATTTATCCAAGTTTTAGGGTGCGATAGAGAAACTCTGACTCGTCAAAACCTGACGAAGGAAGTTTTTAGAGTCGGAGTTCTGTCCGCATAATTTCCTGGTATTTGTTAAAAGCCCGGTAAGTTAAGCTACATTATTCTGTTTTAATTGTAACTTATATTTATAGTCATAAATCGTTATTATGAACCTATAAATAAGATTTGTCAGTGATTCAAGGCTGTTATACTGATTGATCTACTTACGGGGATGATGTCTAGGCTGTGATTTAGTGAGGTGTTTAAAGTGAGATTTCCAAACAGTATATTTCGTATACCTAGCGGACCCTACCTCCGATATGATCCTACCTAGTTGTTCCTAACTTGATAGATCGTAAAGTAGATTTTGAGTTAATTATGAATCTAGACTAATAATTAATCACAATGAATATTAGACTAAAACTTAGCGATAATATGCTAGGTTACATCAAAGGAAAAGACAGTTGCTAGAAGCGAAGCCTGTCCAAATTTCAAGTCGTCACTTTAACAAGTGAGTGCATAGTCCCTTTGATGAACATGATTTTAATACAAGTATTAATAAAGGTATTAAATATATGTTGAAAGTTTATATGTGAGCTATATGCTTATTATCTAGAAATATGTGTTATATGTATATTTGATGATATACTCTATGCGAACCATACATGGTTCCATATGTATTAAGATGTATTTACATGATAATAATAATAGAAGTATTATAAATGAGAAGATAAATGTATCTTAATATTTAACACTCTGTATAAAATTGTGACATCCCCATTTTTACGGCCAGAAAAACCAATTTTGTTTATGCTTTATAAAAATCAGAGTACCTTTTTTAATAAAAATGTTGCGGAATTTGTTCCCAGTAAAACATGATAAATACGTTATCAAAGCATTTCCAAAGAAGATTATTTTTATTAATTTTAAAACATTTGGGATGTCATGGTCAATACAGAAACATAAGCATAAACAGAACTTACATTCATTATCACTAGTAATTTATATCTCCTTAATCTCTCAGTGTAATGTGACTTCATATCATCACCTGTGATATAAATAAATTCAGTGGGTCAGGTTGGGAAACTTGGTGAGTACATAAGGTTTTCAACCCACAATAATATAATTATTATGTTTAACAATCAAACAATCAACCCAATTATCCATCCCCATTATCTTCTTTACTCTTAAGGATCTACCCTAAGAATCAACTATTCCTCGTTCATTCATTCCTAAGGATTATCCTAAAGAATCGACATGAAGTCAATCGTTGCCAATGACACATCTATCAAGCACAGCTACTAGTTCTATCACTTAGGCACATCTGCCAAAATTGTGACATTCTCTATGAGGTGCATATGTCGGTATTGTTATGTGTTTTTAGAGTACACCGGTGAACACATCGTTCACAACACTTACAGGTTGCAAGCCTGCTAGTGTTCCACTGGACTGTCTAGAATAGTCCGTGCTTGTCATCTATACTCTACTAGATGACGAGACCAACATTTGGGTACAAGGCTTCTCACATCGTCCACCTCTCACCCTCACCTCAGGGTCTATTTCACCTCTCACCTCATCATCCAAATCATATTTCATCTATTACATCTACCCATGTTTTACCCCAACATTTTCGTAGATATAAAATACATATACAGTTTAAATCATTTAAAAAGTTTATAAAATTGTTCATCTAGCATAGACAACAAGTACTCGGATAATATGCACACATAGCACGTAATTTATATAAAATACTTCATATCTATTGTAGGGCCTGTTATGTGTTGCGTCTTGGGCTCGTTCTTTAGTCCAATTTTGTATCTGGATTGGGCCTGTCCATCCGTGATTTAATATTCTAGGGTTTAGTATTTATGGATGCTTGCATGCATCTTTGTATGTAAGATTTGGAGTCAATCGTTCACAGCGTATACTTTTATTTTCATTGTAACCCTAAACAACCTCTACAGCGGAAGTTCTTAGTCGAGCTCTGCTGAGGCGTGAATCTATTGAATCATTCCACATATTTTGATTCATTCTACTGTTTGATCTTTCTGTTCTTATTTCTGTGATTAACCTGTTTAAAGATCTAAACGATCAAAGAGTTCTTCAACTCTTCAATTGGTATCAGAGCAAGAGACTGTGTAATTCATACACATCTCTTCTGTGAAAGAAGCGATTAGGGTTTATTCCGCATTCATTGATATTTATTGAGCCGTCACTCCATAATTGACGTATCTCATTAAGTATTCATCTTGCCCTAATATTACGTATTACAAAGTCTGATCTTTTAACAGGTTACACGATCAAGCATGGACAATTCTCAATCTAATCCCATCAACATCTCTAATAGCATTGGATCAACCACTAAGATTCCAATTCTCTATACTCAAGACTATAAAGTATGGACGCATCACTTTGAAGATTACATTATTGGATCTGAAGATAATGGGTATCTGATATGGGAAGCTATCACTTCTGGCCCTTTCACTCATTCAAGCACGTCCAGAATCATTAAAACTCAAAAGGAGTATAATGATCTATTAAAAGATGTGAAAGACGTCACTCAGGATGAAAAGGAGAAGTTCCAATGCAACATTAAGGCATTGAGACTAATTCGATTCGCTCTTCAGTCCGACACGCTTCGATTAGTAAGTTCTTGCAGTACAACAAAAGAAATCTGGGATCGGCTGCGAGAGCTGTACTCCATAGATGAAGATCTAGAGTATTCAATTCAGACCATACTTCTCTCTGAATTTGGAGAATTCAAGCAGATGCCGGATGAATTTGTTACACAAACATTTGATCGGTTCAATCATCTTCTCAGCAAGATGATCAAGCATGACATTGAAAGAAAGCTCATCGAACAGAAGGTCACCTTCTTAAATGGTCTGAGTCCCGAATGGAGGGCTGTTGTGTCGATGGTTAAAGCGCATGAGCAGTTTAAATCGTATTCCTTGGCAAAACTGGTGGGGATTCTGAAATCCCAAGAAAAGATTGTGTTACAAGAGAAAAGCGTGGTTTCAAACTTGGGGTCTTTGGTACTTTTGTCCAAAGGTAAGAATGAAGCAGCAGAAGAAGAAGATCTGAATCTGGGAGATTACGACTTAACAGCTGAAGACTATGCTATGATGGTATCAAATCCCAGAAGGTTCATTAAGAAGAAGTTCCCTACCAACAAGAACCGAAATTGGCAGGGAAGCTATAGCTCTGAGAAAGTGAAAGAGGAGCCGAAGGTCGAAGAATCAAAGAAGGAAGCGAAGGGTGAAGCTGACTCTGGTGTCAGTTGCTTCTACTGTGGTGGGAAAAATCATTACGCAAAAGATTGTGTGTTGAAGAAGATGGCATAGAAAGATGAGGAGAAAGATGAAGAAGCAAGTCTTCTGAAAAGACTGGAGGAGATTAAGAGGAAGAAAGTTGCTACTAATCCCTCTATGAATGCTCTTATTGTCCAGGGTTCGGTGGATGACGATGAGTTCGGTGGCGTACAAGTGTGGTCAACCGACTCAGAAGATGATGAAGTGAGAAAGCCTTCTCATGGAAAGGCATATGTGGCAAAGAATAGTGATGCTGGTGGAAGATGTCTGATGGTGACAGATGTATCCCAGATGAGGGGATATAACACAGATGGTGGAAACGAAGAGGCTAAGGAGCGAGAGGACGTATGCTTTACAGCGAAGCCTCTCAGTGTGCAGATCAGTGAGCTAGATGAACTGATCAAGAAGGTACAATCTATTTTCATGTCGTTTAAAATTCCACAAACATCATATGAAAAAGAATTAAATAACTTGAATTCAAGAATTTCAAATCTAGATAGTTGTTTAACTCAAACGCGTGTCACGAATTCTAATCTAACTGACCAAATAAGCAGGGTGTCATCCAAGAGTGAGGAGCGAAGGATATGGATAGAACAGAAGGAGTTGGAGATGGTTAAGTCTAGGGATGAGAACATTTATTTGCAAAGAGACAATCTTAAGTTATTAAAACAGAGGAATGTTTTTTGTTTGATTGCAAAAAGACTTTATACTAACATTACTCAGCTGCATTTAAACTGTGAAATAGGCCAGAAGATACATTGAATGATTCTGCCCTTCCTTGAGTTAAAGGAGGATGAAATCGATGCCGAAGCATACAACTGCGAAAGTGTTGTATCTTCAGATGATGTTAATCCCACCTATTTGTACGATCTGGACAAAATTGAATCTTTTATAAAATCCAAAGACCATAAGGACATGTTTAAGAATCTTTTGGATGAAAATGATAAGTTGAAACTCAGGGCCGAAACTATACAAAAATTTGACTCTTTGAGTACCAAATTAAGTTCAGAAAATAAAATTGATGTTGAAAATGCATCTGAACTTAATGAGGACGATGACATGAGTGTAATTTCTATAGAGGGTGAGGTTGACTGTTCCGAGTTTATTAGGAGCGAAACTGAAAACCACAAAAACTTGATTTCTGAAAATTCTATGGAATTTGCTCGTTTGTCCAAACATAAGTCCCCAATCCTTAAAGAGAAGGTCGTTGTATACCAAAAGGTGCGAACCACTCCTAATCAAGTTTATAAGGTCACAGGAGTAACCGAACATCAGACAACCGAACTCACTGCCATAGTGAATGAAGATAATGCAGATGGCTGTGATGAGTTTTTCTGGTCAGCACCGATAGACAATGCAGATGAAACAATTGGGTTGTCGGAGCGAACATCATGGAAAGCCAAAGGGAGATACGTGACAGAACCATTGAATAAACCTACCAACTTTGATGCTCCAAGTTCAAGCGGTACAAAAGAGATTCCAATGGAAGATGTCGCCTCAACTACCGAAACCTCTTCCATGAAGAGTAAACCTGTCGCTAAGAAGCAGAAACATAAGGCAAATATTCACAGACAACCGAAACAGGTGAAAAATCAAAAGCAGCAGAGAAACTTGAGATACAAGAAAAATCTCTCAGAGCGAAAGCAGTTTTGGCGTTCCCAAAATCCTCACTATACTTACTTTGACAGAAACTCCAAGCCAAAAGAAGAAGAAAACAAAAGTAAAAGGAGCTTTGTTCCATCAATCCAAAAGAACCAGATGAAGACTTTTGGGCCACAGGAAGAACAAAACCAAAAGGATAGGTTCGGTCCCGAAAGCAACAGCAACCGAAAGGCTGGTTTCGGTTCATCAAATAACAACCGACAAAGACCTGATTTCAGCCCTTCAAGCTTTTATAGTAGAAGACCTAGCTTCGGTACAACTACTAACAACAACCGGAAAAACTGTTTTGGTCCATCATTAAACGACAACCGAAGGTCCAGGTTCGGTCCCTCAAATGATCTCAACCGAAAGGGTCATTTCGAACCTCAAGTAAGGAAAGATTCTCATTCTAATTTCTTTTCTTCTAATTCTTCTTCTAAGCCTAATTCTCGTCATACACCAAATTCACAATCATCAAAGGATTTGAAAGGAAAAAGGAAAATTTCCTCAACTAGTAAAGACCGAAAGCAGGCTAAAGTCCAGACGCCCGAGCCTGAATCCAAAATGCCTGCATCTAACTCCAATAAAATCAAAGTATTTACCATTAAAAGGAAAGATGAAACAACCTTAATAAAACGAACATATCTGGTTGATGTTTCCCTTACTATTCCTGTTTCTGTAAAAGGCTCACGAGGACCCAAGAAACTTTGGGTTCCTAAATCTGCTTAATTCTTGCAGGTTATAAGTGACGAGCAGTTTGACGAAGAATGGTACATAGATAGTGGTTGCTCGTGTCACATGACAGGAAGGAAGGAAGAGCTAAGGGAGTTTCGATCACTTCAAAACGGTGGCAATGTCAAGTTTGGTAACAACTCTTATGGAACGATAAAGGCTTATGGGATGATAACCAATGGAGATTTTACAATCAGGAAAGCGGCGTATGTAGAGGGGTTGCAGCATAACCTCATCAGTGTGTCTCAACTGGTGGGAGGAACTGGTCTCAAAGTCTCATTTGATGACGAAGGTTCAGAGATAATAGAGAAGAAATCCAACAAAGTCATTCTCAAATCTAAAAGAAAAGGTGAAATGTTCCCTCTGAATCTCCGACCAATCAAAGGGAATCCAGCAATATGTCTTTTGTCCAAAGCTCATTCAAACGAAAGTTGGTTGTGGCACCGAAGGCTCTCACATCTCAACTTCAAAGACATAAACACGCTTGTTACCGCTGGTCATGTTCGGGGACTTCCATTACTCAAGTTCGATCGTGAACACTTGTGTGCTGCATGCGAAATGGGGAAACAAATTCGCCAAAGTCACCCAACGATCATAAACACAAAAGTTGTTGAACCACTTGAGTTGCTTCACATCGACTTATGTGGTCCATCATCAATTGAGAGCATTGGCGGTAACAAGTACATTCTTGTTATTTTTGATGACTTCTCACGTTTTACTTGGGTATTCTTTCTAAAGCACAAATATGAGGCGACTTCCAAGCTGAAGATCTTTATCAAGCAAGTCGAAGTGCAATTGAGGAAAGTCATTCGAAACATCAGGAGCGACAATGGGCTAGAATTCAAGAACAAAGAATTTGAAGACTTCCTGACAGAAAAAGGCACCAGTCACAATTTCTCAGCCCCTTATACACCTCAACATAACGGAATTGTCGAAAGGCGAAACCGATCCCTGTGTGAGGCGGCCCGAACCATGCTAAGTTTTGCTTCCCTTCCTTTATATTTCTGAGCTGACGCCATTGCTGCAGCGTGTTTTACTCAGAACAGGTCTTATCTCAACAAGCGGTTCTCTCTCACTCCTTATGAGATAATCAACAACAGGAAGCCGAATGTCATGTTCTTTCACGTGTTCGGTTCCAGGTGCTTCATCTTCAACTCCAAAGGACATCGCAACAAGTTTGATGTCAAAGCTGATGAAGGTATCTTTCTGGGATATTCTCTTACTTCAAAGGCATACAGAGTTTTGAATAATCATTCTAAAAGAATTGAAGAAACCTATTATGTGATGTTCAATGACAATTATGTCAAAAAGTTGAAGTCTACTGAAGAAGCAATTGGAGAGATTTTCTCTCAAACAGGTCAAGTCACAGCCTCTATTGCCAATCTTTTTGACCAGTTCATTGATCTATTTGATGAACCTGAGAAAGCTGCTCACTCTGAGGCCACGACAGCAGACAACAAGATTGATCACCATAAGAAGATCGTTGAAGATGCAACCAAACAAATGGGAGCAGAAGAACCAGTTCAAAAAGAACATTCCCAGAGCGGTACTTCGGTCGAGGGGGAGAATCTATCTTCTTCAAATCAACAGGACTCACATATTCAGGGGGAGAATCCAATTTTTGGCATACCCGAAAGCCCAGCTGCACCCGAAAGTCCTGCAACACCTGAAAGTCCTGCAACACCCGAAAGCCCAGTAGCACCCGAAAGTCCAGTAACAACCGTAAGTACAGATCAACCCGACTGTTCAGTTGAAGAAAGACTTCATGGTTCATCATTTGTCGAGGGGGAGAATTCAGATATGCTCTATGACGATGATATTCAATCCGAATTAGAAGAAATGGTAAATGCCGAATTGGATCCATTCTATGATCCAAACTATCCTCCTCTCACCAAATGGACCAGAGATCATCCTGTATCTCAAATAGTGGGTGATGTATCTGAAAAAGTTCTAACTTGATCTCAACTGAAGGCGAAGCAAACTTCATTATTCTCCAAAGTAGAATTCTGCATGTTCAACTCTTTCATCTCCAAAATTGAGCCTAAGACCGTCAATATTGCTCTCGATCATTCTGATTGGGTTCAGGCAATGCAAGACGAACTCAATGAATTTGAAAGAAATAAGGTCTGGAGACTCATTCCAACACCAAAAGATGCCTCAGTCGTAGGTCTCAAATGGCTGTTCAGAAACAAAATGGACAAGGAGGGTAATGTGATTCGACATAAGGCTCGGTTAGTGGTGAAGGGTTATTGCCAGGAAGAAGAAATTGATTACGAAGAGACATTCGCTCCAGTGGCAAGGCTGTAATCAGTTCGAATTTTTCTCGCCTATGCTGCACACAAGAATTTCGAGGTCTACCAGATGGATGTGAAGTGCGCTTTTCTGAATGGGGAACTTGAAGAAACTATGTACGTGGAGCAACCTCCTTGCTTCGTGAATGAAAAGCATCCAGATCATTGCTACATCCTAGATAAAGCTGTTTATGGTCTGAAACAAGCACCTAGGGCATGGTATGAAACACTGACTAAGTTTTTAAAGATGTCTAAATTCAAACAAGGTTCAGTTGACCCAACCTTCTTTCGTAAAAAGGAAGGTAACCACCTTATGATCGTTCAAATCTATGTCGATGATATCATCTTTGGCTCAACGAATCCCAGCCTAACGGCTGAATTCAGAAAGTTGATGGAGACTAAATTTGAAATGAGCTCAATGGGTCCGATTAACTTTTTCCTTGGTTTAAATATTAGACAGGGACCCGAAGGCATCTTTATCAACCAGGAAGCATATACCAAGACTCTTTTTGCCAAGTTCGGCATGATGGGAGATTCAAAGGTCAAAGTCCCTATGGCGTTCGGTACCAAGCTCACACCATCTTTGGAAAAACCGGCAGTCGACATAACTCTTTATCGCTAAATGATTGGTTCCCTAATGTACCTCACAGCTAGCAGGCCTGATATAATGTTTTCAGTTTGCTATTGTGCCCTGTTTCAAGCAAATCCGCGTGAACCACACATGCTGGCAGTGAAGAACATATTCTGGTATCTAAAGCGAATTTCCTCTCTCGGTCTCTGGTATCCATCAAACTCCGGTTTCTTTGTTCAAGCCTACTCAGATGCAAACCTAGGAGGATGTGGTCTAGATCGGAAAAGCACTACAGGAGGCTGTCAATTCCTCGACGGGAAGTTGGTGAGCTGGCAATCTAAGAAACAAATGTGTGTTGCTCTATCTACAGCCGAAGCAGAGTACATTGCAGTAGCCTCATGCACATCTCAAGTGATTTGGATCCAAAGCCAACTCCGGGATTTTGGACTCAATATGAAAATGATCCCACTATATTGCGACTCAGAAAGTGCAATTAGGATCTGTCATAACCCAGTGCAACATTCCAAGATGAAGCATATAGCGCTGAGGTATCACTTTATTAAGGATCACGTGGAAGAAGGAAACGTAGAAATTCACTTTGTTCGAACCAATGATCAACTGGCCGACATCTTCACCAAAGCCCTTCCTGAAGCAAGCTTCAATAAAATCCTACACGGCCTAGGTATGATGGAGTCGGAGTCAGTACCAAAAACACATTCTCAAAACTAAAAGTTGGAAGCGAAATGAACCGAACGCTCGGTCTATTTCGGGCTTGGTTCACATGGGAACCGAAATAAACCGAACGCTCGGTCTATTTCGGGTTCGGTCCCACTGCACTTATTTTCACTTATCTCAAAAAGGTGATATCTTTGGTTGTATACTTTTGTACAATTGTTTTCTAAAAATTCCAAAAATATTTTTAAAACCGAAATGAACCCAGCGTTCGGGCCATTTTCGGGTTCGGTTCCAAATTTTTTTTTCTTTTCGGTTTGTTTTGTTTTTCTCTTTACAAAAAGTATCAAAAAAAAATTTCCAAATTTTTTTTTTTCTTTTCAGTTTATGGAATATTGATGGGGCAGGTATCATTCTCACACCTTTTACTAGCTAAGTGTCCCTAGAAGCATGTTGCTGCATGTTGTCCAAAAGCCTCAACTGATTCTGAATAAAAGCCTTATTGACTTGGTATATACAAATCTTGTCTTCCCAATTAGGCTGCTATATTTATTCTAATCATGAGCTACCTTACTCTTTTCTCATATGAGTTAGGAGTTTTTTGCTTTGTCACTATAATTTTAGCAGAGGTACTTTGGTTTTCTTACACCATCTCAAACATTTTTCTCCATCATATTCACTTCATACATGTAACCCTTGAGACTCTCAGCAATTACCACTGAGGTTTATGGTTACACAATCTCTGTGTTTGAGATCTTAGCTTCGTGTCACTACGTGCTAAGTGAAACCCAAAAGTCAATACCCACTATGCATTGACGGTGAACAATTAAATTTGCTCTAGCTTTCACTTATGAATTAACAAATCCACCCAAGTGGTTGTACCATGAAATCTCTAATTTGTTCTTTGTGTGACTCTTATGAAATTGTTACATACCATAACATTTCTACCCTTAGAATCCAGTTTTAAATTTTCTTAAGATTTCACACCGAGTATTTCCAGCATGTCACTTAAATATTATCCAAACCTACTTGTTCAACAGACCACATTGGTCTCACAAGTACTTCATTCGGTTTCTATCTTATGTCAAGATCAGGAACTTCGAACTGAAGAGAAATCCGCCCTTATCAGCCTTATTAAAAGATGCCTTTCAACACTTCTTAACAAGTGTTTGATCGTAATTCAACGGGAAACCACACAAACACTTTAAAGTCTCTCTTGACTTTGAAGGAAGAGATTCGTGCCCGGGATCCACAGTTTCGTGTCTCTATTGGCATCACAAATTCCCACATATAAGTTGCTTTATTTCTTTATCTTTGACACTCTATGCATGAAAATCTTTTTGATTTTCCAAAAATCTGATTTTATGGCTGCGGGTTTTAATGCTACCTTCTCAACGGGATGTTATGGTTAATACTACACGTGTTCGCTTTTATTTAGTGCAGACAGCTCATTTTAAGGATAAAGATGATGACTCGGCCGAGAGACTAGTTGTTTAAGTATTCAAAACGGCGTTTGATGGAAGGCGTGCAAAACGGAAGAGTTTTTCTCTCTCATGCGTAATCATAGGGGTTGCTAACTGTCACACGTCAATCAACTCAGGAAACGCTACGTTTTTGAAGAAGATTTGGGGGCGGATTTTTCTCTCTCCTCTACACTCGGTATAAAGGGTTAACCCTAAGTTCTTTTACCTCTTTACTACACCCAAAATTCAGAGAGCAAGCGAAGATTATTTTCTCCCACTGTTCATCTTCTTCTTCGAAGCGCTCATCAATGGCAGAATCATCCTCTGTTCACGAAACCTCCCACATTCTCCCTATTAGACCTCAGCAAAGCCTGATCATTGATCTCACCCCACACTCCTATGACGCCTTCATGTTCCCTATTATGGAGTGTCTTAAACACTCTCCACTGGCTCAAGCACTGTCAAAGGTTGAAGTCGTTCCTATGGAGTGTTTATCCCAAATTTTTTCTACTGCCCACTATGACAAGTCTGTCGATCGCATTTTCTTCGACATTCTTGATACCAAAACCTCCATCTCCAAACAGCGATTCTGCTCGCTCCTAGGGTTCGAACCTGATGAGTCGAGGGTTAACCCTGAGTCTATTCCTGTGGGACAGTTGTTCTCCATGTTTTATAACATGGGTTACACTGAGATTCTTACCACTGTTACAAAGTTCAAGAAATCCTGTCTGCCTCCTCAGTGGAATGGTTTCTTCACGGTGTTGTTCAAAGGTTTATTAGAACGAAGTGTAGGTTCTGATGGGGCTAGCCGTCTGTTTATGACGATTCTCTACGGGTTGTACCATGGCATTAATCTCGACTATGGCTCTGTTTTATGGCAGCAGTTGATTCAAAGTCTTGCTTCTACTTCTCGCCATTCTGAAATCTCTTATGCCAGATTCTGGACACTGGTTACCAAGTGGGCAATGGACAAGTATCATGTTCCTGTTGTAGCCAATTCTCCACTCTCCTCGATTGCAGTTTTCCACACAACGAAGATCATCGTAACTGATCCTTCCAAGTTTCAGTTTGTTGGCTCAATTCCTGAGTCAATGTATGCGTGTGTATCAAGGGATAGTCATATCATTAAGACATACAAGGAGTTTCGTCGCTCAGGCCCCAGAGAGCTCACTCCAGAGATGATTCAATCTATCCATGACGCTGATAAGCCTGCTCCCAGGGGTAAGAAACCAGAAAAGGGGAAAGACAAGAAGGTAGTTAAAGGAGTGAAAGGTCCTTCTCCAAAGAAGCGAAAACGTACGAAGGCAGCCCAATCACCTCCACTGAAGAAAAGGAAAACCCAGCCCAGGCGGAAACTCATTCTTGCCTCTTCCTCCAGTGAATCAGAGGATGAGGATTCAGACTCTGAGGAGTCGCTTCGAGGTGACACTCCTCCCCGTTCGCCTTCACCTGAGGTACCTGTTTCAACTAAACCAGTCTCTCCACCCCCGATCTCTATCTCTATTTCCATTCCCCCATACCTCCACTACTCATATTCCACCCACCTCCATTCCTGTACCACCTCCTATTTTCTCAGAAGCAACGCCAACAACCACCACTGGAGTTCGAACCAACGTATCTGATACGGGGGCTCATACTTCAGCACCCGAACACACACCCGCTACCGAACATATTTCCACACCCGAACCTACTACCACATCCGCACCTCCACCTTCGTCTTCCAATTTCTCAGCAGATGATGAGACTTTTCTTGGAGGAGAAGACATGACTTTTGACTCTGTCTACTACAGTCCGTACCAGGTTCAAAGCGATGATGACGATGCTGCTCCAGTCACTAAAAATCATCTCAAGCAACTTCATGCGAAAATCGATAGTCTCATCGCTTCCTCCTCCTCTTCTCGGTCCAATATCTCAGAGGATGCCATTCAGGGGCTAGTTGATTCGTTCACCAAGGCACATGAAGCCTCAATCAACTCCGCCACTGCTGCTATCGATGCATCTACAAAGGCCTGTGTTGCAGCGACCGAAAAAGTCGAAAAACTATTTCTTGATGCTAACAGTCTTTTACAGTCTTTACTGTGGGCTGCTGAATCCAATGCAACGAAGGTCGATTCCGTTGTCGAGAAGCTAGTCACTTCCTTCGCATCCGAACTGCAATCCTTTGCCAGTCTTCGTCAGTCTCTTGACGCTGACAACAAAACTTTCCAGGCGACTATCGAGGAGCGCTTAACAAAGCTCCAAGAAGATCTTGCTTTGGAGAACTCTGTCATGGATGCGCTTGCTCGCAAAACCACTGCTCTAAAGGTTAGGAGTCTTCAGCTTTCCCAATCAGAAAAGGAAGTTGCGTCTCTCCGATCTGAGCGAGCGGTAATTTCCACGTGTGTTTCGGATGTCCACGCCGCCCTCTCCAACATTATTGAAGCACATGATCCAATCCTGAATTACTCCGTGAGCCGAACTCTAGCAGAGAAGCTTGCTCCCGTCCTTGATATGCTCAGCAAAATTGAAGGGCTTCCTGAGTTTGTGGCCCATCCAAAACAAGGGGGAGAAGGGGTGTCAAAGGCCGACAATCAATCTTAACCGCCTCCTACTTCTACATCAGCTTCAACTAAAGCAACCGAACCTTCGGGTGCTAAAGATAAAGGGAAAAAGCCTATGGTTGACAGCGATGGTGATGATGACAAAGAGACCATTTCTGATCTCTTGAAGAAACAAGCCAGGGAAAAGGATTTAGATATGAGTGCTCGTGTTGCCAGAGAGGCCGAGGAAAACGAAAGAAAAATGAAGCAGGCTCATGATCTCCTTGAGAGTCGAAAAACTCTATTCCCTCCGTGGACTCTTGAGAAGCTTATCAAAGAAGCTATTGATACTCCCAGCATCCTATGGCTCGAACCGGTGATTTCCTTGGACAGGGTCAATTCTGCCGACTCTCAGTTTGACATGCCCTTGACCCGAAAGGCCTTCATATTTCATGCTTTCTCTCATGTTGCTGATGTTCCTCATCCTCACCCGAAGGTTGATAGGGAGCTTGTTGAATTCTATCTGAGGTCTGCTCAGCCTCAGTATCAGACATGGAGTGCCCAGAAGATCATAAACGTTCGGGTTCTCAAACCCTTTCGGGAGGGTAACTTCACAAATGTTCGTTTCAAAGTGCTGAGGGGGTCTGCTAAAACAGAACATGCTATTTATCTTGCCGATCTTCCTAACCTGAATCCACATGATTGGATCATTCTGCACAACATCCTCCTCACCAACGAAGCTGAATATGGGCCAATCATAGATCACTTCAAAAGGATGTTGGTTTGCTACATCATGGAGGTCGCCAAGATGGACCAGGAGATCGCAAGTATTTTCAAGAAAAAGCCTACCATATCTCCTGTTGGTTCTGCAAGTGATTTAAATATGATGTAGATGGGAAGGATAGACCCAAAGCGGAACTCAGTCATGTTCAGAAGTAAAGAAGGCTGAAAATGCATGTTCGCCTTGGCAGATAAGCATCTATATACCACTGCGTGCTTGGAACATGTTCTGGGGATCATCAATCGATGTAAGCAGAACTCTGCAGATGACAAGAAGTATTTTGATGACATGATCCAGTGGTACATTCGTTTCAGACAGACCATCCTTGCTATCATTCCTCGTTTGTTCGACACCACAAAGAAAGTTCCTGCAGCTGGACCCAACAAGCCGAAATAGAGTCTCGCTCCAATTGACGCAAAGGGGGAGATTGTAGGGTCTGTTATGTGTTGCGTCTTGGGCTCGTTCTTTAGTCCAGTTTTGTATCCAGATTGGGCCTGTCCATCAGTGATTTAATATTCTAGGGTTTAGTATTTATAGATGCTTGCATGCATCTTTGTACGTAAGATTTGGAGTCAATCGTTCACATCGTATACTTTTATTTTGATTGTAACCCTAAACAGCCTCTACAACGTAAGTTCTTAGTCGAGCTCTGCTGAGGCGTGAATCTATTGAATCATTCCACATATTTTGATTCATTCTACTGTTTGATCTTTCTGTTCTTATTTCTGTGATTAACCTGTTTAAAGATCTAAACGATCAAAGAGTTCTTCAACTCTTCATCTATGTGTAAGATGAAAGTAACTATGCACTCACCTGGTAAGGTGGTGAGTCGGCACTCGGACAACACTTCGTTACTCTTAAAACAATTATCCCTTGATGAAACCTAGTATCATTACCACTAGAGTTTAGTCTAATATTCACCAAGACTAATTAATAGTTTGGCTATTATTACTATTATATAAGCGTTAATAAATACTTATATAACCCATAATAATAGCCCAAGTACTTATTATAAGGTCCTAATAACATTACTATATTGAAACATAAGTTATACTAAAGATAGGGTAGGCGTAGCTCACTTACAGCGGGTTTTCTCGAAAACCGGGCTTCGTTGGAGCAGCGTTCCCAAGCCGAAAGGCTCTTTTCTCGGGACTCGGGGCTTCCTTCGGGTGCTAGGGGGTTTACCTATGCTTAAGGGGGGGTTTTGGGGGCTAGAGAGAGAGTCTAGAGAGAGAAAGTTGAAGGGGAGAGGTGTGGGAAATGAAAGAACCCGAAACCTCTATTTATAGGATGAAATCCTGATGGACTCGTCGAGCCGGTTCACAGACTCGCTGAGTCGGTTCCACGTGTCATCACTTGATGGCTTTTCTTGGGGAGAAAGTCTTGGCCCATATTCAGCCACGTCACCCCTTCTGCAACAGCACCCTGCCGACTTCTAAACCCCGTAACTTTCACATACAAGCGCCGTTTTCGACGTTCTTTTTTTCCACACGTAGGTAAAAACAAGATCTTCAACTTTCGTTTAGACTCCGTCGGCTAATTCTCGACCGATCATAAATTTAACAGTAGGAGGAGATTAGACTGTTAAATGACCACGAAGAATTCGTAACTCCTTCATACAGACTTCGTTTTCATCTGTCTTTTTACCGTTGAGTTTCTTTTAATGAGATCTTCAACTCTCATTAAGGTTGCGTAAGCCAAAAACCGCTTGAACTAAAATTCGAGTTTCGGGCCGTGCACTGCTATGTCAAATCTTAGAAAAACCATAACTTCCTCGTACGAAGTCAGATTTGGGTGTTCTTTTTTTTATGTTCTCGGTTTAACGTATACTACAAATTTTGTTTAGATCACTAAGGCTAAAAAGTCCTCTATCTTAAATTCACTATTTACGTCTCCCGGTACCGTGTCGGTTTTGCCGAAAAACTTCGACGAGCCATAACTTCTTTGTTATAACTCGGATTTCGGCGTTCTTTATATGTACGGAACCCTTGAGACATATTCTACAAATTGGTTCAGAGTATTTATTCTAAATAATCGTTTGTAGAAAAGTCGTTTTCGACCCCTATTATCTCTAAATTGACTAGCCCGGTTCTGTGGGCGTTACAAAAATATTACACTAAATTAAGATAGTGTTGCCGAAACAGAGTTAGTATTGAAAGTTGATTACAAGCATTGTAGGTTTGCTTAGTGATAAAATAAGACTTAGAAGAGATGCTCAGTTCAATTAAGTTTGGATATTCGGTAGTATCTTATTAAGGGTATGTATGTGATCGGACCAGAGAGTAGAAACTCTGTTTGAGGAGATTGATGATCGATGGAGTATGTCCCAAGTACCAAAGTACTTTCTATGTACCAAGTCTTTTTCAAAGCTTTGTGTCTTAGGTGCTACTTGTGTCGAGGTATTATTATGTTCTGGGGTACGAGTCCTACACATACTAGGGTACTATAATGTGCTAGAAGTATTGTCATGTAGAAAGTCTTTTTCTGACAATATTGTGTGTCGGGGTACGGGAGCATACGGGTGTACTCTATTAGTGTTTCCCCATACTTTTTCGTTTGATGAGCTTTGCGTGTCAACGTTTCCTTTCACTGAGTAATTGAGGGAACTTCGTAGTCTGCCTATTAGAGTGTGTCGGTAATAGACCACTACTAGGCATGTCTGATGTTGTATTGCCGGATAGGGTTAGTCTGGGGGTAAAATACCTCACGGTGTCAGACCACTGCTAGACACAATTCTCTAGATAATCACCCCAGAATTAATTGTCTAGTTGTTTTTACGAA
Organism: Lactuca sativa; assembly: GCF_002870075.4. Lineage (NCBI taxonomy): Eukaryota > Viridiplantae > Streptophyta > Magnoliopsida > Asterales > Asteraceae > Lactuca > Lactuca sativa. The sequence goes on from NC_056623.2 coordinate 169,132,793, forward strand.
TGGAGGTTTGTGGTGAAACATATTCCATTTCCCTCATTTGATGTATTTATTGATCCTCGTTTGCTACCAAGGAATTTCCGAAACATCGTCGTCAGTTTATTGTTTATATTGATCCTTTAGGCTAGATCTTGTAAGATCGTTATATAGGATCTATAGGTAGGAATCGTGTAACAACGCAATTTTCAAACAAATTTTTCTTTTTATAAATAGAGTAATTTCATCCAAAACAAGGCATAAATAATTTAAGTGTCATGTCAATTACAAACTGTCTAAATCCCAAGATCATAAAAACATTCTTCAGTGTGTATCGATCACGCCGGCGCCTTCCCACGGTCCTCGCTAGTACCTGAAACACATACATAACCACTGTAAGCATAAATGCTTAGTGAGTCCCCCAATATACACTTACGCACATACGCCTTTCCAGGCCCTGACCTTCCGATCCCCAACACAACGCCTTCCGGCCCATAACATAATCGCCTTCCGGCCCATAACATATTGCCTTCCGGCCCACATAACATACATAGCACATACAACAAATAACTTACTACATATAGCATACATATCACATATCATATCTGACCTTCCGGTCACACAGTCAAACCCTTCCGAGTACAGTGTAGTGAGAAGACTCACCTCGTAAATGCTGAAAGCTAGCAAACCCTGAAATCACTCGTGCACAATCTGACGAGCTACAACCTCCCTATAACATCACATATCTCTCATTAACACTTACATCTTCTAAGTGTGACTATCTCTAAGAAGTCAGACTTAGGTCAACTCTGGTCAACGGTCAACGGTCAACGGTCAACTCGACCGGACTCGGCGAGTGCCATGGCGACTCGGCGAGTCTAGACGTCCTCCAACTCTCTGAGAGTCCCTATCTACTCGTCGAGTATCCTCCTTGACCCGACGAGTTACTCCTGGAAGAATCGCAGGGCCACCCCGACTCAACTCGCCGAGTCTGAAGAACAACTCGGCGAGTCCCAGTTAATCTTCAAGCTACTCGCCGAGTCTGTTCATCGACTCGGCGAGTCCATGCCATGCAACCGCTCAAACTGCATCCTGGGATAAGTATGGTTCCGAAATACACAAGCATGGGACCTACTGGACCTCTAAAGGTCCTAATACAGGGTTATATTCGTTTGGGTAACAAGGTAATAATCCATCTAATCACCAAATGGGTTCCATAAACCCTAGATTCATGCACACATCAATATAACAGAAATGATCCGAAATGTTACCTGAATAACGCACTCTCTGTGTCCCCAAACCTCAGAACTCGAATCCCTTGCAGTTCCTTTAGCCAAAACTCTTCTCCTTCTTGCACCACAATTTCATCAAGTCGCCAATGGCCTTCAATCTTGCTCTAGATGCCCACAGCCGCTTAGGGTTCTTCTCAATCGACTAAAAGACGAACAATGACGACATATAGTGCGTTATATACGACCCAAACCTGAACGGTTAGGGTTTTCGCTAAACAGCGTAGACTCGCCGAGTCCGTATCTGGACTCGTCGAGTCCAGTCGCGAACCCGCGACCAAGTCTGCGATCCTACTCGGCGAGTCTAGGCTCTAACTCGCCGAGTCCCCTCTTAAATCACCCCAAAAACATAATTTAACAATACCTGAGATTCCGGGCTGTTACAACTCTCCCCCACTTGGATTAGACTTCGCCCTCGAAGTCTCACTCTGAAAATAGTTCCGGGTGCTGCTCCCGCATCTCACGTTCCGGCTCCCAAGTCATTTCTGACCCCTTACGGTGTTGCCACTGGACCAACACTAGAGGTACTTCCTTGTTCCTCAGAACCTTGATCTTCCGATCCCTGATGGCCACTGGTCTCTCGGCATAATTCAGGCTCGCATCCACCTGAATATCCTCTAATGGAACCACTGCCGACTCATCGGCTATGCACTTCCTCAATTGCGACACATGAAAAGTGTCGTGGATCTGTCCCAACTCCGCTGGCAACTCCAACCGATAGGCTACCCGGCCTATCCTTGCAATCACACGAAATGGCCCAATATACCGGGGCCCCAACTTGCCCCTCTTCCTGAATCGAATCACTCCTTTCCAAGGAGAAACCTTCAGGAGAACGAAGTCGCCGACTTGAAACTCAAGCTCGGATCGGCGCCTGTCTGCATAACTCTTCTGTCGGCTCTGGGCGGTCAATAGCCTCTGTCTAACTTGCTGAATCTGCTCTATCGTCTGATGCACGATCTCTGTGCTGCCCATCACTCTCTGTCCCACCTCTCCCCAGCAAATGGGGGTCCGACATCTCCTACCATACAACAGCTCAAAAGGTGGCATACCAATGCTCGAATGATGGCTGTTGTTGTAGGAAAACTCTGCCAATGGTAAATACGCATCCCAACTACCCCCGAAGTCTAACACACACGCCCGGAGCATGTCCTCCAGCGTCTGAATCGTCCGCTCGCTCTGACCGTCTGTCTGGGGATGGTATGCGGTACTAAAATGCAATTTAGTACCCAGCTCCTCATGAAATTTCTTCCAGAACCTGGAAGTGAAACGCACATCACGGTCTGAAACAATCGAGATCGGTACCCCATGCCGAGATACCACCTCTCTCACATATATCTCCGCCAACTTCTCCGCTGAAGAACTCTCACTGATGGCAAGGAAGTGTGCACTCTTCGTCAACCTATCCACAATCACCCAAATTGCATCAACTCCCCTGGCAGTCCTCGGCAATTTGGTGATGAAATCCATAGTGATCTGTTCCCACTTCCACTCGGGAATCTCCAATGGCTGTAACTTGCCATGCGGTCTCTGGTGCTCGGCCTTAACCCTACGGCAGGTCAAGCACCTCTCAACGAACCATGCGACGTCCCTCTTCATACAGGGCCACCAATACTCTTTCCTCAAGTCCAAATACATCTTCGTAGCACCGGGATGGATCGAGAATTTCGATCTATGAGCCTCTTCCATCAAAGTAATACGTGTACCGCCCACGAATGGTACCCAAATCCGACCCTGAAACGTCATAAGCCCTCGTCCATCTTTAACGAACTCTGAAATTAACCCAACAACCCACTCTTTCTTCTGCATTTCTGGTCGCACAGCCTCGGCCTGTGCCCCACGAATAGCATCCAATACTGGAGTCATCACAGTCAGTCTCAAGCATACATCTCGCAATGGAGTGCTCTCCGCCCTGCGGCTCAACGCGTCGGCTACCACATTAGCCTTACCTGGGTGGTACAGGAACTCACAATCATAATCCTTGACCACATCCAACCACCTCCTCTGACGCATATTTAGGTTGGGCTGATCCATCAAATACTTCAAGCTCTTATGGTCCGTATATATCGTACATCGAACCCCATACAGGTAGTGACGCCAAATCTTGAGGGCGAACACTACTGCTCCCAACTCTAAATCATGCGTGGGGTATCTCGCCTCATGAGGCTTCAGCTGCCTCGACGCATAAGCTATCACATGACCCCTCTGCATCAACACTGCACCCAGTCCCGAAATCGATGCGTCGCAATATACCACAAAATCTTCATCCCTTCCGGGAGAGCTAATACCGGGGCTTCGCACAACCTCTGGCGAAGTGTCTCAAAGGAGGTCTGCTGCTCGGGCCCCCATGAGAATGCAACACCCTTCCGGGTCAATCTGGTGAGTGGCACTGCGATCTTGGAGAAATCCTTAATGAATCTCCGATAATACCCTGCCAACCCAAGGAAGCTCCTGATCTCAGAAGGTGACTTCGGCACCTCCCAACTCATCACCGCCTCAACCTTGGACGGATCGACCAATATCCCTTTCTGATTAACAACATGTCCTAGAAATTGGACCTCCTGCAGCCAGAAGTCACATTTGGAGAACTTTGCATAAAGCTTCTCCGACCTCAATACCTCGAGGACCTCCCTCAAATGCTCCTCATGTTGCTCTCTAGATCTAGAATACACCAGAATGTCGTCGATAAATACAATCACTGACCGATCCAACATCGGCCTGCATACCCTGTTCATGAGATCCATGAACACAGCCGGGGCATTGGTGAGCCCGAAAGGCATCACCACAAACTCATAATGCCCATATCGCGTCCTAAACGCTGTCTTCTGGACATCCTCATCCCGCACTCTCACCTGATGGTACCTTGACCTCAGATCGATCTTGGAAAACCAAGACGCTCCCTGCAACTGATCGAATAAATCATCGATCCTCGGTAACGGGTAACGGTTCTTGACCGTCAACTTGTTCAACTCCCGGTAATCAATGCACATCCGGTGTGAACCATCCTTCTACTTGACGAACAGAATAGGTGCACCCCACGGCGAGCCGCTCGGCCGAATGAATCCCTTCCCCAGCAACTCCTGGAGTTGCGAGGACAACTCTTGCATCTCTGGAGGTGCAAGACGATAAGGCACCTTAGCAATAGGCGCGGCCCCCGGAACCAGATCGATACCAAACTCTACTTGCCTCACAGGAGGTACTCCCGGTAGCTCCTCGGGGAAAACATCTGGAAACTCACGCACCACAGGGACCTCCTCAACTGATTTCGGTCTCTCGGAAACCTCCCGCGTATCCATCACATACGCCACAAAACCCTTACAGCCCTGCTGTAGACACTGCCTCGCCCTAGCGGCCGAACAAAAAGCTGATCCCGAACGGGTACCCTCGCCGTACACCGAAAGAACTCCCCCACTATGGTCTCGTATAGTCACCAACTGACGCTCACAGTCGATGACAGCGCCGAATCGGCTCAACCAGTCCATGCCCACGATGACACAGACATCACCCATCGCAATAGGAATCAGGTCAATCGGGAATTCAACCCCGAAAATCTCCAGTACACATCCCCGAATAACCTCCGTGGCACAAATCACTTTCTCGTCTGCTATAGAAACTCTCAAAGGTCGACTCAACGACTCACGACTAGCGCTGATATGCTGACTAAAGGCTAAGGACACAAAGGACCTACTCGCACCCGAGTCAAATAACACTAAGGCAGGCACAGAGTTCACAAGGAAAGTGCCTACGCATATAATAACATAAGCATAACATCTCGACATTAAAATAAATACATGAATTACAACATACCTGCCACGACATCGGGCGCAGCGCGGACCTCCTCCCCAGTCAGCTGAAAGGCTCTCCCACGAGCCCTCGGGGCCTCGACCTTCACCGGTCGAGCCTCAGTAGTCTTGGCAGTAGGTGCAGATCCCTGACGAAGCTGAGGACACTCGGCCTTCCGATGGCCGGTCTGGTTGCAATGAAAGCAAACCATAAACCCCTTGGGGCACTCCCTAGCAATGTGCCCCTCCTTGCCGCACTTGTAGCAAGCACCGGCTCGACACGCCCCATCGTGACCCTTGCCGCACTTTCCGCAAGTGCGGCTCTTCGAACCTCCCGTCCTCGAATCGGCGGACTTGATCCGCTTGGCTGCCGGCTGAGACTGAGCCGGCCGCCGGTCTGCCTGCTGAGACTCGGCCTCCTCCCTGGCCTGAGTCTTCAACTCGATCTCACGCTTCCTGGCATTCGCCTGAAGCTCCGTAAAAGTATGATAGGTGGAGTTCGACACAAACTCCCGGATATCCCTCCTCAAGACACCCAAGTACCGGCTCATCCGAGCCTGCTCTGTGGACACCAGCTCGGGGCAAAACATCACCCTCTCATGAAACTTCCGCGTGATCGCCGCCACCGAATCAGTACCCTGCTTGAGGGTTAAGAACTCCTGAACCAATCGTTCCCGCTCCACCGGGGGAACGTACTCATCCCTGAACATGGCAGTAAACCCCTCCCATGTCACCGCTGTAGTCTCTGCCAAAGTGAAGTTCGCCGTCACGAACTTCCACCAGTCCTTCGCTCCCAGACGGAGCTGGTTCAAAGCGAACCGTACCCTCAGGTGCTCCGGGCATGAACAAGTGTAGAAGCACCCCTCTATGTCCGCGATCCACCTCATCGCAGCAATCGGATCCTGCGTCCCATCGAACTCCGGTGGCTTCGTGTTGCTGAACTCTCGGAACAGCAACGAGTCACCCCCTTGTGGCCTAGCAGCGGCCACAGCTGCGGTAGCTGCAGCAGTTGCAGCCTCAGTCAATGCGGCGTACCGCTCATCGAATGTCTCCATCAGGGTGGTCTTAATAGACCCAAACATCTCTGGGATCTCAGCCCGGATCGCCGCCGCCACCTCCTCGTGAATCATCTGACGAATCTCCTCGTCACTCACACCGCTCGTACTCGCTCCGTGGCGAGGTCTAACCATGATGTCTCTGAAATACTACATAAAACTATCAGAGACTCCATCGAGTGTAATCGCACTCGATAACGCAACCCTACTCAGTCTCCGATATCCAGGGATTCGTACTTGGGTCTCCCACTGACCCGGTGTCTTCGGTAGTACGGGCCCAATACTACCGACCACACCGCATCAGCATTCATCCCAAGTCTTCCTCCCTAAACCCCGGATAGTGAGTACTCTACTTCTGATATGCACTATCTACCCGCATACTAGCAAAGCATCTCATATCGGCAAACTTCCCTAGACTAAGGCATCACAAATCAGGCCACTCTAGTCCTATCATGAATACCTAGTCTTCTAGCATGCATAACAATTTATATCATATAACATTGTAAGGTATTTTGGGGATCTTTACCGTTCGGGCGCTGACTGATCGTACACACTGCTTCTTTCTTGCTTACCACAAAACCATTTACAAAAGTTTATGCCTTTATTTAAAAAGTTTTCCTCAAATCCTCGGTTTGAGTTCAGTTACTCCCGAAGGTGCACCCGAATCCCTCAAACCAAGGCTCTGATACCAATTGTAACAACGCAATTTTCAAACAAATTTTTCTTTTTATAAATAGAGTAATTTCATCCAAAACAAGGCATAAATAATTTAAGTGTCATGTCAATTACAAACTGTCTAAATCCCAAGATCATAAAAACATTCTTCAGTGTGTATCGATCACGCCGGCGCCTTCCCACGGTCCTCGCTAGTACCTGAAACACATACATAACCACTGTAAGCATAAATGCTTAGTGAGTCCCCCAATATACACTTACGCACATACGCCTTTCCAGGCCCTGACCTTCCGGTCCCCAACACAACGCCTTCCGGCCCATAACATAATCGCCTTCCGGCCCATAACATATTGCCTTCCGGCCCACATAACATACATAGCACATACAACAAATAACTTACTACATATAGCATACATATCACATATCATATCTGACCTTCCGGTCACACAGTCAAACCCTTCCGAGTACAGTGTAGTGAGAAGACTCACCTCGTAAATGCTGAAAGCTAGCAAACCCTGAAATCACTCGTGCACAATCCGACGAGCTACAACCTCCCTATAACATCACATATCTCTCATTAACACTTACATCTTCTAAGTGTGACTATCTCTAAGAAGTCAGACTTAGGTCAACTCTGGTCAACGGTCAACGGTCAACGGTCAACTCGACCGGACTCGGCGAGTGCCATGGCGACTCGGCGAGTCTAGACGTCCTCCAACTCTCTGAGAGTCCCTATCTACTCGTCGAGTATCCTCCTTGACCCGACGAGTTACTCCTGGAAGAATCGCAGGGCCACCCCGACTCAACTCGCCGAGTCTGAAGAACAACTCGGCGAGTCCCAGTTAATCTTCAAGCTACTCGCCGAGTCTGTTCATCGACTCGGCGAGTCCATGCCATGCAACCGCTCAAACTGCATCCTGGGATAAGTATGGTTCCGAAATACACAAGCATGGGACCTACTGGACCTCTAAAGGTCCTAATACAGGGTTATATTCGTTTGGGTAACAAGGTAATAATCCATCTAATCACCAAATGGGTTCCATAAACCCTAGATTCATGCACACATCAATATAACAGAAATGATCCGAAATGTTACCTGAATAACGCACTCTCTGTGTCCCCAAACCTCAGAACTCGAATCCCTTGCAGTTCCTTTAGCCAAAACTCTTCTCCTTCTAGCACCACAATTTCTTCAAGTCGCCAATGGCCTTCAATCTTGCTCTAGATGCCCACAGCCGCTTAGGGTTCTTCTCAATCGACTAAAAGACGAACAATGACGGCATATAGTGCGTTATATACGACCCAAACCTGAACGGTTAGGGTTTTCGCTAAACAGCGTAGACTCGCCGAGTCCGTATCTGGACTCGTCGAGTCCAGTCGCGAACCCGCGACCAAGTCTGCGATCCTACTCTGCGAGTCTAGGCTCCAACTCGCCGAGTCCCCTCTTAAATCACCCCAAAAACATAATTTAACAATACCTGAGATTCCGGGCTGTTACAACTCGATGGGATGGGATAAAATCTTGTAGAGATATGATATATCTGTGTTAATGATAATTGTTGGATTTGTAGGTTTGAGATATACATTATTATCACACTGTGGGATTGAAATCCCTATGTACTCACCAAGTATCCCAACCTGACCCACTCAATTTATTGTATCACAGGTGGCTATATGAAATATACATTATGCTGAAAGATATAAGGAGTATTAGGCCACTAGTGTAATTACTGTAAGGCTTGTAATATTTCGTTATGCTTATTTTTTAAGACATCCCAATGTTTTAATATAAATAAAAACATTTCTTCAGGAATGCTTTGATAATACCATTATCATGTTTTCTGGGAACAAATTCCGCAATACTACTTTTCAAAAAGGATACTGTGATTTTTAAATAAGGATAAACAAATCGGTCGTTTCCGGCCATGAAAATGGGGATGTCACAAATACGATTTTTCGAAAAATATAAAACATTGGTTAAAAACGATTGTTAAAATTTGGCAACGCGGCCTTAAGGAAAGTTATAGTATTAGTAGAGAGCTACACAAATATATAAAGAGGGTAAGAAACAATATTCATATATAAGGAAGATATGAATTTTTATAAAAGATTTAGGGGTGCATGCCAAGTCCGCGTCATGCCCATCACGCACACCTGACACCCAGATTCGTCGAAGATTAGGGACACGTGAACCATCAAAAGTGTGACACGTGGCAAGCTTTGGATGGAGCCACGAAACGAGTGTGTGCTGTGCATGAAGTGCGTCGTGTGCACAACCCCTATAAATAGATTTGCTCACATTCTGATTTTCTCATCCCAAACACTCTCTCAAGATGTTTTAGAGACCCTCTCAATGGATCAAAGCTTCGGATGCAATGGATTGGGTGCTTCAAAATACTCCACTAGAGTGGGTACACGACCCTTATTTCACTGTTTTAAATGTTTTATGGGTGGGGCGATACATGTTGATCAAATGGTTTTATCAAAATATATTTATAGTTATAAAATATCAAATGATTTTATAAAGCTTAAAGCCTTAGGATAATATAGTTATAGATAGTATGCCTAACTCTAAGCTATGATATTATGTATAAGGGATATGATGCTCGATAGTTTAGGAAGAGATAATACCTAGATGTTGTAATGACCAAATCCCCAGGATAACATAGTATATAGAAGTTATACTTGTCAAATTTAGGGATATACACCGTACTTAGTTGTTACTCTGCCAAAATATCTTGTTTTCAAATAACCATAATTAGGATGTGTGTGTGTGTGTGTGTGTGTATATATATATATATATATATATATTATATACGTATGATTATATATACAAAATAATTATGAGATCAAAAGTTATAATTATCAAATATAAGATAAAAGATTTATATTGTTATAGCTATAGGAAATTCCTAGGAAGGATTAAGATAAAAGATAAAAGATAAATACCTAAGGTCAATGCATTAGTGAGCTGTTAATTCGTCCAAAGGACTTGATTAAATTCGAAATTCCCTAGATACCTATAATTGTTAATCTTGCGAGAGCTAGAAAGATATGTATAGATCTATACAAGGTCTAACAACCCCACCTGTGATTGCAAGCTACAATCCCGACAGGATAACCTTCTTATTATTCACTATTCGACGTCGAGAAGCGTCGATTATGGGGGCTCATGGTTATATATTAGATCACCTTAGAGATACGACTACCATTAGGGATGCCTTAGAATGGTAGATAAAATATGTTAGGATTATATAAATATCCTAAAAGATAGTAAGATAGGATCGTTAGATATCCTAGAAGATAGTAAGATAGGATCGTTAGATATCCTAGAAGTTAATAAGATAGGATCGTTAGATATCCTACAAAGATAGTAAATTTGGATTAATAAGTATATCTTAAAATGATAATAAGATAGAATCATTAGATATCCTAAAAGATAGTAAGATAGGGTTGATAAAATACTTTAGGAAACGTTTTTCTAAAAGAAAAAGGTTTCTTAAATTAATACAACCAAATAAAAGCCGAAAACTATAAAAACGTGTGCACTCACCAACTTTATGTTGACATTTTCAAAAATCGCATGTGTTCCTAGGATGGAGTAGAGATCCAGTCAAGAAAGGATTATCCGCATGAGACTTGTAGATTTTCGTTAGATAGGTAATTATGATTGGCGCTCTATGATTTGGGAAATCTTTGTACCGTCACCACTCGACATTTTCCGCCGTCGGCCGGGGAGGGTGTGGCAGATTGGTATTAGAGCTAGGTTGTATAGCGAATTAATATTTCTTTAGGAATTATGGCTATAGCTTAGGAAATATACTCCGATTAGTTTTTTCCTCAAACCTATAAATAAAAGTATTACAATTAATTACTCTCCTGATAGACTACGTATTGGAGAGGTGCTTAGGCTGGAACTGTCGTCTTGGGTTACTGGATTTCAGAATAGCTATACTCCAAAATAGTCATGCCCACCAACTTTTCCTACATGGTTGAATCATGCTTCGTCTAGTAGTATAAAAGAATAATAATCGCCGATCTTGAATAGTTTATACAAATCATACGTAAGACAAATATCTAGGATGGTTCAGTATGAAAAGGTTGAGTCACTCCTAAACGTAGCCTAATCAACTATGTTTAGACTTGACTGAACCAATACATCAACTAAAATGGGATAGATAAATGATAAAATAGAAATCCTATATACAAATACTGTTGGATTAGTGTCTAAGTCCATAACTATAATTGGTATGTACTTGACCCGAGAGTAGCATGGTCCATTTGGGTTGTATATCATCAGGACAATTTGATAGGATGGACTTTTGAGAAGAAGTTATTTATGGTTTATTAAAATATTATAAGTTCTAATATATTAAAATGAAATCATATTGTTTAATTAGTATTGATCAAGAATTAATTTGGAATTAATTATGTTATAAAAAGAGACTAATTAAATATAAGGGGTGATTTTGTAAATCATTCATTCTTATAAAGTGAGCTTATTATCCATAGTTCTTCATGTTGGGCTAAATCCATGTGGTAACCCATGGATACTCCATGGAGGTTTTAACCCATGGAGCATGAGGGATATGGAAAGTCATTAGGGTTTACATGGTGTAACCCTAGTTGGCCACACTATATAAGAACCCCTCTAGCTCATAAAATCGGCACTTAAGTGGAATACTAGAGAGCTAGCCGATTGGTGTTTGCAAGGAATCTCTTCTCATGTTATCCTTTGTTCTAGGTGCGTTATGATTCCATTTGAGGCATTCATACTATTGGTGCTAGGCTCTTAAAGCTCCAAGAAACAAGCTACAAGAAAAGGTATGTTATCTAATTTGTTTTATTACCCATGTATCAAAGTTTTGTATGCTAGTTACGGTAATACCTTGGAAAGTTCAAGTTTGCATGTATAATAGAGAAAACATAGATCCAAGGTATTTAGGGTTGCATGTACACCTTAGGAGTGTTAGAATGCTCAAAACCCAACAATGGTATTAGAGCCAAGGCTTGTTTTCAATTATACTTGATGCTACTTGCTTGGAAATGCTTTAAAAATAAAAAATTAGCTTTCTGCACAGTGGACTCGCCGAGTCCACTGGGGGACTCGCCGAGTCCAAGCACAATTCTGACCAACTCGCCGAGTTTGTTCATACACTCGACGAGTTGGAGCCCCTGAGTGCAGATTTTCGATGTTTTTGTCTGGAGTTGGACTAGGATCATTACCAGGGTTTTAAAAACCGGACCGGACATCAAACCGGCATCCGTAAAGGTTCAATGGTTCAATTGGTCTGATCGGTCAGATCGGTCCTGAAAACCGGAAAAACCGTGTGTGTGTGTGTATATATATATATATATATATATATATATATATATATGTGTGTGTGTGTGTTATGCTTTTGAACTTTTAAGATTAAACATCATTTCTTATAATCTTTTGCACTTTTAAGATTAAACATCCATTTCTAATAATCTTTGTTCATATGTCACTTAGTAATGAAAAAATCAAAAATATTAGATTGTATCACATAAGGGAGAAAATGAGTGTTGATGGCTATATATCCCAATTCCCAGTTCCCACATCGTCTAAAAACAAAAGCGTGATGCCTTAGGAGTTTTATAAAAGGAATAATAGGCATCGGTTATCAGGCCTAGATCTCACAATTGAAAACAGTGGGTCCCCTTGTCAGTCTTTGATGTTTTGGCTTTGAAGTGACCTTATATAATTTTTTTTTTATTTTTCTAAAGTTCCGGTTTTATCCGGTTCGACCAAACCAGTTTTTGACCGGTTTTTGGTTGAACCGCGGGTTTTACCCGGTTCATTTGCAAACGGTTTTTAGGCCTTAAAAAACCGTTGACCCTACCGGTTCCCGGTCGGACCGGCCGGTCCGGTCCGGTTTTCAAAACAGTGATCATTACCCTAAGTTATTTTTGAACTTATAAACCTGTTTTTGATGTGGTAATGATCATGCTTATCCAATTTATAAGATAATTGTCAAAGTTTCATGTTTTGTATTAGTCTATATGGTTAGGCTAATTACATGAAATTTGTTTGATGTGAATTGTCTTGTTTTTATGAGTTTAATTTAGATCATTGACAAAATTGTTTGATTTTTGTAAGTTATAACAGTTGATCTAAATGTTTTGAAGAATTCCATAACTTCTCCTCAAGTTATGGAAAATGAAAAGTTTTTCTTTTAAAGAGATCATTAAACTTATAGGTTATGAACTTGAAGAGTCTTTTTCCATAAATGTTTTTATGAACTCCATAACTTGTTCTCATGTTATGGATTTTCAAGAGTCTTTTCATTAAAACCTATATTAAACCCATAAGTTATGGATTCAAAAAGTTTTTGAATAGTTCAAAACTTGCCCTCAAGTTTTGGAATTTGTAAATGTAAAAGTCTAACCTTTGAAACATTTAATTCCAAACCCTAGAATTTTAAAGTTTAAAATTCTACCCTTATACTATTATAATATTGTAGGTTTAATATATATATATATATATATATATATATATATATATATATATATATATATATATATATATATATATATATATATATAAGAACAAAGTCAGTCTTACCGTTAGTAGGCCTCATTCACGAAGCCGATCTATAAGAGGGTATAAGGATACTGCCTATAAAATGACAGTTTAATGGGTGTCCACTCTTACCCACCACTTCCTTGACTGGTGGAGGGTCGTCAGCTGAACGGGTAGGATAGGACTCTAATTCTCCCTTCGTTAAAAGTATAATGATAAATATAAAGTAACTAAACACTTATAAATTCCCAAATCTTAGTTACTTAGGAAAATGTGAACATGGTGCTAACCCATGAAATTCCACTTTGGACCTTGTTAAGTTGTTAGTGGAGCGTGTGTGGTTAACCAGCACACTAATATGGACTGACAGTGCGTGGAAAAGGGTAGCTTGATGTTAATCATAGATCAATGGAGCGTGTATGGTTAACCGACACATTGATTAGGTGGTTGCTACATTGGGTGTACCAAGCTAATTTGCATGGTTATTCACACCTTATTTATGATCCTCAACATCCCAGTCACAAACTTGAAGGGCACAATCGAGATTTAAACATCCCATTGAATTGTTCAATGAATCTCAAAAGATCTAGGAGTTTCAATTCACTTAAAACCTAAAATTTCTTTTTCGTTTTTCTTGGCGGAAATTGGTAAATCGTCATTTACCTACCTTTAAATATTTTGCAGTTTGGATTACGGCATCCCTCTTCCAAATTGTAAAATATTGTGTTGGGTCCTAGCCTTAATATTTCATTTGGGTGTTATATTAAGGACTAAATCAACTAATTTGAATTTCTCCCATTGTAGATGTCTAGTTCAGACAACTTTGGTCTTCCCAAATCATTGGGAACAAGTTTTCCTCTTGAAGATGATGTCCCGCGGTTGGATCGTGGAAGTCATATTTCACTTCCTCCACCTCCTCCAATATGTACTTAACGTACAAGTTCAAAGACTTGAAAAATTCATGGTCACTCAAGCCCTACTTGCAATGAAACATCAAGATGGAAGGCCTGTGTGTACGCACGTTGTGACAACCCGAAATTTATCCCGTCATTTTTAACCTCTTCTTCCGTTAATAAAACCCGCTTTATTAATTGTCCGTTAACCTTTTGGACTAGGTTAAATAAATTGGGACTTTTATTAAGACTTCGCAAGGGTAAGAACAGATTATAAACACCCTCAGTAAACCCTTGAAAAGTTTTAATTACAACCAAGTCAAAATACGACCATTTAATCGGGTGCGACCAAAAGCCCCGTTTAACGTCACTATCGGGTAGATTTCCTCCGAGCCACAAACTCAAACCCTATATAAGGGTGAGTGGACTCCATTTGAAACTTTTCCACCCTCTCTCTACTCTCTCTCTCTCTCTCTCTACAAGTTGCTTTCGATCCAAAAACCGCCCATTTCGAGCCCCAAACTAGTGAGTGATCTACCCTAACTTGTTGTTTAGCTCATTTAACATGAAAATTCGTGTTTAAGACATCCAATAAGGGCCAAATCATGTGTTTACGGCCCAAGAACACTCTTGGACCGTAAACACCAATAAGTGGGGTTTTGAAGCCCCAAAACCCTTCCAAATCACTCCTAGGGCTTAGATATGACTTGTGGACTTACACATACGAGCTTAGAATACCAAGACCTTTCATTTTGAGGAGAAAACATGAGTTTATGGCACAAGAACACTCTTGGACCGTAAAACCCTCTTCATGGGCCGTGAACACCTTTTAAGGTGTTAAAATTTCCCTTAAACACCTCCTAAGGCTTGGGAAAATGTCTAGAATCAACCACAAACGAAGTAGGGGCTTTTCAGTTTCACCCCAAATCAAATCCAATTCTTAGACTTGAAAAGTGTTTGCCCGACGTCACTCTTTGTATCCCACTCATCGTGATAGAAATCGTTGGGAACCCTAACTTCATAGACGAACCGTAGGAATCGCTAACTGAACGAAACGGAATCCGCATCCCGTAAGTGAAGGTTTGTTAGAATGCCAAGCAAAGACCAGAGTTCACTTGGGCGTGCGGGGACCAACCGAGTAGGAAGCACCCTCATTCCTCTACCCGATTGTTCATGTCTACTTCCTTGCCTAAACCCTAATTTTGGGACGAAATTCCCTCTAACGGGGGGATGACGTGACAACCCAAAATTAATCCCGTCATTTTTAACCTTTTCTTCCGTTAATAAAACCCGCTTTATTAATTGTCCGTTAACCTTTTGGACTAGGTTAATTAAATTGGGACTTTTATTAAGACTTCGTAAGTGTAAGAACAAATTAGAAACACCCTCAGTAATCCCTTGAAAAGTTTTAGTTACAACCAAGTCAAAATACGACCATTTAATCGGGTGCGAACAAAAGCACCGTTTAACGTCAGTATCGGGTAGATTTCCTCCGAGCTACAAACTCAAACCCTATATAAGGGTGAGTGGACTCCATTTGAAACTTTTCCACCCTCTCTCTACTCTCTCTCTCTCTCTCTCTAAAAGTTGATTTCGATCCAAAAACCGCCCATTTCGAGCCCCAAACTAGTAAGTGATCTACCCTAACTTGTTGTTTAGCTCATTTAACATGCAAATTCGTGGTTAAGACATCCAATAGGGGCCAAATAATGTGTTGACGGCCCAAGAACACTCTTGGACCGTAAACACCCATAAGTGGGGTTTTGAAGCCCCAAAACCCTTACAAATCACTCCTAGGGCTTAGATATGACTTGTGGACTTACACATGCGAGCTTAGAACACAAGGACCTTGCATTTGAGGAGCAAACATGAGTTTACGGCCCAAGAACACTCTTGGACCGTAAACCCCTATTCATGGGATGTGAACACCTTTTAAGGTGTTAAAATTGCCCTTAAACATCTCCTAAGGCTTGGGAAAATGTCTAGAATCAACCACAAACGAAGTAGGGGCTTTAAACATCAAAGAAACCAAGGACCTAGGAGTTTACGGCCATAAACCCCCCAAGGATTGTTCCATGCGCCGTAAACTCCATAAAATGGCCATATGATGCCCCTAACACCCCTTATGACTTGTATAATTGACTAGAAAAAAGTATGAACCATCAAAACACAAAAGGAAGGGACTAGTAAGAGTTTACGGTCGTAAACTCTATGTTTACAGCCGTAAACTCCCATGAATGGTCTATTTGAGGACTTAGTCACTTCCTATACCCTAGATTTGAACCTAGCCTAATTCCACAAGTGATATAAGACCTTTAAGAATCCAAGAACGCACCACCCATGAGTTTACGACCATAAACTCATGGGGATATGGTCTTAGGGCCGAAAGCTCCATAAAGAGTTTACTCTTGAAGAGTAAACTCCCTAACAAGACCATACACTCCCTTATTGCAACCCACTAGCCTCCTAGCACTTGACCAAAGTGTTTTCCGCACATTAGGATGCGTTTACGTGTTTAATTGGTATTATAAACACTAATGGTATGTAAACATATGCCTTCATATGTTAATAGGTCACTAAGTGTGTTCAAGTCCTTACTTGGCACTGAGCACCCAACCGACACTTCTGTCCGATCCACCCGCAACACGTGAGTTCATACCCCTGAATGAACCTTTTAATGATTTTAACTGCTTTTATAGGCGGGGAATACAAGTTGATCTATACAGTTATTATATAAATCACATGTGATTGATTACTGTATAGCAAAATGGATTTTCGTATGTTATATTGTTTTATCCAGCTTAAGATTTTCCAATCTCGCTTTCAACTGTTGTTAACGGTTTTTCCAAAGGTTTTTCTTCACTTAATCTGTTTTATACAAATCATTTTCAAAGTTGTTATGAAAGGTTTTTTTTCAAAGGATTCCAAAGATTTTCAAACTTGTTTTACAAACTGACATCAAGTCGTAAATTTCTTATGTGTAAAGGTTTTCCAAAGTTTTCATCAAAGTTTTCTTCTATGCTTTTACCTCGTTAAATGCATGCCTGTATTTGTATAGTTATATAAATAATGTTTAAAGGACTTAGGAAGGCTAGTTCGCCTTATTTCCTTTTCCTTGTTTGGATATGGTCTGGTGGGTATCAGTTATCTGTCTGAAGGTCGTTTAAACATTAATTATATATCATGTATACATATATGGACATAAAGGTTTCCATCGACCAGTTCATTTCCCTTGGGTAGCAAGGGCATCCTCCCACTCTTCATTCATAGATCAGAGACACTAGTAACTACTATAGGAATAGTTAGGAGATTCTAACCACTCTTTCTAGTTCAGAGAATTCCAAAGGAGTCAGTTCATTCGTGAGTCTATATCGTTATTCCAGTACTTACAATAGAATTCAAAATACGAGATGCATCTTCAAGACACGGATCTCCCCATCGTCAAGTTGGTAACCAGAGTCTCCTGGAGGGAGAGCGTGCATTGTGCGTATAGATCTATACGGGACTGACACTCCCGCACCTTGACTGCTAGCTACAGTCCACGGCCTACCAAGCCAAGGGGTGACAAATGTCACATTTATTCCGACGCTTGCAGGGCGTCAAGTACTCTAGTGTCAATCAGTATGGTTACGAGTATCTCCATGTTTACCTTATAATTCATGGCCTTAAGGTAACGAAAAATTTAACATTGTATTCTTGAAACAATCCACTTAGGATTTCCCTTTGTTTTAGACCTTGCTACCTGTATCGTTCATTTGATACTGTCTAGGGTCTGTGTTTCATTACTTTAGACCTTGCTAGCTGTATCGTTCATTTGATATTGTCTGGGGTCTGTGTTTCATTGTTTTAGACCTTGCTAGCCGTATCGTTCATTTGATACCGTCTGGGGTCTGTGTTTCCTTTTGTTAGACTGAGCCAGGCATATCGTTCATGCGATACTCTCCTGGATTCTATGATTTCTTTTGCCTTAGTCAGCAGTATAACTGCTGAGGCATATATTATTTTCCCCTAGTATTTTTACTAGTGATATTCTCCTACTTTCTTTAAAGTCAAATACCGTATTTTGGTAATGATAGTATTTTAGGGAAAATTACTCTTTAAAACATAACTCTGTCGAGTCTTGGTAGAAGACTGCTTTTATTTAGAAAATATAGGATTTTCTGGAAAGGACGCTAATACACCGTAGATTCTAAACTACTACCTTTCATAAAGTTATTTTGAATAAAATGCTTACTTACACAAATGACACTAAATACTTATGAACTCACCAACATTATAAAACGTTGATACTTGCTTTCAAAATAACTTGTATACTCAGGTCAGCGATAGACAGGTACATCCGAGGAGCTTTGTGAAGACAGCCTAGTACCGAGCTGCATCTATGTTATGTTTTGTAATTACTATGATATTACTATAACATGTTACCGATGTAAAACTATTACTATTAATGAAATGGTTGTTGTACTTTGATTACTATACTGCACATGTTGTGATACTTGACATGACGTCATCCACCCCAGAACGTTTCTGCCGTTCCAGTTTTGGGGTGTGACACACGTCTTGGAGATGAAGTCACATATTGACAGGCTGAGAGTATTGGGTGTCGTTGTCTCGAGGAAGTTGGCGGTTGACTAGGTTCTTCGGTTACTTCCTGAGTCATATAGTAAGTTCATTAAGGACTACTATGTGACGGACCACGACATGACCCTTATTAATCTTACCTGTTTGCTTGTTGTTGTTGAATTAGCAATGATTTGGCGAACTGGAAAAGCAAATTTGATTGGAAGATCTACTCCCCAAACTTCCATGCACATTGACAATGGAAACATTGGAAGTCCAGAAAAGATTTCTCTTTTCAAGGGAATGAGAAAGGCTAAGTCTGAGATTGTCCTGTGTACCATTCCCAAAGAGTATATATGTTTCTATTGCCACGAAAAGGGGCATTGGTTGCGAAGTTGCCCTGACTACCTAAAAGATCTGAAAAAAGGTAGAATCAAAAATTTTGACTTTGTTTCAGGTAAGTCTACTATCTAACTCTATTAAGTTCCTAATTGTTGATTCTTAATACATGATGTGACAATGTTGCATTTTGATGCTTTGTGGGATCATGCAAAGGGAAGGAAACTTAAAGGAAGAGTATGTTGAATCTGATCGCGAAAATGGAGTTCTATCGCATGGTTCGATGATCGGATTTTTGAGCTACTGCGTAGGAGTTATGGTAGATTGCTAGGAAATATGTAATAACATAGTTTTCAATTTTAATTGCATTGTAAGGAAATTTTTTTCCGCATTTTATAAATAAATAAAATTTTGTTTTATTTTATTATATCTCCTTGCAACGGCATTTATGAAAATTGATGTTTGTATGTTTCTATGTTTAGCAATGGATTTGATTCTTTCGTTTGTGGTAGTGTCAAAATTTACCAAATAAGGAAAGATTCTCATCAGCTAAGTTTCAATTGGACAGAAACTTGGAATTATGCAAGTTATATTGTATGATGAATGAGAATTTTCATCTTTTTTAAATTAAGACTAATTCCTTATTCACATGTATATGTGATTCAAGTGAAGGACTAGGGGATCGGGTACACTGGGTGTGCGCTGGTTAAGATCCACCACAAGGATTGATAAGACTATTGATCATGATTTACTAAAGTTTAGTAAACTTGGTTATGCTTACAAGTTTAAGTATAATTTTGAACCATTGGAAAAGGATTCAATGTATGGCAGAACGAATGAGAATAATCAAATTAGCCAGAAAGATAAAAGTTTCTCCAATCTGAAGAGATGGGAGAGTACTTTAGTTTCGTGTTTTATGATCATCTTAATGATTATGGATAACCATATCACAATTGATCCTCTATGGATATCTTAGTGCATTTATATGGCTAAGAAGAGGAATCGTGAATTGTTGAAATGGTTATATCAAGAAGATGAGTCATACTTCGTTCCCGAAACAAGTCTTAGAGTCATACTCAAAGATTGTAACCTTGAGTGACATAATCTTAAAAAAGGTTTAAAACACTCAACAAATGTAGTGTAAAAGTTCTCTACTCTTGTACACTTGAAATTGGTAAGTTGTGATGTTTTTGGATAAAACAAAGACAAACTAAGGCCAATTTTGTGAAGTGTTTGTCTTGATAAGAATCCGCACTAACTCTTAAATATTTGATTTGTCAAGGAATGATTCATGACAAGAGAATCTTATATGTCATGAGGTCAGTGGGAGTCTTAAAGATCTTGAAAGTTTCAAGAACTAATCAAGAGTAAACCTATTGTTAAACACTAGCACCCGACTTGAGGTTTATAACCTATTGTGTTGACATATTCTTATTTACGTGCCCATTCTAGTTAAACTTGACTATGCTTGTGAGTTCTATGAGTTCTCAGTTGTTTTCATAACAACTTGGAGGTAATGGCAGGCCCTTGTGCTGCCAGGTGGCAAGAAATTAAGATTGAATAAATTCAGTCCATATGAGTTTAGATTTGTCACTAACCTTGTCTTGTGATAATGGTTATGACAAATTGACATGGATAGGAACACACACACACACCATAAAATATAAGTTTTATAAGGTTTCTCTCCGATTCATAAAAATGATGGTGAGGAAACGCTTTCACTAAGTAGATTTTAAGAAGATAGCAATTGTGATATTTGCATTCTCCAATTCAATTATGATTACAGCATCCCTCTTCATAATTTGAATTGTGAGAAATGGAAAAGGGTCTAAACATTTGAGACTTATTGTTGTAAGTTTTAAAATTGTTAAGACACACATGTGACCTATCTAAGGAAAAGTGTATGATTTTGAGAAGCATAGATAAAGTTTTATCGAAGCATCTCGTATTAGAAATCTGAACTTTGGTAAGAAAGTCAATAAGTATTGATTTATAGAAATCCAATGGATTTCTAAATACATGTCAAAGCTAGTGGGACCATAAGTGTTATGCTGGTAAGTTAATAATTATTATGCTAGTGGGAACATAATTATTATGGTAAGTGTTGCAAGTTGGCAATGTTAATTATAGAAAACAAAAGTTTCAAGTCGTAGGGTTTGAAAAGTTGTTTTGCTATAATTAAGGGAGATAAATTTATACTTCATTTCAAATCTAAAAGCTTAGATTGAGATTTTAATCAATTTTAGTCAAATATATATGAATGTTATGGAAATTCTATATATGGAAATGTTATTTGCGTTCTCAAAATTTGATTATGATTACGGCATCCCTCTTCATAATCAAAATTATGAGAACATGGCAAATAGAAATATTGTAGCAAAGGACTGATTAAGTATCATGTCTTTATGTTAGACATTATGAATCGTATCCCATATTCTTCGGGTATAGGATCGATTGCATATGCTATAGTATTCTCGTGTTTTAATTTTCCAAATGCCTAGGCCATTTAGAGGGAAAAGGAATAGAACCGGATATGACTAAAGTAGTTAAACAACTGTTAAGGACAATCTAAGGTTCGCCAAAGATTGGTCGCTTAAGGACAATTTGAAGTATAGTAAATGAAGGACCATATTGACATAATTAGGAATAGATAGGAGTCTATTAATAATGAGTTGTCATATGGCAATTTTGGAATGTTTCCATATTGGGAGTTGAAAAATAGATAAGAAAGTTAGAAAGTTTTATGCAAGAAGGATGTTCAAAGGAATATACTTTGAATTTGAGACTTCATTTCCATTGAATTGTCTTATAACAATCTCCAAAGGAATATTTTGTAATATCATTGGTCAAGTCTCTGTGACTTTTGGCACCTAGACATTACAAAAGAATCAGTGTATGATAGTTTAGAATCTAACACTTTCTAGCAGTGACAAGAATTAGGAATTCTTACACTTGCAATAAGGATTTGGAATTTTGAAATAAGCATCATTGAAATGTTTATCAATTGATCTATTTCACAAAGTAAGGACCATAGACGAACATAGTGTGCATGATTGAAGCATGACATAACTATTGTTTAGACAAACATAGTGTGCATGCTTGGAACATGTCATAACTATTGTTTTAATTCAAGTATTAAGTTGATTATTCGAAGTATTATACAATGAATGATGAGTAATTAATATGGCACAAAAGTTTTGGTGCCATATAAGATTATTATTATTCTTGTGTTTCACTTTGCATGTTTTGACTTCCCGAATAACTAGGTCATTCAAACCATCCACATTCGATCATACTTTGGAAGTAGGTATTGAGGCAAGACTGTCATGAATGGGTCTGTAATTTGTATAGGACAAGGTGGCTGTAGCGTTCATGAGTACTCCTGGAATAAGATTCAGAATCCTTCACGATTGCCCCACCTCCCAAACCAATACCTGCATCTTCCCAATATCGGTGGTACTCACCTCCTAGATAGGCATAGGAACCATCCCACTAGTGTCAACCTTATAGGATAAGGCCAACCTAGTAACCCAATGAGCCATGTGTATCATGCTTGAAGGTGTAGACCCTAGAGCCATGCTAGATAAGTAGAGAGCAAGAGCAAAAGGAAGATGAAGGACAACCTCTGTCTGAGTGAGGCACCACATATAGAAAAGGACGCCTGAGGGAATC
The DNA here is from genome assembly GCF_002870075.4 of Lactuca sativa. Classification (NCBI taxonomy): domain Eukaryota; kingdom Viridiplantae; phylum Streptophyta; class Magnoliopsida; order Asterales; family Asteraceae; genus Lactuca; species Lactuca sativa. The sequence continues at coordinate 169,155,572 of NC_056623.2, forward strand.
TGGTCACACTCTTTTCTATGAAAAATGGTGTAAGCGACCAATCAGTGAATCAACCGATAGATATGAGAACGGAAGGCGCTCTCATTGGCTGTCCTGGAGACATCGGTCCCTCAAGCATGGGCCCATACATATATGTAGTTGTACTCATTTGGTGGAGTAGTAATATAGCTGTCAACATAAGAATAAAAATGACGAATCAGAATCTCCTTAGTAGTATAAATCCCTAGACGCCTCCCCAACTTAATCAGACTGCAGGAGCGGGATACGCCTCCCTGTAGAAAAGTAAAAGCTGATGGACCAGCCCATTGTGTCGACTCCTTATTGAAGTGGACCTTAGAAAAGAACTCCCAGCAAAACTCCTTATAGCTTACATCTCGAACCCCAATAACCCGCCCCCATCTATGGCAAACAAAACTCTCAAGACCGTTATCATCCCGCAATACACAGGTAAGAAACGGCGACAATCGAGTTGTCAACCTATAATCGTCCGGCATCCTCCAGGAAAGAGCCTAGGGAATACTAATCTTCTTGGAAAGAACAGTAGTAAGATGAGAAAGGAAAGAGCTCCGATCAAGAAGATCATCAGGGAACACTAGGAAAGGATGTGAAGGCCAGTTCAAAGGTAACTAACCCGAAACTTGTCGACATCGTCTAGCCATACTTGTAGGAAAATAGGCCGAAAAGTAGTTAGGAATAAGTTAGGACACATAAAAACTGCATTAAGTGGTGAAATGGATCAGACAGGCCAGATGCATGTTGCGTGCGAGTGCACGCGACGCGCATGCATATGTGCGGCACACCTCAAGAACACTAAGAACAACAGGCATGGAAACATGTTGTTCCGTTCCATTTTCAACCTAAAAACCATATAGAGGTTTTTGGCTAGTCCTTTAGAACACATATAGGTATCTCATTTCATCTAAAACAACACAAATTTGCAGAATTAGTTAAAAAAATTCGAAAATTTAGAAACTCAAAATGAGAATCAATAGATAAATTAAACCCAAAATTGAGTTATAGGTAGTAAAAATCGGTAGTATAAGATGCTCTAGTGATCCTCTATTTCAAGAAAACTAACACAAACTTATCAATTCATAAAAATCTCCAAAAACCCTAAAAGCTCGAAATTTAGCCCAAATTTTAAGTTAAGATTTAGTATAGAGGTTGCCTAGAAGTAGAGTGATCGAATGAGATGAAGAAATCGAAGAATAGAGGCAGGCACGTGAAGTGTGCCTCGAGCGTATGGGACCAAGTCGAGACAAAGATGAATGAGACAGAAGGAATGCTTAGGAAAAGTTCGAATGAAGTCAAAATTTGACTTTAATGCTGATCTACAAGTGTGTGGCGCGTGTATCGTATGCCCGATGCGTCTAATGAATATTTTTAAATTTTACACTTTTCATCGCCAAAAGCATTAGATGACCGAGATACTAAAACCCTTTAGGAGTTTGACTTAATTAATAGATTAAGGGAAAGGAAGAAGGATTTCCTTGAAGTAGTAGGAAAAAATCATTTATAATATAGGTTGCTAGGGAAGCAATAGTAGCGTGCTATAATTAGTAAATTATATAGATTGTTAGGGAAGTAACAGTAATATGGAAATAATTAGTAAATTATAGGTCGCTAAGAAAGCAACGACATAATAATAAGAAATAAATGACAAAGATACCAATAAACTCTTTAAGTATCAAAGCGATAAGAATACAAGATGCTAGGAGAGCAATTGTAGTGCCCTACAAATAGACTAGTAGTGTTAACCCCTTAGGAACACCAAATAACCTTCTTGTCGATATTTCAGGAAAACAACCCTGCTATGTTAACCTTGATTGACCCGACCACCATTCAGACCATGACTCAACGTCAATTCTTTGACGCATTAGGAAATCTCAGAGCTAACAAAGAAGAGGGAAGCAATAAGGAAGGTAGTCAATTAACAAGAATCTCTAGGAGTATCTCAACAGTAATTCGAGATCATTCTTTGAATATAGGGGATTAGATAGTGTGATCTATTGGGCGATGCTGAGGATCACCAAGTTCTTTCGGATGATTTCGTGTGCATCTATCCATTGGTGGATATGCATGATCAAAATCCAAAGGTGCATCCTTAAATATTTCATCTGTATCTGAACCTTCACATGCATTAGACATATTATCAGTCATATCATGAAAAACATTAGTTTGACCATTCAAATTAGAAGAAATATATCCAGTTTGCTCCCCCTCGAAAATTTGATTGACATTTTGTTGCTCCCACTCAACATAAGCAGTCGAACCTCTATACTCCCCCTCGACATCAACATTTGAATTTCGATGCTCCCCCTGAACATCAATATTCAAATTCAAGTGACCCCCTCCACTTGATCACCTTGCAACGTTGATTGTCTATCGACATGTATCAGAGAGTTTGATGTAGAATGTAAATCAGCATAGTCCTGAGTTATTGTCAAATCATCATAATGCTTCGCTGCCTCAGGAATATGATTATCATCAGCATGAATTTATGCATTTATTTTCCTGTCAGGAACACCAAAGATTAAGTCATAATCAAAATCCAAAGAATTCGTAATTTGTGACTCATCATTCATTTCAGTGATAATTGGCTTTTGTTCAAATGTGTCACACCCCAAAACCGATAACGGCGGAATACGTTTCGGGGTGGATGACGTAGTGAACAGTATCATCACAATTGCATAATAGTAGAAACAAGAAACATACAACCATAGCATTATATAGTGAATTTAATTACAAGTGTGTTTTGTAATGTTTAACAATTACCCAAAAGTAAATCAAAAATAAGAGATGGGTCTTGTGTACTCCACCTTCTGCAAAAATGATGCGTCTGTACCTGTCTATCTTTGACCTGAAGATACAAGTTATTTTGAAAACGATTATCAGCATAAAGCTGGTGAGTTCATAAGAATTTAGTGTGAGTTTTGTATACAAAGCATTAGTACGAAAAATGTATCATTTATATTCATAAGTAGTAGAAATTTAGAAAAATCCCATATTTTTCCAGAAATACATTTTAAGTGACAATCTGTGAAAAGTATACATTTCTTCATTTCTTTGAAACCATTTATAGTAAAGTATAACGGCAAATCTCCAAATAGTAAATGTGATAGAATAGGTTAGGCCTGAAATTAGTGATAGAGGTGCAAACTTCCTTTAGTGATAGATACTTACTTACTTCGGGATGTAGTTTATCATTTAGTGTAGTATTTTAGAGTAGTTGTAGTGTATTCTTTGTATATCACTATTAGTGAGGATAATAGAGGATCCCTTGACCTTCCCGGTCATGCACAATATAGTGAAGTAGTGGCATCCCTGGGCCTGCACGGCGCGGACTGAGATTAACAGTCGGGATGTAATAGCGTCTGCCCCGTATAGATCTATACATGTAGAGTCGTCTTCCTGCTGGAAAACTCCGGGCATAGTGGATAGCGAATAGAGTACCTCGTAGTGGATTAGCGTATTATTGTTTGTTTAGTGTTTTCCTTATTGTTATAGTGTAGTAATCCTTTAGTATTGATCATAGTGTATTCTCTTACTAGTATATCGTCTAGTAATAGTGAGTATTATAGTGTAGATAGTAATGACTTTAGCGAGTAGTAGCTGTAGCAACCGTAACCATACCTATTATGGTTATCTTAGTGGGGATGGTTCTTAGCACGTTAGTGACTTTATCGTTAAGTGAAAGCAGTAGCATTTGTATCCCATACTGATATACAGTTTATATAACTAAGAATTCAACGACAGTCGGACGGATAACTGCTACCCTAAGCCCACAATCAAACAAGAACAGGAAATAAGGCGAGATATCGGTCCTAAGTCCTCCAAGTCTTACTTATATAAATATATCAGAGTGGTTACATTTTCTAAGTAAATTGATTAAGTAAGAGTATTTTCCCAAAAGAACATTTAAATTCTGAATTACTGTTTACAAATAGTTTGAAAAGGGTAAAACCCGTTTTTAAAGCATAGGGACAAATCACGTGTGATTTGAACTAAGGGTAGTGAATCACATGTGATTAATCCTTGCAACATGGAAATCGTTCTGTAAAACTTTACATAAACATTTGTAAGCAACTTGTATCTCCCCCCTAAAACATTTAAAACATTTGAAAGATTCATTAAGGGGTATGAACTCATCTGAAATCGCGGAAATCGGGCGAATCGAGTAAATCGGGTAATAGTGTCGATTGAGCGTTTGGTACCAAATAACCACTTGAACACCCTTTTAGGACCCTAATGTCATATGAAATATGTATTTCACAAGAAGTTAATCATCTTATGCTTTTCATTATAGTATTTGGACATTCTAGTGTCGTTTTCGGGGTTTTAAGGCCTAGAAAGGGTTCCCGGGAGTGGTACAAGGCCATGGATGATTTACGGGAGGGTCCTTGAGTTCACTCTCTTAGAGTTTATGGCCTAAAAGCCATTCTTTGGAAGTTTACGGCCGTAAGCCCCCTAGGCTTGGCCGTAAACTCTTGTGACACTCCAAAATGTGTGTTTAAGGCCTTATCTCACTTCCTTGATTTAGTGGTGTGTGTTTTGGACCAAGAGGGAAGGATTAAACATCATAATTTGTGTCATTTTTAGGGAGTTTACGGCCAAGACTTGTTCTTGGGCCGTAAACTCCTATAGACCCTTCAAGATGTAGGTTTTACTTGTACAACATGGTCCCAAATGGCTTAGAAAAATGCTAGAAGGCCCTATAGTGAGTTTGGAACAATTTGGCACACATTTTTGGGGAGTTTACGGCCCAAGAACATCCTTGGCCGTAAACTCTTCATTTGGTATCAAAATGAGGTGTTTAATGGTACAACACACTTCCAAAGGCCTTAGATAAATTCCTTTCATGCATTAGGGTAGTTTAAGGACTTGTTTGACACAATTTCTTGGGTGTTTACGGCCCAAGCTTAAGCTAGGCCGTAAACTCCTCTTTTTGGCCTCAAATGGAGTTGTTTGGTGCATTAAAGTGTTCCTTGGAGTCAAGTTTAATTTACCAAACATCCTAGAAGTGTTTTTAGGGCTTAAAACATAGATTTATGGGGTGTTTGAGGTGTTTACGGCCTAAGCACATGCTTGGGTCGTAAACTCCTTTTTAAGCATCAATTTCTAGTGTTTTAATGTCCAAACTCTTCTAGTTATAAGCCTTAATTAGTATACTAACTCACAAGAAGGAAAAACTTGGTCTTTGGCTTGGTTTTGGGGGTTTACGGCCTAAGGAGCTTCTTAGGCCATAAACTCCTTTATGGTCCTTGATTTCTATGATTTTGGCCCCTAAATTCAATGAAGCATGACTAGATTAAGATAGAGGATGAGTACTTACGTTTGGAAGTCGGAAATTAGCGGAAATCGGGGCCGATTTCGAGTCTAGAGAGAGAAAGTAGAGAGAGAGTGGGTGTGTAGTAAATGAGTGTTCAAATGTTGTGCACACCCATTGCATATGTCTCGGGTATCGCACCCGATACACGGCTACCCGATGTTTAAAGTTAACTGGGTTAAAACTTTTTACCCGGGTGAAGTGGTTGAAAAGGTAAAACAACTCTATTAGGTTAAACGGGGTTAACACAAACGAGTTATATTTCTTATGATAATATTAAGCCATGCATAAATTTAGATATTCGGATATTGATGATTCCAAATATTACATAAAATAACGTATAGTGACACGTTCCGTTAGTGAAAATGGGATTTGTGACGGAATTAGATTTGGGGTTGTCACATCATCCCCCCGTTAGGGGAATTTCGTCCCGAAATTTAGGATACAACAGATACGTTACTACAATACTACTAAGCAAAGAGATGAGGATATTTGAGTTTCATTTGATCCTCGCGCTCCCAAGTGAATTCCGGTCCTCGCTTGGCGTTCCACCGAATCTTCACAATTGGAATGCGGCTTTGTTTCGTCCGTTTTACTTCACGATCCAAAACCTCAGCAGGTTCTTCCATGAAGTTGAGATTCTCGTTGATCTCGATCTCGTCGAGGGGTATCACAAGAGTCTCGTCAGACAGACATTTCTTCAAGTTTGAGACGTGAAAGGTAGGATGTATGTTACTTAGCTCGTGGGGTACGTTTAGTTTGTAAGCTACAGGGCCGATTCTGGCAAGAATCTCAAAAGGCCCTATGTACCTTGGGTTTAACTTTCCACGCTTCCCAAAGCGTATCGTGCCTTTCCAGGGCGAGACCTTCAGAAGGACTCGGTCTCCCACCTGGAATTCCAAGGGTTTTCTTCGTTTGTCGGCGTAGCTTTTCTGTCGATCCCTAGCGGCTTTTAGTCGTTCACGTATTTGTACAATCTTCTCAGTCATCTCTCGAATGATCTCTGGACCAGTGAGGGCGCTGTCAGGAACTCGTCCTTTAGCTAACTGAGTGTCCCCCACCTCGGCCCAGCACAACGGGGATCTGCACTTTCGGCCGTAGAGGGCTTCGAATGGAGCTGCCTTGATGCTCGTGTGATAACTATTGTTGTAGGAAAACTCCACAAGAGGTAAGTGTGTATCCCACGATTTCCCGAAGTCGATCACACAAGCTCGCAGCATGTCTTCTAAGGTTTGGATCATCCTCTCACTTTGCCCGTCAGTCTGCGGATGATAGGCTGTACTCATATCCAGCCTCGTCCCTAGTGCCTTTTGTAATGATTGCCAAAATATAGAGGTGAATCTACTATCTCGGTCTGATATAATAGATATAGGGACGCCATGCAATCGCACTATTTCTTTTATATAAGTCCTAGTGAGCTTTTCCATCTTATCCGTCTCTTTGATGGGTAGGAAATGGGCGGACTTGGTCAACCTGTCCACGATGACCCAAATGGTATCTAATCCACCTGCTGTCTTGGGCAGCTTGGTGATGAAGTCCATTGTGATTCGCTCCCACTTCCATTCTGGAATTTCTGGTTGTTGGAGGAGTCCTGATGGCTTTTGACATTCTACTTTGACCTTCGCGCAAGTAAGGCACTTACCTACAAAGGTAGCGATCTCCGCTTTCATGTTTGGCCACCAGTATAACTTTTTGAGATCCAGATACATCTTATCTGAACCCGGGTGGACAGAGTAACGAGTGTTGTGTGCTTCCCTCATAACCAAATCTCTGAAACCTCCATGGCGTGGAGTCCAGATTCGGTCCATAAAGTAATAGGTTCCGTCACCCTTAACCTCCAGATTTTTATCCATTCCGCACAGGGATTCTCCCGTCACGTTTCCAGGCTTTAAAGCTTCCAACTGAGCCTCTTTGATCTGCATGGATAGATGTGAATGTATAGTCATTGTCAACGACTTGGTTCTTCGTCCGGAATATTCTTTTCTGCTCAGGGCGTCCGCTACTACGTTGGCTTTCCCCGGATGATATCTAATTTCACAGTCGTAATCGTTAAGTAATTCGACCCATCGACGCTGTCTCATGTTGAGTTCTTTTTGGTTTAGTATATGTTGGAGGCTTTTATGATCAGTGTACACCACGCTCTTTGTCGCATACAGATAGTGCCTCCAGATTTTTAATGCGAAGACGACCGCTCCTAACTCGAGGTCGTGAGTAGTGTAGTTCACTTCATGGTTCTTTAGCTGTCTTGAGGCATAGGCGATAACCTTGCCTCGTTGCATCAAGACACAACCGAGCCCCTGATTGGATGCATCGCAGTATACGACGAAATCTTCTGTCCCTTCGGGAAGGGATAATACTGGTGCGGTGCATAGGGCTCGCTTCAGGGTCTGAAATGCCTTCTCCTGTTTCTCTTCCCAGTCGAATGATACGCCCTTCTGTGTTAGCATGGTGAGAGGTTTCGCAATCCTAGAGAAATTTTGGATGAACCGACGGTAGTAGCCAGCGAGGCCTAGAAATTGACGAATTTCCGTAGGCGTCTTTGGTGTTGACCAGTTCTCAATAGCTTTGATTTTGGAGGGGTCCACGTGGATTCCGTCTTCACTGACCACGTGCCCTAAGAATTCAACTCTCCGGATCCAAAACTCGCACTTAGAGAACTTTGCATACAACTTCTCGGATCGCAGGGTTTCTAGGACTAATCGTAAATGATTTCTGTGCTCTTCCTCGCTTCGAGAGTAGACAAGTATGTCGTCAATAAAGACGATGACAAACTGATCTAGATATGGACGACATACCCTATTCATCAAGTCCATGAATACCGCGGGGGCGTTAGTCAGTCCAAAGGGCATCACTACGAACTCAAAATGCCCGTAGCGGGTTCGGAAGGCTGTCTTCGGGACATCTTCCTCTAACACCCGTAACTGATGATACCCCGATCTAAGATCAATCTTGGAGAAGTAACTTGCTCCTTGGAGTTGGTCGAATAGGTCGTCGATACGAGGGAGGGGATAGCGATTTTTGATCGTGAGTTTATTACGTTCCCTATAATCGATGCACATCCGAAATGACCCATCCTTTTTCTTCACGAACAAGACTGGAGCTCCCCAAGGTGAGAAGCTCGGTCTTATAAAGCCCTTGCTGAGCAGTTCGTTGAGTTGACCGGATAGTTCTTGCATTTCCGCGGGCGCTAGACGGTAGGGCGACTTAGCTACGGGGGTAGCTCCTGGGATTAGGTCGATTCTGAATTCAATCTGTCGTTTAGGAGGTAGGCCTGGAAGATCCTCCGGAAAGACGTCAGGAAAATCGCATACTACAGGAATGTCTTTTGGATCTTTCGATTTCTGGTTAGTGTCGACGACGTGAGCAAGAAAGGCGCGATATTCCTTGCGCAAGTATTTCTGAGCCTGAATACTAGAGATGATACGAAGGTTTGTACTTGGCTTATCTCCGTATATCACTAGGGTCTCTCGATTCGGAAAGTTCAGGCGAATGGTTTTCTCAAAGCATAGGATGTCGGCGTAGTGAAGGCTTAGCCAATCCATACCAACAATGACATTGAAATTTTTGATTGAGACTGGTATAAGATCGATTAAAAAGGGGTGATCATCTAACGTGAGAGTACAACCTATATAGATTTCGTTAGAGCTTTCTGTTTTCCCATTAGCCATTTCTACGACGAATGTTTCTTTTAGTGGTTGAGGGGTTTGTTTGAGTAAGTGTTTAAAGTCTTGATTTATGAAGCTCCTTTCTGCACCACTATCGAATAAGACACAGGCATAAGAGTTGTTGAGAAGAAACGTACCCGTGACCACCGTGGGATCGGCTACCGCTTCATTGTGACCGATAGCAAGTAACCTTCCAGCTCCCCCAGCATTTGCAGCCTTCGGACAGTTCTTCTTAAAATGGCCCGCTTCACCGCAGCCATAACAAGTTGGGGTCACTCCCGTACCAGGAACCTGTGTGATAGGTTTGGGAGGGGCCTTGCAAAATCGTACAGTATGGCCCTTTCGTCCGCAGTTGGAACACTGCAATTCACGGCATGGACCGTTGTGGTGAAAAGGGCACTTGGGACACTTAGGCAAGTTCCCACTGTAAGCCTTTGGTGGGGCTGGAGCAGCTGGTGCGGCTGGGATGGTGGCAGCATGAACCGCCACAATTTGCTGATCCTTGGGGGCGGTTTGAGTTTTCTTGCCTTTCTTCTTATCCCATCATTTCCTCGTTCTATCAGATGATCCGGATGGTGCAGTGGTTGTTGTGGTTGTTGTTGCTGGAGTGGAGGAGATTTCATGGTTGATCATACTCTGGGCCAATTCCTTGGCACTGTCGAAAGTGGTAGGGCGTGAAGCCAGAACATTTCCTCGATACGGGGGCACTAAACCCCAGATGTAACGCTCAATCTTCTTGCTTTCAGAGGGGATCATGTAGGGACACATAGCCGCCAAGTCGCAAAATCTGGCCGTATAAGCCGTTATGTCGGTCCCTTTCATCTTGAGGTTCCAGAGTTCTTCCTCAAGCTTCTGAACTTCGCCCCTAGGGCAGTACTCTCCTCTCATAAGATCTTTTAGAGTGTCCCAGCCCATGGCATTGGCTGTGACCAAGGAGAGTGCGTTGACATGGCCATTCCACCATGACAAGGCTCTGTTAGTGAGGGTAGCAGTAGCGAACTTGATTTTGCTCTCTTCGGGACAAGAGCACATCTCGAACACAGCTTCGGTTCTTTCGAACCATTGGGACAATGCCAGAATTCCCCCTGTACCATCAAAGAAAGCAGGTTTACAATTCATGAAGTCCTTATAAGTGCATCCCTGCACTCGTTGGTGGACTTCACCAAATCTGGAATTTCCACCACTCGCATCGCCCGAGTTCATTTGGGCCATGGCTGCTGTTACAGCCGCAGTCACAGCCGTTTGGAACAACACTGGGTCGAACTGAGGAGGAGGAGGTGGTGGAGGAGGAGGGGTTTGAGTTTCAGGTCTTCCTCTGTTGGGACGCTTTCGTGGAGGCATCCTTCACTGGAAGATCATAGAAATGATAGCAATAGTAAGAGCCTATTGCGAATATGAATAGAGTGTTTCATGGATTAAATCAACATAATCCAAGATCAGGGTAAGAGTTATAGTAATAGAGAAATCATCTGCCAATATACTGGTATTAATGATGCAACAGAAGTTCATGAAAATTGACCTAGCAGTAGGTCTTACTTCACACCATAGAGAAAATGTTGGCAGTTTAGAGGTTCAACTAGAGTACTTTTAAACTAGGAATGTTTACAGACAAGAGATCTATGGAACATAGAGGTAAAAGGCTAGTCCTTTAAACAAAAGAGTGAGGTAACTAGATGTCTTCTACTGGCGACGATTGCTTGTCGGGCGAACCCTCAGATCCTCTAATTGACGCATAACTTCTTGAAGGTGTCGAGCATGAGTCCTTTGGCGTGCTCGGAGTTCCCTAACTTCAGCTCGGGATGCAGCCAGCTGATGCTGCAGAGCCTCGTTGGTCCTCCTTGTCCTGTCCATGGCTTCTTCGAGTTGGCGAATGCGAACAGTGTTGAGGTTTGAGTTAGCATCCACTTCTACAACTCGACCAATGGCAGCTTGACTTTGCTCAACATTCCTGGCAATTCTTCGGATCATGATGGGCAAAACCCGATCTGCTGATCCCCCTTCGCTTATGTTGTAGAAACTTCGGTCTCCATTGTAAGGTAAAGGCTGACCCTGCTCCTCGCTCCATTGACGCAAGGATATTGCCCACATAGGAGTGGGGCCCTGAAATGTCGGTCGGGGGTTAGGGTTCGGGGCTTCAGGAGGTTGGTTGTTGACTTCTGGTTCGGAGCTCGAGCTGTCCGAGAAGCCTTCAGCATGATGATCATCCAAAGGAATAGGGTAATCGTCGTCTGACTCCTCTTCGAGCCATCCTCCATTGCCCTGGTTCGGAAAGTACGGATCACCGGGTAGATGGAAGCCAGCCATGCTATCTACTCGAGAAAGGGGGAAAAGAAGATTAATAGACGTACTATTCTAGATGCTTATAGGAAGAATCATTACTAGTTGACCCAATACTTGCATAGTGCATACCGATTACATGTGACCGAAGCAAGATAGTCCTTCGAATAAACCACCCTAACTCCAGACCCCCAATCAAACAAGAACAGGGAATGAAGCAAAGGCTGCAGATTCTGAGTCTATAACGCCCTAATCACATGTAATCGTGGTGTATCCACTTAGCAACTATTGTCCTACTAGTAACGACCCTTTTTGTCAACACATACGTATAATCTAGAGATACAGAATACTCTTATAGTATTCTTATGGTAGCGTTATTGTGGTATTGTTGGTAAGTTTTAGACTTGTTGAAACATCACAATCAAACTTAGGCACATGCTAGTCACTCCCAGGAAAACGTAGTTGATCAGGCTACATCATCCTGAATGTGACTATATGTCTCTAAAACCAATTGCGCTGCCCAACAATCTTAATACTTTCGTTTTGTTCTAGGATAATACGGATTCCTGTGTTTTATAGTGATGCGAGTATATATATACTTAGTTAGATTTTTTTTTTTTTTTGATACTTAACAGTATATATTCTTGGTCAGAGTGTTTTAGTCCCGAAGTGTTTATAGTTCGTATATCTTTTATAGGTTGATACACTTGATTCACTATAAACAAAGCTCTGATACCAATCTGTCACACCCCAAAACCGATAACGGCGGAATACGTTTCGGGGTGGATGACGTAGTGAACAGTATCATCACAATTGCATAATAGTAGAAACAAGAAACATACAACCATAGCATTATATAGTGAATTTAATTACAAGTGTGTTTTGTAATGTTTAACAATTACCCAAAAGTAAATCAAAAATAAGAGATGGGTCTTGTGTACTCCACCTTCTCCAAAAATGCTGCGTCTGTACCTGTCTATCTTTGACCTGAAGATACAAGTTATTTTGAAAACGATTATCAGCATAAAGCTGGTGAGTTCATAAGAATTTAGTGTGAGTTTTGTATACAAAGCATTAGTACAAAAAATGTATCATTTATATTCATAAGTAGTAGAAATTTAGAAAAATCCCATATTTTTCCAGAAATACATTTTAAGTGACAATCTGTGAAAAGTATACATTTCTTCATTTCTTTGAAACCATTTATAGTAAAGTATAACGGCAAATCTCCAAATAGTAAATGTGATAGAATAGGTTAGGCTTGAAATTAGTGATAGAGGTGCAAACTTCCTTTAGTGATAGATACTTACTTACTTCAGGATGTAGTTTATCATTTAGTGTAGTATTTTAGAGTAGTTGTAGTGTATTCTTTGTATATCACTATTAGTGAGGATAATAGAGGATCCCATGACCTTCCCGGTCATGCACAATATAGTGAAGTAGTGGCATCCCTGGGCCTGCACGGCGCGGACTGAGATTAACAGTCGGGATGTAATAGCGTCTGCCCCGTATAGATCTATACATGTAGAGTCGTCTTCCTGCTGGAAAACTCCGGGCATAGTGGGTAGCGAATAGAGTACCTCGTAGTGGATTAGCGTATTATTGTTTGTTTAGTGTTTTCCTTATTGTTATAGTGTAGTAATCCTTTAGTATTGATCATAGTGTATTCTCTTACTAGTATATCGTCTAGTAATAGTGAGTATTATAGTGTAGATAGTAATGACTTTAGCGAGTAGTAGCTGTAGCAACCGTAACCATACCTATTATGGTTATCTTAGTAGGGATGGTTCTTAGCACGTTAGTGACTTTATCGTTAAGTGAAAGCAGTAGCATTTGTATCCCATACTGATATACAGTTTATATAACTAAGAATTCAACGACAGTCGGACGGATAACTGCTACCCTAAGCCCACAATCAAACAAGAACAGGAAATAAGGCGAGATATCGGTCCTAAGTCCTCCAAGTCTTACTTATATAAATATATCAGAGTGGTTACATTTTCTAAGTAAATTGATTAAGTAAGAGTATTTTCCCAAAAGAATATTTAAATTCTGAATTACTGTTTACAAATAGTTTGAAAAGGGTAAAACCCGTTTTTAAAGCATAGGGACAAATCACGTGTGATTTGAACTAAGGGTAGTGAATCACATGTGATTAATCCTTGCAACATGGAAATCGTTCTGTAAAACTTTACATAAACATTTGTAAGCAACTTGTATCTCCCCCCTAAAACATTTAAAACATTTGAAAGATTCATTAAGGGGTATGAACTCACATGAAATCGCGGAAATCGGGCGAATCGGGTAAATCGGGTAATAGTGTCGATTGAGCGTTTGGTACCAAATAACCACTTGAACACCCTTTTAGGACCCTAATGTCATATGAAATATGTATTTCACAAGAAGTTAATCATCTTATGCTTTTCATTATAGTATTTGGACATTCTAGTGTCGTTTTCGGGGTTTTAAGGCCTAGAAAGGGTTCCCGGGAGTGGTACAAGGCCATGGATGATTTACGGGAGGGTCCTTGAGTTCACTCTCTTAGAGTTTATGGCCTAAAAGCCATTCTTTGGGAGTTTACGGCCGTAAGCCCCCTAGGCTTGGCCGTAAACTCTTGTGACACTCCAAAATGTGTGTTTAAGGCCTTATCTCACTTCCTTGATTTAGTGGTGTGTGTTTTGGACCAAGAGGGAAGGATTAAACATCATAATTTGTGTCATTTTTAGGGAGTTTATGGACAAGACTTGTTCTTGGGCCGTAAACTCCTATAGACCCTTCAAGATGTAGGTTTTACTTATACAACATGGTCCCAAATGGCTTAGAAAAATCCTAGAAGGCCCTATAGTGAGTTTGGAACAATTTGGCACACATTTTTGGGGAGTTTACGGCCCAAGAACATCCTTGGCCGTAAACTCTTCATTTGGTATCAAAATGAGGTGTTTAATGGTACAACACACTTCCAAAGGCCTTAGATAAATTCCTTTCATGCATTAGGGTAGTTTAAGGACTTGTTTGACACAATTTCTTGGGTGTTTACGGCCCAAGCTTAAGCTAGGCCGTAAACTCCTCTTTTTGGCCTCAAATGGAGTTGTTTGGTGCATTAAAGTGTTCCTTGGAGTCAAGTTTAATTTACCAAACATCCTAGAAGTGTTTTTAGGGCTTAAAACATAGATTTATGGGGTGTTTGAGGTGTTTACGGCCTAAGCACATGCTTGGGCCGTAAAATCCTTTTTAAGCATCAATTTCTAGTGTTTTAATGTCCAAACTCTTCTAGTTATAAGCCTTAATTAGTATACTAACTCACAAGAAGGAAAAACTTGGTCTTTGGCTTGGTTTTGGGGGTTTACGGCCTAAGGAGCTTCTTAGGCCGTAAACTCCTTTATGGTCCTTGATTTCTATGATTTTGGCCCCTAAATTCAATGAAGCATGACTAGATTAAGATAGAGGATGAGTACTTACGTTTGGAAGTCGGAAATTAGCGGAAATCGGGGCCGATTTCGAGTCTAGAGAGAGAAAGTAGAGAGAGAGAGAGTGGGTGTGTAGTAAATGAGTGTTCAAATGTTGTGCACACCCATTGCATATGTCTCGGGTATCGCACCCGATACACGGCTACCCGATGTTTAAAGTTAACTGGGTTAAAACTTTTTACCCAGGTGAAGTGGTTGAAAAGGTAAAACAACTCTATTAGGTTAAACGGGGTTAACACAAACGAGTTATATTTCTTATGATAATATTAAGCCATGCATAAATTTAGATATTCGGATATTGATGATTCCAAATATTACATAAAATAACGTATAGTGACACGTTCCGTTAGTGAAAATGGGATTTGTGACGGAATTAGATTTGGGGTTGTCACAAAATGACTTTTTGACACGTTTGACATAATGATCATCAAACGTTAGATTGAAAGTTTCATTAGTTTTCCTAGTTCTCTTGTTCAACACCCGATATGCAACTGGGTTGATCGAATATCCCCTCATCAACTTTAGACTGAAATTTCGAAAGGTTATCTCTGAGATTCATTATTAAACACCTGCAACCATAAACAAGGAAAAATTTCTCATTTGGTTTTCAATTGTTAATGATTTCATATGGGGTGATATTAAAATAATGACGAATAAATGATCGGTTTTGAGTAAAATATGCTGTCGAAACTGCTTCTGCCCAGAGATATTGTGGAAGATTTGCATAAGTGAGCATCACCCTTGCTGCTTCACAAAAAGATTTGTTTCTCTTTTCGACAACACCATTTTATTGTGGCGTGTAAGGAGATGAAAAATTATGTGTAATCCCATGATCAGCCAAAAAGAAATCAAGAACTTGATTCTTGAATTCAGAACCATTATCACTTTTTATTTTTCAGACTTTCTTCTTTAAACTAAGTTGAATGTGCTTGATAAAATTAAACATTACTTGAGCAGTTTAAGACTTTTGACGAAGAAACAAAACCCAAGTAAACCGTGAAAAATCATGGACAATAACCGATATGTACTTCTTGTTGAGAGTTTCAACAGTTGAAGGTCCACAAAGGTCAATATGAAGAAGTTCCAAAGGTTTAATGATCTTCGAATCGATGACAATTGGATGAACCTGATGATGTTGCTTCCCCTGTTCACACGATGCACACAATGAACCGTTATCAAATTTTAAAATAGGTAAGCCTCGAACAAGATCATTTACCATCAATTTTGTAACACTATTAATTTTCAAATAAATTTTCCAGTTCGATTCCACACAAAACACAGTTTAACATCTCTCATATTCAATTTATAAATGTTTCAAAGCCCAAACATAAAAATTGTTTGTTACATATCCCAGAATCCTCAAAACATAAATCAACAAGCTCGTGTGTACAATCATGCTGATGCCTTCCCGCGATCCTGAGATGTACCTGAAACACATTTCACACAACACTGTAAGCACAAAGCTTAAGGAGTTCCCTAAAATGCCACAAAAATAATTAGCCTCTCATGGCTATATCTCGATAAGGAACCTCCGGTCATGTGTCTCAGTGAAGACCCTCCGGTCTCACGGCTCGGGTTGGACATTCCAGTCCTGTATCTTAGTTAAGACCCTCCGGTCACACAACTTGGTTTGGACCCTCTGGCCCTATCTCAATAAAAGCACAAACTAATATACAACATAAATCACAAAGACAAAATGCATAATATCACATATCTCAGTATAAGCACATAAGACCCTCCGGTCACACAGTAAATACCACTCAGGTAAGTATAGTGAGAAGACTCACCTACTAAGTAAAGAAAGTATGTCACGTACTCAAACTGTCGGTCTAAACTCCGCTTACATACATCACAATCATCAGTAATTAACAATTTGCATTAACAACTCCAAAGATGTTAAGCTAACTCCTCTACTAGATCTCAAAAAAGGTGAAAGACCATTTTACCCCTCCATGGTCTCCAAAGTCCATAATTTGACCAAACCTTAAAAAGTCAATGGAAGTCAACACTCAAGTCAACAGTCCATGTTGACTTAACTGTCGAGTGCATCTATGCGACTCGTCGAGTACCTTTTATTTTCGGGAAAAATATGGAATATTCGAGTCAACTCGCCGAGTTGTCTCATCAACTCGTCGAGTTTGTACAGTGTCCAGAATATCGAGGAAAACCCTAACCAACTTTTCGAGTTAGCTAGCCAACTCGTCAAGTTCCTTCAGTCCTTTCTCTCATTCAGACGCTTTTAAGAGAGACTAACGCCCCAAACTCTAGATCTAGCCTCCTAGGGCTGAGATACCATGTAAAGCTTGCAGCTTTACGTCCATGCATGGCATTTATGGGCTAAATTTTCCAAAACAAGGCTCAACAAGGGGGTTTAAGGCATGATGGTTGGCTAAAGGTTGATAAAGCTTGAGTCCTTAGGCCTAAAGTGCCAAATAGTGTCCGGATCTGATGTCTTAGCTTCAAAGCATGCTCAAACCCAATAATGACTCAAGGAGAATCTAGAAATGGACATAAACTCTCTAATGGATAGATCTAACAAACAAGTGATCAAGGTAATGGCTTTTTACCTTCAAATGGCTGCTACAACTAAATGGATGCCATATCTATAGACTTCTTCTTGTTCCAAGCTCTTCAATCTTCAAGGAATGTGTTGGGGTGCAAAGTTCTTCATTCATGACTTTGTAAATGTTTGACTTTTGTAAAACCCACTTGCATGTGGTGCTTTAGCCTTTAGACTCATTTGTTAGTGAGAGTGAGAGAGAGACATGTAAACACCTCTATATAAGATGGGTTTGTCCACTTGTAGAGGTGTGCTTGAGAGATGTAGAAGTAAGTGTGTAAGTGTGTGTTAATTATATAGTCTAGATCTAGATCTGTTTTGTAACACCATATACATTCAATATATCTCTTAAACACCCAAATCACCATGTTCAATTGTGCAAGCTTTAATTCCGCATGCCAAACCATGTTCATTGTCACTATAGAATGCACCAAAACGCACACTCTTAGCCTTACACACTTTGAAGATGGAAGGTAACTCAATTAGGGTTTGTCTCAGGGTGATAAGGTGATGAGGGAGGCGGGGGTAAAGGACTTAAGGTCCTTTAAATAGGGTGCAATCCCGAAAATTTAGGGTTTTCACACTTAGCTCCAACTCATCGAGTTGAGTCCACCAACTTGTCGAGTTGGTTTTAATGTCATGCGGCCAATCTCAGTCTCTATTCGACGAGTTGGGGCCTCTAACTCGTCGAGTTTCCATACCAAAATGAATATAAAACAACTTAAATTTATACATGGGAGTCGGGATATTACAATTCTCCCCCACTAGAATCAAACTTCGCCCTTGAAGTTATTCTCTGGAAACAGCTCTGGGTACTGCTCATGCATCTCAGACCCCGGATCCCAAGTCCACTCGGATCCCCTCCGATGCTGCCACTGAACCTTAACCAAGGGCACATCCTTCTTTGTCAAGATCTTCACCTTCTTATCCAAAATCGCCACCGGATTCTCAATGTAGTTCATGCGATCATTAACCTGAGTGTCCTCTAAAGGGACCATTGCCGTCTCGTCGGCTACACACTTCCTCAACTGGGATACATGGAAGGTGTCATGAATATGGCTCAACTCTGCAGGCAACTCTAACCGATAAGCTACCTTACCTACTCGAGCAATCACTATAAAAGGACCAATGTATCTAGGGCCCATCTTACCCCACTTCCTGAATCGAATCACCACTTTCCATGGGGACACCTTCAGGAGGAAAAAATTGCCGACCTGGAACTCTAGCTCGGATCGTCTCCGGTCTGCATAAGTCTTCTGACGACTCTGGGTCGTCAGCAACCTCTATCTAACCTGCTGGATTTGCTCTATCATCTTGAATACTATCTCAGTGCTCCCTATTACTCTCTGCCCGACCTCCCCCCAACAGATGGGAGTCCGACATCTCTTCTCATATAAAAGCTCAAACGGAGGCATTCCAATACTGGAGTGATGGTTGTTGTTGTATGAAAACTCAGCTAACAGTAGGTAGGAATCCCAACTCCCACCGAAGTCCATAACACATTTGTAGCATGTCCTCGAGCGTCTGAATCGTCCGCTTGCTCTGCCCATCTATTTACCCAACTCCTCATGAATTTTCTTCCAAAATCTGGAAGTAAAATGCACATCACGATCAGACACTATCGATGTTGGCACTCAATGCCGTGCCACCACCCCTCGAACGTAGACCTCGGCCAATTTCTCCGCAGAAGAGTTCTCACTTATAGCCAGAAAGTGAGCACTCTTTGTCAACCGATCTACAATCAACCGTATCGCGTTGACACCCCTCGTAGTCCTCGGTAATTTGGTAATAAAATCCATGGAGATCTATTCCCACTTCCACAGGGTAATCTCCAAAGGCTGCAACTGGCCATGGGGACGCTAGTGCTCTGCCTTGACCTGACGATAGGTCAAACATCTCTCGACTACCCATGCCACATCTCTCTTCATATAGGGCCACCAATAATCTTTTTCAAGTCCAAATACATCTTGGTGGCCCCAGGATGGATCGAAAATCTCGACCTATGGGCCTCCTCCATCTAAATCCGTCAGGATCCACCCGTATATGGAACCCATATCCGCCCATGGAAGGTCATAAGGCCCCAACTATCAGTCTCAAACTCAGAAATATGCCCGATCACCCGCTCTCTCTCTTACGGTTCTTTGGTCTCATGGCCACTGCTTGGGCCTCTCGAATGGTATCTAAGATTGGAGTCATCACTGCTATCCTCATACACACGTCTCAGATCGGAGCACTCACTGATCTACGACTCAGGGCATCAGGTACCACATTAGCCTTGCCAGGATGATACAAAATCTCGCAATCATAGTCTTTCACTACATCCAACCGCCTCCTCTTTCTCATATTCAAGTTGGGCTGATCTATAAGGTATCGCAGGCTCTTATGGTCCGTGTATATGGTACAACGAACACCATAAAGATAGTAGAGCCAAATCTTGAGGGCAAATACCACCGCCCCTAGCTCCAAATCATGGGTGGTATATCTCGTCTCATGAGGTTTCAACTAGCTCGACGCATATGCTATCACGTGCCCCCTCTACATCAACACGACACCCATTCCTGATATGTATGCATCACAATAGACTACAAAGTCCTCTACTCCCTCTGGGAGGGCTAACACTGGAGCTTCAAACAATCTATGGCGAAGAGTCTCGAATGATGCTTGTTGCTCGGGCCCCTAAGCAAAGATAACACCCTTCCTGGTCAATTTGGTGAGAGGAACAACAATATTGGAGATATCTCTGATAAACCTCCGATAGTAGCTTGCCAGACCCAGAAAACTCTTGATTTGGATGGGGACCTCGGCACCTCCGACTGAATATTTGCCTCAATCTTGGCCGAGTTGACTAAAATCCTATTCTGGTTAATGAGGTGTCCGAAAACTGGATCTCTTGTAACCAGAAATCACACTTCGAGAATTTGGCATAAAGCCTCTCCATCCTCAACACTCCAATAATCTCCCAAAGATGCTCCTCGTGTTGTTCTCAAGACCTCGGGTACACCAAAATATCATCAATCAACACAATCAACGACCGATCCAACATGGGCCTACACACCCGGTTCATGAGGTCTATGAACGTTGTCGATGCATTTGTGAGCCCGAAATACATCACCACATACTCATAATGCCCATAACGAGTCCGCAAGGCTGTCTTCTGGATATCATCCTTGCAGACCCTCATTTGATGATACCCAGATCTCAAATCAATCTTGGAAAATCAAGATGCTCCCTGCAGTTGATCAAACAAATCATTGATCCTCGGTAGTGGATAATGGTTCTTGGCCGTCAACTTGTTCAACTCCCGGTATTCGATGCACATCTGGTGTGAACCATCCTTTTTCTTGATAAAAAGGATCAGTGCTCCCTACGGTGAGCTAATTAGTCTAATGAAACCCTTACCCAACAGCTCTTGGAGCTGCGAGGATAACTCATGCATCTCTGGCGACGCAAGGCGATATGGTGCCTTGGCAATAGGCATCGTCCCCGGAATCAGATCGATCCGGAACTCCACCTATCTCTCAGGAGGTACATCTAGAAATTCCTCCGAGAAAACATCCGGGAACTCACATACCACTAGAACATCAGAAACATAAATCGGCCTCTCAGTGACAACTCGTGTATCCACCACATACGCTAAAAACCCAGGCATCCCTGATGTAGACTATGCCTTGCCTTGGTGGAAGAGCAGAAAGCTGATCCCAATCTAGTCCCCTCGCCATAGACTATAAGCACTCCCCCACTAAGGTCTCGTACCGTCACCATTTGACACTCGCAGTCAATCAAGGCTCTAAACTGGCTCAACCAATCCATTCCTGCTATGAAACATACATCTCCCATCGCTATCGGCACCAGATATATCGAAAACTCAACACCGAAGATATCCAAAACACATCCCCGGAATACATTTGTGGCAAAAACCGCATGCTCGTCGGCTGTAGAAACCCTCAGTGGTCGACTGAAAACCTCGCGTCTAACACTTATGCGATGACTAAAGGATAAAGACACGAAGGATCGAATCACACCCGAGTCAAATAACACCAAGGTAGGCACAAAATTCACAAGAAAAGTACCTATATAAAACACAATCTAAGCATAAACAAATAATAGTAATATCAAAAATAAGGTGATACATACCAGTAACAACGTCAGGTGCTGCACGGACCTCCTCTGCAGTCAGCTGGAAGGCTCTCCTACGAGCTCTCGATGCCTCGGCCTTCCATGACCGCTTATCAGTAATGCGCAAAGTAGCATGAGCAGAAGCCTAGGTTGATCCCTGAGTGAGTTGAGGACACTCGGCCTTCTGGTAGCCATTCTGGTTGCAATAAAAGCAAACATAAAATCCCTTGGGGGCAGTCCTTCGCCATATTCCCCTCCTTGCCGCATTTGTTGCAAATCCCTGCTCGGCAAGATCTTGTTGGATTAGTGTCTAAGTCCATAACTATTTTGGTATGTACTTGACTCGATGGTGCATGGTGCTTTTGGGTTGCCTTCACCAAAGCAACTTGATAGGATGAATTATGCAGAGAAAGGATTAAATATGATTTATTAATATATTATGAGAATAATATATTAAAGAAGAAATCATATTGTTTAATTAATATTAGTCAAGAATTAATAAGAATTAAGTTTGTGACTAAAAGAGATTAATTAAACTTAAGGGACTTGAACTGTCAATTGTATGATAGTTGAATATTGAGCTAATGGACTCCTTATTAAAGGAGTGGACGAATTCTATGGGAAACCCATTAGAAATTGTTCCAGGGCCTTTAAGGAAGGAGCCCATGGGTTGCTTAGGGCTTAAGCATCCAAATTAGGGTTTCCTTGTTAGATAACCCTAATAGCCTAACTATTTAATGAACCCTTGTGCCCCAAAAACATGGACAAGCTTCCTTCTAGGGTTTCCACATGTTTTGGGCAGCCTCCTCCTCTTCTCTTCTTCATCCTCTTGCTCTTGGTGTTTGTGAACCATTAGAGGAGTGACATTTGTGACTCTAAGCTTTCTAAAGTCAATACAAGAAGGATTTGAGATTGTTATTGCAACATAACAATCAAGTTATGATCTAAACCCTAATTTATATGTTATATTGATTATCATATACTAGATCTAGGGTTTATAGTCTTGGATAACTTGCATGTACAATAGAGAAACCTAGATCCAAGCATTAGGGTTTGTATGCGCACATAGGATGTTCTTATGACCAAAACCCATCAGTGGTATCAGAGACTTGATTGGTTTCTATTGTATTGATGCCATGTTAATTTGTTCATGCTTGAAAATTTTGATTTTTGTGAGTCTGCCTGATGGATTCGACGAGTCCCATTGTGGACTCGGTGAGTAGGCCCCTACTCGGCGAGCCCATATGGGTAATCGGCGAGTTCGAGTGTTAGAAAGAGTAGATTTCGGGATTTCTTGCAGTTTTACTCATGGATACTTTCCTTATCTGTTTTAGATCATTAAAATCCGATTTTATTCATATTTTTTAGTATATCCTTGATTAAACAAAAGATAATTACCAATTGATTAGATAATAACTTCCTTATATGATTAAAGTTGATTATTTGTATTAATTGGGTAACTTATTTCGCAAGAAATTGAAATTAGGTCAAATATAGATAATGATGAAATTAATTGTTTAATTTATATTATTTGTTATTTGATCCTTGTGTTTTGAAAAGTTTCAATTTTCCCCCTTTAGATTTTATAGTTTAAATTTGAACTCAAAAGTTTTGTTTTGAAATTTAAATAGTTGAAACCCTAATGTTTTGAAAAAGGTTTCAAAACTTTCCCTCAAGTTTTGGAATTTAAATTTTGATTAAAAGGTTAATTTTGATGTATATTTAATTTCTAAACCCTAATGTTTTGAAATGTTTCAAAACTTGTCCTCAAGTTTTGGAATTTAAAAGTTGATTAAAAGGTTTAATTTAGGAATGTTAAATTCTAAAACCCTAGTATTGTTTTGAAAAGTTCATATCACACCCTTATGGTTTTATTAATTAATTAAGGTGTATAATTAAAAGAGGTTTAATAAATCCATAAAGTTTTGGTTTACAATTTAATTGAATTAAAAATATAATTGTTAAATTTGACCACCTAATATTTTAAAAGTGTAAAATACACCCTATACTATATATTAAAAGTCTAACATTATATATATGTATGAGTAAAAGTCAGTCTTACCGTTAGTAGGCCTCATTCACGAAGCTGGTCTATAAAGGGTGTTTAAGGAAATTTCCTATAAAATGGCGATTGAATGGGTATCCACTCTTACCCACCACACTCTTGACTAGTGGAGGGTTGTTAGCCGAACGGGTAGGATAGGACAGAAACCTTCCATTATAAGTATAATGAAGTACAAAAGTAACTAAACGTTTTACAAATTCCCAATCTTAGTTACTTAGGCAAAAGTGAATTGATGCAATTCCATGAAACTACACTTTGTACCCTTGCGAAGACGTTAGTGGAGCGTGTGTGGTTTACCGGCACACTAAATGGTTCTAAGCAAAGGTAGCAAAGGGTGACTCCATGTTTGTCATAGTTCGGTGGAGTGTGTGTGGTTTACTGGCACACCGAATAGGTGACTGTAACATGTGAGGGCACCATGTAAGTTTGCATGGTCATTCACACCCGCTTTGTGATCCTCGGCATCCCAGTCACAAACAAGAGGGGCATATCGAGATTTAAACATGCCATTGAAATGTTCAATGAATCTCAAAGGATCTAGGAGTTTTCATAGATTTAAAACTTAAATTTCCTTTTCGTTTTTCATGGTGGAAATTAGTGAATCGTCATTCACTTACCTTCAAATATTCTGCAGCTAGATTACGGCATCCTTTTTCTAGGTTGTAGCATATTATGTTGGGTCCTAACCTTAATATCTCATTTGGGTGATTTATTAAGGACTCAATCAATCAACTAACTTGAATTTGTTTTTCTCCCGTTTTGTAGATGTCAAAGTATGACAACTATGGTATTCCCAAATCCCGTGGAACAAGCTTTCCACATGAAGATGATATTCTATGATTCAATCGAGGAACAAGAGATCATGCTTCACTTCCTCCACCTCCTCCAATTATTCTCCCTA
Organism: Lactuca sativa; assembly: GCF_002870075.4. Classification (NCBI taxonomy): domain Eukaryota; kingdom Viridiplantae; phylum Streptophyta; class Magnoliopsida; order Asterales; family Asteraceae; genus Lactuca; species Lactuca sativa. Next base: position 169,179,949 of record NC_056623.2, read on the forward strand.
ACCCACAAGTTCGAAGGCTTGAAAAGTTCAAGATCACTCAAGCCCTTTTGGCAAGTAAACAAAAAGAAGGAAAGTCGGTGTGTGCACACGTCCTAGGGATGAAGTCACACATTGATAGGTTAAGAATGTTGGGATCTGTTGTCTGTGAGGAGATGGCTGTTGACTGGGTTCTTCAGTCACTTCCTAACTCGTATAGTGAGTTCATAAGAGAGTACTATATGATGAACCACGACGTGACCCTTATAGATCTCACCTACATGCTTATTGCCGCTGAATCAGCAATGGTTGGCACAATGGAAAAGCAAAGTTGATTGGTGAATCTGCCTTCAAGACCTCTATGGATATAGGCAATGACAACGAAAGACATGCCATGATCGAAGAGTTTGATCATAAGAGAAAGGCAATATCTCAAGTAGTTCCATGTACTATTCCAAAAGAGTCAATTTGCTTTTATTGCCAAGAGAAGGGGAATTGGAGACGAAGCTGCCCTATTTACCTAAGAGATCTAAGAGATGGGTGAGTCAAAACGTATGGCTCTGCTTTAGGTAAAATCCATTGACTAACTCTTTTAAGCTCCTATTCTAGATTCTTAATACATAATGTGATAAGATTACAATTGATGTTTTGTAGGATCAAAGAAAAGAGAGGAAGCTTAAGGGAAGAAGTGAGCAGAATCTAACCATGAAGGAATGGATTTCGATCGCATTACTTGAAGATTAGATTCTTGAGCTGCTACTTAGAGTTAGAATTAGATTGCTAAGAAAGATGTATTAGCATAGTTTTTCAATGAATTGCATTGTATGGACAAATTTTTTCCGCACTAAAATAAATTTTATTTATTTATCCTTACAATGGCGTGAATGAAAAAAAATTGATGTTAAAATGTTTCTATTATTAGCAATAATGGATTTGATTCTTAACTATGTTATTTGTGAAAATGTCGAAAATTTACCGAATAGGGAAAGTTTCTCATCGCCCAAGTTTCAATTGGACAGAAACTTGGAATCATGCAACTTGGTTGCACGATGAATGAGAAATTTCATATTTGGAAATTAGACTAATTCATTGACAAAGTGTCAAGTGAAGAACTAGGAGATCGAGTACACAAAGTTGCATGCTGATCAATTCCACCACAAGAATAACAAAGATATTCTTCATTATTTACTAAAGGTTTAGTAAATATGATTATACTTATAAGATTAAGTGTAATTATGAATTGATTGAAAGAGTTTAAATCAATAGCAGAACGAATAAGAAGAATCAAGTAGGCAGAAAGATAAAAGTTTCTCTATTCTAAGAAGAAGGGAGAGTACCTTTTATGCTTTATGATATGTCTTAATGATTAAGAACCATATCTCAATCGATCCTCTAAGTGAGTCTTAGTGCAATTGTATGTCTAAGAAGAGGAATCAAGAATTGAAGAAATGGTTAAATCAGAAAGTCAATCATGCTTCGTTCCAAAACAAGTCTTAGAGTTAAGATTGTGATATTAAGTGACAAGTATTAGGAAGGTTTATAACATTCATCAAATATGGAAAGTTGTGATGTCTCGAATAAGACAAAGACCAACTAGGACAAATTTATGAAGTGTTTTGATAAAAACTACACTAACTCTTGAATATTTGTTTGTCAAGAAATGTTTATTGACAAGAGAATCTTATATGTCAAGGAGTCAGTGGGAGTCTTAATGATCTTGAAATGTTTCAAGAACAAATCAAAATAAACCTTATCGATCATCACTAGCACACGAGTTGAGGTTTACAACCTATCGTGTTGACATTATTTTGTTTCTCTACCGTTCCAATTAAGTTAATTATGCATGTGAGTTCTATGAGTTCTCATTTGAATGCATAAAAGGCAAGGACCTTGATCAATGAAAAGTACATTGATAGGAAAAGGTGAGCTACTTAACTACTTGGAAGACATGGTGGGCAGCTATGTTACCATAAGGCAAAGAAATCAAGATTAATAAAGTTCGGTCCATATGAGTTTGAATTTGTCGTAAACTTTGGTTTTAACAAATTCACATGGATAGGAACACATACACCATTAAAATCTAAGTGTCATAAGATTCCCTCCTTCATGAAAATGACTGTGAGGAAATGCTTTCACTAATAGAGATTTTAAGAAGATAGTGATTGTGAAATTTTATTCTCAAATTCGATTATGGTTACGGTATCCCTTTCCATGATTCGAATTGTGAGATTTGGCAATTAGTCTGTATTGTTTACACACAAATATAAGCTATCTATGGAAAAGGTGTATAAGTTTAAGAAACCTTGATAAAAGATTATCAAAGCATTGGGTATTAGAAACATGAACTTAAGAAATTCAATAAGTATTGTTTTTCTGGAAGTTAAGCTGGTTTCTGAATACATGTCGAAGCTAGTGGGAGCATAAGTGTTATGTTTATAATAATCATCTTGATAGTGGTAGCATAAATGTTATGATTGTATGATTATTAAGGCAAGTATTGCAAGTTAGCAATATTAATTATAGAAAACAAGAGTCATACTTTGCAAAGCTGTAAGGGTTGAATAGTTGTTTTGCTATAATTAAGGGAGAGAATATTATGCTTCATTTCAAATCTAAAGGCTTAGGTTAATAAATTTAGTCAAGGATACATAGTGTGTTTTCAAATTTCGATTATCATTACGGCATTCCTCTTCGTAGTTCGAATTGTGAGAACATAGCACATAAAATATTATGGCAGAAGACTGATAAAGTATCAAATCTTTATGTAAGACATTATGCATCGTGTCCCATACGCTTTGGGTATAGGATCGATTGCAAATGATATAATATTTGACCATTCTAAAATTTTCCAAATGTCTAGCGCAATTAGAGGGAAAAAGGACAAGAATCGGTTTTGACTAAGATAATTAAACAACTATCAAAGGACAATCCAAAGTTCGCCGAGGATTCATCGCTTGTGAGTAGTTGGAAGTATAGTATTGGATGGACCATATCGACATTATTATGAATAGATAAGATTCTATTAAGAATGAGTTGTCATATGGAAAATATGGAAACATGTCCATATTGGGAATTGAATATAGAAAATCGATGTCTAGATTAGAAACTTTTATGCAAAAGGATGTTCAAAGGAATGTACTTTAAGTGAGAGACATCATATCTAAGGAATTGTATTGTAACAATATCCGATAGAGGACTTTGTAATTTCATTGGCAATAGTCATTGTGACTTTAGTGCAGTGACATTACAAAAGGATCGTTGCATAAAATGTTAGAATCTAACATATTCCATAAGTGGCAAGAATTTGATATTCTTTCACTTGTGAAAAGGATTCGGAGTTGTGAAATGAGTATGATTGGAAATGTGCTCAATTTGATCTATTTCACAAAGTAAGAACCATAGGTAAACATTGTGTCCATGCTAGGAGCATGGGGCAAGTGTAGTAATAATTCAAGTAAGAAGTTGATTACCCGAAACAACAAATAATGAGTAATCGATATGGTGATAAATAAAAGGTGTTTTATTTATGCTCAAAGGTTTGAGGTCATATGGGATTAGTATTATTCTTGTGTTTCACTTTGCATGTTTTGACTTCCTGAATAATTTAATTGGTTGAAAACAGTCAAATTATTCGAACGGGCCACAATCGTTCATATGTTGGAAGTAGGTATGAATGAAGATTGTCATGAATTGGTGTGTGGAATGTCTAAAGAGTATTAGACATAAGCAAATGTTTGCTGCAACGTTCATGAGTGATTATGAATATGATTTGAGCATTGGATTAAATCCACGCTCACTTGGATCACTCCATGAATTGTATCACGAGTGATTTGTGAGACGATAACATCTTATATTCTTGAAACCGAGATGTGTGAGTTGTATCTTGAGAATCGGTTGCACATTGATAATATGTAAACGCACCAGTAACTTGGTGTCATAAAACATATTGTTGTGTGTGATTCGGTGAGTGCAAGCGAGCATTGAATCAAAGTTTATCCGTTCCTTTTATCCAAAGTAGGATAAAAGCGATGTCTTTGGGCCTCTTGATGATTTAGTAATGACAAACGTAAATGCTCGGCCGGACTAGGGCTAATTTGATTTGTTCAATTAGTCAGTCGTCATAAATCGGAAGTCGAGAAATAGTATAGAAAGAATGATTAGAAATCATGTCTTATATGATATCTAGAATGGAGGAATATATGATCCCATATCTAAAGGACACGCGTATCTGATAAGATCAGAGTTGACAACGGCTTTGGATAGCTACGATTGCAGATCAGGATCTGAAGTCATACGCATAATAGTTATTAGACTTATCCAAGTGGGAGACTGTTGGACTAGTGTCTAAGTCCATAACTATTTTGGTATGTACTTGACCCGATGGTGCATGGTCCTTTTGGGTTGCCTTCACCAAAGCAACTTGATAGGATGAATTATGGAGAGAAAGGATTAAATATGATTTATTAATATATTATGAGAATAATATATTAAAGGAGAAATCATATTTTTTAATTAATATTAGTCAAGAATTAATAAGAATTAAGTTTGTGACTAAAAGAGATTAATTAAACTTAAGGGACTTGAACTGTCAATTGTATGATAGTTGAATATTGAGCTAATGGACTCCTTATTAAAGGAGTGGACGAATTCTATGGGAAACCCATTAGAAATCGTTCCAAGGCCTTTAAGGAAGGAGCCCATGGGTTGCTTGGGGCTTAAGCATCCAAATTAGGGTTTCCTTGTCAGATAACCCTAATAGCCTCACTATTTAATGAACCCTTATGCCCCAAAAATGTGGACCAGCTTCCTTCTAGGGTTTCCACACGTTTTGGGAAGCCTCCTTCTCTTCTCTTCTTCATCCTCTTGCTCTTGGTGTTTTTGAACCATTAGAGGAGTGGCATTTGTGACTCTAAGCTTTCTAAAGTCAATACAAGAAGGATTTGAGATTGTTATTGCTACATAACAATCAAGGTATGATCTAAACCCTAATTTATATGTTATATTGATTATCATATACTAGATCTAGGGTTTATAGTCTTGGATAACTTGCATGTACAATAGAGAAACCTAGATCCAAGCATTAGGGTTTGTATGAGCACATAGGATGTTCTTATGACCAAAACCCATCAGATCTCTCATGACTCTTGCCACACTTTCCATAAGTGCGGCCCTTTTGGCCTCTTGCTCTCGTATTAGCCGGCTTAGCCTGCTTGGTCGTCGGCTGCGACTGCACTAGTCTCATGTCTCTCCCTTGAGACTCTCCCTCATCTCTAGTCTGTATCTCCAGCTCAATCTCCCTCCTCCTGGCATTGGTCTGTAGCTCAGCCAATGTTTGATATGATGAATTCGCCACGAACTCCTGAATATCTCGCCTCAAAATGCTCAAGTACCGTCTCACACGTGCCTGCTCCGTGGACACGTGCTCAAAGCAGAACAACGCCCTCTCATGAAACATCTTCGTAATCTCTCTGTCATTGTTTTTGTCTTCTGCTTGAGAGACAAAAACTCTTGGGCCAATCGTTCCCTCTACACCTAGGGAACGTACTCATCTCGAAATAACTGGGTGAACCTCGCCCAAGTCACTACTGCATGGTCTGCAGGAGAATAATAAGTCGTCACAAACCTCCACCAGTCCTTTCCTCCCAAGCGAAGCGGGTTCAATGCAAACTGAACCTTCAGGTCCTCAAGGCATGAACAAGTATAGAAACATCCCTCGATATCAGAATCCAACTCACAGCAAAAATCGGGTTCTGGTTCCCGTCGAAATCTGGTGGCTTCGTGTTGCAGAACTCTCAGAGCAACAATTAATCACCCCCCCCCCCCCCCAATTTGGCCTCGCAGCTACAAGGGCTGCGGCGACTGCGGCAGCAGCAGCCTCCATGACAGCAACATAATGCCCGTCAAAAGTCTCGATCAACATGGTCTTAATAGACTGAACATCTCTGGAATGACCTCCCTGATATCTGCGGCCACCTCCTCAGCAATGATCTTGCGGATCTCCTCATCACCGGTAACCCCCCCACCCCCCGGGTTGCTGCGAGTAATCACCATAGTCTCTCTAAAACATAAACATAGAAATCATCAGGGACTGGAAAAAGCACACACACAATTACCCACCCTTACGTGCTTCTTAGTATCCTAAGGTTCTTACTTGGGTCGCGTATAGATCTGGTGCTTTCAGTAGTACGAACCCAATACTACCTTCCACACCAACCCGTAGTTGTCCCAAGTCCTCCTTCTAGGATCCTAATTCACAAGTACTCTATGCATCACGGAATATCACACTACTCTCTTAGTAGATTCCTCAAATGAACATCTAGGTATCCCTCCTAGATTACTCTTTGACTCAAAACTAGCTCTCAAATATTTCCTGCCATGTACCCCTACTCAGCACACACACAGAGCAAATAGCAGACAATGTCAATCAATAGCATCCTCCTAGGCTAAGGCATCATGAATCAGACAACTCTAGCTCTAAATTCCTGAAATACCTTGCCTATCATCTAGCATGCAACTCTAATATCACATAAGTATCTTATCTCATAGTATAAACAAGTAAGGGTATTTTGGGAAATCACCGCTCAGACTCTGGTTGATTGTATACACCGCTTCATCTTGTTTCCTCTTAAAATCTTTTGCACTTTTAGAAAATCATTTCTTTTTAGAAAAATTTCTTAAATCCTCAGTTTGAGTCTAGACATACTTGAGGGTACATTCGAATCCCTCAAACCAAGGATATGAGACCAACTTGTAACACTCTTAATTTTCAAATAAAATTTTCATTTTGATTCGACACAAAACACGGTTTAACATCTTTCATATTCAATTTATAAATTTTTCAAAACCCAAACATAAAAACTGTTTGTCACATATCCCAGAATCCTCAAAACATAAATCAACAAGTTGGTGTGTACAATCATGCCAGCGCCTTCCCGCGATCTTGAGATGTACCTGAAACACATTTCATACAACACTATAAGCACAAAGCTTAATGAGTTCCATAAAATAATAATTAGCCTCTCATGGCTATATCTCGATAAGGAACCTCTAGTCATGTGTCTTAGTGAAGAACCTCCGGTCTCACGGCTCGGGTTGGACATTCCAGTCCTATATCTTAGTGAAGACCCTCCTGTCCCACGACTCGGTTTGGACCCTCTGGCCCTATCTCAATAAAAGCACAAAATAATATACAACATAATTCACAAAGACAAAATGCATAATATCACATATCTCAGTATAAGCACACAAGAACCTCCGGTCAGTAACATAAATAAGACCCTCCGGTCACACAGTAAATACCACTCAGGTAAGTATAGTGAGAAGACTCACCTAGTAAGTAAAGCAAGTATGTCACGCACTCAAACTATCGGTCTAAACTCCGCTTACATATATCACAAACATCGCTAATTAACAATTTGCATTAACAACTCCAAAGATGTTAAACTAACTCCTCTACTAAATCTCAAAAAGGGTGAAAGACCATTTTACCCCTCCATGGTCTCCAAAGTCCACAATTTGACCAAACCCTAAAAAGTCAACGGAAGTCAACACTCAAGTCAACAGTCCATGTTGACTCATCTCGTCGAGTGCATCTATGCAACTCGTCGAGTTCCTTCTGTTTATAGGAAAAATCAGGAATATTCGAGTCAAATCGCCGAGTTGTCTCACCAACTCGTCGATTTTGTACAATTTCCAGAATATTGGGGAAACCCCTAACCAACTCGTCGAGTTCCTTCAGCCTTTTCTCTCATTCAAACACTTTTAAGAGAGACTAAGGCCCCAAACTCTAGATCTAGCCTCCTAGGGTTGAGATACCACGTAAAGCTGCAAGCTTTACATCCATGCATGGCATTTAGTAGCTAAATTTGCTAAAACAAGGCTCAACAAGGGGGTTTATGGCATGAAGGTTAGCCAAAGGTTGATAAAGCTTGAGTGCTTAGGCCTAAACGGCCAAATAGTGTCCAGATTTGAAGTCTTAGCTTCAATGCATGCTCAAAACCAATAATGACTCAAGGAGAAGCAAGAAATGGGCATAAGCTCTCTAATGGAGAGATCTAACAAACAAGTGATTAAGGTAATGGCTTTTTACCTTCAAATGGCTGCTACAACTGAACGGATGGCGGATCTATAGACTCCTTCTTGTTCCAAGCTCTTCACTCTACAAGGAATGCACCAAAACACACACTCTTAGCCTTACACAATCTCAATATGGATGGTAACTCGATTAGGGTTTGTATCAGGGTGATAATGTGATGAGGGATGTGGGGTAAAGGACTTAAGGTCCTTTAAATAGGGTGCAAACCCGAAAATTTAGGGTTTTCACACTCAACTCCAACTCATCGAGTTGAGTCCACCAACGCGTCGAGTTGGTTCTAAAGTCATGCGACCAATCTCAGTCTCTACTCGACGAGTTGGGGCCTCCAACTCATCGATTTGACCTATCAAAATGAATATAAAACAATTTAAATTTATACCTGGGTGTCGAGATGTTACAAATTTGTTTAGATTTTTGAATTTCAGATGAGATAGTCTTCGATGCCATAGCCAACTCAAATCAGATGACGCCTTTGAAAGTAAACAGACAGAGGGAACACCAACAATTGTCAGACTTCCCTTTTACGAATGAAGCTTTGACTGGTTGCTTTGAAAAAGGATTGGGAAATTGAGGTGGTTTTGGTTTAAATGGTTCATGTCTTTTGTTTTTAATATCAAACTTTGTAAAATCTCTTTTTGGAAATGATGGTTTGATACAAGGTTGCAAACGGGTTTGGAAAATTTTGTTATAACCTACAGTTGTTTGATTATAAACTTGTTGTCCATTCGAAAAATGTCTTTGATTTTGAAACTGATGAAAATAGTTTGAAATCTTTCATTTCAATACCAAAGTCCTTTCATTTCAATACCAAAGTCCTTTCATTTGAAATGAAGCCATAGATTTCAAACTGATGAACACCATTTCTATGGAAATAGTTTTGTGGAAATCTTTCATTATGTCGATTAGAAACAAAATTCCTTTGTTTTTTATTTTGAACAAAATTCTCATTTCTTGGTTTTTGAACATTCGTATTTTGAATTGGCTTTTGAACTTGGGAATGAATTTTAGAAAAATCATTTTGTTCTTGAGCCGATTTGCTCTGAACAAAAGACTTATTTTGTGAAGAAGTCTTAACTTGTTCAGCCTTTTTCTGTTCATAAGATTTTGTTAACAAAACTTTTTATTTCTTATGAGACCCGACATTTTGCCTATAAACCTTTTTCTTGCTTTTGACAACGAAATTCCTTCTTCTTTTGAAATCTTTTCAATTTGTTCAGACATAATTTGAGATTTTATGTTTTGTTTTTGAGATACCGGTTCATTTGATGGTTCAACCACATTTGCCTTTTCTTTCTTTACTTCCTAATTTCGTTTTGGTTTTTGCCTTTGAATAGTGGATGAATTCGTATTAAGAGTATTTTCAATCGTGCTTTGGTTTGAGAAAAACCCTTCTTTCGATGCTCCTTTGTTATCTTCAACAACAATTTTGTTCAGCTTAGGATTCACTTTATCTCCATTGCCTGTAGTAACAAACACCTGATTGTGAAACACCATATCATCAGTACATTTCAAACTTGGACAAAGAGTTGAGTTCGATTCGAGATAATGAGGACTTTTTTCCTTCATCACTTTCTTGAATTTTTCTGTTTCCTCATAAACTTGATCAACAACTCTGGGAATAGTTGTTTCGATTGGAATATCTTCATCATCATTTTCACTATCAGTTTGACTATCCTCGACAACCACACGGTCATAGTCATCAACTTTTGAAGTTGAGCGTTGGTTAGTGTGAACCTTTTCAAATGAATCATTACAAATTTATTTATCCTTAGCCATTGAAGTGACATTAATGTCAGATAACTCAAAACAATCAACAACTTCTTCCTCCTCAATTTCACTGATATTGTCAGAATCATCTTCAATATCAGCAAAATTGTGTTGAGAGTCAAATGTTGAATTCTCAGTCTTTTTGTCAAAATATTTATTTGTTCAGTTTTGGTCAAGGTCTCATTCACAATATGAACCAAATTCTTAGCATCCAAACATTTATCTATTTTAAAAATATGATATGCATATGAGTCATTTGGGACCTTATCAAATTCAGAAATCTTTTTCTCGCAGTCATTGGAAGTCGAATCTATTTTCTCCCTTTTGAATGTCAAGAAGTGCAAAAGTTTCCTATGTTGTTCCTTAATTATTTAAGATGAATGATGTAAATCAGTCAATTTAGCATAAAGTGTTTTGGCCGAATTACAATAAATTTTACGTTGTTTTAACAAATCACAAATATCCATTCTCATAGTATCCCTATCACAAGTAACATTGATCTTTAACTGCAATTCAAGATTATCCATTCTACTTCGCTTCGAATTCAACTTTTTCTATGATTCTAGCAGTAAAGATTTTGATTTCTCAACATCACTACTAACAGAAATAAGCAAGTCATTAACATACCTAATAGTCTCATCAAAATCAGATATAACAGAATCAATTGAACTAGAAGGAATATTAAAGGATTCAAGAAGAGAACACACCTTCAAAGTCATTAAAGACTTGTAAGCACCAATAGAAATGAGGCACCTTCATGTCACCTTCTCCTCATCCTCACTGCCCTCTTCAAATCTTGCATACATGGCTCCATGTGTCGGGTTTCACATTTCCTCATCATCTGATCCCGATGACCAGATTTGGTAAGTACCATCCCCTTCGCCACTTCCTTTTGCAACTAGAGACATCCCCTTCGTCCTAACTTTCACTTCTTCTAGCCATTCAACATAATAGGCTTCGTTCTTCACTCTTTCTTTCTTCTATTCTCTCTTCTTTAACATAGACTCGATTGCCATATGGTTCGCACCACTGCAGTAATGACAATCAAAACTAGAATCACCCTTTAATTTCTTTTCTGTCTTCTCAACCTCATACTTGTTTTCTTTCTTCTCCAACTTCGTTTCCTCTCTCATATTCTTCCCATATGAGTTTCCCTTTAAATCATTTCCTTTAAAATTCATATTGAATGACTTTTTGTAAAACTTTTTGACTTTATTATTCGAATAATATACGACTGATTCGTCATCCAGTTCATGATAAAACCTTCATTATCAGAATCATCAACACCAGCATATTCAATTTCAGTTTCTTTCTAGATACCTTCGAAACCGGTGCTAAAGGACCGCCCAAACTCAGTTTTTCATCTTCAACAATTTAGTTAATCTTGCTCTCATTGGTTTTCAGAACATTATAAAGATCACCAATTGAATAGTTGTCAAATCTTTGTTGCGTCTTTATCATCAAGCTAATGTTCCTCCATTCCTTTCGAAGTCCCATTAGGAAAGTAAGATTGTACTCCATAGTCGAACGATTAACTCCATAACAATTGCACTTGAAAATTAATTCATTTAGACGATCATAGTACATTTCAATGGTCTCCATCTCCTTCTGTTTGAATTTACCTAATTCAAGCAGAAATTGATTAATAGAACTTTTTCTAGTTTTCTCACTTCCTTGATACTTTTGTTTCAAAGTATCCCAGATTTCCTTAACAGTTTCTCAACCACGCATGTAATTATAAACCACCGATGGAAGAGCATCGCGAAGTTCTCTCAAGCATCTCTTATCGTTTGCTTTCTGTTTGTCTCCTTGATGTGTAACATCAGCAGGTGAACCAACAGTTCCAATTTCTACAAGCATTGATAGACGAAAGTTTCCACTCGTGACACAACACCAGAGATATTCATCAACCCCATTCAAATAATCTTCCATCCTATTAACCCATTTTTCATAGTATTTAGGGATCAGCATCGGAATTTTGGTTAAAGAACCAAGAAGATGAGAAAAACTAGTCATCGTGTTCATGTTGAAGTTCGCCATTAACGTATGGACAAAAATGATGAAAAGCTTCAGAAAGAGGAATCTAAGGAATGAATCTTTCAAAAATCAATCCCTAAACACTCAATTTATCAAATGAACAGCAGAATCGAATCAAAACAATTAAATAGAAATGATTTTCTAGATCAAAAGTGCAGAATATTTTTGAATCTAGAACAGCGACTCAAAAACTTTTGAAACAAAGAGAAAATCAGAAATTAATTGCTTGAATCTTGCTCTGATACCAAATGTAGTTCTTATGAATTGAGTAAACGAAATGAAATCAGAGTATGATTTGAATCTAGAACACAACTCATAAATAAAATCTACTTTGCGCAATTGATACTTCTGAAAGATACAAGAGTGTTGTGGAGTAAAGAACTCAAAGTGCCTAAAGTTACTCTATCTCTAGTACTTATACCTATTTATAGGAATGACATAAGTAAGTAAATAGTACATAAGGTCGTGACCACGAAAGCCTCGAAATCTGAACAACCTTTATGAAATACATACATTCGAATCTAAAATACAAAATTTGAGTCATAATAATCTACAAATGACTTCGACACCTCACAACTAAATTCGAACTCAACACCATTGACAGTAGGAGATGGTTAGCGGATATGGCTAATGTGACAACCCGAAATTTCTATCTTGTAAAGCCAATCAATTCAATCAAAAGTCAGACTTGTTTCTGCTATCTTTTAGCATTGTTAAGGGTATGTACGAGTGTTCTAAGCCTAGTACATTCAAGGATTGTATGTTAGTGTGTGTTAACTAAAGTTCATTGTGTTGCATGCAAGCCAGAAACTCCATTACAAGGAGTTTACGGCCGCAAACTAGAGTTTACGGCCATAAAATCTTGGCAGCCGTGACCCTTTCCCTATATAATATACTTCCTTTATTATTTCTTCACTTCTCACATCTTCAAGTCAAGAACACTCATTTCTCTCTCAAGTATCATCAAGAACAATTCCTTTTCTCTTCAAAATTGTAAGTGATTCTTCCATTGTTTCTAGATATCCTTCTTGATCTTATGAAACCTTTTGATTTCATCCGTGAATTCAACTCTTTTGGGTTAGATCTTCAAATCTTCATCTTTTCACCAAGAACACCAAGAACACACACTAGTTCTTTGGGCCGAAATCACCCCTTTAAGCTTCCAAAACATAAGTATCCTTTCCATATACTTGTTTTCCATTAGAAGCACTTGATTAACCACCAAGAAACAACCATTTTATGCTTGATATTCAAGAGTTTATGGCCATAAACCCTTCAAGTGGCTGTAAACCCTTCATAAGATCTTGGTGGCCGTCAACCCTTCAAGCCATGGCCGAAAACCCATCAAGTTCATGTGTTTGTCGTAAACTCCTTGGTCGTGAACACTCTTGGGTCGTAAACACATTGGTCGTGAACACCCCTTGGCCGTGCACACATCCTTGTGTGGTCGTGAACTCCCTTTATACAATCATATGTGATTGTAACACTTCCTTCCAAGTGTTTCCTAGTCTCTAAGGTTGTTCCCTTACATAATTAGTTGTTATATACACTAATCATATACATATATGTGTCATTATATGCTTAATAGGATCCGTTTGTTCTCAAGACATCACTTGGCATACTTAGTGAGGTTTTGGTATGATAGTGATTCGGTATGGGTGGTGTGTCAGGGAGTCAGACCAACTTGAGACTTCAGATTTCGAGTTATAGGTAAGGTAGAAACGGTTTTCTACAAGAGATTAAGGATTCGTTCATCATCAGGTTGGAGACTTCTACTAAGGTTGGGTTCAGTAGCCTTCGGAATGTTGTTGTATGCACGGTATCGTGCTTTCGTTCTTCAGGCTGTCTGGCATGCCTGGGATGGTAAGGAATGATTTGGAGGACGAAATCTAATTTATGTTGGGGATAGTTGTAACAAACGGAATCTTGAGGAATAATTGTTGGGAATAAATCCCCTTTCTAGGTTTGGACACGGCGTGTTGCAGAACCAACACGACATGTCTAGATTTTAAGAAAGGCGACTTTCATTAAGGCCAACATCGCGTGTTATGCCTTTACGCGACGTGTTGGTGGCAAGTGGAGAAAACCCTAATTTTTAGGGTGTTGCACCATATATAAAGATCTTAAGTCCTCATGGCTGGCCCCGTTACCAGCCTCTATTGCCACTAAAACCCTGAAATTGAACCCTTAGCCTCTTGGTGGTGTTCTTGAGCTAGTAAGAAGTTCTTGGTGCTCATTTTTGGTCTTTGTGAAGAAAGAGGATATCTTGAAATTGCTTTGCTTGGTGAAAAGGCTTTGGATCCAGAATCATCATCTTGTGGGAAAGCTTTCTGAGGTATCAAGTTGGTATCTTGTCTTATAGATGTTTATAACTCTTCATATTGTGCTTTGTTGTGCTTTTGGTCCCTTTTTGGGTTGATAAGAGAGTGAAGTCGTTTAAGGGTTTGTTATTCTAGACCTGAGTTTGTATTGGACTCCTTGAGCATAAAGGTGCAAGCTTTATGAGAGTTTTGGTGTCATGCATACAATAAGTCAATTATTAAGTCCTTTTTAAGCTTAAGAGCTTCATTTAGACATTCAAGAACATAAAGTTAGCAACATTACGTCGTTTTCCAACTCAAGAAAGTCAGATCTATGATTTGGGGCTATACCTTTATGGATTAAGTGCTTGTTGGTTAAGCTTTTACATCATTAAGCTCTATGGATTCGGTTTGAATCTTTTTGGGTAGTCCCAATGGATAAAGTTGGAAATGTTATCCTTCTGGACCATGTTATGGACTAGATCTGAGTTTTAGAGCTCTTAGAATCGAAGAAAACAACTTATTGTATTAAGCTGTTGAATCTCGAGCGGACAAGGCGTGTTTAAGGGGCAAGACGGCGTGTGGCTAGGATTTATCCTGGCTGTCTGGATGCTGGCGGAACATGGCGTGTCCATGGGACAACATGGTGTGTTAGGTCAACATAGGTTGTTGAATTTAACTTTGACCAGGAGTTTGATCACGATTGACCATGGGATATGTTGGGCCATGTTTGGGCCTTTTGGATGGTATGTTTGGGCCTCAGTCTTGGGCCAAGCCAGATAAGGGGTAAAATGGTCTTTTACCCTAAGTACGGATGTAGGATATAGATTCAATTCCAATTGTTAATCAAGTGTTATTAATATTGATAGTTCGGAGGATTTGCGGTCCAGCTGTCAGGGTTATCAGTGTGATTCAGCAGTGCAAGGTGAGTCTCCTCACAATTCTATAGGTCGAAGGAACCAATGTCGGCCCTATTGGTTTATGTATTATAGGAAGGCCAGGGGGTGTCCCTTGGTATTTGTATGAAAGACCGGAGGTGGCTCCTGGCAGATCTGTATGAAAGACTAGAGTTTGGACTCTGTCGGTTAAGTAGATAAGTAGTTGTAGATTATATGCTAGTTGTCTTTGTATTGCTTGCATGGAAGACTAGGAGGTGGCTCCTGGAACTTGTCTGTAAGTGTTGGATTAGTGTCTAAGTCCATAACTATTTTGGTATGTACTTGACCCGATGGTGCATGGTCCTTTTGGGTTGCCTTCACCAAAGCAACTTGATAGGATGAATTATGGAGAGAAATGATTAAATATGATTTATTAATATATTATGTATATAATATATTAAAGGAGAAATCATATTGTTTAATTAATATTAGTCAAGAATTAATTGGTAATTAGTTTTGTGACTAAAAGAAATTAATTAAACTTAAGGGACTGGAATTGTAATTATAAGATAATTGCAATTTGGGCCATGGATTGTCTTGTATTAAGGGGTGGACGAATTCTATGGGGAAACCCATAAGGAAATCGTCCAAGGCCTTAATTAAAGGGGTCCATGGGTTGCTTAGGGCTTAAGCATCCAAATTAGGGTTTCCTTGTTAGATAACCCTAATGGCCTCACTACATAAAGAACCCTTAAGGCTAAAAAACGTGGGAAACTTCTCTTCTAGGGTTATAACACGTTTTGGGCAGCCTCCATCCTCTCTCCTCTTCATCCTCTTGCTTATGGTGTTTGTGAGCCATTAGAGGAGTGACACTTGTGACTCTAAGCCTTCCAAAGTCAATTGAAGGAGGAATTGGGATTGTTATTACTATATAACAATCAAGGTAACATCTTAAACCTAATTATATGTTAATATCGATTTCCATATGCTAGAATTAGGGTTTATAATCTTGGATAACTTGCATGTACAATAGAGAAACCTAGATCCAAGCATTAGGGTTTGTGTGAGCACATAGGATGTCCTATGACCAAAACCCATCAGTAAGACCCTGGGTTTTGGTACCCGACTTGGCAATGAAAGACCATGATATGACTCGTATCATAATGAAAAGACTATGGTTGGCACATAGCACTTTCTATTGCATGTCTGAAATGCATAAGTCATATGTTATGTATGTATGTAGTATTTGGGGGAATCACTAATCTTCGTGCTTACATTTTTTGTTTATGGTTTCAGGTACTTCCGTTTCGAAAGGGAAGGGCCCGGTGGATCGCAGCGCATACATCTATATTTTCCGCAACTTTGAGATTTTGGGATTGTACTTTGATAACTGTTTTTATTTTAAAATATCTTTAATGATTTGTTTAGATGATAAATGGGTGTTATGATTGCTTTAAAAATGAAATTTTTTACCCTCGTATTTCGGGATGTTACACTAGGTTCTTAAATTAATAAAGTAAATAAATTAAAATGATTTATAAAGTTAGATAGTTAAGGAATAATCACATTATTATTTTATATGAAGGTTAGAAAGTTATAAGTAAAAATATTAACATTTTAAAAAGTTAAAGGGCCAAAAGTTTCAAGTTGGCAAAGTGAATGGACTAAAGGGTTGACTCAATTAATGGAAGGGACTAGAAAAGTTATATAAATGACGGAGAAGGACTTATTATGTCAAAACATAAGCTTAAATCACAAATATTGAGGATTGGTGAGTTTTGACCAAAACAAGCAAACTTGGGGGACCAAATTGAAAATTTGGAGAAATAAGATGCATCCATTCCATAATATGGTGAAAAACGTATTTGAGCTTCTTACCACCTTCTCTAATGGTGATTTTGATCTTAAGGGCTTCTAGGTTTTCTTCCAAGTGAGGAATTAAGCAACCGAGCAAAGAAGTGAAGCAATCAAGGCTTGAAAGGTATAATTTCTCTTCATTTCAACCTAGAAATCGATTTTTGTGAAGTGGGTTAAACCCAATATCGAAATTAGCTTCTTCAAATGATTAGGATTTGGTTTTATTACCTATTTCTAGTGGTTTCCATGGTTCTAATCTTAATCCAATAATCCTGTTGGTGGATTTGATGACTTGGGTAAAAATCTCCATGAATCCTAGAAAACTCAAATTTGGGATATTGCAAAAGATGATAAGATGAGATTGGATTCTATGACCTAGATGATATTTGATAGCAACAAATCCAATTAGATTGTTCAAATTCATCCATGATGGTAGGATCATGTATATGCTAGAATTGGAATGGAATTGAGTGAAATGTGATGAAAAGAATGAAATCTTTTGTTTGTGAGCAATTGATGAGTATATGATACTCATAAACATGAGTTGATACTAATAATATGATTTGAATGCAATAACATTAACACATGAATGACTCCTAGTTGAAAATGTGGAGTTATTGGCCATATGGGCAAAAAGGGAAAGTTGGAATGGAATTGGACATTTTATAACTCCATTTAGGAATTTACATGAAATTTATGTAATTTTTGGCACTTGACAACACCCAATGATCTATTAGATGATTTGAGAATAAGTCACCTTGGTTAAAGAGTGTTTTTGATCAACTTGAGCTCTTAACCCTTTCATCTGAGTATTTGAAAGCATTATGAACTTAGCATTTTGATTGAGGACTTAATGAATTAAGGTTAATGCACTACAAGAAAAAACCGAAATAAATACGGAAAAATTTCGTAGCTAAAACATGATATTCCGTAGTTAAGTGTGATTAGAGACAGAATTTGCTACGGAACCCATTTGTTGCAAAAATCTTCGTTACTAAACGATTGTTACGGAATCTGTAGGACCTTCGCGACGGATTTTGCAACACACTTATTCCGTAGCAAAATAGCTATAAACTATATCCGTAGCAGTAACGTAGTAAATTAACTACAATTGTTGTCCGTAGCAAATTACCTACAACCTGATCTTTAGCTAATCTGTCACAAACTAACTACAATTGTTTACTGTAGCACATCCGTAACAAATTATTTATGCCTGATCCATAGTTAATCTGTCACAAATTAACTACAAACCATCCACGTAGCTAATTTCCATAGCAAATCCACTACAGGTAATGTCGTAGCAAATATTCCATAGTGAATCTACTACGATCTAATTATGTAACAGATAGTTGGTAGTAGATTTCATGGTAGTGGTTTCAAGCTTTTCTTCCATTATTCACATTTTTGTTACAATTTACAATAACATCAAATTAACATACACACAAAATAATACACACACAGCATCAAACACACCCTCCATGGTGGTCCTTGAGGCGGCAGCCACCATGGCCGGCGGCCATGGTGGTTCTTCCTTGGCTTTTCTCCGGCAGCAGTAAATCCGAGACTCCCACTAACTAGTGAGTCACGGCTGAACATACACACAGATATACCCACGAGCTTGAAGCATCAACACACAAAATACTCACAGAGACTTCGACTTCTTGCTTGGAAAATAACCCATCACCACCACAGCTGGGTGGCGACGGCAGCAGCTCAAGAAACGGTAACAGCGACGCTACACCGAAACGAGAACGGAGATAGAGAGGAATGACATAGTTGGGGCTGATTCTCTGTTGACAGCAGCAACGTTACCGGTCTCGCCTCCCTGCTTCCGGCGACCCAATAGAAACCCTCGCTGCTCACGACTTCATTGGCGGCAGTAGGATCGATGGCAGCTTCGAATCGATAGCAGCGACAGCAAGGAGCGGAGAAGAAGAAGAACACGGCATTGACAGCTTCTCTCTCGGGAATATCCTTCGACCAAACACGACAACAGAACCGACATGGGTTGCGCTAGTGATACTTGACGACTCCAGCAATAGCGGTGGAAGGTAACTCGACAGAGAAAGGGAGGGGGTAGCGGCGCTGAAGGTGTAGGAGGGTGAAGGCAAGGTTGGCGGCTGTTCATAGCTAGGTTTAGGGTTCACGGGATGATGGGTTTTATATCCCGAGTCCCATACCATCTATCCCATATTGACAATATTAACCCCTCATTCCTCAAATTTTTTCAAAACTAACTCATAATTTACCTTTCTAACCCTGCTCTCTATAATTCTTTTCAAATCCGGCCCGAACTTACACTTTAGCCCCTACTCCATAAAATCCTTTCAATATAAGTCCAATATTATTCTTTAACCTTCGAAACTCATATTCCAATAATTATTAATTGATTTTGGACTTAAAAATATACAACAATACTAGGATTACTTCCCGAGACTCCTGCTTTATATTTAATTACTCCATGAAAATCAGGATGTTACAAAACAAACTGGATGTGACCAGCCCCTACCTTAAAATTGCAATTTTTAATTAAGTAATTAGTATATGCAATTCGAGTTTCGGTTTTAAGGGTTTAAACTTTACTTGAGAAACCTCCAAACACTAAAAATTGCATATTGGAAACTTCTATTGTATAATATTTTTGGTTTTTATATTATAGTATAATAGCTACGACTTATGATCTTGTAGCAAATTCTGTAGCGACATAGCTACGGATTTTGACTTCGTTACAAATGTCGTAGCAAGCTAGCTACAAACTTCGATATGGTAGCAAATTTTATAGCAAAATAGCTACAGATTTTGATTTCGTAACAATTTCTGTAGCAAAATAAATACAAACTTTAATCTGTAGCAACAGTTGTAGCAAAATACCTACACCTTTTTATTCTGTAGCAAATTTCGTAGCATGATAACTACGGACTTCGATTGCGTAGCAAAATTCTGTAGTTATTAAAATATTAGCTATAGAATGCAATTCCGTAGCTAATTCCGTAGCAAATATACCTACGTCTAACTAGTTCGTAGTATATTCCATAGTAGAATAACAATGGTTTTCAATTCTGTAGCAACATTCCGTAGTTATTCAAATATTACCTACAGAATGTAATTCTGTAGCAAGTTCCATAGCAAAATAGCTACGAGAAGCCATTCCGTAGCAGAATCACTACGGATTTTACTTTCGTAGCAAATTTCCGTAGTTATTTTGACTTTTTCTTGTAGTGATGTTTTGACATGATAAAATGTTCTCTAGTAGTGCTTGGAAATCTTTACAAGTGTTACAATTGGTTACCTAAAAGACTAAAACCATCGAAAAAAGTTTAAGACTTAAAAAGTGAGTTTCTTGGGGTGCTTGGGCTGCTATGGCACACGTCCCGCGCATAGGCATCAGATTTCCTAGCTCGACCACAAATCTGAATTTTAGTATTTTCTTCATAACTTTTGCATATGGACTCGGATTTACATCGCGGTTTTCGCTTACATTCATATTTTCACATAAGGAATGAGTTAAATCAATAAAATTTAGAAATACAAACTATAAGGGGTATTTTGGTCATTTTTATTGACCTTTACTTACTTGTGATATACATGGTGTTAGAGAGTGTTTCTCTAAAGAAAGGAACTAGAAGATGACTAGCTAACCTTTGTGTTATTGAGGTGAGTATGTGTCGGCATTTTCACACTTTAGGGTACATGGAAAAATGATTTTATGAGAATGAAATGCAGTGCATTGATATACGAAATGTTTTGAAATGAAAGTGTTAAATGTTTTTGAAAAGAATGTTTTGAAACGAAAGTGTTAAATGTTTTTGAAAAGAATGTTTTGAAAGAATTCCTTGAAGGCAAGAATGTCTTTGAATAAAAAGAAAGTTTTTTGAAGAATGAATGTTTTGTTAATGTATTTGAAATATTTTGAAATATGGATGCCGTACTTTTGAAATGAGTATTCTGATACTAATATCTGAAATATGTAAAGCATGGAAAGTATTGAAAATAATTGAAAGTAATGAATAGATTGAAAAGAATTTGAAAGTAATGAAAAGAATATATTGCTCGAGCCATGATGTCGCCATAACGGGATATAGAGGAATCTATCAGTGTGGCGCCTCCCCTTCGCAAGATAGTTGTCCTAACGGAAATGATGCTTTGGTGGACTGATTTTGTTCTTTCCACCTTGGTATAGACTTAAGGATATTGCTCGGCCGTAAGTATAAAAATGGTAGCGGTTTAATACCAGAATTAGCCCTTAATGGTAAAAGAGATAGAAACATGGAAAGATGTATTTCGAAATGAGATGAAATGTTAAGATATGAAATGATATTTATGATATGTATGCAAAGAGTTTTCTTTGAAAATGCTTGAAAATGTTTTATGGTCTAAAGCTATGTTTTGCAAAGATGAAATGTTTTTGATGAAAATGTGACAAATGTTTTGGGTCTCAAACCCACATAGCTCATGAGACATTATTGTCTTATGTATCTCCTTTAATGCCATGTATCTCAGGTTACATTTAAGGACATACGATGAAAGATGAAAGTTAGAAGTCCAGAGAAAGGGAGTGGAATGGAACTTCTTAAGTTAAGTGTTTATTGTGTTGATGTAATTATCATTCGCTTACTGTAGTTTATATGATGCTTAATAGTAACACCCAATGTTTTTAAATGTTTTTTCGGGACCGATTTTTTTTTTTTTTTTTGTTAAATGTGGGTTATTACCCGAAAAGATTTTAGAACCATAGCATTTTAAAGTTTGAAAATTCTGGGGTGTTACAAATTGGTATCAGAGCCATAGATTAAGCGAACTAGGATTGGATCATTCCACTCCTAGGCTTAGACTTTGGTTATGGAAAATGTGAATGAGTCATTGGATTGATATGCCTTAAGTTAGATAGAATCTCATGCAACAAGTGATAGAAATCAATTTCCATACTAGATGATTATGAAGCTCTAGATAAGTTAAATAGATTTGTAGAATGCTCTCTTGAGTTCCTTTAAAGTGTGTGAGGGACAATCTAGACCAATGGATCAAAGTCTTTAAGTGGTAGTCGGTTATGTATGATTCGAGTATAATAGTATAGGGACCGTACTATTATAAACACATGATACATACCTAAACTTGGTGGAACCATGAATGGATTTTATGAAACGTGGTAAATATTTAAGTGAGTTATGGACTTAATGAACACATATCTTGTGTTAAATAAGAGTCATGAAGGAGTTTGAAGCATGTTAATGGATAATAGAAAGTTTTGACAACTCTAACTTTTCTGTCAAAGTCAAACAACAAGTATAAAAATGAATATTACTTTGTATACACTTACGATACCGTGAAATTAAGTTTGTATCTATTAAGTACTATTGGTGGTGAGTTAGAAACACCAAGGAAAGAAGTGAATTGAGATATTTAGTTTGTTAACAAAAAATTATCTATAAAGGGACATAGTTGACTTTTGGTAAAATTCTAAAATGGGACAAGAACTAGAACTTTGTACTTATAAATAAGAGCACCAGTTGAAATTGGTAATTCGGAACGAGCTTATGTTACTACATAAAAATGATAAGTTCAAATTACAAGCAAGTTGGTTGAGAAAAGAATGGAATGGAATCATGAAATTCCAACCTTAGATGAAAGTAAATACTTGGATATGATTAAAGACACTAAATGTGAGCACAATGATCTAATTGGTGAATCGGAGGAACTTGTAAACCTTACTTACAAGTTCTATGAATTGTGATGAAAAATTAAGATTACCCAAGGAAAACGATGAGGGTGATAGAAGAAATAAGATTCCAAGGATGATTTTGACCTTAAAAGATGCCCTCATTTTTTTAAAGGATAGATGGTAAGAAGGATATGAAAGTGTGTCGATGCAATGTTACAAGAGATCACAACACCCTGGAGGCTGAGTAAGAACAACATGTGGTGTTTGGAAATATGAGTGACACAACGAAACCAAGGATACCAGATTTAAAGCTTCTAAGTCATGCAACATGACGACACAGACCAAGCACATTCAAGTATAACTATGTACTAAGTTTGAGTATTACTACCAAACTAGATTCGACAACTAGATAGGGAATGGGAAAACTTATAATAATGAGATTCTATATGATGAATCCATATAGAATATAGAACTTTTACTTAGAGCATTATGGGTCATTTGTAAAGGACAAGAAAATCTATTGATATAAAACTTGGTTATGTATCCTTAAGGAAGGGAAAAGAAATAGAAAGAGTTAAAGTATCATGATACTTAAGAAGTTAAATTGACAAAGTGCTAAATGGAAGAGTCGAGAACTAGAACTGGAATGTTGAAGGACAAATGAATAATGAAATTTAGATAGAATGAAACATCCCAAAAATAAGACCCAAAAATTTCATTTTGAAAATATTATAAGAAACTATAATCATCCATAATCCATAAGAAAACCAAGTGTCATGTGTCTCAAAATCTCATATCAAATATTGTATCAAAAAGAATTGAGAAAATATATCAGAGTCTTAATAGGCTGAAATTTGTGGTGTGTGTCATGCAATCATCCCGAGCCCTTCCCTTGCTAGCTGAAGTACTTGAAACCAAAACTGAAAACTGTAAGCACGAAGCTTAGTGAGCTCCCCCAAACTACCACATACCATACAAGCACATATATCAAATAACATAACTCTAGGACTACTCCCACTGCATCGGGACGAATCCCGACATCGGCTTACCCAGCATCGGACTCCTGTCTGGCATCGGGCTCACCCCGGCATCCGACCGCGTCGGGCATCGGGTCACCCCAGCATCGGGCTTGCCCCGGAATCGGGATTACCCCGACACATACATAACATAATCACATAATCTGCATCGGGCTTGCCCTGACATCGAACCGAAGCCCGAAACAAACAACATATAACACATAAACTAGCATACATCGGGCTTGCACCGAAATACATAATACAAGGCATAATGACTAACATACATCGGGATTACCCCGGATAACATAACATACAACATAATCACATATACTACATCGGGCTTGCCCAACATCGGACCGGAGTCCGGAACACATAACACATAACATAATCACATGTACTACATCGGGCTTGCCCGACATCGGACTGAAGCCCGGATCATATAACACATAACACATAAACATGCATGAATCACAAAGACATCAAGCATACATAACTACTTCTCGGGACCTCCTGGCATCAGACCGATGTTCGGAAACATATAGACTGCATTGGGATAACCCCGACATCGGATCGAACTCTGGAACTACTATCATCTAACTGGGCCGACATTGTGGTCATAGACCCATTCTTACTAGAGGAAAACTCACCTCGTAAGACTGACTACTGAAAACCCGAGTGAGAAATCCCTGACTGTTGTTTCGACTGCTCTCCAGCTATCATGACCAAATAAACACTTAGTCAGAAATGAGGATTCTTCTATGGGTAAAATGACTATTTTACCCTTCTAATCCAATTTGGGCCATGACCCAGGCCCAATCCTTTCTAGTCCTTCTAAACTCACTAAGGCCCATTAAAGTCCTCTAATGGCCCAATTTTCTAAATCGCAAATGGGCTTTCCACCCAAACCCAAACTAGCCCTTGGGCCCTTAACTGTCTCTTGGTGGCCCATCACGACCTAACATCTGCTAACCCAAGGCCTGGCCCCAAACCGAGGCCCAATAACGTAAAGTCCACAGTCTGAGTGTACGCTGAACGTACACTTCTATACGCTGCGCGAATAGCTTGCATGGTTGTACGATGCGCGTACTGGCGTGTACGCCCAGTGTACTCCCCCGATAAGCTATATTCTTCAAAACTACTTAATCCCTTAAGACACAACCTCCAAACTTCAGATCTGAGTCTAATAATCCTTATTAACCCATAAAGTTGATCACTTGGTGGCATGCACCCCAACAAATGAGATCAAAATTGGAAAAATAGCAACTATCTTCATGGTAGATATCTTGCATGGATGCAAATGGGCATTAATTTTTGCAACTTTACTGCTCAAGGGACTCAAATAACTTCATGGGTGGCAACCCAAAGTCTAGAAACGGATTTGCACCATAAAAATCCATTCTTGAAACCAAAAAGGGACAATATCCATGAGAACCTAGATCTATGATGTAGAAGCACCAAGATGAAAACTTTATACCTTCAATAGGCTGGAAATGATGTAAAACCTTTGGATCTACAAGCTCTCTTCAATCTCTTGCTTCTTCTCTAAACACCTTCTTCTTCAAAAACTCCAGAGTACTCCTTTAATGGCCATCCAAGCTCTAAAATCACTCAAATGAGGGCTAAGGATCGGTTTATAGGGTTTAGAGGGTGGAGGCTCAAGATATTAGGGTTAGGTTATGAGATAATAAGCTTAAATAGGGTCCAAGACCTTAAAATTGGGTTCATGTCTGATCGGCGTACGCCCAGCGTACCCCGAAGAACATTCGCGACCATCCTAGTCAGTATGCTTAGTGTACTAAAAAAGTACGCCCAGTGTACTACCTTCTTCACTAGTACACCCAACTTACTCGGATAAGCCTGAAACCACTAAACTTCCGAAGGCCGTAACTTCTTCGTTATAAATCCGTTTTCGACGATCCTTATATCCCCGAAAAGGTAACGAGAAGCCCTACACTTCTATCAACTCATATCTTACTTAAGACCTTCTGAACAAAAGTCCATTTTCCACAAAAGCCTAAACTAACACTTTACCGAAATACCCCTAGGCTCCAAAACACAAACCGAACATCCGGATCGCTTCTAATACACCACTCGCACCTAAAATGGCCTAGATCTTACCCTTTTCAAAAGCCATAATCCTTATGATGACTGGCCTTCAGGCCACAGCCTCAAACTAGGAGTCAATTCAGAACAAGGCGTTACAACTCTCCCCCACTTAAATTAGATTTCGTCCTCGAAATCATTCGTCACCATCCCCGATATACCAGACGACCTGAACAATACGGCCACAAACCTAAAAATACCATAGCCTTCCTAAGGTCTGAGTTCCATAATGGTCTATCTTCCTGATGGATCGCCTATACCCAAACTACCATGCCAAAATCTCATCGAGTAACTGACCAATGCACATTCCCCATTGTTGATTACCTCAATGTTATCATCAGAAACAAAATCCTTGTCCATAACTAGTGGTAATGTACTTGTACTTGACAGAAGGCTCAAATAATCCTTCAAGTAGAAGATTCATCCCTATCACGGTTAGACTCATACGAGAGCTGCACAACAGGTTCAAATCAACTACTCTGAGATTATTTAATCCCACTACAAACGACAAGTCACTTCCAAATCATTCAGTTGCTTCTCCTAAACCGGAAATCCTAAGACACCAATACTATCCGATACTCTGAAACTACCCGCAACACAGAATTTCCTGAAACATTGAACTGCCCGAAACACTGAACTGCCTGAAACATTGCACTATCTGAAACACTGAACTGCCTGAAATACTGAGCTATCTGAAACACTGAACTGCCTGAACAACACGTTGCTACATGGCTGCTTCCCCAAGTTCCATCGGGACCTCTCTGGTTCCATCCTATCTGGAATACGGACGCCCCGTCCGATTGCTGAGTCAAGGGTAATCTCACTAGTTCTCTAGCTACCGTGGCTCTAACAGCTTGGTGATCTACTGATCGAGTCCATGTCGAGTCCTGAAATTAACAAATTCCAAAGCTAAAAGTGACCGTTACGCGACCAATGGTAGCCTTATATCTCAAACGACGTTAAACAGCCCTTTGCTTCCTTGAACTGTAGTGGCGATCCTACGGTCTTATCACTGGCTCAAACAAGTCTAATTCATCTGGAGAAATCTGGAACCAATCTGTGGATTTGCCACGCCCTCATTGCTGCCCCCGAACTGGTGCGTACTCCTGTTCTCCTCGTGATCTGCCATCACTCCTATACTACCTGCCAACCTAGTGAAATCCACGCCAACCATCGTAGGTTTACAACACTCTAATGCTATCTGACAACTTGGTGAATGCTACGGCTACACCCGCAGACTTACAACACTCTAACACTATCTGGCTGCTAGTGAATGCTACGACTACACCCGTAGACTTACAACACTCTAACACTATCTGGCTGCTAGAGAATACTACGGCTACACCCGTAGACTTACAACACTCTAACACTATCTAGCTGCTAGTGAATGCTACGGCTACACCTGCAGAATTACAACACTCTAACACTATCTGGCTGCTAGTGAATGCTACGGCTACACCCGCAGACTTGCAACACTCCCACACTATGTCGAACATACACTCGACCTAACACTCAACTGCACTTGAGTCTTAAATGGGGCTCTAACCTGGTTCCTGAAACCTGCTTCCCAAAGCCAAAGAGAAGCGTAAACTAAATTTTGGAACGTTTTCTGAACTCCCAGCTCATCCAATCCTCAATCAAGACGACCACTCGACCGTCTCCCGTCCTGACGGAAAAATCTCTAGCCTAGTTTCCCAACCAGTCATCAGCTAATCGTGCATACACGAACTCAACTTCGAGAAGATTTCCCCAACTCCCCGCTCACGTGCTCCTCCATCCAAACAGCCACTTGGGCTGCTTTCCTCAACAATGATGTGAACCCAATCCAGTCTCGCACTTACTTCTGCTTCTGAACACTCCTATGGTTCTCCCCCACTTTGATTCCACTAGCTCCTTACATCTTATAGATTGAAAAGGATTCTCAATCCTTTTCTCCATCTAATGGTCGATGTGTTGAAAACCAATACTTACTATTGCTAGTGCTCCAAAACTAACCAATACCGAATCTGAACCGCTCTAAAAGACAAACAGAATACCTCCCTAGCCCCTCTCACACTTGCTACAGTGACTGCATCCTGAGAACCTGCTCAAAAGGGAAACATCTTCGAACTACTAGTCTAACATCCAAGGTATGAAGATGGAATATAACTTAATCATAAGTAGGAAACATTATATTCTGGAATACCCTTACTAACATCGATGCAGTACCATAACAACAAAATCATAAACAGAAGCCGAATTGAAATACATACCAGCGATCTATTGCGGCTCGATCTTGATTTCCTGCGGAACCATGGACGTTGGAACTTGAACTCTCTCCACCTCCAAAATAGGATAACGGGACTTGAAATGACCTGGCCGGTGACAATGAAAACATATATGATCCTTCTTGCAATCCCGATGTACATGCCCTCTTTCTCCACATTTGAAACACCTAAACTTGTGACAAGAAAACCCATGGGTTCCCCCACACTTGCCACAAACCTCAAGATCTCCATGACTTCCCACACTCAATTCAACCGAGTCGGAACCTCCACCTTCCTTTAATCGTCCTGATGTTGGCGTCCGCTTCCTTTTCCCTAACTACACATCCAAACCAAACTCTTGCTCCTGAGTTGCCTCGGCTACACCATCAACCGCCTGAACAGTCACTGTATGACCCTGAAACCTAGCGGTTACCCTGCCAGTAGCATGCTCAATAATGTCAGGTAACTCCTCGCATACAGCCCGCGAAACCTCCACAGAAATCCAATCCTGAAGTGAACTCTCCTGGAGACAAGGTGCGTAACCTACCTCTGATCCCTGATGATAAGAGCTAATAACAGGGCCCTCCCTTCCGAGGGATCCCAAAGATCCATAAACATTGGGCGCTAGAGGAACCCCTAACATGGCCACCATCTCAGCGCGAAAGGCTCCCATCCTCTCATCCAAAATCTCCAATATATCCTCCTTGACCGTACCAAAGATCACATGAGTCTGGTCTAGGATACTGCATGTAATCTCTACTGATACTAACTCTCTCATCTGCTTCCCGAGCTGTTCAGCTCCTAAACCCAAGGTTGACTCCTCACTGGCACCTGAACTGCCCACTGACCTACCCATAGTGTCACCATACTGCATGAGTCATCACATAACTACCATCAAAATACTCATCACTACTGAGGGATCACACACTCACTACAAGTTCCCCGGTTTTATCTTAGCCCTTCTTGAATCGAGTACGGATCCTCTGCTTTCAGTAGTACGGGCCTATACTACCTTCCACATCTACTTGTAGTTTCCTCGAGAATTGTCTCGACTCCACCAAGTCCCTTTCACTACTACTATTGCCCCCCGCACTACTCTCATCCTAGGCTTGCCCTAGGGTAACCTCCAACCCACACCCAATCCTCAGCTACTGAAGGTATCTTTATAATGCCAATTAGCCACTACCTGAATACCATCACATGTGACGAGGCTCAGATAATCCTTCGAGTAAAGGACTCTTCCCTACAACGGTTAGACTCATACGAGAGCTGTGCAATAGGGCCAAATCCAGCACTCTGAGATTATTAAACCTTGATTACATGTGACTTGACGTATTCACCTAATGGCTAACTCCCATCACTCAGAGTCCCACAAAGCACAAAGCAAGTAGCATTCAGAAAAAGGGAAAGTCTAACCACATAATCCAATCATAATATTTTATCCCCTACTAAGGAATCTGTACATGTAATTCAAAGGCTCATACAATCAGGCATAACCTAAACAGGCTATCCTATCACTGACTGATCAGTACTAGCATGCAAGTCTACAAGCACATACAATAGGCATATAAGGCAGCTCTTCCTAGATCCTTAGCTTTACTCTAGCATGCAGTTCTCATATTCATAACATAACATAAACTTGTATGGGTAATTTGGGAGTACTTACTTGAGCTCGGCTGATTGCATGCACCACATCATTTTTCTCTTTTCAAAATTCTTTTCCTTCTTAAAATTGCTTTTCACTTTTTCTAAAACTCTTTTATTTTCTCAAAATTCCTTTTTACAAAAATTGATTTTCCTTTTGAAAATTTTCTATACCAATTCCTTAGTTTTAGTTCAGACAAACCCGAAAGTGTGCCCGAATCCCTCAAACCAAGGCTCTGATACCAACTTGAAACATCCCAAAACTATGACCCAAAAATTTCGTTTTGAAAATATTATAAGAAACTATAATCATCCATAATCAATAAGAAAACCAAGTGTCATGTCTCTCAAAATCTCATATCAAAAACTGTATCAAAAACAATTGAGAAAATATATCAGAATCTCAATAAATCCCAGGTTGAAATATGTGGTGTGTGCCATGCGATCATCCTGAGCCCTTCCCTTGCTAGCTGAAGTACCTGAAACCAAAACTGAAAACCGTAAGCACGAAGCTTAGTGATCTCCCCCAAACTACCACATACCATACAAGCACAAATATCTAATAACATAACTCTGGGACTACTCCCACTACATCGGGACAAATCCCGACATCGGGCTCCTTTCCAACATCGGGCTCACCCTAACATCCGACAACATCAGGCATCGGGGTCACCTCGGTATCGCGCTTGCCCCGACATCGGGCTTACCCCGGCACATACATAACCTAATCATATAATCTGGATCGGGCTTGCCCCGACATCGGAACGAAGCCCGAAACAAACAACATATGACACATAAACTAGCATACATCGGGCTTTCCCCAAAATACATAATACATGGCATAATGACTAACATACATCGGGCTTGCCCCGACATTAGGCTTACCATGGATCACATAACATATAACATAATCACATATACTACATCGGGCTTGCCCGGCATCGGACCGGAGTCCAGAACACATAACACATAACATAATCACATGTACTGCATCGGGCTTGCCCAGCATCTGACGGAAGCCCGGAACATATAACACATAACACATAAACATGCATGAATCACAAAGACATCAAGCATACATAACTACTTCTCGGGACCACCCCGAAATCGGACCGAAGTCTGGAAACATATAGACTGCATCGGGCTAACCCCGACATTGGATCGAACTCTGGAACTACTATCATCTAAACGGGCCGGCATTGTGGCCGTAGACCCGTTCCTACTAGAGGAAAACTCACCTCGTAAGACTGACTGCTAAAAACCCGAGTGAGAATTCCCTGACTGCTATTTTGGCTGCTCTCCGGCTATCATGACCAAATAAACACTTAGTCAGAAATGAGGATTCTTCTATGGGTAAAATGACTATTTTACCCTTCTGATCTAATTTGGGCCATGACCGAGGCCCAATCCTTTCTAGTCCTTCTAAACTCACTAAGGCCCATTAAAGTCCTCTAATGGCCCAATTTTATAAATTGAGCCCAATTGCTCAAATGGGGTTTCCACCCAAACCCAAACTAGCCCTTGGGCCCTTCACTGTTTCCTGGTGGCCTATCACGACCCAACATCTGCTAACCCAAGGCCTGGCCCCAAACCGAGGCCCAATAATGCAAAGACTATAGTCTAAGTGTACACTGAGCGTACTCTTTTGTACGTTGCGCGTATAGCTTGCATGCCTTGTACGTTGCGCATATTGGCTTGTACGCCCAGCGTACTCCCCTGATAAGTCATATTCTTCAGAACTGCTTAATCCCTTAAGACACAACTTCCAAACTTCATATATGAGTCTAATAATCCTTCTTAACCCATAAAGTTGATCACTTGGTGGCTTGCACCCCACCAAATGAGATCAAAATTGGAAAAATAGCAACTATCTTCATGGAAATGGCTAGATATATTGCATGGATGCAAATGGGCCTTAAAGATTGCAACTTTACTGCTCAAGGGGCTCAAATAACTTCATGGGTGGCAACCCAAAGTCCAGAAACGGATTTGCACCATAAAAATCCATTCTTGAAACTAAAAAGGGACAATATCCATGAGAACCTAGATCTATGATGTAGAAGCACCAAGATGAAAACTTTATACCTTCAATAGGCTGGAAATGATGTAAAACCTCTGGATCTACAAGATCTCTTCAATCTCTTGCTTCTTCTCTAAACACCTTCTTCTTCAAAAACTCCAAAATACTCCTCTAATGGCCATCCAAGCTCTAAAATCACTCAAATGAGGGCTAAGGGTCTATTTCTCGGGTTTAGAGTGTGGAGGCTGAAGATATTAGGGTTAGGTTATGAGATAATAAGCTTAAATAGGGTCCAAGACCTTAAAATAGGGTTCATGTCTGATTGGCGTATGCCCAACGTACATATGGTACGCCCAACGTACCCCAAAGAACATTCGTGACCATCCTGGTCAGGACGCCCAGTGTACTCCCTTCTTCACTAGTACGCCCAGCGTACTCTCTGTGTATGCCCAAGATACTCGGCTAAGCCTGAAACCACTAAACTTCCGAAGGCCATAACTTCTTCGTTATAAATCCGTTTTCGACGATCCTTATATCGCCGAAAAGGTAACAAGAAGCCCTACACTTATATCAACTCATATCTTCCTTAAAACCTTCCGAAAAAAAGTCCGTTTTCCACAAAAGCCCAAACTGACACTTTACCGAAATACCCCTAGGCTCCAAAATACGAACCGAAAAAACATCCGGATCGCTTCTAATACATCAATCGCACCCAAAATGTCCTAGATCTTACCCTTTTCAAAAGCCATAATCCTTATGATGACCGGCCTTCAGGCCACAACCTCAAACTAGGAGTCAATTCAAAACGGGGCGTTACATAGAAACTATAGGTGAATAATGTTGTAAAACGAAGGTAAAATTCGAATACCACAGGGTGTAAATGTGAGGCAAAAAGCTTTCCGCAAGGACATAAACGAAACATCTTGCTACATGATGAGGATTATATTGTGATTTAACCTTAAAATAAATGTCTTCATTTTTTAAGGGGCAGATAGTTGGGAAGAAACAAGTTACAAGTGATGAGAGCATTCGGACCCAAAAAGATTTTGAAAGTTAAGTAGAAAATAACACTATGTGCTTTAGAGCTTCTGGTCATGGTGTGCTTAGGCTTTTAGACCTAAGAAATACACTAACTCATGATATGAGATTTTGTTTTGACACATTAGTTAAAGCGAACGAAAGGAGATAGGGACAAGGTTTAAGAAGTATATATAGACTCGAATGGTATGGTACCCGTTGGTTCAAAGATAATAGACAAGGAAAGTTATACTTGATTGAATCACTTGTTGATAACGCTAAAGGAAAACATTGTTCGTATAAATTGAGTTGCAAATCTTGTTGATGTTAATGTGTCATTCTTATGAATTTAAAGTAAGACCTTTAAGAAGAAAGGTACATGTATTAGTAAGAGCTAACATGATAAACAAGATGGAGTGAAAGTTTAAGAGTAAATTTAGTTTGGAATGTGTGATGTACAATGGTGTCAGCACCTCGTATTATGCTTAAGAGTATAACAGAGAATAATGAACTGATAATGATTAGTATGGAAAATAAAGAAATAATATTGGCATACTTGAGCATGAAAGGATGTACTTAAGAAAATTAGAATGCCTAAATAAGGAAACAGACAAATTATGACTTAAGGTTGGATAACCTTATTGCATGATGTTGTTTAAAGTTCAAAAAGGGACAAAAGGGTAAAAGTGTCCAAGAGGGTTAATAAACCTTAGTGATGTATTATTAATTATTAAACATATTGAAATTGTGATCCAATGACCAAGGTGATACGTTCATCGGAGGAATTGAAAAGTGATGGGATGAAATTCCAATGAGATGGCCCATGATGAGATTTCGGGGACGGAATCCTTTTAAGGGGTAGATAATTGTAACATCCTAAAATTTAAGACTAGGTTCTTAAATTAATTGAGTAAAAATGAAAATAATTTATAAAGTTAAGTAGTTAAGGAATAATCATATTATGAAGTTTAGAAAGTTATAAGTAAAAATAATAATATTTTAAAAAGTTAAAGGGTGAAAAGTGTCAAGTTGGCAAAGTAAGTTGACTAAAGGGTTGAATCAAATAATGGAAGGGACTAGAAAATTTATATAAAGGAAGGAGAAGGACTTATTATGTCAAAACATAAGTTGAAATCACAAATATTGAGGATTGGTGAGTTTTAACCAAAACAAGCACACTTGGGGGACCAAATTGTAAATTTGGAGAAATAAGATGCATCCATTCCCTCATATGGAGAAAACGTATTTGAGCTTCTTAGCACCTCCTCTAATGGCCATTTTGATCTCAAGGGTTTCTAGGGGTTCTTCCAAGTGAGGAATTAAGCAACCAAACAAAGAAGCGAATGAATCAAGGCTTGAAAGGTATAATTTCTCTTCATTTCAACCTAGAAATCGATTTTTGTGAAGTGGGTAAACCCCAATATCGAAATTAGCTTCTTCAAATGATTAGGGTTTGGTTTTATAACATTTTTTTGATTTGCATGGTTATAATCTTAATCCAATCATCGTATTGGTGGATTTGATGATTTAGGTAAAAATCTCCATGAACCCTAGAAAACTCAAATCCGGGATATTGCAAAAGATGATGAAATAAGATTGGATTCTATGAACTAGATGATATTTGATAGAGAAAAATCCAATTAGATTGCTCAAATTCACCCATTATGGTAGAATTGTGTATATGCTAGAATTGGAATGAAATTGAGTGAAATGTGATCAAAAGAATGGAATCTTTTTTTTGTGAGCATTTGATGATAATATGATACTCATAACATGAGTTGATACTAATAATATGGTTTGAATGCAATAACATGAAGACTTGAATGATTCCTAGTTGAAAATATGGAGTTGTTGGCCATAAGGGAAAAATGAAAATGTTGGAATGGAATTGGACATTCCATAACTCCATTAAGGAATTAACAAGAGATTTGTGTAATGTTAAGAACTTGACAAAACCCAATGATGTATTAGATAATTTAGGAATAGGTCACCTTGGTTAAAGAGTGTTCTTGATCAACTTGAGCTCTTAACCCTTTCATTTGACTGTTTGAAAGCACTATGAACTTAGCATTTCGATTGATGACTTAATGAATTAAGTTGAATGTTTTGACATGATAAAATGTTATCTAGTAGTTATTGGAAACCTTTAAAAGTGTAGCGTTACATTTGGTTACCTAAAAGACCAAAACCATCCAAAAACGTTTAAGACTCAAAAGGTGAGCTTTTGGGGGTGTTTGGGCTACTACGGCACACGACCTGCATGGCCAGGCATGCTACCCTGGCACAGGCATCAAATTTCCCACCTCAACCAAAAATCTGAATTTTAGTGTTTTCTTCATAACTTTTGCATACAGACTCGGATTTACACCCGATTTTCGCCTACATTTATATTTTTACATAACTAATGAGTTAAATCAATAAATTTAGAAATAGAAACTATGAGGGGTATTTTGGTAATCTTGATTGAACTTTACTTACTTTTATATAGGTGGTGTTAGAGAGTGTTTCTCTAAGGAAAGGAACTAAAAGATGACTAGTTAACCTTCGTGTTATTGAGGTGAGTACGTGTTGGAATTTTCCCACTTTGGGGTACATGGCAAAATGATTTTATGATAATGAAATGCAATGTGTTGATATACGAAACGTTTTGAAATGAAAATGTTAAATGCTTTTTGAAAAGAATGTTTTGAAAGAATGCCTAGAAGGCAAAAATGTGTTTGAAAGAAAAGAAAGTTTTTGGAAGAATGGATGTTTTGTTAATGTGTTTGAAATGTTTTAAAATATGGATGTCATGCTTTTGAAATGAGTATTATGATACTAATATATGAAATATGTAAAGCATGGAAAGTAATGAAAAGAATGAAAAGAATTGGAAAGTAATGAAAAGAATATATTGCTTGAGCCATGATGTCCCCGTAACCGGATATAGAGGAAAATACAAGAACCAAACATAATGGGACACAACATTCCAGGCTAGTCCCATTTGTTGCCACTAAGCAAACCTACACCGAAACAAATAAGACCAAGGGAACTTGATAAAGTGCCTTCCAAACACCAAAGGCACTAGCTGCCCAGCCAATCAGTCGGCCTGCCTGGCCACCTCATTCCGTTAAGCCAAATCGACACCTGCGAACTCTAGTGAAGGCGCAGGCACCACTACCATAGTTAATCCATTCACAACTTAGACAGGGGACAAAAGTACAATCTACAAATCATTGCCTCGGTACCAATCGAGTCTTGGCGCTCTGGTCTCCAAGAGTGGGATCGATACCCAGGTCCTCACTAGAAAAGGCCATATGGCTTCAATGGTAAATGGATCAAATCCCACACTCAAATCCTTATGCTACATTCATACACTCATCTACCCCGAAGACTGACTTGTCCGTTGTAGAGTTTTCCCGGGACCTCCTCTCGGAGAACGTTTGACGACCTCCTTTTCTATTATTGTGGTTACAGATCTCCACCGAAGTCTACCCAACTGAGTCATTACTCGTCAACCGAAGGTCTAATATCACAAATATATATATATATATATATATATATATATTGCATACATTTTTTTTAGAAAAAGCACACTACACAACAAGATGCTTTGTTTATTTTTCTATTTGTTGATGGTTTATGTAAAAGACAGAGAGAGAGAGAGAGAGAGTGTGTGTGTGTGTGTGTGTATACACACACACACAAACCAGTACTGTTAGGGTGCAAAGTCATGCTTGGATGTAATGTGTTTAGGCTTTCCTCTTTGTATGTGTAAATGGGTTGAGTCTTTTCCTATAAATAGGAAGTGAGTGACTCCCATTATGTAAGAATTCCATTTTGGAGTGTTAGACTAGAGAGAGAAATTGTATAAAAACCCATTTGTATAATCTTTCTAGATATAATAAGAGCTTACAAAGATTTATTTACTCCTGGTGTTCTTGAATTTGTATGATGAATCACTAGATCTTTCTAATTCCGCACATGCCATCATAATCAACACCACTACAATTGGTATCAGAGCGGGTGTTCTTGATTTCATCAAGAATTGATCCTTGATTGCGATTTTGATTTAGTGATTCAATTTTTGATCATGGATCTTCGTGATTAGAGAGTGTTGTGTGTTCTAGAAGTTGAATTTTTCCTTGATTTGATCCATAATTCGACTTTCTCTCTCTAGAATACTTGTTTGTGTTACTTTCTCTCTCTAGAAAACCCATTCAAAATCACTTTCTCTCTCTAGAATTCTTCAAGTTTTTGTGATCATGGTGAATTTGCCTTACAATTCTTGGATTATGATCATTGAAGGTATCAAATACAAAGTCAATAAAGATCAATATTATGGGTTCGTGTTAAACAAGAAGATATATTGGGGAACTATGGTTTCTTATGGAGGATTGAAGGATGATCATGGAAGCTTGATATTTCAACCGTTTTGTGAGATCAAATGGTTGGCTGATATTACATGTTCCATAATAACACGTAGTGGTGATAAGAAAGGAGAAGAAAAATATTTGTTCGATAAGAAATATGTTTCTCTTATTGAAGACCCAAATGATCTTCGTGCTCTTAAGGTAGTTGAAGTTCTTGACAATGGAGTTCAATGTGATGTTCTTGATGTTCAAGAAAAAAGAGTTCAAGTTGATTTTTTTTGCTCAATTGGAGTTCAAACCAATGATATTTTGTGCTCTTGTGATTCGTTTGAAGGAATGATTCCTTATCGGAAACCAGTGATCCAAGAAAATCACAAGTATCAAACTCCAAAAGATTTGATTCAAACTCAAAATGTTCATGTTGTTGAAAGTGGGTTTGTTCATGAAGTCAAGTCTTCAAGATGCAAAAAGATGAAAAAGAAAAAGAAGAAGAAGATGAATCGGAAGAACAAGCGGGTTTACTCACAAAAATCGTCATATGTTGTGAAGCCAAAATCCGTGAAGCAAATTTGGGTTCCAAAGCAACAATCTCCAAAGGTTGCATTGAATTTGAAGTCAAAACCCAAAAGTGTTGGTGGTTCTTTTGAAGATGTTCTTGGATCGTTGAAGAACATGAAGAACACGAAGAACGAGTTGTACATCTCGCATGGTGGGTGGTACAATGTTCGATTTGGAGATTTTCTCATTCCGACAAAAGAACCAAGATCTACCAAATTTGATTTGTTCGTTGAAAACGGAACTCGGTTCGTCAAAAAGGTAACTCAAATTCTCAAATGGATTCCAAAACATCCATGATTTCAATTCGTATTTTTCGTTTTTCATTTTTGATCGATTTGCCTCATTGGATCTAATTCGTTTCAACCCCATAGTTAATCCAATTAGTTTTGTTTAGATCAAAACCAAAATAAAAAACAAATTTCTTTCTGTTTTGTTACTTTCATTTACACAAACATTGAGCCCAAACCAAAATATTGAACTGATACTGTTCATCAATTCTTATTAAGCCCATATAACTCAATATTTCTCTATTCGTTTGATCCATGGTTGTTTGAGCCTATAATCAAATTTTTTTTAGCCCAAATCATCAGTTAATGTTTGAATTCAGAGACGTGAGAACGAATAAAAGTCAAAATTTGGAAGTCGATGTTTGGAGTCGATTTCTTGCCTGGATGTTGATGTGAGGTTCTTTGATGATTTCAATTTGAGTTGTTGTGGTTAATAGATGATTCGCATCTACAGGGAAGCAACAATTATGAATGTTTAATTGAAGGATTAGAGTCGTTAATGGAACGGGATATATGGGAGCAGTTCGCATATAAACAATGTTCACATATTGATCTTGTTTGGGTTCGCATATGCTATGTTTGTTCAATTTACATTTATGTGAATCAAAATCAAAATGCGAAGGAGATAATGATTCGCATTTTATGACAAAATGAGAATGCGAAGAAGAAAATGTTCGCATTGGATAACAGAATAAAAATGCGAAGGAATTGACTGGAATATGCGAAGTGTTAACTGCATATGTTGATTTGGAGAATAACACAAAAAGTTTCAGTTTGCACCCCTGATCTTTTCACGAAATGACAAAATTGATCCAACTTTGCAAAATGGCAATAAAAGCTGAAAAAATACAGAATTTTCAATTTTGGTCCTTGCAGTTTGTGCGAATTTACGCTTTATGCCCGGTTTCACAAATGGGCTAGAGTTTCGCATATTTGGCTGTTTTTGATGAAACGGGTCCCTGTAAGTTTCAGAAAGTGACAATATCTACCCGGATTTTGAAAAATCTTGCAACTTTCACCCAAAAAGTCAGAAAATTTCATAAATTGGAAATTTTTTGTGGCTTTTTCGTGATTGTTTTTCCGTGCAAGATTTTTGGTGATTCATTTTTGGTACACATCAAGGGGAAGTATCGTGAAGTTTATTCCTCGGGCGCTTCTCATCCTTAGTGGGTTTTATAATCATTTTTTGATTATAAAAAGAGGGAGAATGATGGGTATTCGAAGCTTCTCGGGTTTGTCGAATATTCATTTGCGGATTTGAAGACCGGTGTTACTTCGAGGGGGAGTTTGGTCTTGATCGCGCTAACTCGTTGGAGATTAAAGCCGGACATCCAATCCTAACTTTGAGGGGGAGAATGTTAGGGTGCAAAGTCATGCTTGGATGTAATGTGTTTAGGCTTTCCTCTTTGTATGTGTAAATGGGTTGAGTCTTTTCCTATAAATAGGAAGTGAGTGACTCCCATTATGTAAGAAGTCCATTTTGGAGTGTTAGACTAGAGAGAGAAATTGTATACAAACCCATTTGTATAATCTTTCTAGATCTAATAAGAGCTTACAAAGATTTATTTACTCCTGGTGTTCTTGAATTTGTATGATGAATCACTAGATCTTTCTAATTCCGCACATGCCATCATAATCAACACCACTACAAGTACCAGCAGTTACCCAACGGGTAGCGGCTCTGAAAAAATGAGAACCGCAACCGGAACCACTCAAGACGGTTTCATTACTTTAGGAACCGGAACCAGAACCAGAACCACTTAAGGCGGTTCCGGTTCCGGAATTGGCAGTTTTGAGGCGGTTCTAGTTCCAAAAGAAGGTACCCAGTTCCGATGCTCATCTATAATTATACGAACTCATTTTCAATGTCACAGAGGTGTAATTCCAACATTTACATATTCTTGGTAAGACTATATTTGAATTAACTATACAATTATAACACAATAAATGAATAGTTATTTATGACAAAAATATCAAATAAGAAAATTGAAAGCTTGTGAGAAATCTTGGATTTTGGGTTGTCTTTCCTTGGCTCGGGCTTCGGTCCTAAATAATGGCTCCCCTACCAAAGAGTTCACGATTAGTAAAGGTGTTCGTAATGGGGACTCATTATCTTCGCTTTTATTTATTATCACTATGGAGGGTCTAAACACTGCTATGAAAACCGCTTGTGAGAAATCTATCTATCCTCCATGGAACTAATATTCCAAATAACGGTCCTTTGCATCTCTCACTTGTTTTACGTCAACGATGTTATATTTAATTATTTATGGGTGAGTGGTTGGATTGAAATATTATGAATATGGTGTGCATCCTTCGATGTTTTCATATTTCTTCTAGACTTAAAGGTGAATTTCCATAAGTATAAGGTTTATTACATTGGTATACTCGATATGGAGCTTAGACCTAAAACTAGAATTCTTGATTGAGACCCAAGTTCTTTCCCTTTCACTTTCTTGGGTGTGTGGTGGCCGGTGGGCGCCAACATGAACCTGAAAAGGATATAGGATTCTATCATTGAGTGTGTTAATGTTGAGCTCTCCTCTTGGAAAGCTAAGACTCACTCTTTTGGGGATAGGCCCACTATGGTGAAGTTGATGCTTGGTAGTCTCCTCTACTATTTCTCGATCTTCAAAGCTCCTAGTTCTATTATTGATGACCTTGAAAAAACCCATAGAACATTCTTATGGGGCAGTGGAAGATACGTTTAAAACTAATTGGGTTGCTTGGACTAAAATCTTAGATGCGAGAAAAAATAGTGGTCTCAGGATTGGATCTTTAAGGGCTTTAAATGTGTCACCTTTAATTAAATGGACATTGCGTATAAAATCTGATAAAAATTTCTTATGGGATAGAGTTATCTATGGAATTCACAATCTCTCCCGTAAACCTCTTTGTTATTTGGCTAAAAATCTCTTTCAGGTACTTGGTGGGAAAATCAATGTCAAAAGTCACAGCCATCAAAACTAATGAGGTTTTTATTAGAACACAAGTACTAGCAACTTAATTGTCATCAACAATAACTAAAATCAAAAAACGTAGATTTTCTTCAACAAGAATGAATTCCAAAGAGTTAATCAAATAAAGAACGAATTTAACTTGTAAATTTCATATATATACCTTAAAAAATGTGCATGGTTTCAAAAAAAAAAAAAAAAGCACCAAATCTTGGATTATTACTTTTGTTTCTCCTGCAACACTCCTACCTCACATTTCTTCTGCACAATCTCTTTCTCCCGATGTTCATCCCCTTTCTCCTTCTTTTTTGAACCCAATCTCTTCAATTCATTGCAAAATTCAGTTATCTGATTCAATATATTGTTTCCTGCAAACAGATTACGTGCTGAGAACGTGGTTTTAAGCTTCCTTGGGGTTTCCTCCCTTTTTGAAGAACTGTTATCCGCCTTCTTCTTCTTCCCTGATCTTGATATGACATGATGATCGGTAGGTGTTAATAAATTAGGGTTTTGGTTCTCGCAATCTTGTACACGTTTAGCATTACTTCTCGAGATTTTGTTTAATTGCGTTCCTCTTTTCTTCACTGTCGTGTTGCTATCATGTTTAATATTGTCCTGATTTTTCATGGAGATCTGTATTGCATTTGCCCATGGATGCTTAGTTTTTGGAAATAGTAACCAAACAAGTAATGATTATATCGAAATCAAAATACCTTAGAAGGATTGGAGATCGTTTTTGTGAAGAAATCATCGGCTGATTTTGGATGATTACATTCTGTAAACACCAAATAGAATAAAATCATAACCAAAATTTAAACATTAGTCGAACATTTAATCAGTCTGTTTGAATTTCAATAAATATACCAATTTTAAGCTAAGCACTCTTGACTTCAAAATCATTTGCTTTTTTACCAATTTTCGATTAACATCCGATAACTATACAAAAATTAATAAAATTTAAAAATATACCATGAATCGAACAAAGTTCATATTGAAATCAGAAGGAAAAAAAAAAAGTAATTAAACTGTAAAGAAGAAAAAAGGAGATTGAAATTACCAGGTCGACAAAACCAAGCATCATCGTCGTGTGTAGAAGGATGAGGATGATTAGCAGAGAAATCGATCCATTGAGGAGCGTTTATATCTTCGTAGAGTTCATCTTTCTCGAATTTGGAATCATTCCAATCGATAGTAGCTACCTCCATATGAGCCTCCACACCCGTATCTGTGAGTAACAATGGAACGTTTGAGGTTTGAGGGTTTTGGGTATATAAGTTGAACAAGACGACTGAAACGTCTGCATTATTTTTCTGACCGTTAAAAGACATTCTCTTTTATGTTAATCGGATAAACAAAATATTATATATTTTATTATGTGGTATTATTGGTACTTTTTTTATTTATTGTTTTTATACATTTTTTCTAATAAATTTCATCTCTATTTATCTATATATTTTATTATGGGTTATATTATTCAGATTTTTTTAATTGTTTTTTTAGTGTTTTTTTTTATAAATTTTATGTGTACTTATTTATCTATTTTATTATGTGTAATATTATTCGTATTTTCTTTTGTTATTCTATAGGTTCTTTTTTATTATCTTACTAGTTTATAATCCATAAAAACCACGGCTATAAAATTAATAAACTTTCATATAAAAATATCAAAATTATTAATCAATTATTTTAAATAAGTTATTACTTAAGGTATAATTTTTTAGTTATATAAAATTATAATCGTTGATTTAAATAAATACGTGAAATTATATCACATTATAATCTGTTTAATTTTATTTTATTTTTTAATCTAATGTTATTAATGTAATATAATTAGAGTGAAAATTTTTAAAATTTAAAATTTAAAATGAATAATCAGTGATTAAATTAATATAATTAGAATGGAAAATTTGAAATTGATAATTAATAGGTTGACAAGTGACATGATATATGACATATAATATTAATGATGAGCTCTTATAGTATGAAAATTATCAATAAAAGAATAAACTTATTTATTTATTAAAATAGGGATGTCTAGTTATCTATATATTTTATTATGTAGCATATTATTTGTACTCTTTTTTATTTGTTTCATAATTGTGTCTTGTTATCCATATTTGTTATTATGTGTCATATTAGTACTATTTTTATCATTTTTTATAGTTTCTTTGATATATGTTAGGGTAAATCGAAAGAATGCTTCTTATGGATTAGGGCGATATGTGGGTTTGGTTTAGATATATCTTTTTAATTTAGACGGTCTCTATTATATATTTTATTGAGAGTTCCGTCTTTACTATGCTTAAAAAGACTATATTACCCTTTTAATTTGTTATTGTTTATTTATTATTTATTAATAAAAAATATATTTAATAATAAGGTGCGACATACTCCTTGTTAACGTCTTTACACTTCAAACATCGTCACTTCTTCATCTCCGATGCATATTAGGGCTTCCATATACAATCAAATGTGATAGTTAAGGTCTTCGATACGAAGATAGTGGACCATCGACACCACGATAGTTCGGACAACCACCCATGACTACATCCCTTGCACTTTCCATCCTCCTGACTTCCCTCTATTTCCTCCATTGCTTGGACTTTGGACCACCATCGAAATACATTTGACCACCACAATGTCGTCGCTTATTCTTGTCCCTTCTCGTCGGTCAAAACCATGCCTCTGTCACCACCTCTTCTCGATACCCTCTCATTGGTTACTAATGGAAGATCACTAAAACCATACCTTCGTTAAACAAAATTGAGATCATGACCCTTCTCTGCCTATGTCGCTTTCAGTCTGTCAAAACTCAAAACTATTGTTGTTTATTTACCTAGACTCATCTTCTTCTCTTATTCATATCCTTCTTTTGAAACTCGTCATCTAGGGTTATATCAGTACTGATCGTGAGGCTAATATATATATATATATATATATATATATATATATATATATATATATATATATATATATATATATATATATCGTTCGGATTC
This sequence comes from Lactuca sativa, assembly GCF_002870075.4. NCBI lineage: Eukaryota > Viridiplantae > Streptophyta > Magnoliopsida > Asterales > Asteraceae > Lactuca > Lactuca sativa. The sequence continues at coordinate 169,223,717 of NC_056623.2, forward strand.
GGTAGGAACCCAAAAATTGGTAGGAACCGCGAGAACTATTCTTCACCAATCATCTCGTCAAAGCACAAACGTCAAACTCATTTACTTGTCGTGACACGTTCGTAAGTGTCACATGTGCATGGAACGTAATGCGGACTCGATGGAATAATCATGTGCAACGAACGTTCATGGAACGTTATTTAAAGGAGTTTTTCTTTTCTTTGTCATTTATTTTGGTTTATTTTGTTTTTTTTTTGTTATAGAAAATACAATTTTTTTAAATAGATATATGCTCGGTTTCAAAGATTTTAAGTTTTTTTTTTTTTCATTTTTTTAAGTTATCTTTTTTCCTTTTTTTGTTTTTTTAATATCTTTACTACATACTTGAAGATAGTAGAGTTTTTTTTTCTTTTTTATTATTTTTTGCTTTTTTTTTTTTATGTTTTTGCTTTTTTTTTGTTTTTTTTTTTATTATTTTTTGCTTTTTTTATGTTTTTTATTTTTTAAACCAAATATCGGTTTGAGTTTTACTATTTAACAATTATAAATTTTTAAATAAGAAGAATATTAAGGATCATAGTATTTTCCTTTCATACTTTTTTTGGATCATATTATTTTTGGATTATAAATGATTTATAGTATTTTGAATCATAACGATATTATGCATCATATGTTTTTAGATCATATTAATTTGAATCATTTTAATTTTGATAAGAATATATTGAATTAAATAAAGTTTTTGTTCAATACAACATCTTGATCATTATATTTTTTGAATCATTTAACTTTGAATAATAAAAAAATATAATAACAAAGGATCATTAAATATTTGAATCAAAATACGTTTAGATCATAACAAGTAAAGGATCATAAATATTTTTAATCATAATATTTTTGGATCATAAATATTTTGAATCATCTCAATTTACATCATATTATGTTCAACATTTTTATAAAAGCTTCTAATCTTTTAAAATCAAGTTTAGTATCTAAAACACCTTATTTGTTAAAAAATCTTTTTGCAAAGTCATTAGAATAATGAGTAGAAGTGTTACTTAAATTTTTATAATTTTTGGAGAATTTTTTTTCTAGGTTTCTTTATAAATATAAAAAGTAATATATATATATATATATATATATATATATATATATATATATATATATATATATATATATATTTTAAAATTTTCATGATAGTTCTTATTTTGTAGATAATTAACTTTTAAGAACTTTGGTTTTTTCAGATTTTTTTTTTCAAAGAAAAAAAAAGTTAAGGCCCAAAAACTAAATGGGTGGAACAAAAACCACCAGCCAATAAGGGTTAGACAATTGTCATGCTGGGAGGTGGGGGCACGTGTCAGTTTATGGAGAGGCCACATAGCTGAATTTTCATTTACATTTTCCTTTTTTCTTTTAATTTTTTTTTATTTTTGTCATTTGTACCCTCCAAACATTTAACATTTCTCAGAAATTATCAAAATCTCGCATTTAATTAAGAATTGTCATATCATCTCACGAGATTTTGACGATAAATAAAATTAAATCCTGACCATTTATTTTTTTTAATCTTAAGGACACAAATTGTCCTCGCGGTTGCTACCATTTTTGGAGTTTCTACTTGATCATATATATATATATATATATATATATATATATATATATATATATATATATATATATATATATATATATATCTTAGGTTATATTTTTGTGGTTTATGTTAGGCATATAGTGTTTTTGTTCTTAGGCTTGAAATGTTATTTTGTTTTAAGGTTGAATGTATTCTCGGTTAGCTCGACCGAAATCATCTAGTGATTTCGGTCATGAATGGGCTTGGGTGTTAATGGGTTGTATACTTGGTTCATATTTAAACTTAGCCGAATATTGTTTTAGGTTTTTCGTTCATTTTTATTGTTGTTGGTGTATTCGGCAGTGAGGGCTTTCCTTGATGTACCAGACAATTTCTTCTAATACAATCATGCGCATTAAGTTATTTTGAGTGTTCTTGAATCACTATTTGGTTTACCTTTCGCATTCACTAAATAAATTGATTGATATTGTGTGAGATCTATTGTTTTGGGACTTACAATTGGTATTAGAGCGTCGTGCAGGTATCAATCGATTCAAGAACCTTGGAAACCCGTTTTTAGCAGTTTTGAGAACTCTTTTCCTGATTGGAGATTGACTAGTTTTTATTGAAATTAATAAATATTTGCTTGATCGTCTATTAATTGTTCTTGAAATTTTGGAAGTTCATCGTGTTCTTCATAATCTTCATCTGAATTATCGAAATTATCCTGGAACCTTATCATTTAAATTACGAAACTTAAGGAATTTTGCTATAACAAATCAAGGTGTTCGGTTTCATTATCTTTAAGGGTGTTCGGTGAGTGTTTTGGTCAAAGTCCAGGATTTTTGGTCAAAGTTTAGACTGAATTTAGTTTGGTTTTCGGTTGAATTTCTAGACCGAAGTCTTTAACATGTTCGGTCAACCATATTAAGGTGTTTGGTCAATAACTCAGTTGACTTTCATTGTGTTCGGTCTGCCCTTGACTTTTGGATACTTTCGATATTATTAAATGAAATGGATTCTCAATACATCAGTTCAATGCATCAAGAGTTGGACTCTATTATGGGGACTACCACTTGTATTTCTCAACTTTTATCTGCTAATGGATTTCCAGAATGGAAATTCAGAATTGAAAAATACATTAAAATGAAGGATCCCAAGATATGGAGGAGCATTCTAAGAGGTCCAATCAAGATTATGAGTATGGATGAAAAAGCTAAAATTGTGATGGATAAGAAGATAGAGGACTACATAGATGAGGACTTTGAAAAACTTGAAGAACATGATCGAGCTCTTGCTACTATTATTATGGCCTTATCTCCTGAAATTGCTCAAGGCTTTAGGGAATACACATTTGCAAAGGATTTATGGGAAGCTTTGATTGAGGTTTATGAGGGAAATGAGGACATGAGACAGAGCAGACAGGATTTGCTTCGACAGAAGTTCAACTTGTTTAATCACGTTCTAGGAGAGTCTCTGGAAGTTCAACTGCAAAGTTTGATTACCCTCACTACTGAGATGAGCACCGCTGGAATTAATATACCTTGATCAGAGATTAACAAGAAGCTATTGAATTCTCTTCCACGAAGTTGGGACTTACAACTGGTATCAGAGCATGTCATCAAGAAGACTAGAGATCTGAGTAAGCTTACCCTTCCTGAAGTTATGGCTATTATCAAGGCATGTGACATGGTTTTTCGTCAATAATTTCCATCAATCATTCCCAATCCTGTTCGTCAATATTAGTTTGAAGAGAATTTCCATCAATAATTTTTCAGGTTTTTCATAAAAAAAAATTAAACAAACTACAAATCTAACCTTAGTTGAAATGTGTACAAATACGAAGCATTCGAACCGTTGACTTGAACAGTAACCTCTGATTATTTATTTCAAAAACTTCTGAATGCGAAGCGTTCGAAGCGTTGACCATGAACAGTAACCTCTGAACACTGAATCATCCTGTTCGTCCGTACTCCAAATGATTCAGACCCATCACTCTTCGCTTTTATCAGTTTGAAGAGAATTTCCATCAATCATTCCCAATCCATCTAAGATCCGAAGAAACGATTTTTCATCCAAAGCCTTTGTAAAAATATCTGCCAATTGTTCCGTTGTTTTTACAAAATGAACTTCAATATTTCCTTCTTCAACATGATCTTTGATGAAATGATATCGAAGAGCAATGTGCTTGGTCTTCGAATGCTGCACAAGATTATGACAAATTCTTATTGCACTTTGTGAATCACAATATAAAGGAATCTTTTTCATATTAATTGCATAATCTCTTAATTGACTTTGAATCCAAATTATTTGTGATGTACACGCAGCTGCAGCAACATATTCAGCTTCAGCGGTTGATATTGACACACATGTTTGCTTCTTCGATTGCCAACTGACCAACTTTCCATCTAGCAATTGACACCCACCAGTTGTGCTTTTACGATCAAGATTGCATCCTCCAAGATCCGCATCCGAATAAACTTGTACAAAGAACCCTGTTTTCGAAGGATACCACAATCCTAACGAAGTAGTGCCTTTCAAATATCGGAAAATATTCTTTACTGATGTGAGATGTGGTTCACTTGGATTTGATTGATACCTTGCACAATTACAAACATAATACATAATATCAGGTCTACTTACAGTTAAATACAATAAAGACCCAATCATGCTTCGATACAAAGTAATATCAACAGCAGATTTATCTAACGAAGGAGTTAGCTTTATGCCCGTTGCCATTGGTATTCGTAACCTTGTGCTATTCATCATTCCAAACTTTTCCAACAAATTCTTTGTATATTTCTCTTGATTAATGAATATGCCTTCCCTGTTTTGACGAATATTCAAACCCAAAAAGTTATTAATTTTGCCAATCATACTCATTTAAAATTTGCTTTTTATCAGATCTTCGAATTCTTTAGATAAAGCAGGGTCAGTTAAGCCAAAAATTATATCATCAACATAAATTTGAACAAGCATCAGATGATTTCCAATTTTCTTTCGAAATAAAGTAGGATCAACTGAGCCTTGTTTAAATTTAGATTGTTTAAAAAATGATGTTAGAGTTGCATACCATGCTCTTGGTGCTTGTTTTAACCCATATACAGCTTTATCTAGAATATAAACATGATCAGGATGTTCTGTGTTTATAAAACCTGGAGGTTGTTCAACATATACCGTTTCTTCGAGTTCTCCATTTAAGAATGCACATTTGACATCCATTTGATAAACATCAAAATCTTTATGAGCTGCAAAAGCCAAAAAAATACGAACAGCCTCGAGTCTTGCAACAGGGGCAAATGTTTCTTCGTAATCAATTCCTTCTTGTTGAGAATATCCTTTAACAACAAGTCTAGCTTTATTTCGAATAATGTTTCCATCTTTGTTAGTTTTGTTTTTATAAATCCATTTGAGTCCAACAATTGACACATCAGCAGGTTTTGGAATTAATCTCCAAACCTTGTTTCTTTCGAATTCAGACAATTCAGCTTTCATAGCAACAACCCAATCAGAGTGTTCCATTGCAACCTTAACTGTCTTTGGTTCGATTTTGGAAATAAAAACATTAAACATGCATAACTCTTGATGATTATTCAGTACCTCATTTCGTGCTTGAATTTGTGCTCTTGTCATTATACCTGCTTGTGTATCACCAAGAATTTGATCTTTTGGATGATTTCTTGTCCATTTATCCAATGGTGGATAATTAGGATCAAAATCCAAAAGTGCATCTTCGAACATAACATCTGTTTCTGATCCATTTATGGAAATTAAATCATCAGCATCATCAAAATGTTCTTCTTCAAGAATTGGATCATTCTCAAGTATGGGCTCCCCCTCGATGATTGACTCCATTTCGATATTTTGCTCTGGTTCACTGATCGGCTCTTCTTCAAGAATTTGCTCCTCTTCGACATTAACATTTGTTGACATGTTATCTCTTTCACTATAACTCTCCCCCTCAACAAAAAGTATTTGAATCCAAGTGCTCCCCCTCCACTGGATCATCAGCTTGTTCATTTGGGTTTTGATTCAAATTCGAAGTTGAATCATTGTTATACTTCAAATTTTCTGATGTTTGATTATCAGTTGCATTTCTTTCTGCATCAATTGCTTGATCTGAAATACCAAAAATCGAATCATAATCAACATCATCCATTTCAATTGAATCATCTATATTTGAAGAATTTTACAAAATAGGATAATTCGCAAATTTATGATTAGACTTTTTAATGTATTAATCATCAAATGTCAAATTAAAAGTTTCTTCCACTTTATGAGTTCTCTTATTTAACACTCTATAAGCAACTGAATTGTGTGAGTATCCCAAGAAAATTCCTTCATCTGCCTTTATTTGAAACTTCGAAAGATTATCCATAAGATTCATTATGAAACACCTGCATCCAAAAACATGGAAAAATTTGACATTAGGTTTTCGATTATTGATGATTTCATAAGGAGTAACATTAAACCGTCTATGAATGAATGATCGATTTTGAGTAAAACAAACAGTTGAAACAGCTTCAGCCCAAAGATATTAAGGTAAATTCGAATACGCCAACATTGTTCTTGCAACTTCACATAATGATCAATTTCTTCTCTCAACTACACCATTTTGTTGTGGTGTATAAGGAGATGAAAAATTATGCGAAATTCCTTTTTCCACCAGAAATGAATCGAAGACACGATTTTTGAATTCAGTTCCATGATCACTTTTAATTTTTCGAACTGACTTCTTCAATGAAACTTCCATCTTCTTGATAAGATCAATCATCATTTGTGGAACTTCGGATTTTAACCTGAGAAAATAAACCCACGTGAATCTTGAAAAATCATCTACAATTACCAAAATGTACCTTTTTCTTGTTAAGAGTAGCAACTGTTGAAGGACCACATAAATCAATATGCAAGAGTTCAAGGGGTTCAACAATCTTCGAATCTATTGTGATAGGATGACCTTGTTTGTGTTGTTTTCCTACTTCACAAGCTGCACACAAACTGTCATTATCATATTTAAGAATGGGTAAACCTCTTACCAGATCTTGTATGACAAGTTTGTTGATGTTTCGAAAATTGAGATGTGATAATCTCCTGTGCCATAACCAGCTAACATCGGCAGCAGCCTTCAAAAGTAGACACACAACAGGTTTGCCTACAATAGGAACAATATCCAATGTAAACATATCACCTTTTCTTTTTGACTTATGTAAAACTTCCTTAGTCTTAACATTCGAAATGACACTTCCTTCTTCATTAAAAAGAACTTGATTGCCAGTGCCCACAACAAGTTGTGAAACACTTATCAAGTTGTGTTGTAAACCTTCAACATATGCAACTCTGTTGATAGTGAAATTTCCATTCGTTATCTTTCCATAACCCTTGACTTTGCATTTGTGATTATTACCAAACTTAACCACTCCTCCATTTTCTAAGCTTCGAAAATCACGCAAGTTTTCCTTTTTCCCAGTCATGTGACGTGAGCAACCGCTATCAATATACCACTTGTTATCATATTGCTCGTCACAAAGTACCTGCGATCATTGGAAAAATTTAGGTACCCAAGCTTTGTTGGGTCCATTCATATTAGGTTTGTGATTCAATTGTAAAGTACAACCATTAACCCAATCACATACTTTTGTTTTGAAACTGTCAATAAATCTAACATTTTCTTTCGAAGGGTCAGATATATGAGTGTTTATTATTTTCAAATTTTCACTAATTACACCCTTCGCATCTTGAGTTTGTGATTTTTCACTTTTTGCACTTGTGACCGGCTGCCAAACTTTAACTGATATATTTGACTCTTTAGATGATGAACTACCATTCGTTGAAGGATTAGCATATTTGTCATACGCCTCATGTATCTGTTCTTTCGAAAACTTACTTGATTGGTATATCTTTCCTTTTCCTTCCAACCAATGATCAATATTTCTCTTTGTTGTTATTCCCTTTGCATATGAGACTTTGTCAGCTTGTTTCTTCAAAGGATTATAACATTTTGCTGAATTTGGAACATAATCAATTTTTGGTTTGGAAAGATATGATTCATGATAAGATGTCTTGTTTTGAAACTTTGAAGTTTGTGTTCCAACCTTTTTCTGAAAAAAATTTCTTGGTATTGTAGTTTTTATTTCATTTGAAACTTTTGATTTGTTATTTAAAAACGAAGCACTTTTCTTTTCAAAAATTTGAGACTTTGATTTTTCTTTAAAAACTTTTCTTCTATTTGAAAAATTTGTTGATCTCATTTTTGATGGCTCAACAGTTTGCCCAAAAATTGTTTTTCTCGCTTGACGTTTCGAAATATTATTTTCCTTTGAAAAAATTTCAACATGAGCTTTAAATTCTTTTGAATTTAATTTTATTGATTTGTTAATTGTTTTAACATCAGTTTTAACACCTTCTTGCTTTGTAAACACATTTCCAGTTGAGACAACTTCCTTCTTTTCAACTTTTGACTTTTCAATTCATACTCTTTTTGGTTTTTGATGTTGAAATTTATATGAATTCTTTGTAAGATTATTTTCAACTGTACTTTAATTTGAAAAGAATCCTTCATTTGATGTATGCATATTTTCTTCATCAACCATCTTTTTGAATTCAGGCTTTATATTTTCAACATTACCTGTTGTTACGAAGACTTGATTTGGGAACACAATATCATCAGTGCATTTGAAGATTGGATAAACGACAGTATTCGATTCAAGATAATGAGCACCTTTTTCACTAAGAATTTTCTCAAATTCTTGTGTATCCAAATAGACTTGATCAACAACCACTCGAGGAATTTCAATTTGTTTCGACCTTTGAATTTGTATTTTCTTCCTCATTTTCACTATCATCCGTTTGACTCTCATGTATTTCCACATATTCCATATCACAAACTTTCGAAGTTGAGGGTTTATCAGTTTCAATTTTCATTAATAAATCGTCACATTTTTCTTTCCCTTTAAAAGAATTTGCTACATTTATGACAGACAATTGAGAACAATCTACATCCTCTAAATCACTAATTTCACTAATATTATCAGAATTATCTTCAATATCAGCAATATTAGTTTCACAATTGGATGTAGAATTCTCAGTGTTTTTCAAAATTCGAAGTTGTTCTGATTTAGATAAGGTCTCATTTACAATTTTTACTAAATCATTAGCATCAAGATAATCTTCGACTTTAGCAATTCCATATCTAAACCTATCATCTGGAACTTTATTGAAATCAGAAATTTCTTTTTTACAATCATATGAAATACTATCAACCTTAGCTCTATCATATGTTAAAAATGGTAGTAATTTTCTATGTTGTTCCTTACTTATTTCACACGAATGATGTAACTCAGTTAATTTTCCATACAATCTTTTTGCAGAATTACAGAAAATATTTCTTTGTGCTAACAACAAGTTTATTTCTTTTGCTAATTTTTCTCTATCCTCCATGATATTTGAAACTTGCAATTCTAAGTAATCAATCCTAGTGACTTTTGAATCTAACATTTTTCTCGTCTCTAGTAATTGATCACTTAACTTTTTCGCTTCATTGCTAGCAGACACAACGATTGAATCAAAGTAAGTAACAGTTTCATCAAAAGATACTAACTCAGAATTATATGCGGAAACTGGAATGTTAAAAGATTCAAAAATGTTACGTACCTTAGTAGTCATGGGTGATCTGTCAGTAGACTTCGAAACGAAGCATTGCCCACACACTTCATCAGTCTTTTCATCATCTGAATCTTCTTCCATCTTTGCATACAAAGCTCCATGAGTTGGATTTTTCATCTCTTCATCATCTGAACCCGAAGACCATATTTGATATGTTCCATCCGATTCAGTTTCTCCATGAGCCACCAATGACAAATTCTTTGCTTTCTTCTTTACTTCCTCCAGTTTCTCAGTGTAGTATGCTTCATCCTTAGTTTTATTATTCTTTTCCTCTTTCTTCCTCAACAAACAATCTACTGCTAAATGATTTGCTCCATAGCAATAATGACAATTAATTCATGTATCACCTTTCAATACCATCTTCATTTGCTCCATCTCATTCTTCGAATCTGTCTTCATTTCTTTCTTCTTTTCATCTAGTTTGTTTTGGTTCACAAAACTACCCTTCGAATCTGATGACTTCCTTGGATTAAAAGGTTTCTTAAAAAATTTCTTTATTCTATTGTTTGAGTAAAATGCAACAGCCTCATCATCAGAATTCATCAGAAAACCTTCTTCTTCATCAGACTTTGATTTTTCATTCTCTCTTTCTGAAACCTTCAAAACTAGTGCCAGTGGTCCACCAAGACTTGCTATTGTTTCCTCAGCTATTTCATTAACTTCATTTTCATGAGATTTTAGTTGATTGTACAAGTCATTCAAAGTCGAAGTATCAAAACTCTGTTGATTTTTCACCATCATACTCACACTTCTCCACTCCTTTCGAAGTCCCATTACAAATATCAAATTGTACTCCATTGGTGACCTTATTATACTATAATGATTACAACGATAGATTAACTCGTTGAACCTATCATAGTATGCTTCAATAGACTCATTTTCTTTTTGTCTGAAATCTTTGAGTTCCACCAGGCATTGTTTCACAGATGTGATCTTCGTCTTTTCACTCCCTTGAAATTTGTCTTTGAGATTGTTCCAGATTTGTTTAGCTGTTTTGCATGTTCTGACATAATTGTACACAACAGGAGGCAACACACCTCTTAATTCCCTCATGCATTTCTTCTCCAGTCGTTTTAAACGTTCGGTTTGATTATCAACTTCCGAACTGCTTGAAGACATACCGATTGGCTGAACTTGTGCAGGTTGATTGATTTCTCCTGAGATGCATTTCCATAACTCTTCATCTAATCCGTTCAAGTAATCTTCCATCCTATCTGCCCACTGATCATAATATTCTGGAATAAGCATTGGAATTTTTGTGGATGATCCAAGCAAATGAGAAAATGATGTCATCGAATTCAGATTGAATGACGCCATTGTTGTACGGACAAAAACTTCAAGATGATACTAAACTTTTGAGAATTTTGAAAACAGATTGTATAATTCAAATCAGAATTACACAACGAACACTCGATTAACAAATATTTTCGCAGAATCAAATCCTAGATTGAGATCAAGAAGAATTTTTCAATTTCAAAAAGGACGGAAACTTTTCGAATCAAACAGTTGATTCAAAAACCTTTTTGATCGTATGAAAATCAGATCACAGAAAGGATTCCTGCTCTGATACCAATTGATGAGATTTGTAATCGAGTATTAAAATCAATTCAATTAAGAATTCAGAAAGAAGAAAAATGATGAACACGAGAGTAAATATAATATTTGTTCAGCTCATATTATGCTTTCAATTTTACAGAGTACAAAGGAATTCTCTGTAAAGACTGTGTGTAAAGTTGTTTTCTCACTTAGTACAGACCTCTATTTATAGGAGTACAAAAGCATAACAAAATACTAAGGACTAGACATTAAGACTATTCATTAAAATGCCTTAGTAAATATAACATTACATCCGAAGACCCTTCTTACGAAGACTAAAGATCCTTCGTAACAACATAACTAACACTTCGACATATTACAACATTTATACCCTAACAACAACGTGAAATCAACCATGTGAATTCCTACTCTACTGCAAATCTAGGAATCTCATCAAATAATGCTTTCTCAACTCAACAAACATATACTGCTCATCATGTTGTGCCTTTTCAATCTCTAATACCCTCAAGTTCTTCTGGCTCAAATTCTAAAGTCACAGCCACAGCTCAAACTTCATCAATTCATAAAGAAGCTGAAGAGAACTTAGCCCTAATGGTTGGGTTTATGAATTGTTACAATGCTCTTCTAACAGGAGATTTAGCCCCTCCACTTATGGTTGGAGAACTGGATCAGATTCATCATGAGGACATAGAGGAGATGGACATCACGTGGCAAATAGCTATGGCGGTGTTCAGGGCAAATAAGTTTACTCAACGTACAGGAAAGAATAGTTGGGGAATAAATTTGGAGAAGAAGGCAGGTTTCAACAAGAGCAAGCTTCGGTGCTTCAATTGTCATGATCCAGGTCACTTTGCACGTGAATTCACCAAGCCAGATACCAGAAACAATTTTGATAGGACACTGGTGCCCCCAGGGAACAACAGAGCAGCTGCATGCAACAATGAAACCGCTAACTTGGCAATGGTGGCACAAAGCTTCAACTGGGAGGATCAAATGCAGGCGTTGAATTTGACAGGACATGAAGCAGCAAACTTGGCTCAGATCAGTGAAAATTCAAAGGTGGAAGAAGCTGAAGAAGAGATGATGGAACTACAATTTGCCTTCATGGTCTCTACCACACCTGCCATAAAAGAGGTCAGTGAAACTTCCTGATCTCAAGCCTCTAGTGATATAATTAAATTTTATCGTGATCAACTTGATTTATTAATTAGGGAGATTGAGGACCTTAAACATGAAAATACACTCTCAGAAAGGCCCAAAAGCCATTAAAAGAAAATTGTGAGGCCCAAACCAAAGACTTGAAAAGGATTAAGGAAGAATATAGTAATAAATGTGAACAACATAATTATGCTCAAGTAGAGATTGCCAGTCTAACTGCCGAGCTTGACACATTAAAAAATAAGTTTGAAAATGCAGATTTTAATTTAAAAAAATTTGATGTGTCAAGTAAGAAGGTTGAGACGATGATTGAGAAACACCTTAGATGGCAAGGTAAAAAGAATGTAGGTCTTGGTTATGATAGTGTTACTCCCCCATTTAATGATAATTGCACCTTCTCTCCCATGACTGAGGAAGAAATAGCAAGGGAAGCACACATGCAATATGGAAAGCCAACTGTTGTTGAGACAGTGGATAATGATAGGGTGAACGATACTAACGTTTCTACCTCACATGCAGATGAATCCCTAGTGCAAGACAGGAAGGAAGATGGAAAGAGTGCTTGTATTTTAAAAAATGACATTGCTTTTAAAACTGATGTTTTGAAAACTGATACTGCTATTTTCGTTGACTCTGTTGATTGTTTAGACATTGTTTTTTTGAAACTTGATGTTACTTTTGTTCCAATGGGTGGCATGATGTGATTATTCATCCAACTTTTAATGGGCCTGCCGTTAGTAAACGTAGTCCACCAAGACAAGTCAAACAGAATGTCAACTGTAGGTGTACTTGTGGACATAATCTGGTATCGCAACCAGGGACAAGTAATAATCATTTATATATGAAGAAGCAAACATGTTTCCACTGTGGAACTCCTGGATACATTGCCAAAAACTATCTGAATCGTGCTTATACTCCTTATTATACACAAGGTAGGTAGGACGTATCGCGAGGAAGATCTGTTAAAAGAAATTCTTCAAGGTCACGTTCTAGTGATGGTAATTGGAATACAAACAATGACAGAAAGCAGGTCATAAAAGAAAATAAAGACAAAACGATTTTGAAGAAGAATTCAAGAGATAATTTGATGAAACCAAATTTGATCAAATCAAGATCGGTGTCACCAAAGTCATCTCATGGGTCTTCATCTAGCTATAGATGGATACCCAAAAGGTCAAACATAAAAGACAAAAAGACTTCAAAATAAAATGTAAAAGCTTCCATCTATGTCAACAATAAATTTTTCAAACCTAATTATAGATGGGTGCAAAGGTCATGCAGCCTAATCATCTCACCATCCTTTAAATTCTTCGAGTATAATATTTGATTCAAAGGATATGGTATGGCAAGAAGTTAAATGTATAGATGGACATGGTCAACCCAGTGTCTCTATGGACTGGGTCCCCAAATCTAACTAATTGCGCACGTGGTGCAGGAACAGCTATGAAGGAATATCATCAGACCTTGGTATGTTGATAGTGACTGTTCCGGGCACATGACATGAGACATCTCTCAGTTGCAAGACATTGAAAATTTTAATGGAGGGTATGTTTCCTTCGCGGGAGGAGAATGAGGAAAAATCACTCAAAAGGGTACGATTACTAATGGAGTTTTGAGTTTTGAAAATGTTAATTATGCTCCAGAGTTGAAACACAGTTTCATCTCTCAGATCTGTGACAATGGTTTTTCAACTCATTTCACAAACAAGGAATGATTAATCTTGAAACCTGGTATCATCATACCAGAGGATTAGAGATTGGTGAGATCTACGCATGAAGGAAATGCATATATTATCAACATGAACCATAATGTTCCTGAGCAAGTAACATGTCTATTCTCAAAAGTCTCAGAACACAGTGCTATGCTTTGGCATCGTCGTCTCGGTCATGCAAATGCTAAGAACCAAAATCATCTTGCTAAGAATGATATTGTTCGTGGCCTACCAATAAAGGATTTCATCACCTTTGAGAAATGTGTGGTTTGTGCTCAAGGAAAACATCATCGCAATCCACACAAGCCCAAACTGGTCAACACAATCAACAAAACTCTCCAACTACTTCATATGGATTTATTTGGACCCGTGAATGTTCTAAGCATCAATAGAAACTCCTACTGCTTGGTGATAATAAATGATTACTCTTGTTTCACATGTGTTTTCTTTTTGTCTAAGAAAAGTGAAACTACTGAACTTATCAATAGGTTTATAGTACTCACAGAAAATCAAACTAACAAGAAGGTGAAGGGGATTCGAAGTGATAATGGCATAGAATTAAAGAATGTTGTAGTGGATCATTTTTGTACTGAAAAGGGTATATTACGTCAGTATAGTGCTGCTAGGACACCTCAACAAAATGGTGTAGCGGAGCGGCGAAATCGCACTCTGATTGATGCTTCAAGGACCATGCTTTGTGACTCTAAGTTAACAGTTTTCTTCTAGGCAGAAGCCATAAACACGACTTGTTACGTTCAGAATCGTGTTCTGATTAACAAACAACATATGAAGACTCCATATGAAATTTTATATGGTCACAAGCCAACTGTAGCTCACTTTAGGATATTTGGATGTCCATGCACACTACATCACCTAGAATCAACTCCCAAGTTTAACTCAAAAGCTGATGATTGTTATTTTGTAGGATACGTTGGACGCACTGCTTATAGGGTCTACAACAAGTCCATTACATAGATTGTGGAGTCATTCGATGTGCCTTGGCTGGAAGAAAACATGAGGGACACTCAAGTTGTACCAGATTGGTTATTTGATTACACTTCGTTGTTTAAATCATTTAATGTGTTTTCAGATGATATTTCAGGTACATGCTTAAGTTCACGTGCAGCTGTTGGAGATAATGAGGAAGATGTTGTCATTGGTTCGTTCAATCCATCTATAGTGGTTCCTAAATCCTCTTTGACGAATGAAACGACACCCAACACATCTTCTTCTTCACCAGTCCAAAAGTCTATATTTGTCACTGAAGATACATCCATTACTCTCGAAGAAGCTAAGGTTCACTCAAAGGATTCAACATCATCAAGTGAACCCGCATCATCAAGCGATTTCGTGTCTGCCACACAAGCTTACATGGAATTTCTCTTTCTAGAGCCATTCACAGATGAATTTGTGGCAAGTACTTCTCATGATCACAAACAGTCTGAAGGAGGTAATTCGGCACCAGGCAGTTTTGACAACATCACAAATCTTCCAGTCAATGTAAATGATATCAATAATCAAATTCCAACCAGTGTTCAATGCGATCATCCTATCCAGAACATTATTGGTCCACTAGAAAGCAGGGTTCAGACTAGAAGTCAAAGTAGAGATGTAAATGAGTGTCTTTATTCGTGCTTCATATCCCAAATTGAACCTAAAAGTGAGCACATGGCTCTAAATGAACCAAGTTGGGTAGATGCAATGCATGAAGAGTTATATCAGTTCGAGAAACTAAAAGTATGGCAGTTGGTGGAGTTATTGAAGGGCAAGAAATCTTTGGATACATGTTGGGTGTTTAGAAATAAGCAAGATGATAGTAGGGTGATTGTGTGCAACAAAGCTCGGTTGGTCGTTCGTGGATTCATGTAATTAGAGGGTATTGACTACACTGAAGTATTTGCTCCCGTGGCTCGTTTGGAAGTTATTCGTATATTTCTTGCTTATGCTTCCTTCATGGGATTTATAGTTTATCAAATGGATGTTATGACAGCCTTTCTTGTACGCTGTAGTAAAGGAGAAGATTTATATTGATCAGCCCCTAGGGTTTATCAATCCAGTGTTTCCTAATCATTTTTACAAACTGAACAAGGATTTATATGGTTTGCATCAGGCTCCTAGAGCTTGGTATGCTACTCTAACTGAACATCTGCTCAAGCATGGATACACAAGGGGAACAATCGATCAAACATTATTCATTAGGAAAGTGGATGCAAACTTGATTGTCGTCTAGATATATGTAGACGACATCATCTTCGGGTCGACCAGCTCAAAGTTATGCAAAGAGTTCGAGGATGTAATGAAGAAAAGATTTGAAATGAGCTCGCTAGGAAAGATGACAATGTTCCTAGGGTTACAGGTTCAACAGGATTCGACCAGAATCTTATTGCATCAAGGCAAATATGGGGAAGACATGTTAGAAAAATTTGGTTTTAAAGACTCAAAAATTGCTTCAACTCTAATGGCTAAAAGACTAGTGTTGGCTCCAGATCCAGATGGGGGATCCGTAGATCAAACAGAATATCGATCGATGATCGGATCTTTGATGTATCTGAATGCCAACATACCTGACATCATGTTTGTCGTCTGTCAATACGCTCGTTATCAGGCTAATCCTAAACTTTCTCACTTAATTGTTGTTAAAAGGATTTTTAGGTATCTTAAAGGTAGCCCTAAGCTGGGTCGTTGGTATCCTAAAAATTCCAATTTCAATTTACATGGCTTTTGCTGACAGCAATTATGGAGGGTGTGATCTTGACAGGAAATCTACATCGGGTGAATGTCAATTTTTGGGGGGCCGATTGGTGTCATGGCAATGCAATAAACAGCAAACGATGTCAACTTCAACGGCTGAGGCTGAGTATGTTGCCACCTCAGCCTGCTGTTCTCAAGTTATCTGGATTCAACATCAATTGTTGGATTACAGTTTGAACTTTCTTGAAACTTCCATTTTTTGTGATAATGATGCGGCCCTTCAAATTGCTAAAAATCTGGTTCAACATTCCAAAACCAAGCACATTGACATTAAAATTCATTTTATTCGAGACTGTTATGAGCATAAACTCTTTCGCTTGGAACAAATTCACACTGATAACAACGTAACGGATTTGTTTACCAAACCCTTCAGTAAAGCTCGTTTCGATGTGCTTGTGGGCTTTCTAAAAATGATTTGTTTCGAAGATTAAATTATTATTTGTTTTTTTTTTTGTTTTTAAATTTTTGTTTTTCTTTATTTTATTTCTTTCTCTTGCACATCCTTAGGGGGAGAATTTAAAAAAAAAAATCTCTTTCGTAATTATTCTTGGGAGGTGATATAAAGTTTAGTGCTAAAGGGCAATATGAGAGGAGTTTAATGCACTAAAGCTAAATTGTTTAGACTTTGTGCCCAATGCACTGGTAGGCATGAAGGATTCAAAAGGACTTGACATAGATTGCAAATGAAAGGAATTGACAACATGGATTTAGATAGTTTCATTTAGTTTGACCATACGACTCTCGAGTAGATTGAGCATTGAGATAAACATGGGAACCGACGGGATACACTAAAGTCATATGTATCTAGAACGGTGGTTTAACATTATCCTCGACGTATGGATTTGTGTCCTTAATTCCACTACTGATAGGGCTACTAAGGAATTCTGAACAAGTAGGTTTGTAGGAAATCATTTTCTTGCTTTCTGTCAGTTAGTCATATGATGTCTCCTTTGCGCGATTGGAACAGATCTGACCTGGAACACAACATATGCAACTCTACTTCTATGCATCTTCTTATCTATGCAATTCTTTCCATCTGTTAGTTATATGTTGTATCCTCTGCGTGATTGGAAGATATCCGACCTGGAACACAGCATATGCACCATTTTACTTCTTAATCCTTCTATTATGGTTAGCCATATGTTACTCCCTATGCGTGATTGGAAAAGAACCGACCTGGGTATACAACATACGCATTCTGAATCTGACCTCTCCCTTAATGATTGCCTACTCATCTAAAGTAAGGAACTCTTTGGAAGTTCTTGATTATCTGGGTATGTTGAGAAGTGGGGAACACGTTCTAGTACCTCTAAAATTGAACCATCTAATAGGTTGTCTGTAGAAATCGCTGCCAAATTCAAGTGGACAACAATATTCTTGGTCATCGTCAACTAAGTGGCCTATTTAGGAATATAAAAGCAAATGTCTTGTCATTCATAATCTGTCCAACTTATCAATATCCTTCATGTTTAAGTGGACCACAATATTGGTGATTGACCAGATCTAAACATGTAGGCGTGTGTGTTGTTCGACGATATTGAATTGCTTGACAACTTTGATCCCAAAAGTCTTAAATTTAGTCATTAATTTTTGTTTTTAGTAAATTTGTTCATAATTTTTCTCTATGCACAAATTTTGGGGGAGAAAACTCAAACAAATATCATAAAATTTAACAATAAAAAAATTGTTCTTAGTTTTACTCTTTCATCAAAGTGTGTTTATTTGTAAGTTTATTTGGATTATATTTCTTTTATTTTTTTCTTAATATTTTTATAAATCTTTGAATCAAATGTTTTATATTAAGCCCAATGGACTGTGTCCATGGACCGAGAAACCAAATCTTTTAAGTATAAAAGCTTCTTGTTCTCCTTTTCACTTCATTTCTCAGATTCTCACCAAACACACCAACCGATTTTCTCTCAAAACCCTAAACTGTTCATCATCTTGTTAATCATCAATTTTTTTTCGATTGACTACTGTTCTGAATAGGTATATGGATTTTAAGCTAAATGTTTCATATATTATGAATCTTGTGTGGAGTTTTATAGGGTTCTCAAAGATTTCGGCATGGTCGACGGCGAATTTCCGATGAAGACTATAAAAAGTGGTCAACCGAATTTAAAAAGGGTTTTGTCGGGTGCTCTATCAGGTATTCGGCTTGACCCTGGTCAAACTGATTTTAGACTGGTCAAATTGAACTTAAATTAAAATTCCACCAAAAACGCTTGGCTTGACCGATTTCAACACTGTTTTACCAAAATAAATTTTCGGAAATTATTAATTGACCAAATTTTAAAGATTGAATTAATAAAAATTTTAGTTTTAGTCTTTAACTATAATTTTTGTTGTTCTTATTTAATTTGTTTGGTGCAGTTAACTGGCGGACCAATTAAAATTCGTAGAATCTCACAATATCGCAAGATATCTCTCTGATCCACCTGCCGCACACAAGGAATTCAAATCTTTGATCATGGGTTTAAATAATTGTAGGATTTCTCACGCCTTGCGTTCTAATTCAGTTATCTACAAGGATCTGATTACTGAGTTCTGGAAGAATGCTTTAATCAACAAGCTGGGAGAAGATGAAGTTGATGTTGTTAAGTAAATGGTAAAGGGAACTCAAATAATTGTTTACGAGCAAGTTATCTGTGAAGTGCTTGAGTTTGGTGATGCTCCTACGTTTCCGGTTGAGTTTTCTGCCGATCAAGTGAGGGAGGCTCTTGAGAAAATGTGTTATGAAGGAACATATCCCCTACCATCAAGAAGTTGTTGCCACCTTTCTGGAGGCTTTTGGCACACTACTTTGTAAGTTGCATTTCTGTAAGGAAGGGTGGTTCGGATGAAATTAGTTAGACTGCATCCTCAGCCATTGTCGCTTTAGTAATGGACTGGGATTATAATTTTTCAAAATTTGTCTTTGAATAAATGAATGGCAATCTTCAGGGGAAGACGAAGGATGTATTTTTGATGTATCCAAGATTCCTTCAAATGATATTAAATAAAAAATATCCTCAAATTGAGAAGTCATCTGACACGTTGGATATAAAAGCCTTGGGTCCCAACACCTTTGGGCTTATAAAGCGGTCAAGAAAAACAACCAATGTCATCTTTTAAGGATTAAAAGAATTGGTTAAATTTGGAAAGTTTGCAGAGACATAAGGCGTTCAAGCTTTTAGTACTCCAATTGCAATAGTAGCTAAAGAACACGTAGCTCCAGCAAGATAAAATCTCAGTTCTTCGTTTGAGGTTGTTGATGATTCTGATGATGATGATGCTAATGATGATGTTGATGATTCTGATGATGATGATACTAATGATGATGTTGATGATTCTGATGATGATGATAGTGACAGTGATGATGATAGAATGGATTTTCATATGTATGTACCACCAAAGGAGCCGATCAGTAAGGATGTGGATACTCCAGTTGAGACAGAAAAAGGATGTGAATATCTTTAAGCAGTCAAGTGATCCCACACCCAAACATATGGATGCTCTCATTGCTCAACTACAATCAACTGTAAGGAAGCCTCCCCAAGCAGGTCCTGTTATTTCTGATTCTCCATCTGAGAGTGATAAAACTGCCTCAAACGCCTCCTTAGCACCAAGAAAGCAAAGACGTAAAGATCCAAGGCCGAGAGTGCTTTCTACTGAGCCAGGACAACAATCCTCTCCAATTGTTGAGCCCACTAAAGTTTATCATGATGCTCAAAGTCCGATTATTAAGCCCATTCAAGTTATTCAAGATGTTCAAAGCCCAATCATTGAAACAGCCTTGGTCCAAGAAGAAGTTCAAAGTCAAATGGTTAATGAGGAAACATTTTCTTTGGGAAGTTCTTGTACCCCACCTCCTCTAGAGCACGATGCTACATCTGTGAAATTAGCCAAGTTACTTTCTTTTCAAGATTCCATTACTTAGTCCAAAGGAAAAGGAATATATATTGGCTCCAAGCAAGGAGGTGATGAAGACTCCCATCAAACCGTCTCTAAGCTTCAACAAGAGATTATGCTTTTGAAGCAGGAGTCCATTAAGAAGGATTTTCGGATTGGTAGTCTGGATGTGAGAGTTTCTAACCTTGAACAAGAGAAATATGTTAAAGATGTAAAGATTTCTAAACTTCAAGCGAATCTTGGTGGTATAACTGCTTTATTCTTTGACCTGAAACAGCGCTTACATCAGAAGTTTGGTGATGATTTTCAACCTCTAAGAGCTGAAGGTGAAAAGATTTATGTATCAAGCTCTGATCCAGTCAATCCACCTTCTCAAAATGTGAGTGAAAGAGTTGTAAGACCCGCTCTGAATGCAAATCTTGACACATTTTTATCTTTCGGTCCTTCTTCTACTCAAGAAAGAAGAGAGAAGCAAGCTCGAATTGAGCAGCTGAAAGGGAAGATGTTGGTGATGAAACATTCGGATCAGAATGTTCCAGGTGATCACCCTGAAATGTTTTTAAGGGAAACTGGGAAGAAATTTATTGATAAGTATGGAGATCGCTCTGGCATTTTGATGTGGGGATACGATAATGACAAGAAAATGTGGGTCATGAAGCGAAAGAGCCTTCGAGTTGAGTACTATGAGAAGTCAAATGACTTTATTTCCTGGACAAAAGTTAATCTCGTTGAACTTATTCACTCTCCTTTCAACAATCCAACCAATGACTCCGTGGCCTAGGATTTTAAGAGGTTTCTTGAGAATCAATCTAAAAAGAATTTTGAAGGCATGAAGACTGCTTCATCATTCATAAAGAAGGCTAAGGATGTCATTGATCCTCACACTAATAAAACCATGGTGAATGTTATGTGGCCTCCTACAAAGAAAGCAAAAAAGATTCCACTTCCCAGACATTTACCAGAAGGCACTTTGGACTCAATGCAATTTCGGATTTATGATGAGTCTACTGTGTCGGCGGTGATCAAGCTGAAAAAGAGCCAGTATCGCATTTTCGATCCCAAGGATTTGTTGAAGTTTGGAGAGCGTGATATTCGTACTTTGTCACATTTTCAACTTATTGTATAAAATGAATTGTTTGAAGCTGCTAGCAAAGATTTCACTGGAATTGTTGCCACTATAATTGAACGGAAGTTGTGGGTTGGGGCATTCGATCAATCTGATGTTCATCTTGTAGACAAGCTATGAAAGCAGCCAATAATAAACCAAGGGGAAGATTGTTGGGTTGTATTTTTGTGGTTTATGCTAGCCATATAGTGTTTTTGTTGTTAGGCTTAAAATATTATTTTGTTTTAAGGGTTGAATGTATTCTCGGTTAGCTGGACCGAAATCATCTAGTGATTTTGGCCATGAATGGGCTTGGGTGTTAATGGGTTGTATACTTGGTTCATATTTAAGCTTAGCCGAATATTGTTTTTGGTTGTTCGTTCATTTTTATTCCTGTTGGTGTATTTGGCTGTGAGGGCTTTCCTTGATGTACCGGACGATTTCTTCTAATACAATCGTGTGCATTAAGTTATTTTGAATGTTCTTGAATCACTATTTGGTTTAAATTTTGCATTCACTAAATAGATTGATTGAGATTGTGTGAGATCTATTGTTTTGGGACTTACAATATATATATATATATATATATATATATATATATATATATATATATATATATATATATATATATATATATATATATATATATAGTGAAAGGATCAAATGAGAACACCTAAAAGGTTGACAACGCGAGAACAGTTCTGAACCAATCAATAGATAATGGCATATAGGTAAACTTGTCTTTTAATTAAATGATATTTTCCTAAATTTTTGGGATTCTAATTGACTGTTACCAAAAAAATATGTTTTTTCCATTTTCTTTATATCATTAATGAAAGAGGAAAAAAATTATCAATTTAAAATGATTTTATCTTGCTTTACGTGATTATTGTCCATAAATGAATAAATATCAAACTAATTTATTGAGTATACAATCGATTAAAAATATATAACAGTTAACTAATTTTGTAATTTAATTTTGTCAAATAGTATGATATTCATAACTGAAAATGTCATGACTGGATTTGTCTTTTTTTTTTGTTCATGAATTGATATCAAAAAATGTTTAAGAATTCATCATTTCGTTGCAAATGAATGCGCCTTTTATTACAATCATAAATGAATACAACTTTAATCATACATGAATAAATTTACAAGAATACAAAAAACATCTAAATTTCTATATTTTCAGTAGTTATATTCATATAAGATTATAATGTGAATCATAGATGAATTACTACAACATTGTTTTTTTCTTCATATTTTCTTGTTGCTATCACACATTTAAAAACGAAGAGGGACGCCCTTGATCCTGCTATCAATTTCCATGCTTTAAGGTTATTCTTATAGAAACATCAAGCTCTAAATTACACATGTTCAAAACATAAATCATTAAGATATGAAATCATGTAATTATAATATACTTCTATTCATTGATGTTTAACTACAAACGAGACATTTGACATTGTATTCATATAAGATTACAACTGAACCTTTATCTAAAAAACATAGTTCTAATCATTAACAATTAATCAATCTGTAATACTGATTCAAATCTATTACCCTCATTTTCTTTTTCCTTGTTCTTTTCAAATGAATCAACCAAAACAAAAACCAAACCCGTTTTTATCCTTCTTCTTCCTTCCTATCAAGTTACAGTCAAGAACAAATTTTTTTTGTTCTCTTGATTTCCTGCAAACAAGAAATACAACCATTTGGATTATTGTGATAAGTTAAAAACTAACTTGAAAATCGATTAGATCTATAAAACAGGTAAAGAAATAAACAAGTAAACAGCAAGAACACAAGAATAGATCAAACGTGTCGAATGATTAATAAACAACCCTCAGAAGAGCTCGATAAAGAACTTCTACTGTAGAGGATTAGGGTTTACAAGAACGATGAAAGGAATCTGTAATGCTATCGTAATGCTATCAATCGATCTAAAATCCTTCTCAATCGTTAACCTAATATGCATGCAAGCACATTATTATATACTAAACCCTACAAGCTCACGGTTGGACAGGCCCAAACCGGAGTACAAAACATGGACTATTAACCGAGCCCAATGGCGCAATACAAAATAAATCTGCTACCCAACAATCTCCCCATTTGCGTCAATTGGAGCGAGATCACTTTGTCTTCTTACTTGGGCCAGCAGCAGGAGCTTTCTTCTTTACAGTATCAAACAGACGCGAAATAAGTGCGAGGATTGTTTGTCTGAATCGGATGTACCACTAAATCATGTCGTCAAAGTATTTGATATCATCCGCTGTATTTTCTTTACACCTGTGGATGATCCCCAGCACATGCTCAAGACAAGCCATGGTATAAAGATGTTTATCCGCTAAGGCAAAGAGACATTTCTGTCCTTCACTCCTAGTGAACATGACCGAGTTTCGCCTGGGGTCAATCTTTCCCATCTTCATCTGGTTTAGATCACTGGCCGAGCCAACAGGAGAGATCTTCGGTTTCTTCTTGAAGACATTTGCAATCTCCTGATCCATCAGGGTGACCTCCATGATATAGCACACCAACATCCTTTTGAGATGGTCAATGATCGGACCATATTCAGCCTCATTAGTCAATAGGATGTTGTGCAGAACGATCTAGTCATGGGGGTTGAGGTTCGGTAGATCTGCTAAAGATATGGCATGTTCGGTTTTTCCAGACCCTCTGAGCACTTTGAACCGAACGTTGATAAATCTCCCTACAATGAATGGCTTCAGAACCCGAACGTTGATTATCTTCTGAGCGCTCCAGGTTTGGTACTGGGGTTGAGCGGCCTTCAGATAGAACTCAATCAATTCACGATCAACCTCCGGATGAGGATGAGGAATCTCAGCAATGTTGGCGAAGGCGTGAAAGATGAACGCCTTTCGGGTTAAGGGCATGTCGAACTGAGAGTCGACAGAGTTGTAGCAGTCAAAGGAGATTACCGGTTCAAGCCATAAGATACTTGGAGTATCGATTGCCTCCTTAATCATCCTCTCGAGAGTCCAAGCAGGGAAAAGAGTCTTCCTGCTCTCGAGTAGGTCGTGGGCTTCTTTCTGTTTGCGTTCAGCTTCTTCAGCTTCTCGCGCCACACGAACATTATCATCTTCAGTATTGCGACGACTTTTGCATTTCAGCAAGTCGGCAATAGTTTCTTGATGTTCTTCCTCTTCATCCTCTGCAAGTTTCTTGCCCTTGTCCTTCACACCCGAACCAGAGGCTTGGCCTGTAGGAGGAGGTTCGGTCGTGTGAGTTGCCTTCGAGGAATGAGGGGGTTGCGATCCGGACTCCTTTTCTCCCCCTTGTTTCGGAGTGGACACGAAACTAGGTAGCCCTTCAATTTTACTGAGCAGATCCAGGGCAGGAGCGAGTTTCTCTGCAAGGGTTCGCCTCACAAAATGGTTCAGTATCGGATCGTGCGCTTCAAGGATGTTGGATATAGCTGAGTGTACATCCGAAACACACGTCTTGATTACCTCCCGTTCGGATCGAAGAGCGTCAATTTGTTGTTGAGAATTTGAAAGTTGAGCACTCTTGACCTTTAGGGCAGTGGTCTTCCTTGCTAGAGTGTCCATCAACGAGTTGTCATAGGCGAGATCCTCTTGGATTTTAGAGAGGCGCTCGTCGATAGATGCACGGAAGGCTGAGTTGTCGTCTGTTAAAGTTTGACGAAGGGTGGCGAAGGACTTCAACTCTGTGGAGACGAACGTGGCCAACTGTTGAACAATTGGTTCCAACGTTGTCTTGGTAGCAGCAGCACTCTCCTGTAAAGATTGTAACAGGGTAGAGGCGTCAGAGAATAGTTTATCGACTTTTTCGGTCGCAACCTCACAAGCTTTCGTCGAGGCATCTATGGCAGCGGTGGCAGAAGCGACCGAATCATGCTGAGCCCTGGAGAAGGCATCAACAATCTTCTGAAGAGCAGCTTCAGAAAGAGATGATTGAGAATTGGAGGAGGAAGCGATGAGCAAGTCAACCTTCTCATACAGCTCCTTAAGGTGCTTCTTTGTTACCGGAGCATCCTCATCATCGTCACTTTGCACCTGAAATGGACTGTAGTAGACCGAATCAAATGTCATATTTTCCCCTCCAAGGAAAGGGTTATCTCCATCAAAGGCATGACCTGGAGATGGTGGTGGTGGTGAAGCTGGAGGTGTAGTGGTATGGGTAGGTTCGGGTTGTGTTTGGGTAGGGGTAGGTTCATATTGTGTGTGAGTAGGGATGGGTTCGGTTGTGTGTATAGGTTCGGTTACTGGTGGTGGTTCGGTTGCATCGGTATGAACCCACGTATCAGATACGTTGGTTGTAACCTTTGCAGTTGATGTTGTTGTTGCATCGGTGAAAATGGATGGTGGTATAGGGAATGATGTTTTAGGAATGTTGGTAGAGGGGTTTATGGTGGGAATGGAAGTAGGAATTGTTTGAGTGGGAGAGGGAATTGGTGAGTTATGGAGTTCCATGTCAGGGGTAGGTGATCTGGGTGGGGTATTGCCTCTTGGAGGGGTATCACCTCTTTGAGAGCCATCCGAATCCGAACTCTCTCCCTCAGACTCACTTGAAGAGGAAGCGATAATGAGCTTTCGCCTTGGTTGAGTCTTTCGCCTCTTCTACTGCGGGGACTGAGCAGCTTTCGTGGATTTCCTCTTCCTAGGAGAAGGGCCTTTAGCCCCTTTGGCCACCTGCTTGCCTTTATCTGCCTTTTTGCCTCTCAGAGCAGGCTTATCGGCATCGTGAATGGACTTTAGCATCTCCGGCGTGAGATCCCTCGGTCCAAACTTCTTGAATTCCTTGTATGTTCGGATGATCCTGCTATCAGCTGGGACATCAGCGTACATGGTCTCCGGAATGGAACCATTGAAAGGAAATTTCGATGCATCTGAGACGATGATCTTCGTGGTATGGAATGTACCAATCGAAGACATCGGTGCGCCAGCGACAGTGGGGATATTGTACTTATCCATCACCCACTTCGTAATTAGGGTCCAAAATCGTGCATACGACACCTCAGAATGTCGTGAAGAAGAAGATAGACTTTGGATGAGTTGTTGCCAGAGAACCAACCCATAGTCGACATTGACGCCGTTGTAAACTCCATACAGAATGGACAGGAAGAGTCGACTGGAGCCATCTGAACCTGAGCTCCTTTCTGAGAGACCCTTGAAAAGCACAGTGAACATTCTGTTCCACTGTGGCGGCAAACACGACTTTTTGAACTTAGCAACGGAGGTGAGCGCCTCCGTGTAACCCATATTGTAGAACATATTGTAGAGGTGCCCTATCGGAATCGTCTCCGGATTAACCCTTGAAGGGTCAGCCTCAAACCCTATCAGTGAGCCAAATCGTTGCTTGGAAATAGAGGCTTTGTGATTAGAGACTTCGAAGAAGATCCTATCGACCACTTTGTCATAGTGTGCAGTCGCATAAATCTGCGATAAGAGCTCCATGGGCACTGATTCCACCCTCGACAGTGCAGGTGCGATTGGCGAATACTTCAACACTCAATGATTGGGAACATGTAGGAGTCATATGCTTGAGGGGTTAAATCGATTACGAGACACTGTTGTGGGCGAATGGGAAGGATGTGAGAAGTAGCGTGAACGGAGGATGAATCTGCCATTGTTGAAGAAGGGAAGAAGATGATGAACAGTTAGGTTTTCAGGGAATGTTTGCTCTCTTGGGAATTTTGATGCGGTAAAGAGGTAAATGGGAGAGGATGTCGCTTTTTATAGTGGGTTTAAGGAGAGAGAAAAATCTGCCCAAATCTTCCATCGAAATACCAAGGGTTTTTCGGAAGGACTGATGCGTGACAGTTGTGGAACCGATGATCACGCATGAGAGAGAATGTCAGATTCCGAAGAACACGCCGCCCAACAAGCGCCGTTTCTGATGAACCGTTTCATATTCACACACGCCTTTCTGTGCCAGAGAGGAACCGTTTCAATTCTCACACGCGTCCTGCGACGTCAGTTAAAGATGGACGCTTCAAATTCGCACGCGTTCCCTATTCCGCCGTTTGAAATCAAATCACTTAACCTCCCGCCTGAGTCAGCAACTCTTCATCTTATCCCATTAAAGTGTAACGGCATCTTTTGAATAAAACGCCCACGTGGATCAATTTTGACCACAGCTTATAATCAACCACCAATTCAATGAAACAGCCTGTAATTATTAGTACCAGAATTTTGGAAAATCAAAGATTTTCGTGCTAAGAGTGTAAAAGAAAAGAAATAAAGCAAATCTTTTTGGGAATAAGTGTGATGTTAATAAAGACATGAAACAAATGATCTCGGGCACGAATCTCTTCCTTCAAAGTCAAGAGAGACCTTAAAGTGTTTGTATGGTTTCCCGTTGAATAACGATCAAGCACTTATTAAGAAGTGTTGAAAGGTTTCTTTTAATTAGGCATATTAGGGTGGCTTTAGCTTTGATTCAACAGTCCTAATCTTGAAATAAGATAGAAAGTGAACAAAGTACTTGTGAGACCGGTGTAGTCTGTTGAACAAGTAGGTAGGAATTAATTTTAATGTGGCTTGGAAAATATAAAATCTCAACAAAAAATTAAAACCTGGATCCCAAGGGAAGAAATGTTATGGTGTTTAACAATTTCATAGGAATCACACAAAATAAAAATTTGAGATTTCATGAAGATACATCCGTCAATTCTTTGGTGAAAACTTGAGCAAATTAATTGTTCACCGTCAATTCAGAGTTGGTATTGAATTTTGGGTTTCACTCAGCTCGTAGTGGCACGAAACTAAGATCATAAACACAGTTTTTGAGTAACCATAAACCTCAGTGGTAATTTCTGAGAGTCTCAAGGGTTACGTTGGTGAAACGAATTTCATGGAGAAATGTAATGAAGATGGTGTAAGAAACCAAAGTACCTCTGCTGCGAAAAGAAGGACCAAGCAGAAAACTCTTATCTCATGTGAGAAGAGAGTTAGGTAGCTCACGATTAGAATAAGTGTGGTAGCCTTATTGGGAAGACAAGGTTTGTGTATACCAAGTCATTAAGGCTATTATTCAGAATCTGATGAGGCTTTGGGCACATATAGCAGCATGCTTCTAGGAACACTTAACTAATCCAACAAATATTTCCCCATAAACGAACGAACACACATATAAAAATTAAAGACAAAAAGTAAATAAAGAACAAAATATTTTTGCAGTTTTTGATATTAGAAGAAAATAAATATTTTTGGAATTTTTGATATAAAAAAATAAGTGATAAATAAAAAAAATAAGACTGAGAAAGAAAATAAAAAGATAAAAAAAACTTTGGAAAATTTTAGAACCGAACCCGAGCGTTCGGTTGGTTTCGGTTTTGAAAAATTTTGAAAAACCGAACCCGAGCGTTCGATTGGTTTTGGTTTTGAAAAATTTTGAAAAACCGAACCCGAGCGTTCGGTTGGTTTTGGTTTTGAAAATTTTTGAAAAACCGAACCCGAACCTTCGGTTGATTTCGGTTTTGGAAAATTTTGAAAAACCGAACCCGAACCTTCGGTTGATTTCGGTTTTGAAAAATTTTGGAAAACCAAGGAATTTAGACTTTCAAAAAAGAAAATACTTTGAACAATAAGATAAACAACTTTGTACATGAAATTTACAGCCAGGAAAACTACCTTTGAAATGATGAGTGAGTGCAGATGATTCAACCGAACCCAAACGTTCGGTCTATTTCGCTTCTGACGTTTGAGTTTGAGAGGTAGTTTGTGGTACTAACTCTGATTCCATCATACCTAGCCCTTATAGTATTTTGTTGAATGACGCTTCAGGAAGAGCTTTGGTAAAGACATCAGCCAATTGATCAGTGGTCCTAACAAAGTGTACTTCAACGTTTCCATCTTCCACATGATCTTTGATGAAGTGATACCTCAGTGCTATGTGTTTGGTTTTGGAGTGTTGCACTGGGTTATGACAGATCCTAATTGCACTTTCAGAGTCACAATATAGTGGGATCTTTTTCATATTGAGTCCATAGTCTCGAAGTTGACTCTGGATCCAAATCACTTGAGAGGTACAGGATGCAGCTGCAATGTATTCAGCTTCAGATGTAGACAAAGTGACAACCCGATATTTCGAGACAATGTAATGTAAAACCAATCAAATTTACGTCAAAATATAACTTTCGTAAAATCTTATTTGGGTTAAATAAAGTAGTAGGAATCGTATCAAGGTTTTCGTACATATAAAGAGCCCTAAAATCCAAGTTATAACGAAGAAGTTATGACCAACCGAAGATTCTCGGCAAAACCGGCAACACCGAATAAACGAAAAACGCGAAGTTTCAATACAATAGTTTTTAGCCTTAAGTATCTAAATGGAAGTTATAGATAACCTCAAACCGTGAGCGTACATAAAAAGAACGTCCAAATCTGACTTCGTATGAGAAAGTTATGATTTTTCCAAGATTCGGGTATAGCAGTAGACAGCTAAAAACTCGAAATAGAACTCGAGATACTTTTGACCAAAACGACCTAAATGAGAATCTAAGGTCTCAACATTAGTAGCGCAATGGCGAAAAGTCTGACGAAAACGGACATCGGATGAAGAAGTTATGGAATTTTAACAGACTTTTCGTGTCCCGGCCCGTTAAAAATAAATAATTAAAAATAAAGTCAGAATTTGCCAATGAAGTCTAAACGAGAGTTGTAGATCATGTTTTTAGCTACGCGTTCATATAAATAACGTCAAAAACGGAGCTCGTACGCGAAAGTTATGGATTTTACAAGTTCGGGGTCCAAAATCCGAGCCTGTCAGGCCCCACGACGTGGCACAAGCTTGCCGCGGTCCGGCAAGTGACAGAGGGCGTCCAATCAATGGAAGAGGATAGGTTTGACTCCCCACGACGTGGCCATCACTTGCCACGACGTGGCACACCCCAAAAATGCCCCTATAAATAGATTTCAAGGGCTCCGAGTTCCGTTGCTCAGTTCCTTTCTTTCTCGCGCCGAAACTCTGTGTTTAAGCCCCCGAGACCCTCCCAAAGCCCCAGTTTTCACCTTCAAGTCCCGAAGGAAGGTTTTGTGTTCCCGAGATTCCCGAGATTTCCCGCGTTTTCAACTCTTCCTATCGAAGTTCTGCTC
The DNA here is from genome assembly GCF_002870075.4 of Lactuca sativa. Lineage (NCBI taxonomy): Eukaryota > Viridiplantae > Streptophyta > Magnoliopsida > Asterales > Asteraceae > Lactuca > Lactuca sativa. The sequence continues at coordinate 169,254,181 of NC_056623.2, forward strand.
GATTCCTCTCTCGACTACTTCAAATCAACCACTTCAATCAAGTGAGTTCATACCCCTATAATCCACACTTTTAAATGTTTTATAAATATTTTTATATGCTTTTAAGAGGGGGGAATACAAGTAAAACACACGATGATTATCGTATGTTATATAGAGTTTCATTATACACTTTTTATCAACGGAATCACATGTGATTTATAATTATTATAAAGAAACTTTCGTATGCAAAATGTATCACGATAACATCATATCTTTTGAAATGAAAAGTGTTGTTATCTATATATAAATCAAGCACTCTGCTTATACTGTATGTATATGTGTCCACCTTTCATACTACAAACATACGATTATTTTGGCACGAAAAACATCAATATTTTGGGATACTTCTTGTTAATAAATCAATCATATATGATTTATAACTAGTATACAAATGGATTTACTACAAGTTTAACAGTTTTACTAAACCTATTACTTCAAATGACTTTCTTAAACGTTTTTACATGATTAAAGCTCGTTATCAAACTGTCTTACATACTGTAAGCTTCCTTTCAAACTCGGTTACAAAGGTGTTTTCAAACAGTGGTTTTCCGTGTAATTAAAATGTCTTATCAAACAAAATACTTTCAATCATTTTATAAACTGACATCAAGTCACAAATTCTTTATTAGGCTTTTCAACGGTTTTACATAACTTCTTTATGCTTTTATATTATAAATTGCATGCCTCTATATGTATAGTTATATAAGAAATGTTTAAAAGACTTAGGAAGGCTATCCACCCTATTTCCTTTTCGCGCCTTGAGATGTGGTCTGGTGGGATATTGGGTATTCGTCCAAAAGTCGTTTAAATATCAGTTATATATCATGTATACATATATGGTCATAAATGTTCCATCAGTTAATTTAGTTCTGATACGCTTGGGTAGCAATGGTGTATAAACCTACTTGGACACTCATCAATTACATTCTAGTAAACTATTATAGGAATAGTTTAGAGTAAACAAAACATTTTCCCTACTACAAGAAATTACTACTACATGTTATATGAAGGAATACTCTTACATGAATACTTTTACATAGACATTATATGGCAAATTACTACTACATGTTATATGAAGGAATACTCTTACATGAATACTTATACATGAATACTTTTACATAGACCTTATATGGCAAATTACTATTACATGTTATATGTCTAGATACGGTTATATCGTTCGCCTTTCTATCTTTACCTTGTGATTCAATCACATCATCGACGAGATAGATTGGGACTTTATCTCCTAGTTCCACATGATACTTTGAGGGACTAACCATTCCGACAACCACTGTTAGCTACAGAGGTAAATGAACAATCTACAGATGTTTTAGGTTGATACCATCGTGGGTATACATAAGGGACTAACTATTCCTAAACCCGGTTGTTAGCAACAGAGGTAAATGAACAATCTACGGATGTTTTAGGTTGATACCATTTCAGGTATACTTAAGGGACTACTAATAAGAGTTAAACAGGGAAAAACCGTCACATTTTCAAGAGATGCGTACTTTCAAAACAGTCAGGTCTAGGTAAAAGACTACTTTCAAAACATTCGAGTCTTGGTAGAAGACTACTTTTATACTAGTAGGAAATATGGGATTTTCTAGAGCTTTTCATACTTATACTAAATGTTTCATCAATCATTCACCAGTCTTTCATATCAACTAATCAAAGCAATGACATTAAATACTTATGAACTCACCAGCTTAAATGCTGATCTACTCTTTCAAAATAACTTGTATTCTCAGGTTACAAATAGACAGGTGCCGATACAAGGTTTAGAGAAGACGGAGCAGTCAAGACTCGTCTTTTATTTTGATAAGTTATCAACATGTCTTGTACTATGAAAGAAAACACTTGTAACTAAAATTATACTATTAATGCAATGGATGATGTTGTTGCTTGTTTACTACTTTACATTTGTTGTGATGCATACATGACGTCCTCCGCCCCAGAACGTTTCCGCCGTTCTCGGTTTTGGGGTGTGACAGATTGGTATCAGAGCATTGTTTATAGTGAATTAAGTATATCAACCTATAAAAGATATACTAACTATAAATACATAAGGGATTAAAAATACTCTAACCAAGAGTTTATACTTTAAATAGTAAAATGTTTAAGTAAGTATACGTGCTGCATTCATACTAAAATCAGTGTCACTAGGACAGTACAAAAGAATTACGATTGTTGGGCAACACAAGTGGGCTTAGAGACATATGGTCAAAACTGGGAAGATATAGCCTGATCGCCTATATTATCCGAGGGTTGACTAGCATGTGCCTAAGTTTAAGTGTGTGGTTGCAACAATGCTAAAATTTTACCAACCCTACCACAATGAGAACAATAGAACATAACATTAAAATTAAAATACTATAGTAATATTTGGTGTTACTATAAGTACTTTATACTTGAGAATTAAAACGGGATCCTCATTACTAAGTTGATAGTTGCTAAGTGGATACACTAAGGCTACATGTAATTAGGATGTTATAGACTTAGAATCAGTGATAATTTTGCCTTACCCCTATTCTATGTGAATTTGGAAATAAGGTCACTTATTCGAAGGTCTATCCTGTTTAGATTACACATAGCTGGTATGCACTTCACAAATAGTGATGTAACTAATGAGGGTTTTCTAAATAATTATCTAGATAGTTCGTCTAATAATTATCCACTTACCTAAAATTCTCACATAGAAATCATAGCTGGACTCCATCCCCTTGACAACCAGTATCTTCCGAATGAAGCCATAGCTGGTTGGTTTGGAGAAGAACCAGAGAATGATCATCCAATCCCCTTGGATGATCACCGTGATGAAGACTTTTTGTATGATGCTAACTCCAAACCAGAGGTTGAGAACCTACCCCAAGCAGCTCCTTTCCAATTCCTAACCCTCGTCCGGCTTTTCATGGCCCGACGCCTGATTCGGTGGAATGCTTGGAAACATGGAGCCAAGAACAAGATCAGCCCATGCCATTTATTGGCGACCGAAACTTTTACGACCTGAGCAATGGGGGCTCAACATGCAGAATCTTGCCAATCTTGGTCCGCAGAGTGGCCCGAAATGAGATTCAAGGCAGGACAGCCCTATATCAGATTGTCGAAGTTGTCGCCGATGCAAGAATGCATACCCTCCGCACCATTCATCTAGAAGATGCTCACGAGAGATCAAAGAGAAACCATGAGAACCTGCTGCAAGCACTAGCTGAAAACCCAAGCCAAAGTCATAGAGCTCCAAGTACGCCAGAGAGTGTACGAGAGATACCTGCTTGATATGGAACGTCAACTAACTGAACTAAGGGTTCACCATGGGGGTGACTGTCGCCAGTAAGAGATACCTTACTTCCTTCTTTGTTTTAAAGAACCGTGTTCCTGTCTATGTCTGTGTAGTACTTTCTATGTGACTACCTTGTACTGTAAGTACTTTTGGTTAGGTCTTCATGATGTCAAGAACTATCTCCTATGGATATGATGTAAGGCCTTTTACAAGGTCATTTTCCCAAACCTTTACGTCGTAAATATCAAAGGTAATGACAGTCGGCTAACTTCTGTGTCATTCTTTATTCAAGTACTCTTATCATACTTTCATTGGAATCTATCTGAATCATGCTTTAGTCAAGTCATTTGACCATAGTAATTTAACTCCGGAAACATTTCCAAGTCTCTTTCAGTGGTTGGATTTTGTTATTCACCAACCCACAATACCTCAACTTGTACAACAAACGTCTTGAGACCATTCTACGAACTTACCTCTACTCATTACTAGGGCTGCATCGTAGGGATGTAGGTCAAACCTTCATGAACATACTTTCATTTTGTACTAGGACTGCATCATAGGGATGTAGGTCAAACTTTCGAAAACATCGTCGTACTCTTTACATGAACAATCTAAATTCTCAGGATCACAGCTACAGGAGAGCCTACTCCGGAACCACGTTAAACGTAATTTGGGCGTTTCGTTGTAACAGACTTATAAACTATCTAGAACTAGTGCAACTAGAGTCTTATCTTTTGCGAGATCCTGTTTGTATAAGAATTCTCGTGCTGCGTATACTGGTCTTTTGTAGTATATCTTATTCGCAGCAATAGTCTTGTGGTAAATCTAAAGTACTGTAACTCTGTTAATGGTTGCACAGTTGTGTTTTGTCTGTAATCGTCTATGTTTAATTCTAATGTCTTTAAAGTTTCTGTATGATTCCGACATTATCATACAATCAGATTCAATTTGATCGACGCCAAAACAGCTTCATACGTACATCTCTTTCTTCTAGATCGTTTTCCAGCGAAGCCGTCATATCAGAACACCGTAGTACTCATGCCAGGAGTACCACTTAGTTATTTTCTTTCCGAAGAAATCCCCGAAGTACCACTCGTGCAGTACGTCAAGTTCAATCCAAGGATTTATACGATTGATCCATCACTGAGAAATGTATGCATAAGAGTGATATATAATCAAGGTTCTACAGGTTTAGAATTGATGATTCCACTTTAACTTCTTTTCCCGGATGGGATGTGAGGGTAAGGAAGAATTAGTTATTCGACTACCTTTTCAATCTTAATTATATACGACTCGTATACACGAGATTGTGATCGTGAAGCCCTGTATAAATTCTAAAATGGACTTCAGGACGGAGAACTGCCTAAGTATACGAGTAATCACATCGTCATGTGAACAAACTTAGAACCCAGTACGACTCCCGAAAACAAATCGCCCTACAGTTTAAACACCCTCGGAGATACCAGAACAGTACAAACCACTTGACGAACTACACAGAAAAAGAATTAGAAGACTAGGCTTCTCACCCTAGAGAACCCCGGTCATATTCTCGCGGAGATCGACCGATTGCAACGTATGTGCCTCGGATATCGAGGACTCTTTCAAGATTTTCATAGAAATCGTTATCTCTGCCTCGCATAGACAAAATGGTTGAGCAAACGCAAGGAAAGAAACTACTTCCAGGAATGGATCTGGAATCCGAATATCACCAGTTCGAGTGTTAGGGGAGGATGTCCGGAAGACTATCTCCTGAACTCGATGCGGACACTTCGAGTTCGTAGTGATACCTTTCGGATAGGACCAATACGCCCATAGTTTTCATGAGCTAAATAAATAGAGTTACGTCTTTCTTATTGGGATCAGTCATCATTTCTCCTTGTAATGACTTACTTATCTACCCTCGTAGTAAGAAGAAAGCCCATGGTAACATTCCTACAGAGGAACTTTTAGCAAAGTTCTCTAGGCACGAGTTTTGAAATTGAAGAGTCAAATTTCTAGGACACACTGTTAGTAATGTGAGAAATTATGAGTACTCTTTCAATTTGTCAAAACCGTTGAGCATTTATCGACACCAGAGACGCCGACAGTTTTTTGCCAGATTCCAGGTCTTACCGACCTACCGCCTTAGTTCATTCAGAACTCCTCGCAAGCTATAGAAACTTGTACGACTTTGACCCAGCAAGGGGTGGCCTTTGACTGGGAAGTTACGTAAGAAAAGGAACCTTTGAGATTCCAAGTGAGTGACCAAGTTCTTTAGGATAACTCACTCTGGGAATGGCTTAATACGCTTCGTAAAGCGTGGAAAGCTAAATCCAAGTTAGACAGGACCTCCGAGATTCTTATCAGAATCGGTCCTGTGCCTCACACAAACAAGACCTACTCTGCGAACTCAGTAACATACTTTCTACTCTTCGCATCTCGATCGTGAAACCATACCTTTCCGTTAGGACTCTTGCAAGTCCACTCGTCGAGATCCTCTCCTTCGTATTAGAACCGTAGTGACCCTCGACCGAGAGGTCAAGCGGACGAAGAAACGCCATCGCCAGTTAGTGAAGGTTCGTTGGAATGCCAATCGAGAACCCGTGATCACTTAGGTGCGCTAGAACCATTCGATTAGGAAGTTTCCTCCTCACGACTCGATCATTCGTGCATACTTCCTTGCTTAAATTCTAATTTCGGGACGAAATTCCTTCTAACGGAGGGATGATGTGACAACCCGATATTTCGAGACAATGTAATGTAAAACCAATCAAATTTAGGTCAAAATATAACTTTCCTAAAATCTTATTTGGGTTAAATAAAGTAGTAGGAATCGTATCAAGGTTTTCGTACATATAAAGAACCCTAAAATCCGAGTTATAACGAAGAAGTTATGACCAACCGAAGATTCTCGGCAAAATCGGCAACACCGAATAAACGAAAAACGTGAAGTTTCAATACAATAGTTTTTAGCCTTAAGTATCTAAATGGAAGTCATAGATAACCTCAAACCGTGAGCGTACATAAAAAGAACGTCCAAATCTGACTTCGTATGAGAAAGTTATTGTAACAGCCCGGAATTCCAGGTATTGTTATAATTATGATTTTGGGTGTTTTAAGAGGGGACTCGGCAAGTTGGAGCTCAGACTCGCCGAGTAGGATCGCAGATCTGGTCGCGGGTTCGCAACTGGACTCGACGAGTCCGGATATGGACTCGGCGAGTCCGCGCTGTTTAGCGAAACCCTAACCGTCCAAGTTTGGGACATATATCAGGGGCCTTATGGCCGTCATTGTTCACCCTAGTCCTCTGAGAGAAACCCTAATTCGATTGTGAGCATCGGGAGCAAGGTAGAAGACCATTATTGATCTTGGAAGTGTTATTGTGCAAGGAGGAGGAGGCTTGGTTAAGAGAACAACAGGAGAAGCCATATTCTGAGGGTTGGGGACACAGAGCAACGTTATTCAGGTAATATTTCGAGTTGATCCCTTCTATGTTGATGTGCACATGGATTTAGGGTTTATTGAACCCTTTTGTGGCTAGATTGAGTGTTCCTTAGTCCCCCAAGCGTTTGGAACCCTATATTGGGACCCTTGGAAGTCCAGAATGTCCCATGCCTGAGCTTTTCGGGAATCAATGGAGGTTTTGGATTGGAATCCTTATGCCTTAGGTCAAAATGTGAATTATGAGTCATGGGGTGTATTATGAGCACCGAAATAAGGACTTTACGTGATGAACTAGTCTAGGAAGGCCAGACCTATGAATTGTCGGAGCAGATCTGACCTTAGAAAGCAATTTGAGCGGTTGCATGGCATGGACTCGCCGAGTCCGATGAACAGACTCGGCGAGTAGCTTGAAGATTAACTGGGACTCGCCGAGTTGTTCTTCAGACTCGGCGAGTTGAGTCGGGGTGGCCCCGCGATTCTTCCAGGAGGAACTCGTCGAGTCAAGGGGGATGCTCGACGAGTAGAAAGGGAATCTTAGAGAATCGGTGAGTTGAGGGCGAGTGGACTCAGAGTTGTTGAACTCGGCGAGTCTCGGGGTGACTCGGCGAGTTAGATCGCGGATTGAGTGAAGTTCTGAGTATGGGGACTCGGCGAGTCATAGGGTTGACTCGGCGAGTAGGGTCAGTCAGGGGTTGACTTTGACCTTGTCTTTGACCAAGGGTTGACCAGGGGTTCCAGGGGTATTTTGGTAATTGTTGATTATTGTTGAGTTCAGTGCATTGGTGGCTGTCCGGAGGTGGAGATCGTATCAGTGATCGGAGCAGCTTGAGCTATCTGTTCAGTCGGCAGTTTCGAGGTAAGTTATCCTCACTATATTGCTAGGGTTTATGGCACCAAGGCCAACCTTTTTATCGGATGGAAATCCGGGTAGTTGTCAGTTGTTATGATATGGGTCGGAAGGCGTTATATGTTTCAGGCCGGAAGGCATTACATGTTATGGGCCGGAAGGCATTGCTATGTGGACCGGAAGGTCATGGCCTGGAAAGGCGTATGTGTGTAATTAGTATGTTGACTGATTCTTATGGTGATGTTATGCTAGTGACCAGTTAGTCTGGTATCTTGAATAGAGTAATGCTATGTTATGTGGTCTGTTGATCGATTGCTGACCGTGAACTGTTATATGATTATGTGTTGTGTGTATGATTGCTAGACCTGGGGTGTGACCCGGTATGCAGGGTCGTTCTATGTCCTGTTAGGTTATGTATGCTTTTATGCTGATATGTATGCTTATTATGTTGTGGGCCGGAAGGCAATATGTTATGGGCCGGAAGGCAATATGTTATGGGTCGGAAGGCATTGCGTTATGGGCCGGAAGGCAATATGTTTTGGACCGGAAGGTCGTGGCCTGGAAAGGCGTATATGTGGTTGGTATTTTGGGGGTATCTCACTAAGCTTTCGGGCTTACAGTTGTGGTTTTATGTTTTCAGGTTCTCCGGAGGCTGTGGCAAGGCAAAGGCGTGATCGTACCGTTCCTCGCGTTGGTGTTTTATGAAATGAACCTGGGAAATACTCTGTTAAATAATGTATTGAAAACCTTTTTGTATCAATGTTATTAAAATGAGTGGCTTTTGAAAAGTTTTAATTGTTTTGAAATTTTGGTCGTTACAGTTATGATTTTTCCAAGATTCGGGTATAGCAGTAGACAGCTAAAAACTCGAAATAGAGCTCGAGATACTTTTGACCAAAACGACCTAAATGAGAATCTAAGGTCTCAACATTAGTAGCACAATGGCGAAAAGTCTGACGAAAACGGACATCGGATGAAGAAGTTATGGAATTTTAACGGACTTTTCGTGTCCCGGCCCGTTAAAAATAAATATTTAAATATAAAGTCAGAATTTGCCGATGAAGTCTAAACAAGAGTTGTAGATCATGTTTTTAGCTACGCGTGCATATAAAGAACGTCGAAAACGGAGCTCGTACGCGAAAGTTATGGATTTTACAAGTTCGGGGTCCAAAATCCGAGGCTGTCAGGCCCCACGACGTGGCACAAGCTTGCCGCGGCCCGGCAAGTGACTGAGGGCGTCCAATCAATGGAAGAGGATAGGTTTGACTCCCCACGACGTGGCCATCACTTCCACGACGTGGCACAGCCCAAAAATGCCCCTATAAATAGATTTCAAGGGCTCTGAGTTCCGTTGCTCAGTTCCCTTCTTTCTCGCGCCGAAACTCTGCGTTTAAGCCCCCGAGACCCTCCCAAAGCCCCGGTTTTCACCTTCAAGTCCCGAAGGAAGGTTTTGTGTTCCCGAGATTCCCGAGATTCCCGAGAATCCCGAGATTTCCCGCGTTTTCAACTCTTCCTATCGAAGTTCTGCTCGATTCCTCTCTCGACTACTTCAAATCAACCACTTCAATCAAGTGAGTTCATACCCCTATAATCCACACTTTTAAATGTTTTATAAATATTTTTATATGCTTTTAAGGGGGGGAATACAAGTAAAACACACGATGATTATCGTATGTTATATAAAGTTTCATTATACACTTTTTATCAACGGAATCACATGTGATTTATAATTATTATAAATAAACTTTCATATGCAAAATGTATCATGATAACATCATATCTATTGAAATGAAAAGTGTTGTTATCTATATATAAATCAAGCACTCTGCTTATACTGTATGTATATGTGTCCACCTTTCATACTACAAACATACGATTATTTTGGCACGAAAAACATCAATATTTTGGGATACTTCTTGTTAATAAATCAATCATATATGATTTATAACTAGCATACAAATGGATTTACTACAAGTTTAACAGTTTTACTAAACCTATTACTTCAAATGACTTTCTTAAACGTTTTTACATGATTAAAGCTCGTTATCAAACTGTCTTACATACTGTAAGCTTCCTTTCAAACTCGGTTACAAAGGTGTTTTCAAACAGTGGTTTTCCGTGTAATTAAAATGTCTTATCAAACAAAATACTTTCAATCATTTTATAAACTGACATCAAGTCACAAATTCTTTATTAGGCTTTTCAACGGTTTTACAAAACTTCTTTATGCTTTTATATTATAAATTGCATGCCTCTATATGTATAGTTATATAAGAAATGTTTAAAAGACTTAGGAAGGCTATCCACCCTATTTCCTTTTCGCGCCTTGAGATGTGGTCGGGTGGGATATTGGGTATTCGTCCAAAAGTCGTTTAAATATCAGTTATATATCATGTATACATATATGGTCATAAATGTTCCATCAGTTAATTTAGTTCTGATACGCTTGGGTAGCAATGGTGTATAAACCTACTTGGACACTCATCAATTACATTCTAGTAAACTATTATAGGAATAGTTTAGAGTAAACAAAACATTTTCCCTACTACAAGAAATTACTACTACATGTTATATGAAGGAATACTCTTACATGAATACTTTTACATAGACATTATATGGCAAATTACTACTACATGTTATATGAAGGAATACTCTTACATGAATACTTATACATGAATACTTTTACATAGACCTTATATGGCAAATTACTATTACATGTTATATGTCTAGATACGGTTATATCGTTCGCCTTTCTATCTTTACCTTGTGATTCAATCACATCATCGACGAGATAGATTGGGACTTTATCTCCTAGTTCCACATGATACTTTGAGGGACTAACCATTCCGACAACCACTGTTAGCTACAGAGGTAAATGAACAATCTACAGATGTTTTAGGTTGATACCATCGTGGGTATACATAAGGGACTAACTATTCCTAAACCCGGCTGTTAGCAACAGAGGTAAATGAACAATCTACGGATGTTTTAGGTTGATACCATTTCAGGTATACTTAAGGGACTACTAATAAGAGTTAAACAGGGAAAAACCGTCACATTTTCAAGAGATGCGTACTTTCAAAACAGTCAGGTCTAGGTAAAAGACTACTTTCAAAACATTCGAGTCTTGGTAGAAGACTACTTTTATACTAGTAGGAAATATGGGATTTTCTAGAGCTTTTCATACTTATACTAAATGTTTCATCAATCATTCACCAGTCTTTCATATCAACTAATCAAAGCAATGACATTAAATACTTATGAACTCACCAGCTTAAATGCTGATCTACTCTTTCAAAATAACTTGTATTCTCAGGTTACAAATAGACAGGTGCCGATACAAGGTTTAGAGAAGACGGAGCAGTCAAGACTCGTCTTTTATTTTGATAAGTTATCAACATGTCTTGTACTATGAAAGAAAACACTTGTAACTAAAATTATACTATTAATGCAATGGATGATGTTGTTGCTTGTTTACTACTTTACATTTGTTGTGATGCATACATGACGTCCTCCGCCCCAGAACGTTTCCGCCGTTCTCGGTTTTGGGGTGTGATAGATACGCACGTTTGTTTCTTTGATTGCCAGCTAACCAACTTCCGGTCAAGGAATTGGCAGCCTCCTGTTGTACTTTTTCTGTCTAGTCCACATACTCCAAGGTCTGCATCGGAGTAGGCTTGAACGAAGAAGCCTGAGTTGGAGGGATACCATAGACCTAAAGAGGCAGTTCACTTGAGATACCGTAAAATGTTCTTCACTGCAAGCATGTGAGGTTCGCGTGGGTTTTCCTGAAATCTAGCACAGTAACAAACAGAAAACATTATGTCAGGCCTGCTAGCAGTGAGATACATTAGAGAGCCTATCATTTGACGATAAAGCGTAATATCAACAGCCGGTTTATCCAGGGATGGAGTGAGCTTGGTGCCGAACGCCATTGGAACTTTGACTTTTGAATCTCCAATCATGCCAAATTTTGCTAAGAGAGTTTTCGTGTAAGCTTCCTGATTAATAAAGATGCCTTCGGGTCCCTATCTAATATCTAAACCAAGGAAAACGTTAATAGGACCCATTGAGCTCATTTCAAATTTAGTCTCCATTAACTTTCTGAATTCAGCTGTTAGGCTAGGATTCGTTGAGCCAAAGATGATATCATCGACATAAATTTGAACGATCATAAGGTGGTTACCTTCCTTTTTACGAAAGAAGGTTGGGTCAACCGAACCTTGTTTGAATTTGGACATCTTTAAAAATTTAGTCAGCGTTTCATACCATGCTCTCGGAGCTTGTTTCAGTCCATACACGGCTTTATCCAGAATGTAGCAATGATTTGGATACTTTTCATTCACGAATCCAGGAGGTTGCTCCACATACACAGTTTCTTCGAGTTCTCCATTGAGAAATGCACACTTGACGTCCATTTGGAAGACCTCAAAGTTTTTGTGTGCAGCATAGGCTAGAAATATTCTAACTGATTCCAGCCTAGCTACAGGAGCGAAAGTCTCTTCATAATCAATCCCTTCCTCCTGACAGTATCCTTTCACGACCAGACGAGCTTTGTTCCTAATAACGTTCCCTTCCTTATCCATTTTGTTTTTGAAGACCCATTTGAGACCAACAACCGAGGCATCTGGAGGGGTTGGAATAAGGCGCCAGACTTTGTTCATTTCGAATTCGTTCAGTTCATCTTGCATGGCTTGAACCCAATCGGAGTGATCAAGAGCAGTGTTAACTGTCTATGGTTCAACTTTTGATACGAATGAGTTAAACATGCAGAATTCGACTTTTGAAAACAGGGAAGTCTGTTTTTCCTTGAGTTGTGATCGGGTCAAAACCTTTTCAGAGACATCACCAACAACTTGAGAGACAGGATGATCTCTGGTCCATTTGGTGAGAGGAGGGTAGTTTGGATCAAAGGTTGGATCCAATTCAGCGTTTATTATTTCTTCTGGTTTGAACTGGCTTTCATAGTCGTAAGACATATCAGCTTGCTCCCCCTCAATAGATGAGCTTTCAGGAGTGTCTTGTGAATCTTGAGCTTCAGAGGTTTCTTGTGGTGTGGAGCTTTCAGGCGATGATGCACCTTCGGATGGAGAGGCATTTTCGGTTGGTGAAGTGCTTTCGGGAGCAGATGGAGACCTTGGCTCTCCCTCAACATGTGAGGTTGGCTGAGTTGACGACGGTTGATCCTCCCCCTCGACTAAAGCATTGTGTGATGGAGGTTCGTCAGAAGTTGATCCTCCTTCATTCATTCTCCTTGCAGCGTCTTCAACACTTTGCTTCATATGATCTACCTTGTTGTCTGCTGCACCTGCTTCTGAGAGAGTGGCTTTCTCTGGTTCATCAAATAGCTCCATGAACTTCTCGAATAGGTTAGCGATCGAGGCCGTGACTTGGCCAGTTTGAGGAAAGATTTCCCCAGCTGTTTCTTCATTGGCCTTTAGCTTTTTGACATAGCTATCATCAAAAGTCACGTAATAAGCTTCTTCTATTCTCCTCGAACGCTTGTTCAATACCCTGTACGCTTTAGAAGTGAGAGAATAGCCCAGAAATATTCCTTCATCGGCTTTGACATCGAACTTGTTGCGGTGTTCTTTAGAGTTAAAGATGAAACACCGTGAACCGAACACATGGAAAAATTTCACATTTGGCTTCCTGTTGTTGAGAATCTCATAAGGAGTGAGCGTGAATCGCTTGTTGAGATATGACCTGTTCTGTGTAAAACAAGCAGCAGAAATAGCATCACCCCAAAAATATAAAGGTAAGGAAGCGAAACTTAACATGGTTCGGGCTGCTTCACACAAAGATCGGTTTCGTCTTTCGACAATCCCGTTTTGTTGAGGTGTGTAGGGAGCTGAGAAGTTGTGACTGGTTCCTCTTTCTGCTAAGAATTCTTCGAATTCTTTATTTTTAAATTCCTGACCATTGTCGCTCCTGATGTTGCGAACAACCTTCTTCAGCTGTACTTCAATCTGCTTGATGAACACTTTCAGCTTGTAAGTCGCTTCAGATTTAAGCTTCAGAAAGAACACCCATGTAAAACGCGAAAAATCATCTACAATAACAAGAAGATACTTGCTACCGACGATGCTTTCGATAGATGATGGACCACATAAATCAATATGAAGTAATTCAAGTGGTTCAACAACTTTAGTGTTTATTATAGATGGATGACTTTGACGACTCTGCTTCCCCATTTCGCATGCAGCACACAAATGGTCTCTATCGAACTTGAGCAGTGGAAGACCTCGAACATGACCTCCAGTGACAAGTTTGTTGATGTCCTTAAAGTTAAGATGAGAGAGCCTTCGGTGCCACAACCAGCTTTCGTCAGATTGTGCTTTTGATAACAGGCAGATAGCTGGGTTTCCTTTGATGGGTTTGAGGTTTAGAGGAAACATTTCACCCTTACGCTCCGATTTGAGAATAACTCTTTTCGTCTTCTTCTCAATTATTTCAGAACCCTCATCGTCGAATGAGACTTTGAGACCGGTACCTCCAACAAGCTGAGATACACTGATGAGGTTGTGTTGTAGCCCTTCTATGTATGCAACCTTCCTTATCGTGAAATCACCGTTTGTGATCATTCCATATCCTTTTATGGTGTCGAAGGAGTTGTTTCCAAACTTGACGTTTCCACCATTTGAAAGAGACCTGTATTCCCTTAGCTCTTCGTTCCTCCCTGTCATGTGACGCGAGCAGTCACTGTCAATGTACCATTCTTCGTCAAACTGCTCGTCACTGATAACCTGCAAAAATTAAGCAGATTTAGGAACCCAAAGTTTCTTGGGTCCTCGTGAGCCTTTCACAGGTACAGGAATAGTAAGAGAGATGTCAACAAGATATGTTCGTTTTATTAGTGTTGTTTCATCTTTCTTTTTGATGGTAAAAACTTTAATTTTATTGGGATTCGTTGCTTTTGGTTTTGACTCTTATTCGACTGAAGAGACCTTCTGTTTTCCTTTATGTTCAGTTGATGATTGAGATTTTTGAGAAGGAACAGAATGGAATTTAGGACGAGATGGAGAAGAGTTAGAAGAATTTGAAGAATTAGAAGAGTTAGAATGAGAAAGCTTAGATTGAGATGACTTTTTGGCTGGAGACTCTAGGTGACCCTTTTGCTTTTGATCATTGGTGGGACCGACCTTTGAGTTTTGATCTCTTTTGTTCTCAGAACTGAACTTCTGCTTTCGGTTGGAGTCATTCTTAGAACCGAACCTTTGCTTTCGGTTGGAGTCATTCTCAGAACCGAACCTTTGCTTTCGGTTGGAATCATTTTCTGAACCGAACCTTTGCTTTCGGTTGATGTTTTTCTCCGAACCGAACCTCTGCTTTTGGTTGTTGTTGCTCTCTTGCGTTTTAACAGGATTTTTCTCTGACTTTAAGTTCCTATCTTGATGTGAGAAATAGGCATTCTGAGATTGCCAGAACTGTTTTCTTTCAGAGAGATTCTTCCTATATCTCTGATTCCTTTGACGTTTTTGATTCCTCATCTGTTTCGGTTGATGATGGATGTTAGCTTTCGGTTTCGGTTTTTCTTTGGCTGGTTTACTCTGAACTGATGAAGTTTCACTAGAATGAGTGTCTTCTTTTGCAGGAATTCCTTTTTCTTAAGGAATGTCTTTCGTACTGCTAGTACTTGGCACATCGAAGTTATCAGGTTTATTCAAGGGTTCTGGCACGTATCTGTCTTTGCTTTTCCACGAGGTCCTTTCAGATAAGCCTACCGTCTCATCAACATTATCAATAGGAGCAGACCAGAAGAACTCATCACAGCCGTCAGCATTGTCTTCGTTTACAATAGTTGTGAGTTCAGCAGTCTGATGTTCGGTTACGCCTGTGACCTTGTATAGCTGATTTGGTGTGGTTCTGGCTTTTTGATATACCACTGCCTTTTCTCCCAGAATCGGGGACTTTTGTTGGGACATACGAGCGAACTCCACTGAATTTTCTGAAATGAGATTCTTGTGGTTTTCGGGTTCGCTTTTGACAAATTCTGAACAGTCAACTGTGTCCTCTACAGAAATTTCACTCATATTGTCATCCTCATTAAGCTCAAATGCATTTTCAACTTCAATTTTATTTTCTGAGCTCAAGTTGGAGTTTAAGGAGTCAAATTTTTGTATAGTTTCGGTTCTCAGTTTCAGTTTATCATTTTCATCCAAAAGGTTTTTAAGCATGTCCTTATGGTCCTTGGACTTAATAAAAGATTCGATTTTGTCCAGTCCATACATATAGGTAGGATTAACGTCCTCAGATGATATAACACTCTCACAATTATACGCTTCAGCATCAATTTCATCCTCCTTAAACTCAAGGAAGGGTAAAATCATGCGATGAATCTTTTGTCCTATTTCACAATCCAAATGAAGCTGAGTAATATTAGAGTAAAGACATTTGGCAATCAAAAAAAAAACATTTCGCTGTTTCAAAAGCTTTAAATTGTCTCTTTGTAAATAAATGTTTTCCTCTTTTGTTTTGATTAATTCCGACTCCTTCAGTTCGATCCACATGCGTCGTTCCTCACTCTTCGAAGACACCCTGCTTAATTGGTCAGTTAGGTTAGAATTGGTGACTCGAGTTTGAGTTAAACTACTATCTAGATGAGAGATTCTTGAATTAACACTTTTTAGTTCTTTTTCATATGAGCTTTGTGGGACTTTAAATGAGACAAAGATGGATTGTACCTTCTTGATCAGTTCGTCAAGTTCGTTGAACTGCATGCTAAGCGGTTTAGCTGTAAAGCACATATCCTGTTGCCCCTTCGGTTCATTATCCCCACCATCAGTATTATATCCCCTCATCTGAGATACGTCAGACACCATCAAGCACCTTCCTCCACTGCTTTCTGCTTTAGCCACATAAGCCTTTCCATGAAAAGGTTTCCTTACTTCATCATCTTCAGAGTCGGTTGACCAAACCTCTACGCCACCGAACTCGTCATCAGCTACCGAACCCTGCACAATTAGAGCATTCATAGAAGGGTTAGCGGTAGATTTCTTCTTCCTTATTTCATCCAGCTTTTTCAGCAACAAAGCTTCTTCATCCTTTTCCTCATCTTTTTCTGCCATCTTTTTAAGGACGCAGTCTTTTGCATAGTGGTTCTTTCCTCCACAATAGTAGCAGCTTACTCCAGAATCACCCTTAGCCTTCGGTTCCTTCTTTGATTCTTCAGCTTTCGGTTCATCTTTAACCTTTTCAGAACTGTAACTCCCCTGCCAATTTCGGTTTTTGTTGGTGGGAAATCTCTTCTTGATGAACCTCTTGGGGTTTGACACCATCATAGCATAATCCTCAGAAGTGAGGTCATAATCCTCCAAGTTGAGGTCTTCGTCCTCCATCACTGCTTTGCTTTTGGACAGGAGGGCCAACGAACCTAGGCTTGAAACCACATTCTTCTCCTGCAACACGATCTTCTCCTGAGATTTCAAGATGCCCACCAGTTTCGCCAAAGAGTAGGATTTAAATTGCTCGTGCGCTTTAACTGTGGACACAACTGCTCTCCACTCGGATCTGAGACCGTTTAAAAACCTAACCTTCTGCTCAATAAGCTTCCTTTCGATGTCGTGCTTCATCATCTTGCTAAGAAGATGATTGAAGCGATCGAACGTTTGGGTCACAGTTTCTTCGGCTCCTTGCTTGAATTCACCAAACTCGGACAAGAGTAAGGTTTGAATGGAGTGTTCAAGATCTTCGTCTGTAGAGTACAATTCTCGTAACCTGTCCCATATTTCTTTTGCCATCGTGCATGAACTCACCAGCCTAAAAGTATCAGATTGAAGAGCGAATCTAATCAATCTTAACGCTTTGATATTGCACTGAAATTTATCTTTTTCGTCTTGCGCAATATCTTTGACATCTTTCAGAAGATCATTATACTCCTTTTGAGTTTTAATAATCCTTGAAGTTGCTGAGTGAGAAAACGGTCCAGAAACAATTGCTTCCCAGATGAGGTATCCATTATCCTCAGATCCTATAACATAATCTTCAAAGTGATGCGCCCAGACTTCATAATCATGGGTGTACAGGATGGGAATCTTCGTTGTTGATCCAATGCTGTTCGAAATATTAATAGGATTGGATTGCGACTCGTCCATAATTGATCGAATAACCTGTTCAAAGATCAGACTTGTAATAAATCAAATTAGGGCAAAACAATAAATATCGAGATACGTCAATAATGAGATGACGGCTCAATAAATATCAGTAATTGCGGTATAACCGTAATCGAAACCTTTTTCACATAAAAGAAGTGTATCGATTACACAGCCTCCTGCTCTGATACCAATTGATAAGTTAAAAATTAACTTGAAGATCGATTAGATCTATAAAACAGGTAAAGAAATAAACAAGTAAACAGCAAGAACACAAGAATAGATCAAACGTGTCGAATGATTAATAAACAACCCTCAGAAGAGCTCGATAAAGAACTTCTACTGTAAAGGATTAGGGTTTACAAGAACGATGAAAGAAATCTGTAATGCTATCAATCGATCTAAAATCCTTCTCAATCGTTAACCTAATATGCATGCAAGCACATTATTATATACTAAACC
The DNA here is from genome assembly GCF_002870075.4 of Lactuca sativa. Taxonomy (NCBI): domain Eukaryota; kingdom Viridiplantae; phylum Streptophyta; class Magnoliopsida; order Asterales; family Asteraceae; genus Lactuca; species Lactuca sativa. The sequence continues at coordinate 169,272,320 of NC_056623.2, forward strand.
CTACAAGCTCACGGTTGGACAGGCCCAAACCGGAGTACAAAACTTGGACTATTAACCGAGCCCAATGACGCAATACAAAATAAATCTGCTACCCAACATATTGCTTCATCTTCTTCATATCAACCTCTAGCAAACAAAACACCAATCTAAATCTAGTAATATAAACCCATCGGTTTCTGTTGGAAAATCAAAGCCAAACACCCATCATTAAGCCCCATTGATTTACAATCAAATTAAAAGTAAAAGAAAAAGAAGCGTTACCCGATGAACTGCCCCTGTCGTGACCCATCGATTTCTGTTGATAGATCGTTGTTACTGCCTGTTTCTTCTTCCCCTCGCACCTTCCTCTTCTTCTATCGAGCACCATGGCGAAAACCCTCACCGGAGCTGCTGTTTCCGCTTGCCTTGCTCCATCGGGCCAAATGTTCTCCTCCCCTTCGCATATGCACCCGGAATCAAAGGAGAAGCAGCCAAAAACTACTTGAGCAGCAAGGATGAACGGATCTTCGTGGTGGGTTGTAGGTGATGCCCAGATCGATGATGGCGTGAGTTTTATGAACCCTAAAAAGAAGAGGTGGAAATATATACACGATAGATTAAAGGAAATATATGAACGGGTGGGAAAATATAGGAGATAGTAAAGTTGAAATTCCTGTTATGTCCTTCTAACGATTTAAAAGTTACATTTTAATGCCAACAGTTTAAGAATTTTTCATAAATCCTCTTTTCAATAATGACCTTAGATTTAAGTATTTAAATGGTTCATATTTTTTCTCGCGTTTTGATCCTACTCCTATATATATATATATATATATATATATATATATATATATATATATATATATATATATATATCAAAGGTTAGAAAAATCGCTCGACGTTAGCTAGTCGGTGGCTGGCGTTAAGGGATTAATCGGCTAGGCAGAGATTAATCGGGGGATTAATCGGGGACCATTAATTGCTAATTTGTTAGATTTAAGGAATTGTTCAAATGGGAACAAAAAAAAAGATTAAGAACCTTGAGAATCACTTAATTAAGATAAATACTTGCTAAAACACGGAGTGGAAAAATTGTAATTATCTTGAAATACAATGTATGCTCAGTATCATATTAACAAACAACATGGTGGCAATTTGGTAATTATACCAAACATATTACCCGAATAATCAATTTGGGGAAAAACAGCAAAACCCTCATTCAATTTACATCTCTGTCAAAGCAACAAAAAAACCCTATTCTTTCAATTTCGAAAAAAAAAAAAAAAATAGCAATTACTGCACGCGATCGTTCATTGAAAGTTCAAAATCAACAGAAATTTAGTGAATACAATGACAAAAAGACCTAAAACAAGAGCATTTGGTAAAATTCGATCGAGAATGCGATTGATGAAGAACCAAATAAAAAAAGAAAAAGAAACAAACTACGATCATTTCAGTTGAAGAAACTCAAGCAAAAGAGAAAACGACAGTCATCGATGAAGATATAAAAAAAACCCTAAATGAAGTATAAATCGAAATATATTCAAAAATAACTTGAAAATAATTTCAAAATGAACTAATATTACATGATTCTGATTTAAAACTTATGTATTTTGCTATAATATGAAATTTTAATATATATATATATATATATATATATATATATATATATATATATATATATATATATATATATATATATATATATATGAGTGTTTGATTTTAAAAAGGATGCATTAATTAAACTGTAAACAAATAATATTGACATAATAAAATATCTATAAAAATATTTGTGTTGAATGACATTTGACTTTCTTATTACGAAACGAATTTAACATATCTTTAAAACTTTCAAACTGGGAATTTACGTATCAACATACAAACACAATAATAAAGCTGATAGATATTTTAATTTAATATTAATTAATGAATTTAACATATATATTAAACTGTGAATATGGAATTTTAAATGAGTTTAATATATTTTTTTAGCTGTGAATACATAATAATGATTTTATAAATTTGAATATTGAAAGAGTTTTAAGTTGTGAATGTATGATACATACATAGTACTAATGATATGCAAAAGATATATCTATCTACTTTTAAATTTATAAACCTAACTACTTATCTACTAAATAATTTATAAGCAGTGTACCTAGTTAGTTTATAGTATAGTAAGGTAAGTTGGGTATCGAACACATGAAACAGGTTTTAGCTAATAAAGTAATTACTAAAAATTAATCTAAAAACAATAACTAAATTGGGGGGTTTTATTTGATTTTTGCAAGTTTGGATTAACTTAAATTATTCAATTAACTAAAAACTAAGCAACTCGTTTAATTAAGAACGGTTGTAATCAAGATTATGAAGACACTTTCATTTAACTTTGAATCCTCTTTTTTCCTACGGATAGTACCTAAACATGGATTTATTCAGTTGGTTACCAATTTAAATATAATTAGCGGTCTTGATCCAATCTCCTAATATTTTTACCAATTCATGAATTACTAGGTAATGACCCTACATATGTAAATACATAATTGATTATTAAAAATAATTGGGCTATGTGATAAATATCTAAGATAATTATCTATGATCAAGACAGATCACCAAACACAATTATGATCAAATTATGTTCTCCAACACAGTTAAAGTTGTTACCGTTATTACCTAATCTAAGATTTGGCGAATCCTAGTTCTAGTAATTTAATGATCATAAACTACTAAGTAATCAAGTTCATGCAATTAAAATGGTCATTCAACTACACTTAACATGAATCAAATCAATAAAGATTAAAACTTTAACATGTTAGGTAAAGATAAATCAAACACAAGCTCAAACCAACTTCATAAAATCCATGAAAAGCAAAAAACTAACACATAGTATTACGGTTGATCCATACTAAACGAAAGCCTAGTGATTTAGCTACTCATGGTAGTAAATAAACACCAAAACATATAAGAATTAAACATGATTAATCTAATGCAAACTGAATGTAATATGTAATCTTCAACTTCTTAATCTTCAATCTTCTTCTCTTCCAAATGGTTGTTTTTCGCACTTTTATGGCTTCTGAAAGTCAAAAGTTAATATCTATTCTAAAACATATTTATGACATTTTAATATGCATGTAACCTTTAAGGCCTGTTATCTTGAGATTCGAATTCACCCGAACAAACATCCAAAGAGTGTGTTATACCAGTCTGCATAAGACATAAAATAAGAAAAAAAAAATTAGAAATACTATAAGGATATCTAGTTAACAACCAAAAACCAATAATTAGTAATTTAATTACCTGTGATTCGGTAAACTTATTTTCGAGTTGTTCAGTTAAGTCAACATTATCACTAACTCTAGAAATACCATACTGATTGGTTTTTTTCGACACATTGAAATCACTAACTGAAATCTTGAATGCCAATTTTAAAACTTTCAATGCATTAATCTCCCCTTGATAGAAATCAGTATTGTCCCCAATCTGCATCGAATAATAATGTAAATACATGTTTCGGTTTAAGTGAACATATATACGAAACAAAATAATCATTGCATAATATTGAAATGGCCTTTGTTGCTTTCTTAAACAACTCTTTTGGCTAATGTCTTCAATAGATACCTTCCTTCTTTTTCAAACATTGTTAAGGTAGTCCTGATATTATCTTGCACATGTATGGGGATTATGAATCTACAAAAACAAGATAGAAAATATCAAAAATATTATTAATATATATGGAGTAAGAAACGTTTTTGTATGACAATAGTTTATAGTAAGAACCTCAATACAACAGAAGTTATTATTTTTATGCAATTTTGGTTACGACATTCATAAGAAATTGATTTTGCATTTGATTCATGAACATCAATATCATCCTTTACTCCGTTATCCGGAAAGGCCTAGTAACTGCAGTTTGTACAAGCAGGATAGAACCATTTCTCATTCTGCAAGATTCCCTTTATAGTGCCAACTATAACGAAATGGGTTTTCTGCATGAATGATTGGTTAATTATAACATTTTATTATTTTAAAAAATACAAAAAATATAAATATACAAGTTTAAAAAATTCAAATAAATACCGAAAGGGGTTCAAAAATCTCAGCAATAGTCTTTAGGTTAGTTTTAACTACGAAATCATCTAATTCGGAAAGCTGTTTAGATTCGATTACTGATATCATATTCGAAGACGAATCAGGACGATGACCCCGTCAAAACTGTAAATTACACAAAGAAATAGTTTTTAGTATTGTTGTAGCGAATTTTTGTATAATTAAAACCTACACAGAAATGTGTTACCTTTTTTTGAAAACACTAATTTCATCGATGTCGGAGTTAATGAACAACTTTGAAGATGTAAAGTATGTGTTAACACTCGGACGATTTATAACAAAGATAATAATAATTAGTTTAATAACCAGGGATGTTAAAATGTGTTGATAATAAAATATATATATATATATATATATATATATATATATATATATATATATATATATATACGTCTCCAAACACTAATCTTTGCAAACTGAAGTATAACAACGACATGTTGATTTGGTGGATTGTTATCTAGGTAATCTTGCATCGTGTACACATAATCACCCCACAAATTTACACGAAGTTGCAAAGCACTGAAAATTCAACAATTGTTTTTTAAAAGTCATGTTTTAACATAATACATAATACAAATATAAAGATATGAACTACAAACTTTGCATTTTGGATGTGAATGGTTAGTATCTGTTTAGACTTTTAAGGATCATCCCTCATCATCTCACTAATAGCAACTACCAATCCAATAACATCTGGAAAACAAAAAAAAAACATACATTTGAAGAGTTGTTTGAAATTTCAAGATATAATATATAATATATAGCAGATAAACATAACTAAGACTAATTAAAATTTTAGTTTGTAATTAAACTAATAAATATTAACTAAACCAATGGATGTATCTTCAAGATGTAGCAACGACAGTACAGTTTGATAGTCTACAAATGAAAATCCAAATCTAGATCCAGAAAATTCTACACATTCTTTAAGAACAATATTATGGACAAATGTTAGTTTCTGATCTTGAGGAGTTATTTTGAAACTACCAGGCTTTTGTGATGCAAAACTTGGATTTGTGATATAAAAAGCTGACCCATCCTTTAATATATTTTTGAATCGATAGAGAATTTTTTTTCCAAACAGTAGCTTGGATCTTGCTACTCTATAAAAAAGTAATATATGATCAACTATAAAATAATTGTACTTAAATGTGTATTTGTAAGAAATAATTAATATGTGGAGTGTAAGATACATGTTCATCAAGTATGATTAATTCAATTAACTAAATGTTATCCTTGTTGTAGAATGACATATGTTTCCACAAGTTGATGACACGAACTTTTAGAGTCAAATCATCCATCAGCACATTCACATTAGAAATCAAAGTGACATTGGGAGTAGCCATTTAATTGAAAAAACACAAAATTATATAAATTTGATGAAAAATATATGTAAATTCAAAGCCCTGACTAAGTTAACAGAAATATTCCACTATGTTGGTATTATTATGATTCAAATTCGAATTGCATTAGAACTATTTAACTGAAAAAACAGAAAATTATATAAATTTATTGAAAAATATATATAAATTCAAATACCTGAATAACATAACACACATATTCCTATATGTTCGTATTATTTTGATTGAAATTCTTATTGCATTTGAACCATTTTGGACTATTTCCGATTTTAATTAACTTTGCTGATCAATCCAGATCAATTTTAAAACAACGAAAATAAAATGTTTTTCTGCACTTATATGTTCTGCAAAGAATCAATTCAATGTAACATATTGTAATGTTGTAAAGCTTATTGGTAATTAAGAAAAGTTAAAAGATACATAATTTCCAAATAATATATAAATGGTAAAATTGTCCAACTTCATAAATAAAGACTAACTAATGTTGTAAAGCTTATTCTTATTATAAGAATCGACTTATTTACCCTTTATATCCACAACTTGACACTTCAAAATTAAAATCATAACATATTAACATGTATAGTTTTCGGTTTCTTTTATGGTGATTTATATGATCAATTTCTTCTTTTTGTGTAGGTAGGAAAAAATGTATATCTTCTGTATAAGATAACATATACAGAAAATAACAAAAAGAGAAGAATATAGATATAATCAAAATTACAATAAGAATACGAATAAATGATAAACAAAAAAAAAATCCGGCATAGTTGTTTGGGGATGCTTTACCTTCTTTGTAGTGTTTTACGGTTCAGATACCAAGCAAATAAGAAAAGGCAAAAGGTTGAAACGAATTAGGGGTTTTGTATTTATAAGTGAAATAAAACAACCGAAGTTAATATTGTAATTGAATATTTTAATTCATTTAATTGATTTAATTACTATTATCATGCAGATATGTTTGGAAAAAGATAAACTTTATAAAAATCCATTCCTGATTTTATGCGATATGATGATGATGATGTATGATATATTTAAAATTATAATGAAATTTAATTTAATGCTGGCATAATATGGAAACAAATTTGCTGATTAGTAGAAGAATGTGTGTATTCGTCAAAGAAGGTATAAGGTAAATCTTCGATAAGAAACAAAAATTTTTGTTTTGTATGGAAACATATTTATTTTTAAAAAACCATTGCTGATTTTATTGCAAGGTGATTATGTTTTAGTTTGAATTTTTCGTTTTATATGGAAACAGATATATGGAAATATATTTCTTTTTAAAATAAATATTAACTTTTGACTTTCGGTTTTTTTGTTTAATTTTTAGGAATGGCTTGGACCGGAATAAAATTCTGAGAAAAATAGAGAAAAACACGTGTAATTCGGGTGTGTTGAAGAAGGTCATGTGACACCTTAGAGATGTTTTTATTAGGAAGAGAGATAAATTGAAAGAGAGAAAAAAAAAACACCAATATCTTTACCTATCAGCATTTTTTTTCCTATTTCCATCAATTATAAATAAATGTTTATATTGGCAAAAAAATTTCATCCACTTTTATACAACTAAACAAAAAGAGAAAAAAAACAAGTGTGAATAAACAAAAAAATAAAGAAAACTTTAATAGATTTATAAGTTGAAAGATATAAAAGAATCTGGATGTATAAGTTGAAAAAGATAAAAGAATCTAGATAAATTCACCTATTTCCACATTCTTTATTGTTTTTCATACATTATAAATATAGCCACAAAAAAGAAGAAAAACTAACCAAACAAATCAAGAATCTTTTTATAAATATATAAATTGAAAGTGAGAAAAGAACACAAATACTTTTACCTATCAGTAACATTCTTTTTTTATTTCCATCCATTCTAAATAAGTTTTTATATAGGAAAAAAATTCAATTAATCAATCATTAAGTAGAATAAGTTGAAAAGGTTGGAGAATTTCAAATGAATATGGTTCAAAATATATGATTTATTTTGAACCATATTGATTTGAATAATCTTATTTATAAGTTATAAAGATAATTTTTTTAATTTATTATTGATTCTACACTGATATAAACTAAAACTAATATTTAGACAAAAACTTTTTAATAAATAACTTATATTGTAATAAGTCATTTTTTATCAAAAAAAAATCATTATTTCATATTTGAGAACCAATATGCACTTTACCTTACTCCTTGTACTTACGATTATAACATCACCTTTCGCTATGTGCTCCTCACGTTGACTCTCCCTGCTCGTCGTCGCCTCCCCTGTGAAGCCACCGGCCGGAGACATTTGATAGCTAGAATTTGGTGGCACCCAACCCCAGGTTCCATTCTCCTTCCTTCTTTTCTGCTTTCTTTCTTCTTCTTTTTTCTGCTTTCTTTGAAATCACCAATTGATGTTGTTGGTCAATCGTCAAGTTCAAGTTCTTCCCTGGAATTCTGTTAGGTGATTTCTTACTTTCATTGATAATTTGATTGTTATTTGTTTGCTGCTACTGATTTGGTAATTGTGTTTGATGTTCAAATGTATGAAATCTGATGTGTATAGTATCATGTAAAAAATGGAATGTGTTTGTAGGCAAGCTGTTTGATCAAATGTCTGAGAAGGATAGTAGTTTCTTATGCATGTTTTTATTTATCAATTCTAATATACATGTTTTAATGTTTAACCTGTGAATTTTGATATTGGTAACTTGGGAATGAACAATAGATACTACTTATTTCCTCCTAGTGTTTTTGAATGATCTTATTAAGATGCTTATATGCTTATATGTAAAAAGAATCCCTTTTGGTCATTTTACACATATATGTAGTTTTTTAGGCATGGTTGTATAGCCTTGTTGGTTTGGTTTTGTTGATTTCATACGTTTATATAAGATGTGGGTTTGAAGTTTGAAGGGATGAGAACAGAAATAGAAGATGTTCCGTATTAGACAATATTTGTATTCATTGTTAGTATAGAGACTAGAGTGTAAATGTCTCAATTATATATATCTTCCTGATGTAATATGTGGTTACTACAATTTATAATACAATTCTGTTATGAGTGGAACCATGTATTGGTTTTGGTGTTGCTTGGTGTCTCTTGTTTTTGCATTTACTGCCCTTGGTTCTTCATATGGAGTTTTGCTATCTGCTTGCTTTGTTTGCTTGTAAATGTTTAAGTCTGGTTGATAAATGGGATATCTGGATGTTTTGAATTGTTTTTTTTTTTTTTGTATTCTTTGTTTTTTGTTGTAACTTTGCTAGCAAATACAAGTGATTGTTGGAACTCAACCGTATTTGTTCTTACATGGCAACTTAATAGTCTTTGATTTCTTTGCCATAGTGTGTATATATTTCAATACAAAATTTTCAAGAAAATTAACAAATTGATAAAAAAATGATTAAACCTAAAATTGAATTAATTAGCAAATGATCATGTTACTTTATGAACTAGTTTCTTTTGTTTATCTAGTGTGGCCTCATCAAGGGCAAACAATGATGGATTTTGCAATCAGTTGGTGATCATTTTGTGATTGCTAAAATTGCATAGATTTAAAAAAGACTGTATTCTATCAAACTTTAGATATACGTTCAGTTTATGCCAAACTAGACACATATACACTAATGTATGTCTTGAACAGTCATTTAGTATTTTTATTTTCATATATGTTAATGTTTTTTGTCCATGACTTTGTTGTAAATGTTTATGTTGTTTGTTTTTATACTCTTGAAGAAATTTCAAAATGAATGGGATAATACAAAAATAACAACTTAATTTTATTTAATTATATATTATAATGCCAATTTCATCTTAATCCATAACAATAGGGATTCATGAGGTTCGCAATAGGCAAGAGTGCTTCATTTAATGCATTAATAGTTTGTTTATATTTGCTAAATATCAATTGTAAACATTTTTCTATGATAAAATACTTCTATAAGCATGATGTCATTTTTTCCATGCATAACATATTAGAAACTCTAACTCAAGCCTATTATCCACATTTGACGACTCTTACAGATTCAAAAGAAAAATGTAAGAGAATTAAACAAGACATATTTCTTCTGTTTATGTGTCACTAAATAGCAACCAACATCTAAATTCACCAATATTTTGGACAAACCTTAGTTTCCTATCACATTAGCCATACAAGCCCCATCTTTTCGCCACTATTCCTTCGTCACATTCCATTCCAAATCTGAGTAAAGTGATCCAAGCAAACCAAAATTTAGTAAGATTTGGAAGAACGCTAAATGTGGTTATCTAAATCGTTTTTTAATAAGGAAATTACACAAAAGTCTAACTTTATCCCAAACTAAGTCAAGATTACATGGAACAGACTATTTAAACAAGATTAGAAGTAAATAATTTGAATTTTAATGTTTCTAGTCCTATCAACTTTCTCCACATTGTAGTAAAGTCAATGTATGATGGGCTTATAAAAAAACAAGACAAGATTGAAAAAGAAATACCATTACATCGATTTGATGCGTAACCTGGATTTCCCACACTCACAAATCTGATTGACATAAACAACCAAAATGAAATATAGAACCTGACAGGTTGAAGAACAAATTTACCTCGGCATAATAAAACAATGAAAAGTTTTAATTTCATGAAGGAAAACAATGGGAATATAAAAGGATTGGGATTTTTATGAATCGAAGTGTACCAATTTCTCATAAATTTCCTTGATTAAAGTTTCAAATGATTCAAATGAAATGGAGACAACTTCTCCAACATCTGTGAGTGCTTCATTTTTAGCTTGTGAAGACTCCATTTCACACCAAGTAAAAAAGATCAAGCAAGGTCAACGATATTAAAGGGAAAATTGTAGAGAATAGAAAAGTACTTTATTATCGATAACAATATGTGCAATGTATTTTCTTTCTTATCCATAATAGCAACACACTTGAATTGTTTATCGATAATAGTAGTGTACTTTATTTTTTACCTATATAGCAACATCATTACTTTTTATTTTTTTTATTTGTTACATATTCCCATTATTGGTAAATAAAATGTAAGTATGTTGTTATTACGGATAAATAAATATAACTAAATTTATATTAAGGGTAAAAGGAAAATTACATTGTTTCTGTTGGTAAAAATAGTAAAGTAAGTTGCTATTTATTGCAATTTTCATTTAAGAAACTATGATAATAAGATTATAGTGTGACGACGTTGAACTTCATATTTGAAGAGAGATATATAAATTCCACTGACCCAAGTGTACATTGGTTTATTGATTTTTCCTTATTTAAATGATTTAACTAATGAATATTCACCTCTACCACCGACTTCTCCAATCACAAAGATCATTTTTATCTAAAAGAAAAATGTCAAAATATCAAAAAAGACATAGATTCTTCAAATGAATCACAATAATACTAAATAAAAAAAGTCACACATGGTGGCATGTGGAAATAGGGGTGCAAACGAGCTGAGCCGAGCCAAGCCCAAGCCTGACCAGGCTCGGCTCGGGCTCGTTTAAGTTATATGAGGCTCGAGCTCGAGCTCGGCTCGATTCGAGCTTTCTTTTACTGAGCTCGGCTCGAGCTCGTAAAGAATTATACAAGATCGACTCGGGCTCGGCTCATTTGTCGTTTGATGTGCCTAAATAAGCTTAAGCTTGACTTAAGCTCGTTAAGAAGCTCGTTTACTAATACCCGAAATCCAGAATTTCCCAAATATGTTTTTATTTTAATATAAGAAAATAATAACAAATTATATTATATAAAAGCTCGTTTAGGCTCGTGAGCCTAATCGAGCTTAGTGACATAGGATTGAGCTCGAGCTCGTTTAATAAACTAGCTTAATATTAAGCTTGGGCTCGGCTCGGGCTCGTTTAAAACCGGTTGTGAGTCGAACTTTTAACGAGCTGATCCCGAGTAGCTCGCAAGTAGCGTGGCTCGTTTGCACCCCTATGTGGAAATCATAACTAGTTTAGTCATTTTGCTAATTTTTTGTTATGTTTTTGCAAGTGGGCTTGTGGTAGTAATCTGATTTATCTTATTCTCGTAAAATTTTAACTAAATATGGAATTAGTATTAAATACTATTTGTTAATAGTTAAAAGTTATAAGTACATGATTTTATCAATATGGATTATTATGACTACAAATATATATGTCACTGTAATAATAATAATAATAATAATAATAATAATAATAATAATAATAATAATAATAATAATAATAATATTATTATTATTATTATTATTATTATTATTATTATAATTATTATAATTATAATAATTATAATAATAATAATATTATTATTATTATTGACGTGGAAAATTCCCTACGATCATTATATGTTGATTATTATAATCCATATTATTCTTCAAAATTCAATATCACCCTGTTACCTCATTTGTTATGAACATTAGAATTTAGTTTATCTTATGATTAGTTTAGATTAAACATGTAACATCATGTTTTGAAAAGTTTCTTATTATGGGATTGTGGACAATAAGTGGATCAAGTAAAGGTCATGTGCTTCAAGGGAATGAGTTTTCGACCTTATTAGATGATGATAATGTTGAATAAGCGATTAAAGCCTTGGTTTATGTCTTGGAGTCAAAGGGTAATATGGAAAAAGTGATGTCTCAGACTTATTTTATGAATTAATCATTTTAGTTCAATGTGTTTTCAGTCAAAAGTAATTATATAAGTTTATGAGGCTTGTCAATACCTTTCCGTGCATATAAAGAACACCGAAAACGAAGTTGAAACGAAGAAGTTATGAATGTTTGAAGTTGGAGTAAGATTGGGTGAAAACCCGTTCTCACGAGGTGAGAAATAATTCTCACGGCGTGAGAGTTCTCACGAGGTGAGAATATATTGTCACGACATGAGAACTATTCAGCCTAAATCCCACAAAAGTTTTAGGGTTTTCAAGATATTTAAAGGTAATGATTCATGTTTTAAGATATTTTCTAAGCCTCCATCATATCTAGAACCTCTTGGGAGAAACCCTAACCTCTATTTTCAAGATTTGAGCCTCCCTTCTCTCCTCTCTCTCTCTCTCATCCATTTTTCGAGTTTTTAGTGGTTTTGGAGCAATATTTTCATGCAAGATTGATCCTTGAAGCTTGGAAATTGAAGATCTCAACTTTCACCTACCTTCTAGACCTTTGTAAGTTATAAAGTTCCAAGATTTATTGCATTTCAACTTTGGATCTAAGTGTATGTGGTGTTTTGGTCCATTTTAATGAGTTTTGAGTGAGAGTTGGAAATAAAGTTTGCAGCTTTATTACTCTCCAAGGTCCCAAGAACATTGTATGTTTCAGATCTGGACTCCAACACCTTTTGATCAGTTTAGAATGTTTTCTTGGACCTCATAGACTGGGAAAGTCTTGATCCCTTTCCTTCCCTTTTAACCATGCAAGTTATTTTGGTTATTTAGGCCATTTTTTTGTATTAAAGTTTAGATCTTGAAAGCTTAAGACATTATTATGGATAAAGTTGGAAACTTTATCCATCTAAACATCATGTTGACTCACATTTGAAGGTTGGAGACTTGGACTTAATGGATTAAGTTGATAAAGATGCACTTTTGTTTCCCTTTGAGACTTAAAATCAAGATCTTGGTGGTTTGGACCTTCCTAATGGATAAAGTTGGAGACTTTATCCATTAAGACCTTGGAAAGGATCTGATCTAAGATTTGGAGCTCTTGAAATCAGAAGAAAATAGATTAAGCTCGTTTGAGCTGTTCAGATCAGTCCCCACAGCGTAGCCTTAGGCTGCCACAACATGGCGACTCGGGGATTAACTATTGTTTTGGAATTTTGTGCTCATGACATGGCCAAGGAAGGCCACGACGAGGAGGGCCGCTGTTTGGCAATTTTGACTTTAACTCTTACTGTTGACTTTTTTACCAGTTTGAATTTTGGTCAAACTTTAGTAAAATTGAGCATTTGGCTAAGGATTTGTTGGAACAAAGTACTATTAGGATCGATAGATTCTATGCAGGCAAACAGTTAAGAATGTAATTATGAACACACTAATGGCTTTAAATATGTCGTATGATTAAAACTTCAACACCTCAGAAGAGCTCGATTAAGAACTTCGACTGTAGAGGTGTTTAGGGTTACAAAACAATAATAAAAGATAATCACCACCGTATCTAATGCATACATGCATGCATTATTTATAAGAAAAACCTACTAGATACTCATGGATGGACAGGACCAATCCGGATACAAAACACAAGCCCATGACACAACATAACAAGACTCAACAATCTCCCCCTTTGTGTCAATGGAGCCGAAAGCTCACTTTGGTTGAGCTGCAGAAGACTTCTTGATTGTGTTGAACACCTTCGGTATGATTTCCAACAGATGATGACGAAACGTAATGTACCACCGAAGCATGTCCGTGAAGTTCTTCTTGTCTGCTTCTGAATTCTGCTTACACCGATGGATAATATTGATAATGTACTCTAAGCAGTCAGTTGAGAATAAATGTTTATCAGCAAGAGCGAACATAAAACGATTGGCTTCGCCTCTTGTGAACATCACAATAAGATGTGTAGAATCGATTTGGCCCATCTTCATTTTGTTCAGATCTCCTGGTTTCGGTGTTGGCTTGACAGTCGGTTTCTTGTTCATCACTTTCACTATCTCCTGATCCATAGCAACAACCTCATGAATATAAGAGGCCAACATCCTCTTCAAATGATCTAATATCGGCTCATATGCTTTTGGATTGGTGAGCAGAATGTTAAACAATAGGATCCAGCCATGATGATTTAAATTCCGAAGATCTGCCAGGGAAATAATCGACATCGAGTTTGTTGATCCTCGTGTGATTTTGAAATTAACATTTACAAATTTCCCAGTAGGCATAGGTTTCAGTACCTTGAAAGTAACTATCTTTTGTGCACACCATGTCAAGTACTGCGGTTGACCATACTGCAGATAAAAGTCGATAAGCTCACGATCAACTTTTGGATGAGGGAAAGGAGCTTCAATAGTCGAATCAAAGCAATGAAACGTGAATGCCTTTCGTGTTATCGGCATGTCGAACTGTGAATCCTTAGAATTGTCACAATCAAAAGAGGCGACAGGTTCCAGCCAGTAGACGCCTGGAAACTCTATTGCCTCATTGATAAGTGTTTCTTTTGTCCATAAGGGAAAAAAGGCCTTCTTGCAGTTTAAGGCTTCTTCTTCTTCCTTGTTCCTACTTTCCCTTTCCTCAGCCTCCCTTGCAATTCTCGAGGTTTCATCCAACTCTCTGTTCTTCTTTCATTTAAGGGCCTCAGCAATAGTCTTTTCTTTTTCGTCATCACTATCATCATCAGTCCCTTTCTTTTTATCTTGAGAACCAGAACCCGAAGCTTCATTATCCTTCGGTTCGGTTGAAACATCAACTTTCGGTTGGGCAGATTCAGTTTCAGTTTTCACAATAACCTTCAGTTGAGCACCTTCTCCCCCTTGTTTTGGAGATATGAAACTCTCCGAAACACCTTTCATCTCGTGTAACAAGGCAAGAGCAGGAAGAAGTTTTGAAGTGAGATGATTCATGATAATCAAAGTAAGGATAGGATCATGAGCACCAAGGAGACTGGTCAGCATATTCTTGACATGCCCAGCACAGCTACGAAGACTGCCCTCTCTATCTTCAACAAGGAAAATTCCTTTTCAGCTTGAGCAAGCTGCACCTTTTGAACTTCAATTGTGGAGACTTGGCATGCAAGTTCTTCCTGGAGAGCACTCTGCTTAGCTAAATCAGCGTGAAGAGATTCAAACCGAGAATTCACAGAACTGATAAGTGAAGTGTTCTCTACTTGTATTGAAGAACGAACAGCTTCAAACATTGTTTGCCCCGCTTGAATGGACTTGGATAAGGAATCAACAAAGGCATTCACCTTGGCTGCACTGGTATCAGCATGCCCTTTGAGTGACTCAAGAAAGATCTGAGTATTGTGAATGATTTCTGCAACATCAGTAGTGGCCTTCTTGCAAGAAGAAGTAGACTCATTAACAACCTTTGTGGATTTGTCAATGGACTCTATATATTGCTCAAGAGCAGTATCCAAGAAAGCTTTGAGCACAACATCATTGTAGGACTTGTTGACATGAAGCAGTTGATCAAGTTTCTCATCAATGATTTGTAATTGTTTGTGTGTGACTGGAGCTTCATCATCATCATCTGTAGGAAGCCGATAGGGACTGTAGTAGATTGAATCAAACTCATCAGTAGCACCACCGAGAGTGGCACCGAAATCGGTTGAAGGTGAGGGTGAAAGTGGTTTGGAAGTAACTGGAGGTTCAGTCTCAGTAGTCGCCCCCGTATCAGATACTTGACTCCTACTGTTGGTTCTGGGATAGTAGTGGAAGTTGATTGGGAAATAATAGAAGGAGGGATTGGAGTTGTAGAAATGGGAATAGTAGAAACTGGTGGCAGTGGTGGAATAGAAGTTGTTGTTTGATATGTGGTAGGTGGGGGAACAGGAGCAACCGAAATAGGAACTGTTTGTTTCGGTGATGGAAGTGGTGTTGGAAGTTTGTCATGAGGAGGTTCGGTTGGAGTGAGGGATCGGGGAGGGGTGTTACCTCTCGGTGATACATGATGAATTTCCTTTTATTCATCCTCCTCATCATTTTCTGAACTGGAAGGAGAGGGACTCTTAGATTTCTTCGCCATCTTCTTGATCTTCTTTGGCTTAAAAGAATCCCCTTTCTCAGACTTTTGCTTCTTGGACTTTGACTTATCATCCTCGGTTGTCTCTTTCTTGGTAGTAGCCCTTTTTCCTCCATTTCCAGGCTTATCTACAGCAACCAAGGCAGCCTGCTGATCAGGAGATAAGACTCTCGGTGCCTTGGGAGGAATCTTGCCATATTCAGTAATGAGCTTACACTCGACTGAGACACACCTATACATTGTCTCAGGTATAGAGCCATTGTGAGGGAACTTTGTAGGATCAGAAACAATGATTTTCTTGGTGTGAAACATAGCCACAGAAGCTACTAAGGCATCCTTCATTACTGGAATCTGTAAAGTGTCAATCGCCCTTCGTGTAATGAGAGTCCAGAATCGACCACACAAAATTTCCGAGTGCCTCATTGAAGTGTTGAGGCTTTGCACCACCTGTGACCAGATAATCGACCCATATTCAAGATTGATACCATTGTAAAGACCATATAGAAGGGTCAGAAAACCCTTGCTGGTACCATCAGACCCACCACTCCTCTCCGCCGAACTCTTAATGAGAAGAGTAAGCAATCCATTCCATTTGGGCGGTAAGCATGACTTCTTGACCTTCGTAACTGTGGTAAGCACATAGGTGTAGCCCATCTCGTAGAGCATCGAGAACAGTTGAGTAGTGGTGATGAATTCCGGTGAGATCACAGATGAATCCACAACAAGTTGCAATAGTGAACAAAATCTCTCTTTAGAAATCGAACCCTTGTGAGAGAAGATTTAGAAGTAGATCCTTTCCTTGTTCTTATCATACGAGGCGATAGTGTAGACTTGCGAAAGGAGTGAAATTGGGATGGATTCCACCTGTGTTAGGTCTAGAACCAGAGGTGAATACTTCAAACACTCAACCACTTGCAACATATACGAATCGTACAGAAAAGGGTTGAGTTCAATGATCATGCTCTGGTTTGGCTTGATCGAGATCAATGTGGATGAAGCAGTTTGATCTTGAGTCGATGATGAAGTCGTCATTGTTGAGTTAAGGATGAAGATGAACAGTTGCAAATCGCCGTTTATATAGAGAGAGTTTGTTGCAGGTAAAAGAGACAAATAGAATTAGAAACCCTTTATATACCGTTGCCAGGAGAGAGAAAGAATCGTCATGATAATGATGAGATCACTGAAACGTCGCCTGAAAAAGCACGATGTGACAGGGTGGTATCTCCCAAGTATACGTCAGCACACGTGGGTTTAGGGACCGTTCAAATTCACGTGCCCAAAAGCTT
The DNA here is from genome assembly GCF_002870075.4 of Lactuca sativa. Classification (NCBI taxonomy): domain Eukaryota; kingdom Viridiplantae; phylum Streptophyta; class Magnoliopsida; order Asterales; family Asteraceae; genus Lactuca; species Lactuca sativa. The sequence continues at coordinate 169,289,691 of NC_056623.2, forward strand.
ATCCTTAATCCATCGTTTGAAATTCAGCGTCGCTTCAAAATTTTGGATAACCTCTATTGCTCCAAAGATAAACAAAAATCGAACCAACAAAAACCAGAATGTTAGAAAAAAATTCGTGCAATAAGGTGACAAAAGATAAAGAAATAAAGCAAAATGTGTATTGGATGTGAGTGATGTCTATTAGAAGACATAAAGCAGATGATTCCAGGCAAGAATTGCTTCGTTCAAAGTCAAGAAAAACTTGAAGTGCTTGTGTGGTTTCCCAATAAAATATGATCAAGTGTTTGTAGAGAAACATTAAAAGGCTTCTTTTAAATTATAGGCTAAGGGTAGCTTATCTTCAACCGAACATCGATTCTTAACATAAGACCGAATGTTGGAAGAAGTACTTATGAGACCATTGTGGTCTGTTGAACAAGTAGGTTGGATATAATTTATAGTGACTTAAGATGTGATAGAAATCTCAAAAACAAAACAAACTAGATCTTTTTGGGAAGAAAAGCCTTGGTGTTAGACAATTTCAGAAAAGACCATTCAAAATAAAAAGAGATTTCGTTAGGTAACAAGTAAGATCTTGAATATAATGATTCACCATCAATTCATAGTAGGTGTTGGTTTTTGGGTTTCACTTGGCACGTGGTGTACGTATCTACGATCACAAACACAAATTTTGTGCAACCATAAACCTCAGTGGTAAAGACCGAGAGTCTCGAGGGTTACAATGGTGAACCGAAAGTTGATGGAGAATGTAAGGAGGACGGATAAAGAACCAAAAGTACCTCTGCTATATTAACATGACAAAGCAGAAAACTCTTAACTTATTTGAGAAGAGTAAGGTAGCTCTATAATTGAGTTTATTTTAATAGCCTAATTGGGAAGAAACGATAGGTATAGATCGAATCATTAAGGCCTTGCTCTAGTCGTAGAGGTTTCGGTCAACATGCAGCAGCATGCTTCTAGGGACCATTAACTAGTTCAGATGGAAATAATCGTACCTGTCTTAGCTCCAAATTCTGTTGTACTGATATACTTGGGACCTAATTAAAAGAACAAGAAAACAAACACACCACACAAACAAAACAAACAAACAACCAAAAAATGTTGTAATTTTTTTTTAGAACTATTGAGATTTTTGAGGTTTTCTGGAAAATAACAAAAACAGAAAGACAGAGATAAAGTAGCACAAAACACTTACAAAAATTAAAAGAATAAACAGAATGTACGACCAAAACCTTATCTTAAAAGAATGAATCGAAATAAGCCGAGCGTTCGGTTCATTTCGGTTCCTGAAAATTCCAGAGTCGAAATAGAATGATCGTTCGGTTCATTTCGGTTCCCGAAAATTATGTAGCCAAAATAGACAGAGCGTTTGGTTCATTTCGGTTCCCGAAAAATCCGGAACCAAAATAGACCGAGCGTTAGCTCTATTTTGCTTGTCTAATTTTTAGTGAGAGATTTGAGGATTTGGAACTGACTCTGCTTCCATCATTCCCAAGCCTTGTAAAATTTTATTAAAGCTTGCTTCAAGTAACGCTTTAGTGAATATGTCAGCCAGTTGATCAGAGGATTGAATGAAATGTACTTCCACGTTCCCATCTTCTACATGGTCCTTGATGAAATGATATCTAAGTGCAATATGCTTAGTCTTTGAGTGTTGCACTGGATTGTGACATATTCTTATTGCACTTTCTGAGTCACAATAGAGAGGAATCTTCTTCATGCTCAGCCCATAATCTCTTAGTTGACTTTGAATCCATATTACTTGGGAGGTACAGGATGTTGCAGCTATATACTCAGCTTCGACTGTTGAAAGTGACACACAAGTTTGCTTCTTGGACTTCCAGCTAACAAGTTTACCGTCAAGGAATTGGCATCCACCAATTGTGCTCTTTCGGTCTAGACTGCATCCTCCAAGATCAGCATCCGAAAAAGCTTGAATAAAGAATCCAGATCTAGCAGGATACTAGAGACTGAGAGATGAGGTTCACTTCAGGTAACGGAAAATATTTTTCACTGCCACCATGTGAAGTTCTCTTGGATTAGCTTGAAACATGGCTCAATAACAAATGGAAAACATAATGTTCGGTCTACTCGCTGTGAGATACATAAGGGACCCTATCATTTGTCGATATAGTGTTATGTCAACAACAGTTTTTTCCAGAGAAGATCTTAACTTAGTGCCAAATGCCATATGAACCTTCCCTTTCGAATCTCCCGTCATACCAAATTTTGCAGCAAGTTCTTTGTGTAGGTCTCCTGGTTGATAAATATACCTTCTGGTCCCTGTCTAATATTCAAACCAAGGAAAAAATTAATCGGACCCATTTCGCTCATTTCAAATTTAGTCTCCATCAACTTCCTAAATTCAGCCATTAAGCTAGGATTCGTGGAGCCGAAGATGATGTCATCGACATAAATCTGAACTATCATTAGATGTTCGCCTTCTTTCTTTTGAAAGAAGGTTGGGTCAACCGAACCTTGCTTAAATTTCGACATTTTCAAAAAGCGAGTTAAAATTTCATACCAGGCCCTCGGTGCTTGCTTTAAACCATATATAGCTTTATCCAACACATTGCAACGATCAGGGAATTTCTCGTTCACAAACCCAGGTGGTTACTCAACATACACTGTTTCTTCTAGTTCTCCATTCAAGAAAGTGCATTTTACATCCATTTGGAAAACTTCGAAGTTTTTATGAGAAGCATATGCCAGAAAGATTCTAACTGATTCCAACCTTGCTACTGGAGCAAAGGTTTCCTCATAGTCTATCCCTTCCTCTTGGCAATATCCTTTTACTACCAACCGAGCCTTGTTTCTAATGGCGTTCCCCTCTTTGTCCAATTTATTCCTAAAGACCCACTTCAAGCCAACCACTGAAGCATCCTTTGGTATGGGAATCAGTCTCCAAACTCGATTGCGTTCGAACTCATGGAGCTCATCTTGCATTGCTTGTACCCAATCAGAATGATCAAGTTTAGCATTAACTGTTTTTGGTTCGACTTTGGAGACAAACGAATTAAACATACAGAATTCAAATTTAGAGAATAATGCAGTTTGTTTCGCTTTCAATTGAGAACGAGTGAGAACTTTCTCAGATGATTCACCAATGATTTGTGTTTTTGGATGATCCTTGGTCCATTTTACTAAAGGAGGATAATTTGGGTCATAGGTTGGATCCAACTACGCATTTACTTCCTCTTCAATCATCTTCGTCAGTTGTATTTTCTTTCTCCCCCTCGACTGGCGAAGTATAACCTATGTCAGGATCATAGTTTTCATCCTCTGTGGAAGTCGGATTCTCCCCCTCGATTGGACTATGATTGGGTTCGTTTGGAGTTGTATGCTCCCCCTCACTTGGACCCTTATGAGTTGAGGATGGAATTGGATTCTCCCCCTCGAAATACATTTCGGTTGTCTTTGGTGCTGATGAACTCTCCCCTTTGAACATTGAGCCGTTGTTTGGAGAGTCATTGGAGGATTGACCTCCTGTCGGTTTAGAAGGTTCACTTTCCATTTCTTTGGCAGCTTCATCTTTGATCTTTTTTAGATTGTTGATTTTGTTGTCTGCTGCTTTTGCTTCTGAGTGTGCTGTTTTCTCTGGTTCATCAAATAGCCGAATGTACTCTTCAAACAAATTGGATATTGGAACCGAGACTTGTCCTGATTCAAGAAATATTTCACCCAAGGCACTTTCGCTCCTTTGAACTTTCTTCATGTAATTATCGTCAAAGGTTACATAATATGTTTCTTCAATTAGTTTGGAGTGTTTGTTCAAAACTTTGTATGCCTTTGAAGTGAGTGAATATCCAATAAAAATTCCCTCATCAGCTTTGACATCAAACTTATTGCGGTTCTCTTTTGAATTAAAGATGAAACACCTTGAACCGAACACATGGAAAAATTTAACATTAGGCTTTCGATTGTTTAGAATCCCAAATGGAGTGATTGAGAATCTTTTGTTGAGCAAGGATCAGTTCTGAGTGTAGCATGTGGTTGCAACTACATCAACCCAAAAGTATAGTGGAAGAGAAGCAAAGCTTAGCATGGTTCTGGCTGCCTCACATAGGGAACGGTTTCGTCTTTCAACAATCCCATTATGTTCTGGGGTATAAGGGGCCGAGAAGCTGTCAGATATCCCCTTTTCAGCCAGAAAATCCACAAACTCTTTATTCTTGAATTCCAGCCCGTTGTCGCTTCTAATGTTTCTAACCAGCTTCCTTAGCTGTACTTCCACTTGCTTGATGAACGTCTTCAACTTGGGCGTCGCATATGATTTCTGTTTAAGAAATAAAAACCAAGGTGAAGCGTGAAAAATCATCTACAATGACAAGAATGAATTTACTACCACCAAAGCTTTCGATAGCCAAAGGTCCACACAAGTCAATGTGCAGAAGTTCAAGAGCTTCAACTATATTTGTGTTGATTCATGTAGGATGGCTCTTTCTGCTTTGTTTGCCCATCTCACACGCTGCACACAGATGTTCCTTATGAAACTTGAGAAGAGGAAGGCCTCGAAAGTGGTCACCAAGCACCAACTTATTAATGTCTTTGAAGTTCAGGTGCGATAGGCGTCGATGCTACAACCAGATTTCATCAGTGTTTGCCTTTGATAACAAACATATTGCTGGTTTTCCTCGAATTGGGTTGAGATTCAAAGGATACATCTCTCCCCTGCGTTCTGACTTCAACATAACCTTTTTGGATTGCTTCTCAATTATTTTAGAGCCCTCGTCATCAAATGAAACCTTCAAGCCTGTTCCCACAACCAATTGTGACACACTGATGAGGTTATGTTGCAATCCTTCCGCATATGCTACTTTTCGAATCGAGAAGTCTCCGTTGGTTATCATACCATATCCTTTGATTGTCCCTATGAGTTATTTCCATACTTCACACATCCACCATCCTTTAGGGATCGAAACTCCCTCAGCTCTTCCTTCCTTCCTGTCATGTGACGTGAGCAGCCATTGTCTATATACCATTCATCATCGAACTGCTCGTCACTTATCACCTGCAAATTCAAGAAAATTTAGGAACCCAAAGTTTCTTGGGTCCTTGTGAGTTTTTCACAGAAAAAGGAATTGTAGTAGAAACATCAACCAAATAAGTTCTTTTTATTAGATTGCATTGATCTTTTCTTTTGATGGTATACACCTTGATTTTGGTTTTATCTTGTTTAAATTTTAGTGTATTCGATGGTGTGTTGTTAGATGGTTTTGGTGTTTTCTTTTGAATTCTAGGGTTAGCTGACTTTTTCTTGTTATTGATATCAAAATCAGAATCAAGTTTTCCCTTTCCTTTGATGTCCTTCACCGAATTGAATTTTCTTTGGGAGTTGGATGGACCGAAACTAGACTTTTGACCGAAACTTGACTTTCGGTTCTGAGTGCTGATGTTGGAACCGAAAGTAGACGATTGGTTGTTAGCCTTGACGTTTGGACCGAAACTAGACATTTGGTTCTTAGCTTTGGAATAGTAGGAATTTGGGCTGAAAATTTCTTTTCCTTTTAGCTTTTCCTTTCCTTTGTCAATTGATTCTTTCTCTGGAGGTACGTAGTTAGGATTTTGAGATTGCCAATAACGTTTTCGCTCATTCAGATTTTTATTGTATCTTTGATTTCTGTAGCGTTGATGTTCAGCTACCTGCTTCGGAGATTTGTGAATGTTGAAACTTGATTTTGGCTTTTTCCATTGAGTTTCGGTTGTTTTAGATGGAACAACTGGTTCTCTCGTTGGTTCTTCAGGGATTTCTTTTGTTCCACTTGTGCTTGGTTTGTTGAAACTTGAGGGTTTGTTGATAGGTTCAGCAACGTATCTTCCTTCAACTCTCCATGAAGTTTGCTCAGATAAGCCAATGGTTGTCCAGAAGTAATTGTCGCACCCTTCAGCATTGTCTTTGTCAACTAAGATTTTTAACTCTGCTGTTTATTTTGCAGTGACTCCTGTAACAACATAGACTTGATTCAGCACAGTTTGAACCTTATTATAAACCATTGCTTTCTCCTTGAGTTTCTGTGGCTTGTCCTTTGACAGGCGAGCGTATTCCACTGAATTTTCAGAAATGAGGGGTTTCTCATTTTCAGTTTCGCTCTTCATGAACTCAGAGCAATCAACCACGTCTTCAACTGAGATTTCGCTCATCTCACTTTCTTCATCAAATTCAAACGTATTTTCTATGCTCATTTTATTTTCTGAAATTAATTTATCATTGGACGAGTCAAATGATTGAATGGTTTCAGACTTAATTTTTAACCAATCATTTTCATCTGAAAGATTTTTGAGCATACATTTATGCTCCTTAGAGTCAATAAAGGTCTCTGTTTTATCCAGTCCAATTTTGTAAGCGTTGGATGTCTCTTCTGAGGACACTATCGATTCACACTCAGCAATGACCTCATCCTCCGTAAATTCAAGGAAGGGTAAGATCATCTTATGAATCTTTTTCCCTATTTCATAACTTAAATGCAATTGAGCAATATTAGTATATAAGCACTTAGTAATTAAACAAAAAACATTCCTTTGTTTCAAAAAATTTAAATTGTGTCGTTGCAAATAAATACTTTCATCCCTAGCCCTAGTTAACTCCTCCTCCTTCAGCTCCATCCACATCCTTCTCTCCTCACTTTTTGAAGACACCCTGCTGAGTTGGTCAGTTAGGTTAGAATTCGCTAAGCGAGTTTGTATGAGACTACCACTTAAGTTAGAAAATTTAAATTTTAATTCATTTAATTCTTCTTCATAATTTGTTACTGGAACTTTAAGTGATTCAAGGATGGAGTGTACCTTTTTGATCAGCCGATCACAGTCGTTGATCTTTTCGCTCACAGGCTTCGCTGCAAAGCATTTGTCCTCAGTTAGGTTCGGCTTTTATTTGGACTTTAAGTTGATCCACCAGTTGTGACCATCAAACATCGAACTTGCATCCTTTGCCACATAAGCTTTTCCATGAGTGGGATTTCTCGCCTCTTCGTCTTCAGAACCGGTTGACCAAACTTCAACGCCACCGAACTCATCTTCTTCTGCATTTTCCGTCACAATCAAGGAATTCATAGAACTGTTAGAAGCCTTCTTTTTCTTGATCTCTTCTAAATTTCGCATGTAGTACGCCTCATCGTCTTCACCATCTCTTTCAGCCATTTTCCTCAGCATGCAATCTTTGGCAAAGTGGTTCTTGCCGTGACAGTAATTGCAGCCGAACCCAGGTTCTCTTGTAAGCTTGCTCTCCTTCTTTTCATCATCTTTTTGAGAAGTAATTTTTGGTTCATCTTTCACCTTCTCCAAAGTGTAACTTCCGTTCCAGTTTCGATTCTTATTGACAGGAAATTTTCTTCGTGCAAACTTCTTTGGATTTGTGACCATCATAGCATATTCTTCGCTTGTAAGGTCACACTCAGATATATCTGACTCCTCTTCTTCTTCTGCAATACTCTTTCCTTTTGAGACAAGGGCCAACGATCCTACACCTGAAACAACTTTCGCCTCCTTGGTTACCACACTTTCATGGGACTTAAGTATTCCCACAAGTTTCGCTAGTGAGTAAGATTTAAACTGTTCATGAGCTTTCACTGTTGAAACCACAGCCATCCATTCTGGTCTCAGACCGTTCATGAAGGTTACCTTCTGCTCGATCAACTTTCTTTCTATTCCATGCTTGATCATCTTACTTAGGAGATGATTGAATCGATCGAATGTTTGTATCAGTTTTTCTTCTGGTTTCTGTTCGAAAACTCCAAATTCGGAGAGCATCAAGGTTTGAATGGAGTGTTCTAGATCTTCATCGTTTGAGTAAAGTTCTTTCAACCTATCCCAGATTTCTTTGGCCTTCGTGCATGAACCAACTAACCGAAAGGTGTCAGATTGCAAGGCGAATCTAATCATTCTCATGGCCTTCACATTACTCAGCAACTTGTCCTTCTCATCCTGTGGCATCTTGTCTTCGTCTGCCACCAGCTTGTTATATTCTTTTTGAGTTTTAACAATTGTGTTCGTTCCAGAATGAACGAATGGTCCAAGCGTGATGGCTTCCCAGATGAGATAACCATTATCTTCATATCCTACCACATAATCTTCAAAGTGGTGTGCCCATACTTCATAGTCTTGAGTGTAAAGAATATGAATCCTGGTAGTGGATCCAATGTTGTTAGATATGTTGATGGGATTTGTTTGAGAATCTTCAAGAGACTTGGTGAGCCGCTAGAATCAGACCTGTAAACTTCAGATTAGGGTTTTATCAAAAACAGAGTTACCGTTGACAGGAAGAGTACGGATTCTTTTATATACGATAAAAGTGGAAACCCTAAAGAATTCTTAACACAGAAGGAATGTGTATTGATCGCACAGTCTTCTGCTCTTATACCAATTGTTGGAACAAAGTACTATTAGGATCGGTAGATTCTTTGCAGGCAAACAATTAAGGACGTAATTATGAACACAAGAATGGCTTTAAATATGATGTATGATTAAAACTTCAACACCTCAGAAGAGCTCGATTAAGAACTTCGACTGTAGAGGTGCTTGGGGTTACAAAACAATAATAAAAGATAATCACGACCGTATCTAATGCATACATGCATGCATTATTTATAATAAAACCCTACTAGATAATCACAGATGGACAGGCCCAATCCAGATACAAAACACAAGCCCATGGCGTAACATAACAGGACTCAACATGATTTGTTTCAGTTTGGCGTTAGGAAGATTGGATTGGATATTTTGTTGTTAAGGTAACTGTTGGGCTTCTGTTGAATAGTTCAGGTGAGTCTCTTCACTATACTCGTGGGTCAAAGGCACCAATGTCGGCTCACTAGATTATGTTTATATGATGATAGTGGTCTTTGTGACACTTGTTGATATGTATGCATGTGTTTGTTGTCTTTGTGAATCTTGCATGTGTATGTATGTTTTATATATATCATTATGGGCAAGGCTTGTTATGCTGTGGACGAGGCCCGTATGCAATTTAGGCGGGGCCGATTATGCTGTGGTGGGGCCTGTATATGATTTGGGCAGGACATGTTATGCTATGGTTAGGCCCATATATGATTTGGGAGGGGCATGTTATGCTACGGGTGGGGCCCGTATGTGATTTGGGTAGGGTCCGTTATGCTGTGGGTGGGGTCCGTTTATATGTATGTGTTATGTGGTTGATGAGATTTAAAAACCTTTAAACTATGAAGACCGATTAGATCTTGAACAAGTAAGTAAATATAAAACTGTAAGAACACGAAAATAAGAACGAGACAAGAGTGAATCAAACGTGTCGAATGATTAAACAAAATCCTCAGAAGAGCTCGATTAGGAACATCAACTGTAGAGGATTGGTAGGTTACAAGAACGATTAAAGAAACCTGTAAATGCTATCGTTATGCTCTAGATGAATCGCTAAAATCGTTAACCTAATATGCATGCAAGCATATACTTTTATATTAAACATAATGGGCTCACGGTTGGACAGGCCCAAACCGGAATACAAAATAAATAAACTATCGAGCCCAACGACGCAACACTTGAAAATAATCTTCAGCCCAACAATCTCCCCCTTTGCGTCAATTGGAGCGAGATCTTCACTTGTTGCTTGGGCCAGCAGCTGAAGCAGGTACCTTCTTCTTCACGGTGCTAAACAGACATTTGGTGAGAGAGAGAATTGTCTGTCTAAACCGGATGTACCATTGGATCATGTCGTTGAAGTACTTGATGTCATCAGCTGAATTCTCTTTACACCTTTTGATGATCGATAACACATGCTCCAGACAAGCAGTGGTGTAAAGGTGTTTGTCAGCTAAAGCAAAGAGACATTTCTGTCCTTCTGCTCTAGTGAACATAACCGAGTTGCGTCTCGGGTCGATCTTGCCCATTTGCATTTGGTTGAGATCACTGGCCGATCCCACAGGAGCTATCTTCGGTTTCTTCTTGAAGACTGTGGCGACCTCCTGATCCATAAGGGCAACCTCCATGATGTAACAGACTAACATCCTTTTGATATGGTCTATAATAGGACTATATTCGGCTTCATCAGTCAAAAGGATGTTATGCAGGACAATCCAATCATGAGGATTTAAGTTCGGTAGATCTGCTAGGGAGATAAGATGAGCAGTTCTTGCAGATCCCCGAATCAGCTTGAACCGAACGTTTATGAATCGACCTTCGGTGTAAGGCTTCAGTACCCGAACGTTCACTATCTTCTGGGTGCTCCAAGTAAGATATTGAGGACGAGCAGCCGTCAGATAGAAGTCGATGCGCTCCCTGTCAAGCTCAGCGTTCGGATGAGGGACTTCAAAGATATTTGAGAAGGCGTGGAAGATAAACGCCTTTCGAGTCAGCGGCATGTCGAACTGCGAGTCGACAGTATTATTGCAGTCGAACGAGATAACCGGCTCGAGCCATAAGATGCTGGGAGTATCTATGGCCTCTTTAATCAAGCGCTCCCGAGTCCAGGCAGGGAAGAGAGTCTTCCTGCCCTCGAGAAGATCGTGGGCTTCCTTCTGCTTGCGTTCGGCTTCTTCAGCCTCTCGCGCCACACGATTAACGTCTTCATTCTCATTGCGACTGTTCTTTCGTTTTAACATGTCAGCAATGGTCTCCTTGTCTTCATCTTCATCTTCTTCCTCAGCTATATTTTTCCCTTTGTCCTTCACACCCGAACCCGAAGTATGACCAGTCGGAGGTGGTTCGGTTGTGTGAGTAGCTTTGGAGGAAGGAGGTGGTTTCGATCCGGTCTTCTTCTCATCTCCCCCTTGTTTCGGAATGGACACGAAACTAGGAAGGCCTTCTATTTTGCTGAGAAGGTCCATGGCCGGAGAGAGCTTTTCAGCAAGGGTTCGCCTCACTGAATGGTTGAGAATAGGATCGTGTGCTTCAAGGATGTTTGATAAGGCAGCGTGTACATCCGAAACACAAGTCTTGATAACCTCCCTTTCGGATCGAAGAGCTTCAAGTTGTTGTTGTGAGTTTGAAAGCTGCGTGCTCTTGACCTTGAGGGCGGTGGTTTTGCTCGCCAGAACGTCCATCAATGAATTTTCGGCTGCGAGATCCTCCTGAGGCTTAGCGAGGCGCGCATTGATGGAGGCACGAAGGGCCGAGTTGTCGTCGCTTATGGTTTGGCGAAGGGCAGCGAATGAAGTCAACTCCGTTGAGACGAATTTGGCCAATTGCTGAACAATCGGTTCCAAATATGTCTTTGTGGCGTCGGCACTTTCCTGTAAGGATTGCAGCAGGATGGAAGCGTCGTAGAATAGTTTATCGACTTTTTCGGTCGCTGCCTCACTGGCTTTTGTAGAGGCTTCGATGGCTGCAGTTGCTGAGGCTACCGAATCATGTTGAGCCCTGGAGAAGGCATCAACAATCTTCTGAAGTGCAGCTTCAGAGAGAGAGGACTGCTGGTTGGAAGATGAGGCGAGAAGTAGGTCAACCTTCTCGTTGAGCTCCTTTAGATGCTTCTTTGTCACTGGAGCATCATCCTCTTCATCACTCTGAACCTGAAACAGACTATAGTAGACCGAATCAAAGTTCATGTGTTCACCACCAAGGTAAGGGTTGTCTCCATCAGAGGCATTTTCTGGAGATGGAGGGGGTGGTGAAGTTGGGGTGTTATTGTTTTGGTAGGTTCAGGTTGAGTGGGTGTGGGGTTAGTTTTGGGTGGTGGTTAAGTGTGGGTAGGTTCGGTTGTATGGGTTTCGGTTTGTGGTGGTTCGGTTACGGGTGTGGTTTCTGTTACTGGTGGTGTTTCGGATGCAGTTGTGAAAATGGGTGGTGGTATAGGGAAAGAGGTTGGGGGAATAGTGGGGTTTATGGTCGGAATGGAAGTAGGAATGGTTGGAGGAGGTGAAGGAACTGGTGAATTATGAAGTTCCATCTCCGGGGTAAGTGACCGAGGTGGTGTGTTGCCTCGTTGAGGGGTTTCGTTTCCTTGAGAGCCGTCAGAACCCGAACTCTCGCCCTCAGAATCACTTGAAGAAGAGGGAATAACGAGCTTGCGCTTCGGTTGAGTTTTCCTCCTCTTCGGTTGTGGGGACTGTGCAGCTTTAGGTTGTTTCCTCTTCTTGGGAGAAGGACCCTTAGTAGATTTGGCCGCTTGCTTCCCCTTGTCCGCCTTTTTGCCCCTGTTCACCGGTTTGTCAGCATCATGGATGGACCTGAGCATATCCGGTGTAAGTTCCCTAGGACCAGATGGCCTGAATTCCTTGATCGTCCGTATCAGCCTGCTGTCAGAGGGCACGTCGCCATACATTGTCTCCGGAATGGATCCAATGAATGAGAACTTAGATGCATCTGAGACGATGATCTTCTTGGTATGAAATGTACCGATAGAAGACATCGATGCACCTGCAGCAGTGGGAATGTCGAACTTGTCCATTGCCCACTTTGTGATCAAAATCCAGAACAGGGATAGCGACACCTCAGAGTGTCGTGATGATGAAGAGAGGCTCTGGATGAGCTGTTGCCATAGGACCAACCCAAAGTCCAAGTTAATCCCATTGTAGACAGCGTACATGATCGACAGGAAAAGTCGACTGGCACCGTCGGATCCTGAGCTCCATTCCGACAAGCCCTTGAAGAGGACTGTGAACATGCCATTCCACTGTGGCGGTAGGCAGGACTTTTTAAACTTTACGACGGAGGTGAGGACCTCCGTGTAGCCTATGTTGTAAAACATGTTATACAGATGCCCAACCGGAATCTTCTCCGGATTTATTCTTGATGGGTCAACAGCCAACCCAAGCATGGTGCAGAAACGTTGTCGAGAAACAGATGTCTTATGTTCAACAATTTTGAAGAACACCCGTTCGACTGCCTTGTCGTAATAGGCAGTCGCATAAACCTGCGATAGGGACGTCATGGGCACCGACTCGATCCTGGAGAGAGCCGGAGCGATTTGAGAATACTTCAAACATTCGATGATCGGCGACATGTAGGAGTCGTACGCCAGAGGATTGAGGTCGATCACCAGGCATTGTTGTGGATGGATTGGAAGGATTTGTGATGTAGCATGGACGGAAGATGATTCTTCCATTGTTGAAGGTAGTGGAAGAAGAAGATGAACAGTGAAGCTTTTGGGAGTTTTTGCTCTGTAGAAAATCCGGAAGCAGTAAAAAGGTAAATGAGATTGTAGACTGCCTTTTATAGTGAGGGATTGGAGAGAGAAAAATCGTTTCAAATCCTTTATGCGATGATCACGTAGGAGAGAGAGTGTCAGTTCCCTAGGATCACGCCACCCAATAAGCGCCGTTTCAGAAGAAAAACGGTTCAAATCCGCACGCGCCTTTAAATGCCAGAAGGATGTCGCTTGGATTTCGCACATGCGTCCTTAATGTCAGTAAAAGTAAGGGCGTTTCAAATTCACATGCGCCCCCTTTTTACCGTCGTTTGAATTCCAATCCGTTTAACTCCCGCCGAGTCAGCAACCTTTCGTCTTATCCTTTTAAAGCGCATCTTTTGAATGAACTGCCCACGTGTAGGATTGTAGACCACGTCTTAATTATTAACCACCAATGTAACAAATTATCCTGAAATCAATTAGTAACGGAATTTTGGAAAATCAAAGATTTTCGTGCAAAGAGTGTAAAAGAAAGAGAAATAAAGCAACTCTTTTAAGGATTTTCTGTGATGTCAATAATGACATGAAACTGATGATCCCGGGCACGAATCTCTTCCTTCAAGGTCAAGAGAGACCTTAAAGTGTTAGTGGGGATTCCCGTTGAATTACGATCAAACACTTATTAATAAATGTTGAAAGGCTTCTTTTAATTAGGCTAAATAAGGGTGGCTTTCGCTTTGATTCAGCAAATCTATTCTTGAAATAAGAAAGAAAGTGAACAAAGTACTTGTGAGACCGGTGTAGCCTGTTGAACAAGTAGGTAGGAATTTATTTTAAATTGGCTTGAAAAAAAAATATAAAATCTCAAAAAAAAAATAAAAATTGGACCCTAGGGTAGAAATGTTATGGTATTTAACAATTTCATAGGAATCACACAAAATAAAATTTGAGATTTCATGAAAGTACATCCGTCAATTCTTTGGTGAAAACTTGAGCAATTTAATTGATCACCGTCAATTCATTTTTGGTGTTGAATTTTGGGTTTCACTCAGCTCGTAGTGACACGAAACTAAGATCATAAACACAGATGTTGTGTAACCATAAACCTCAGTGGTAATTTCTGAGAGTCTCAAGGGTTACGTTGATGAAACGAATGTAGTGGAGAAGTGTTATGGAGATGGTGTAAAAAGATAAAGTACCTCTGCTGCGAAACTAAGGACCAAGCAGGAAACTCTTAACTCATGTGAGAAGAGAGTGAGGTAGCTCACGATTAGAATAAATGTGTTAGCCTTATTGGGAAGACAAGGTTTGTGTATACCAGGTCATGAAGGCTATTATTCAAAATCTTATGAGGCTTGGGACACATACAGCAGCATGCTTCTAGGGACACTTAAGTAATTCATCAATTATACCCCCATAAACGAACGAACATACAAGAAAAAATTAAAAAATTAAAAAATATTTTTGGAGTTTTTGAGATTTATTAAAGAAATAAAAAAAATAAAAGAAAATAAAAAAAAATAAAAAATAAGTAAGAAAAAAATAAGACTAAAAAAAACTTTGGAAAAAATATGAAAAACCGAACCCGAACGTTCGGTTGATTTCGGTTGGGAAAAAGTTGAAAAACCGAACCCGAGCGTTCGGTTGGTTTCGGTTCCAGAAAATTTGAAAAACCGAACCCGAGCGTTCGGTTGGTTTCGGTTCCACAAAATTTTGAAAAACCGAACCCGAGCGTTCGGTTGGTTTCGGTTCCACAAAATTTTGAAAAACCGAACCCGAACCTTCAGTAGGTTTCGGTTTTGGAAAATTTTTAGAAACTAAGGATTTTAGATGTGCAAGTGGAAAATGTTTTCAATACTAAGAAAAACAATTTTGTACAAGAAATATACAACCAAGAAAAACTACCTTTGAAGTGATGAGCGAGTCAGATGGTTTAACCGAACCCGAACGTTCGGTTGGTTTCGCTTCTTACGTTTGAGGTTGAGAGGTAGTGTGAGGTACTGACTCTGATTCCATCATACCTAGCCCTTGCAATATTTTGTTGAATGATGCTTCAGGAGGAGCTTTGGTAAAGACGTCAGCCAGTTGATCAGTGGTTCTTACGAAGTGAACTTCGACGTTTCCATCTTCCACGTGATCTTTGATGAAGTGATACCTCAGTGCTATGTGTTTGGTTTTAGAGTGTTGCACTGGGTTATGACAGATCCTAATTGCACTTTCAGAATCACAATATAGTGGGATCTTCTTCATATTGAGTCCATAGTCTCGAAGTTGACTCAGGATCCAAATCACTTGTGAGGTGCAAGAAGCAGCGGCTATATATTCCGCTTCGGCAGTAGACAACAACACACACGTTTGTTTCTTGGACTGCCAGCTGACCAACTTCCCATCAAGGAATTGACAGCCACCAGTAGTGCTTTTTCGGTCGAGTCCACATCCTCCAAGGTCAGCATCAGAATAGGCTTGAACGAAGAAGCCTGAGTTGGAAGGATACCATAGACCTAAGGAGGTGGTTCGCTTGAGATAGCGTAAAATGTTCTTCACTGCAAGCATGTGAGGTTCGCGTGGGTTTGCCTGAAATCGAGCACAATAACACACAGAAAACATGATGTCAGGCCTGCTAGCAGTAAGATACATTAGAGAGCCTATCATTTGACGATAGAGCGTGATATCAACAGCCGGTTTGTCTAGGGAGGGAGTTAGCTTGGTGCCGAATGCCATTGGAACTTTGACTTTGGAGTCTCCCATCATACCAAACTTTGCTAGGAGAGTCTTCGTGTAAGCTTCCTGATTGATAAAGATGCCTTCGGGTCCCTGTCTAATATTTAAACCAAGGAAAAAGTTAATAGGACCCATTGAGCTCATTTCAAATTTAGTCTCCATCAACTTTCTGAATTCAGCTGTTAAGCTGGGATTCGTAGAGCCAAAGATGATGTCATCGACATAAATTTGAACTATCATAAGGTGGTTACCTTCCTTTTTGCGAAAGAAGGTTGGGTCAACCGAACCTTGTTTGAATTTAGACATCTTTAAAAATTTAGTTAGCGTTTCATACCAGGCTCTCGGAGCTTGTTTAAGACCGTACACAGCTTTATCCAGAATATAGCAATGTTTTGGATACTTTTCATTCACGAACCCAGGAGGTTGCTCCACATACACGGTTTCTTCGAGTTCTCCATTAAGAAATGCACACTTGACGTCCATTTGGAAAACTTCAAAGTTTTTGTGGGCAGCATAAGCAAGAAATATTCTTACAGATTCCAGCCTAGCTACAGGAGCGAAAGTCTCTTCATAATCTATCCCTTCCTCCTGACAGTGTCCCTTTACCACCAGACGAGCCTTGTTCCTTATAACATTTCCTTCCTTGTCCATTTTGTTCCTAAAGACCCATTTGAGACCAACAACCGAAGCATCTGGAGGAGTTGGAATAAGGCGCCAGACTTTGTTCCTTTCAAATTCGTTCAGTTCGTCTTGCATTGCTTGAACCCAATCAGAGTGATCGAGGGCAGTATTAACTGTCTTCGGTTCAACTTTTGATACAAATGAGTTAAACATACAAAACTCAACCTTTGAAAATAAGGATGTCTGTTTTCCCTTCAGTTGTGATCGGGTTAGAACCTTTTCAGATACATCACCAACTACTTGAGAGATAGGATGATCTCTGGTCCATTTGGTAAGAGGAGGGTAATTTGGATCAAAGGTTGGGTCTAGTTCAGCATTGATCATTTCTTCTGGCTCAGATTGGCTATCGTAATCAAGCGTCATATCATTATGCTCCCCCTCGATTGATGAGCTTTGAGAAACTTGAGGTTCAGGGGTTTCTTGTGGTGCTGAGCTTTCAAGCGTTGAAGCGCCTTCGGTAGGAGAGGCACTTTCGGTTGGAGAAGCACCTTCGGTTGGAGAAGCACTTTCGGTTGCTGTGGTAGAACTTGGCTCCCCTTCGACGTTTGAGCTTGGCTCCCCCTCGACTGAAGTATTGTTGGATGGAGGGTCATCAGTAGTCGATCCTCCTTCAGGCATTCTCCTTGCAGCTTCTTCGACAATCTGCTTCATGTGGTCAACTTTGTTGTCTGCTGCACCTTCTTCTGAGAGAGAAGCTTTCTCTGGTTCGTCAAAGAGCTCCAGAAATTTATCATATAAGTTAGCGATCGAGACTGTGACTTGCCCAGTCTGAGGAAAAATTTCCCCAGCGGTGTCTTCTTTGGCCTGTAGCTTTTTGACATAGCTATCATCAAAGGTTACATAGTATGTCTCTTCAATTCTTCTTGAACGCTTGTTTAGGACCCTGTATGCCTTGGATGTGAGAGAGTAGCCCAGAAAGATTCCCTCGTCGGCTTTGACATCGAACTTGTTGCGGTGTTCTTTAGAGATAAAGATGAAACACCGTGAGCTGAACACGTGAAAAATTTCACATTGGGCTTTCGGTTGTTTAGTATCTCATAAGGTGTGAGCGTGAATCGCTTGTTGAGATAAGACCTGTTCTGTGTAAAACAAGCAGCAGAAATAGCATCAGCCCAAAAATAAAGAGGTAAGGAAGCGAAACTTAGCATAGTTCGGGCAGCTTCACACAAAGATCGGTTTCGTCTTTCGACTATTCTGTTCTGTTGAGGTGTGTAGGGAGCTGAGAAGTTGTGACTTATTCCCTTTTCTGCTAGAAACTCTTCAAACTCCTTGTTCTTGAATTCCAGACCATTGTCGCTCCTAATGTTGCGAACGACCTTCTTGAGCTGTACTTCAATCTGCTTGATGAACATTTTCAGCTTATGAGTCGCTTCAGATTTGAGCTTTAAAAAGAACACCCATGTAAATCGTGAAAAGTCATCAACAATAACAAGAATATACTTGCTACCACCGATGCTTTCGATAGATGAAGGACCACACAAATCGATATGAAGTAATTCGAGTGGTTCAACAACTTTTGTGTTAATTACAGATGGGTGATTTTGACGACTCTGCTTCCCCATTTTGCATGCAGCACACAAATGATCTCTGTCGAACTTGAGCAATGGAAGGCCCCTAACATGACCTCCTGTGACAAGTCGGTTGATATCTTTAAAGTTGAGATGTGAGAGTCATCGGTGCCACAACCAGCTTTCGTCAGATTGAGCTTTTGATAATAAGCATATAGCTGGGTTTCCTTTGATGGGTTTCATGTTTAGAGGAAACATTTCACCCTTTCGCTCTGACTTGAGAATCACCTTCTTTGTCTTCTTCTCAATAATTTCAGAACCTTCATCATCGAATGAGACTTTGAGCCCTGTACCTCCAACAAGCTGAGATACACTAATGAGGTTGTGTTGGAGTCCTTCCACATAAGCCACCTTCCTTATAGTAAAGTCATCATTTGTTATCATCCCGTATCCCTTTATGGTGCCGAAAGAGTTATTTCCAAACTTGACATTGCCTCCATTTGCAAGAGATCTATATTCCCTGAGCTCCTCTTTCCTCCCTGTCATGTGACGTGAGCAGCCACTATCGATGTACCATTCTTCGTCGAACTGCTCGTCACTTATAACCTGCAAAAATTAAGCAGATTTAGGAACCCAAAGTTTCTTGGGTCCACGTGAGCTTTTCATGGGAACAGGAACAGTAAGAGAGATGTCAACAAGATATGTTCGTTTTATAAGTGTTGTTTCATCTTTCTTTTTAATGGTAAAGACTTTTATCTTATTAGGATTGGGTGCGTTCGGTTTGGACTCTGGTTTGGATTCATTAACCTTCTGTTTGTCCTTTTGTTCAGCTGACGAATGAGATGTTTGAGAACGAACAGAATTAGCTTTAGAGCAAGATGGAGATGAATTAGTGGAAGTGGAAGAATTAGAAGAACTAGAAGGAGTGGGTTTGGATTGAGAGGACTTCTTGGCTGGAGACTCTAGGTGACCCTTTTGCTTTTGATCATTGGAGGGACTGACCTTAGAGTTTTGTTCTCTTTTGACTTCAGAACCGAACCTTTGCATTCGGTTGGAATCGTCCTTTGAACCGAACCTTTGCTTTCGGTTGAAGTCATTCTCAGAATCGAACCTTTGCTTTCGGTTGGAATAGTTCTTTGAACCGAACCTTTGCTTTCGGTTGAAGTCATTCTCAGAATCGAACCTTTGCTTTCGGTTGGTATTTTCTTGTGAACCGAACCTTGGCTTTCGGTTATTGTGACTCTCAGGCTTTCTGACAGGATTGTTTTCATACTTCAGATTCTTGTCTTGATGTGAGAAGTATGCATTCTGGGATTGCCAGAATTGCCTCCTTTCAGAGAGATTCTTCCTGTATCTTTGGTTCCTCTCACGTTTCTTATTCCTCATCTGCTTTGGTTGATGATGAATATTTGCCTTCTTTTTCGGTTTTTCCTCGTCTGGTTCCTTTTGAACTGAAGGAGTTTTACTTTGAGCTGAGGGAGTAGAGGGAACGTCTTCTTTTGCCGAACTTTCATCCTCCTGAGGAATGTCTTTCGTACCACTGGTGCTTGGCTCATCGAAATTATCTGGCTTATTCAAGGGTTCAGGTATGTATCTACCTTTACTCATCTAGGAGGTCCTTTCAGATAAGCCCACTGTTTCGTTTGCATTATCTATAGGAGCTGACCAGAAGTACTCATCACAGCCATCAGCATTGTCTTCGTTTACAATAGCTGTGAGTTCAGCCGTCTGATGTTCGGTAACTCCAGTGACCTTGTATACTTGATTAGGAGTGGTTCTGACCTTTTGATACACAACTGCTTTCTCTGCTAAGATCGGGGACTTTTGTTGGGACAATCGGGCGAACTCCACTGAATTTTCAGAAATAAGATTCTTGTGGTTTTCAGGTTCGCTTTTAACAAATTCTGAGCAGTCAACCGTGTCCTCTACCGAAATTTCACTCATGTTGTCGTCTTCATTAAGCTCAGATGCATTTTCAACATCAATTTTGTTTTCTGAGCTTACGTTGGCGTTTAAAGAGTCAAATTTTTGTATGGTTTCCGTTCTCAGTTTAAGTCTATCATTTTCATCCAAAAGATTTTTAAGCATGTCTTTGTGGTCCTTGGATTTAATGAAGGATTCAATTTTGTCCAGTCCATACATGTAGGTCGGATTGACATCATCAGACGATATCACACTCTCACAATTATAGGCTTCAGCATCGATTTCATCCTCCTTAAACTCAAGGAAGGGCAAAATCATGCGATGGATCTTTTGGCCTATTTCACAGTCCAAGTGAAGCTGAGTAATATTAGAGTATAGACGTTTTGAAATTAAACAAAAAACATTTCGCTGTTTTAACAACTTCAAATTGTCTCTTTGTAAATAAATGTTTTCGTCTTTTATTTTAACTAATTCAGACTCCTTCAACTCGATCCACATCCGCCGCTCCTCACTCTTCGAAGACACCCTGCTTAATTGATCAGTTAGGTTAGAATTGGTGACTCGAGTTTGAGTTAAGCTACTATCTAGATGAGAAATTCTTGTATTAACGTTTTTTAGTTCTTTCTCATATGAGGATTGTGGTACTTTAGATGAAATGAAAACCGATTGTACCTTCTTTATCAGTTCATCAAGCTCATTGAACTGCTGGCTGAGTGGTTTGGCCGTAAAGCACATGTCCTCCTGCCCCTTCGGTCCATCGCTTCCACCATCGGTGTTGTATCCCCTCATCTGAGATACATCAGACACCATGAAGCATCTTCCTTCACTGCTCTCCTCCTTTGCCACATAATCCTTTCCATGAGTAGGCTTCCTCACTTCATCGTCTTCTGAGTCGGTAGACCAAACTTCCGTGCTACCGAACTCGTCATCATTAACCGAACCCTGCACAATAAGAGCATTAATAGAAGGGTTAGCGGTAGACTTCTTCTTTCTCAACTCATCCAGCCTTTTCTGCAACACAGCTTCCTCATCCTTTCCATCATCCTTTTCAGCCATCTTCTTAAGGACACAATCCTTAGCATAGTGGTTTTTCCCACCACAGTAGTAACAGCTTACTCCGGAATCGCCATCCACCTTCGGTTCCTTCTTGGGCTCCTCAACCTTCGGTTCATTGTTCACCTTTTCTGAACTGTAACTCCCATGCCAGTTTCGGTTTTTATTGCTGGGGAATCTCTTCTTTATGAACCTCTTGGGATTGGACACCATCATAGCATAATCCTCAGTCGTGAGGTCATACTCCTCCAAGTTGAGGTCTTCATCCTCCATCACAGCTTTACTTTTTGATAGGAGGGCCAACGAACCAAGGCTTGATACAACATTCTTCTCCTGCAGCACAATCTTCTCTTGGGATTTGAGAATACCCACCAGTTTTGCCAAAGAGTATGATTTAAACTGCTCGTGGGCTTTGACTATAGACACCACTGCTCTCCATTCAGACCTCAGACCATTTAAGAAAGTAACCTTCTGCTCGATAAGCTTCCTTTCGATGTCATGTTTGATCATCTTGCTGAGAAGATGATTGAAGCGATCGAACGTCTGGGTCACTGTTTCTTCGGCTCCTTGCCTGAATTCTCCAAACTCAGATAAGAGCAAAGTTTGGATAGAATGTTCAAGATCCTCGTCTGTAGAATACAATTCGCGAAGTCTATCCCAAACTTCCTTTGCCGTCGTGCATGAGCTGACCAACCTGAAGGTGTCGGACTGAAGGCGAATCTGATCAACCTTAACGCCTTGATATTGCACTGAAATTTGTCCTTTTCATCTTGTGCAATATCCTTCACATCCTTTAGCAGATCATTGTACTCCTTTTGTGTCTTAATAGTCCTAGACATTGCAGAGTGAGAAAACGGTCCATTAATGATGGCTTCCCATATGAGGTACCCATTATCCTCAGATCCAATCACGTAGTCTTCGAAGTGATGCGCCCATACTTCATAGTCATGGGTGTATAGAATTGGAATCTTCGTGGTTGAACCGATGCTATTAGAAATATTGATTGGATTTGATTGTGACTCGTCCATTATGATCGTAAAAACATGTTCAAAGATCAGACTTGTAATAAAGCAGATTAGGGCAAAACAATAAATATCAAGATACGTCAATAATGAGATGACGGCTCAATAAATATCGGTAGTTGCGGAAAAACCCTAATTGAAACCTTTTCACAGAAAAGATGTGTATTGATTACACAGCCTCCTGCTCTGATACCAATTGATGAGATTTAAAACCTTTAAACTATGAAGATCGATTAGATCTTGAACAAGTAAGTAAATATAAAACTGTAAGAACACGAAAATAAGAACGAGACAAGAGTGAATCAAACGTGTCGAATGATTAAACAAAATCCTCAGAAGAGCTCGATTAGGAACATCAACTGTAGAGGATTGGTAGGTTACAAGAACGATTAAAGAAACCTGTAAATGCTATCGTTATGCTCTAGATGAATCGCTAAAATCGTTAACCTAATATGCCTGCAAGCATATACTTTTATATTAAACATAATGGGCTCACGGTTGGACAGGCCCAAACCGGAATACAAAATAAATAAACTATCGAGCCCAACGACGCAACACTTCAAAATAATCTTCAGCCCAACAGTGGTATTTTGGGGAACTCATTAATCTTTGTGCGTACGGTTTATGTTTAAAATGTTTTCAGGTACTGCTGGTTTTAAACGGAACGGTCCGGCTTGATCGCACTGCATCCCCTGGAGATTTATTCCACATTGACTATTTATGATTTTAAACTGATGTATTGAGAAAACTTTTATTATGACCGAATTTTGGGATAATGAATGAATGGTTTTGACTTATTTAAAATGAAATTGTTACTCGGTATTTTTGGAGCGGTAAAAGTTGGTATCAGATCCTTGGTTTAAGGGATTCGGGCACACTCTCGGGTGTGTCGGAACTCAAACTGGGGATTTCTAAAATCTTTTAAAAGAAAATGATTTTCTAAAAAAGTTTTCTAAGAAAAAGGGATGTGATGTGTGCAATCAGCCGAACTCAAGTAAGTTTTCCCAAAATACCCATATATGTGATATGTTTATTGTTTTGGTATGAGTATGCGAGAATTGCATGCTAGATTAAGGCTGAGAATCTGCTCAGAATTTGCAAGATAGAATTCTAGGAGAGATGCCTTTATAGGCCTATTGATTGAGCTTTTTGGAACTGCATGCTAGTATGGATTTCAGATTGTTGATAGAATGGCCTGAATTAAGTGAGGCACTAGTTTAGATTACTCGATGCTCGAATGTTGCTTGCTTTGTGCTTTTAGGGACCTCCAACAATGTCGACTAACTATTATGTGAATACGTTAGGTTACATGTTGCTAGCATTAAGTAATTTTAGAAGGTTAGGTATAACTCTATTACACAACTCTTGATTGAGCCCAACCATTGTAGTATGAGACCTTGCATTCGAAGAATTGTATAGTGCATGTGGCATGTAATTGTATACGTGAGGTAGTTAGAAGGTATTAAAGGAAGTCTCTTTTGTAGCTGATGGCAGGGTGAAGTGGGAATCCTAGGAGAGTCTAAGAAGCGCCTTATAGGAATTGGTGCGCTGTTTAGCGGTGTATAGTCGTTTGAGAGTGAGTATATGTGATTGGATTGGAAGGTAGTGGACATGAGTAGTTACTTAGAGGATCCGAAATGATTCTTGAGGAAATTAGTACGCATAGGTGTGGAAGTTAGTATTGGGCCTGTACTACTAAAAGCACATGATCTGTACTCAAATCGAGGAAAACTTTTGGGGATTCTAAGGAGCTGATTGAGGGTAGGTTATATGGTTTGACACCATGATTCCTTGTTACGTATTTTTCTTATTTTGTTTATCGATTATGGTTGTTTAAGATAAGGAAAGGCATGTGATTGCTTAGGCCTTAGTGGCCATGTTAGTTTGGTTTTGAATGATGCAGACCTAAATGTTTTAGTTGATTTTAAGGTCCCAACATCCTTGCTCGGGTAGTGCCAGTTGAGTCGCGGGACTTGAGAACGAAGCGATTGTGATGATCGGATTAAGGATTGCTGCCAGAGGTTGAGTGATTGGCAGATGGACTAGGATGTCACTATCCACGACAAGGATTATGTCCTTCCATATTTTTGTGTTCGGAGGAAAGTGAGAGAGCAGACATGGGATTTTCAGAGTTGGGATGTAGACCCAACATGGGGCTAGATAGTTATGGTTTTTGGCGGCAAGTACGGCATTGTGGGAATGCACAAGAGGATTATTGTTGTATAGTTGCCTTGAGTGTTTCATGTGATCAAGGAAGTGAATTCGGAACGAAAACTTTTGTTGTCTCTAATGTATCATGACTAAGAGAACGATGCTTCTTATATTTATGAGTAATGCTCACGATGAATTGTTTGTTGGGGATTTATAAGCGATGTGTGTGGTAGTCCATTTGTTTCTAGATAAAAAATTAGAGTTATGAATAAACCGTTGTAATTATTGTTTGTGCATCTGCAAGGGATTCTTGATGTTAGAGGTGGTTATGAGTGGGAGGTTTCTTGGTCTTCATCTGTAAGATCATCTTGCGTTGTGTTATACATTCCAAGATTTAGGGATGGTATGTATCTGGTTGAGTCGGTTTGAGTATTGCTTTTTTGCAATGTCAATTGGTGGTAGTTTGAATCCTAAGTGGGGGAGAATTGGGTATTCTACTTGGAGGATCATCGATCTGTTAGAGTACATTGCTTCAGAAGGATGTGTCATAGGGATCTTCGGTTTGGGTATGCGAGATTTGGCACATGATTTGGTCAAGTCGGGGGTGCAAAACAAGTTGCCACCAGACGTATGTGCTCAAGAATGTGTGATTTGTCTTCCCGGCATGAAGCTATTGGACAAGGATCTTGTTGTAGCTAGTGGTTCCTGTCAGGATGCCGGTGAATATTATAGCATCTATGTAACACTGAAAATTTAAAATTTATTTTTCACAATTTATAAAAAGCATTTCTCTCTTAATTTCATAAAACATCAAAATTTCAAATTCCAAAATGTATCATACAAATCCCAAGATCACATAATTATATCGAATTCCTCTATGTGTGTACAGATCAAGCCGGCGCCTTCCCACGGTCATCGCTAGTACCTGAAACAACAACACTAACACTGTAAGCACAAAGCTTAGTGAGTTCCCCAAAATATCACACATAAAACACATATTAGCCACTCGAGGCCATAACTCTATGGGTCCGTGCACCCAACTCTGTGAACCCTCAGGTTCTAACTCTAGGAACCTTCCGGTTCCAACTCTATAATCATGCACAACATAAATCACATAGACATCATGTAGTACAACACATAGCATACACATAACATACACATACTCTATCACATGACTCTGGTTACCTGCTCAAGGTAAAGTATAGTGAGAAAACTCACCTCGCGTGTCTCAGTATCTCACGATCTTTGGAAATCCCTCGTACTCGATCCTCCGAGCTCTACTCCTCCTATAACATCACAAGACTCTAATTAACACTTTTATCTCTAAGGTTGACTATTCCTAAGAAGTCAACACAGGTCAACGGTCAACGGTCAACGGTCAACTTTGACCGGACTCGGCGAGTGCCCGCGGCAACTCGGCGAGTCTAGACGTTCTCACCAACTCTCTAGGATTCCCTTTCTACACGTCGAGTACTCCCCCTGACTCGACGAGTTCCACCTGGAAGAATCGCGGGACCACCCCGACTCAACTCGCCGAGTCTCAAGAACGACTCGGCGAGTCCCAGCTCGACTCAGATCACATGACAATCCTCTCTAACTCGCCCTGACTCACTGGGTCAACTCCTGACTCATCTGGACCACTCACTGGCCGGTCCAAGGCAATCTTCAAGCTACTCGCCGAGTCTGCTCATCGGACTCGGCGAGTCCATTCCATGCAATCACTCAAACTTGCTTCTAAGGTCAGATCTACTCCAACAATTCATAGATCTGGCCCTCCTAGACTGATTCATCACGTAAAGTCCCAGTCTTGATGCATGAACAACCTTTATATGACTAATTATGAAGAATCTTCAACAAATCTCACTATACAAGGTCATGACCTCCATTGCTCTCTATAAAGCTTGAAGAATGAGGCTCTCTGGACCTCTATGGATCCAGATCCGAAATCTCATCACTAGCATGGGACTATTTGGCCATCAAATCAACTCAACAAAGCCACAAGAAACCCCAAAATCGATTATACTTCACAAAACAGGAGATGGGTCGAAATTATACCTTTAGATTGAAGGGTCAAGCTTCCAATCCACCAAATAGCAGTCCCCTTTGCCTCCTCTTGGCTAGAGCCTCTTTCTTCTTTGCTAAACAACACACAATGTCAAGAAATGCCTCCTTTCACTCTCAAATCGCTAAAGCACTTTTAGGGTATCTCTCTATGGAATGATGGATGCAAAAGACGGCCATAAGGCCATTTAAATAGGTCCCAAACCCGAAAAATTAGGGTTTCATTAAACAGCGTGGACTCGCCGAGTCCATATCCTGGACTCGCCGAGTCCGAACGAATCCCGCGTCCAGAATCGCGACCCTACTCGGCGAGTCTGAGCTCCAACTCGCCGAGTCCCTTCTCAAAACTCAAAATATTAAAACAATAAAATACCTGGAGATCCGGGCTGTTACAATTCTCCCCCACTAGGATTAGACTTCGCCCTCGAAGTCTCGCTCTAAAATAGCTCCGGATGCTGAGTCCGCATCTCGCGCTCCGGCTCCCAGGTCATCTCTGATCCCTTCCGGTGTTGCCACTGAACCAACACCAAAGGTACCTCCTTGTTCCTCAGAACCTTGATCTTCCGATCTCTGATGGCTACTGGTCTCTCGGCATAATTCAGGCTCGCATCCACCTGAATATCCCCCAATGGAACTACTGCCGACTCATCGGCAATACATTTCCTCAATTGCGACACATGAAAAGTGTCGTGGATTTGCCCCAACTCCGCTGGCAACTCCAAACGATAGGCCACCCGGCCTACCCTCGCAATCACGCGAAATGGCCCAATATACCGGGGCCCCAACTTGCCCCTCTTCCTGAATCGTATCACTCCTTTCCAAGGAGAGACCTTCAGGAGAACGAAGTCGCCGACCTGAAACTCAAGCTCGGACCGGCGTCTGTCTGCATAACTCTTCTGTCGACTCTGGGCGGTTAATAACCTCTGTCTGACCTGCTGAATCTGCTCTGTCGTCCGAAGCACAATCTCGGTACTACCCATCACTCTCTGCCCGACCTCTCCCCAGCAAATGGGGGTCCGACACCTCCTACCATACAACAGCTCAAAGGGTGGCATACCAATGCTCGAATGATGGCTGTTGTTGTAGGAAAACTCTGCCAAGGGTAGATACGCATCCCAGCTACCCCCAAAATCCAACACACATGCTCGAAGCATGTCCTCAAGCGTCTGAATCGTCCGCTCACTCTGACCGTCTGTCTGGGGATGATATGCGGTACTAAAATGCAATCTAGTACCCAACTCCTCATGAAATTTCTTCCAGAATCTGGAAGTAAAGCGCACATCACGGTCTGAAACAATCGAGATCGGCACCCCATGCCGAGATACCACTTCTCTCACATATAACTCTGCCAACTTCTCTGCTGAAGAACTCTCACTGATGGCAAGGAAGTGAGCGCTCTTCGTCAACCTATCCACAATCACCCAGATTGCATCAACTCCCCTGGCAGTTCTCGGCAGTTTGGTGATGAAATCCATAGTGATCTGTTCCCATTTCCACTCGGGAACCTCCAATGGCTGCAACTTGCCATGCGGTCTCTGGTGCTCGGCCTTAACCCTACGGCAGGTTAAGCACCTCTCAACGAACCATGCGACGTCCCTCTTCATACAGGGCCACCAATACTCTCTCCTCAAATCCAAATACATCTTTGTAGCCCCCGGATGGATCGAAAATTTCGACCGATGAGCCTCCTCCATCAAGGAAGTGCGCGTACCACCCACGAACGGTACCCAAATCCGACCCTGAAAAGTCATAAGCCCACGCCCATCCGTAACGAATTCTGAAACCAAACCAACGACCCGTTCCCTCTTCCGCATCTCCGGCTGCACAGCCTCGGCCTGTGCCCCACGGATGGCATCCAATACCGGAGCCATCAGGGTCAACCTCAAACATACATCTCGCAATGGAGTGCTCTCCGCCCTGCGGCTCAACGCATCAGCCACCACGTTGGCCTTGCCCGGGTGGTACAGGATCTCGCAATCATAATCCTTGACCACATCTAACCACCTCCTCTGACGCATGTTTAGATTGGGCTGATCCATCAAGTACTTCAGGCTCTTATGGTCCGTGTATATCGTACATCGAACCCCATATAAGTAGTGTCGCCAAATCTTGAGGGCGAACACTACTGCCCCCAACTCTAGATCATGCGTGGGATACCTCGTCTCATGAGGCTTCAGCTGCCTCGATGCATATGCTATCACATGACCCCTCTGCATCAACACCGCACCCAACCCCAAAATCGATGCATCACAATATACTACAAAATCCTCCATCCCTTCCGGGAGAGCTAATACCGGGGCTTCGCACAACCTCTGGCGAAGTGTCTCAAAGGAGGTCTGCTGCTCGGGACCCCAAGAGAATGCAACACCCTTCCGGGTCAACCTGGTGAGCGGCACTGCGATCTTGGAGAAATCCTTGATAAATCTCCGATAATACCCTGCTAATCCAAGGAAGCTCCTGATCTCAGAGGGTGATTTTGGCACCTCCCAACCCATCACCGCCTCAACCTTGGCCGGATCGACCAGAATCCCTTCCTGGTTAACGAGATGTCCTAGGAACTGGACCTCCCGTAACCAGAAATCACACTTGGAGAACTTTGCATAAAGCTTCTCCGATCTCAGTACCCCAAGGACCTCCCTCAAATGTTCCTCATGCTGCTCCCTAGATCTCGAATACACCAAAATATCATCGATAAATACAATCACCGACCGATCCAACATCGGCCTACATACCCTGTTCATGAGATCCATGAACACCGCCGGGGCATTGGTGAGCCCAAAAGGCATCACCACAAACTCATAATGCCCATAACGCGTCCTGAAAGCTGTCTTCTGAACGTCCTCATCTCGCACCCTCACCTGATGATATCCCGACCTCAAATCGATCTTGGAAAACCAAGATGCCCCCTGCAACTGATCAAATAAATCGTCGATCCTCGGCAACGGGTAACGGTTCTTGACCGTCAGCTTGTTCAACTCCCGGTAATCAATACACATCCGGTGTGAACCATCCTTCTTCTTGACAAACAGAATAGGTGCTCCCCACGGCGAGCTGCTCGGCCGAATAAATCCCTTCCCCAGCAACTCCTGAAGCTGCGAGGATAACTCTTGCATCTCTGGAGGTGCAAGACGATAAGGCACCTTAGCTATAGGCGCAGCCCCCGGAACCAAATCAATACCAAACTCTACTTGCCTCACAGGAGGTACTCCCGGCAGCTCCTCGGGAAAGACATCTGGAAACTCACATACCACCGGTACCTCCCCAACTGAACTCGGTCTCTCGGAAGTCACTCGCGTATCCATCACATACGCCACAAAACCCTTACAGCCCTGCTGTAGACACTGCCTCGCCCTGGCGGCCGAACAAAAGGCTGATCCCGAACGTGTACCCTCACCGTACACCGAAAGAACTCCCCCACTAGGGTCTCGTATAGTCACCAGCTGACGCTCATAGTCGATGATCGCGCCGAACCGGCTCAACCAGTCCATTCCCATAATGACACAAACATCGCCCATCGCAATAGGAATCAGATCAATCGGAAACTCAATCCCGAAGATCTCTAACACACATCCCCGGAAAACCTCCATGGCACAAATCACTCTATCATCAGCTATGGAAACTCTCAGAGGCCGACTCAGTGCCTCACGACTAGCACTGATATGCTGGCTAAAGGCCAAAGATACAAAAGACCGACTCGCACCCGAGTCAAATAACACTAAGGCAGGTACGGAATTCACAAGAAAAGTACCTACACATAACATATTATAAGCATAACATCATATGTCAAAACAAATACACGAAAGGAAACATACCAGCCACAACATCGGGCGCAGCGCGGACCTCCTCCGCAGTCAGCTGGAAGGCTCTCCCTCGAGCTCTCGGCGTCTCGGCCTTCACAGGCCGACTCTCTGCAACTCTGGCGGCGGCAGAAGCAGACCCCTGAGATGCTCCGCGCAACTGCGGACACTCGGCCTTCCGGTGTCCGGTCTGGTTGCAGTGAAAGCACACTGCAAACCCCTTGGGGCAGTCCTTGGCCATGTGCCCCTCCTTACCACATTTGTAGCAAGACCCTGCTCGGCAGACTCCGTCATGACCCTTGCCGCACCTTCCGCAAGTGCGGCCCTTCTGGCTCCCTGGTCTGGGATCAGTAGGCTTGGCCCGCTTGGCGGCCGGCTGCGACAACGCCGGTCGCCGATCCCTCCCCTGAGACTCTGCCTCCTCCCTGGCCTGGGTCTCAAGCTTAATCTCCCTCTTCCGGGCATTTGCCTGAAGCTCGGCAAATGTCCGGTACGAGGAGTTCGCAGCGAACTCCCGAATATCCCTCCTCAAGATGCTCAAGTAGCGGCTCATACGTGCCTGCTCAGTGGACACGTGCTCAGGGCAGAACATCGCCCTCTCGTGGAACATCCTCGTGATCGCTGTAACAGACTCAGTACCCTGCTTGAGGGTCAGAAACTCCTGTGCCAAACGCTCCCTCTCCACCTGGGGAACGTACTCATCCCGAAACATAGTGGTGAACCTCTCCCAGGTCACCGCAGAAAGCTCAGCAGGCGAATAATGCGCTGTCACAAACTTCCACCAGTTCTTCGCTCCCAAGCGAAGCTGGTTCAGCGCGAACCGTACCTTCAAATGCTCAGGAGACGAGCAAGTGAAGAAACACCCCTCAATATCAGATATCCACCTCATAGCTGCCACCGGATCCTGAGTACCATCAAACTCTGGTGGTTTTGTGTTGCTGAACTCACGGAACAGCAACGCATCCCCACCCTGCGGCCTCGCAGCAGCAATCGCTGCGGTAGCCGCTGCAGCAGCAGCCTCAGAAAGAGCAGCATAACGCTCATCAAACGTCTCAATCAAGGTGGTCTTTATAGACCCAAACATCTCCGGTATCTCTGCCCTGATGGCCGCAGCCACCTCCTCCTGAATGATCCGGCGGATCTCCTCCTCACTGGTACCACTGCTCTCGGGCATCAAACGTGTCCTCACCATGATCTACCTCTGAAATACCACATACGATAAATTAGAATCCACACGAGTATGCTCACACTCGACAACTCTTTTCTCCTTGATTCTTGGCATTCCGAAGACTCTGACTTAGGCTGCACACTGCTCCGGTGCTTCCAGTAGTACGGGCCCAATACTACTGTCCGCACCGCACCAGAATACACTCCAAGTCCTTCTCTTTGGATCCCAGGTCTCAAGTACTTTATCATGCATAGACTACTCCCTAATAGATTTCTCATAAGTCCCTTGCTGCTACCTACTCACTCTCAAGCATCTCATAGCAGCTCACCCCTCTCTATGCTAAGGCATCACACATCAGGCCACTCTAGTCCTAATAGCAATACCTAGCCTACTCTAGCATGCGGATACATCATATCAATATCAATATCACATAATATATATAAAGGTATTTTTTTTTTTTTTTTTTTTTTTTTTGGGAAATCACCGTTCGGGCGCTGACTGATCGTACACACATCTCTTGCTCTGCGTTTTTCGAAAATCTTTTACTCTTTTTGAAAATACATCTCAAATCCTCAGTTTGAGTTCAAATACGCCCGAAGGTGTACTCGAATCCCTCAAACCAAGGCTCTGATACCAACTTGTAACACTGAAAATTTAAAATTTATTTTTCACAATTTATAAAAAGCATTTCTCTCTTAATTTCATAAAACATCAAAATTTCAAATTCCAAAATGTATCATACAAATCCCAAGATCACATAATTATATCGAATTCCTCTATGTGTGTACAGATCAAGCCGGCGCCTTCCCACGGTCATCGCTAGTACCTGAAACAACAACACTAACACTGTAAGCACAAAGCTTAGTGAGTTCCCCAAAATACCACACATAAAACACATATTAGCCACTCGAGGCCATAACTCTATGGGTCCGTGCACCCAACTCTGTGAACCCTCAGGTTCTAACTCTAGGAACCTTCCGGTTCCAACTCTATAATCATGCACAACATAAATCACATAGACATCATGTAGTACAACACATAGCATACACATAACATACACATACTCTATCACATGACTCTGGTTACCTGCTCAAGGTAAAGTATAGTGAGAAAACTCACCTCGCGTGTCTCAGTATCTCACGATCTTTGGAAATCCCTCGTACTCGATCCTCCGAGCTCTACTCCTCCTATAACATCACAAGACTCTAATTAACACTTTTATCTCTAAGGTTGACTATTCCTAAGAAGTCAACACAGGTCAACGGTCAACGGTCAACGGTCAACTTTGACCGGACTCGGCGAGTGCCCGCGGCAACTCGGCAAGTCTAGACGTTCTCACCAACTCTCTAGGATTCCCTTTCTACACGTCGAGTACTCCCCTTGACTCGACGAGTTCCACCTGGAAGAATCGCGGGACCACCCCGACTCAACTCGTCGAGTCTCAAGAACGACTCGGCGAGTCCCAGCTCGACTCAGATCACATGACAATCCTCTCTAACTCGCCCTGACTCACTGGGTCAACTCCTGACTCATCTGGACCACTCACTGGCCGGTCCAAGGAAATCTTCAAGCTACTCGCCGAGTCTGCTCATCGGACTCGGCGAGTCCATTCCATGCAATCACTCAAACTTGCTTCTAAGGTCAGATCTACTCCAACAATTCATAGATCTGGCCCTCCTAGACTGATTCATCACGTAAAGTCCCAGTCTTGATGCATGAACAACCTTTATATGACTAATTATGAAGAATCTTCAACAAATCTCACTATACAAGGTCATGACCTCCATTGCTCTCTATAAAGCTTGAAGAATGAGGCTCTCTGGACCTCTATGGATCCAGATCCGAAATCTCATCACTAGCATGGGACTATTTGGCCATCAAATCAACTCAACAAAGCCACAAGAAACCCCAAAATCGATTATACTTCACAAAACAGGAGATAGGTCGAAATTATACCTTTAGATTGAAGGGTCAAGCTTCCAATCCACCAAATAGCAGTCCCCTTTGCCTCCTCTTGGCTAGAGCCTCTTTCTTCTTTGCTAAACAACACACAATGTCAAGAAATGCCTCCTTTCACTCTCAAATCGCTAAAGCACTTTTAGGGTATCTCTCTATGGAATGATGGATGCAAAAGACGGCCATAAGGCCATTTAAATAGGTCCCAAACCCGAAAAATTAGGGTTTCATTAAACAGCGTGGACTCGCCGAGTCCATATCCTGGACTCGCCGAGTCCGAACGAATCCCGCGTCCAGAATCGCGACCCTACTCGGCGAGTCTGAGCTCCAACTCGCCGAGTCCCTTCTCAAAACTCAAAATATTAAAACAATAAAATACCTGGAGATCCGGGCTGTTACAATCTACAATTAATCCTATATTTGAAGCATATGGGATTCAATACATAATGTCTCACATAAAGACATGATACTTGATTAGTCTCTTGCTATAATATTTCCATATATTGAATTTCCTATGTCCATGCCTAAGTTTGATTAAAATTTCAATCTAAGCTTTTAGATTCGAAATGAAGTATAAATGCCCGATCCCTTAAGCCTTATTACAGCGAAACAATTTCCAAATTCTACAACTTTTCAAATTTAGAACTTTGTTTCCTATAAATATCAATGTTAATTTCCAACACTTAACATAATAATCACGCTCCCACTAGAATAACAATTATGTTCTTACCAGCATAACAATTATGCTCCCACTAGCTTTGACATGTATCCATAAAGCAACTTGACTTCTAGAAATCAATACCCATTGAATTTCTTACCAAAGTTTAGATTTCTGATACGTGGTGCTTCGATAAGTCCTTATCCAGACTTCTCAAGCTCATACACCTTTCATTAGATAGCTTATGTGTGTGTCTAAACCTTTTTAGAACTTATAGCAATAAGTCATGTATGTTCAAACTATTTGTTATTTCTCACAATTCGAACTATGAAAAGGGATGTCATAATCATACTCAAATTTGAGAACACAATTTATCATAACTGCTAATGTCACATCCCCAAACCTAGGATGGCGGAAACGTCCGGGAGTGGAGGACTTCATGTATAGTATCATAACAACGAATATAATAGTGCTCAAAGTATATACAACCAACATAATTAATATAATTGAAAAAGTTACATCATAGTATATGTTTACATGTTTCTGAATCAATTACATTATGTTGACAAAAATACAATGTTTGACGCCTTAGCGTTCCATCCTCAAAAGTGGCCGATTACCTGCTTATAGAATCCCTGAGAATACAAGTAGTTTTGAAAAAGTGTCAACCATTAAGTTGGTGAGTTCATAAGCTTTTGAAGGTGATGTTAAAATCCTTTTCTTGTAAAAGTGATGTTTGTTCAAGAAAAATCCAATAATTTCCTTATGTAATGCATTGTAGTCTTAAAAGTCAAGACCGAAATGTACAAGTATTTTACCATGCTTAAAGAAATTTATGCAAGTTTAAATCGACATAAACTCGTTAAATTTATAAGTAAAACCCATAAATCTTATTTTTGTTAATACCCCATGTGAGTTATTATAACCATACTATGACACAGATGGCCTCGTAATACGACGTTCTTCAGGCGTCGCAAGTTAAATGACACTTGTCACCCTAGACCTGCCGGTCTAGCTGTTTCATGCAGCTCGGCTGTGGGTTTGTCAGACCCAATATAGATCTATATACAACTATCATGTTCTCCCTACAAGAGACTCTCATTACAATTTACAGGACTTTTGATTTCGTTACTTTGGAAGTAACACGAAGCGAATGTCTCACAAATTTAATCATTAACAGATTTACGTGAACTGAAAACCTTAGGTAATGAGTTTGAAATGTAAATGAAACATAAACTATACCTATTATAGTTTATCATAATCGTTTATAATGTAAAAGAAACATAAACTATACTACCATAGTTTATCAAATGTTTGTATACAGTGGATGTAAACTTTGTTTATAACCATTAATTAATTACCATACTTATGAAGGTAAAAATTCATTTGTTTTCTGATGTATGTCTATATATCAAAATGAAATGACATATATGTAATAACATATATTCACATAATGATACACACCTGCTCAACAAGTTACAAGGTGTTAATGAAGTTGATAACATTTTCTAGTGTTAGCATTTCTATTCCTGTTCTTAGACGATTTATAGAAAAATCATCAAAGATCCAAATCAGAATCCGTAAATTCTGAGAGTTTGGAAAAAGTCTCTAGTTTGTTCATAAATTTTGTTATGATTTTTAGTGACCTCCAACTTGTGTGAAAAAAATCCATATTCACAGACTGGTCCGGATTTGTTCTTGAAATGATATGCAGTTTTGTAAAAATAACCATAAAATGTAGAAAAATCGTATGGAGATGTGCAAGTAGTCATTTTAAAGGTATGAAACTGAACTATTTGCACCTAATACAATTTTGAAAACTAAATTGCTTAAGTTGATCAAAACAGTCCGTGAATGGAGTAAAACGTTTCTGATGAAAGTTGGTGGATGAGTTTAGTTGTGTTCTTGGTGTTTTAGCTTGTATCCCCCCCCCCCCCTTAAAACTTAAGAATGAAAAGATATGGGTATGAACTCACCTTGTGTGGTTTCAGTGAATGGATGATGAAGAAAGGAAGTGTTCCACTCAAGAACACTTTAGATGATGCTTGAAGATTCGAAGATCTAACACAAATATGATGATATTTGTGTAAGGAACTCATGATTTGAGTGAAGGAGTGTAAGGAAATCAAGTGTGGGAAGAGATTTACTCACCAAAGGTGTGTGAAGAGCTTAAGATCAGCCTTGAATCTTGAATTCTTGGTGAGAGGAAGTGAGAGTGAATGGGTTTTGCTTTTTGGTGAGAAGTGAGTGAAATGGGATGAGAGGTATGGATCCTTCTAGCCTTTGATCAAAATTATGGCTGGAAATGAGTGTAAAAAGGACAAGAATTGACTAGGTATGGGTGAATAGTGACTGGGAATGGTCATGGAGTGAGTATGGGAGGTAACATGTGTCCTTGCCCAAAGGATAAGTCAACACTCCACCTAAATATCTTACCCACTATTTTAATCTTAGATAATGATTACCCTCAAAATGTGATTAGATTATGGAAATAGGGGGTCTTATATGTCAAAATATAAGTTTGGCTGAAAATCTCGCGTTAAAATCATGAAAAACGGGCCTAAAACGAAGTCGTGGTCGAAAACCGGGAAGAAAGGGCTTTACAGCGAAGTTGCTCGGATAGGGGACGAAGGTTCGGTCACTGCTGCTGTTGGGCCCGAAGGCGAACTACACCGAAATGGACCAAAATGGAGCGAAGGTATAAGGAGCAAAGGCAAAGGTGGAGGTTCAGTCCAAAGGGACTTTCGGGTTCGGCTCGCAGGCAGCTTCGAGTTCGGTCCGTCGTAGTTCGGTTCCTAGCACCCTCGGTCCTAAGAGGTTCGGTTCCTTAGGAGGGGTTCGGTTCTAGAAAGGCGTCGGTCCTAATATGCTATTTTTCAAGAAATCTTCCCGTTGCAGGTGGTTTTTGACTCGGTTAAGGGTCGGGATGACCCGGATGCTTATAAAAAGTTTAAAGGGATTTGAGAGAGATTTAGGAGAGATTTGGGAGAGATTTGTATTAATAAAAAGAGATTGAAGTAGGCTTTGTATGTGATCTTTTTAAGTGTTTGGCTTCATAACGCAAGGTCCATAAACCTCGTTAAGCCATGTTTAAGGATCTTACACACCCCCGAAGGGTATGCAATACTGTTTTATCGTATTGCTACATCACTTACCCTGATTAGGGTTCAAGAATCCTAAACATACGAACTTTTCAAGTGATGACTTTTTATTAAAATAGTGAGTCGTAAAATAATCACATAACGTAAACCCTAGTATACAAGGGTTAGTTGAGTTGACCGGTTTGACTTGTTGACTTTATTTGACTTTGACTTGACTAGGATTTGACGGTTGTCACGTCATCCCCCCATTAGAAGGAATTTCGTCCCGAAATTAGTATTTTGACAGGGACTTCAAGGGGTTGGGAAGAGATGTGGGTACTTTTGTTTCATTTGATCTTCGCGTTCCCAGGTGAACTTGGGTCCTCGTTTAGCGTTCCAACAGATCTTCACGATAGGAATACGACTTTGTTTCATTCTTTTGATATCCCGATCCATGATTTCTACCGGTTCTTCCACGAAATGGAGACTCGCATTGAGTTGAATTTCGTCGAGTGGTATCACGAAAGTCTTGTCAGATAGGCATTTCTTTAAGTTCGATACGTGGAAGGTAGGATATACGTTATTAAGTTCCTGTGGTAGGCGGAGCTTGTATGCTATCAGGCCAATCCTAGAGAGGATCTCGAATGGCTCGATGTATCTAGGGTTTAGCTTTCCTCGTTTACCAAAACGTATTAAACCCTTCCAGGGTGAGACCTTTAATAGCATACGATCTTCAACCTGAATTCCAAAGGCTTTCATCTGTTATCTGCGTAACTTTTATGTCTGACTCTAGAAGCCTTTAATCGTTCTCGGATTTGGATAATCTTCTCTGTAGTTTCTCTTATTATCTCCGGATCAATGAGGGTGATATTAGGGACTTGCCCCTTAGCTAGTTGCGTGTCGCCCACTTCAGCCCGGCACAATGGTGACTTGCACTTACAGCCATAGAGGGCTTAAAATGGTGCAACCTTGATGCTAGTGTGATAACTGTTATTGTACGAGAATTCGACAAGTGGAAAATGGGTATCCCAAGCTTTACCAAAGTCTATCACACAAGCCCTAAGCATGTCTTCTAGCGTCTGAATGGTCCTCTCACTTTGCCCATCGGTTTGTGGATGATAGGCTGTACTCATGTCCAGTCTAATCCCCAAGGATTTTTGAAGTGACTGCCAGAATCGCGAGGTAAATCGACTATCCCGGTCTGAGATAATGGACCTTGGTACCCCACTCAATCTCAAAATTTCCTTGATGTACAGCTTTGTCAACTTCTCCATCTTGTCGGTCTCTTTCATTGGTAGAAAGTGTGCTGACTTGGTCAATCTGTCGATGATTACCCAAATGGTATCCAGTCCACCCGTGGTCTTAGGTAGCTTGGTTATGAAGTCCATGGTTATCCGTTCCCACTTCCACTTAGGTATATCAGGCTGTTGTAGTAGTCCTGAGGGTTTCTAATATTCTATCTTGACCATGGCGCAGGTCAAACACTTGCCCACATAAGTAGCAATCTCTGCTTTCATGTTCGGCCACCAGTATAACTTCGTGAGATCCAGATACATTTTATCTGAACCTGTGTGGATAGAGTATCTAGTCTTGTGTGCTTCGTTCATGATGATGTCTCAGAAACCACCGAACTTCGGTGTCCAGATTCGGTTCATGAGGTAATGAACTCCGTCTTCTTTGACTTCTAGGTTTTAATCCATTCCTCTTAATGCCCTACCCGTCACATTTTCTGGTTTCAAGGCCTCCAGCTGAGCCTCCCTGATCTGTGTGGATAAGTGTGATTGGATTGTCATCGTGAGTGACTTTACTCGTCGACCTAAATATTCCTTTCTGCTCACGGCATCGGCCACCACATTGGCCTTGCCTGGATGATAGCGAATCTCGCACTCGTAGTCGTTCAGCAGTTCAACCCATCTTCTCTGCCGCATGTTGAGCTCTTTTTGATTGAGAATATGCTGAAGGCTCTTGTGATCTGTAAAGATAGTACACTTTGTTCCGTAAAGGTAGTGCCTCCATATCATTAGGGCGAATACCACGGCTCCCAATTCGAGGTCGTGCATGGCATAGTTGACCTCGTGTGTTTTCAATTGCCTCGATGCGTAGGCAATGACCTTTCCTCATTGCATTAACACACACCAAAGCCCCTGATTTGATGCGTCACAGAAGACTACAAAATCTTCAGTCCCTTCTAGGAGAGACAAGATCGGTGTGCTGCACAGGACTCGTTTCAATGTTTGGAATGCAGTTTCTTGCTTATCATCCCACTTAAACATCACACCTTTTTCATTCGAGGTGGTGAGCGGTTTAGCAATCTTGGAGAATTTTTGGATGAATCTTCGGTAATATCCAGCAAGCCCTAAGAATTGTCGGATTTTCATTGGTGTTGTTGGTGTAGCCTAGTTTTCGATTGCTTTGATTTTTTTAGAGATCCACATGTATCCCTTTGTCTCTAACCACATGGACAAGAAATCCCACTTCTCGGAGCCAAAATTTGCACTTTGAAAGTTTAGCATAAAGCTTCTCAGTTCTTAGAGTCTCCAATACTAGTCGTAGATGTTGGTTGTGCTCGTCTTTGTTTCGTGAATAGACCAAGATATCGTCGATGAATACGATTACGAATTTGTCTAAGAAGGGTCGACAGACTCGATTCATTAGGTCCATGAACACTATAGGTGCGTTCGTTAGTCCGAAGGGCATCACCACAAATTCGTAATGACCGTAGCGCATTCTGAAAGATGTTTTGGGAATATCATTCTCTTGAACTCGCAGTTGATGGTAACCTGACCTCAAGTCGATTTTTGAAAAGTAACCTGCTCCTTGTAGTTGGTCGAAGAGTTCGTCGATTCGGGGTAGGGTATATCGATTCTTGATAGTAAGTTTGTTTAACTCCCGATAGTCGATGCACATGCGAAAGGATCCATCCTTCTTCTTCACAAATAGGACTGGTGCTCCCCAACGTGAAAAGCTTAGTCTGATAAATCCTTTGCTCAGTAGCTTGTTTAGTTGCCTGGAAAATTCTTGCATTTCTGTCGGTGCGAGACGGTATGGAGCTTTTGTTGGAATAGTGTCTAAGGCTATAACTATATTTGGCAAGTATTTGACCCAGTTGTGCATGGTCCTTTTGGGTTTCCTTCACCTTAGCAACTTGATAGGGTGATTTATAATGAGAGAAGAAATATTATTAATATATTATGAGAAAAATAAAATGAATAATAATATTGTTATTTGATTCATATAAGTCATAAATTCATTAGGGATTAATTTGGTGACTTAAGGAGATTAATTGAATAAAGGGGCATAAACTGTCAATTGTATGATAGTTGTATTTTGGGTTGTGATTCCTTATGAATAACGGGTGGACGATTTTAGGTTTTGGAAGAGCCTAGAAATCGTCCAAGGCTTACAATTAAGGAGATTAGATTGCTCAGGGCCTAAGTTATCCAATTAGGTTTTTAAGGGTGAAACCCTAGGAAGCTCACTAGTATATATAGACCCTTTCGGTGAAGGAAATCGGCACTCTTACATCTGAAGAAACCCTGGCCGATTTCTCACCCTCCTCTCTCTCTCTCTCTCTCTCTCTCTCTCTCTCTCTTATCATCCTCTTGCTAGTTGGTGTTTGTAAGCCATTAGAGGAGTGACATTTGTGACTCTAAGCTCCAAGGACAAGAAGATTCAAGCAAGCAATTCAAGGTATTCCTTTAGATCTGTTTTCATATGTTATGATTTGAATGTTTACACAAGAACTATCAATCAAAGTCTTGGATACATTACATGTTCAATTAGAGAAACGTAGATCCAAGCATTAGGGTTTGTATGTGCACATAGGAATGTTCTTATGGCTCAAACTCATCAGTGGTATCAGAGCCTTGACTGTTTTCTATGCATTGGTTGCTTGATTGTTGATTGCAAAATCGTTTTTTGTCCTTCTGCCTGATGAACTCGGCAAGTACCATAGTGTACTCGGCGAGTAGGCCTCAACTCGGCGAGTCCATTGTGCTACTCGGCGAGTTCGAGCGTCAGAAGGAGCTAGTTTCGGGATTTCTTGCTGTTTATCTTAAGGAAACTTGCCTTTATCTTTATGGGTCAATATAAATCCAATTTTAACATATATTTAAGTATATCCTTGACCTAACAAAATATATTTACCAATTAATTGAATAATAATTTCCTTATGTGATAATTGATTGATTATTTTAATTGAGTTGGTGAATTGTTTAAATAAATCAAATATGGATAATTGTGAAATTAAATGATTAATTTAAATTATTTGTTATTTGATCCCTTATGTTTTGAAAAGTTTAAAACTTGTCCTCAAGTTTTGAAATTTATGTTTTGTGATTAAAAGTTTAATTTAGACAATTTAAATTTCAAACCCTAGAATTTTACAAGTTTAAAATCCAACCTTATACTAATATAATATTACAAGATTAATATATATATATATATATATATATATATATATATATATATATATATATATATATATATATAATTAAAATGCTAGTCTTACCGTTAGTAGGCCTCATTCACGAAGCCGGTCTATAAGGTGGGTATAAGGTTGCGGCTTATAAAATGGCGCTTAATGGGTGTACACTCACACCCACCGCTTGCTTGATCAGTGGAGGGTCGTTAGCCGAACGGGTAGGATAGGGAAACTCTATCTCCTCATTAAAAGTATAATATTAAAATACAAAGTAACTACATGTTTTTCAAATTCGCAATCCTAGTTACTTTAGGAAAAGTGAATTGATGCAATCCCATGAAATTACACTTTGCACCCTTGCTAAGAAGTTAGTGGAGCGTGTGTGGTTTACCGGCACACTAATTGGTTCAAAGCAAAGGGGGCAAAGGGTGATTCATTGTTTATCATAGTTCGGTGGAGCGTGTGTGGTTTACCGGCATATCGAATAGGTGATTGTAACAATGAAAGCACCGTGTAGATTTGCATGGTTATTCACACCCACTTTGTGATCCTCGGCATCCCAGTCACAAATGAGAGGGGCATATCGAGATTTAAACATGCCATTGAAAAGTTCAATGAATCTCATCGAAACCTAGGAATTCTCAATTCATTTAGAACTTAAGGTTAGGTTTTCATGGTGGGGAATTAGTGAATCGTCATTCACTTACCTTCAAATTGTTTGCATGTTCGATTACGACATCCCTTTTCTAATGTGTAAATAATGTTGTTGGATCCTAGCCCTAATTTTTCATATTGGGTGATAATTAGGGATTCAAATTCTAATCAAACTTTGTCCTTTCTTTTGTAGATGTCGAACACAAACAACGCTGCTGCTAGCTCATTCACGCTAATGAGCCTTTGCCAAAAGGTGACTTTCGATGGAACGAACTTTAGCGAATGGATAAGATACATTCGCACGATTGCTCGCTACGAGGACAAGGAGTATGTCCTTGACGAGAAGCTCGAGAAGATCAATCCAGAAGTCGCTACTCCGGCTGAAATGATTGCTTTTGAGACTCATGAACGTGATGCAACGAAGGTTCATTGCATCATGATAGCCACAATGAACGCCGAATTCCAAAAGTCCTATGACGACATGTATCCGTACGAGATGCATCAAGACTTATTGGAGAGATATCATCAAAACGCGAGACAGGAACGTTACAAGATCTTCACTAACATGATCACTACTAAAATGGGACATGGAGATTCTCTAACCGTACACTTGCAAAAGATGCAAAGGTATGTTGATCGTCTTCGCAAGTTGAATGTTGACTTTGGGGAAGATTTGGCTATCGACATGGTACTTCATTCCTTGCCTCCATGTTACAACCAATTTTGGATGACCTACCACATGAACAAGGAAGAGGTCGCCCTAAGTAAACTCCAAGGTCTCCTAAGGGTTACTGAGAGCAACCTCAAGGACAAGTCTGTTGCACCAACTCCCAATCCACCCGCTGCTCCTGTTTTGGGTACTGGGCAAGGAAGGGGTAAGAAGAGGAAGGCTCCGTCTAAGAGCCACCGCAAGGGAAAGTCCCGAGATGGTTCCTCTTCTAGTGGGACCAAGGTTGATCCTGCTAAACCCAACCCTAACCCGAAGGAGGCATTCGACATTAGGGAAGATGACACATGTGAGTCTTCTTTGCTTGGAAAGATGACCAAGTCACCCTTCACTGGTACGTGTGAAAGGGGTGAGGGTTTGTTGGATCTCATACATACCGATGTATGTGGACCCTTTAGATCTGCCACAAAGGATGCAAACCGCTTCTATGTGACTTTCACCGATGATTATAGTAGATATGGGTATATTTACTTAATCAAGCACAAGTCTGAAACGTTTGAAAAGTTCAAGGAATTCAAACATGAAGTGGAGAATCAATTGGGCAGGAAAATCAATATGCTTCGATCTGATCGAGGAGGAGAGTACCTAAGTCTTGAATTCCACGACTATCTCAAAGAATG
Organism: Lactuca sativa; assembly: GCF_002870075.4. Taxonomy (NCBI): domain Eukaryota; kingdom Viridiplantae; phylum Streptophyta; class Magnoliopsida; order Asterales; family Asteraceae; genus Lactuca; species Lactuca sativa. The sequence goes on from NC_056623.2 coordinate 169,332,930, forward strand.
AGAAATAGTTTCGCAATTGACGCCACCTAGGACACCGCAGTTGAATGGTGTGGCAGAAAGGCGTAATCGAACCTTATTGGACATGGTTCGTTCTATGATGAGTCGTGATTCACTACCTATCTCATTCTGGGGGTATGCCTTAGAGACTGCCGCCCATATCCTTAACCGAGTCCCTACAAAGAAGGTTGCCAAAACACCTCACGAGATATGGACAGGGAAAGCTCCCTCGTTGGCACATATCAAGGTTTGGGGTTGCGAGGCTTTCGTAAGACGAGATACTCACAACAAGCTCAAACCTCGTAGTGAGCGATGTATTTTTATCGGCTACTCGCAGAAATCCTTTGGATATCTCTTTTATAGACCGAATGACAACGTTGTCTTTGTTACAAGGAGAGGGGTTTTCCGAGAGCGAGAACTCATAAGCCAAGGAGATGGTGGGAGGCAGGTCGTGCTTGAAGAGATTCAAGAATCTAGTGATGAAGGAATCTCCACCGCTGGCGCTCAACCCGAGGAGGAAACTTCGGTTGAACCAATTGACGATTCCTTACCTCTTAGACGTTCCGAAAGAGTTAGAGTTCAACCCCAGTTTTATGGTTTTCATATTACTACCGAAGGGGACACGTATATTAGTGATGGTACACTAATAAATTTAGATGAACCTAATAGCTATAAGGAAGCCATGGCAAGCCCGAAGTCTGCAAAATGGAAAGAGGCAATGGACAGCGAGATTCAATCCATGTATGACAACCAAGTTTGGAATTTGGTTGATAATGTGCCTGGACGTAAGACCGTTGGGTGCAAATGGATCTTCAAGAAGAAGAACGACGTGGATGGAAATGTACACACATATAAGGCACGATTGGTTGTGAAGGGCTTTACTCAAACTCCCGGAGTTGACTATGATGAGACCTTCTCACTAGTTGCGAAATAAAGTCTATTAGGGTGATGCTAGCCATTGCTGCATTTCATGATTATGAGATATGGCAGATGGATGTCAAGACCGCTTTCCTTAATGGAAAGTTGGCTGAGGATGTTTACATGGCTCAGCCAGAGGGTTTTGTCGATACGAAGCATCCCAATAGAGTATACAAGCTTGAGAAGTCCATTTATGGGCTTAAGCAAGTGTCTCGCAGATGGAATCTTTGCTTCGATGAAAAATTCAAAGAGTTTAGATTTGTACCAAGCGAAGATGAATCATGTGTATATGTCAAAGCCAGTGGGAGTATAGTTAGCTTCCTCATTTTGTATGTCGATGACATACTGCTCATAGGAAATGACGTCCTGACACTGCAGGAGGTTAAGTCCTGGCTCGGGAAGTGCTTCGCTATGAAGGACCTCGGAGAGGCTTCCTATATTTTTGGAATAAGGATAGTGAGAGAACGAAGTAAGAGACTAATAGGACTTAGTCAGAACACTTACTTAGATAAAGTACTAAAACGTTTTAGTATGGAAAATTCGAAGAAGGGAGAATTACCAATACAAAGTAATGCCAAGTTGAGTAAGACTCAAAGTCCGAGTACCGAAGCCGAGATAGCAGAAATGAGTCGAGTACCATACGCTTCCGCAGTTTGCTCAATCATGTATGCTATGACTTGTACTCGCCCTGATGTAGCCTTTGCTTTGAGCATGGTCAGTAGATATCAAGGGAACCCTGGCAGAGCCCATTGGATTGCGGTCAAGAATCTCCTTAAGTACCTTTAGAGGACCAAGGAATGGTTTTTAGTCCTCGGGGGGTGTGATGACTTAAAGGTACGAGGGTATAGTGACCCAGCTTCCAGACCGACAGGGACAACTACCGTTCGCAGTCGGGCTGGGTCTTTACCCTTAATGGAGGAGCAGTAACTTGGAAAAGTTCCAAGCAGGAAACCGTAGGTGATTCAACGTGCGAATCAGAGTACATTGCAGCGAGCGAAGCGTCGAATGAGGCAATATGGTTGAAGAACTTCATCGGTGATCTTGGAGTTGTACCTGCCATAAAGGAGCTTATGGAAATTTTCTGTGATAATGAAGGAGCGGTTGCCTTGACCAAGGAACCAAGGGATCATGGTAGATCTCGACATATCGACAGAAAATATCACTTTATTAGACATCAAGTAGAAGAAGGACACCTCGTGGTTAAGAGGATATAATCAGAAGATAACCCAGTAGATCCGCTTACGAAGGGACTGAGTAGGGTTAAGCATTTGCAGCATGCTAGGAGTATTGGGCTGAAGGATGATATTAGTTTAGATTAGATAGTTTTAGAAACTTGTAATAGATAAATGTAATTGACATTTGATGATTAAATAAAGGAGTATTATTGATGAGTAAAGTTACTGTCATATGTTAATTGTTTAACTATTGTTTCACTTCGCATGTTTTGACTTCCTGAAAAATTGAGTTAGTAAGAATAATCGAATTATTCAAACAATCCACAATCATTCATATGTTGGAAGTAGGTTTGAATGAAGATTGTCATGAATTGGTATGTAGATTGTCTAAATGGTATTAGACATAGCAAAGGGTTGCTACAACGTTCATGAGTGCTTACGAATTACTTTTGAGCATTGGAACAAACCCGCACTTGTTGGAATCACTTTAAAGTGTATATATATATATATATATATATATATATATATATATATATATATATATATATATATATATATTGTAAGTGATCGCAAGATGATAATATCATATGGTCTTAAAACCTAGATATATGGTTTGTTATTTGTTAATTGGTTGTACATTGATGATGCGAAACCGCATCAGTAAATTGATGTTATAAAACGCATTGTTGTGTATAATTGGTTAGTGAATAAGTAAATGCATATAAGTCGAAGTTTATCTGTTACTTTTATCCTAATAGGGTAAAAGTGATATCTCGGCCGCTCGATGATTTGATTTGACTTATGTGCCAGGCCCGGTCAGAACTGAATTGATGTGTTTGATTAAGTTCTATGTCGAATAAATCTGAGATCGAGAAACTAAACGCTGGACAATGATTATGTCTGCGTGATGTCTGAACAAAGGACTATACAATCCCTTATCTAAAGGACAGGACTAATAAGATCAGAGTTTGACAACATCTTTGAGAGCTACGATTGCGAATCAGATTGTGCTTGTATATATAGTTACTAGACTTATCCAAGTGGGAGACTGTTGGAATAGTGTCTAAGGCTGTAACTATATTTGGCAAGTATTTGACCCGGTTGTGCATGGTCCTTTTGGGTTGCCTTCACCATAGCAACTTGATAGGGTGATTTATAATGAGAGAAGTAATATTATTAATATATTATGAGAATAATAAAATTAATAATAATATTGTTATTTGATTAATATAAGTCATAAATTAATTAGGGATTAATTTGGTGAATTAAGGAGATTAATTGAATAAAGGGGCATAAACTATCAATTGTATTATAGTTGTATTTTGGGCTGTCATTCCTTATGGATAAGGGGTGGATGATTTTAGGTTTTGGAAGAGCCTAGAAATCGCCCAAGGCTTACAATTAAGGAGATTGGATTGTTTAGGGCCAAAGTTATCCAATCAGGGTTTTAAGGGTGAAACCCTAGGAAGCTCACTAGTATATATAGACCCTTTCGGTGAAGGAAATCGGCACTCTTACATCTGAAGAAACCCTGGCCGATTTCTCACCCTCCTCTCTCTCTCTCTCTCTCTTATCATCCTCTTACTAGTTGGTGTTTGTAAGCCATTAGAGGAGTGACATTTGTGACTCTAAGCTCCAAGGACAAGAAGATTCAAGCAAGCAATTCAAGGTATTCCTTTAGATCTGTTTTCATATGTTATGATTTAAATGTTTACACAAGATCTATCAATCAAAGTCTTGGATACATTGCATGTTCAATTAGAGAAACCTAGATCCAAGCATTAGGGTTTGTATGTGCACATAGGAATGTTCTTATGGCTCAAACCCATCAGCTTTGGCTACAGGGGTAGCTCCTGGGACCAAATCGATTCCGAATTCAACTTGTCGTGCAAGGGGTACGCCTGGAAGGTCTTCTAGGAACATGTCGGGAAAGTTACAAACCTCTGGGATGTCTTTGATGTCCTACATTTCTTGCTTCTTATCTACCACGTGGGCTAAGAAGGCGTGGTATTCCTTTCGGAGTTACTTTTGAGCCTTAACGCAAGAAAAGATTTGTAGGTTTGTACTGGGTTTATCGTCGTAGAAAAGAAAGGTTTCGCCATTTGGCAGATTAAGGCGGACGACTCTTTTGTAACATAAAATGTCGGCACGATTAGAACCTAACCAATCCATTCCAATGATGATATCGAAACTTTTATTTGTGACCGGCATTAGGTCGATTTGGAACGAATGGTTGTCTGTCGTGAGGGTACACCCTGCGTAAATATCATTAGTGCGTTCTGCCTTCCCGTTTTCCATTTCTACGATGTATGAATCTTTTAGTGACTGTAGATTTAGTTTAATTAAATGTTTGTATTGGTGGCTCACGAAACTCCTCTCTGCCCCACTATCAAAAAGTATGCATGCATAAGAGTTATTGAGGAGGAACGTACCGGTAACCACCGTGGGGTCCTTGATTGCTTCTCCGTGCCCTAAAGCTAGGATTCTTCCTGCACCCCCAGCATTGGCATTTTGTGCCTTTGGGTAGTTTCTTTTGAAGTGCCCTGTCTCTCCACAGCCGTAACAGGTTTGGCTTGCTCCAGTGTTGGCGACTGGGTCGCCTTGAGTGATGGATTGGGCTGGCACTTTACAGAATTGAGCAGTGCGCCCCTTCTTGTTGCAATTACTGCAATGCATTTCCCGACAAGCACCGGTGTGGTGGAAGTTGCACTTGGGAAGAGTTCCAGTGTATTGCCTCCATGGTCCCAGAGTGGATGGAGTAGTGGCAGCATGGATGGTAACAGTTTGTTGCTTCTTGGCGGCGTCCTGCGTCGGTTGCTTCTTTCGATTGTTCCAGAACATCCACTTGTTACTTCCTCCTTTGGTTTGATCAGAGGTGGTTGTAACACTGACATGGCTAGCCCGATGATCGATGACTTGTTGCCCCAACTCCTTGACATTGTCAAAGGTGGTTGGTTTTGAAGCCAACACACTATTTTGAATTTGGGAAGATAGTCCCCAAAGATATCGTTCCACCTTCTTGTCTTCCGGAGTGACCATCGCGAGACAAAGGAGTGCCAGATAGTTGAACCAGGCAGTATAGGATTCAAGGTCAGAGCCCGTCATCTTGAGGTTCCATAGTTGTTGCTCTAGTTTTTGTACTTCGCCCCTCGGGCAATACTCCTTTAGCATCAAGGCTTTCAAATCTTCCCAGCTTATAGAGTTAGCCACTGCGGGAATAAGTGACTTAACTCGTCCATTCCACCAAGTGAGAGCTCTACCGGTGAAAGTGAATGCCGCATACTTGACTTTGCTCGTTTCGGGACAAGCACAGATTTCGAAGACTGCTTCGGTTCTCTCGAACCATTGCATTAGCGCGATGACGCCCCCGCTTCCATTGAAAGAATCGGGTTTGCCATTCGTGAAGTCTATGTAAGAACACTCTTTTGTACGCCCCGTACTGTCCCCATGGTTAGAGTGTGTTGCACCAGATCCAGAACCACCAGCACCGTTTGTACCTATCTGCGACATTGTGGCCGCCACGGCTGCTGTTACTGCAGCCTGGAACATCACGGATTCAAATTGCGGAGGTGGTGGCGGAGGAGGTGGTGGTGCTGTGCTACCAGAAGGTATGGGTCTTTTCCTTGGTGGCATAGTTCTGTCATAAATTTTCAAGGATGAAAAGTAGGTGAGTCTTCAATAGTAAGGACGAGTCGGTTACTATCTGAGGTACATTATCAGTATCATGACCCAACATTATTGTATTTGTAAGTCATTTCATAAATAAAGTCCATACTTATAAACTTAAGAATTTAATAATAGTGTCTCAACCGAACATTCGTGTTCTGCTCTGTGCCTGATCCACTCCTAAAATTTACTCAACGTACGCCACTTGTATGTAATTGAGTTTAGATAAACTGTTGAACCTAATGAGTCTATCCTAAGTCCACAACAAAACGAGGAACAGGACCCAAGGCGGATTCACCATTTCTAAGTCGATCATCGCTTAATTACACATAACTTCGAGGTACACCTTAAAAATTTTAGAGTTATCATTTGCAAATCGTTTGTGCTATCAAGTTATGAGATCCAATGCCAAACATCCAATAAAATGCAAGTTAATTTCATTGATATAACTTAGTACATGTTGCTTAATAAAATCTGACCTCGTTGGAGGTCTACATTACATCCATGTAGAAGAAATTTTGACAGCATAACGACCCCTCGAATAGTGTAATCACTTAGACGCAGGGTCGAACCTACTTGCAAGAAAGAGTAGCACCAACGCATACTCGAAATCCTAGTTTTATAACAAAATGTGAGCAGTGTAAGCACTACACGAGGCGGGTGGCATCTGGTTCGTGGTGGCCTTGAGATGAGGTCGAGGCTCCCTGAAGCACCGCAATCCGGCGTTCAGCCGCGATCACTCTCTCCTCGAGAGCTGTGTGTCTCACCTGGTATTCCCTTACCTCCACTCGAGCGGTGGTAAGGTCCTTGATAAGTTGGTCCACGGGATAGAAGTCCCTTTCCAACTCCCTGGTGCGTGCATTGGTGGCTTCTGTAGCAGCATTGAGATTCCGAACTTGATCTGCCATTTCCCAATTCTGGTTCCTCAGATTCGTGATATGCTGGACCATGACAGGGAGGGCTCTATCAGCCGGTTCCCCGTGGCTGAGGTCGTAGTAACCCCGTTGATCGCCATATGGTGATCGTTGGTGTTGTTGTCGGCTCCACCTCTCGATCACTGTTGCCCAACGGGGCTCATGCCCGTTGTAGCCGAAACGGTTCGCAGGCACCCTGGCAATGTAAGGAGGGTTGATGACTTCTTCCTCTGGTTCCTATTCTTCTTCTTTTTCCTTTTCGGGTTCTTCTTCTTCGTCCTCCATTTCTTCTTCCTCCTCGGGTTCTTCTTCTTCGTCAACCTCTTCAGGGTATTCCTCAAGATCCTGCTCGATCATTTCCTCGGGTTCTGCTCGAGCCATCCAGCGTTTCCCTCATTAGGGAAGTAAGGGTCTCCAGGTAGATGGAATCTCGCCATGTCGTCTGTACGAGAATAGGGGTGTAAGAGATATGAAATGAATCTAAAATGTCGAGTTATAAAGTTACAAAATACTCCTATAATACTTTTAAATGTTATGTTTGGTTTTTAGCGCATGCGTTATAGGGTGGTGTTAGGTTGTTCGATTTTTTGCCCACGACGACTATCCCCTAATTTATGCAAGTAGCTTCTCGGACAGATATAGTTGATCAGGCTATATCCATCCCAGACTTAACCACATATCTCAAGGCATACTCGTAATGTACAACTCCTCCTCTTTTACTTTATGTTATTCCTAGTTATGACACTATGCGAGCATGTATGCATGTACTTATACTTTTAACAAGAAACTGTTTATTTTCTAAAAGTATAGTCATTTGAAAATGTTTAATCAGAGACTTTAAGTCCCAAATGCGTTTATAGTTTGTATATCTTATGTGGTTCGATATACTTAGTTCACTATAAACATTGCTCTGATAACAATCTGTCACATCCCCAAACCTAGGATGGCGGAAACATCCGGGAGTGGAGGACTTCATGTATAGTATCATAACAACGAATATAATAGTGCTAAAGTATAGACAGCCAACATAAATATAATTAAAAAAGTTACATCATAGTATATGTTTACATGTTTCTGAATAAATTACATTATGTTGACAAAAATACAATGTTTGACGCCTTAGCGTTCCATCCTCAAAAGCGGCCAATTACCTGCTTATAGATTCCCTGAGAATACAAGTAGTTTTGAAAAAGTGTCAACCATTAAGTTGGTGAGTTCATAAGCTTTTAAAATCCTTTTCTTGTAAAAGTGATGTTTGTTCAACAAAAATCCAATATTTTCCTTATGTAATGCATTGTAGTCTTAAAAGTCAAGACCGAAATGTACAAGTATTTTACCATGCTTAAAGAAATTTATGCAAGTTTAAATCGACATAAACTCGCTAAATTTAGAAGTAAAACCCGTAAATCTTATGTTTTGTTAATACCCCATGTGAGTTATTATAACAATACTATGACACAGATGGCTTCGTAATACGACGTTCTTCAGGCGTCGCAAGTTAAATGACACTTGTCACCCCAGACCTGCCGGTCTAGCTGTTTCATGCAGCTTAGGTGTGGTTTTGTCAGACCCAATGTAGATCTATATACAACTATCATGTTCTCCCTACAAGAGACTCTCATTACAATTTACAGGACTTTTGATTTCGTTACTTTGGAAGTAACGCGAAGCGAATGTCTCACAAATTTATTCATTAACAGATTTACGTGAACTGAAAACCTTGGGTAATGAGTTTGAAATGTAAATGAAACATAAACTATACCTATTATAGTTTATCATAATCGTTTATAATGTAAAAGAAACATAAACTATACTACCATAGTTTATCAAATGTTTGTATACAATGGATGTAAACTATGTTTATAACCATTAATTAATTACCATACTTATGAAGGTAAAAATTCATTTGTTTTCTGATGTATGTCTATTTATCAAGACGAAATGACATATAATGTAATAACATATATTCACATAATGATACACACCTTGCTCAACAAGTTACAAGGTGTAAATGAATTTGATAACAGTTTTCTAGTGTTAACATTTCTATTCCTGTTCTTAGACGATTTATAGAAAAATCATCAAAGATCCAAATCAGAATCCGTAAATTCTGAGAGTTTGGAAAATGTATCTAGTTTGTTCATATATTTTATTATGATTTTTAGCGACCTCCAACTTGTGTGAAAAAAGTCCATATTCACAGACTGGTCCGGATTTGTTCTTGAACTGATATGCAGTTTTGTAAAAATCACCATAAATTGTTGAAAAATCGTATAGAGATGTGCAAGTAGTCATTTTAAAGGTACGAACCTGAAATATTTTCACCTAATACATTTTTGAAAACTAAAATGTTTAAATTGACCAAAACAGTCCGTGAATGGAGTAAAACTTTTCTGATGAAAGCTGTTGGATGAGTTTAGTTGTGTTCTTCGTGTTTTAACTTGTATTCCCTCCCCCCCCCCCCCCCCTTAAAACTTAAGAAAAACATGAAAATATATGGGTATGAACTCACCTTGTGTGGTTTCAGTGAATGGATGATGAAGAAAGGAAGTGTTCCACTCAAGAACACTTTAGATGATGCTTGAAGATTCGAAGATCTAACATAAATATGATGATATTTATGTAAGGAACTCATCATTTGAGTGAAGGAGTGTAAGGAAATAAAGTGTGGGAAGAGATTTACTTACCAAAGGTGTGTGAAGAGCTTAAGATCAGTCTTGAATCTTGAATTCTTGGTGAGAGGAAGTGAGAGAGAATGGGTTTTGCTTTTTGGTGAAAAGTGAGTGAAATGGGAGGAAAGGTAAGGATCCTTCTAGCCTTTGATCAAAATTATGGATGGAAATGAGTGTAAAAAGGACAAGGATTGACTAGGTATGGTTGAATAGTGACTGGGAATGATCATGGAGTAAGTATGGGAGGTAACTTGTGTCCTTGCCCAAAGGATAAGTCAACACTCCACCTAAATATATTACCCACTATATTTTAATCTTAGATAATGATTACCCTCAAAATGTGATTAGATTATGGAAATAGAGGGCCTTATATGTCAAAATATAAGTTTGGTCAAAAATCTCGCGTTAAAATCATGAAAAACGGGCCTAAAACAAAGTCGTGGTCAAAAACCAGGAAGAAAGGGCTTTACAGCGAAGTTACTCGGATAAGGGCTGAAGGTTCAGTCCCTGCTGCTGTTGGGCCGAAGGCGAACTAGGCCGAAATGGTCCGAAATGGTGTGAATGTATAAGGAGCAAAGGCGAAGGGGGAGGTTCGGTCCGAAGGGACCTTCGGGTTCAGCTCGCAGGCAGCTTCGGGTTCGGTCCGTCGTAGTTCGGTTCCCAGCTCCGTCGGTCCTAAGAGGCTCGGTTCCTTAGGAAGGGTTCGGTTCTAGAGAGGCTTCGGTCCTAATAGGCTATTTTTCAAGAAATCTTCCCGTTGTAGGTGGTTTTTGACTAGGTCAAGGGTCGGGATGACCCGGATGCTTATAAAAAGTTTAAAGGGATTTGAGAGAGATTTCGGAGAGATTTGTATTAATAAAAAGAGATTGAAGTAGGCTTTGCTTGTGACCTTTTTAAGTGTTTGGCTTCGTAACGCAAGGTCCATAAACCTCGTTAAGCCATGTTTAAGGATCTTACACACCCCCGAAGGGTATGCAGTAGTGTTTTATCGTATTGCTACATCACTTACCCCGATTAGGGTTCAAGAATCCTAAACATACAAACTTTTCAAGTGATGAATTTTTATTAAAATAGCGAGTCGTACAACAATCACATAACTTAAACCCTAGTATACAAGGGTTAGTTGAGTTGACCGGTTTGACTTGCTGACTTTATTTGACTTTGACTTGACTCGGATTTGACGGTTGTCACAGCTAACTCTAATGATATTAATCAATCCTTTATAATCTACTAGTGAAAGCGTTTCCTCGGAATCATTTTCATGAAGTAGAGAGAAACCTCTTACCACTTAGACTTTATGGTGTATGTGTTCCTATCCATGTTGATTTTTTATTTCTAACCACTATCATAAGACAAGGTTTATGACAAACACTAACTCATATGGACTAAACTTGCTTTATCTTAACTTCTTGTCATCCAGTAGCACAAGGGCCTACCAGTGCTTCCAAGTTATTAAGCAACTAACCCATACAGATCAGTGTACTTTCACTGATCAAGGTGCTTTGCCATATGCATTTAAATGAAAACCATAGAACTCATAAGCATTGCCAACTCAACTGGAATGGGCACAAAAATAAGAATATGTCAACACGATAGGTTATCAACCTCAGTTCATGCGCTAGTGATTACTAATAGGTTTATTCTCGATTGTCTTCCTGAAACTTTTTTAAGATCAACAAGACTCTCACTGACTTCTTGAGATATAAGATTCTCTGTCAAAGAACATTCCTCGACAAACAAATATTCAAGAGTTAGTGTGGGTTCTTATCAAGAAAACACTTCATATAATTGGTCTTAGTTGGTCTTTGTTTTAACCAAAACATCACAAGTTCCAATTTCAAATGTGCTAGAGCAAGAAAACATTTCTACTCCACATTTCATGAGGTGTTATAAACCTACTTAGAACATGTTACTCAAGTTACAACTTGGAGTAACTAGAGTATGATTCTAAAACTTGATTTTGGAATGAAGTATGACTCATCTTCTTGATTTAACCATTTCAACAATGCATGATTCCTCTTCCTATTCATATAAATGCACTAAGGTGTTCTTATAGGATTAATAGTGACATGGTTCCATAATCCTTAGGATGATCATAAAACATGATACTAAAGTACTTTTCTTTCCTTTTAGATGCGATAAACTTTTATCTTTCTGCCCAATGGATTCTTCTTAATCGTTCTGCTATACCTTGAAACTTTTCAAGGTATCAGAATTATACTTAATCTTATAAGCATACCCATATTTACTGAACCATTAGTAAATTATGACGAATAGCCTTATCATCCTTTGTGGTGGATCTGACCAGTTCACATCAATGTGTACTAGATCTTTAATCCTTCACTTGACTCACATATACATGTGAACAAGGAATTAGTCTTAATTTACCAAAGATCAAGATTCTCATACATCACATACTTCAAATCGCATGATTCCAAGTTTCTGCCCAATTGAAATTTGGGTGATGAGAATCCTTCCTCACTTGGTAATTACGACATTACCACAAGCGATATAAGTAAGAATCAAATCCATCATTCCTAATAATAGAAATATAAACACCAATTTTCATAAATGCCATTGCAAGTAATCATAAAGCAAATAAGATAAAAACAAATTTTACTTAATTGGTAATGTGTGGAAATTATGTCCTTACAATGCAAATACATATGAAAACTATGTTTCTAAATATTCTTAAGCAACCTATTAATCTATCATAACTCCTAAGCAGCAGCTCAAAAATATGATCATCGAACTATGCAACAAAAATCCATTTCTCACGATCAGACTCAGATTACTCCTCTTTTAAGCTTCCTTTTTTCTCTGCGATCCTACAAAACATCAAAATGTGATTATCACATCATGTAATAAAATCTATAAATAGGAACTTAACAGATTTAGATAGTGGATGTACCTGAAGTAGAGACGTACAATTTGACTTCACTATCTCTAAGATCTCGCAGGTAGTTTGGGCAGCTTCGCTTCCAATGTCCCTTCAATTGGCAGTAGAAACAGATGGATTCTTTTGTATCGGCACATGGAACTATCTCAGAACTGGCCTTTCTCTTATGATCAAACTTTTTGACCTTGGCCGATTTCTTTTCCTTAGGAGGAGAAACCATTTCTGGACTATCACTGTTGCCATCACCAACGTCCATGGAACTTTGGGAGATTGATCCTTCAAAAAAATTTGCTTGATTAGTGTGCCAACACATTTTTACTTCAGCAACAATAAGCAAATATGTCATATCAATAAGGGTCACATTGTTTTCAGTCATATAGTAGTCTTTAACAAACTGACTATATGACTCAGGAAGTGAGCGAAGAACCATGTAAATAGCCAGCTCCTCTAGGAATACGACACCCAACATTCCCAATCTGTCAATGTGCAACTTAATGTTTAGAACATATGCACACACATAATTTCCATCTAGGTGTTTGCACGCCAATTAGGCTTGAGTAATCTTGAAGTTTTCAACTTGAGGAAATTGTGGGTCAGGGAGAATCACTGGAGGAGGTGGAGGAAGAAAAGTATGATTTTCAGTTCCACCAATGCACGAAGAAGGGATCCTTTCACCTTGTTTGACACGTGGAAGATCATTTTCAGACGGGAAGCTTTTTCCAAAAGGATGAGGAAGACCACAGTTGTCTGAACCCGACATCTATAAAAGGGAGAAAATTCAAGTTAGTTGATGTAAATCCTTAAAATAACACCCAAATGAAATATTAAGGGTAGGACCCAACACAATAATTCACAATTCAGAAGAGGGATGTCGTAATCCATTTGTAAATTATTTGAAGGTAGGTAAATGACGATTTACCAATTCCACCACGAAAATGAAATTTTAACGAATTAGGTTTTAGATGAAATTCCTAGATCTTTTGAGATTTATTGAACTTTTCAATGGCATGTTAAATCTCGATTATGCTCTCACTTTGTGACTGGGATGTCGTGGATCACAAATGAGATATGAATAACCATGCAAATTAGCTTGGTCCCATATTAGTGTGTCGGTTAACCACACACACTCCCCTAACGACTAATAAGGTGTCATGTGAAATTTCATGGGTTTGCAGCAAATTCACATTTTTCCTAAAGTAACTAAGAATGGGAATTTTTATAAAAGCATTTAGTTACTTTACAATTCAATATACTTTTAATGAGATTTTAGCGTCCTATCATACCCGCTCGGCTAACGACCATCCACTAGTCAAGATTGCGGTGGGTAAGAATGGATACCCAATGACGGTCATTTTATAGGTCGTTTCCTTAAACATTCCTTATAGACCAGCTCCGTGAATGAGACCTACTAACGGTAAGACTGGCTTTTCTTATACATATATAATATTAGACTTTTAATTTGATATATTATAAGGGTGTATTCTAAACTTTTAAAATATTAAGGCTTAATCTTTTAATAAATTAAACTTTTAATTTAATTAAATTTAAACCACACATGGATTTATTAATTGTCTTTTAATTAATCTATTAATTAAATTATTAATAAAATCAACAAAGATATCTTCTAGGGTTTTCCATTTAAAATTTCAAAATTAAATTTTTAGTTCCAAATTTGAATTATAAAACCAAAAAGGGTGTATTTTAAAACTTTTTAAAATACTAGGTTAAATTTTAAATAGGAAATTAATCTTATCATTAACCAAATTTAACCAAATCTTTTAATTATGATAAGGATATCATATTACCTTTCAGAAAATTCAGTTTTACGCATTAAAAAACGAATTAAGGCAATTATCCTAATCAAACGAAGATATCAAAATCGAAAAATCAGGGATCTGACAAGTCAACTCGTCGAGTTAGGAAATGGACTCGTCGAGTTCCTACATGAACTCGTCGAGTTCAATGATCACATAGAAAAATTGATTTTGTTTCTGCCTTGGATAGTTCACTATTGCACCAATTCAATTGAAAAACATACTAGGCTCTGATACCACTAATGGGTTGTGAGCATATCTACATTTATATGTGATCATGCAACCCTAATTGCTTTGGTTCTAAGTTTTTCATTAATTGAACATGCAAATTGATTTCCAAAGCAATAACCCTATAAACTTGCATTAAATTCGAAATTCATGAAGAAATTAGGGTTATAAGATTACTTTACTTGTTATGTAGTAATAGCAAGAGCAATCTTACAGATCCTTGACTCTTGAAAGCATAGTGCCCCAATTGTTGCACCTCTAATGGTTCACAAACACCCAATGCAATAGGATGAGAGGAGAGACAAGGAAAATCGGTTGGGGTTGGTAATATAATGCACAGGCCGAAATTCCAAGGTTTTGGAAGGCTTTATATATGGCTTGTTTGCTTAATCTTAAAGCTGGACTTGAATCAAGAAACCCTAGTTCTCATCGAAAGCCCTAAGCAACCCATGGACCTCCTTAAGGAAGCCTTGGACGAAATCTTATAGGGCCACCCTATAAATTTCATCCACTCATTTCCAAGGAGTCCTTAAGCCTAATTTCACAACTATTAATGATTTGCAAAATAGCCCCTCCATTATTAATCAATTCCTTTAGTCCCAAAATTAATCCCAGACTAATTTTTGATTAATTAATAATTAATAATATGATTTCCAAATAATATATTAATCTTGTAATATATTAATACAATCATTTTGAGTACCAATTTACTATTTTAAATAATAAATTTACTCTCTCTCCACTAGTCATCCTGTCAAGTTGCATGAGTGAAGGCAACCCAAAAGGACCATGCTACAATCAAATCAAGTTCACGCCAATTATAGTTATGGGCTTAGACACCAAATCCAACAGGTATTTGGATTGATCCGACCCGGGTTTTAACAACAAATCTATAAAATTTTGGAAGTTTTGTCGAGCTAGTTACATATTATTGGGATCTATTTAGCTTCAATCGAAGTGTGGGATCTTGTATCGGTCATTCATGAGGACGTTTCTGCTAACAATTGAGGTTCGTCATTTCGTTAGATCTGCTGGTACCTTGCCCTTTGGGTAAGGTTGTGAGGAAGAAGGAATGTAGTAGATCCAAGGTTGGCTATGTGTCTCCCCTTGGGGGTGTACATTGTGGTAGTGCCTCGATTACGGTCACTAGGTAGTGTATATGGACTAAGTGTGATGGCATGAGATCATTTGATTCAGATTATTGGCATGGTTCTTATTTGGTTTATAGTTTTTGAATTGGAACGAGAGTACGACCGCCTATCTCATTCTTTAGTTGTTTGTGACCATGTTTTCATCTGAATTTTCATTGGTAACAGCATGTACTATGAAAGGAATTGTTTGTGATAAAAAGGTATGTCCCATGTCGTGTTCGGTTAGCGTTAAGGGGGATGTTGATTAGATTCCTACAATTCAGTGAATTGGTGGTTGAGTATCTTTAGGTCCCTGTGGTGCTGGTCGTGAATCTTCAGGACAGTGGTAGAATAGCGACGAGATTGGCATAGTACCATGAGCTTATTGTTCTAGTGGATAGAGGGTGCCACGATGTATCGTGGACCAGTGGTTGTATGATTCATATGGGTGGAAACCGGTAGTCATTTAATTGAGAGTATTAGGTCTCAGATTGTTAGTTTTGGTGGCATGTTTGGGTGTTATTGCGTGGTTAGGAATCGGGAGACGCAGTGACCAGTTGGCTTGGATCGCATGGACAGTAAAAGGTCTTTGGGAGTATTAATTGTGCATTAGAAGTCTCTTGTTGAATGTTTAAATTATGAACTCTGTTTACTTTCGGGCAGTTTGGTAGGATTTTGGTTACTGATGTTGAGTATCGGTTCTGAAATCTCGAGTCATGAAGTTCGTTATAATTGTCCCGAGTGATTTTTTTAGGTGGATATACATCTGAGCTAATGGGGGACTTGGATGAAGCGCGAGATTCTTGTATTGACCATCATTACGCTCATGGGAGCAGTGGGTTAGAGATGAATTTTTAGGTTTTTGGGCACAACTTTTGGTTTTGAATTTGTTGAAATTCGCGATCGGCATGTTTTAAGTATTTCTTTCTACATGATTTAGTGGTATTCCTAGTCAGGGAACTAGGGGTATGTACAATGAATGGATGGTCATCAGACTTAAAGTATGGTTTCTTAAGTTTAGACTGATGGGTGCTCAATTCCGGGAAGTATATTGATGGAATTGGTTTGTAGTTATAGTTTTGAGAGTTTCTGGTTTGACTGGTTCTCACTGGAAATTGGGTCTTCAGTTAGAGAGAGAAAGATAGTTGTTCGGTTGAATATCTTCAAGTTTTTGGGTTGTTTGTTGGTAACTATCGGTTTTCGTGGTCTCTCGAGTTATATTTGTAAGATGCATTGATTTCGAAGTGATTAAAGGAAGCTTATGGAATGTGTTGGCATTGTTTTCAGAGATCCTAACAAAGACGGATTTCGAGGACGAAATCAAGTTTAACTAGGGGAAAGTTGTAACATCCTGTTTCGAAAAGCTTCTTATCTCGGGATTATCAGCAATAAATGGATCAAGTAAAGGCCTTGTGCTTCAATGGAATGGGGTTTAGACCTTATTGGATGATGATTATGCTGGATAAGTGATTAAAGCCTTGGTTTGTGTCTTGGAGTCAAAGGGTAAAATTGAAAGAGTGATTTTTCAGACTTCTTTTATGAATTAATGATTTTAGTTCGATGTGTTTTAAGTCAAAATTAATCAGATAGGGTTGTGGTTTGTTGTATATAGTGTCTACGTCCATAACTATATTTGGTATGTACTTGACAAGACCCGGCATGGTCCATTTGGGTTGCTCTTCACCCGAACAATTTATGGATAATCTTTTGAGAATAGTATAACCTATGATTTATTAATATATTATAAGTTCTAATATATTAATATAAAATCATATTATTTAATTAGTATTGATCTATAATTAATCTAGGATTAATTTAGAGATCAAAAGTATTACTAATTAAATATGGGCTCCTATATTTATATAGTGTGGGCTAATGCTTATTTGGAATGGGCTAGGCTTGCTTGGAAAGCCCATGGATACTCCATGGAGCTTTAACCCATGGATCTCATGGAAATGAAAAGACATGGGTATTAGGGTTTACATGGATGTAACCCTAATCCACCACACCATATAAAGGAGGCTTTGGTTCTTGAAATCACACTAGTGGTGGTGAGTAAAGTAAGAGGGCCGATTTCAAGATAGTTGTGACTATTCTCTCAAGGTTCCAAAGTTTGTGGTGATTTGTGATTTCCATTTGAGGCATCCACACTATTGGTGATAGGCTCTAAAACTCCAAGCAATCAACTACAACTACAAGGTAAGTAATTCTACTAGCTTTATTTGATTCAAGTTCCCCATGCCATGCTAGATAGGATAAGAACCTTGGTAAAATAATTATTTGCATGTATCTTAGTCAAACTTAGATCCAAGGTTTCTAGGGTTGCATGTACACCATAGGAGTGTTAGAATGCTCAAAACCCATCAGTGGTATCAGAGCCTGGGCTTGTTTGTTTGATACTTGATGCAAAATAGTGAAAAAGTCGATTTTCTTGTTGTCTGCATGATGAACTCGCTGAGTCCATGGGGGGACTCGCCGAGTCCATGACCAAATTCATCCTACTCGTCGAGTAGGTTCGTGCACTCGATGAGTAGAAGCCTCAGAATGCAGATTTTCGACTTTTGCTGCTGGAAATGGACTAGAAACATTACCCTAAACTGTTTTGATGTTTTAAAACTTGTTTTAGTTGGTGTAATGAATGTTCTAATCCATTTACAATAGCTTATATCAAAATTTCATGCTTTGTATGTGTTCATACAATCCTTGAAACTTTGATGATCATATTCATGTTCTTGAACTTATGAAGATTAGGTGATCATAGGAATTGTTTGTAACCTACTTGATAGTTTAACTCATGGTCATTATGTGTTTTAATTAAGTCCATAACTTGTCCTCAAGTTATGGAAAACCAAAGGTCACACTTTAATAAAATCCATTAAAAGAACACAAGAGTTAGAAAAATGAAGAGTCTTCATTTTAATACTCAATTAAATTCATAAGTTATAAGAAATAAAAAGTTTTGAAAGTTTACAAAACTTGCCCTCAAGTTTTGGAACAAGTAAAGTCATGATTAAAACTTTAGTTCCAACCCTTAGAATTTTAAAAATTAAAATTCAACCCTTATACTTTATAATATTATAAGTTAATATATATATATATATATATATATATATATGTGTGTGTGTGTGTGTGTGTGTGTGTGTGTATAAGATCAAGTCGTCTTACCGCTAGTACGCCTCATTCACGAAGTCAGTCTATAAGGGGGGTATAAGGTTGTTGCCTATAAAATGGCAACTTAATGAGTGTCCACTCTCACCCACCGCTTCCTTGATCGGTGGAAGGTCGTTAGCCGAACGGTTAGGACAAGGACTTATAAATTCTCATTAAAAGTATAATGATAATACTAAAGTAACTAAACTTTATTGAATTCCCAATCTTAGTTATTTTAGGAAAATGTGAATAAGGTGATAATCCATGAAATTACACTTTACACTTTGTTTAAGTCATTAGTGGAGCGTGTGTGGTTAATCGGCACACTAACTTGAACTTAACAAGGTAGGTAAAGGGTGAATTAATGTTTATCATAGTATCAATGGAGCTTGTGTGGTTAACCGGCACATCGATTGAGGGGTAATACATTAAGGGTACCAAGTAATTTGCATGTTTACTTCACACCTTGTTCTGTGATCCTCGGCATCCCAGTCACAAAACTTGAAGGGCACACTCGAGATTGAAACATGTCATTGAAGAAAGTTCAATGAATCTCAAAGAATCTAGGAGTTTCTAAACCAATTAAAACCTAATTAAATATTTCATTTTTCATGGTGGAAATTGGTGAATCGTCATTCACCTACCTTCAAATAACTTATAGCTTAGATTACGGCATCCCTCTTCTAAGTTATAAAATATTGTGTTGGGTCCTAGCCTTAATACTATATTTGGGTGTTTTATTAAGGACTATCTCTAAATCTAATCTAATCTATTCCCTATTCTTTTCAGATGTCTTCCAATAACAATGCTTCTGGCTTAAACCCTACTAGCTCCTTCTCTCTCATGAATCTTTGTGGGAGAGTTATCTTTGATGGATCCAACTTTACTGATTGGATCAGAAACATCAGGATGGTCACTCGGTATGAGAATAAAAAATATGTTCTCGACAAGGAGCTAAAGGTACCCGAGCCAACTGATACTCCTGAAGAGCTTGCTGAATATGAGGTACATGAAAGAGATGCTACAAAAGTGGCATGCATCATGATGGCCACCATGACAGCCGAGCTCCAAAAGTCCTATGAGGACTATTATCCTTTTGAGATGCACCAGGACTTGATGGACCGCTACCATCAAAGTGCTCGTCAAGAGCAATATGAAATAATCTCCTCCATGATAACAACCCGAATGAAGGATGGTGAACCCATCACGGGCCACATGCAGAAAATGAAAAGGTATGTGGACCATTTACTGAAGCTGAATGTGAACTTCCCTGAGGAGTTAGCAATAGACATCATTGTGTACTCCTTGCCATCGTGTTATGATCAATTCCGCATGACATGTCACATGAACAAGGAAGAAGTCACCCTTAGCAAACTTCAAGGACTCTTGAAGACCGTCGAAAGTGGTCTAAAGGGTAAGTCGGTTGTTACTACTTCTACTCCTACTCCAACTACGACCAATGTCTTGGCAATCGGGCATGGCAAAGGGAAGAAGAGAAAGAACCCTTCTAAGGGTACCAAGGATAAGACCCTTGAAGGCTCATCTTCAAACAAAACCAAGAAAGGTTTTGTCACTCCTTCTGCTAACCCTAATGAGGCTGAATGCTTCTATTGCCATGAAAAGTCGCACTGGAAGCGAAATTGCCCAAAGTACCAGCAAGATTTGAAGGATGGGAAAGTAAAACCCAACCATGCAGGTATATACACTATATTGTCTAATAACTCACCTCATTCTAAGTCTTGGGTCCTTGATACAAGTTGTGGTATTCACATATGTTGTGATTTGCAGGGACTAAGAAGAAGTGAGAATGTGGAGCAGGGAAAGATAAACTTGATCATGGGAAACAGGAAAGCTTCACCTGTCACCAAGATAGGAGTTTATTCCTTAGTGCTAAATAGTGGGTTTACATTAGATTTGAATAAATGTTATTATTCGCCGGAAATGGCAAGAAATGTTATTTCCTTTCATGCATTGTATAAAAAAGGTTATACCTTTTATTTTGATAATAATAATGGTAGTATTGATGCTTTATTTAATAATGTTCTTTATTTTAAAGCATGACGTTGTGATGGCGTGTATGAAACTGTATCTATTGTAGATAATCTAGGAAATAATGTATTGTGTATTGACTCTTCCACTAGCTTAGATAAAGCATCTTTATGGCATTGTCGTCTTAGACATGTAAGCAAGAAACGCATAGGTCAACTCCAAAAGGATGGAGTCTTGGAGTCATTTGACCTAAAGTCAGATGATAGTTGTGAATCTTGTTTGCTTGGTAAAATGAAAAAGTCACCTTTTACTGGCACTTGTGCTAGGGGTGAAGGTTTGTTGGACCTCATACACACGGATGTGTGTGGACCCTTTAGAACTGCCACAAAAGATGCTAATCGCTTCTATGTGACTTTTACTGATGATTTTAGTAGATATGGATATGTCTACTTAATCAAGCATAAGTCGGAAACCTTTGAGAAATTCAAAGATTTTAAGCAAGAAGTAGAGAATCAGTTGGGCAGGAACATTAAGATGCTTCGATCCGATCGTGGTGGTGAGTATCTTAGTACTGTGTTCCTTGACTATCTTAAGGAATGTGGGATTATCTCACAATTGACACCTCCTAGGACACCACAGTTGAATGGTGTAGTTGAGAGCCGCAATCGGACCTTGTTGGACATGGTTCATTCCATAATGAGTCGAGCTTCGCTACCAAACTCATTTTGGGGGTATGCCTTAGAGACTGCCGCCCATATCCTTAATCTAGTCCCTACAAAGAAGGTTGCCAAAACACCTCATGAGGTGTGGATTGGAAAAGTTCCCAATCTAGACCACATCAAGATTTGGGGTTGAAAGGCTTTCGTGAGATGCGAGACTCGCGATAAGCTCGAACCCCGAAGTGAATGGTGTATTTTCATCGGCTATCCACAGAAATCCTTTGGCTACATCTTCTACAGACCCAGTGATAATGTGGTCTTTGTAGCAAGAAGAGGATTCTTCCGAGAGAGAGAATTCATGAGCCAAGGAGACAGTGGGAGGCAAATTGACCTTGAGGAAATTCAAGAGTCAAGTGGTGAAGGAACCTCAAACCCTAGGCCTCAACCTGAGGAGGAAACTCATGTTGAGCCGACTGAAGAATCTATACCTCTAAGGCATTCCACCAGAGTTAGGAATGCACCTGAGCACTATTATGGTTTTCATATTACTACAGAAGGTGAGACACTTATCAATGATAACACACTGGTAAATCTGGATGAGCCTAACAGCTACACGGAATCCATGGCAGGCCCTGAGGCTACTAAATGGAAAGAGGCTATGGATAGCGAGATATAGTCCATGTATGACAATCAAGTTTGGAACTTGGTTGACAATGTACCTGATCGTAAGATAGTTGGGTGCAAATGGATCTTCAAGAAGAAGACCGACATGGACGATAATGTACACACTTATAAGGCACGACTGGTTGCAAAGGGTTATTCTCAAACTCCGGGAGATGATTATGATGAGACCTTTTAACTAGTGGCCAAGATTAAGTCTATTAGGGTTCTGTTACCCATTGCTGCATTTCATGACTATGGAATATGGCAAATGGATGTCAAAACCGCTTTCCTTAATGGAAAGTTGGCTGAAGATGTTTACACGGTTCAGCCAGAGGGTTTTGTCAATACAGAGTACCCCAATAGAGTGTGTAAGCTCGAGAAATCCATTTATGGATTGAAACAGGCACCTCGCAGATGGAATCTTTGCTTTGATGAGAAAGTCAAAGAATTTGGCTTTTCAAGAAGTGAAGATGAATCTTGTGTCTATGTCAAGGCTAGTGGGAGTATAGTAATCTTTTTGATATTGTATATGGATGACATACTACTCATAGGAAATGACATCCCAACCCTGCAGGAAGTAAAGTCCTGGCTTGGGAAGTGTTTCGCTATGAAGGACCTTGGTGAAGCTGCCTATATCCTAGGGATAAGGATTTTGAGAAACAGGAGTAAAAGACTAATTGGACTTAGTCAAAGCACCTATATGGACAAAGTGTTGAAAAGGTTCAACATGCATAACTCCAAGAAGGGTGAGTTACCCATCCAGAGTAATGCCATATTGAGTAAGACACAAAGCCCTGGTACAGAGGCTGAGATAGCATAACTGAGTCAAATACCTTATGCTTCAGCTGTAGGATCGATCATGTATTCTATGACGTGTAATCGACCTAATGTATCCTTTTCTTTGAGCATGGTTAGCAGGTATCAGGGGAACCCTAGTAAGGCACACTGGAAAGCGGTAAAGAATATCCTCAAGTACCTGCGAAAGACTAAGAATTGGGTCCTTACCCTTGGTGGGAGTGAGGACTTGAGAGTTGTAGGGTACAGTGATGCTAGCTTCCAGACTGACATGGATAATTTCCGCTCTCATTCGGGCTGGGTCTTTACCCTAAACGTAGGGGCAATTACTTGGAAAAGATCCAAGCAGGAGACAGTGGCTGATTCCATTTGTGAATAAGAGTATATAGTAGCAAGTGAGGCAGCAAAGGAGGCTATATGGCTAAAGAACTTCATCAGAGACCTTGGAGTTGTACCGGATATAAAGGAGCCAATGGAGATTTTCTGTGACAGCAATAATGCGGTTGCCTTAGCCAAGGAACCAAGAGATCATGGGAGATCCAGACACATTGACAGAAAATATCACTTCATCAGACATCGAATAGAAGAAGGAATCATCATGGCAAAGAGGGTATCATCGGATGAGAACCCAGCAGATCCCCTCACGAAGGGACTGACTCAGGCTAAGCATCTCTAGCATGCTTGGAGCATAGGGCTGAAGGATGATATTAGTTTTAGTAGTTAGATAATCTTGAAATTTGTAAAATGTAATTGACATTTGATGATAAATTTATGAGTAAAGTGTTGCTATCACTTGACAATCGTTTACTATTATTTCTTCTAGCATGCAAGTCCGTAGTGATACCCCTCGGATAGGACCAACCTGCTCGTGGTATTCATAGGATATGCCATTCTTACTAGGATTCGTTAGTCATTGTCATTGTAAATGACTTGCTTATCTACCCTCGTAGTAAGAAGGAAACAAAGGAGAGCAGCTGCAACAAACCGCAAAAGCAATACGATCAGAGAAGCTTTACCCGAAGTTCTCTAGATACGAGTTTTGGAATTAAGGACTTAAATTTCTAAGACACGTCGTTATCAATGTGGAAATCCTTAAGGACTCTTTCAATTGATCAAAATCGTTGAGAAATAGTCAGCACCAAAGGCGTCAGCAGGAATACACCAAAATTCCGAGTATCGCTGACCTACCGTCTTAGCTCCTTTGGAACTTCTCATAAATTACAGAACCCCCTTACGACTTTGACCCTGAAGGGAGCAACCCTTGACTGGGAAGAGAAGCAAGAGGAAGAAACCTTTATAACTCCAGAATAAGAGACCAAATTCCTCTGGAAGCCTCACTCTGGGCAGGCTTACTACGCTTTGGAAGGCATGGAAAGCCAAAACCCCAGATAATTATGCCTTTCGAGATTCTAGTAAGAATCAGCCCTGTAATCGCAACTTCAATCTACTCCCACAAGCTTAGTAAGGTACATTCTACCCGACACATCCCGAACTTGCATAAGTATCTATCCGACGAGACTCTTGTAATTCCCCTCGACGAGATCGAGTTCCACAAAAGCCTCACCTTCGTGAAAGAACCATAGTGACCACGGACTGAGAGGTTAAGCGAACGCAGCAACGCCACTTCCTATTAGCGGAAGTTCGCTGGAATACTAACCAAGGACCTGGAGTCACTTGGGAGCGCGAGAATCATTCGATTAGGAAGTATCCCCACTTCATGGCTCGATTGTTCATGCCTACTCCTTGCCTAAATTCAAATTTTCGGGACGAAATTCCCTCTAACGGGGGGATGATGTGACAACCGTCAATTTTCGGTCAAGTCAAAGTCAACTAAAGTCAACAAGTCAAACCGGTCAACTCGATTTGCCCGTAGGTACTAGAGTTTACGTTATGTAATTTCTAAACAACTCGCTATTCTAATGAGAGATCATAAATCGAAAAGTGTGTACATCTAGATCTCCTTAACCTAAAACTGTGGTACGTGGCGAGCCAAACCAATAAAACAATGTTGCATACTCATCGGGAGTATGCAAGATCCTTAAACAAGGCTTAATGGGGTTTACGGACCTTGCATTGCGAAACCGGACACTCACATTCGTCACACACAAAACCGCTCTCAATCGTTTTCACTCCATCTCTTCTTATCGATAATCTCTCCCAAATCTCTCTAAGTATGTGAAATCTCTCCCAAATATCTCTTTGTATGAGAAATCTCTCCAAGAATGTCAAATCTCTCCCAAATCTCTCTAAGTATGTGAAATCTCTCCCAAATATCTCTTTGTATGGGAAATCTCTCCAAGAATGTCAAATCACTCTAAGTATGTGAAATCTCTCCCAAATATCTCTTTGTATGGGAAATCTCTCCAAGAATGTCAAATCTCTCCCAAATATCTCTTTGTATGGGAAATCTCTCCAAGAATGTCAAATCTCTCCCAAATATCTCTTTGTATGAGAAATCTCTCCAAGAATGTCAAATCTCTCCCAAATCTCTCTCAAAATCTCTCTCAACTTTCTATAATCATTCAGGGCATTCCGACCCTCGAATTTGGCGAAAACAGCCCAAAAATGGAAGTCTACGCGAAAAACGGACTTAAGGAGCCGAAACCCCTCTTAGGACCCGAAAGTCCTCTTAGGACCCGAACCCTTCTGAGCCAAAGGCTGCTGAACCGAACCTCACTCAAAGAACCGAGCCCGATGGTCCTCTCGGGCCCAAACCTCGTATGCCACACCCGAACCCGAACCTTCGGTCCATTTCGGATCATGGTGCCCTCGGTCTAGTTCGCTTCTGACCCTTCGAACCGAGCCTTCGGACTGACCCTTCGCCTCTCGCTTCCTCGCCCCCTTCGCTTCGCGCCTAGCTGCATTAGGGACCGAACCTCGGCCTAGGACCGAGAGGTCTCGCTGGAATGGCCTTTTTCTCCCGGTTTTCGACTAATTTCGCGTTTTAGGCCCGTTTTTAATTGTTTTAACACGGGATTTTCACCCAAAACTTTATTTTTAACATATAAGGACCCATAATTATTAAATTATCATATTTTTTTAGGATAAAACCTTATCCAAAAGAGTGGGTGAAGTACAAAGGTGGAGTGTTGACTTTCCTTTATTTTATGACACAAGCAACCTCCCATACCCACTCCATGTCACTATTCCCCATCTGCCCTTACCTAGTCACTTCATTGTACTTTTCCCACCTTTTTCCAACCACACAATTGGTCAAAGGCTAGAAAAGTCTCCTCTCTCCTCACTTCTCTCATTTTCTCTCTTTTCACCAAAAAGATCAAACTCTTTTCTCTCTCACTCCCTCTCTCTAGAATTCGAGATTCAAGGGCTGATCTTGGGTTTTTCCTCCACATTTGGTAAGCAAAATCCATTTTCCTTATGATTATTTCACTTCTTTCTACTCAAATCATGGATATCTTACACAAACTCCATCATAATCGTGTTAGATCTTCGAATCTTCAAGTGTTCTTGGGTTGAACACTTCTCTTCTTCAACACTCATCTTCTGAAATCACTCAAGGTGAGTTCATACCCCTACATTTTCATGTTTTCTCAAGTTTTTAGGGGGGGATACAAGTAAAACACCAAGAACAAAACTAAACCTTTCTAACAGCCTTCATTAGAAAAGTTCAACTCCATTCACGGACTGTTTTGGACAACTTAAACATTTTTGTTTGAAAAACTGTTTTAGGTGTAAGTAGTTCCAGTTATTATCTTTAAAATGACTACTTGCACATCTCCATAAGATTTTTCTACAATTTATGGTGATTTTTACAAAACTACCTACCATTTCAAACACCAATCCAGACCAGTCTGTGATTATAGACTATTTCACCCAAGTTGGAGGTTATTAAAAATCATGATAAAAATTATGAGTAAACTAGACACATTTTGGGAACTCTCAGAATTTACGGATTTAGTTTTCGACTTCGTATGATTTTTCTATGACTTTTCTAAAACAATGCAGAAAGGTTTAATTTAGTTAACATTATATAATTTTCATAACACTTTGTATTATGTTGAGCAAAGTGTATAATAATAAGTTCTAAGTATTGAATGTGTTTCTTTGTTAATTTTATCATCATAAACTGAAAATTTGTCATTCATAATAAGAATATTCATTCATTCGGAACACGTATATTAAGCTATAACAAGCATAGTTTATGGATTCATAGCACAAATGCGTTTCATAAAAGAGTTCTTATACATTACAAACGTTTTGGATAAACTATAATAGGTATAGTTTATGTATCATTTACTTCTCAAACTTTTTACCAAAGGTTTTCAGTTTAGATCACGTAAATCTGTTAATGAATAAATTTGTGAGTCATTCGCTTCGGGTTACTTCCAAAGTAACCAAATCAAAAAGTCCTGTAAATTGTAACCAGAGTCTCTTGTAGGGAGAACGTGATAGTTGTGTATAGATCTATATTGGGTTTGACAAACCCATACCAGAGCTGCTTGCAACAGCTAGACCGGCAGGTCTGTGGTGACAAGTGTCATTTCAGTTTCGCGACGCCTGAAGAACGTCGCAATTACGAGGCCGTCTAAGTCAAGTATGGTTATGATAGCTCACATGTGGTATTAACAAATCATAAGATTTACGGGTTCTAACCTTAAATTAGTGAGTTATGTCGATTTAGCTCTCAGATATTACTTTAAGTATGGAAAAATACTTGTACGTCTTCATATTAAAAAGGGTTTTATGTTTATCTAGAAATCACTTTTTATATCAATTACAAATATCGCTGTATATTTTCAGTCTTAGTATTTAAGACTACACACCATTCATTACGAGAGTTTTTCTCAAATCAAAAAGGGTTTTACGCCAATTTGAAACCACTTTTATATCTTTAAGTATGACAAATACTAGTTCGATTTCGGTCCTGGTATTAGGACCACATAACTTATGTAAGGAAAATATTGGATTTTTCTTGGTAACATACATCTCTTTACAAAGATCGATTTTCAAACTCTTACCGTCAAAAGCTTATGAACTCACCAACCTTTGTGTTGACACTTTTCAAAACTACTTGTATTCTCAGGAATTCAGTGAAACAGGAAATCAACCACATTTTGAGGATGGGACGTTAAATCGTCAAACAGTTCATTTTGTATCATAATGTAATTGATTTGAATCATGTAAACATATACTTTGGTGTAACTTTTTTTTATTATATTTATGATGGGTGTATTTACTTTGAGCACTATTATAATCGTTGTTGTGATACTCTACATGAAGTCCTCCACCCCCGGACGTTTCCGCCATCCTTGGTTTGGGGGTGTGACAAAGATTTATTGCATTTCAACTTTGGATCTAAGTGTATGTGGTGTTTTGGTCCATTTTAATGAGTTTTGAGTGAGAGTTGGAAATAAAGTTTGCAGCTTTATTACTCTCCAAGGTCCCAAGAACATTGTATGTTTCAGATCTGGACTCCAACACCTTTTGATCAATTTAGAATGTTTTCTTGGACCTCATAGACTGGGAAAGTCTTGATCCCTATCCTTCCCTTCCCTTTTAACCATGCAAGTTATTTTGGTTATTTAGGCCATTTTGTTGTATTAAAGTTTAGATCTTGAAAGCTTAAGACATTATTATGGATAAAGTTGGAAACTTTATCCATCTAAACATCATGTTGACTCAGATTTGAAGGTTGGAGACTTGGACTTAGTGGATTAAGTTGATAAAGATGCACTTTTGTTTCCCTTTGAGACTTAAAATCAAGATCTTGGTGGTTTGGACCTTCCTAATGGATAAAGTTGGAGACTTTATCCATTAAGACCTTGGAAAGGATCAGATCTAAGATTTGGAGCTCTTGAAATCAGAAGAAAATAGATTAAGCTCGTTTGAGCTGTTCAGATCAGTCTCCACGACGTGGCCTTAGGCTACCACGACGTGGTGGATAGGGGATTAGCGAGTATTTTAGGATTTGGTGCCCACGATGTGGAGGGCTGCTGTTTGGCAATTTTGACTTTGACTATGACCGTTGACTTTTTGATCAGTTTGACTTTTAGTCAAACTAAAGTAGAATTGAGCATTTGGCTAAGGATTTGTTTTAGTTTGGTGTTAGGAACTGAGGTAGCTGTTGGGCTTCTGTTGAATAGTTCAGGTGAGTCTATTCACTATACTCGTGGGTCGAAGGCACCAATGTCAGCCCACTGGATTATGTTTATACAATGATAGTGGTCATTGTGACACTTGTTAATATGCATGTATGTGCTTGTTGTCTTTGTGATTTTTTCATGTGTATATATATATATATATATATATATATATATATATATATATATATCATTGTGGGAAAGGCCGTATACGTTTTGGGCAGGGCCTGTTATGCTGTAGGTAGGGCCCGTATTCGATTTGGGAAGGGCTCGTTATGTTGTGGGTGGGACCCGTATGCAGTTTGGGCGAGGCCCGTTTATATATACGTGATATGTGGTATTTTGGGAAAGTTACTAGGCTTTGTGTAAATGTTTATGTTTAAAATGTTTTCAGGTACTACCGGTTTCAAAAAGAAGGCTCTGCTTGATCGCACTGCATCCCCTGAAGATTTATTCCGTATTGACTATTTATGATTTTACTCTGATGTTTTTGAGAATACTTTTATTATGATTGACTTTTGGGATAATGAATGAAGGATTTTAACTGATTTAAAATGAAATTTTTACTCGGTATTTTTTGGGATGGTACAAAACGGTGCCATGGTATTATTGCCGTCGGCGTCCTATGTGGCATAAATTGCTTGCGGCAAACACCGGCCTGTAATCCTCAATATTGGTGGTGCCATTTTACCAGCGATACACTTATGCCGTTCTCTCTCCTTCTCTTCATCTATGTCGGTACACTTCTGTCGTTTCTCTCCTTCTCTTCATCTATGCCTCTCTCTTTTTTACCTTATTTTTTGCTATAAACACTATATCCTAACTTTTATACAAAATGGGAAAAATGTTAAGATCAATAAGGTGAAACTTATGTAGAGTGTGGTGACACCGACACCCATTTTTCAACCTTATAAGGATAGATGAAGCGGGGTTAAAAACCTAAATGGCTTCGCCCCTTGAGGGGGTGTGGTGGTGTACGGCTTTGGTAACCTGCCAACATTTTCTTTCTT
The DNA here is from genome assembly GCF_002870075.4 of Lactuca sativa. NCBI lineage: Eukaryota > Viridiplantae > Streptophyta > Magnoliopsida > Asterales > Asteraceae > Lactuca > Lactuca sativa. Next base: position 169,362,710 of record NC_056623.2, read on the forward strand.
AACTTGTACATTTGGCTTCGATATTGATTGGGAGGGTTTAGAAGTTTGGAAATATGAAAACCAAAGAAGAAATAAAAGTGATGTCATTTATCTAGCAACTAGGATGGGAGCAGTGAAATGAATTGTATTTAATTATTTTTAGCAGCATGGTAGCGGTTTTTAGTGCTTGTTGCTATTGTTTTTTTTTCTAATTAAATAGTACAAAATCATGTTTATTTGGTGAGAATATTCATCAAATAACCAAAGAGAATGGAGGGTTTGAAGATTTTGACTATAAAAAAATCGATTTTGGTAAATGACCATCACTTCCGTAGAGGGTGCTCTGCGGAAGGCTTAATCCTTCTACGGAAAGTGAATAGTTCTGCGGAAATGAGGTGGAAGGGGTAAAATTGTAAAATCATACTAAAAAAAGCCGGTTCTCACTTTGTTGGCTACGGAAGTGATGAATTTTTGGAAGGGAGGTTAGGGTTTTGTTGCGGAACGAAGGGAAGAAGACGAAGAAGTCGACGTAGGGCAAAACACGAGGATGGTGAGGCGATCCCGATTTTTTCCATGGTTAGCCGAAGAACAGTTCCTCAGAGGTGTGCTGATGACGAACAGATCTGCATAGTCTCAACAACCTTTCTACAGAACCCCTCTGTGAAAGTATGCAACAAATCGTTTTTTTTTTTTTTTTTTTTTGGCCTTTTTCCACTGCCACCTCAATTCCTTGTTACTATTCACATTCCTTAGAAGGTAAAAGGCTTCTATAGAGCTCCTTTGCGGATCTTTTGGTCATTCTACAAAACTCAAATTTCCATAGTCAAAATGTTCAAACACCCCCTTTCCTTTGGTCTTTTGATTAAATTTCTCTTATTTGGTTATTAAAATACAATGTTTAAATTAACGATGGCTACCTTTTTATTTTCAGATGTATTTTTAAAAAAAAAAAAAAGCACTCAGCGTACTCTTATAAAAGATAGATGCAATTATATGTATCCCCTCATTTATGTAAATAATCAAATAACGAAGATACACACTATTCCATTTACATGGATACCAAAACAATTAAAATCAGTCTAAAATATATATTTAATGATTTTGACATAATATATATACGATGTGGAAAGAGGTATTATGGATCCTTTGACCACCTACAAATCATTATAAGTACAACTACAACATCTATAATAATGCACTAGAAGATTGGATCCAAATCTTATTACCATGTCCCATCAAATAAGATTTTTGTATACTTTTTATTTGTTTATTGTGTATGTGTTAAAGAATGAAATCTAAAAGTTAAGATCCGTAGATTATTGATAGGAGATCTTAGTTGATTCGATTTGTTAGGCGATTCAATAGAAGTATGGTTCAGCTTTTTTTTTTTTTTTTTTTTTTTTTTTTTTTTTTTTTTTTTGTAAAGAATCTTTATTAATCTAAACAGAAACAAAATTCTGATTAGTTTTGAGTTGGCTTATGTATATTACAATTGAAAATTGCTTAGTTTTTAATTAAGTCTTAAACGCCAAACTAATATTTGTTTTGCAAAACTAGTTGCTATAGGAAAATTGTAACTTTTATAATATTATTTATATAAAAATGTTCGGAAAAAAGGATAAAGGTTAACTTTCAAAGATGTAAAATGACAGACATAAAAACTTAAAGTTAAAAATTTCTAAAAATTCTCAAAATCTATTTGAAGCAATTTTTGAATTAGAAGTTTTTTTTTTTTTTTTTGTCTAAAATAAAGTTTTAAAGTCGTACTAACCAACAATACGTTTTATTTATTAAAAAAATCATGAAGACTTTTAAAAACACATTGCTGAGCCTCAGTGTTGTAAAACTCGTAAAGTTGGTCGATTATTCGTCCTAGTACTTTTTACTCGGCCCCTTACCGAGATGAGTTGTAGAATCTGAGTACTCCCCGATCGGGACTTACTGAAGCGAACAATGCTGTAAAACTCAATCAACTCGATGATTAATGTATAATATACGTAATGATTTATTATTTAACATATACATATGCGATTATTACTATATATATATCTTAAATTTTCAGTAATTATTCACGAAGTGAAACCATTGTATGTTTTTCAGTTTTCTGTATATTTAAATGTATCTAATTTTGTTATATATTTCAATCATCTTATGGTTTTAACTTATGATTTTGACATATATAATTTCCTTAAAATCATTTCTACATAAATTACCGAATCTGAGTACTCCCGAATACTCACTACTCGGTATTCGGAGGTACCAACAACGAATTCTATAACCATGTTGAGCCTGAACATGCCCTTTAAATACTGATTTGATTTGAATTTCAACCCAAATGTTACGAACAATTTTCTTTAGACTTTATTTTGTGATTCTTTATAACCAGCTTTAAATATTTCTTACATGTCGGTATTTTAGTTCCAAATCGACCATTTTTGCCAAATTAAAATTTGACACAATTGATGTAATTCATATTATTACAAAAACACTTCACGTTTGTACGTACAACTAAAGTAATATGAAAATACAAAGTATCGTCCAACCAGCAATCTAATTGATGTAATTCATATAAAGTCTTGATTTTAGGGTGCATTTGTTACATTTTGTATTGAATAAAACGGACATTCACATCTTTATTAGTATTAATCTCAGTCTCAATCCAATGAAAACATAGTTTATAGTACCAGAGTTTCAAGTTCAATCACGTCAAAATTCAACAAATATAATAATACTAATTTAATAAACTCACAATTTGACTATTAATCTTAGAAACAATTTAACCTAAAATAATAACATTTAAAAAAAAAAAAAAAAGGATCCCAGTCGTTCATATTCACCTTTTATATAAAGCTAACAACACATCCTATATAAAAACACGTAATTAAGGACAAACTTCAGTTAACTACCTTCTATGTAAGTAAAAAAAATAAACAAAAAAAGCAAAAAAAAAAAAAAAAAAGATGGGAAATTTTGTGGCAATTTGACCATTTCAATGAGTTTTTAGCGGCTTGATGATGATGACGGTTCCTCACCAAGAACTTCCACGTTGCAAATAGGACATGTCTAAGCAAAAAAAAAAAAAAAAAAAAAAAAAAAAAAAAAAAAAAAGAATAAGGCTAAATCAAGAAATAGCAATTTAATTTAATTTATTTGTGTGTACTATAACATCCTACTTTCATTTCTTACTAGTGACACATGTACTTTCACTTGGTTTTTTTTCGTATCAAGGCATTATACTTTGAAGATGGAGTAATTTATTTATTTTATTAATTTATTACCTTGTTGATGCTGAGCCATTTGGATCCACATTCGGTATGATAAACATGCTTACATGGCAAATTGATTTGCTTGTCCCCTCTCTTGTATCTCATTTGGCAAATCACACACCTGCTTTTCAACAACATTACTAGCAACTTAGCATTCAAATTTTGCTTTTCTTATTAATGAATCTTGAACAATTTTTTTTTTCCTTATTATAGTTTGTATTTGGATGACATTCTAACATCATTTATCCAGACAGCATGTATGCTAATGCTTTACTAGATTCCAGATTCTTTTTTAGAGTAAAATTACACGAATGGTCCCTATGGTTTAGGGTAATTTGCGTGTTTGCTCCCTAACTTATTTTTTTAACTCGGAAGGTCCTTACTGTTTGTTTTTGTTATACGCTTGGTCCCTGTCTTACCTAAAAAAACTATTTTGCCCTTGATTTTTTAAAATATTTAAATAAACACACTCCAACCCCAACCCCCCTCACTTTAGCCTACCTATCCTACAATTTTTTCCTATTTAAATAATAGTCTTTTTAGATAAGATAGGGACCAATCGCGTAACAAAAACAAACAGTAGGGACCAAGCGCGTAACAAAAACAAACATTAGGGACTTTCCGAGTTAAAAAAATAAGTTAGGGACCAAGCACGCAAATTACCCCAAACCATAGGGACCATTCGTATAATTTACTCTTTTTTTTAAGAAGATAGGAAGAAGAATTTTTGAACAAGTCTTCTTTAGGAAGGGTAAAATACATCATTTTGTAAAATGAAACATTCTTTTTAGATCTTTGGTAACTAACAAAAAAGTGATAATAACAAGGAATGTCTGGATAAATTTAAAATAATCACAGAAAAATTTGTAAAAAGAATTAAATGAGATATGAAGTTTAATTGGTGGGATAATTTTATAAAAGTTTCAGAATATTACTTACCTCTCTCCGGATTTTTTTCTTAAGAAGAAGCCACCAGACTTATATCTTGTAGTTGGAAGGGAATCAATTAGGTCTTGAGAAAGACCTCGACTTTCTGTCCCAATTGCCTCTCCTAAATCAAGTAATTCCTGCATCATCAGTAAACACTTGTAAATATCATCTTACTTTCATTCTATTCTTATTCTATCACAGCGTTGTATATTTTTAAAAAAGAAAAAAAAAATTATTTGGGTTTAATAAATTTGTTTATTGATATCATTCATTATTATTTCATTTATGAGTTGTAAGTAAGATTGTAAAAAAGAACAACATTTTTGTAGAACCAGTTCCAGTCTACAATTTATTTTAGAAATTCAAATTCATATAATTTTCAGATTTATAATTAGCAATAATGTTCATCTTATCAGTTTCTAGCTCAAAATCTTTGATAAACTAATCTTTTGATATGTTGATATAACAATAAAATATATATATATATATATATATATATATATATATATATATATATATATATATATATATATATATATATATATACACACACCTAAACTATTCTTATTGATATTAATATGTGATGTAAAAGCTTTCAGTTATTGTTTTTAAAACAATAACTTAAAATTTTAACACTAGTCACCTTCATTTACTTTGCTCTTGTTACCAATATGGGCAATGTCCTTTATTTTTTTACTAAGAATAGCAATAACTTTTGAATAGAAATAACAAATTATCCAAAAAAAACAATCAATAGCAAACCTCATATGTCATGTTGTCTGGATCGATGTCATCCTGCCAAACAACCTGCAATGCACAAAACATCTTAGCAATTTGTTTCTGTATAATTATAGAATACTACTTTCATTTCTTTGTATTACAATATTGTACTTATAATTTTATGTACCCAAATTTAGCTTTCCACTTTCAACTTTTTCATACTAGGACATTTTACTTTGAAAAAACTACTCAATTATAGCAGTGAAAGTTGATCTGTGTTTGGATGAGTCGAAAAGATTGTTCAATGTAAAATGTGTAACAGAAAAAAAAAATGGAAGTAGGTTATGCTACAATAAACAAATTAATGAAAGTATATATTGCTATTTCTTGCATTTCACCCGATAATAATCTTGATTATAGACTCCACAAAAGAATGCATAAAACCCAATGAAGAAAAATAAATAAATAATAAAACTTAATACCTGAGAACTAGAAGCACTGTCATGATTTGGGCTACCTGCAAAATACAGAAAGATAGCTGATCATTCACCAGTGCTGAAATGAAGATTTAAGCTCAGGGATAAATGCAACACACTTTCATTTAGCTGTGCATTATATTATAGCATCCTATTTCATTTCTTTCTATTAATTTACAACATTGTATTTTCAAATTTTCTATATTTGAAAAATCTACTGAATTGTAGCAATGAAAATTGCTTTGCATTTGGATAATAACTGTAAGAGGAGGAAACGATGCTATAATAAACACAAATAAAAGAAAGTACATTGCTATTTCTTGAAGCTGGAAACATAAAAACAGGAACTGACATTCTTCAGGAATAGCTTGCATGCTTGGAACTGAATTCTCAGCTGATTGGACATCTGTGGTAGCAGATTCTGTGACATTCATCATTACAGGATACTCCCATGCACTTCGATTCATATCCATTCTTGGTGCATAATTGTGAACTTCATATGGATCATAATAAGGTACATTTCCAATACCAGGTAATGGTAATCCGTATTTGTATGAACTCATATTCATTGCCCAATATGCATGCTCCTATAAACAAAAGTATCAAGGAAACTCTAGTATCAGTATCACATAGCAGAAAGCCATGTAAAGAATCATACTTCTAAAAGGGTAATGAATTGTTAAAGCAAAACAACCTGATCATGGATAGGACCCGAATGAGGAAAATGTGAAGTTTGATGTGAAATTCCATCAAAGAAGTCCATGAAGCTCTCAGGGACTGTGTATGGGAATCCTGTGTTTATGTAATGGACCTCCATTTGTCGATTTCCATTTCCATCCATTGTGGATGATACTTTTAATTATCTTCACCAAAGAAACTGCATTAAAAGACCTTTTTCAGAATGCAAGTTAACTATAATTTCTGCCATAAAGTCAAAACTCCACAAGAAACAACCAAATATATCAGCACTTGAACATAAACCAACATATACCCCAAATTTGGAAAAGCAGAAATCAAGTTTATGGATGCCACTTCTTTACATAGACTTCTTAAATAATGTAACAGAGACAAAATGCAAAACAAAGTAACTAAGCTGGAGTCATAAAAATTTCATCTCAGATATGAATCGTAAAAGTCAAAACCTTAATTAATTTCGTGTATGGAAACAAATTAACTGAAAAGAAATGCCTCAACCAGCGAAAACCTAATACAAACATCGAGTTCAGTTTTTACATGTAGCAGAAACCAACACAGCTAGGAAATAGTAACGTATTGTTCATCTTCTTTACCTTCCATTAAAGAAAAGACCTAAAAAAAATGTTACATTGCACAATTCAAACTAGTTTCATGCTCAACATAACAATTTATTCAAACAAAACGGCAGTAACTAAAAAAAAATTCAAGTCAACCAACGTGCTAGGGCGAGAAACAAGCACACGCAGTTAGTCTAATTCCAACGAGAAACTGCTATATTCACGCCTTTTTCACCTCAACTCCCTCAAATTACAGCCGAAAACACAGAAATTCGTATAGAAATCAACCAATTCAAACACCGCTTACCAGTTTGATCAAACAAAATCCGCAGTAACACCGAATTTTACAGGCAGAATACCAGAAACAACCGCCGGTAGCCTTATTCATACATCAACATTTCCCCGTTGACACACTCGAAGATAAAATAAAAAGGAAATCAACTCTCAAAACGATCACTATATCATAAACGAAAAAAAAAAAAATTCACAAGCGATTGAACAGATACATACAGCAATCACACATTACACATAGTAATATGCATATCTCTACATACGTATACATATACTGAGACTAGAGAGAGGAGAGAGAAATAGAGAGAGATGACGAACATTGTACCGGTGGTTGGTCGGCCGGAGCAGAGGAAACGGACAAAATGAAAAAGTGAAAGGGGAAAAGAAAACTCTTGGTTGATCTTCCACACAGTATATGTATGTGTTTTTGTTTTTCTCTCTCTCTATATATGTATAGATACAGTAAACATATATAGACGGAAACTGTGACTGTCACTCTATCTCATCCGTTCTGTCACAATCTCCTTTCTCAACACTATTTTGGGGTGGGGGTAGTGTGGTGTGTTGGGTTATATGCGAACTTTTGATTCACGCAATCCGCCCCATTATATTGATTATATTTTACCATTCTTTTTTTACTAATTTACAAAAGAGTAAATTACATGAATGGTTTTATGGTTTTGGTTAATTTATACGTTTAGTCCCTAATTTATTTTTTTAACTTGTAAAGTTCATACTGTTTGTTTTTGTTACCTTCTTGATCTCCATCTTACCTAAAAATATTATTATTTAAATAGAGAAAAATGATAGGGTATGTAAGGTAATGTGAGGGGTGGGGTTGGGGGTGTGTTTATTTAAATAAATTAAAAAATCAAGGGCAAAATAGTCTTTTTAGGTAAGACAGGGACCAAGCGCATAACAAAAACAAACAGTAGGGACCTTCCGAGTTAAAACAATAAGTCAAGGACCAAACACGCAAATTACCCTAAACCATAGGGACCATTCATGTAGTGTACACATTAATTATTCCTTGATGATTTATTTATCCAAATCTAGTTTTATTATGAGCAGGATCGGCCCTAGGGACAGGGCAAACTGGACGATCGCTCTGAGCCTCACCAAATGTAACATCCCAACTTCCAGGTATGAGATTTATTTCCTAAAAGGTAAATTCCCCTTGGAACTCGTTGAGTTGATGGCCTCAACTCGACGTGTTGAAGACTTTTGGGTCGCACATATTTTTGGACCAACTCGACGAGTTGGTGGCTGATTAAGAAACCCTAATTTTTAGGGTGTTTCGCCATATTTAAAGGTCTTATACCCTTTGGGTGGCCTCCTTATCCGTCTCCTCTATCCAGAAAACCCTAGTTCGTGCATCCTCTCCCATATTTGTGTGTGTGTGAGCTTGAAGAGTGATTTCTTGGTGTTCTTTTGAAGGAGCTTGAAGTTTAAAGTGGTTTGTTTGAAAGGAAGGCTTTAGATCCAGAACCTACCATTTTGTTGCATCCATTTTGAGGTATAAAGTCGAAACATTGCTCATCTATTGCTTAGATCTCTTCCTTGGAGGTTTATTGTCATATTTGGCTCATTTTTTGGAATTTTCATGGGTTGAGTATTTCATGAAGTTGCCACTTTAGATCTGGACATCTTATGGCCTCATTGGACTTAAAGTTGTAAGCTTTATCGAGTTCTAGGCCTCTTTCATGCTTTAGGTCCCTTATTAAGCCTTTCTTGAGTCTTGGAGCCTCTTTTGTGTCATGCATGGACTTAAAGTTAGCAACTTTACGTGGGTTTCCAACCCTCGGGTATCCGATCTACATTTTTAAGCATTAGATTCGATAAGAAGGGGTTGAATATGTTAAGACTGGGAAAACTCGATGAGTTGTCGTGACAACTCGGTGAGTTGGCTCAAGTTTTCCCGCTTCTTTGGATACTGTGGGAACTCGACGAATTGTCCTAATAACTCATCAAGTTGGCTCGGGTTTTCCCCGCTTCTCTGAGTACTGTAGTAACTCGACGAGTTGGTATGTGCACTCGATGAGTTGGGTCAACACGGGCTGTTGACCTTGATTATTGACTTTGAATTTGACGATGGTTGACCAAGTTTGACTTTGAGGGAATTTTGGGTATTTTAGAGTTTTGATAGAAATTATCACATGGTGGTTGTAGGTATTTGAGTCTGGAGCTGAGTTTTGGAGTTGGATTTTACGAGTTCATCACTACTTTGTGAGGTGAGTATTCCTCACTGTACTTGTTGGGTCAAAGGCACCAAGGTCGTCCCCTCAGATTATTATCCTAGTTATCGTATAATTGAGTACTGTAGTAATCGGTTAATTTGAATCATGGTAAATATGATGATGTTATGCTTATTGATCTAAATGATTTGTGCTTGCATGCTGATTGAGTATGTGTTTATGAGCTATGTATATGTCGACATGTGTGTGTGGTTGGGTTGTAGCGGTCCTGCTTTGTGCTGGCATCCCGAATAGACTGAAGGCCCTGCGAGGCGGTCCAGTCAGGTCGAAGGCCCGACGAGCAGTCCAGATAGGTTGTAGGCCTTACGAGGTAGTCCAGTCATGCCGAAGGCTCGGGAGCGATCTAAATAGGCTAAAGGCCCTGCGAGGCGGTCCAGTCAGGTTGAAGGCTCATTTATGCATGATGTTGTCTGTTATGTTTATGTGGTGGTATTTTGGGGAAGACTCACTAAGCTCTGGGCTTACGGTTTTTTTATTATGTTTTAGGTACCTCAGATGATCGCGGAAAGGCGAAGGTTTGATCGTGTACCTCCTCATATTTTGTGTTATGATTTTTGGTAAAACTCTGATGTGAAATTTATTTTGAAAACAATATGTAATAAATGATGGTTTTGGATTTATTTAAAAGTTTATAAATTTTCAAAATTTTATGGATGTTACACCAAATCTCGGGGCCCCTAATTACAGTGTGTGTGTGTGTGTATATATATATATATATATATATATATATATATATATTAGAATTATAAAATGTGTATTTAAATATCAAATGCATTTGTAGTTGGGTTGGTTAAAGCGGCGGAGGCTTTTTCCTATTAGGAGAAACTCGTGTTCGAGACTTGTGACGTTTTTTTACAAAGGATTTTTTTTTATATTTTACTTTTTTTGTGTGTATCTTACTCATCCCAATACACATTCACCATCGTTTCCACTTTCCACTTCCCAATACACCTTTGTCATCGTTTCCACTTTCCTATTATGTCTCTTACCACCACCAATGGTAATCGGTAACACTAACCCTAAACGACTTCTGATTTTATATGGTAATTGGTATCACTAACCCTAAACGACTTCTTAATTTCTTTCTTTGTAGCTTTGTACCTCTGTTTGACTTATTCTCGCTATTCATGTCTCGATCTGATATGACATAAAATTTAAACAAAATCGAAATTCCCAACAAGAATCGTCTATCTGTAACTATTTTTCTCGTTATTCTCTAATGTTTCATGCTTGGTTGATTAAATTCCAGTTTTCAAGTTTATAAACACATTACCACAATCTGAATACTTTACTGTATGTTTGTTGTCGTGTCTATTAAAAAGGTTTGGAGATGTTTAATTTTATTAAGACCAGCTACAATTTTCCTAATTTCCCATGTTGCCTTTATTTGGGTTTTAGTCTTGGTGTTGATTTTTTTTGTCACTGAATCATTGCTTAAATCATATTCATGTTACAATACAAAGCAGCTGGTTCTAGAAGTTTGACATGATGGAAAAGTATTTAGTAAAAACCGAATCTTTTATTGTGGGTTCCCAATTGAATAAGAGGCGAATGCTCTACGAAAATGTGATGTTGGTGAAGTGGCATAAGTGTTTCCAGATAAAGTCTGATTTGCAAAAAATTGACATTTTGCTCTTGAAGTGGTCATGAGTATTACGTGTTGATGTTTGAGTTTTTGTAGAGTTATGTTGTGGTGGAATTTGGTGTTAGCAATAAGCTAAATGGGATAGAGATTTAATTAGAAGCTTCCTTCTTTTTTTGGTAAAAATTGGACTTTTTGCCCCTAATACAATGGAATTGCCTAAAACACTTGTTGCTCACTCCTTTAAAACCGCCAATCTTTCTTGCATTCTTTCTTTGTTGGTGTTGCGTAGTTTATTGACATTCTTTCTTTGTTGGTGTTGCGTAGTTTATTGGCATGTTTTCAACTTTAGTGATCATATATGTTTTTAGATGTCTAGTTTTTCCAGTTCTTGTTTTTTTTTTCTTATATTTTTTTAGATGTCTAGCTTTGTTAAGGAGGTCAATTTGATAACTATTCTATTCATCATAAAAACAAAGTACATTGTTATTTTGAGTAAAATATTATAAGTTTCGTTGCTATATTTGTGTGTTACTATGGGTAAAAAGATTATAAGTATGTTATCTTTTAGCTATGTTTCATTTTGAAGATACATTACTTTTTCAACTATGTTTTATTAACATTTAATGTTTCATAAATTAAATTTTGTTATTTAACTGTCTTTTTTTTAAATTTTGAAGGGCCTCATTTTTCATTTTTGCCCCGAGCCTTAAATCGATTTAGGTCAGCCCTGATTATGAATAATGATTTTGTCAATTTTATATTTAATCATGGGCGAGTTTGTTTCACAAAGTAACAAGGGGTGATCTATAGGCATAATACCATTTTTCAGAATTTAATAATATGATCACGAGGAGCGGGTTTGCTTTTACTGATAAAAACATATCAATAACTTTTCATGTATAATTTATTTCTTTATGAGAGGTAATGTATTTTGCTAGGAATTGTTTTGATCATCTTGCTCATGCAGTCGTTATAAATTTTATTTTTATAAAAGTTAGGATGGACTTATGGAATGAACTTTTCAGTAGCAGGGTCTAAACTAACTAACATCTATTTAAGATAACTATGATGAAAGTTGTGTTGGATCATGATGTTAATTTACAATATAATCAAAATACAAACAACATAAATCTTCATTATAGTAGTAACACCATAATTCAAGTTTGCTTGATTATGATAATAATACCATAATTCAAACCTTGGACCTTTATTGCATAAAACGTCATTCTCTTTTATTCTATGGTTAAATCATTAATTAATAGTCAATTACAAATTGGTCTTCTATTAATTTATTTATGGTTTTAGGATTATGCTAAGTGTGTAACCACATAGGCTCATGCATTTATTAACCATGTCACTAACTTATTGTATTGATATACATATCTCCAACAAACTCATACTTGCACACGTCACAACAACTATATAACTAAATCCACAAAATACAATGGGCATGTCTTCCTTGACAAGTACTAAGATCAAATATCCTTTTGTTTTAAATATTCAGACAAATGTGAGACATGTAAATTAGGGTTGTTCACTATTCAGATAAAACTAAATTGTCCAACTAGAATATTTGATTCGGATATTCAGATTTTTGAATTGGTTCTAATAAAAAACGGATTAATATTTTGGATTGGTTTTGGACATGTAAAAACAAATCAAATATTCCAAAAAAACAATTAAAAATTTTGATATTTATTTATTTATATTTTTTATGTTTAATATAATTTTTTAAATTTATTATTTATACGTTATATATCTTTAAACTGTGTAATACAGTAAATCATAAACGTTTTTTTTGTTTCTTAAGTCATGTAAATACAGAAATAAAATGTCAAATACTCAAAACCCCTGTGACATGTAATTATCCAAAACTAAACGAATGCTCGCGCGTTGCGCAGAAACACCTATATAGTTGATGTCTTTACAAATATATGTTTTTTAAATATAACAATAACGTTGTTGTTAAATTTGATACAATAATTTGTATATACTAAATTGATATAATATATTGATTATATTTGAATTATATGATAATATATACATTTATTGTAACTTCATAATCTCAATCGTGTAAATGACTTCTACCCGCGAGTTATACATGAATAAAATTAAATATAATATATGATTTGATGTTATTTATAGTTGTTTTTATTGTTAATTAATTTTTTAAAATTTATTTGCTTAATGTTTTAATTTCTATCATTATAATTATTTAAAACATTAAACATTGTTTTTTTATTTTAAAGGCAACAATATAATCATTTATATAGAGTTGTTTTTAACTATTGTTATTGTAAGTTATTTTAAGCTACTTATTTGGAAACTTTTAACAATTATTAAAACATATTTAAGAAATATTTTAGTTATTGAGATTATAATTTAGTTTTTGCTTTTATCACTACAATTTATCACTTTTAACTATTTACAAAATATTCTTTAGTTTTTTAAATGGAACTGAAATTTATATTTGAGTTGACATTGTAATGCACAGAAACACCTATATAGTTGAAGTCTTTACAAATTTATATTATTTAAATATAACACTAACATTGTTTTTAAATTTGATATAATAATTTGTATATTAATTTGATATAATATATTGATTATTTTGAATTATATGATAATATATATATCTATTATAACGTCATAATCTCAATCGCTTGAATGACTTCTACTCGCGAGTTACACATCAATAAAATTAAATATTATATATGGTTTAATATTATTTATAGTTGTTGTTATTGTTAACTAATTTTTCAAAATTTATTTGCTTAATGTTTTAATTTTTATCATTATAATTATTTAAAACATCAAACATTATTTTTTGATTTTAAAGGTAACAATATAATCATTTATATAGAGTTATTTTTAATTATTGTTATTATAAGTTATTTTAAGCTACTTATTTGAAATTTTTTAACGATTATAAAAATATATTTAGGAAATATTTTAGTTAAGCTGATATTACAATTTAGTTTTTGCATTTATCACTATAATTTATCACTTTTAACTATTTATAAAATATTATTTGGTTTTTTTAGTGGAACTAAAATTTATATTTAAGTTGACACTGTAATGTTATATTTAAATTAACAAATTAAGTATTTTGTCCAAATTGTTCAAAAGTTGCAGCTTTAAACTAATAATGGTTTACATGCAACAACATTTTAAATCTAATAAATTAAGTATAATATGTTAAAATTTAAAGACATAACTTTATAAATAGAAGTAAAGATATTATTTTAAAATTGAAATTTAGTCTATTTATGATTACACTTTAGGTTGCATATTTATTTAACCTTATTAACCAACTTACAATCATTATTAGAAAGACACTACAATTTATCACTTTTAACTATTTAAAAAATAGTTTTTGGGTTGTTTAAGTTAAATAAAATTTATATATAAGTTGAGCCTATAATGTTATATTTTAATTAATAATTTAAGTATTTTATACAAATTGTTCAAAAATTATACATTTAAAATGATAATGGTTTACATCCAACAATATATTAAAACTAATAAATTAAGTATAATATGTTAAAAGTTAAAAAAACATAATTTTATAAGTAGAAGTAAAGATATTATTTTAATATTAAAATTTAGTTTATATATGATTACACTTTAGATTTGATATTTATTTAACCTAATTAACAAATTATAATTATTATTATAAAGAAATTGAAAAGTCATGGGAGTTTCAAATGAATGTGGTGAAAGGAAAAAAGAATGAGGGTTTCAAATGCATGAGATTCAAGAAGAAATGCTAGCTTTATAAGTATGTATGATTCCTAAACCTTATCCCCTATGTTTGTTCCTAATTCGACAATTCCATTTTCTAATTTCAATCTACAATGCAAAAAATATTCAACAATAGATGGAAAGAAATTAAATGTTTGTTCCTAATTCGATAATTTCATATTTTGTTGGTAAGTCTAATGAGAAAACTCCTCATATGAGTAAGCGTGATGTGTAAGAAACTCTTATAAGTGACATGAATGAGAGGTATAAAAATTTCAAGAGCTTATCATGAATTGTGGATGGGAAATCTCAATTAGAGAAGTACTTAACTACAGAAAATGAGGTTGATGTAAATGAATTTTGTATCTTGACTTGGTGTAAAATAATTACAAATCGCTTTCCTATTATTTCGCAAATGGCTCAGAATATACTAGCTATCCTTATTTTAACTCTTGCATTAGAACCATCTTTTAGGATTGAAGGTTAAGTTCTTGATTATTTTAGGACTTCTCTGAGCCCTAAAATGGTCCGAGCACTTATATGTATCCAAGTTTGGATCCGAAAATTCCATAATACTATAAATTATGAAGAAGAGATGCATGAAAATGAAGAACTTAATGAATGTATGTATTGTATTTTATTTTGATGTTTCTTTTCTCTTTTTTTTTTAAAACTTTAAATCACAACTAAACCATGTGCTTTTATTTGTTTTTTTAGAGTTGAATAAGATGATGGGGGATTTTAGCCTTAATATGTAAGCATTGACAACAATGGAGATGACACAGTAGCTGAAGTTTTTTTTTTTTTGGGGGGGGGGGGGGGGGTTGTTGAATATTTCATGTCCAATACTTTTAATGTCCATTTGTTGAAATGTGTTTTGTTTTTGTCACATTTTTATGTTCTTTTGATGAATTCTGAATTTCCGATTTTTTGATAGTCATTTGTTCTTGAACTGGTCCAAGTTAACTTTATTTTTTATGCCGAGCTTAATATAACTTATAATGTGTGTGTGTGTGTGTGTGTATATATATATATATATATATTCATTGTAATATAATTACCTCCTAGAAATCGAATTGCAAAAATCGATACAACCGAATTGTAATTTTGATGGTTTAAATATGATTTTAATTTTATTTGGATTGTTTGGATCAACATAAAAAAATCAAAATCAATTTGGATTTACTTGATTGGATCGGATCAAACCGATTCATCCAAACGAACACCCCTAAGTAAATTTTGTCAAGCTTTAACATATAAATTTTGTTTCTCATATAAGATTCATGATGATCCAAACAACACACTACATAATTTAAAAACTATCAATTCCATTCGAGTATAGTTATACATTTCTTACGAACATCGATTCATCGATAGGCCCATGGATATCACTTACACTAAATGTTAGAAGGAACAAATATACTTAGACTACACAAACCTTTACCCATTCATCATGTCACACATGAGCCTACCCTATATTATTGCTACTTTTGGGCAATGTTGGAGAACGTTAATGTACAATGGACTATAAGTAACTCATATGTATCTTTCTGTTTGAGGACATAAGATATTGCCATCTTATAATTACTCGTAACAATATTCCATGAAGTAATATTCTAAGGACGAGTTACTCCAAAACTTGATATATATCAAGTACGAGTGGAACTCAGTCGTATCCATATGATATATAAATCCCTACGGATAATCTACTAACACCCCACATCAGTCTTAATTCAAAACTTCATGCCTTGAAGAATGATCGACTATGAAGATTCTTAATTTAAAATTCAAGGAAGTATGTAAATATGCAAATGGAACACAATAATGTACTAATGCATATAATATGCCATTATATATTGTGATCTCCATATAATAATCATTATATTAGATAAAGTTCATATTATAACTATTCCCAAACATCAAATCAACTACTAAATTATACTAACTCACTTGCAAATCTAATCCAACAGACCTAGTGTGAAAGTCATGTTTTGATTGGGTAACGACTTAGTTAATGAATCAACGAAATTCCCTTTAAATAAACTCTAATATCGATAATTTCTAACAACTTTGAGTATAATTTGTGTGAGTTTTTCTATGGCCACACCAAGATCTCTGATGAACTCCTTCCGAGTTATCATTGAATCTATTTAGTAATAACACAAATCCTAATTGCAATCACGAATTGTCTCATTCATGTAACATCCCAAAAATCAAGGTGAAAATTTCATTTTTCAAAAACAACCCAAACCTATAAATGTTTACAAAACATAGTTTCCAAAGTGTAAAAATCACAAATCAGAGTATCCTAAAATTGAATCTCATAAAAACTAAAGAATGTGCACGATCAAGCCTTCGCCTTGCCCCAGTCATCTGAAGTACTTGAAACAAAAAAATTAAATTGTAAGCCAAAGCTTTGTGAGTTCCCTCATATACCACACACAACTACATAAATATACAAAATACATGCTGGCTCCACAGTCTCCCGATTGGATTACCTTGGCCACCACCTCCCAGTTGGATTGCCACTTTGGCCTACAATCTATAGATTTGATTGCCACTGGCCCACAATCTTCGGATTGCATTTCCACTCTGGCACACAATCTCCCGGTTGGATTGCCATCGGGTTTATTGGCCGACAACACAAAGCAATACAACCTCAACTCAAACCACACTATGTCGACGTATGAAACAAATAAAATATAATAGCAAATAGATAAACATGTACATCTCATCAAATCTTTACAGCATAGCAAAATCCTAAACCAAGATATAAAATCTACTAGGCCGGCATAGGTGCCTTCAACCCACAAGTATAATAAGGAAAATTCACTTTACAGTCTGAAAAGATAGCAGAAAAGAACGCTGCTCTAACGCCAACTCTATAGGTCACCTATACAACAAACAATTATCTAAATTGATCCATGCATGGATCATGAAATCCTGAAAGGTGATGGATTATTGATTACTAGTGGGTTAGAAGGTGATTTGGGCTCAATGATTGGGTTGTGCATGGTAACCCACGAATTGGATTAGGATTGCATGAAGGCTAGGGTGACATTTTAAAGTTTCTTAAGTGCTTAAAACCATTACTTTTTGCTTCATAAAGTCTCCTTGTTGTTTTTGATACTCTTTGGTTGATTAGGGTTACACTTTAATGCTTCTTATGGCTCCTTAATAAATTATGGACGTTTTTTTATTCTTAAGTGTGTTAGAAGTTTTATTTGTGTTTTTTTCATGAGTTTCCTTAAATTTCATTTACTAGTTTTGATGAGTAGTTAGTTGGTTGGCTTGTAACCATCAACTTTGTAATAAAGGCTTCATATAAGCCAAGTGTTTGCTGAAAAAAGACACACACAGGTTTTTAATCAAAGAGCCTTTTTCACTTGGAATTATTGTTATAATTCATTGCTTATCATTGTTGGGATGTGTTCTTGACTTGATACAAATTCAATCCAATAGGTCTTGGATTGTTTTCACTAGTATACAACTTAATAGTTCTTGAGTTGTTACTAATATATCCATTTATTTCCATTCACATATCATTTGCGGTTTCTATTCTCTCTTAATTTACCTAAACACTACCCTACTCAGTAAATCAAGCCCATACACGCATCATAAGTGGTAACAAGGCCCATAATGGATTTTGATGATCCAGAGTTACTAAAAAATCTTCGTGAAGCCTTAAGCAACGTCAAAGATGTTGGAAATTAAAGGAAACCCTGACGTGGTGGACATAGGGTTGTGGAAGAATTCAAGGTTTCTGAATTGACTAGATTTGTTAGTGGAACTGATCTTGAATGCTACATGGAGTGGGAAAGGAAGTTTGAAAGAATGTTCGAGCTCAAGGAAGTGGATGACGAAAAAAGCTGCAAGTATGCCATTCTCAAGCTAAGTTGTGGTGCTTCATTATGGTTTGAAGGGCTTAAGGCCAAGAGAACCCGTGAAGGCAAAGAAAAGATTTGTTCTTGGCTTTCTCTAAAACGAAAGCTAAGAAAAAGATATGTTCCTTCTACTCATAGAATTACCACTTACAAGAATATTGTTGGTTTGAGGCAAGGTAAAATGAGTGTTGGAGAATACATTGAGGAATTTGAAAAGTTGTCCTTAATGGGGGATACTGAATAAGTTGAAGAACAAAAACTGACTAGTTTTCTCAAATGGTTGAACTACAACATTGCCAATGCTGTGGAGTTGTATCCTTATGCTAATTTTGGAACTCTTTGTGGCTTATGTTTGAAGTTGGAGGTACAAGCGAAGACACGTTATGGTGGAAGTTCTAGTCTTGAAAATTCCAAGTACAAGTCATGGTCCAAACCCGAGTCTAGTAATAGACAAAATTCTATTTCTACTCCTTCTGGTTCTAGTAGTGTTTCCGTTGCTCCTAAACTTACTAGTGGTACCAAAGAAACTAGTTTGGCGAAAATTAGATGTTTCAAGTGTCAAGGTTTTGGTCATTACCAAAATGCTTGTCCAAACAAAAGGGTGGTGACTTTAAGGGAGCGCATTGAATGTTGTAAAGAGTTGGAGGAAAAAGAGAGGTTGGCGGGTATTTTCATGATACACAACAAGAAGAGGAAGAAGAGGAGGAGGTAAAGTATGAAGCACCGGTGTATGATACAATTTTGGTACTTAGAACCCTTAAATATCAAGGGGTTCAAACCATGGATGATATGGATCAATGAGACAAATTGTTTCACACCAAATGTTTGGTTAGAGACAAGTGGTGTAGTTTGATTATTAATGGTGGAATCCTGTTGATGCGTCCATGAACGTCAGTAATCCGTGGCCTGCTATTGCTTCTATCATGGATTCGATGTGTGGTAAAGGGAAACGATCCTTGGAATAGGCCTTGTTAAGATCCGTATAGTCCACACACACTCTCTATTTACTGTTCTTCTTTTGTACCATGTCCATATTAGCTAGCCATATTGGGAACTTCACCTCCTTGATCATGCCAGTTTTGAGAAGTTTTTCTACTTCTTCTTGTATAACTTGGTTTCTTTTGGGTGCAAATTTCCTTCTCTTTTGGTGCATTAGCCTGAAAGATGGGTCAATGTTAAGTTTATTGGTTATTATGTTTTTGTCAATACATGTCATGTCCTCATGTCTCCATGCAAACGTTTTGCTTCTAGCCTTGAGGAACTTTATGAGATATTGTTCGATTTGTTAAGGTATTGATGATCCTATGAGAACTTTGGCTTCAGGATCCTCAAGGTTCAACGACACTTCTTTTATGTCATGCCCTCTTGCTTCCAGCACTCCTCCTGCCCCCTGCCGTAATTTTTGTGCTTGTCATGGTATTGTTGAGGAATTCATCGAAGTCCTGTATCACTCCTTGGGTTCTTGTTGGTCTCCTATGATCTTCACTGTGGGCATCTTTACACATTGATGATACGTTGATGGAATGGCCTTTATTTCATGGATCCAAGGTCTGCCTAATATGACATTATAAGAAGATAATGTGTCAATCACACAAAAACGTTGTACAAAATTTACCCACTCTATGTAGATTGGTAGCTTTCTCTCGCCGATGGTGTGTTTAGTTTCTCCGCTGAAGCCGATTAGTACTGAGGATCTTGCAACTATCTCAGACTCCAGGATGTTCATTCTTTTTAATGAATCCAAGAGTATGATGTTAACAGAGGATCCTCCATCAACGAGGATCCTTCTGACAAAGTGGTTGGCAATCTAGAGAGTAATCACTAGTCTGTCGTGGTGAGGATCTTGGATGTCCTATCTATCCGCTTCGTCGAAAGTGATCTCCTTTTGGTTAGTGAACAATGTTTTTTCTGTGGTCCATTTTCCTTCTCCGTTTTGGATACTTTGGCGTGCCTTTTTTCCGCATAGTAGGAGGTACCGCACATCTCAGATCCTCCAGAGATCATATTGATCACCTTAGCGTCAGTCGGGAGGGGGGGATCCTGGTCTTTCGAGGATCTTCTGAGGATCCTGGTCTTTTTCTTTGGATTTTTCCTTTCTTCTCTCAAGGATTTCTTTGAGGTATCCTTTGCCCAGGTGGTAGATGATTTCCTTTTTGCGAGTTATGCAATCCTCTGAGGCGTGACCAAAGTCCTCATGATATGCACACCGTTTGAACTTGTCCTTCCAAGCAGTGGATTTTTTCTCCGTCCCTTGGCCACCTGGCTTTGTCTCCAAGATCCTGCATGGCAAAGATTACACCTAAAATGCCCATAGAAAAAGAATAGTCAATAATTTTAGGGAAATATTCTTCCCCCCCCCCTCATCTTCAAGGGAATTAGCCCTGCGATGGTCGGGCTTGGTGTAAGGCTTTGACTTATAGGATCTTTTGTCCGAGGAGTCCGCCTTCCTATTGGGGTGATCATAAGAGCTTGGTGGGTTACTTCTTTTTTGGATCTCCTTTTCTTCTTCGAGTCTTATGAATCTCAATGCCCCGATCCTAACTTCATCCATTCTCCTGCATGGGGTCATTACGAGATCTTCGTAGAAGGGAAAATCCTTCTTTAAGCCCATTTTAAAGGCTTTGACTGCAATTACCATGTTGATGTTGGGGATGCTTAAAGCTTCCATGCCAAACCTGTTCACAAAAGTCCTAAGGGATGCCTTAGGATCCTGAACTACTCGATAGAGATCAGTTGTGATCTTTTCGAATGTTCTGCTGCAAGAAAACTGATTATTAAATAAATTAATCAAATGATCAAATGATGTTATTGAATAAGGAGGAAAGTTAAGGAGCCATTTTAGAGCAGATCCTGTGAGGGTGGAACCAAAGCCCTTACATAGGCAGGCTTCTTTCAAGTGAGTGGGGATGGGAATAATCTTCATCCTCTCCCTATACCGTGTCACATGTTCCTCGGGATTTGTAAATCTGTCGTAGGGCTTCATGTTGGGGGTCTGGAAATGTTTTGGAACTTCAGTATTAGCTATCGATAGAATGAATCCGTAGATCTTATGACTTATGGGGGATACTTTTGGTACTGGTTGAACTACTCTTGATACACTTGAGATCATCTATCTTAGTTGTTGTAGCTCTTTAGCCATGATCGGGCTTAAACCTATGTCAAGGTCCATCGAGTTAGTTGTAAAATTATTATTATTGATAGAGTTACCAGGATTCATGTTATTGGGAGTAACAAAGGTTTCGTTAGGATCCTATATCTCGCGACGGATCATTGAGGATCCTAGGTTGTCAAAGTTCAGGATCTTGGGCTGGAAGACCGAGGGTGCTGCCTCCTGAGGCTTATGGATTTCCGTCCTCATTCTCTCGAATTCCTTGATAATCGTCCTGTTATCCTCCCACTGTTGGGCGACATGTCGCTCCAGCCTCTTCATCGTAGCAAAGATCTCGCTATTGGAAATCATCACAGGAGGATCCTGGAGTCCCAGAGTGACTAGAGAGGTGTTCTTCTTTAGATTTTCATAGGCTTTCTTGGGAGCTCCAGTTGGAGGTGGTGGAAGGTTTTTAGAGGAAATGGGAGGAATCGAGGAGTTTGAGAGATTCGATTGAGTAGACATGATTTTCTGAGGGATTTTGAACACCACGGCCCCATGGTGGGCGCCAAATTGTTTTGATTAAAAATCGACTAAATGAAAATCAACCAAAGTGTATGAGAGGTTGTGGTGTTGTTAATGAATTGATCAGTGAAATTAGAACAAGATTACACAAGTGGTTTACAAGGAAAGCCCTTTATCCTTGTTAGGATCTCCGACATAAAACGTTGTGAAGTAATAATGATCACCTTCCTTGATTATTTCATTGATTGAAATGAATTATTACAGAGAAAATGAAATGAGTATGAAAACAAATGCTAGTATACTGTCAAAAAATCATGTGTAATGTGATGAATACAAGTGTTTTATATAGTCAAAACCTAATAACTAGAACTCCGAAAATTCCGGGATCCTCTGAGATCAACTTATAGTCGTTACTTGAATTGTTCCTCCGGGTCTTTTGCATGGTTGTGACGACTATTCGTTGAGAGAATGACTTTGACTGGTTGTTTCTGCACATGTGAGAAAGACAAAAGAATATATGGCCATTATAAATAATTAAAAGCATTAATCAGGATCCTGGATTTTATTTGGGACCCTGAGGTTCGAGGATCCTGAGCCTTTAGGGATCCTTAAACTTCAGGATCTCAATGTAGTTCCGAGATCCTAGCCCTAGAATTTACTTAGAAAATGTTTTGAAGTCTTTCAAAAATAAGGATAGATAAAACCTGGTGATCATTTGACTTAGGAAAAATTTTAAGTTATGATTTCCTTATCTTCGTACGATCTTGATGCTCTTACGGAAAAGGATCTTTGCTTTCGAAGTTTGTTGTGAAGGATCCTTATTTGACTTCATCTTAGCAAACTTCAGGAAGGATCCTTTAATGAAATTAACTTTAACTTGAGGAAAGCGTTTGCATGATGATGCTATAAATCTTGTTTACTTTTTGGGAAGTATCCCATCTTCAGATAACATGCTAATGCTACGACTATATAGCAAATCTCTGGGGAAAATCCCAATTCAAGGTAACACGTTAATGTTACAAGTCTTAGTGAATTACTGGGGAAAATCCCAAATCGTATGATAACATGAAAATGCTATAAACTTTATGTAGTTTCTAGGGAAGAGCCCAACTTAAGATAACATATAAATGTTATAAACCTTAGGAATTTTATGGGGAAGATCCCAACTTGAGATAACATGTAAATGTTATAAACCTTAGGAATTTTTTGCGGAAGATCCCAACTTGAGATAACATGTAAATGTTATTAACCTTAGATTTAAACTTTAGGCTCTCAAATTATGTTTATAAATGAGAGGGTTTCCAAGTACCTAAAGCGTGTAATGATCCTTTCATTCATATCCTATAGTTGGATATCCTGCATCCAAGCAAAGTGTATAACCTTAACTCGTATGAAAGAGGTAATTAACTCTTTAAACCTTAGAGGGGATTAAGTACCATTATTCGTAGGAGAGGTGATCAGTATTTATTCTTGGGAAATTCACATTGTGAATTGTTGGATGTTTGTAGTCATGGAACTTCTTTATACCAGCGGTCTTCTGAACGTTAGGATCCTCAAATATTCATCTGTCAAGATCCATAGAGATCAGGATCCTTAAGCACCAGGATCCTTGAGTGTCAGGATAATTGAATCTTCATCTGTCAAGATCCTTATAGGTTAGGATCCTTAAGTCCATGCATGCAACAAACATTAGTTGGGGGTGGGCATTAGCCTAGCTAACACCCCTCCGATGCTTAAGTTAGTAATGGTATTTGAAGAGAATAAATATTAATAGAAATGAAAGGTAAAAGATAAATAACATGTGTACCTTAAGTGTGTTGGGAAACAACTAATATTACTTACATAAAATAGGCTTTGAGATGTATCGCATACCAGGATCTTGGTAAGATATTTCCATCTAGGGTGGCCAACCAATATGCCCCCTTTCCTGCTTCAGCGTCTATGATATATGGCCCTTCCCATTTAGGTGCCAGTTTACCTTCACTAGGATCCTTGGTATTTTGGAATGTTTTCCTTAGTACCAAGTCTCCTATTTGGAATCTTCTAACTTTTATATTTTTATTGTATGCCTTGGTGATCCTTTGTTGCTGAGCAGCGATACGAATCTTGGGAAGATCCCTAAGTTCATATATAGTGTCAAGATCCTGGGCTAGGATCATGTTATTGTCCTCATGGTTTTGAAGTAGGTATTTTGTTGTTGGGATCACCACTTCAGTAGGAATCATTGCTTCTGTTCCAAATACCAATGAGTATGGGGTTTGGTCCATAGCTACCTTGGGAGTAGTCCTATCTACCCACAATACGAAAGGGAGCTCTTCTACCTATTTCCCTTTCTTGTCATCCAGCCTTTTCTTCAAGTTGTTTAGTATAATTTTGTCGTTGGATTTTGCCTGGCCATTGGCATGAGGGTGGACAAGAGAAGAAATTACCATATTGATTCCTCAACTCGTATAAAAGTCCTTTATCCTTTTGCTTATGAATTGGGATCCATTGTCGCATATAATTTCAACAGGGATCCCAAACCCGATCAAGAGGTTACGTTTGATGAAGGAAACTACCTCTTTGTCTCTTACTTGGACGAAGGCTTCGACTTCTATCCATTTTGAGATGTAGTCAGTCATCACTAGCATGAAGACCTTTCCTCCATGGGGCTACTGACAATTTGCCACTATATCCATTAGGGCCAGGATCCTTACAATATTCAGGATCCTCAGCTACCTCAAGATCCCGGCTAATTAGCGTTATTATTTTTATTAATATTTATAACGATCATATTTTGTCTAAAACTAACACGTGTGCAGAAGTAGTCAAGGGAAGACCAATTCTCAATGAAGAATCATCTCAACAATGCTAAAGACCCGGAATACTTGGTCAAATAATGTTCATGAAGCTGGTCATAAAGGATCCCAAAATATCAGACATCTTGTTGGCTAGTTTAGACTATAAATTGACACTTATATTCTGCACACAACACACTGTTCTTTAGTCCAAGCTTACTCTACGAAATTCTTTACTCATTATGTGACAACCCGAAAAACTTCTCGCGTGCACTCTTCAATTCTTTCCAATATTAGACTTATTTTGCTATATGGTAATACCCTTTAGAGTCTAATGAAGCGTTCTAAATGTGATATAATCAAGGTAGGAGTGTTAAGAAGGGTTAACTCGAAGTGTAGGAATCAAAACCGGGCCAAACACTCCAACACATGGAGTGTGCGGCCACACACTCTTGTTTGCGGCCTCACACCTTCCCAACCGCACACTCTACCTATATATGCCACCCTTATATCATTCTTGAACACTTCCTTCACTTCTTCAAGCATAGAACACGAAAATCCTCTCAAGTATCATCCATTCTCCTTGAAGATCTTCATAAAAGGTACCAAGAACACCAAGAACACCAAGATCTTCATATGGCCGCACACATGGCAGCACACACCACCTGGCAGCACACATGGCCGCACACAGGGCCGCACACATGTGCTGGCAGCACACTAGGCCGCACACCAGGCCGCACACACACATATAGTGTGTATTTTGGCCATACACCCTCTTGTATAGCCTTATAAACCCTTATACAATCATATATGATTATAACACTTCATATAAGTGTTTGCTAGTCCCTAAGGTGATCCCAAAATCATCAATTAGTTGTTCATAACACTAATTAAATCCATATATTTGCCAATATATGCTAAATAGGATTCGCGCGTGTACTCAAGTCACCACTTGGCACTTAGCGTCTAATCCAACATTGTCATCAGAACCACTCACTACAGGTGAGTTCATACCCCTTTAATTAACCTTTGAAATACTTTTAAATGTTTTAAATGCTTTTATGGAGGGGAATACAAGTTGAATACTTATAGTTATTACATCAATCACATGTGATTAATAACTACAAAACCAATGATTTCATCACTGTTTCAAAATGTTTATCAATCTGTTTTACTTCAAAATGTTTTACAAACTCTTTTACTTATCAAATACTTTTATTTAAACTTTATTATACTTCTTATAAATTGCGTGTCCATATATGCATAGATATATAATAAATGTTTAAAAGGCTTAGGAAGGCCATCCGCCCTATTTCCTTTTCCTCGATTTGGATGTGGTCTGGTGGGATGTCGGGTAGCCGTCCGAGGGTCGTTTCAATATTAATTATATATCATATGTGCATATATAGACATAAAAGTACTTTCATTATTCATGCGTTTCAGTTACATCATTAGTAAGTTACCATCGGGGTAACACAGGATTTCATTTATACTATTACTAGATCAATGAGTCAGTTCATTCATGAGTCATATACATTACATTACTATGAGTCATATACATTACATTACTATGAGACCATATGCAACTATACTAGAGAAGAACATATACAACTATACTAAGAAGAGAACATATACAACGATACCAGAACAAGTAACATTACATTACATATACATGAATACGTTTACAATTGTGAATCACTGTATCGGAGCATGCCTTAAATGTCATGGCTCGAGTTGTTACCAGAATTCTCTTGGAGGGAGAGCGTGAGTTTGCGTATAGATCTATACTGGATTGACTATCCTACACCTTGCTGCTAGCTACAGCCGGACCTGCAGGTCTGCGGGTGCCAAACATCATTCTGTGTTACGACCATTCATTATGTCGTTGTTACCATTCGATAGTATGGTGCAATTAAATCAGATAATACCTTAATATAAACCCGGTTTAAGGTAGTCAGTACAACAGTAGTTCCTATAATACAACACTACAGTACTACATTAATTTACCCATTACATACATTTAGTGATTATTTCACTTAAACATTAATGTACAAACTATATTTTGTTAATGATAGTTACACTTGGGAAATTACACACTTTTACAACAAACGAACATACAAAACAGTTAAGCCTTGGTAGACGGCTACTTTAATAGAAAATATAGGTTTTTCTAAGAGATTCAAACTTTTACAAACACTTACAAACATTTACATACATTTTACAAACTTACACTTGAGACATGTTCAAACGTTTTGATAACAAACACCGACACTAAAATACTTATGAACTCACCAGCTTAATGCTGATACTCGCTTTCAAAATAACTTGTATTCTCAGGTCATCAGTAGACAGGTACCGAGACCAGCTTTGAGAAGATGGAGCGCATCCAAGACTCATCTTATTATTTTGATTTACATTATATTTTTGGTGTCTAAAACTGTACAGAACATGCTTGTATTAAAATTATATATTTAATGCAATGGATGATGTTGTTTGCTTGTTTACTACTACTGTGTTGTGATACATTACATGACGTCCTCCGCCCCAGAACGTTTCCGCCGTTCTCGGTTTTGGGGTGTGACACATTATTTCTAAGAATTCACTGTAATCATCATTTTATATCAATAAAATCATCAAGGAAGGTGATAATTTTCACCTCCCATGGTTTTATGTTGGAGATCCTAGCAAGGATCAAGGGCTTTCCTTGTAAACCATTGTGTCACTTTCTTTTACCATTTGCTATTACATAATCTGAACATCACAACCTCTCATTCTATTTGGTTGATTAGTACTTGTGTAATTTTTGACCAAAACAATTTGGCGCCCACCGTGGGGCCTTGGTCTTCAAAATCCTCGAAAAAATCATGTATACGCAACCGATCCTCTCTTCGTCCTTTGCTCCTTCCATTACAACCAAAGCCCTACCACCTCCTCCGAGTGCCCCCCCTGCTCAGAGGAAAATGCCTGACACTTCCAAGAAAAACACCCTCTCAATCGCTAATGCATGGAGTTTGGGATCCTCAGGGCTCCAAGATCCAACTGCCTCAGTCATTACCGCAAAGCTTTTCACTATTATGAGGAACATGACGCAACAGGTGACCCAACAGCAAGAGGAGAATAGAGCACTACTGAAAGAAGTGGAGATGATGAAGGCGGAATTTTAGAAATCCCAAGAAACAACGCCCACAGTTGCGCAGCCAAGGATCCTAGACTTTGGTAATGCAGGATAGTACCTTTTCCAAGTATGTACTTTGACTAAGTCCAATTAGCCTTTTACTCCTGTCTCTTAGAATTCTTATCCGTAGAATATAAGCAGCCTCTTCTAGATCCTTCAAAGTGAAACACTTTCCAAGCCAAGACTTGACCTCTTGCAAAGTCGGAATGCCATTTCCTATAAGAAGTATGTCATTAACGTACAATACTAGTAAGTTTACTATACTCCCACTAGCTTTAACATATACACAAGACTCATCTTCACTTCTAGAGAAACCAAATTCCTTGACTTTCTCGTTGAAGCAAAGTTTCCATCTGCGAGACGCTTGTTTCAATCCATAAATGGATTTCTCAAGCTTGAACACTCTATATGGATACTTTGCATCAAAAAAACCCTCTAGCTGACTCATTTAAACATCATCAGCCAACTTTCAATTAAGGAAAGCAGTTTTGACATCCATCTGGCCAATTTTATAGTCATGAAACGTAACTATGATGAGCATGATCCAAATAGATTTTATCTTAGAAACTGATGAGAAGGTCTCATCATAGTCAACCCCTAGGGTTTGAGTAAATCCCTTCGCAACCAGTCGAGCCTTGAAAATGTGTACCTTTCCATCGATGTCGGTCTTCTTTTTAAAGATCCATTTGCACCCAACTATCTTTCGACCTGGTAAATTATCAACCAAATTCCAAACTTGGTTGACATATATGGACTTGATCTCGCTGTCCATTGCCTCTTTCCATTGGCATCCTCAGGGCCTTCCATTGCTTCCTTGTAGTTATCCGGTTCATCCAAATTTACCAGTGTACTATCACTAATAAACATATCACCATTGGTAGTAATATACTAATATGGAAACCATAGAACTCAGGTGGCATTCTAACTCTACTGGAATGCCTAAGAGGTAATGAATCGTCAACTGGTTCAACTGGAATCTCTTTCTCTGGTTGAACTCTAGCGTCTTCAAAGGTTCCTGCATCGTTTGATTCTTGGATCTCTTCAAGATCAACAGTACTCCCATTGTCCTCTTTCCATATGAGCTCTCTGTCACACCCCTAAACCAAGGATGGCGGAAACGTCCGGGGGTGGAGGACTTCATGTGTAGTATCATAACAACAATGGCAATAGTGATGAAAGTAAACACAACCAACATATATATAATTGAAAGAGTTACATCATTGTATGAATTACATGTTTCAAAATCAATTACAATATGTTGACAAAATATGATAAGTTTGACGCCTCAACGTCCCATCCTCAAAAGCACTTTGTTACCTGTTTAGCGATTTCCTGAGAATACAAGTTGTTTGAAAAAGTGTCAACACAATGGTTGGTGAGTTCATAAGCTTTTGTATGCAATTTATGAAAACCTTGTCTTCGTATATGTATGGTTGTTCCAGAAAATTTTGATAATTTTCCTTAAAAATGTGTACTGTAGTCTTATATATACAACGACCGTAACGTATAAGTAATCTTCCTTTTTTACAGAAAATAATATGAGTTTAATTCAACATAACGCGTATGATGTCAACGAAATTCCCATAAATTCTTATGTTTGTTAATACTTTCTGTGAGCTATTATAACCATGCTATGACCTAGATGGCCTGAAAACGACGTTCTTCAGGCGTCGGAACTGTTATGACATTTATCACCTCAGACCTGCCGGTCTAGCTGTTGCATGAAGCTCAGGTGTGGGTTTGTCATGCCCAATATAGATCTATATACAACTATCACGCTCTCCCTCCAGGAGACTCTGGTTACAATACATGACTTATGATTAATGCGAAGGGAATGTCTCACGAAGTCATTATCGAATTTACACTTAACGTAATGAAAGTTCCCTTTTGTATAAATGTACCCTTCTTAAATATATGTATTTTGTAATGTATCATAAACTATACCTATTATAGTTTATCAAAACAAGGGTAGAAATAGTAAAGTACATAAACTATACTTAACATAGTTTAATAAAACATTTGTATGTAATGGGTGTACTTTAATTATAACACTTTGTTATTTCTATGCATTACCTAGTAAAAATTCATTTGTTAACTGGTGTATATCTAGATACTAGTACAAAAATGTCATATATTGTAACAACACATAATCACATAATGGTATATACCTTGCTCAACATGTTACAAGGTGAAATGAAATTTATAGTGTTTTTCTGTTAATAATATTTTCTGTAACTGTTATTGGAAAATTTATAGAAAAATCATAAAATGTCTAAATCAAGTTCTGTATCTTCTGAGAGTTTGTAAAATGAGTCTAGTTTGTTCATAAATTTTTCCATAATTTTTAGTGACCTCTAACTTGTGTGAACAAGTCCATAATCACAGACTGGTCCGGATTGATGTTTGAAATGATAAACATTTTTGTAAAAATCACCATAAATTGTAGAAAAATCGTATGAAGATGTTAAAGTAGTCATTTTAAAGCTAAAAACTTGAACTACATGCACCTAAAACAGTTTTGAAAACAAAAATGTTTAAGTTGTCCAAAACAGTCCGTGAATGGAGCCCAACTTTTCTGATGAAAGCTGTTAGAAAAGTTTAGTTATGTTCTTGGTGTTTTAACTTGTATTCCCCCCCCTAAAAACTTGAGAAAACATGAAAATGTAGGGGTATGAACTCACCTTGAGTGATTTCAGTAGGTGATTGTTGAAGAATGGAAGTGTTTAACTCAAGAACACTTGAAAGATCACTTGGAGATTCAAAAATCTAACATGAACGTGATGATGTTTGTGTATGGAATCGATGATTGGATTAGAATGAAGTGTATAAATCACAAGAAGGATGGATTATACTTACCAAGAGTGGGAGAACACTTGATGATCAGCCTTGGGATCTCGAATTAGAGAGAAAAGTTTGAGAGAAAAATTGTGTTTGATTTTTGGTGAAATGAGAGCAAGTGAGTGAGAATGAGGAGAGAGGATGAATGTCCAGCTCTATGAACGTGAGAATAACTTGTGAGAGAGGTACAAAATACAAGGAAGTGACAAGGTATGGTGGGGAGGAGTGTGGGTTGGTCATGGAGTGGGTATGGGGGTTGCTTGTGTCATAATACAAGGAAAAGTCAACACTCAACCTTTGTACTTCACCCACTCTTCTTGGATAAGGTTTTATCCTTAAAATGTGATTAATCATTAATTAAGGGGTCTTATATTTTAAAATAAAGTTTTAGGTGAAAATCCCGTGTTAAAACAATTAAAAACGGGCCTAAAACGCAAAACTAGTCGAAAACCGGGAGAAAATGGACTTCCCAGCGAGACCTCTCGGTCCTGGCCGAGGCTCGGTCTCCTCTGATGCTGAGCCGGAAGCGAAGGGAAGCGAAAGCAGCAAGAAGCGAAGGCTCGTTCCGAAGGCGTAAGGAGCGAAATAGACCAAAGTGAACAGTACCTTCGGGTTCGGGTGGTGTGCGAGGTTCGGTTCCAGGAGCCTTCGGGTTCGGTTCTTTGAGTGAGGTTCGGGCCCGAGAGCACACCTTCGGGTTCGGTCCTCTTGGTTTCGGTCCCTAAGAGGACTTTCGGGTCCTAAGAGGCTTCGGCCCCAATAAGAGGGTTTCGGTTCCTTAAGCCCTTTTTGCCCGTTCTTGCCCCGTTTTAAGCGGTTTTTGACCCGGTTAAGGGTCGGAATGACCCGTATGACTTCAAAAAGTTACGGAAACTTTTGAGAGAAATTTGGGAGAGATTTCACATTCTTGGAGAGATTTGGGAGAGATTTCACATTCTTGGAGAGATTTGGGAGAGATTTCACATTCTTGGAGAGATTTCTCATACAAAGAGAGATTTGGGAGAGATTTCACATTCTTGGAGAGATTTGGGAGAGATTGCACATTCTTGGAGAGATTTCTCATACAAAGAGAGATTTGGGAGAAATTTCACATTCTTGGAGAGATTTGGGAGAGATTTCACATTCTTGGAGAGATTTCTAATACAAAGAGAGATTTGGGAGATATTTCACATTCTTGGAGAGATTTGGGCGAGATTTCACATTCTTGGAGAGATTTCTCATACAAAGAGAGATTTGGGAGAGATTTCACATTCTTGAAGAGATTTCTCATACAAAGAGAGATTTGGGAGAGATTTCTCATGCAAAGAGAGATTTGGGAGAGATTCTCGATAAAGAAAGATAGAGTGAAAACGATTGAGAGAGGTTTCATGTGTGACAAGGGTGAGTGTTTGGATCCGCAACGCAAGGTCCGTGAACCCCGTTAAGTCATGTTTAAGGATCTTACCCACTCCCGATGAGTATGTAACATTGTTTTATCAGTTTGGTTCATTGTTTAGCACTAAGGCTTAGGAAATTTAAACACACGAACTTTTCCAAGTGATGTTTTCTCATTAAAATAATGAGTTATACAGTAATTACATAAAGTACGCCCCAATACACAAGGTTAAACGAGTCGATTGGTTTGACTTGTTGACTTTGACTTGACTCGAAATTGACGACTGTCACATCATCCCCCCGTTAAAGGGAATTTCGTCCCGAAATTTAAACTCGGACTGGGACTTCAAGGGTTTGGGAAGAGATGCGGGTACTTTTGTTTCATTTGGTCTTCGCGTTCCTAGGTGAACTCAGGTCCTCGTCTCGCGTTCCAATGAACCTTCACTATGGGAATGCGACTTTGTTTCGTTCTTTTGATCTCTCGGTCCATGATCTCGACTGGTTCCTCCACGAAGTGGAGGTTTTCGTTAACTTCGATTTCGTCGAGTGGTATTACAAGTGTCTCGTCAGACAGGCACTTCTTCAGGTTCGATACATGAAAGGTGGGATGTACCTTATCGAGTTCTTGAGGTAATCGAAGTTTGTATGCCACTGGTCCAATCCCGACAAGGATTTCAAATGGACCAATATACCTTGGATTCAGTTTCCCATGCTTGCCAAAACGTATCATTCCTTTCCAAGGGGAAATTTTTAGTAACACTCGATCACCAACCTGGAATTCCAAAGGTTTGCGTCGCTTATCCGCGTAACTCTTTTGCCGATCTCGGGAGGCCTTCAGCCTTTCTCGGATTTGAACAATCTTTTCTGTGGTCTCCCTTATGATTTCAGGACCAGTGAGGGTGCTATTAGGGACTTGCCCCCTAGCTAGCTGAGTATCCCCCACTTCGGCCCAACACAGGGGTGATCTGCACTTGCGGCCATAGAGAGCTTCGAACGGAGCGACTTTAATGCTAGTGTGATAGCTGTTATTATAGGAGAATTCGATAAGCGGTAAATGGGTATCCCATGCTTTTCCAAAGTCTATCACACAGGCTGTCAGCATGTCTTCCAATGTCTGGATGGTTCTCTCGCTTTGTCCGTCGGTTTTTGGATGGTAGGTCGTACTCATGTCAAGCCTAGTTCCCAAGGATTTCTGTAGAGACTGCCAAAATCGCGAGGTGAATCTACTATCTCGGTCGGAGATAATGGATATTGGTATACCATGCAGTCATACAATCTCCTTGATGTACGTTTTGGTTAACTTCTCCATCTTGTCGGTTTCCTTTATTGGCAGGAAGTGCGCAGACTTGGTCAATCTGTCTACGATTACCCATATGGTGTCAAACCCGCCTGGAGTCTTAGGCAGCTTGGTTATGAAGTCTATGGTTATCCGTTCCCACTTCCATTCCGGTATATCAGGCTGTTGTAGTAGTCCTGAGGGTTTCTGGTATTCCACCTTGACCTTGGCGCAAGTCAGACACTTGCCCACATAAGTAGCAATCTCGGCTTTCATGTTCGGCCACCAGTATAGCTTTTTGAGGTCTAGATACATCTTATCTGACCCTAGATGGATGGAGTATCGAGTCTTATGTGCTTCATTCATGACCACATCTCGGATCCCACCGAACTTCGGTGTACAGATTTGGTTCCTGAGATAACGAGTTCCGTTATCCTTGACTTCTAAGTTCTTATCCATTCCCCTTAATGCCTCACCTGCCACATTCTCTAGTTTCAAGGCTTCTAGTTGAGCTTCCCTGATTTGCGTGGCCAGGTGGGAATGGATGGTCATGATTAAGGATCTTACTCGGCGACCCGAATATTCCTTCCTGCTTAGGGCATCAGCCACTACATTGGCCTTGCTCGGGTGGTAGTGAATTTCGCACTCGTAGTCATTTAGCAGTTCAACCCATCTTCGTTGCCGCATGTTGAGCTCTTTTTGATTGAGGATATGCTGAAGACTTTTGTGATCGGTGAAGATGGTGCATTTTGTGCCGTAGAGGTAGTGCCTCCAGATCTTTAAGGCGAACACTACCGCCCCCAGTTCAAGGTCATGGGTAGTGTAATTAACTTTGTGTGTCTTAAGTTGCCTTGATGCGTAAGCGATGACTTTCCCTCTTTGCATGAGCATGCATCCGAGGCCTTGTTTTGAGGCATCACAATATACCACGAAGTCATCGGTTCCTTCTGGAAGAGACAAAACTAGTGCGCTGCATAAGGCTTGTTTTAATGTCTGGAAAGCGACTTCTTGTTTATCTCCCCACTTAAATACCACACCTTTCTGAGTCAAGGTGGTGAGTGGTTTGGCGATCTTGGAGAAGTTTTGTATGAATCTTCGATAGTAGCCGGCGAGCCCTAAAAATTGTCGAATTTCTGTCGGCGTTGTAGGTGCTGACCAGTTTTCGATAGCTTTGATTTTAGAGGGATCCACGTGTATCCCCTTCTCGCTGACCACATGGCCAAGAAAATTCACTTCTCTGATCCAGAATTCGCACTTAGAGAATTTGGCGTAAAGCTTCTCAGCCCTCAGTGTTTCCAAGATTAGTCAGAGATGTTGACAGTGCTCTTCCTCGCTTCGGGAGTAGATTAAAATATCGTCGATGAATACAATCACGAATTTGTCTAAGTAGGGTCGACACACTCGATTCATCAGGTCCATGAATACCTCCGATGCGTTCGTTAATCCGAAGGGCATCACACAAACTCATAGTGCCCGTAGCGAGTTCTGAACGCAGTCTTGGGAATATCCTCTTCTTGAACTCGTAGTTGATGATAACCCGACCTCAGGTCGATTTTTGAAAAGTAGCTTGCTCCTTGGAGTTGGTCGAAGAGGTCATCGATTCGGGGTAGGGGATATCGGTTCTTGATAGTGAGTTTGTTTAGCTCTCGGTAGTCTATGCACATGCGAAAAGATCCGTCCTTCTTCTTTACAAACAGGACCGGTGCTCCCCAGGGTGAGAAGCTTGGCTTGATGAATCCTTTGCTCAACAATTCATTTAACTGGCTGGAAAGTTCTTGCATTTCTTCCGGTGCTAAGCGGTATGGAGCTTTGGCGACGGGGGTAGCTCCTGGAATTAAGTCGATCCGGAATTCGACTTGTCGTGCGAGGGGTACACCTGGAAGATCTTCGGGGAATACATCGGGGTAGTTGCACACCTTGGGCATGTCGTTGATATCCTTCACCTCTTGGTTCGTATCTACTACGTGGGCTAGAAATGCGTGATGTTCTTTTCGGAGATACTTTTGGGCCTTGACGTAAGAGATGATTTGCAAATTTGAACTGGGTTTGTCGCCATAGATGAAGAGGGTTTCGCCATTTGGCAGATTAAGGCGAACGGCCCTTTCGTAACATAGAATGTCGGCACGATGGGAACTTAACCAATCCATACCGATGATTATGTCGAAACATTTTATTGTGACCGGAATCGGGTCTACTTTAAACGAATGGTTGTCTAGAGTGAGGGTACACCCTGAGTATATATCATTAGTGTGCTCTTCTTTCCCATTAGCCATTTCTACTACGTATGTATCTTTTAATGAATGAGGGGTTTGTTTTAGTAATTGTTTGAATTGATGGCTCACAAAACTCCTCTCTGCTCCACTATCAAATAGTACGCATGCATATGTGTTATTGAGGAGAAACGTACCAGAAACCACCGAGGGGTCCTTGACTGCTTCTCCGTGTCCCATCATCAGGACTCTCCCTACACCACCAGCATTAGGAGCTTGTGCCTTGGGGCAGTTTCTCCTGAAGTGTCCTGCTTCACCACATCCATAGCAGGTTTGGCTTGCCCTCGCATTGGCAACTTGGTTGTTCGGTCGTGCTGGCGCCTTACAGAAACGAGCGGTATGCCCTTTCTTGTCATAGTTTTTGCAGTGCATTTCCCGACAAGCACCATTGTGGTGGTAGTTGCACTTGTTGCACTTGGGGAGATTTCCAGCATATTGCTTTGGTGGTGCTGGAGTGGTAGCAATAGTGGCAACATGGACAACAACGGTCTGTATGAAGGACCCAAGAACAAGAAGATGATGAGTTATTAGATGAGATAATATATATATATATATATATATATATATATATATATATATACCTGTAGAAGTCGGATTCACCTTGCCATCTTTAATGTCTTACAGATACTTTGGGAAACTACGTTTCCATTGCCCTTTGTCCCTGCAGTAAAAGCAAGTGACCTCTTTTGGATCAGAGATAGGAGTATCATCATAATTGGATTTACCTTTAGGTCCATTGCTTGACGACCTAGCTTGAGACTTTCCCTTCCAGTTTTGCTTTGGAGGACCTTTCCTCTTCTTCTCCTTCCCTTGACCAATGGCCACAACGGGAGCACTAGCAGGAGTGGAGGCAATACTCTTTCCCTTCATCACTGCTTTAGTTGTTTACAGGAGGTTGTGTAATTAAGCCAAGGTGGTCTCATTGTTGTTCAGATGATA
The DNA here is from genome assembly GCF_002870075.4 of Lactuca sativa. Taxonomy (NCBI): domain Eukaryota; kingdom Viridiplantae; phylum Streptophyta; class Magnoliopsida; order Asterales; family Asteraceae; genus Lactuca; species Lactuca sativa. Next base: position 169,399,355 of record NC_056623.2, read on the forward strand.
GGTCAAGATGGACCGATCATAACAACTTGGTAAGGAGTTCAAGACTATGTTAATAGCCAACTCCTCATCAAAATGTACATTAAGCCTAACAAGGCGATCCATGTATCGTTGTATCCTTTGCACGTGGCTGCTAACAGACTCTCCCTATTTCATTTTGCTTACTATGACGAGCTTTACCACCTCGTACTTTTCTTGTCGATCTCGCTTATGGTACTCTTCCATAAGGTCCTTGTTCATTTCGTACGACCAATAATCCTCACAGAATCTTTGTAACTCAGGAGTCATGGTGGCTACCATGATGCAAGCAACTTTTATCGCATCATTGTAGTGATTCTTGTAGGCGGCTAGTTCTGCAGGGGTGGTATTCTCTTCGTCAATCTCATTTAGTTCTTTCTCAAGGACATACTCCTTGTCCTCGAAACAAAGGGCCATCTTAATGTTGTGCATATAGTCGTTGTAGTTGGTGTCATCCAACATCACCTTCAAGTATATGTTCAGCAACGAAAAGTTATGGGAGGAGGAGGAGGAACCAAAAGCATCATTTAAAGTAGACATCTGTAAAAAGAAGGTAGTTTTATCGAGATAAAAATAATCCTTAATATAACAACCCAAAAATGAAATAGTAAGGCTAGGGTCATCTAAAAAATTCACAACTTAGAAAAAGGATGTCGTAAGCTAATTGTAAATTTTATAAAGGTAAGTAAATGACGATTACCAATTCCACCAATAGAAACGAAATTTAAAAAGACTTAAGCTAAGTAAAATTGCTAGATCTTTTGAGATTCATTGAAACTATTCAATGACATGTTTAATCTTAGTTATTTCTCTTCCATTTGTGACTAGGATACCGAGGATCACAAACAAGATGTGAATATCCATGCAAATTATCTTGTCACTCTCGAGGTCATTTATCATCTCATTTTAATATGCCGGTTAACCACACGCGCTCCATTAGTCAACGATAATTTTCGAGATGCCCATTATTTCTCTTTATAGTCACTATTAGTGTGCCAGTGGGTTCCACTAACTAGTATAAAGTATAATGTGCAATTTCATGGGTTAGCATACAAATTCATATTTTCTTAAAGTAACTAAGATTGTGATTTTTTTAAACAAAAAGTTTAGTTACTTTTAATAACACTATACTTGTAATGAGAGTTAGTTGTCCTATCAAACCTGTTCGGCTAACGACCCTCCACCAATCAAGGAAGCGGTGGGTGGGAGTGGACACCCATTCAACTACCATTTTATAGGTAGTTTCCTTATACCCCCTTATAGACTAGGTTCATGAATGAGGCGTACTAGCGGTTCAACTGACTTGGGTATAAGATTTATCCAATTTTAATTATCTCTTTTTAGGCAAGTAAAATGATAATTACCAAACTCGAAAAAAAACTAATTTAACATTTTTGAAATATTTCTTGGGGATGAAGGTAAGGGATTCAAATCCTTACCTTAATTTCGAATTTCTTGGGGAGGAGGGTTAGGGATTAAAAACCCTAACCCTAATTTTGAAACTTAGGGGGCAAGAAACCCTAATCCAATTTCGAAAATTTGTTGCCTTGTAGAATTTAATTGTCATAAACCCTAATTTGATCAAATTCAAAAATTATAGCAAAGTCAATTGAAAATAAACCTAATCCTCTGATACCACTGATGGATTTTAGGCATAACAAAGACAACTTAAAACTCTTAAGTGTACATGCAACCTAAAAGAAGATATATGTTTTCACTATTGAAGCTATAACTATGAACATCAAAATAAGAACCCTAGAAACCCTAGGTTATATTTGAAAATCACATTAAGGTTTTAGGATTACATACCTTATTGTTATTATAGAAAATAAAAATGATCCTTGTTTTGTTGAAGCTTTGGAAGCAAGCACCACAAGCGTTGTGCCTCTAATGGTTCATACCCATGCTAGCAAGAAGGATATTAAGGAGGGAGGAGGGATGGGAGTATAATTTTGGCCTAGCCAGTAATGGACAAAATATGGAGGATTATGGGTCCTTATATAGTGCAACTGCGAAACCCTAGATAAGCCCAAAACCACTATAATAATATTATTGTGAATTGGTAATTATCTAGCTTCCTAATTATCCTCCAAGGATAATTCTAGAACCCTAAAACCCTCCTCAAAACTGTCCAAGGCTCCAAGGAGGTTCTAGAATGACTCTTGTTCAACTATTGAACAATTGTACTTTAACCTCTGCACTTTTAATTAATTCCATTAATCCTGTAATTAATTCCAATTAATTTCTAATTAGTTATTAATTAAATATTACTGTGACAACCCGAAATTTCCATTCTGAACAAACCATTTGAAGGCAATAGAAGTAGAACAGTTACAGTGAACACTCAGACTTCGAGTATGAGTTTGGCAGTTTTCAGGATTTTACACTTAAGGAGATATTAGGAGAGTGGATGCACTAGGGTTTTTTGCGACACTGTTATTCCAATACCCTAGGATATTAGAGTTCATTCCGAGAATAGAAATATTTTCTGCTAAAATTTCCAGGACTATATATAGAAAACTGAACCAAATAGTTCATTAGTTGAATTCCAATTAGAGAAAAGCCAAAATTCTCTCTCACGGATCTTCGGGTTTTTATCCCAAATTGTGAGTAACTCTTTCTAGTAGTGTTAGAAAGTTTTAAATGTGTTCATAACATAGATTACATAGCTAAATCATTCGATTTAGGAGTTTACTCCCCAAGGTGTTCTTGGGCGGTAAACTCCCGAAACCAAGCCTAGATTGTCCCCCGTGATTTGTAACTACCTTGGACTTGTATAGGAGTGTGTTAGGGACATGAAATCAACCAAGAATCACCCAAGTTTGGGAGTTCATGGCCCAAGAATATCTTAGGCCGTAAACTCCAAAAAGCATACTCAAAATGGTGCTTTTAAGGCACCCAAGGCTTAGACTTTATTTTAGACATGTACCCTAAGGTGTTTAAAGCCTAGAAAACATAAGGAATCACAAGTGTTGAGGATTTTACGGCCAAGATAAGTTCTTGGGCCGTAAACCCCTATAAAGGGGTCAAATGACACCCTAACTCCTTCCTTATGCCTAGAACCCAACATAGATCATAACCTTGAAATGTTAGAGACTTGAAAACACCATAAACACCCTCCCAAGGGAGTTTACGGCCGTAAAATCCAAGGGAATATGGTCTCTGGGCCGTAAACTCCTTAAAGGAGTTAATAGGAAGCCCAACCACTTGATTTAACCTTGGAACAATTTACCACTTGAGTTGTAACAACTTTAAGCCTCAATTAATGAACCAATGTAGAGTTTACGGCCAGGAGTTTACTCCCCTGGGCCGTAAACTCCAAAGAATATGGTCATTAGACCTTAAACTCCCATTTAAGGTATTACACTCCTTTGTTGCAACCCATTAGCCTCCTAGCACTTGACCAAAAGTGTTTTCCTCGCGTTAAAATGTTTATACTTGTATAATTAATGTTTTAATCACTAATTATTTATATACATATGTTTTCATATGTAATTAGGATCATTGTGTGTGTCTAAAGTATTCACTTGACACCAAGCACTTGTCCGATCCTTCCTTACGATAACAGTCCGTTCAATTCCAGTCACTTACAGCAGGTGAGTTCATACCCCTTAATCAATGTTTTAAACTGTTTTAAATGTTTTATGGGGGGGGGGGGGGGGGGCGTACAAGTAGAATTATGCTAGTTATTATATCAATCACATGTGATTAATAAGTAGAATTACGCTAGTTATTATATCAATCACATGTGATTAATATGTAGCATTCAAATGATTTACTACACATTAGCCGTTTTACCAAACAATTTCCTTCAAATGATTTTTATAAACATTTTATATGTTTTACAAATCTTATTTTATGCTTTTATATTATAAATTGCATGCCTCTATATGTATAGTTATATAAGAAATGTTTAAAAGACTCAGGAAGGCTATCCACCCTATTTCCTTTTCGCGCTTGAGATGTGGTCTGGTGGGATATCGGGTACTCGTCCGAAGGTCGTTTAAATATTAGTTATATATCATGTGTACATATATAGTCATAAAAGGTCCTTCCAGTTCATCCCATGCCCTTGGGTAGCAAGGGTATACATCCATGTCCATACGTACCAGTTAGATTACTAGTAAACTACCATATGGGTAGTTTAGGAAGATACTATAACTATTACTAGAACGCGATATCATACAATGAGTCAGTTCATTCATGAGTCTATACTTGCTAGATAGAGAGCACATACATTACAGCTAGAACATTTCATTAATATGAGTATATATACAACTATACTAGGAAGAGAACATATACACCGATACTAGAACGAGTACATTACTATACTTGCTAGATAGAGAGAGAACACACATTACAACTAGCACACGTCGAACATTTCCGTACATTAAACTTACATTAATACGTTCATAAAATTGTGATCCACTGTATCGGAGCATGCCTTAAATGTCATGGACCGAGTTGTAGCCAGAGTCTCTTGAAGGGAGAGCGTGAGTTTGCGTATAGATCTATACTGGATTGACTATCCTACACCTTGCTGCTAGCTACAGCGGGACCTGCAGGTCTGCGGGTGCCAAACGTCATTCCGTTATTACGACCATTCTTATGTCGTTGTTACCAGTCAATTGTATGGTACAATTAATCACATGATGCCTTAATATAAATCCGGTTTAAGGTAAATAGTACAACAGTAGTTCTTATAGCGCTACGTTTTAGTACTACATTAATTTTCCCTGTACACATATTTTGTGATCTTTTCACTTAAACTATAAATGTAAAAACTATATTTTGTTAATAATAGTTACACTTGGGAAAATTACACACTTTTACAAGACGCGAACATTTAGAACAGTTAAGTCTTGGTAGAAGACTACATTGAGAACAGTTAGGTCTTGGTGGAAGACACCCTTATATAATAGTAGGAATCATAGGGATTTCTAGAGGTTTTCAAACGTTTATAGTTCATTTACAAACATTTTTATACTTACAGTTCATTTACATTTTCCATACTTACAGTTCATAAACTTACAAATTCTTACACACAAATTAAGACACTTAAATACTTATGATCTCACCAGCTTCAAAGCTGATACCCGCCTTCAAAATTACTTGTATGCTCAGGTCATCATAGACAGGTACCGATGCAAGGAGAAGGGAAGATGGAGCTTGTTCAAGACTCATCTTTCATTTTGATTTATGCTTTAGTGTTTATCAAAATTTGACAGAACACTTGTATAATAATTATATTATTAATGCAATGGATGATGTTGTTGCTTGTTTACTACTTTTCATTATTGTGATACTGTACATGACGTCCTCCGCCCCAGAACGTTTCCGCCGTTCTTGGTTTTGGGGTGTAACAATTACTATTTATAATTAATACTTTATTTTCATAATATATTAATAAATCATTTATTTCAATTTATTAATCAAATAATAAATGAACCTCTCTCTCCAAAAATCATCCTGTCTAATTGCTAGGTTTGAGGGCAACCCAAAAGGACTATGCTGCTATCAGTTCAAGTTAATACCAATTATAGTTATGGGCTTAGATACCTAATCTAACGTAGTTTTAGCCGAGGATCTCAATAGGGATCAACATCCCATATAGTACGTAAGTAAAAGTCTCCTGGATCTTGAGACTAGGTATTGCCATCTTGAAAAGCTAATACTTGCATTAGTAACTTCTCCTACAAAATTAAGACACTATTTTGAAACACACACTATATATGAGAACTAATTACACCATTAAGAAGGTTATACGAAAACCAAAGATGACAGGTAGGATGGCAAAGTGTTCCGTGAAGCTAAGAACATATGATATAAAATATAAACCGAGATCAACAATGAAGTCACAAGCACTAGCAGACTTTGTGGCTGATTTTAGTGATGATGTACAACCTGAAGTGGAATTAGAAAGCAAAGAACTCCAAAAAGAATAAAGCATGGGAAAATGTACGTTCTTCACAGATGGATCCTCAAACTTTAGTGGAACAGGTCTAGGGATCATACTAAAATCGTCACAGGGGGACATCATACCCCCATGCAGTTTATTGTGAAGTTGATGCCACCAACAACAAAGTTGAATACGATGCATTGATTATGGGATTGCAGCTGGCTAAGGATCTTCAAGTCAATGATCTTCATGTATTTGTTGACTCCTTATTATTAATTTATTTTAATGGATCCTACATAGTTAAAGGTGAAAGACTAGTACTATACCTCCCAATCCTCAAAAAGTTGGTCTCCAAATTCAAGACTTTCAGCCTAAGGCAAGTTCCCAGAGAAGAAAATGTTGAGGCAGGTGCACTAGCCAACCTAGGATCTTCCCTTAGGATCTCGTCTAAGTTCACGATGCCTATAACCCATATATTGATCTCGGGGATTGAAGATCCCTCCAATAAACCAGATGATCACAATCACCATGGTCAAACAACCAACATGGAAATAATCAAGGATCTTGACCCTCAACCATTTCCTCAGGATCCTATTCATCAGGATCTCAATATTCATGATCCTCTGCAACACTCCAAATCTTGGATCCAACCCATAGTGGAATATCTCCAAAAGAACACAATCCCAAGAGAGGAAAAAACCGAGAGACCATTCAAGATGAGGGTCTCACTATTTGTGATAATCCAAGGAAGACCATAAAAGAAATCCATGGAAGGTACATACCTTAGATTCTTAGAAGATCAAGAAGCTGCAGAAGTCCAAAAAGTTATACACGATGGAGATTGGGGCGACCACACTAGGGGTAGATCCTTATGATCCAAAGCATTACGAACCGAATACTAGTGGCCAACAATGAAAAAGGATGCTTTCTCACATGACCAAAGATGTGATGCTTGTCAAAGACATGGTAACATCCTTCATGAACCAACAGAACCGTTGCATCCTATCATTTTCTCTTGGCCATTCATGAAATGGGGAATAAATATAGTTGGCAAGATACCAAAAGCTCCTGGTGGAAAGGTGTTCATGCTAGTGACGACATACTACTTCTAGAAATCGATAGTGGCTGAAGCCTTTGTTCAAGTACGAGACACAGAAGTGGTCTTGTTTATCAAATGGAATATCGTGACTAGGTTCAGGATCCCTCTTGAGATCATATGCGATAATGGATCCCAAATCATAACCAAAAGGACTTGATACTTTTGCACAAGTTGGGGGATTAAACTGGTAATGTCTACTCTTTTTCACCCTCAAGAAAATGGTCAAGCTGAATCCAACAATATGATTATAGTCAACAATCTAAAGAAGAGCTTAGTTTAGAAGATAAGAAGATGGGCAGATGAACTTCTTCTCGTCCTATGGGTAGATAGAACCACTTCTAACGCAGCCACTGGCCAAAATCCATACACCTTGGTGTTTGGAACAGAAGCCATGATCCTTATTGAAGTAGCAATCCCAGCAACAAGATATCAATTGCAGGATTAAGAGAAACAACGATAGGATTCTAGCCTCGGATCTTGACACTATCGATGAACTCGGGGATCTTTCCAGGATCTGCATTGTTGCTAATCAATAGAGGATCACTTAAAGCACATAACAGAAACATCAAAGTCAGAAGGTTCCTGGTAGGTGACCTGGTACTTAGGAAATGTTCCAAAATACTAAGGATCCTAATATAGATAGATTGGCACCTAAATGGGAAGGATTATATCTCATTGATTAAAAAGCAGGAAAGGGGGCATATTGGCTAGCTACCCTTGAGGGCAACATCCTGCCAAGATCCTAGAATGCCATCCATCTAAAAGCATACTACATGTAAGTTATGTTGATCATTTTCAAAAAACTCAAGGTACGCTCTCTATACCCTCTACTTTTATCTGATTCTTTTTATTCTTCTGAAAGCCAATACTAACTTCAGCATTAGAGGGGCGTTAGCCAAGCTAACTCCCACCCCAAGCTAACATTTTCTATGCGCAAGAAATCTAGGATCCTAACACATAAGGAACCCAACATCCGAGGATCCTCACACATAAGGATCCTAACATTCAATGATCCTGACATTGTAGGATCCTGAAATTCGAGGATCCTAGCATTTACGAATCCCAATAGATACATGATTTTATGATCTTGAAAATTGAAATATATAATTGTCCAGATAACTACGAACAGAGATTGATCATATCTCCTATGATTAAGGGTACTTAATCCTCTCTAAGGTTTTTAAAGAGTTAATTACCTCTTTCATACAAGTTAAGGTTTCTACACCTTTCTTGGATGCACATAATCTTACTATGGGATGTGAATAAGGGGATCATTTCATGCTTTAGACTTCGCAACCCTCTTATTTCTGAACATAAGGTTTATAACACTTACATGTTATCCTAAGTTAGGATCTTCCCCAGTAATTTCATAAGGTTTATAAAACTTACGCATTATCCTAAGTTGAGATCTTCCCCAATCATTTCTTAAGGTTTATAACGCTTACGTGTTACCCTATGTTGGGATTTCCCTAGTAATTTGCTAAAAATTATAACGCTGACATGTTATCCTGATTCATGGGATCATGAACCCTATGGAACACTAGGTTTTATCTATCATTTAAAATCATATTTTCTACGTAATGTTCAAAGGTTTATTATCTTAAAAATATCTTAACAATTTTAATATCTCAATTTGATGACAACCTATTTTCAGGTTGTTTAGAGTACTTTCTATGATTATGATTATGCAAGAAATCATATTGCTACAACCACATAGAATGACCATGCAAACAAAAGAATATGAAAAAAAACAAGATAAAAGAAAGAGTTACACATCAATTCCATAAAAATGAAAATTGTCTCGTACAAAGTCATGTTAAATGTTTTTGTCTAACAGGCCTAGACCGTGGCTTGGTATTCATTTCCTGATGTCTTATTTTCCTCATTCCCCTTTAGCTTCTGCCCCTTAGAATCCTCACTGGTCTTGAAAGGTCCACCTTTTAAATCAGCTAGGGTTGTGTGCCACCCAGCCAGGTTCCAGGATCCTATATTGGTCATATGTTCAACTAATTTGATCTTGGATTCCCAAACAGCCATGACAACGCTAGCCTTCACTTCGACGATCACCTCTGCCATCTCTGCATCATGTTCTTCCTCTTTCTCAGCCTTTTCCTTGCTCAGAAGTTCCACTCGTTTCAGGAGATCCTCGTTGGTCTCCTTCCACACTTTTTCTTGTTCCTTTAAAGCTTGTTGAGCCTTTTCAACCCGGATCCTCAAGTTTGTGGAAACATGATCAAAGAACTAGAACAAGAGTAACATCAGAAAGAGTGAAAAGAAAAGCATAAGGTGGAAAAGTAACACTAACACGTACAACTTGAGAAAAGGAAACCAACTTCTGTAGTGCATCCTTAGCTCCAAGATTTTCCAAGCTCAAGCTCGTAGCTTCAGAAGTTTTCCTCTTCAGGGATCCCAGGGTGTTCATAGTCAGATCGATATGGGCCTTTTTGAGGCAACAGAGAAGCTAGTATTTTCTTTCTTCATGAATATCTGGCCACTTGACATAGTTGTATCAAGATCTGAAAGGGAGAAATGAGCACAAGCGCGTGTGGCTTTGGATCCTGGGAAATCCAAAGAAATATTTAAAATTTCTCATGACTAAAGATGAAAGTACTCAAGGATCCTTACCGGTAACTATAGGGATGAGAGCATCTGAGCTTTCTTGATGACTGGAAGGATCGAGCTTGAATGTCTTTTCAATCTTGGATAGAGCAAGGAAGCTCTTGATCCGATATTCGGTGTCTTCCGGTGGGCGGAACTATGTCGTTGAACTTGAAAGCTGCAAAAATTAGACAAATTAAGAATTGTGAATATTGGGATCCTCGATGTAAAAATAAGAAACCCTACCCTTTTTAACCCAAGATTTAGGTAAAAGATTTCCACCGGGAATCGAGTCACATTTTACGAAAAAGTATATCCCTTTCCAAGCACCATCGTTATGCATGCGTTTTAGTATAAGAGTTGATCCATCGGTTTTGAATTTCAACAGGAAGTGAGAATTCCCAAAGGTAGAAAGGTCGTAAACAGAAGCTAATTCATTTAGACCAATGTTGAGACCCATGGAGCGGTTCAAATTATCAATCCAATAAAGGATCCTCCAAACCGTTGGCATGACTTGGATATATGAAATCTTGGTAATATCAGAAAAATCATAGATGATTAATGTGACAACCCGAAATTTCCATTCTGAGCAAACCATATCAAGCCAATAGAAGTTATAACAGTCATAGTAAATTTTCAGACTTTTCCGTATAAGTTTGAGTATTTCGGGATTTACACTTAAGGAGGTATCAGGAGAGTGGATGCACTAGGGTTTTGTGCAACTATGTTATTCTAAGACTCTATTACATTAGAGTTCATTGCGGGAATAAAATATTTTCTTCCAAAAATCTCAGGACTATATATAGAATTTTGAGCCATAATCATTCATTTGTTGCATTTCCAACTAGAGAAAATCCATTTTCTCTCTCTCGGATCGTTGGGTTTTCATCCCAAATTGTGAGTACCTTTGTCTAGTTGTATTATATGGCTTATAACATGTTTAATAAAATAGATTACATAGCAAAACTGCAAGATTCGGGAGTTTACCGCCCAAGAACATCTTGGGGAGTAAACTCTTATATAAGGCTTATATGATGCCTAGTCCCTTCCTCTTGTTAAATAACGAAATTAGGCTTGTATATAGGTGTATTTAAGACAAGAAAACATCAAAGAAACACCAAAGTTTAGGTGTTCACGGCCCAAGAAGCTCTTGGACCGTGAACTCAAAAAACAAGGACCAAAGAGTGTTTTTAACACTCCTAAAGCTATGGAAAATTACCTAGATTTACTCCTAGTTATTCGAGGGACCTTAAAACATCATAAACCCCTCCCAGAGAGAGATTACGGTCGTAATCTCTAAGGGAAAAGGCTCTTGGGCCGTAAACATGAAAGAAGGGCACCAATGTGTGCCTAAGGCCTTCATTAGCCTTAGATAAATGTAGAGACCCTATCCTACATGAGTTTGGGACTTGAAAGCACAATAATATCCACTTCCATATGAGTTTACGGCAGTAAACTCAAAAGGAAATGGCCTTTGGGCCGAAAACTCCTGAAAAGAGTGTTTTGATGCCCTAAACCCTTCCAAAGATTAAACCACCAAGTCAAATTGCTTCTAGAAATCATTTAGGACTTCAAAACACAAAATGACACTAATTCTAGGAATTCACGGCTGTAAACACAAGGTTTTACGACTGCAAACTCCTTGTGTGTAGTTTAATGAAGAGTAAACACATACATAAGGTCTTTTGGAACCCTAAACCCCTTTAGCCTTGTCCCACAACAACTTAGATGCAACCTTTAGGACTTATAACACTTATACAAAGTCTTTAAATGTTCTAGAGTGTCCCAACTTAATTTATTAGTTATTATTTGGCTAATTAGTTATATATATGTTCATTATATGATAACTAGGCTCGTGCATGTATACAAGTCTCTGTTTGCCACCTAACACAATATCCGACACTTCAATCCAATCCACTCACCACAGGTGAGTTCATACCCCTTAATCAATGTTTTAACTACTTTTAAATGTTTTATGGGGGGGGGGGGGATACAAGTAGAATCATGCTACTTATTATATCAATCACATGTGATTAATAAGTAGCATTCAAATGATTTACTACTCATTAGCCGTTTTACCAAACAGTTTCCTTCAAATGATTTTCATAAACACTTTATATGGTTAAAACTCCTTATTAAACTGTTCATTTTACTCTGTATGTTACATTTCAAACTTATTTACAATTGTGTTTCAAACAAATGTTTTTTATACTAAACTGTTTTATCAAACCCATGCCTTCAAACCGTTTTATAGATTGACATCAAGTCGATCTTTTCTTAGATGATAATTATGTTCAAAGGTTTTACAAAACTTATTTTATGCTTTTATATTATAAATTGCATGCCTCTATATGTATGGTTATATAAGAAATGTTTAAAAGACTTAGGAAGGCTATCCACCTTATTTCCTTTTCGCGCTTGAGATGTGGTCTGATGGGATATCGGGTACCCGTCCGAAGGTCGTTTAAATATTAGTTATATATCATGTGTACATATATAGTCATAAAGATCCTTCCAGTTCATCCAATGCCCTTGGGTAGCAAGGGTATACATCCATGTCCATACGTACCAGTTAGATTACTAGTAAACTACCATATGGGTAGTTTAGGAAGATACTAGAACTATTACTAGAATGCGATATCATACAATGAGTCAGTTCATTCATGAGTCAATACTTGCTAGATAGAGAGAACATACATTACTATGAGAACATATACATTACATTACTATGAGTACATATACAACTATACTAGAGGAAGAACATATACAACTATACTAGAGGAAGAACATATACAACTATACTAGAAAGAGAACATATACAACGATACTAGAACGAGTAACAATACATTACATATACATATATACATTGACAAAATTGTGATCTACTGTATCGGAGCATGCCTTAAATGTCATGGCCCGAGTTGTAGCCAGAGTCTCTTGGAGGGAGAGCGTGAGTTTGCGTATAGATCTATACTGGATTGACTATCCTACACCTTGCTGCTAGCTACAGCCGGACCTGCAGGTCTGCGGGTGCCAAACGTCATTTCTTTTTACGACCATACCTTTGTTGTTGTTACCAGTCGATAGTATGGTGCAATTAATCACATGATACCTTAATATAAATTCGGTTTAAGGTAGTTAGTACAACAGTAGTTCGTATAATACAACACTACAGTACTACATTAATTTTCCCTTACATATATTTAGTGATCTTTTCACTTAAACATTAAATATAAAAACTATATTTTGTTAATGATAGTTACACTTGGAAAATTACACACTTTTACAAGAAACGAACATTCAGAGCAGTTAGGTCTTGGTAGAAGACTACATTTAGAGCAGTTAGGTCTTAGTAGAAGACACCCTTATATAATAGTAGGAATCATAGGGATTTCTAGGGTTTTTCAAACATTTTCAGTTGATTTACAAAACATTGTTACACTTACAGTTCATACACATTTTCAATACTTACAATTCATATACATACAAATTCTTACATACAAATTAAGACACTAAAATACTTATGATCTCACCAGCTTCAAAGCTGATACTCGCTTTCAAAATTACTTGTATCCTCAGGTCATCATAGACAGGTACCGATGCAAGGTTTAGGGAAGATGGAGCTCGTTCAAGACTCATCTTTCATTTTGATTTATGCTTTAGTGTTTATCAAAATTTGACAGAACACACTTGTATAATAATTATATTATTAATGCAATGGATGATGTTGTTGCTTGTTTACTACTTTTCATTGTTGTGATACTATACATGACGTCCTCCGCCCCAGAACGTTTCCGCCGTTCTTGGTTTTGGGGTGTGACAATTAAGAAAAAGGGATAAGTAAGGCCTAAGGTCAAGGATACTTAGGAAAACAAAATCCAAACAAAAGAAATAATATCATGTTGGATCCTGACATCAAAATGTTTGAAAATAGTACCAGCGGGAAAGGTTTCTGTGACATCCCCATTTTCACAGGCAGAAAAGACCGATTTTGTTTATGCTTTATAAAAATCAGAATACTTCTTTTCATAAAAATGTTGCGGAATTTGTTCCCAGAAGAACATGATAAATACGTTATCAAAACATTTTTGAAGAATCGTATTTTATTTATTTTAAAACGTTTGGGATGTCATCATTAATACAGAAACATAAGCATAAACAGAACTTACTAGTGATCTACATCTCTTTAATCTCTCAGTGTAATGTGACTTCATGACAACACCTGTGACATAAATAAACTGAGTAGGTCAGGTTGGGAAACCTGGTGAGTACATAGGGATTTCAATTCCACAATGTTGTACCATATATATAGTTTAAAACTCACAAAATATACCATTTCACCATATATATAAACAACTCTTATCCCACCCCGTCGATCCTCACAACGAGAGTATCCATATTCTCGGACCTAAGATTAGCCGTTTTAGCTAATCCATACTCACGGATCAGAAATGAACGACTTTACCTAATCCATACTCTCGGACTAGGGACAAATGACTAATCCATACTCTCGGATTAATGATGAATGATTATGCCTAATCCATACTCTCGGACTAGGGACAATGACTATGTCTAATCCATGCTCTCGGATCAATGACATATACTAAAGTTCTATTCTCAGAGTATAAGTCACTCGTACTCGTAAGAAAATACTACCCAATATTCCTCATAATTAATTTAGGTTTACTCTTCATCCTAAATCATCATCTATAATCAGGTATGTTCTTTAACATGTATTTCATGCAACATCAATTAACTCGCACATAAACATATAATTAATACTTCAATCAATACTTGTATTAAAATCATGTTCATGAAAGGGACTATGCACTCACCTGGGAAGGTGGTGACTCGGCACTCGGACAACACTTCGTTACTTTTAAAACAACTTCCTCGACAAAACCTAGTATCATTACCACTAGAGTTTAGTCTGACGTTAACCGCGACAAATTAATAGTCTAGCTATTATTATTATTATTATTATTATTATTATATAAGCGTTAAATAACACTCAATATAACTCATAATAATAGCCCAAATACTTATTATAAGGTCCTAATAACATTACTATATTGAAACATAAGCTATACTAAAGATAGCGTAGGCATAGCTTACTTACAGCGGGTTTTCTCGAAAACCGGGCTTCGCTGGAGCAGCGTTCCCGAGCCGAAAGGCTCTTTTCTCGGGACTCCGGGAGCCTCGGGGCTTCCTTCGGGTGCTAGGGGGTTTACCTAGACTTTATGGGGGTTAGGATAGGCTAGAGAAAGAGTGTAGAGAGAGAAAAAAGTGGGGAAAGGTGTGAGAAATGAGAGAACCCGACACTTCTATTTATAGGGTGAAATCCTGACGGACTCGCTGAGTCAGTGCCACGTGTCATCATCTGATGGCTTTCCTTGGGGAGAAAGCCTTGGCCCATATTCAGCCACGTCACCCCTTTTGCAGTAGCACCCTGCCGACTTCTAAACCCCGTAACATTCGCATACGAGATCCGTTTTCGACGTTCTTTTTTTCCACGCGTAGGTAGAAACAAGATCTACAACTTTCATTTAGACTTCATTGACTAATTCTCGACCAATCTCAAATTTAACAGTAGGAGGCGTTTAGACTGTTAAATGACCGCGAAGAATTCATAACTCCTTCATATGAACTCCGTTTCCGTCCATATTTTTACCATTGAGTTCCTATTAATGAGATCTTCAACTCTCATTTAGGTCGCATAAGCCAAAAACCGCTCGAACTAAAATTCGAGTTTCGGGCCGTGCACTGCTAAGCCGAATCTTAGAAAAATCATAACTTCCTCATACGAAATCAGATTTGGGCGTTCTTTTTATCGACGCTCTTAGTTTAACATATTATACAAATTTTGTTTAGATTGTTAAGGCTAAATCTTTCTCTATATTAAATTCACTATTTACGCTTCCCGGTGCCGTGCCGGTTTTGCCGTAAAACTTCAACGGGTCATAACTTCTTCGTTATAACTCGGATTTCGGCGTTCTTTATATGTACGGAAACCTTGAGACATATTCCACAACTTGGTTAAGATTATTTATTCTAAATAATCTTTTGTCGAAAAGTCGTTTTCGACCCCTATTTCCTCTAAATTGACTAGCCCGGATTTGCGGGCGTTACAATTATCTCCCCCTTAGGATGATTACGTCCCGGAACCATCAACGAAATAGGGTCTTATAATGACTCCATACGTCATCTCTTCATCCTAGGTAATAATTATAACTTCTACATTCCTTCAAGTCTATCTCTCAGACTTATTGACTGTATGCAGTACTCGATCGTGCACCTGCTCTCTACCTCAGGCTAGACTCCCAATTATGACCTTCAAGTCACAATCTCGATCCTTAATGGATATGAACTTGAGATGATTTCTTTTATTACTACTATGGATTGATGTGTCATATTCTAATGACCTATCATCGTATGTTGCAACACTTAGACTTAGGTCTCTTAGAGTTAAATTCTAAAACAGACTATGCCTTCCTTCATGTTCTAATGTGATATAATCACACTTTAACATTTGGCATTTCTAGCTACCAACTTCTTTAACAACGAGCGCAATATTTCTATTGATGGCTTTGATTTCTATCGTTTGGTTTAAGTCGGACGCTACATCGATCTTGATTTTCTAAACCACATAGCACACTTAGCGTAGTCGGACTCAATTCGATATGACCACTAGGGTCGGAACATCAACACTCTTCTTAGTCATTAACGAACGATGGTAACGACACACTTGAATAAAACAAAATCAATTACTAGGTTTTTGGTAACCTTGTGACTTTCCCTGATCCAAGTGTGAGTCCTGTGCTTCCGGTAGTATAGGCCTCTACTACCATTCACACCTACTCATACTCGTCCCAAGTATTGTCCCGCAGTTTTTCCAAGTCACCATACAAGAAAACCACACAACAACTTAACACATCAGATAAAAAAAACAAAGGTTTCATATTATTTCTTGAAACGATTACATAGGTGTTCAAGTTCACCCTAATTATGCCTCTAATAGGCTACATCATATGACACTATCTATATGGCTTCTTCATAACTCGATCTCTATATATCCATCCTTACTCCTGATTCCTTGCATCGCCAGCTGCTTCGTCAAGGATCATTTGAAATGCTCTTGCCTTTGGTTTTGGCGGCACATTTGGCTTTGTAGCCCCCTCTTTCTTTGGGCAGTCTTGCTTGAAGTGTCCCTCTTCACCACACTTAAAGCAAAATTCTCTCTTGGTTGTGCATTCTCTAGCATAATGACCAGTCTTCCCGCATTTAAAGCAGGTCATCTCCTTAGAGCATTTCCCAACGTGCTTCTTTCTGCACTTGTCACACCATTGTGTTCCTTCTTCGAACTTCTTTGAACCAGACTTCGAGAATTTTCTCTTCTCGTCGGACCTTGAAGACCCTTCAAACTTTCTCTTCTCGCCAACCTCAACCTTGTTGGCAGCTCTTCCCTTAATCATATTCTCTGCAGACTTGGCAACCCAAATAGCTACCTCCAGAGTATGTGCCTGACGCACTGGCACCGCGTACTCCCATGGAAGTCCCTTTGTGTACTTATCAATTTTCGCCAGCTCATCCGGAACAAGACACAAGGCGAACTCCATCTTTTCTGTGAAGT
Organism: Lactuca sativa; assembly: GCF_002870075.4. Classification (NCBI taxonomy): domain Eukaryota; kingdom Viridiplantae; phylum Streptophyta; class Magnoliopsida; order Asterales; family Asteraceae; genus Lactuca; species Lactuca sativa. The sequence goes on from NC_056623.2 coordinate 169,416,596, forward strand.
TGTTCGTGTATTCATCGATTGACATGCTTCCTTTCTTCAAGGTTAGGAACTGGTTCTCTAGCTTGAGTAAGTTTTGAGCCGAGCAGTACTTTCGTTTGAATTGCACCAGAAACTCTGCCCATGTCAGTTGCAGGGGCTCATTGGAGCTCAAAGTCTTCCCTAGGGTATTCCACCAGCGAACAATGCCTCCTCTGAATTGACGTACTACAAACGTGGTTTGTAGCTTGCCTTTGCAACCACATGTCATGAAGGCCAATTCCATCTCTGAGATCCAATCCATGACCCCGATCGGATCTTCCTTCCTGGTGAAAGTCGATGGCTTGCAAGTTACAAAATCTTTGTACTTGCATCCATTCCTCTCGACTCCTTCATCTTGATTGTTCCTCCTAATCACCGGGGGATCAGCTTGACCAACGGTTCCACTGTAGTTCTCCTCCTCAGTCTGCCCTTCGTTCAACTCAGGCCGTTCGATCTGAATAGCCGCTTCCTCTCGATTTTGCTGGAGCAAACGTCTGGTTTCCTCCATTTGACGATCCAACATCATTTGGATCAATGCTTGCACTCCGGTCATCGTTATTGGCTCAGCAGCGGCTACCACAACTGGTATTTGCTCAATCACTGGGGGCTGATCTCGGTTCCCATTTGCATTCACGTTTCCGCTACGGGTCCTTGCCATCTTGATCTATACACCGAATAAGGTGAATCTAGATCTTAATTCAGGATTGACGTCTTAAATCATCCTTATCACCCCGAAACGTTTATATGCTAGTTCTAATATCGTAGTTAAACGCTTAGAATCCTAAACACATAAGGTTTCCAGATCCGGTTGGCAACAGACCATAGATCCGAACAAATAACAACATATCATGCACAAAGCATTTAGCACATAAAAGCAATTTAGGCATCATTCCTAAAATAAGCTAGTGCTCACACCTCACAATCATCGCTTAGCATTCTAAGTTTAAGTCTAGAAATAAATCCAGATTCCTAGTTCGCTTAAACTAATGCTCTGATACCAACTGTGACATCCCCATTTTCACGGCCAGAAAAGACCGATTTTGTTTATGCTTTATAAAAATCAGAATACTTCTTTTCATAAAAATGTTGCGGAATTTGTTCCCAGAAGAACATGATAAATACGTTATCAAAACATTTTTGAAGAATCGTATTTTATTTATTTTAAAACGTTTGGGATGTCATCGTTAATACAGAAACATAAGCATAAACAGAACTTACTAGTGATCTACATATCTTTAATCTCTCGGTGTAATGTGACTTCATGACAACACCTATGACATAAATAAACTGAGTGGGTCAGGTTGGGAAACCTGGTGGGTACATAGGGATTTCAATTCCACAATGTTATACCATATATATAGTTTAAAACTCACAAAATATACCATTTCACCATATATATAAACAACTCTTATCCCACCCCGTCGATCCTCACAATGAGACTATCCATATTCTCGGACCTAAGATTAGCCGTTTTACCTAATCCATACTCCCGGATAAGAAATGAACGACTTTACCTAATCCATACTCTCGGACTAGGGACAAATGACTAATCCATACTCTTGGATTAATGACGAATGATTATGCCTAATCCATACTCTCGGACTAGGGACAATGACTATGTCTAATCCATGCTCTCGGATCAATGACATATACTAAAGTTCTATTCTCAGAGTATAAGTCACTCGTACTCATAAGAAAATACTACCCAATATTCCTCATAATTAATTTAGGTTTACTCTTCATCCTAAATCATCATATATAATCAGGTATGTTCTTTAACATGTATTTCAGGCAACATCAATTAACTCGCACATAAACATATAATTAATACTTCAATCAATACTTGTATTAAAATCATGTTCATGAAAGGGACTATGCACTCACCTGGGAAGGTGGCGACTCGGCACTCGGACAACACTTCGTTACTCTTAAAACAACTTCCTCGACAAAACCTAGTATCATTACCACTAGAGTTTAGTCTGACGTTAACCGCGACAAATTAATAGTCTAGCTATTATTATTATTATTATTATTATATAAGCGTTAAATAACACTCAATATAACTCATAATAATAGCCCAAATACTTATTATAAGGTCCTAATAACATTACTATATTGAAACATAAGCTATACTAAAGATAGCGTAGGCATAGCTTACTTACAGCGGGTTTTCTCGAAAACCGGGCTTCGTTGGAGCAGCGTTCCCGAGCCGAAAGGCTCTTTTCTCGGGACTCCGGGAGCCTCGGGGCTTCCTTCGGGTGCTAGGGGGTTTACCTAGACTTTAGGGGGGTTAGGATAGGCTAGAGAAAGAGTGTAGAGAGAGAAAAAAAGTGGGGAAAGGTGTGAGAAATGAGAGAACACGACACTTCTATTTATAGGGTGAAATCCTGACGGACTCGCCGAGTCAGTGCCACATGTCATCATCTGATGGCTTTCCTTGGGGAGAAAGCCTTGGCCCATATTCAGCCACGTCACCCCTTTTGTAGTAGCACGCTGCCGACTTCTAAACCCCGTAACATTCGCATACGAGCTCCTTTTTCGACGTTCTTTTTTTCCACGCGTAGGTAAAAACAAGATCTACAACTTTCATTTAGACTTCTCGGCTAATTCTCGACCGATCTCAAATTTAACAGTAGGAGGCGTTTAGACTGTTAAATGACCGCGAAGAATTCGTAACTCCTTCATACGAACTCCGTTTCCGTCCATATTTTTACCATTGAGTTCCTATTAATGAGATCTTCAACTCTCATTTAGGTCGCATAAGCCAAAAACCGCTCGAACTAAAATTCGAGTTTCGGGTCGTGAACTGCTAAGCCGAATCTTAGAAAAATCATAACTTCCTCATACGAAGTCAGATTTGGGCATTCTTTTTATCGACGCTCTTAGTTTAACATATTCTACAAATTTTGTTTAGATTGCTAAGGCTAAATCTTTCTCTATCTTAAATTCACTATTTACGCTTCCCGGTGCCGTACCGGTTTTGCCGTAAAACTTCAACGGGTCATAACTTCTTCGTTATAACTCGGATTTCGGCGTTCTTTATATGTACGGAAACCTTGAGACATATTCAACATCTTGGTTAAGATTATTTATTCTAAATAATCTTTTGTCGAAAAGTCGTTTTCGACCCCTATTCCCTCTAAATTGACTAGCCCGGATTTGCGGGCGTTACAGTTTCATTCAGACTCAAAGCTTCGATACTATTGTCATCAAAGGTAAATATTTTAATGTAGGAAAGGATTTTATGATCTACGTAATCATCGTCAGGTATAGCTATGATGTTTGTGCAAGAGCGAGCTCCTTTTTTGACCATTTTTAGAAGAAAAAGAAAACTAGGAAGGAGAAAGTAAACAAAGATAGTACCTTCAACGATATTCGATGAACTTCTAGAAGAAAAGCTAAAGAGTAAGATGAAGTTAAAAGGCTACATACCCTATTGATACAAGAACCAAGGGAAGGTTGAAGGGTGATTTGACCAATTCCAACGACTAGAAATCTATCTGTTGAAATTCAAATTACCCTATGCATTAGAAATTTTTACTTCGTTTTTTACTTTAAAATTATACCTCTAAATATCTAAACATTAACATTTATATTTCAAAGGTATAATTTAGGGGCAATTGTTAGGGGCAGGATCCTTGAAACATATTAAGGATCCTTAAATATTTCTAAAGCCTCAGGATTCTTAAACATATCTCAGGATCCTGATTATTACCACTAATATTTCCTAACACTTATAACGGCTATGTTCTTCTTTATTTTTCTCGCATGTGCCGAACTAGTCAACACAAGACTCATTCTCAATGGAAAGTCACTTCAACCAAGTTTGAGACCCCGGGATACCAAGTCAAACATCGTGCAAATACCTATTCAAGGAGGATCCCGAAGATCTCTGACTTCTTGTTGATTAACTTAGACTATGAATGTCACACCCCCGAACCAGACGGCGGAAACGTCCGGGGGCTTGGGTGACTTCATTTTTGTAGTATCATCACAGAGTATATAATCGAAACATAACATCATCATCATCACACATGTAATATAACAATTCATTGTTTATATGAAATATTGTGTTTTAATATTACATGCCAAAATAGTCAAAGTAGGATGAAATATAACAAAATATCCGTGAATTCTTTATGCCCAACCTGTTCAACGGTTTCCTGAGAATACAAGTTAACACAATATCATTTTTGGCTTGATTTTTATGAAAATGTGCATTTTTGGCCGATTTATAAATAAATTCACCTTTTTGGCCCAAGTTTTAATAAATTTACATTTTTTGTCCCTCTTATAAAAAATTTACATTTTGGCACAACTTTGTTGAAAATGATATTTAAGCCCACAAAAGTCCAAAAATTTACAAACTTGGCCCAAAAACTCGAAAAAGCCCAAAAGAAGCCCATTTATGAATTTTTACACTTCTAGCCCTTTTTAAGGTCACAAAGATAATAAAGATTCATATTTATGAAAATACATTCCTTTTGGTCCCTTAAAAACCGTGAGTTACATAAAGTACCCTATTTTTGGTTATTTTGTCACTTTTGGCCCCTTTAATGCAAATATCATAGTTTTAAGTAATTTTGATGTATTTTAAAACCTTTTCTTTGCATAATAAGTTGAAATGAGTGTTATGTTGTACAAATATCATCACATTTTAGTAGATCTTCAAGTTGATGGAGTTTACAACACATAATCACACATATATCATGAAAAATACATAATATCATGCATACACACATAGATCTACACCAAACAACTTGTATTCTCCCCCAAAACATAGTAAAAACCGAAAATAGGGAGTATGAACTCACTTTGGTTTGATGATTTCGGTTTGATGAATAGTTTGAAGGAGATTTCGGTCCTAGATGCTTCCTTGAAATGAGTTTTCGAATTCTTGGATCAAAATCACGAAATAGTGTGATTTTTTAGGAAGGATCATAACATAAGATGAAGTTAAGTATCTTGAATGAAAGGTAGCTTACCAAGTTTGCAAGTTTGGAGACCTCCTTGAGCATATACACACACCAACGGTTTTAGAGGAGGAAAGGAAAAGAGAGTCTCTCTTTAAGAGTGAAGGAGGAAATGAGAGTGATGGTGCTGCTCTTTGGCCGAGAAATATAAGAAGAAGAAGAGAGTGACAAGATATTGCATGGAAACATGAGTTTTCATGGATAATTGTTGTGTATTGCATGGATATTTGAGTGGTAATTACCTTGTTAGTTGTTGGTCATTAGTGAGGTGTCAACTTGTTATATCCATGGGCTTTTCTTTTCTTTTTTCATTTCTTTTAAAACCGAGAAGGGATTAAGGAGAAAGAGAATTGAATTAGTTTGGTCCATTTATGAATATACTCGAATGTTATAGGATCAAATATGGAAATTTCGGCCCATTGGGCCAATATGAGAGTTTACGGCCCAATAGTGACGAAGAAAGGCGTTTACGGCCCATTAAGGCCCATGAAAACAAGGTGAGACATTTTAGGCCCAATAAGGCCCATGAGAAGCCTTATGGCTCAAAAGGCTCTTTTTTAATGAATATAGGTCTATTTAAGGCCCAAATAGGGTTCCTCAATCCAAATTAACCAACTTGAGAGTTTACGGGCCCATTAGGCCCAACAAGGGGTTCCTGGTTCATTTTGAGTTTGAACCCATATTTAAGTATATGAGATGCATTGTATTTGGTTTTGAACTTCACTCAGGAGTTTTAATTCAAATGTATGATTTTGAATGAGCATAGTACATGATATCCTCTTAGATTACCAGTTTTACAAGAGTTGATGTTTATATGAAAACAAAATTTCCTAGCTAAAAATGCTAGTTGTGACAATAAATAACACATGTAAATCGCACACTACAAACACAATTAGCTTTACCGTTACACTTGTACTCGTATTACCTTCATCATCTTTGTAATCTCATATTTAAATCAATAAAACACATCAAGACAGGTGATCATTATCACCTCCCAAGGTTTTACTCCAGAGATTCTATAAAGGATCAAGGGATTTTCTTGTAACTCACTTGTATTACTTTGATCATTATTCTACACTTACATTACACTAACACCACAAACTCTCATATATATTTTCTTTAAATTACAGATTATCATTTTTTGACCAAAACAACAGTCAGCATGGCAATCATCTCTTTAACATAAACACAATTCTAAACAGGGTGTTAGATATCATAAGGAAGAGAATTTCCTATTCGAGCATGAGCACGAACATCAATATTATATAAATGCTTTTCATATTCGATGACCTGGTGTTTAGGAGTCTTCTTGATAACACTAGTTTTAACATCATCTTTTGTTTCATCAAAGGTGGGAACATGTGGACCCTCATCAATGATCCATCATATCATGATCCATGATTTCAAGGACAACCAATGCTTTTTTTCCACATGGAAAATTTTTTCTCATTGAATTGAGGGATTTTGTTTACTAAAGTGGAACCAGAAGAAGGTTTAGTTTCAGAAGAAGAATAAGAAGAAGATGGTTTCATAATTGTTTGATAAAATAGCCTACTCTGATACCAATTGAAGGATAAAGATAAAATAGTTAATATCAAAAATGTAAAGAACAAAGCACAAAGAACAAAGTTGATCGAAAACCAATTTCGATTAAATAAATCTCTCATGCATAGAGAATGCATCGAGTTTTAATTACATCATAACCTAGTGTAACTTATATACTAGGTTGATGACTATTCTAGATTATAATCTCTACATATCAGGGATTTGAATAAATATGATAACTACCATATGCTAAATATATATACTATACAAAACAGATCCTATTACAAAGATAACAGATCATATGACTTAAGTAACAAGAAACATATCACGTTGTCTATGAAACCTGATCAGCGTCTCATGGAACCGACACTGATTTTTCATTCAACATGATAAAGGTTTGACTCATCAGATTATATGGTTTGACCTTACAGTAACATATACTCAAGTCTATCAAATCTCAATATCTATCACATATCATAATTACAATTTAATAGGGTAAAAGATACCTCAAAAAATCTCATACACGACCCCGTATCTCACGTACAAAGGTATATCTCCTCCATTATAATCTTTGGAGAACGATTCCCAAGAAGCATTTGTGATCACGCATACCAAAACCTCTCAAACGACATGAAAACACACACATTTGTACTTTGAAGTGTGCCACGTGGTGGCCATAAGCATGTCACGTCGTGGTGATCAAATAAACTCTGGTTTTGCCTTGTGTCGCACTCTTCTTCCATGTGTCTCGGTGACTCGCCTCATACCACATCTTGGTACATCTATTACCATGTCATGGTGATCGAATATAATCTATCTTGCCACTTGTCACTCTGTGACAACCGTCTAAAGTTGGTCAACGACCAACAACCAATAATCAAAATTATTGACTTAAAATACAATACGAGATAAAGTCTTAATGAAAATATAACCTTAAACAATAAATATAATAGAAAACCGGTCAAATCGTGCGAAAACTAGAGAACTACGTACACAAAAAGTTGTGTTATTATGTATAAATAATGACATATTACAAATGTACGTGTCTTCATGATCTCGGAATTATAAATTTCGCAAAAGTTTGACTTCATATGGAGAAATTATAATTATTCTAAGTTTTAATAATCAGTTGTGCATAAGGATGTGTGTCACAAAGAGTTAAAGGAAAATCGGTCTAATTTTAGCCAACACTATATAAAGGGAGATAGAAATACTCCTCATTACAAAACCTATGACCCAAAGAATGCCAAAAACAAAGTGTGTGTGAGAAAAATATGATTTTTGAAAAATCATTTAGGGTATACCCCTATAAAAAAATATGAGCTAAAAATAAAATTTGAATTAGCCAAAACAGAGCTCGTATGCGAAACTTATAGCCTTCCGAAAATCCAAGATTTTACCCGGGGGAGGGAGGTGGTACATTTAAATTAATAAATAATAGATTATATAATTACAATTGATTACTATATTATAAATCAGTATTTATTGTACGTCAATACTATGCTTAACTTTTATGGATAATATTATGTCTGGTAGTTACCCTGCCCAAATGTTATGGACAATATTATGCCTAGTTGTTACTCTGCCCAACTTTTATGGATAGAAATATGCTTAATCGTTACTCTACCCATTTATCATTTTAGATTATTTTTTGGGCTAGGATTCTTGACTCATATTCAGGATCCTCAAATACTTCTGAAGCCTCAGGATCCTTAAACATATTCCTGGATCCTGACTATTATCACTAATATTTCTAACACTTATAACGACTATATTCTCTTTATTTTTCTCACATGTGAAGAACGAGTCAATACCCATTCTCAACAACCAGGAAAAATACCCGGAATACCAAGTCAAATAACGTTCACATGTTGATTCTGGAGGATCCCGGAATTATCTGAATTCTTGTTTTTAGCGTTAGAATATAAATAGCACATGTAATTAGCACACTAGGGACACACTGAGCACATCCACGATACTTGTATCAACATTTATACACTTATCTATGTATTAAACATTTAAATAAAATAAAATCATCAAGGCAGGTGATCATTATTACCTCCCAAGGTATTATGTCGGATATACTATCAAGGATCAAGGAATTTCTTTGTAACTCACTTGTGTCACTTTGATATCATTTCTTACTTGATTTTTCATGAACATCATAGCCTCACATACATTTTGGTTGGATTCTACTTAGTTGATTTTTGACCAAAACAATTTGGCGCCCACCGTGGGGCTATGGCTTTAAAAACCTTTCAGAAAATTATGTCTACACAACCAACCATATCTTCCTCCTCCAATCCAACCATTTCCTATAAAAACGTTCCTCCACCCCCAGGGCGATCTCCGAAGAAAGTCTCTGAGGCACCGAAGAAAAACACTTCTCTGGTCACTACCCAAGGTCTTCACGATCCTGCTGTGTTGATTTCCAATAATGAAATCTTCTATATGATGAAGAGATTGGAACGACAAGTCACTCAACAACACGAGGTTAGCAGGACAATTCTCAAGGAAGTGGAAAGAATGAGGGCAGAAGTCCACAAGCCTCAAGAAGCGTGACCCTCGATCTTGCAGCCCAAGATCCTAAACTTTGATCACACGGGATCCTCAACAAATTGCCGTGAGATAGGATCCTCAATACTGACCTCTATTCCCGCTTGGGGCATAACTCCAAGAGCAGGATCTCGGCGAAACCTTTATTACTCCGAATAACAAGGATCCTGGTAACTTCATCAACGATAATATCTTTACTACTAACTATATGGACCTTCATACAGCTTTAAGCTCGATCATGGCTAAGGAGCTTCAACAATTAAGACAAATGATCTCAAGCGTGCATGTATTAGTTCAACCTATACCGGAAGTTGTTGGATAAGGTGTCTAAGTCCATAACTATATTTGATATGTACTTGACCCGACTTGGCATGGTCCATTTGGGTTGCATGACATCATGCATTTGGATAGACTAAATGAGAGAAATAACACTTGTGGTTTATTAATATATTATAAGTTCTAATATATTAATAGTATTATTTAATTAGTATTGATCAAGAATTAATTTGGAATTAATTAAGTGATCAAAAGATGACTAATTAAATATATGGGTTGATTATGTAAATCATCCATAACTTCTATAGTGGGCTAAAGGCTCCATGGATTATCAAGTTGGGTTAAAACCCATAGGATGCTCCATGGATGCTCCATGGGAGTTACAAACCCACTGTTCATGGAAATGAAGAATCATGTCACATTAGGGTTTACATGGTGTAACCCTAGATGTGACACTCTATATAAGGAACATGATGCTCACCAAAATCGGCTACACTAAGAACAAGAGAGGGAAAGCCAATTTTTACAAGTGTTATACATACTCTAAAGTTATTCCAAAGAATTTTCTGTTGTGTGAAGCATTTGAGGCATCACACTTGGGGTGCTAGGCTCTCAAGGTTTTCAAGGAATCAAATCAACTACAAGGTATGTAATTCTAGCCATCTTTTAGATTAAAAGTTCCCCATGTATGCTAGATAGGATTATGAACTTTGGAAATCAAATTTTGCATGTATTTTAGACAAACATAGATCCAAGGTTTTCTAGGGTTGCATGTACACTTAGGGGTGTTAAAATGCACATAACCCATCAGTGATATCAGAGCCTAGGCTTGGTTGTTAATACTTGATGCAAAATAGTGAAAAAAAAATTGATTTTTGAGCTGTCTGCATAGGGGACTCGATGAGTCCATGGGTGGACTCGACGAGTCCAAGTGAAAATGCAACCAACTCGGCGAGTCAGGTCGTGCACTCGACATGTTGGCCAGGCAGAGTGCATAATTTTGATTTTTGATGCTGGAAATGGACTAGAAACATTACCCTAAACTATTTTGGTGTTGTAAAACTTGTTTTAGATGGTGCAATGGTTGTTCTAATCCATTTACAATGGCTAATATCAAAATTACATGATTATATGTGTTCATATGTTCTTGAAATTTTGATATGGATATTCATGTTCTTATGAGTTCTTGATAGATCATAGGAATTACTTGTTTAAATGCTTAATTCATGATCTTTATGTGTTTTAATGGAGTCCATAACTTTTTCCTCAAGTTATGGATAACCAAAAGTCTCTTTGTGTTAAAAACAATTAAAAGAACACATAAGTTACAAAAATGAAGAGTCTTCATTTTAATAACTCATAAGTTATGAACTGAAGAGTTTTTTTAAGTTACAAAACTTACCCTCAAGTTTTGGAAGATGTAAAGTCATCTAATAAACTTTAGTTCCAATCCCTAGATTTTTAAAAGTTAAAAATCAACCCTTATACTTTATAATATTATAAGTTAATAATATATATATATATATATATATATATATATATATATATATATATGTATAAGAGCAAGTCTTCTTACCATTAGTAGGCCTCATTCACAAAGCCGGTCTATAAGGGGGTATAAGGTTGCTGCCTATAAAATGGCAGCTTAATGGGTGTCCACTCTCACCCACCGCTTCCTTGATCGGTGGAGGGTCGTTAGCCGAACGGGTAGGACAAGGACTTATAACTTCTCATTAAAAGTATGATGAATATTATAAAGTAACTAAACGTCTTATTAAATTCCCAATCTTAGTTACTTGGAGGGGACACTCGTGATTGAAACATGCCTTTGAAAAGTTCATTGAATCTCAAAAGAATCTAGGAATTTCTAAGAAACAATGAAAACCTAATAATTTATATTTTGATTTTTTGGTGGAAATTGGTGAATCGTCATTCACCTACCTTTCAAATATGTTATAGCTTAGACTACGATATACCTCTTCTAAGTTATGATATATTGTGATTGGATCCTAGGCTTAATATTACATTTGGGTGTTTTATTAAGGACCATTTTTATATATAAACTAAACTTGTTCTCTTCTTTTTCAGATGTCTTCCAACAACACTGCTTCTGGCTAAAACCCTACTGGCTCCTTCTCCTTCATGAACCTATGTAGGAGGGTCATCTTTGATGGTTCCAACTTCATGGATTGGATCCGGAACATCAGGATGGTGACTCGTTACGAGGAAAAAGAACTTGGTTGACAATGTACCAGGTCGTAAGACAGTTGGGTGAAAATGGATCTTCAAGAAGAAGTCCGACATGGATGGTAACGTACACACATATAAGGCGTGACTAGTTGCAAAGGGCTTTTCTCAAACTCCTGGAGTTGATTCTGATGAGACTTTTTCACCAATAGCAAAGATAAATTCCATTAGGGTTCTGTTAGTCATCAATGCATTTCATGATTGTGAAATATGGCAAATGGATGTCAAAACCGCCTTCCTTAATGGAAGCTTGGCTGAAGATGTTTACATGAGTCAACCAGAGGGTTTTGTCAGTACAGAATACCCTAATAGAGTGTGTAAGCTCGAGAAATCCATTTATGGATTGAAATAGGCACCTCGGAGACAGAATCTTTTCTTTGATGAGAAAGTCAAAGAATTTGGCTGTTCAAGGAGTGAAGATGAATCTTGTGTCTATGTCAAGGCTAGTGGGAGTATAGTAAGCTTTTTGGACTGTATGTGGATGACATACTACTCATAGGAAATGACATCCCAACCTTGCAGGAAGTGAAATCCTGGCTTGGGAAGTGTTTCTCTATGAAAGACCTTGGAGAATCTGCCTTTATTCTAGGGATAAGGATTCTGAGAGACTGGAGTAAAAGAATAATTGGACATAGGCTGAGTACCTACTTGGAGAAGGTGCTCAAGAGGTTCAACATGCAGGACTCCAAGAAAGGAGAGTTACCCATACAGAGTAATGCCAGACTGAGTAAAAATCAGAGCCTGAGTACTTAGGCCGAGATAGCAGAAATGAGCCGAGTACCTTATGCTTTTGTAGTAGGGTCGATCATGTATGCTATGACCTGCACTCGTCCTGATGTAGCCTTTGCTTTGAGCATGGTTAGCAGATATCAGGGGAACCCTGGCAAGGCTCACTAGACTGCAGTAAACAATATCCTCAAGTACCTGCGGAGGACTAAGGACTGTGTCCTTACCCTCGGTGGGAGTGATGACTTGAGAGTTGTAGGGTATAGTGATGCTAGCTCTCAGACTGATAGGGATAATTTCCGCTCTCAGTCAAGCTGGGTCTTTACCTTAAACGGAGGAGCAATTACTTGGAAGAGTTCCAAGCAGGAAACAGTGGTTGATTCAACTTGCGAATCAGAGTATATAGCAACAAGCGAGGCAGAAAAGGAGGCGATACGGCTGAAGAACTTCATTGGAGACCTTGGAGTTGTATCAGCTATAAAGGAGCCAATGGAAATTTTCTGTGATAGTGAAAGTGCAGTTGTCTTAGCCAAGGAACCAAGGGATCATGGGGATCAGACATATCAACTGAAAATACCATTTCATCAGACATCGAATAGAAGAAGGACTCCCCGTGGCAAAGAGGGTATCATCGGATTAGAACCCAACAGATCCCCTCACGAAGGGACTGAATCAGGTTAAGCATCTCCAGCATGCTCAGAGCATAGGGCTGAAGGATGATATTAGTTTTGGTAGTTAGATAATTTTGAAATTTGTAAAGTGTAATTGACATTTGATGATGAATAAAAGTTGTGTTTATTTATGAGTAAAGTGTTGCTATCTTTTGTCAATCGTTTACTATATTTCTTTTGCATGTTTTGACTTCCAGAATAACTATGTTATGTATAACATATTATTCGAATTCTCCACATTCGGTCATATGTTGGAAGTAGGTATGAACCAAGATTGTAATGAGATGGTTGAAGAGGTCTAAGTTGTTGGACATGGCTACAACACTCATGAGTGCTCATAAGTTATGAGCATTGGATTCAACCCAACCTCACTGGTATCACTTCATGGAATTTATCTCAAGTGATCGTGAGACGGTTTTATCATATAAGTCCTCGAACCTAGAGATATGACTTGTTGCCTATGAGTTGGTTATGCATTGATTGTACGAAACCGCATTAGTAACTCGATGTTATAAAACGTACTTTTTTGTGTGATTCTTCAAGTAGTAGAATAAGCATATAAGTCGAAGTTCATCTGTTCCTTCTTGGATTAGAAGCGATATATGGGCCCCTCGATGATTGTTTTTTGAACTATGTATCGGGCCCGGTCAGAACCAAATTGATGTGTTGAATTTAGTTGTATGTCAAATAAATCGGAAATCGGGAAACAAACTGCTGGACAATAAGAAAGACATTGTTCCATGTATTTTTCCAGCTGATATCTACAACAGAGGATTATATGATCACTTATCTAAATGGTGTATCATCATCTTCTCAGTTCTGATAGACATTGAAAGAGCTATGATTGCTAATCGGTTCCTGTAGTCATACTTACAGATATAGTTATTAGACTTATCCAAGTGGAAGACTGTTGGATAAGGTGTCTAAGTCCATAACTATATTTGATATGTACTTGACCCGACCCGGCATGGTCCATTTAGGTTGCATGGCATCATGCATTTGGATAGACTAAATGAGAGAAATAACACTTGTGGTTTATTAATATATTATAAGTTCTAACATATTAATAGTATTATTTAATTAGTATTGATCAAGAATTAATTTGTAATTAATTAAGTGATCAAAAGATGACTAATTAAATATATGGGTTGATTATGTAAATCATCTGTAACTTGTATAGTGGGCTAAAGGCTCCATGGATTATCAAGTTGGGTTATAACCCATAGGATGCTCCATGGATGCTCCATGGTAGTTACAAACACATGGGTCATGGAAATGAAGAGTCATGTCACATTAGGGTTTACATGGTGTAACCCTAGATGTGACACACTACATAAGGAACATGATACTCACCAAAATCAGCTACACTAAGAACAAGAGAGGGCAAGCCAATTTTTACAAGTGTTATACATACTCTAAAGTTATTCCAAAGCATTTGGTGTTGTGTGAAGCCTTTGAGGCATCACACTTAGGGTGATAGGCTCTCAAGGTTTTCAAGGAATCAAATCAACTACAAGGTATGCAATTCTAGCCATCTTTTAGATTAAAAGTTCCCTATGTATGCTAGATAGGATTATGAACCTTGGAACTCAAATTTTGCATGTATTTTAGACAAACATAGATCCAAGGTTTTCTAGGGTTGCATGTACACTTAGGGGTGTTAAAATGCTCATAACCCATCAGAAGTATCCGCCACAAGCCACAGGATCTTGATATTCGCTCCTGCAATCTCTGACACCAAGGTCCCAAAGCGCTTCCAAACACCCAACATAAAGCCTTACGATGGGACCACGGATCCTGAGGAGCGTGTCGCATAGTATAGGGAAAGAATGGAAATCATCCCCATTCCCACACACTTATAGGAAGCTTGCTTGTGCAAGGGTTTTGGTTCGAACCTCATAGGATCAACCTTAAAATGGCTCCTTAATGTTCCTCGTTACTTTACTACTTCATTTTCTCACCTAGTTAATTTGTTTAACAATCAATTTTCTTGTAGCAGAACATTCGAGAAGATCAGTAGTGATCTTTATTAAGTGACTTAGGATCCTAAGGAATCCCTTAGGACTTTTGTGAACAGGTTTGGTTGGGAAACTCTGAGTATACCCAACATTGATTTGGCGAATGCAGTTGAAGCCTTTAAAATAGGCTTAAAAAAGGACTTTCCTTCCTACGAAGACGTTGTAATGACCCCATGCAAGAGAATGGATGTAGTCCGAAGTAGAGCATTAAGATTCATAAGGCTCGAAGAAAACAAGGAAATCCAAAAAAGGAGCAACCCAACAAGATCATACAATCACCCTAACAGGAAGGCCGACTCATCGGCACAAAGATCCTACAAGTCAAAACCATATTCCAAAACCTGATCATCATAGCGTTAATTCCCTTGAAAATGAAGGTGAGGAAGAAGAATTTCCTAAGATTACTGACTATTTCTTTTCTGTGGATATTTTAGGTGTAATATTTGTTATGCAGGATCTTGACGACAAAGCAAGATGGCCAAGGAAGGGAGAAAAATCCACCACTTGGAAAGACAAATCCAAATGGTGTGCATACCATGAAGACTTTGGTCATATCACAGAGGATTTCAAATCTCTCAGGAAGGAGATCAGCTACGTCTTAAGAAAAGGATACCTCAAAAAAATCCTTGGAAGCATAAAGGAAAAATCCAAAGAGAAAGATCTGGATCCTCAGAAGATCCTTGATAAGCTAGGATCTCCTCATTTTGTCGCCAAGGTAATCAATGTGATCTCTGGAGGATCTGACATTTGTGGTACCTCTTATTCTGTAGCAAAAAATGCAAGCCAAAGTGTCATAAACAGAAAAATAAAAAAGGCTATGAAAGAATACGCCAATCACAAATGAGAAGGAGATCACCTTCGACGAAGCGGATAGTCAAGACATTTTAGATCCTCACCACGATGGATTGGTTACAAAGATTGTGAAAGTAATACGAGTACAAGAGTATTGCTAGGGCTAATTACTTATGTTGTGTGCTAGATACATGTGATATTTGTAGTCAAGCATAAGTAAGAAGAAGTCTGATAATTTTGGGATCTTCCGGAATCAACATATGAACATTCTTTGACTTAGTATTTCAAGTCTTCTCCCTGGTTGAGATGACTCTCCATTGAGAATGGGTCTTGTGTTGACTAGTTATGCACATGTGAGAAAAATAAATAAAATATAGTCGTTAAAAATGTTAGAAATATTAGTAGTAACAGTCAGGATCCCAGGATCTTGAGGCTTCAGAAATATCTGAGGACCTTGAATATGATTCAAGGATCCTTCCCCTAACAACTACCCCAAAATTGTACATGTGAAATATAACCGTTAGTGTTTAAATATTTGGAGGTACAATTTTTAAGTAAAAATCTCTAACGGATGGAGTAATATGGATTTCAATGTAGCCGTTGGAATGGGTCAAATCACCCTTCTACCTTTCAGTGAATCCTGTATAAATAGGACGTCCATCTCCTTCGTTTTATCTCATTCTTCTACCTTTCCCTCCGTCGTCAGTTATATACCATCGAAGGTACTAATATTGTTCCCTTTTTTCCTTCTTGTCTTTAGTCATGGTAAAAAAAGTCTATTCATTCTCACTCCAACATCATCGCTATTCCTGATGATGATTTCGAGGACTAGAAAATTCTATCTTATGTGGAAACTTGTACCTTCAATGACGATGATGTTGAGGACCTGAAGTCGGCTGGAACTTTTCCTAACGGTACCATCTTTAGTGCTTTTGATTCTGTTGGGTCGTGTTTTGTATGTTGCGTCTATTGGGCTCATTTGTTAGTCCGTTTTTGTATCTCCGGTATGGGCCTAACCATCCGTGAGTATAGTAGGGTTTATTATAAATATAGGTGTTTGCATGCATCTTAGGTTAACGATAGAAAAAGAGAGAATAGATTGATCAAAGAAGTTTTATTATCGTTCTTGTAACCCTAAATCCTCTACAGCGGAAGTTCTTAGTCGAGCTCTGCTGAGGATTGTTTGAATTAATCATTCGACACATTGTGATTCAATCTTGTCTTGTTTATTGTTTTATGTTCTTCGCACTACCTGTTACAAAGATCTAATCGATCTTCAAGTTTGATTAATAACTCAACAATTGGTATCAGAGCAGGAGGCTGTGTAATTCATACACTTCTTTTCTGTGAAAAAGGTTGCGATTAGGGTTATTCCGCATTTACTGATATTTATTGAGCCGCCATCCCATAATTAACGTAACTCAACATTTATTTGTGTTGCCCTAATTTAATATATTACAAGTCTGATCTTTTAAATAGGTTTTTCGATCAAGCATGGACGAGTCACAATCTAATCCCATTAACATCTCAAACAACATTGGATCAACGACAAAGATTCCCATCCTTTACACCCAGGATTACGAGGTCTGGACACATCACTTTGAAGATTATGTCATCGGATCTGAGGACAATGGATATCTCATCTGGGAAGCAATCATATCTGGACCATTCGCTCATTCAACAACTTCAAGAATTATTAAAACTCAGAAGGAGTATAATGATCTTTTGAAAGATGTTAAAGATATTGCTCAAGACGAAAAAGATAAATTTCAGTGCAATATTAAAGCATTGAGACTAATCAGATTCGCTCTTCAATCTGACACTTTCAGGCTGGTGAGTTCATGAAGCACTGCCAAAGAAATATGGGATAGGCTGCAAGAGTTATATTCTACGGACGAAGATCTCGATCATTCCATTCAAACTTTGCTTTTGTCTGAATTTGGTGAATTCAAGCAGAGTCCTGAAGAAACTGTAACTCAGACGTTCAATTGCTTCAATCATCTTCTTAGTAAAATGATTAAACATGATATTGAAAGGAAGTTGATTGAACAAAAGGTTACATTTTTAAATGGTCTCAGATCTGAGTGGAGAGCGGTTGTGTCCACTGTTAAAGTGCATGAGCAATTCAAATCTTACTCTTTGGCGAAACTGGTAGGGATTTTGAAATCCCAAGAAAAGATTGTGTTACAGGAGAAAAATGTGGTTTCAAGCATGGGATCATTGGCTCTTCTGTCCAAAAGCAAAGCTGTGATGGAAGATGAAGACCTCAACCTAGAGGATTATGACCTTACCTCTGAAGACTATGCGATGATGGTGTCAAACCCAAAGAGGTTCATCAAGAAAAGGTTCCCTGCAAATAAGAACCGAAACTGGCAGGGAAGTTACAGTTCTGAAAAGGTTAGGGAAGAACCGAAGGCAGAAGACCCAAAGAAGGAACCGAAAGCTGAAGGAGATTCGGGTGTGAGCTGCTATTATTATGGAGGAAAGAACCACTATGCCAAAGATTTTGTTCTCAAGAAAATAGCAGAAAAGGATGAGGAGAAAGACCAAGAAACTGTGCTGTTGAAAAAGCTGGAAGAGATCAAAAGAAAGAAATCCACTGCTAACCCCTCTATGAATGCTTTAATTGTGCAGGGTTCGGTAGCGGATGATGAGTTCGGTGGTGTGGAGGTCTGGTCAACCGATTCTGAGGACGATAAAGTCAGGAAGCCATCTCATGGAAAGGCCTATGTTGCGAAAGGTGAAGGGAGCGGTGGAAAGTGTTTAATGGTGTCAGACGTGTCTTAGATGAGGGGATACAACACAGATGGTGGGAATGAAGACACAAAGGAGCGAGAGGACTTATGCTTCACAGCAAAACCTCTCAGCATACAGTTTAACGAGCTTGATGAATTAATCAAGAAGGTACAATAAGTTTTTGTTTCATTCAAAGTCCCACAAAGTTCATATGAAAAGGAATTAAAAAATGTTAATTCAAGAATCTCTCATCTAGACAGCAGTTTAACTCAAACACGGGTCACCAATTCTAACCTAACTGACCAAATAAGCAGGGTATCTTCAAAGAATGAGGAACGGAGGATGTGGATCGAGCTAAAGGAGTCAGAGTTAATCAAATCCAAGGATGAAAACATTTATTTACAAAGAGACAATTTAAAACTTTTAAAACAGAGAAATGTCTTTTGTTTAATTGCTAAGCGTCTTTACACTAATATCACTCAACTTCATTTAAACTGTGAAATAGGGCAAAAAATTCATCAAATGATTTTGCCCTTCCTTGAGTTTAAGGAGGATGAAATTGACGCTGAAGCATATAACTGTGAAATTGTTGTTTCGTCTGAGGATGTTAATCCGACATATATGTATGGTCTAGACAAAATCGAATCTTTCATAAAGTCCAAGGACCATAAAGACATGCTGAAAAATCTTTTGGATGAAAATGATAAACTAAAACTAAGAACCGAAACCATACAAAAGTTTGACTCATTGAATGCCAACCTGAGCTCAGAAAATAAAATTGATGTTGAAAATGCATCTGAGCTCAATGCGGACGATGATATGAGTGAAATTTCTGTTGAAGACACAGTTGACTGTTCAGAGCTTGTCAAGAGCGAACCCAAAAACCACAAAAATCTTATTTCAGAAAATTATGTGGAGTTTGCTCGTCTGTCCCAACAAAAGTCCCCGATCCTTGAAGAAAAGGCTGTTGTATACCAAAAGGTGAGAACAACTCCAAATCTGGTGTATAAAGTCACAGGCGTAATAGAACATCAGACAGCCAAACTCACAGCTATTGTAAACAAAGATAATGTTGATGGTTGTGATGAGTTCTTCTGGTCTGCTCCTATCGACAATGCAGACGAAACAGTTGGTCTGTCAGAAAGGACTTCATGGAAAACCAAAGGCAGATATGTGCCAGAACCTTTGAACAAGCCTGATATCTTCGACGTGCCAAGTACGAGTGGTACAAAAAATGTTCCTGAAGAAAAAGGAGTATCAGCAAAAGAAGTCACTCCGTCAAGCGACACATCATCAGTTCAAAGTGAATCAGCTGGAAGAAAGCAAAAACAAAAAGCGAATGTCCATCGTCAGCCGAAGCAGGTGAGAAATCAAAAACAGCAAAGGAATCAGAGATACAAGAAGAATCTCTCTGAAAGAAAACAGTTCTGGCAATCTTAAAATGCCCATTTCTCTTGTCATGACAGAAATTTAAAGTCAGAGAAAAACACTGTTAGGTCACACGAGAGTCATAACAAACGAAGAGAGAGGTTCGGTTATGAAGGTCAAAACAACCGAAAGGATACGTTCGGTTCTGAAAAATTTGACAACCGAAAGCAAAGGTTCGGTTCAGAAAACACTATCTACCGAAAGCAGAGGTTCGGTTCCAAGAGCAAAAGAGACCAAAGATCTTGGTTCGGTCCCACTAATGATCAAAAACAAAAGGGTCACTTAGAATCTCAAGCCAAGAAATCATCTCAGTCTAACTTCTCTTGTTCTTCTTCTTCTAATTCTTCTAATTACTCTCAACCTCTTTGTAAATTCAATTCAGTTCGCACTCAAAAACCTAAATCATCAACGGATCTGAAAGGAAAATCAAAGTTTTCATCAGTTGAAACAAATCAAAATAATCCCAGAGTCCAAATACCTAAACCAGAATCCAAACCGAAAGAAACAAATACCAATAAAATTAAGGTTTTCACAATTAAAAAGAAAGATGAAACAACGTTAATAAAAAGAACATATCTTGTTGATATCTCTCTTACTATTCCTATTCCTATGAAAGGCTCACGTGGCCCCAAGAAACTTTGGGTTCCTAAATCTGCTTAATTTTTGCAGGTTATTAGTGACCAGTTTGACGAAGAATGGTACATTGACAGTGGCTGCTCACGTCACATGACAAGAAGGAAGGAAGAGCTGAGGGAATTTCGGTCTCTTTCAAACGGTGGAAATGTCAAGTTCGGGAACAACTCCTTCGGCACCATAAAAGGATATGGAATGATTACAAATGGTGATTTTACGATTAGGAAGGTTGCATACGTTGAAGGACTACAACACAACCTCATCAGTGTATCTCAGCTTGTTGGAGGTACCGGTCTCAAGGTTTCATTCGATGATGAGGGTTCGGTAATAATTGAGAAGAAAACGAAAAGAGTCATTCTCAAATCGGAGCGCAAAGGAGAAATGTTTCCCCTGAACCTCAAACCCATCAAAGGGAATCCAGCTATCTACCTGTTATCCAAAGCACAATCTGACGAAAGCTGGCTGTGGCACCGAAGGCTCTCTCATCTCAACTTTAAGGACATCAACAAACTTGTCACTGGAGGTCATGTTCGAGGACTTCCATTGCTCAAGTTCGATAGAGAACATTTGTGTGCTGTATGTGAAATGGGGAAGCAGAGTCGTCAAAGTCATCCTTCTATTATAAACACTAAAGTTGTTGAACCACTAGAGTTAATTCACATTGATCTGTGTGGTCCATCATCTATCGAAAGCATCGGCGGTAGCAAGTACATTCTTGTCATTGTTGATGACTTCTCGCGTTTTACATGGGTGTTCTTTCTAAAGCATAAATTTGAAGCGACTCTCAAGCTAAAGGTGTTAATCAAGCAGGTTGAAGTACAGCTGAAGAAAGTCGTTCGTAACATCCGGAGCGACAATGGACTAGAGTTCAAAAACAAAGAATTCGAAGAATTCTTGGCCGACAAAGGAACCAGTCATAACTTCTCAGCTCCCTACACTCCTCAACAAAACGGGATTGTCGAAAGACGAAACCGATCTTTGTGTGAGACGGCCCGAACCATGCTAAGTTTTGCTTCTTTACCTTTATATTTTTGGGCTGATGCTATTGCTGCAGCTTGTTTTACGCAGAACAGGTCATATCTCAATAAGCGATTCACTCTCACTCCTTATGAGATCATCAACAACAGGAAGCTAAATGTCAAATTTTTCCATGTGTTCGGCTCACGGTGCTTCATCTTCAATTCTAAAGAACATCGTAACAAGTTCGATGTCAAAGTCGATGAAGGGATATTTCTGGGCTATTCTCTCACTTCTAAAGCATACAGGGTATTAAACAAGCAATAAAGAAAAATAGAAGAGACTTATTACGTGACTTTTGATGATAGCTATGTCAAAAAGCTAAAGGCCAACGAAGACGCAGTTGGAGAAATCTTTCCTCAAACAGGCCAAGTCACAGCCTCGATCGCAAATCTATTTGAGAAGTTTGTCGAGTTATTTGATGAACCTGAAAAGGCTACTCTCTCGGAAGTCAGTGCAGCAGACAATAAAGTAGATCATTTGAAGCAACTCATCGAAGATGCTGCCAAACAAATGAATGAAGGGGGATCTTGTTCCAATGAACCTCTACAGCACAATGCTTCAATCGAGGGGGGAGGATCCATCTTCTTCATTACAGAAGAGTTCACATGTTGTGGGGGAGGACAGTTCTCAAGCTACTCCCGAAAGTGTTACAACACCCGAAGGTGCTACAACACCCGAAGGTGCTACAACACCCGAAAGTGCTACATCACCCGAAGGTGCGTCAACACCCGAAAACTCGATACCGCCCGAAACCCCTGTAGCTCAAGAAACTCAAGACATACCTGAAAGGTTATCTGTTGAGGGGGAGAATGTTGATATGCTTTATGACGATGACAGTCAATCCGAACTCGAAGAGTTGGTAAACGCTGAATTGGATCCATCCTATGATCCAAATTACCCTCCTCTTGTCAAATGGACCAGAGATCATCCTGTCTCCCAGGTTGTCGGTAATGTCTCTGAAAAGGTTCTGACCCGATCACAACTTAAGGCAAAACAAACTTCCTTATTTTCAAAAGTAGAATTCTGTATGTTTAACTCCTTCGTCTCAAAAGTTGAACCAAAGACAGTTAACACTGCTCTTGATCACTCCGATTGGGTTCAAGCTATGCAAGATGAATTGAATGAATTCGAAAGGAATAAAGTTTGGCGCCTCATTCCAACTCCTCAAGATGCCTCAGTTGTTGGTCTCAAATGGGTCTTCAGAAATAAAATGGACAAGGAAGGCAACGTCATATGAAACAAAGCGCATTTGGTGGTGAAAGGATATTGTCAGGAGGAAGGAATTGACTATGAAGAAACTTTTGCTCCTGTAGCTAGGTTGGAATCTGTTAGAATATTTCTTGCCTATGCTGCACACAAAAAATTTGAAGTCTACCAAATGGATGTCAAGTGTGCATTTCTAAATGGAGAACTTGAAGAAACCGTGTATGTGGAGCAACCTCCTGGATTCGTAAATGAAAGGTACCCCAATCATTGTTACATTTTGGACAAAGCCGTATATGGACTGAAACAAGCTCCGAGAGCCTGGTATGAAACGCTTACCAAGTTTTTAAAGATGTCCAAATTCAAACAAGGTTCGGTTGACCCAACCTTCTTTCGTAAGAAGGAAGGTAACCACCTTATGATTGTTCAAATTTACGTCGATGATATCATCTTTGGCTCAACGAATCCTAGCTTAACGGCTGAATTCAGAAAGCTGATGGAGACTAAATTTGAAATGAGCTTAATGGGTCCAATCAACTTTTTCCTTGGTTTAAATATTAGACAGGGACCCGAAGGCAACTTTATCAATCAGGAGGCTTACACAAAGACTCTCCTTGCAAAATTTGGCATGATGGGAGATTCGAAGGTTAAAGTTCCAATGGCGTTCGGCACCAAGCTCACTCCATCCTTGGATAAGCCAGCAGTTGATATTACGCTATATCGCCAGATAATCGGCTCTCTGATGTATCTTACTGCTAGCATGCCTGATATAATGTTCTCTGTATGCTACTGTGCTAGATTCTAGGCGAATCCACGTGAACCTCATATGCTTGCAGTGAAGAACATACTTCGTTATCTTAAGCAAACTACCTCTTTAGGCCTATGGTATCCATCCAACTCAGGCTTCTTCGTTCAAGCCTAGTCAGATGCAGACCTTGGAGGTTGTGGACTAGACAGGAAAAGCACCACGGGAGGCTGCCAATTCCTTGACGGGAAGTTGGTTAGCTGGCAATCAAAGAAACAAACCTGTGTGTCTTTATCTACAGCTGAAGCAGAATACATTGCAGCTGCCTCCTATACTTCTCAAGTGATTTGGATCCAAAGTCAACTCCGGGACTATGGACTCAATATGAAAAAGATCCCACTATATTGTGACTCTGAAAGTGCAATTAGGATCTGTCATAACCCAGTGCAACACTCCAAGACCAAGCACATAGCACTGAGGCATCACTTCATTAAAGATCATGTGGAAGATGGGAACGTCGAAATTCATTTTGTTCGAACCTCTGATCAATTGGCTGACATCTTCACCAAAGCTCTTCCTGAAGCGTCGTTTAACAAAATTCTACAAGGGCTAGGCATGATGGAATCGGAGTCCGTACCAAAAATTACCACTCATTCTCAAACGTAAAAAGCGAAATAGACCGAACGTTCGGGTTCGGGTCTTGCACTAATGTACCGAAATGAACCGAACGCTCGGGTTCGGTTGAATCATCTGGTTTTCGCTCCTCAATCAAAGGTAGTTTTCTTGGTTGTAAATCTTTTGTATCATTGTTCCAAATTCATTTCTCTTATTGTCAAAACTATTCTCTTTTTGAAAATCTATTTTCTTTGGTAACCAAAATAGACCGAACGTTCGGGTTCGGTTTCACAATTTTTCACAACCCGAAATAGACCGAACGCTCGGGTTCGGTTCCAAAATTTTTTTTTCCTTTTTTTTATTATTATCAAAAACTCCAAAAATATTTTATTCTTTATTTTCTTTTTGGCTTTAATTTTATTTGTGTGTTCGTTTATGGGGAAATTGTTGAAATTAGCTAAGTGTCCCTAGAAGCATGCTGCTGCATGTGTCCAAAGCCTCACCTGATTCTGAATAATAGCCTTAATGACTTGGTATACACAAACCTTGTCTTCCCAATTAGGCTATCATATTTATTCTAATCATGAGCTACCTAACTCTCTTCTCACATGAGATAAGAGTTTTCTGCTTGGTCCTATTTTTCACAGCAGAGGTACTTTGGTTTCTTACACCATCTACATTTCATTTCTCCATCACAATCGTTTCACAAACGTAACCCTTGAGACTCTCAGAAATTACTACTGAGGTTTATGGTTACACAATAACTGTGTTCATGATCTTAGTTTCGTGCCACTACGAGCTAAGTGAAACCCAAAATTCAATACCCAATACGAATTGACGGTGAACAATTAATTTGCTCTAGTTTTCACCATTGAATTGACGGATGTAACTTAATGCCATCTCAAGTTTTTTCTTTTGTGTGATTCCTATGAAATTGTTACAACCAATAACATTTCTTCCCTTGGGATCCATTTTTAATTTTTTTTTGAGATTTTATATTCCCAGCCAGTTTAAATTATTCCCAACCTACTTGTTCAACAGACTACACCGGTCTCACAGGTACTTCGTTCACTTTCAATCTTATATCAAGATTAGGAATGTTGAATCGAAGCGAAAGCCACCCTAATAAGCCTAGTTAAAAGGAGCCTTTCAACACTTCTTAATAAGTGTTTGATCGTTATTCAACGGGAAACCACACAAACACTTTAAGGTCTCTCTTGACTTTGGAGGAAGAGATTCGTGCCCGGGATCATTTGTTTCGTGTCTTTATTGACATCACATTTTTCCTAAAATAATTGCTTTATTTTGTTTCTTTTACACCCTTAGCACGAAAATCTTTGATTTTCGAAAATTCAGGTTCTATTATTTGCAGGCATTTTCATTGGATTAATGGTTGATTAAAGGCTGTGGTTGATTTTAATCCACGTGGGGAATTTTTTTTTTTGAAAGATGCCTTTACACTTTAAAGGGATAAGATGAAGACATGCTGACTCAGGCGGGAGTCTAATCGATTTGATTTCAAACGGCACAAAAGGGAAAGCGTGCGAATTGGAACCGTCTCCTCTCCAAATGACGCAGAAGGGGCGCGTGTGAATCTGAAACGGTTCATATCCAAACGGCGCTTGATGGGAGGCGTGCTCTTAGGGGTCTGACACTCTCTCTCATGCGTGATCATCGGCTACCCCAACTGTCACGCATCAGTCAACTCCGGAAAACTCTTCGATTTTTAATTGAAGATTTGGGAAGATCTTTCTCTCTCCTAAATCCACAGCATAAAAGGCAACATAATACTTCATTTACTTCTTTACCGCAATCAAAATTTCCAGAGAGCAAAAATTCCTTAATACTTGCCTGTTCATCATCTTCTCCATTCTATTCAAGCAATGGCAAATTCTTCTTCTGTTCATGCAACATCCCACATACTACCTATTCGCCCACAACAAAGCCTCATCATTGATTTAACTCCTCAAGCTTACGATGCCTTCATGTTCCCCATTATCGAGTGCTTGAAGTTTTCTCCGATCGCTCCTGCACTTAAAAGAGCTGAATCTGTTCCGATGGAGTTCTTGTCGCAAATCTTTGCGACTGCTCATTATGACAAGGCTGTTGACAGAATCTTCTTTGATGTTTTTCAGCACAAAGCCTCAATTTCAAAGCAAAGGTTTTGCTCCCTGTTAGGGTTTGACGCTGATTCTATGAGGGTTAACCCTGAGACGATTCCACTGGGGCACTTGTTCAACATGTTTTACAATATGGGTTATACGGAGGTGCTTACTTCAGTCGCGAAGTTCAAGAAGTCGTCCCTACCTCCACAGTGGAACGGGATGTTCACTGTTCTATTCAAAGGGCTTTCTGAAAGAAGTGTTGGATCTGATGGTGCCAGTCGGTTATTTTTATCAATAATGTATGGAATCTACAATGGCATCAATGTAGATTATGGGTCTGTTCTATGGAAACAACTCATCCAGAGTCTCTCCTCTACTTCCAGGCATTCAGAGGTTTCTTACGCTAGGTTCTGGACCTTGATCACGAAATGGGTGATGGACAAGTACCATGTTCCCATTGTCGCTGGTGCTCCAATGTCTTCGATTGGTACATTCCATACCACGAAGATCATTGTCTTGGACGCTTCCAAGTTTTCATTCAACGGTTCAATACCAGAAACTATGTATGGCAACGTTCCTGCTGATAGCCGGATTATCAGAACATACAAAGAATTCAAGCGTTCTGGTCCGAGGGATCTCACTCCGGAGATGTTGAAGTCCATTCATGACGCCGACAAGCCTGCTCTAAGAGGCAAGAAGGCTGATAAAGGGAAACAGGTGGCGAAAGGGGCTAAAGGCCCTTCTCCAAAGAAGAGGAAACCAACCAAGGCTGCTCAGTCTCCGTAGCAAAAGCGCCGAAAAACTCAGCCCAAACGAAAGCTGATCATCGCTTCCTCCTCAAGCGAGTCTGAGGGTGAGAGTTCAGATTCTGACGTATCTCCACGAGGCAACACTCCACCCAGATCTCCTACACCAGAGGTTCATGTCTCTACTTCTCCCATTAATTCTCCACCTAGAACCATTCCTTTTTCTATTCCCCCCATAACTTCCACTACTTCAATACCATCCACTTCGATCCCCATACCAACACCAATATTCACCGAAGCAACCACAACATCCACTGCAGATGTTAGAGCCAATGTATCTGATACGGGGGTTCATACTAATGCACCTGAAGCTACTCCAGCACCCGAAACCACAAAAGCACCCGAACCTACACCAACGCCCGAAACCAACCAACCCGAACCTACCCATACTTCAGCTCCACCAGCTTCACCACCCCCACCTCTCCTGATCATGCTTCAGAAGGAGAAGAAACACTCCTTGGCGGAGAGGATATGACGTTTGACTCGGTCTACTACAGTCCGTTTCAAGTTCAGAGTGATGACGATGACGATGCTCCCGTAACCAAGCGACATCTCAAGGAGCTTCATGATAAGATTGACTTGCTCATCCCCTCCTCTTCCACTACTCAGTCATCCCTTTCTGAAGATACAGTTCAGAAGATTGTTGATGCTTTCTCCAAGGCTCAGCAAGATTCCATTGCTTCTGCCACCTCCGCCATCGACGCCTCAACGAAAGCTTGTCAGGATGCGACCGAAAAAGTCGATAAACTATTTTCTGATGCCTCCGTCCTGTTACAGTCTTTACAGGAGAGTGCAAATGTTGATAAGACTACGTTGGAACCAATTGTTCGAAAGTTGACAACGTCTGTCTCAACTGAGTTGAAGTCCTTCACTTCATTTCGTCAAACGCTTTCCGACGACAACTCAGCATTTCGTGCAACCATTGACGAGCGTCTCTTGAAGCTACAAGAAGATTTGGCTGCTGAGAATTCTTTGATGGATGTTCTAGCCAAGAAGACCACTGCTCTGAAGGTCAAGAGTGTTCAACTCTCTCACTCTCAACAGGAGATTGACTCTCTTCGGTCCGAAAGGGAGGTGATAAAATCGTGTGTTTCGGATGTCCACTCTGCCATCTCCAACATCCTCGAAGCACATGATCCCATCCTTAACTACACTGTGAGGCGTGATCTTGCAGAGAAACTCGCTCCAGCCCTTGCCCTGCTAAGCAAAATTGAAGGGTTACTTGATTTCGTGTCCATTCCGAAACAAGGGGGAGTGAAGCACTCCATGTCTCAACCACCTCCATCCTCAAAGGCAACTCACACAACCGAACCTCCTCCAGTAGGCCAAGCCTCCGGTTCTGGTGTCAAAGATAAAGGCAAGAACATTGCTGAAGATGAAGATGAAGAGACTATCGCTGATCTTTTAAAGCGAAAACGTCGAAATGATGATGCTAATATCAGTGCTCGTGTGGCTAGAGAAGCTAAAGAAGTAGAAAGAAAACAGAAGGAAGCCCACGACCTTCTTGAGAGTAGGAAAACTCTTTTTCCTGCTTGGACTCTCGAGAGGATGATAAAAGAAGCCATCGACACTCCAAGTATCTTGTGGCTGGAAACTGTAATATCGCTTGATTGTTCCAACACTGTCGACTCTCAATTCGACATGCCTCTGACCTGAAAGTCGTTCATCTTTCACGCCTTCGCCA
Source organism: Lactuca sativa (assembly GCF_002870075.4). NCBI lineage: Eukaryota > Viridiplantae > Streptophyta > Magnoliopsida > Asterales > Asteraceae > Lactuca > Lactuca sativa. Next base: position 169,445,393 of record NC_056623.2, read on the forward strand.
ACGTTTCAGAGTTCCCTCATCCTCATCCACAGGTTGATCGGGACTTGATCAATTTTTATCTGAAGGCCGCTCATCCTCAATATCAAACTTGGAGCGCTTAGAAAATTGTAAACGTTCGGGTCTTGAAGCCGTATAGTGAAGGGAACTTCATCAACATTCGGTTCAAGGTACTTCGGGGATCTGCCAAAACCGAACATGCCATTTCTCTTGCAGATCTTCCGAACCTCAATCCCCATGATTGGATAATCTTGCACAACATCCTTCTAACCAATGAAGCTGAATACGGTCCGATCATAGACCATTTCAAGAGGATGCTCGTGTGCTATATCATGGAAGTTGCGCTGATGGATTAGGAGATAGCAAGTGTATTTAAGAAGAAACCAACAATATCTCCTATTGGCTCTGCCAGTAATCTGAACCAAATGCAGATGGGCAAAATTGACTCGAGAAGGAATTCGGTCATGTTCACCAGGAACGAAGGACATAAATGTCTTTTTGCCTTGGCTGACAAACATCTGTACACTACTACTTGCTTAGAGCATGTTTTGGGGATCATCCACAGATGTAAGCAAAACTCAGCGGATGATGTCAAGTACTTCGATGACATGATACACTGGTACATTCGGTTCAGACAGACAATCCTTTCGCTAATCACTCGTCTGTTTGACACCACAAAGAAAGTTCCCGCTGTTGGCCCAAGCAAGAAGAAGAAGTAGTCTCGCTCCAATTTGACGCAAAGGGGGAGATTGTTGGGTCGTGTTTTCTATGTTACGTCTATTGGGCTCGTTTGTTAGTCTATTTTTGTATCTCCGGTATGGGCCTAACCATCCGTGAGTATAGTAGGGTTTATTATAAATATAGGTGCTTGCATGCATCTTAGGTTAACGATAGAAAAGAGAGAATAGATTGATCAAAGAAGTTTTATTATCGTTCTTGTAACCCTAAATCCTCTACAGGGGAAGTTCTTAGTCGAGCTTTGCTGAGGATTGTTTGAATTAATCATTCGACACATTGTGATTCAATCTTGTCTTGTTTATTGTTTTATGTTCTTCGCACTACCTGTTACAAAGATCTAATCGATCTTCAAGTTTGTTTAATAACTCAACAGATTCTAGGATCCAACCTGACTTTGTCTCTCCCTCTTGGGTTTGTTTTCCCGAATATCCTTTCCCCATAGGGCTTTCTTACTCCTTTTATGGAATCATTTATGATTTTTTTGAGATCACTAAAATCTCGTACATTCAAGCCATGACAATGGTTTGGAGGATCGTCTATTGGATCAATCATTTGAACCACTCTAGGGATCTTACCATTGGCTTAAATGAGCTAGCCTATATTTGTGATCTTACAAATTTTGGGAACTATCGCTTCATGTTGAAGGTCAAAACTGATAAATTTCCTTGTGTTGAAATCCAAGCACAATGATAGTACTTGGAAAGCGAGATATCTCTTCGTGAAACATGACTCGATTCCAGATGGAAATCTTCAATAACAATCTTGGATTAAAAAGGATAGGGTATCATTTTTTTCTATATTAAGAAACATGAAATTCACACTTCTTATTTTGTTTGAAGTTTTTCTACCTTCAAGTTCGATGAGCTAGTTCCTCTCGCTGAAGATATCGAGGATAGAATCAAGAGTTTCCTAACCTTTTCCGAGTCAAAGAGTTCATTTAAACTTGGTCATTTTAATCATCAAGAAACTTCCTCTGTAACTATCTCCATGTCGATAGGTAAGGATCCTTCCTACATTTTCCTTTTTTATGAGGGATCCTGAATTCATAGTGTTTCTTTTTTCGTGCTCATCATCTAAGAGTACTCACTCTGATTGCCACTTCTCCCTTGTTGACCTGGATACAACCATGTCCAACGGTCAAATAGTGGTAAAGAAAGAGAACACTTGATCCTCACTTCCTATCACGAGATTTCCCATAGATCTATCGGTGGAAACTCAGGTATCTAAAAAGAAAAAGAACGTCGGTCCTATGGATTTGAGCTTGGAGAATCTCGGGGTAAAGGATGCACTCCATCAGATGGTTTCCTTTTCTCAGGTTGTAAGTACCTACATGATTTTTCTTTTCACATTTTGTTTTTTATTGCTTCTAATATCTTTTTTGTTTCAAGCCTCTGACCATATCTCTGCTGATCTTAGGATTCGGGTTGAGAGGGCCAAGAAAGTCCTCAAAGAGCAAGAGAAGAAGTAGAAAGCAACCAATGAGGACCTCCTAAAAAGGATGGAACACTTGAGAAAAGAGAAGGTCGATAAAGAGGATGAGCACGAGGCAAAGATGGCGGTGGTGATCGTCGAGGTAAAGGCTAGAACTGCCTTGGTTGATTGGGAGGCCAAGGTCAAACTAGCCAAAGATGTGGCCAATGCAGGATCCTGGAATCTGTCTGGGTGGCAAGCAGCCTTAGCCAAATTAATGGGTGGTCCTGCTAACACCAATGAGGATCCTATAGGAATGCAGCCGAAAGCACGTGAGGAGGAGAACACCCCAGACAATGATGACCAAGCCAAGGTCCTAGCCTGCTAGATAAGAATATTTTGCATGCTTTTGTACAAGAAAATGTCTGTTTCTGATGGATTTGATGTACCACTTCTTTGTTTGTATGTGGTTGTTTCATACTTCTCTACTTGGATGGTTAATTTGCTTGATATGATTGTAGGATTTCTGAGGATTCTTTCATAGTTAGGATCCTAAAAAGTTCAAATCTTACAAGAATCTTTTAAGATCTGATTATCATGAAATGATTAGTCATCAAACTGGGATCTTAAAATAATTAAGATCTTTTAGGATAATAAACCTTTTGATGTAGGAAATATAATTATAAATGATAGATAAGATTAGGTCATCCTTAGAATTTGCGACTAATTGACTCATGATAAGTCTAGAAGCTTCCGTATGGAAAAGATCTTTGCTTTAGGAGTTCATCAGGGAGGATCCTTAACTTAGTGAACTGGGAAGGATCCCACCTTAAGAATCAATTGGAAATAACTCCATCTTGGAGAAGAAACTGGGGAAACTCTTGTTTTGTATGATAATGTGACAAGCCTTGCATATTTTTAGGGGAGTATCCTAACTTTAGACAACACATTAATGTTATAGTTCTTAGCAGATCACTAGGGAAAATCCCAATTTCAAGGCAACACGTTAGTGTCACAAGCTTTAGTAAATCAATGGGGAGAATACCAAATCAGATGAAAATATGAAAATGTTATAAATCTTAAGTTTTTCTTGGGAAGATCCCAACTTTGGATAACAGTAAGCGTTATTAACCTTAAGAAATCATTGGGGAAGATTCCAACTTAAGATAGCACGTAAGTGTTACATAAATTATGTTTAAATGTTAGGATCTCGACATATGTTCAGAAATAAGAGGGTTTCCAAGTCTCTAAGGTGTGAAATGATCCCCTTATTCACATCCCACAATAGTATTTTGTGTGTCCAAGCGAGGAGTAGAAACCTTAACTCGTATGAAAGAGGTAATTAACTCTTTAAACCTTAGAGGGGATTAAGTACCCTTAGTCATAGAAGAGATGATCAATCTCTATTCGTAGTTATTTGGATAAGTAACTATTGCAATCGTCAAGACTATAGAAACATGTATCTATTGGGATCCCTGAATCCTATGATCCTCGAATGTCAGGATCATTGAACGTCGGGATCTCTACCTGTTAGGATCCTAGAATGTTGGGATCATTAGATGTTAGGATCTTTGATTTCCTGATCAAAGCAAATGTTAGGTTGGGTTGAGTGTTAACCTAGCTAAATCCCCTCCGATGCTTAAATTAGTATTGGATTTCATAATAATAAAAAGAATCAGATAAGTGTAGAGGGTTTAGAGAGTATGACTTGAGTTTGTTTAAAAATGGTCAACATAATTTACATGAACTATACTTTTAGGTGGATGACATCCCAGGATCTTGGCAGAATGTTAGCTCCAAGGGTGGCTAGCCAATATGCCCCCTTTCCTGCTTTTGAATCAATGAGATACAATCGTTCCTAATTTTCTACCAATTTAGCTACACTAGGATCCTTGGTATTTTGGAATGTTTTCCTAAGTACCAATTCACCTAACTAGAACCTTCTAACCTTGATGTTATTGTTATATACTTTAGTGGTCCTTTGTTGATGAGCAGCAATGCAGATCCTGGCAAGATCCTTGAGTTCATCAATAGTGTTGAGACCCTGGGCTAGGATCCTATCATTAGTCTCTTGATCCTGAAATTGATATCTTGTCGATGGGATTACTACTTTAGTAGAGATCACGAATTGTATTCCAAACAGCAAGGATTATGGAGATTGGCCAATGGCCACCTTTGTAGTTGTCCTATATGACCATAGGACGAGAGGAAGTTCTTCTTGTTGGATAAGGTGTCTAAGTCCATAACTATTTCTGGTATGTACTTGACCCGACCCGGCATGGTCCATTTGGGTTGCATGGCACCATGCAATTGGATAGACTAAATGAGAGAAATAACACTTGTGGTTTATTAATATATTATAAGTTCTAATATATTAATAGTATTATTTAATTAGTTTGATCAAGAATTAATTAAGTGATCAAAAGATAACTAATTAAATATATGGGTTGATTATGTAAATCATCCATAACTTGTATAGTGGGCTAAGAGGCTCCATGGATTATCAAGTTGGGTTAAACCCATAGGATGCTCCATGGATGCTCCATAAGAGTTACAAACCCATCGGTCTTGGAAATGAAGAGTCATGACACATTAGGGTTTACATGGTGTAACCCTAGATGTGTCAACACTATATAAAGAACATGTTCTACACCAAAATCGGTTACACATGAACAAGTGAGGGTTAGGCCGATTTTTGCAAGTGTAATATTCTGTCAAAGTTTACTCCTTTACATTTGGTGTTGTGTGAAGCATTTGAGGCATCACACTTGGGGTGCTTGGCTCACAAGGTTTCAAGGATCATAAGCAACAACACTTGGGTTGCATGTACACTTAAGAAGTGTTAGAATGCTCATAACTCATCAGTGGTATCAGAGCCTAGGCTTGTTTGTTTGTTATTTGTGCAAAATTGTTGAAAAAGTCGATATTGTGCTGTCTGCCTGCTGAACTCGCCGAGTCTATGGGGGGACTCGCCGAGTTCATGTGTAAATTCATCCTACTCGCCGAGTAGGTTCGTGCACTCGACGAGTAGGAGCCTCAGAATGCAGATTTTCGACTTTTGCTACTGGAAATGAACTAGAAACATTACCCTAAACTGTTTTGGTGTTATAAAACTTATTTTTGATGGTGTAATGTTTATGCTAATCCATTTACTGTAACACCGTGAATTTCAAAATAATTTTTCGCATATTATAAAAACATTTTCATTTGATTTTCATAAAAACATCAATGTTTTAAAACTCCAATCCATATCATACAAAATTCCCAAGATCATATATCATAAAAATCCCATGCGTGTGTACAGATCAAGCCAGCGCCTTCCCACGGTCATCACTAGTACCTGAAACAAACAACACTAACACTGTAAGCACAAAGCTTAGTGAGTTCCCCAAAATACCAAACATAACACATATTAGCCACTCGAGGCTATAACTCTGTGGGTCCGGAGACCCTACTCTGTGAACCCACTGGTTCTAACTCTGGGAACCTTCCGGTTCCAACTCTATACACATGCACAGCATAAATCACATAGAAATAATGCAGTACAAGACATAACATACATACAACATACAAATACTCTATCACATAACTCTGATTACCTACTCAAGGTAAAGTATAGTCAGAAGACTCACCTTGCGTATTTCGATAACTCGCAAATCCCGGAAATCACTCGCGCTCGATGCTCCGAGCTATAATCCTCCTATAACACAATATATCTCTAATTAACACTTTCTCAACTAAGGTTGACTACCCCTATCAAGTCAACACTGGTCAACTCTGGTCAACGGTCAACAGTCAACTTTGACCGGACACGGCGAGTGCACTAAAGCGACTCGGCGAGTCTATACGTGTTCACTGACTCCCTAGGATCCTCTTTTGACATGTCGAGTACTTACCTGACTCGACGAGTTCCACCTGGCATGAATCGCGAGGCCACCACGCCTCAACTCGCTGAGTCTCAAGAACAACTCGGCGAGTTCCAGCTCGACTCAGTTCATCTGTCAACCCTCTCCTACTCTCCCTGACTCACTGAGTCAACCCTTAACTCGGCAAGACCACTCACTGAGTGGTTAAGGACAATCTTCATGCTACTCGCCGAGTCTGTTCTTCGGACTCGGCGAGTCCATGCCATGCATCAACTCAATCTCGCTCCTGAGGTCAGATCCACTTTAACAACTCATTGCTCTAGCCTTCCCAAGCACATTCATCACGTAAAGTCACAATCTTGGCTACCATGCAACGCCTACAAGGCTTCTTTTGGTGAAATGACATCTAAAATGGCAACCTAAGCCCCAAACTCAAAAGGAAAGGCATAAAGCAGAGCATTTGGGACTCTCTGGACCTACTAAGGTCCAGATCTAGGTACCATTTCCCCATGGGACCTCTCACACTCCAAATACAAGGCAAACAAGGCATGAAGAAACCCTAGATTTGACCATATCAAGAAAATCACGAGGATAAGCTCTGAATGTTACCTCAAATAGCTTCTTCTGCCGAAATGGAAGTAGATCCAAGCTCCCCAACTCTCCTAGCTTGGCATTCCTCTTCCTTTCTTGCAAATACACACAAAAAATGGTGAACAATGGCCTCTTATCTCACTCACAAGTACTCTCAGCTGCTCTGGTGCTCTCAAGGTCGAAGGTAGCCGCAATGAAGGGGTATAAGGTCCTTTAAATTGGGCTCAAGGCCGGGAAATTAGGGTTTCATTAAACAGCATGGACTCGCCGAGTTCACTCTTGGACTCGCCGAGTCCGGACGCGAACCCGCGTCCAAATCCACGATCATACTCGGCGAGTCTAGGCTCCAACTCGCCGAGTCTCCTCACAATTTACCAAAAATATAAAAATGAATAATACCTGGGAATCCGGGGTGTTACAATTCTCCCCCACTAGAACTAGACTTCGCCCTCAAAGTCTCGCTCTACAAATAACTCTGGATGCTACTCACGCATCTCACGCTCCGGTTCCCAAGTCATCTCGGACCCCTTCCGATGCTGCCACTGAACCAAAACCAGGGGTACCTCCTTGTTCCTCAGAACCTTGATTTTTCGATCTCTGATGGCCACTGGTCTCTCAGCATAATTCAGGCTCGCATCCACCTGAATATCCTCTAATGGAACCACTACCGACTCATCGGCTATACACTTCCTCAGCTGCGACACATGAAAAGTGTCGTGAATTTGCCCCAACTCTACTGGCAAATCCAAACGATACGCTACCCGGCCTATCCTCGCGATCACTCGGAATGGGCCAATATATCTGGGCCCCAACTTGCCCCTCTTCCTGAATCGAATCACTCCTTTCCAAGGAGAGACCTTCAGGAGTACAAGGTCGCCGACCTGAAACTCAAGCTCGGACCGGCGTCTGTCTGCATAACTATCCTGACGACTCTGAGCGGTCAACAACCTCTGTCTGACCTGCTGGATCTGCTATGTCGTCTGAAGCACGATCTCTGTACTGCCCATCACCCGCTGTCCAACCTCTCCCCAGCAAATGGGGGTCCGACACCTCCTCCTAACAGCTCAAAGGGCGGCATACCAATGCTCGAATGATGGCGGTTGTTGTAGGAAAACTCTGCCAAAGGCAAATATGCATCCCAGCTACCCCCGAAATCCAACACACATGCCCGGAGCATGTCCTCAAGCGTCTGAATTGTTCGCTCACTCTGACCGTCTGTCTGGGGATGATATGCGGTACTAAAATGCAGTCTAGTACCCAACTCCTCATGAAACTTCCTCCAGAATCTGGAAGTGAAATGCACATCACGGTTTGAAACAATAGAGATCGGCACCCCATGCCGAGATACCACTTCCCTCACATACACATCTGCCAATTTCTCTGCTGAAGAACTCTCGCTGATAGCAAGGAAATGAGCGCTCTTCGTCAACCTGTCCACAATCACCCAAATTGCATCAACTCCTCTGACAGTCCTTGGCAATTTGGTGATGAAATCCATGGTGATCTGTTGCCACTTCCATTCGGGAACCTCCAATGGCTGCAACTTACCATGCGGCCTCTGGTGCTCGGCCTTAACCCCACGGCAGGTCAAGCACCTCTCAACAAACCACGCAACATCCCTCTTCACACAGGGTCACCAATACTCCTTTCTCAGGTCCAAATACATCTTAGTGGCCCTAGGATGGATCGAAAATTTCGACCGATGAGCCTCTTCCATCAAAATGGTACGCGTTCCTCCCACAAACGACACCCAGATACGCCCCTGAAATGTCATAAGCCCCCGACCATCGGTAACGAACTCTAAAACCAAACCAACAACCCGCTCTTTCTTCTGCATCTCAGGTTGCACAGCCTTGGCCTGTGCCCCACGAATGGCGTCCAACACTGGAGTTAACACGGTCAATCTCAAACATACGTCCCGCAGCGGGGTGCTCTCCGCCCTGCGGTTCAGTGCATTGGCTACAACATTAGCCTTGCCCGGGTGGTATAGGATCTCACAATCATAATCCTTGACCACATCTAACCACCTTCTCTGTCGCATATTTAGGTTGGGCTGATCCATCAAATATTTCAAACTCTTATGGTCCGTGTATACCGTACACCGAACCCCATACAGGTAGTGACGCCAAATCTCGAGGGCGAACACCACTGCCCCCAACTCAAGATCGTGGGTGGGGTATCTCATCTCATGAGGCTTCAGCTGCCTCGACGCATATGCTATCACATGCCCCCTCTGCATCAACACCGCCCCCAATCCCAGAATCGATGCGTCACAGTATACCACAAATTCCTCCATCCCTTCCGGGAGGGGTAACACTGGGGCTTCGCATAACCTTTGGCGAAGTGTCTCAAAGGAGGCCTGCTGCTCGGGGCCCCATGAAAAAGCAACACCCTTCCGGGTCAACCTGGTGAGTGGCACTATGATCTTAGAGAAGTCCTTGATAAATCTACGATAATACCCTGCCAACCCTAGGAAACTCCTGATCTCGGAGGGTGACCTCGGCACCTCCCAACTCATCACTGCCTCAACCTTGGCCGGATCGACCAATATCCCTTCCTGGTTAACGAGATGTCCTAAGAACTGGACCTCCCGCAACCAGAAATCACACTTGGAGAATTTGGCATAAAGCCTCTCCGATCTCAGAACTCCGAGAACCTCTCTCAAATGCTCCTCATGCTGCTCTCTAGATCTCAAATATACCAAAATGTCGTCAATAAATACAATCACCGACCGATCCAACATCGGCCTACATACTCGGTTCATGAGATCCATGAACACTGCCGGGGCATTGGTGAGCCCGAAAGGCATTACCACAAATTCATAATGCCCATAACGCGTCCTGAACGCTGTCTTCTGGACGTCCTCATCCCGCACCCTCAACTAATGATATCCAGACCTCAAATCTATCTTGGAGAACCAAGATGCTCCCTGCAACTAATCGAATAAATCGTTGATCCTCGGCAACGGGTAACGGTTCTTGACCGTCAGCTTGTTCAACTCCCGGTAATCAATGCACATCCGGTGTGAACCATCCTTCTTCTTGACGAACAGGATAGGCGCTCCCCACGGCGAGCTGCTCGGCCGAATAAACCCCTTCCCCAGCAGGTCCTGAAGCTGCGAGGATAACTCTTGCATCTCTGGAGTTGCAAGGCAATAAGGCACCTTAGCGATAGGCGCGGCCCCCGGAACCAAATCGATACTGAACTCCACTTGCCTCACAGGAGGCACACCCGGCAACTCCTCGGGAAATACATCCGGGAACTCACGCACTACCGGAACCTCCTCAACTGACCTCGGTCTCTCGGAATCCACCCGCGTATTCATCACATACGCCACAAAACCCTTACAGCCTGCTGTAGACACTGCCTCGCCCTAGCGGCCGAACAAAACGACGATCCTGAACGTGTACCCTCGCCGTACACCGAAAGAACTCCCCCACTAGGGTCTCGTATGGTCACCAGCTGTCGCTCGCAGTCGGTAACCGCACCGAATCTACTCAACCAGTCCATGCCCACAATGACACAGACATCACCCATCGCAATAGGAACTAGATCAATCGGGAACTCAACACTGAAAATCTCGACTACGCACCCTCGGAGAACCTCCATGGCATATATCACCCTTTCGTCAGCTATGGAAACTCTCAGAGGCCGACTCAACGCCTCACGACTAACACTGATATGCTGACTAAAAGCCAAAGATACAATAGACCGAATCGCACCCGAGTCAAATAACACCAAGGCAGGTACAAAATTCACAAGAAAAGTACCTACGCATAACATAATATAAGCATAATATTTCAACACCAAAATAAATACACGAAAGAATACATACCAGCCACGACATCGGGCGCTGCGCGGACCTCCTCCGCGGTCAGCTAAAAAGCTCTCCTCGTGCCCTCGGCGCCTCGACCTTCACTGGCCGACTCTCGGTAGCTCTGATGACGGCAGGGGAAGATCCCTGAGGTGCTCCCTGAGATGATCCTCGCAACTGTGGACACTCTTCCTTCCGGTGTCCGGTCTGATTGCAGTGAAAACACACCGCAAAAACCTTGGGGCAGTCCTTGGCCATGTGCCCATCCTTGCCACACTTGTAGCAAGATCCCTCTCTACATACTCCATCATGACCCTTGCCACACTTCCCACAAGTGCGGCCCTTCTGGCTCCCTAGTTTGGGATCAGCGGGCTTGGCCCGCTTGGCTGCCGGCTGAGACTGTGCCGGTCGCCAATCCCTCCCCTGAGACTCCGCCTCCTCCCTAGCCCGAGTCTCTATCTCAATCTCCCTCTTCCGGGCATTTGCCTGAAGCTCGGAAAATGTCCGGTACGAGGAGTTCGCCGCGAACTCCCAAATTTCTCTCCTCAAAATACTCAGATATCGGCTCATACGTGCCTGCTCGGAGGACACGTGCTTAGGGCAGAACATCGCACTCTCATGGAACATCCTGGTAATCGTCGTAACAGACTCAATACCCTGCTTATGGGTCAGAAACTCCTAGGACAAACGCTCCCTCTCCACCTGGGGAACGTACTCATCTCGGAACATGGCAGTGAACCTCTCTCAGGTCACTGCCGCAAGCTCAGTAGGCGTAAAGTGTGCCATCACAAACTTCCACCAGTCCTTCGCTCCCAAGCGAAGCTGGTTCAGCGCGAACCAAACCTTCAAATGCTCAGGAGTTGAGCAAGTGAAGAATGATGGGTTTTGAGCATTCTAACACTTCCTAAGTGTACATGCAACCCTAATAACCTTGGATCTATGTTTGTCTAATTATCATGCAAAGTTAAATTCCAAGGTTATATTCCTATCTAGCATACATGGGGAACAATTTCTAAATTGAATGAGAGATAGAATAACTTACCTTGTTGTTGCTTATGTTCCTTGAAACCTTGTGAGCATAGCACCCCAAGTGTGATGCCTAAAATGCTTCACACAACACCAAATGCTCTTGGAAAGACTTTTGAGAGAATACACACTTCTTGAAATCAGCCTAGCCTTCTAGTTTCTTATCTGTAGCCGATTTTGGTGGAGAATGGGATCCTTATATAGTGTTGACACATCTAGGGTTACACCATGTAAACCCTAATGTGTCATGACTTTTCATTTCCATGACCCATGGGTTTGTAACTCCCATGGAGCATCCTATGGGTAGAACCCAACTTGATAATCCATGGAGCCTCTTAGCCCACTATACAAGATATGAATGATTTACATAATCAACTCATATATTTAATTAGTTATCTTTTGATCACTTAATTAATTCCAAATTAATTCTTTGATCAAACTAATCAAATAATATTATTAATATATTTGAACTTATAATATATTAATAATCTCCAAGTGTTATTCCTCTCTTTTAGTCTATCCAATTGCATGATGCCATGCAACCCAAATGGACCATGCCGGGTCGGGTCAAGTACTAACCAGAAATAGTTATGGTCTTAGACACCTTATCAAACAAAGAAACACCCCTCCATGTCAGAAATCCATCTCATAGCCGCCACCGGGTCCTGGGTCCCATCAAACTCTGGTGGTTTTGTGTTGCTGAACTCTCGGAACAGCAACGCATCACCACCCTGCGGCCTCGCGGCAGCAATAGCTGCGGTGGCCGCCGCAACAGCAGCCTCAGAAAGAGCGACATAACGCTCGTCAAAGGTCTCAATCAGCATGGTCTTAATAGACCCGAACATCTCTGGTATCTCTGCCCTGATGGCCGCAGCCACCTCCTCATGGATGATCCGACAGATCTCCTCATCACTGGTCTCACTGCTCTCAGGCATCAGACGTGTCCTCACCATGATCTACCTCTGAAATACAACGTACGATAAATTAGAATCCATTCGAGCATACTCACACTCGACAACTCATCCTTCCTTGATCCTTGGTATTCCAAAGATTCTTACTTGGGCTGTACACCGCTCTGGTGCTTTCAGTAGTACGGGCCCAATACTACTGTCCGCACCGTATCAGAATACACCCCAAGTCCTCCTCTTCGGATCCCAAATTCCAAGTACTCTATCATGCACAATCCACTCTCTAACAAATCTCTCATAGGCCCCTCGCTGCTACCTACTCCCTCTCAAGCATCTCGTAGCAGCTCACCACTCCCTAGGCTAAGGCATCACAAATCAGGCCACTCTAGTCCTAATAGGAGTACCTAGCCTACTCTAGCATGAGAATACATCATATCCATATTAATATCACATAACATGAGGGTATTTTGGGAAATCACCGTTCGGGTGCGGACTGATCGTACACACAACTCTGCTCTGCGTTTTTCAAAAAAAATCTTTTACTTTTTTTTTTTAAAAAATACTTCTCAAATCCTCAGTTTGAGTTCAAATACGCCCGAAGGTGTACTCGAACCACTCAAACCAAGGCTCTGATACCAACTTGTAACACCGTGAATTTCAAAATAATTTTTCGCATATTATAAAAACATTTTCATTTGATTTTCATAAAAACATCAATGTTTTAAAACTCCAATCCATATCATACAAAAATCCCAAGATCACATATCATAAAAATCCCATGCGTGTGTACAGATCAAGCCGGCACCTTCCCACGGTCATCACTAATACCTGAAACAAACAACACTAACACTGTAAGCACAAAGCTTAGTGAGTTCCCCAAAATACCACACATAACACATATTATCCACTCGAGGCTATAACTCTGTGGGTCCGGAGACCCTACTCTGTGAACCCACTGGTTCTAACTCTGGGAACCTTCCGGTTCCAACTCTATACACATGCACAACATAAATCACATAGAAATAATGCAGTACAACACATAACATACATACAACATACAAATACTCTATCACATAACTCTGATTACCTACTCAAGGTAAAGTATAGTGAGAAGACTCACCTCGCGTATTTCGATAACTCGCAAATCCCGTAAATCACTCGCGCTCGATCCTCCGAGCTATAATCCTCCTCTAACACAATATATCTCTAATTAACACTTTCTCAACTAAGGTTGACTACCCCTATCAAGTCAACACTGGTCAACTCTGGTCAACGGTCAACGGTCAACTTTGACCGGACTCGGCTAGTGCACTAAAGCGACTCGGCGAGTTTATACGTTTTTACTGACTCCCTAGGATCCTCTTTTGACACGTCGAGTACTTACCTGACTCGACGAGTTCCACCTGGCATGAATCGCGGGGCCACCACGACTCAACTCGCTGAGTCTCAAGAACAACTCGGCGAGTTTCAGCTCAACTCAGTCCATCTGTCAACCCTCTCCTACTCTCCCTGACTCACTGAGTCAACCCTTAACTCGGCAAGACCACTCGCTGAGTGGTTAAGGACAATCTTCATGCTACTCGCCGAGTCTGTTCTTCAGACTCGGCGAGTCCATGCCATGCATCAACTCAATCTCGCTCCTGAGGTTAGATCTGCTTCAACAACTCATAGATCTAGCCCTACCAAGCACATTCATCATGTAAAGTCACAATCTTGGCTACCATGCAACGCCTACAAGGCTTCTTTTGGTGAAATGACATCTAAAATGGCAACCTAAGCCCCAAACTCAAAAGGAAAGGCATAAAGCAGAGCATTTGGGACTCTCTGGACCTACTAAGGTCCAGATCTAGGTACCACTTCCCCATGGGACCTCTCACACTCCAAATACAAGGCAAACAAGGCATGAAGAAACCCTAGATTTGACCATATCAAGAAAATCACGAGGATAAGCTCTGAATGTTACCTCAAATAGCTTCTTCTGCCGAAATGGAAGTAGATCCAAGCTCCCCAACTCTCCTAGCTTGGCCTTCCTCTTCCTTTCTTGCAAATACACACAAAAAATGGTGAACAATGGCATCTTATCTCACTCACAAGGACTCTCAGCTGCTCTGGTGCTCTCAAGGTCGAAGGTAGCCGCAATGAAGGGGTATAAGGTCCTTTAAATAGGGCTCAAGGCTGGGAAATTAGGGTTTCATTAAACAGCATGGACTCGCCGAGTCCACTCTTGGACTCGCCGAGTCCGGACGCGAACCCGCGTCCAAATCCGCGATCATACTCGGCGAGTCTAGGCTCCAACTCGCCGAGTCTCCTCACAATTTACCAAAAATATAAAAATGAATAATACCTGGGAATCCGGGCTGTTACATTTACATTGGAAATTATCAAAATTACAAGTTTTTAAGTGTAATTTTTGATTCTTGAAAGTGTTCATATTCATGTTCTTGAACTTATGAAGATTAGATGATCACAGGAATTACTTGTAACCTTCATGGTAGTTTAATTCATGATCATAATGTGTTTTAATGGAGTCCATAACTTGTCCTTAAGTTCTGGAAAACCAAAAGTCACACTTTTATTAAAGCCATTAAAAGAACACAAGAGTTATAAAAATGAAGAGTCTTCATTTTATTACTCAATTAACTCATAAGTTATAAGAAATGAAAAGTTTTGAAAGTTTACAAAACTTGCCCTCAAGTTTTGGAACAAGTAAAGTCTTGATTAAAACTTTAGTTCCAACCCTTAGAATTTTAAAAGTTAAAATTCAACCCTTATACTTTATAATATTATAAGTTATTAATATATATATATATATATATATATATATATATATATATATATATATATATATATATATATATATATATATATATAAGATCAAGTCGTCTTACCGCTAGTACGCCTCATTCACGAAGCCGGTCTATAAGGGGGGTATAAGGTTGTTGCCTGTAAAATGGCAACTTAATAGGTGTCCACTCTCACCCACCGCTTCCTTGATCGGTGGAGGGTCGTTAGCCGAATGGGTAAGACAAGGACTTATAAATTCTCATTAAAAGTATGATGAATATTATAAAGTAACTAAATGTTTTATTAAATTCCCAATCTTAGTTACTTTAGGAAAAATGTGAATAAGGTGCTAATCCATGAAATTACACTTTACACTTTGTTTAAGTCGTTGGTAGAGTGTGTGTGGTTAACCGGCACACTAACTTGGAGTTAACAAGGTAGGTAAAGGGTAACTTAAGGTTTATCATAGTATCGGTGGAGCGTGTGTGGTTTACCGGTACATCGATTGAGTGATAAACTTTAAGGGTACCAAGTGATTTGCATGGTTACTTCACACCTCGTTTGGTGATCCTCGGTATCCCAGTCACAAAACTTGGAGGGCACACTCGAGATTGAAACATGCCTTTGAAAAGTTCATTGAATTTCAAAAGAATCTAGGAATTTCTAAGAACGAATTAAAAAACCTAATATTTATATTTCGTTTTTCATGGTGGAAATTGGTGAATTGTCATTCACCTACCTTTCAAATATGTTATAGCTTGGATTACGACATACCTCTTCTAAGTTATAATATATTGTGATTGTATCCTAACCTTAATATTACATTTGGGAGTTTTATTAAGGACTCCCTTAATATCTAAACTAATCTTGTCCTCTTCTTTGAGATGTCTTCAAACAACGTTGCTTCTATCTCTAATCCTAATGGCTCCTTAACCCTTATGAACTTGTGTGGGAAAGTCACCTTTGATGGATCCAACTTCAATGAATGGCTCAGACGCATCAGGAAGATTACCCGCTACGAGGACAAAGAATATGTCCTTGACAAGGAGCTTAAGGAGATTGATGAGACCACTACAACTCCCCAGGAGATCGCTGACTTCCGGGCACATGAAAGGGATGCTACAAAAGTGGCATGCATCATGTTGGCCACCATGACAGCGGAACTCCAAAACGCCTATGAGGACTTCTAACCTTTTGAAATGCACCAAGATCTGATGGAAAGATACCATCAAAGTGCAAGACAAGAGAGGTATGAAATCATCTGCTCCATCATAACAACCATGATGAAGGACGGAGAATCCGTCACAAGCCAGATGCAGAAAATGCAAAGGCATGTGGATCGGTTGCTGAAGCTTAATGTGAACCTCCCTGAGGAGCTTGCAATAGATATCATTTTGCACTCCTTACCATCGTGTTATGATCAATTCCGCATGACATATCACATGAATAAAGAAGAGGTCACACTCAGCAAACTTCAGGCGCTCCTCAAGACCGCAGAAACAGGTCTTAAGGGTAAGTCGGTTGTAAACACTCCTACTCCAAACTCTGCCCCAGTTTTGGCAATCAGGAAAGGTCGAGGGAAGAATAGGAAGAGCTCTTCGAAGGGTACCAAGGCTAGGACCCTTGATGGCTCTTCATCAAGTGGAACCAAGAAAGGTTTCATCACTCCTTCTTCTGACCCAAAAGAGGCTCAATGCTTCTATTGCCATGAAAAGTCACATTGGAAGCGAAACTGCCCAAAATACCAGCAAGATGTGAAGGATGGGATAGTTAAACCCAACCATGTAGGTATTTACACTATCTTATCTAAAAACTCACCCCATTCTAACTCTTGAGTCCTTGATACCGGTTGTGGTATTCATATCTGTTCTGATTTGGAGGGACTAAGAAGAAGTGAGAATGTGGAGTATGGAAGAATAAACTTAATCATGGGGAATAGGAAAGCTTTACCTGTCACCAAGATTGGAGTTTATACTTTATCGCTAAGTAGTGGGTTTAATTTAGATTTGAATAAATGTTGTTATTCACTAGAAATGGCAAGAAATATTATTTCCTTTCATGCATTGTATAAACAAGGTTTCACCTTTTCATTTGATAATGAAGTTGGTTCGATTAATGCTTTCTTTAATAATGTTCTTTATTTTAAAGCAATACCTTGTGATGGTGTGTATGAAACTATATCTGTGGTTGATAACTTAGGAAATAATGTATTGTGTATTGATTTTATTAATGATAATAACTTGGATAAAGCATCATTATGGCATTGTCGTCTTGGACATATAAGCAAGAAACACATAGGCCAACTCCAAAAGGATGGAGTCTTGGAGTCATTTGACCTAAAGTCAGATGATAGTTGCGAATCATGCTTACTTGGAAAAAATGACAAAGTCACCTTTCATATGTTCTTGTGAGAGGGGTAAAGGTTTGTTGGATCTTGTACACACGGATGTGTGTGGGCCCTTCAAACATGCCACAAGGGATGCTAATCGTTATTATTTGACTTTTACAGATGATTACAGTAGATATGGATATGTCTCCTTAATCAAGCATAAGTTAGAGACTTTCGAAAGGTTTAAGGAATTTAAACAGGAAGTCGAGAATAAATTGGGCAGGAACATTAAGATGCTTCGATCCAATCGAGGTGGTGAGTATCTTAGTTCAGAGTTCCTCGACTATCTTAGGGAATGTGGGATTGTCTCACAATTGACACCTCCCAGGACACTGCAGTTGAATGGTGTCGCTGAGAGGCGTAATCGAACCTTGTTGGATATGGTTCGTTCCATGATGAGTCGACTTTCGCTACCAATCTCATTTTGGGGGTATGCCTTAGAGACTGCCGCCCATATCCTTAATCTGGTCCCTACAAAGAAACTTGCCAAAACTCCTCATGAGATGTGGACTGGTAAAGTACCCAAACTAGACTACATCAAGATTTGGGCTTGCGCGGATTTCGTGAGACACGAGACTCATGATCAGCTTGAACCTCGAAGCGAGAGGTGTATTTTCATCGGCTACCCACAACAATCCTTTGGTTACCTCTTCTACAAACCTAGTGAAAATGTGGTCTTTGTAGCTAGGAGGGTTGTCTTTCGAGAGAGAGAGTTCATAAGCCAAGGAAACAGTGGGAGGCAAGTTGACCTTGAAGAAATTCAAGAGTCAAGTGGTGAAGGAACTTCAAACCCTAGCACTTAACCTGAGGAGGAAACTCCTGTTGAGCCAATTGACAAGTCTGTACCTCTGAGGCGTTCCACAAGGGTTAGGAATGCACCTGAGCATTACTATGGATTCCATATTACTGCGGAAGGTGGTACACTTATCAGTGATGAACCTAACAGTTACGCGGAAGCCATGGCAGGCCCTGAGTCAGCCAAGTGGAAAGAGGCAATGGACAGTGAGATACAGTACATGTATGACAATAAAGTTTGAACTTGGTTGAGAATGTACCAGGTCGTAAGACTGTAGGGTGCAAATGGATCTTCAAGAAGAAGACCGACATGGATGGTAAGGTACACACTTATAAGGCACGACTGGTTGCAAAAGGTTTCTCACAAACTCCGGGAGTTGATTATGATGAGACCTTTTCTCCAGTGGCCAAGATTAAGTCTATTAGGGTTCTGTTAGCCATAGCCGCATTTCATGACTATGAAATATGGAGAATGGATGTCAAAACCGCTTTCCTTAATGGAAAGTTGGCTGTGGATGTTTACATGAGTCAGCCAGAGGGTTTTGTCAATACAGAGTACCCTAATAGAGTGTGTAAGCTTGAGAAATCCATTTATGGGTTAAAGCAAGCACCTCGTAGATGGAATCTTTGCTTTGATGAGAAAGTAAAGGAATTTGGATTTTCTAGGAGTGAAGATGAATCTTGTGTATATGTCAAGGCTAGTGGGAGTATAGTTAGCTTTTTGGTATGGTATGTGGATGACATACTACTCATAGGAAATGACATCCCAACTCTGCAGGAAGTTAATTCCTGGCTTGGGAAGTGTTTCTCTATGAAGGACCTTGGAGAAGCTGCCTATATTTTAGGGATAAGGATCTTGAGAGACCGGAGTAAAAGACTAATTGGACTTAGTCAGAGTACCTACTTGGATAAGGTGCTGAAGAGATTCGACATGCAGGACTCCAAGAAAGGAGAGTTACCCATCCAGAGTAACGCCATATTGAGTAAGACACAAAGCCCTAGTACTGAGGTTAAGATAGCATAAATGAGTTGAATACCTTATGCTTCGGCTGTAGGATCAATCATTTATGCTATGATGTGTACTCGACCTGATGTAGCTTTAGCCCTGAGCATGGTTAGCAGGTATCAGGGGAACCCTGGCAAGGCACACTGGTCTGCGGTAAAGAATATCCTCAAGTACCTACGAAGGACTAAGGACTGGGTCCTTACCCTCGGTGGGAGTAATGACTTGAGAGTTGTAGGGTATAGTGATGCTAGCTTTCAGACTGATAGGGATAACTTCCGCTCTCAGTCAGGCTGGGTCTTTACCTTAAATGGAGGAGCAATTTCTTGGAAGAGTTCCAAGCAAGAGACAGTGGCTTATTTAACTTGCAAATCAGAGTATATTGCAGCTAGCGAGGCAGCAAAGGAGGCGATATGGCTGAAGAACTTCATTGGAGACCCTGGAGTTGTACCAGCTATTAAAGAGCCAATGGAAATTTTCTGTGATAGTGAAAGTGCAGTTGCCTTAGCCAAGGAACCAAGGGATCACGGAAGATCCAGACACATCGATAGAAAATACCATTTCATTAGACATCGAATAGAAGAAGGACTCCTCGTGGCGAAGAGGGTGTCATCAGATGAGAATCCAGCAGATCCCCTCACGAAGGGACTGACTCGGGTTAAGCATCTCCAGCATGCTCGGAGCATAGGGCTGAAGGATGATATTAGATTTAGTAGTTAGATAACCTCGAAATTTGTAAAGTGTAATTGACATTAGATGATGAATAAAATTTGTTTTATTTATGAGTAAAGTGTTGCTATCTCTAGTCGATCGTTTACTATATTTCTTTTGCATGTTTTGACTTCCAGAATAATTATGTTTGGTATATCATATTATTCGAACCTCCACAATCGGTCACATGTCGGAAGTAGGTATGAATCAAGACTGTCATGATTGGTTGCAGAGGTCTAAGGTGTTGGACATGGCTACAACAATCATGAGTGCTCATAAGTTCTGAGCATTGGACTCAACCCACACTCACTGGAATCACTTCGTGGAATTTATCTCGAGTGATCGTGAGATGGTAATATCATATAAGTCTTCAAACCTCGAGATATGATTTGTTACTTATGAGTTGGTTATGCATTGATTGTACGTAAACGCATTGGTAACTCGATGTTATAAAACGTGCTTTTGTGTATAATTTAATGAGTAGTAGAACAAACATAAGAGTCGAAGTTTATCTGTTCCTTCTTGGATTAGAAGCTGATATATGGGCCCCTCGATGATTTTGTTTTGACCTATGTACCGGGCCCGGTCAGAACTAAGTTGATGTGTTTAATTAAGTTCTTTGTCAAACAAATCGGAAATCGGGAAACAAACTGCTGGACAATAAGTAAGACATTGTTCCATGTATTTTTCTGACTGATATCTAGAACAGAGGATTATATGATCACTTATCTTAAATGGCGTATCATCTTCTCTGTACCAAGAGACCTTGAAAGAGCTACAGTTGCTGATCGGTTCCTGAAGTCATATTTGCAGTAATAGTTATTAGACTTATCCAAGTGGGAGTCTGTTGGATAAGGTGTCTAAGTCCATAACTATTTCTGGTATGTACTTGACCCGACCCGGCATGGTCCATTTGGGTTGCATGGCACCATGCAATTGGATAGACTGAATGAGAGAAATAACACTTGTGGTTTATTAATATATTACAAGTTCTAATATATTAATAGTATTATTTAATTAGTTTGATCAAGAATTAATTTAGAATTAATTAAGTGATCAAAAGATAACTAATTAAATATATGGGTTGATTATGTAAATCATTCATAACTTGTATAGTGGGCTAAGAGGCTCCATGGATTATCAAGTTGGGTTAAACCCATAGGATGCTCCTTGGGAGTTACAAACCCATGGGTCTTGGAAATGAAGAGTCATGACACATTAGGGTTTACATGGTGTAACCCTAGATGTGTCAACACTATATAAAGAACATGTTCTCCACCAAAATCAGTTACACATGAACAAGTGAGGGCTAGGCCAATTCTTGCAAGTGTAACATTCTCTCAAAGTTTACTCCTTTGCATTTGGTGTTGTGTGAAGCATTTGAGGCATCACACTTGGGGTGCTAGGCTCACAAGGTTTCAAGGATCATAAGCAACAACAAGGTAAGTTATTCTATCTTTCATTCAAGTTAAAAACTGTTCCCCATGTATACTAGATAGGAATATAACCTTGGAATTCAACTTTGCATGATAATTAGACAAACATAGATCCAAGGTTATTAGGGTTGCATGTACACTTAGGAAGTGTTAGAATGCTCCTAACCCATCACTTCTATCCATCTTCCTTTCTTGTCATCTAACCTCTTCTTAGATTGTTGACTATGATCTTATTGTTGGATTCAATTTGACCATTAGCTTGAGGGTGGAAAGGAGTGGACATTATCTTTTTAATCCCCCTATTTGTGCAAAAGTATATAGTCCTTTTGCTTATAAATTTGGATCCATTATCACATGTGATCTCAGTAGCGATCCTAAACTTGGTCAGGATATTTCGTTTGATAAACGTGACCACTTCCTTGTATCGTACTTGAACAAAGGCTTTAGCCTCTATCCATTTCAAGAAGTAGTCTGTCATCACTAGCATAAACACCATTCCCCCGGGGGCCTTTGGTAGCTTGCCAACTATATCTATTCCCCATTTCCTGAATGGCCAAGGGGAGATGATAGGATGCAACAGTTCTGCTAATTGATGTAGGATGTTGCTATTTCTTTGGAAAGCATCACCTTTTTGGGCATACGAGAAAACATCTTTTTTTCATTGTTGGCCAGTAGTATCCAGTCCTTATTGCTTTAGAGCATAAGGATCTGTCCCCAATGTGGTTGCCATAATCTCTTTCGTGTATATCTTTTAGGATTTTTGCAGCTTAGAAATCTTCTACTCATCTAAGGTATGGAGCTACCATGGATTTCTTCTACAATTTTCCTTGGATCATCCCAAATCGTAAGACCCTCATCTTGAATGCTCTCTTACTTTTTTCCTTTCTTGGAATTGTGCCATTTTGGAGATATTCCACATTGTATTGGATGCAAAATTTGGACTATTATGGAGGATCCTAAATATTAGGATCCTGGAAGTTTGGATCCTGAGGAAGTGGTTGAGAGTTAGGATCCTTGATTATTGTCATGTTTGTTGTTTGGTCATGGTGATTAGGATCAACTGGTTTATTGGAGGGATCTTCTATCGTTAGGACAAGTGTATAGTTTATAGGAATCCTTATTTCCGGCGGGATCCTAAGGGAAGCTCCTAGGTTGGCTAGCACGTCAGCCTCAACATTTTCTTGTCTGGGAACTTGGCTTAGGCTGAAAGCTTCGAATCCATAGGCCAACTTTTTGATGATTTGGAGGTATAGTGCCAGTCTTTCTAATTTTACTGCATATGATTCATTAAAATGATTATTTAATAATAAGGAGTCAATGAATACCAGAAGATCCATGATTTGAAGATCCTTGGCCAGCTGTAAGCCCATGATTAATGCTTCGTATTCAGCTTTGTTGTTGGTTGCATCAAACTCACAAATGATTTCTAGGGGTATGATGTCCCCTTGTGGCAATTTTAGTATGATCCCTAGGCATGTTCCTCTAAAGTTTAAGGATCCGTTAGTGAAGAGTTTCCATCTTCTAATGCATTCTTTTTTGTGGAGTTCCTTGCTTTCTAACTTTACTTCAGGTTGTAGATCATCACTGAAATCAGCCACAAAGTCTGCTAGTGCTTGTGAATTTATTGTTGATATTGGTTCATACTTGATGCCATATGTGCTTAGCTTCACGGAGCGCTTTGCCATTCTACCTGACATCTTTGGTTTTCGTATCACATTCTTTGAAGGGGTAGTTAGTTCTCACATATATAGCATGTATTTCAAAATAATGTCTTATTTTTATGGAAACAGTTACTAATGCAAGTATTAGTTTTTCAAGATGGGAATACATGGTCTCAGGATCTAGGATACTTTTACTTATGTAGTATATGCGATATTGATCCCCCATTGAGATCCTTGGCTGGAACCTTACTTACAACATTAAAGGATACTGAAAGGTATAGGAGGAGTGGTTCCCCATCTAGTGGTTTCACAAGCAAGGGTGCAGAACTAAGATAAATTTTGAGTTCCTGAAAAGCATCTTCATTCTCTTTAGTCCACTCAAATCTGTCGTAGAAAGGCTTGCACCTTTCTAAGGATGTTTAGATAAACCTGTTAAGTGCTGCCACTCTTCCTGTTAGTCTATGAATATCCTTTGTCGAGGATGGGGATCTTAAATTGATGATGGCCTTTATTTACTCCAGACTTTCTTCTATTCCTCTTTTAGTCACCATATATATAAGGAACTTGTCTGAACTCATTCCAAAGTGGCACATGGAAGTGATGAGATATAATCTCTTGATCAATTAGATCTTTCACAGGTAAATCAAAGAAAAATAAACTATTAAATCAAACAAGACAATGAACACACTATGGAATCAATATAAAGCTTATGATTCAAATGTAGTCACGCCTTAGCAGAGCTCGATTAAGAACTTCCACTATTGAGACGGGATAGGGTTTACAATACTATATCGAGAATTATCAAAAGCGTATTTTACAAAGGATGCATGCATGCACCTTAAATACTAAAACCCTAGAATAACATCACGCACGGTTGGACATGCCAAACCGGTTACAAAACTGGGCTAAAAGGAATGAGCCCAAGATGCAATAGTCCAATCCCAACAATCTCCCCCCTTTGTGTCATTTGGGGTGAGACCTTCACTTCGATTGATTAGCTGCAAGACGCTTCACCACCTTGAATAAGCATGGAATCACAATAAGAAGAACATGGCGAAAGTGGATATACCATCTTATCATATCTGTGAAGTAATTCATATCGCTTTCACTATTCTGCTTGCATCTGTGAATAATCCCCAGAACATACTCCAAGCACGAAGTAGTAAAGAGGTGTTTATCAGTTAAAGCGAACAGACATTTCTTACCATCCTGTTTGGTGAACATCACAGAGTTTAACACCGGATCGATCTTTCCCATCTTCATCTTGTTGACATCACTTACAGAACCAACAAGCAAAGTGTTGGGCTTCTTACTGAGAACCGAAGCGATCTCTTGATCCATCTTAGCTACCTCCAGAATGTAGCAGACAAGCAATCTTTTCAGATGATCAATTATTGGTTCATACTCAACTGGGTTGGAGAGTAGAATGTTGTGCAGAACAATCCAATCATGAGGATTGAGATTAGGTAGATCAGCAAGGGAGAAGGTATGCTCAAATAAGGCCGAACCCTTGGTAACTTTGAGCTTGACGTTGATGTATTTCCCTGCTGCTTGAGGCTTAAGGATCCGAAAATTGATAATTTTTTGAGCGCTCCAAGTGAGATATTGTGGTTGAGTGAACTCCAAGTAGTAGTCAATGAGCTCACGATCAACCTTCGGGTCTGTATGAGGGACTTCTATAATGGGAAGAAAGCAGTGAAAACAAATGCCTTTCGGGTGATAGGCATATCGAACTGAGAGTCCTTTGTGTTTTCACAATCCAAAGACACTATTGGCTCAAGCCAATGAGTACTAGGAGAATTAATGGCTTTTTTGATCAGCTTTTCCAAAGTCCAGAAGGGAAAAAGGGTTTTCTTGCTTTCTAGGAGATCATGAGCCTCCTTTAATCTCCTTTCTTTCTCTTCAGCCTCCTTTACAATCTTGGCATTGAGATCGATTTCCATTTCCCTTGCCTTTCGCTTTAGTGCATCATCGATTGTCTCCTCTTCCTCATCACTGTCATCCACAATACCCTTGCCTTTAGCTCTAACACCCGAACCCGAAGCATGCTGAGTCTTCTGTTTTTCTGGCTGGGAAGTGGGAGGAGGTTGAGACTTAGAAGGAGGTTGCGAAGAAGATGTTAGTTCTTCTCCCCCTTGTTTCGGAGGTACCATAGTCTCTGAAACACCTTCTATGCGACTCAACATCGCAAGGGCAGGACAAAATTTGTCAGCGAGATGGCGTCGAACTGAGATGGTCAGAATATGGTCATGAGCCTCCAGAACGTTCAATAGAATAGTGTGTACGTCGAAGACACATCTTTTGACAACATCCCTTTCAGAGAGAAGTTGATTGACCTCGTTGGTCGCCTGAGAAAGTTGGAGATTCTTGGTTTTCAGCCGAGTAGTCTTGAGAGAAAGCTCATCCATGAGTGAGTTCTCCATGGCATGACCAGCTTGAAGCTTGGAGAAACGTTCGTTGAGAGAGGATAAAAGGGCATCATTATCCTTTTTAATATCTTAGCGAAGAGAGGCAAAGTTTTGCTTCTCAGTAGCAAACGCTTCTTCAAGTTTAGTAATTGAGTTGTTCACTTTAGAAGCGTTCAACTCAGCTGCTCCCTGTAAGGACTCAAGAAAAATGTTAGCATCTTGAATTAGTTCATCGACTTTTTCTGTCGCATCGGTGCACACATTGGTTGAGGTGGTAATAGTTGTTGTGGCTTTAGAAATGGAAGCATCATGAGCCTTGAGAAAGTAGTCAAGCATGGTCTGAATGGCAGCTTCAGAAAGGGGATTGTGAGATGAAGAAGAAGCCATGATAGTGTCGAGTTTGGCATTCAACTCCTTGATGTGCTTTTTGGTAATAGGAGCATCATCATCTTCATCACTCTGAACACGGTAGGGAATATAGTAGAAAGAATCAAATTCCATGTCTACACCACCAAGGATAGTGTTGGTTTCGGTTGAAGGTGTGGGGGATAGAGGTTTGGTTGTCTCAGGGATTGAAGACCAAACCCCCGTATCAGATACGTTGGTTTGAACTCCAGTTGTGGTAGTTGTTGTGGCTTCAGAAAAGAGAAGATTGGGAATAGGAATGGTAGAGGTGGGTTGGGATGTGATAACTGGGAATGTTGATGGTAATGAAATCAGAATAGAAGCAGGTAGAGAAGAAGGTACTGGGGAGCGAATGGGTACCTCGGGTGTGGGTGACCTAGGAGGAGTATCACCACGAACCGAAACTTCCTCATCAGATCTTTCGCTCTCAGAGGCGGTAGAAGTAGGTTGTTTGTTACCGGTAGGAAGATACTCAGAATCTGAATCACTGGAAGATTCAAGGATAAGCCTTCGGGGTGGCTTTTTGGTTTTCTTCGGCTTCGGCTGGGAAGGAGCCGCCTTGTCACACTTTCGCTTCCATGGAGTTTGCCCCTTAGCTTCTTTGATAACCCTCACTTCCTTTTGTCTTTCTTGTTTCTTTCCCCTCTTTGCTGGCTTGTCAGCTTCCTCTATGGAGCGAATCATCGCAGGAGTGAGTTCCCGTGGACCCGAAGAAGGAAGCTTCTTGTATTCTTGAATTACTAGGCTCACCTCAGACACACAAGCATACATGGATGCCGGGATAGATCCAATGAATGAGAATTTGGATGGATCAGTAACAATGATCTTCGTGGTATGGAAAGTTGCAATAGAGGAGAGAAGCGAGTCCGCCATGATTGGGACATGAAAACGATCCATCACCCACTTCGTGACAATCGACCAAAACCTGCCACACGAGACTTCAGAGTGGCGAGAGGAGGAAGTTAAGCTCTGAACAAGCTGTTGCCATAGGATTGAACCATAATCGAGATGTACCCCATTGTATAACCCGTAACGGATGGTCATGAATGATTTACTCGCCCCATCTGATCCAGCACTGCGTTCTGAAAGACCTTTGAACAAGAGGGTGAAGAGGCTGTTCCATTGTGGGGGAAGGCAAGATTTCTTGAACTTCGTGATGGTGGTTAGGGTTTATGTGTACCCTATGTTGTAGAACATAGAGAATAGTTGACCGGTAGTGATGGAATCTGGGTTTACCATGGTGGGTTCATGGGCAAGACCTAGCAGTGAGCATAATCGATTTTTGGAAATCAAAGTCTTCTCGTTGTGAATGTCGAAGTGGATTCATTCTGAAACTTTATCACAGTGGTCAGTGGAGTAGATATGAGAAAGATAGGACATAGGGACGACTTCGACCTTTGTGAGAGCGTTGACAAGAGGAGAATACTTGAGGCATTCCACAACCTGCAACATGTAGGGTTCATAGGTGAACGACGTTAGGTCAACCAAGATGTTTTGTTGAGGCTTGATGGTCAGAAGAGTGGAACGAACAGAAGTATCTTGAACAGATGAGGATTCCGCCATGGATGAAGCTTGAGAAGAAGATGATGAACAGTGAGAGAGATCGTCGTTTGCTTTTAGAAGATTTGGAGAGTGATAAAAGAGTAAAGTTGATTTGGAGAAACCCTTTTTATATGTGAGAGTAGGAGAGAGAAAAATCCGCCTGAAATTTTGTCTTTTGCGAAATGGTTCCTGATGCAATGGGGATTAGACAATTGACAACCTCGATGACGCAGGAGAGAGAAAAATGTTTCACTTTTATGCGCCTTTCCATAGATATCACCTTTTTCAAATCGATTAAACCTATGGATAACTGCTGACTCATCCGTTGTACTTTTTCCGAAACGTCACCAACATAAATAACATGGACCATTATCAATTTCATTTAAAAACCACCACAATGCTTTTAAAACCCAAACCATATTAAAAAAATAGAACTAGATTTTTTTTGGAAAATAAAAGATTTTCGTGCGTAGAGTGTGAATGATAAAGAAATAAATCGAACTTTGTGGGATATTGTGATGTCGATTAAGACATGAAACAGTTGATCCCGGACACGAATCTTTTCCTTTCAAGTCAAGAGAGACTTCAAAGTGTTTGTAAAGTTTCCCGTTAAAAATGATCAAGTGCTTTTTAAGAAGAAATGAAAGGCATCTTTTATATATTAGGCTTGTAAGGGTGGCTTTCTCTTCAATTCAAGTTTCAGATCTTGGTATAAGACCGAAAGGGAATGAAGTACTTGTGGGACCAATGTGGCCTATTGAACATTTAGAAATCTCAAAACAAAATAAAGTTGGATCCTTGGGGAAGAAAAGTCTTGGTGATAGATAATTTCAAAAGGATCACTCAAAATAAAAAGAGATTTCATTGGTGAAAGCTAGAACACAATAATTGTTCACCGTAAATGCATTATGGGTATTGAATTGTTGGTTTCACTTAGTACATAGTGACACGAGACTAAGATCATAAACACAGATTTTTGTGTAACCATAAACCTCAGTGGTAAGTGCTGAGAGTCTCAAGGGTTACATGAATGATATGAAGTGAGATGGAGAAAAATGATGTAGGAGGTCTAAGAAGCGAATGTACCTCTGCTATAAAAGAAGGACCAAGCAGAAAACTCTAAACTCAATATGAGAAGAGTAAGGTAGCTCACGATCAGGGTGAATGTAACAGCCTAATTGGGAAAATATGATATGTATAGATCACATTAGTAAGGCTTCACTCAAAATCTTTAGAGGCTTTGGTCAACATGCAGCAACATGCATCTAGGGACTCTTAACTAATCTATAGAAAAGAATGTATACCTGATTCAGCTCCATCATTTAGAGTAACTTTTATACAAAGAGAAACATGAGAAAAATGAAATAAAATGAAAAATATTTTTGTATTTTGTGAAAAATTTCTAAGGAAATAAAACAAAAAGAAAATTATTTTTGGATTTTATGAAAAGAGAAAAAAATGAAAAGAAAAAAAAACATAAAAATGAGCATGTAAAAGAGTGTACAAAAGAATACAGCCAAAATTCCTTTTAGTGAAAAAAAAAGTGAACTGAGTTCAGTAGGACCGAACCTGAAATAGACCGAGCGTTCGGTTTATTTCGGTTCCTGGGTGAACCGAACCCGAAATAGACCGATTCAAACCTTTAAAGAAGCAAGGGCAATTTTGGTACTGATTCAGCTTCCATCATTCCTAGGCCTTGTAGGATCTTATTGAAACTTGCTTCGGGTAAGGCCTTAGTGAAGATGTATGCTAATTGATCAGTGGTTCTGACGAAATGAATTTCCACGTTACCATCTTCCACATGATCTTTAATGAAGTGATACCGCAGTGCTATGTGCTTTGTCTTCGAGTGTTACATTGGGTTATGAAAAATCCTAATTGTAGTTTTTGAGTCGCAATATAGTGGGATTTTCTTCATGTTCAGCCCATAGTCTCTAAGCTGACTTTGTATCCAAACGACCTGAGATGTGCATGAGGTTGCAGCAATATATTCAGCTTCGGCTATGGAGAGAGAAACACAGGATTGTTTCTTTGATTGCCAGCTTACTAATTTGCCATCCAGAAATTGGCATCCTCCAGTAGTGGTTTTACGATCCAATCCACAGCCCCCCAGTTCAGCGTCTAAGAATGCTTGGACAAAAAAACATGAGTTGGCTGGATACCATAGACCGAGAGAGGAGGTTCGCTTTAGATAGCGAAAGATGTTCTTCACTGCCAGCATGTGAGGTTTGCATGGGTTAGCTTGGAATCGGGCATAATAGTAGACTGAGAACATGATGTCTGGCCTGCTGGCTGTGAGATACATCAGTGACCCAATCATATGATGATAGAGCGTCAAGTCAGCAACTGGTTTCTCCAACGATGGTGTAAGCTTAGTTCCAAATGCCATAGGAATTTTCACCTTTAAGTCTCCCAACATGCCAACTTGGCAATCAATGTCTTTGTGTACACCTCCTGAATGATAAAAATGCCTTCGGGTCCCTGTCTGATATTCAAGCCAAGGAAAAAGTTAATCGGACCCATTGAGCTCATCTCAAATTTAGTTTCCATCAACTTCCTGAATTCAGCTCTTAGGCTAGGATTCGTGGAGCCAAAGATGATGTCATCAACATAAATTTAGACTATCATAAGGTGGTTACCTTCTTTCTTACGAAAGAAGGTTGGGTTAACCGAACCTTGTTTAAATTTAGACATTTTAAAGAATCGAGTAAGGGTTTCATTCCATGCCCTGGGAGCCTGCTTCAGGCCATATACTGCTTTGTCCAGAATCTAGCAGTGATTTGGATGCTTCTCGTTCACGAAGCCTGGCGGTTGCTCAACGTACACCGTTTCTTCAAGTTCTCCATTAAGAAAGGCACACTTCACATCCATTTGATAGACTTCAAAATTCTTGTGTGCAGCGTAAGCAAGAAAGATTCGAAAATACTCTAATCTTGCAACTGGAGCGAAGGTCTCTTCATAATCTATACCTTCTTCTTGGCAGTATCCTTTCACAACCAACCGAGCCTTGTTGCGAATGACGTTTCCTTCCTTGTCCATCTTATTCCTGAATACCCATTTGAGACCGACAACCGAAGCATCCTTTGGGGTTGGAATTAGTCGCCATACTTTGTTTCGTTCAAATTCGTTCAGCTCGTCTTGCATGGATTGAACCCAATCGGAATGATCAAGAGCTGTATCTATCGTTTTTGGTCCAACTTTGGAGATGAATGAGTTGAACATGCAAAATTCTACTTGAGAGAATAGTGCAGCTTGCTTCGCTTTCAACTGTGATCGAGTTAAGACCTTTTCAGATGATTCTCCAATGATTTGACTTTGAGGATGATCTTTGGTCCATTTAATAAGAGGAGGGTAATTTGGATCACACGAGGGATCCAGTTCTGCATTGATTTCTTCTTCAAATTCTAATTGTGTATCATCATCATTAGCATTCATATTCTCCCCCTCGAATGATGACATGAGTTCAATTTCAAGATCAGAATACTCCACTTCGTTTGAACTGTCGGTTGAACTTAATAACGGTGATGATGGATTCTCCCCTTGGAATGATGGACCATGATTATTTGGAGGAGACGAACCCTCCCCTGGATATAAGGATTATTATTGGATGGTTTGCTTGAGACTGTATTTTCAGTTGCCTTCAGTTGTTCATCTGCCATCTTCTTTGCAGTATCGTCAATAATATGCTTCAAATTGTCGACTTGGTTATCTTTAGCCTTGGATTCAGAATCAATAGCCTTTTCTGGTTCATCGAAAAGTAGCATATATTGCTCGAAAAGATTTGAGATCGGCACTGTGACTTGACCATACTTTGGAAAGATTTCTTGTATTGCATCTTCGGTTGCCCTCAGCTTCTTGACATAATTGTCATCGAAAGAGACATAATATGTTTCTTCAATCTTCTTTGAATGTTTATTCAGAACTCTATACGCCTTTGAGTTCAAGGAGTAGCCCAAAAAGATCCCTTCATCAGCCTTAGCATCAAACTTGTTTCAGTTCTCCTTTGAGTTGAAGATGAAGCATCTTGAACCGAACACATGAAAGAACTTCACATTTGGTTTGCGGTTGTTCAAGATCTCATAAGGAGTGATTGAGAAGCGCTTGTTCTGATATGATCTATTCCGCGTGTAACAAGCAGCAGCAATAGCATCAGCCTAGAAATATAAAGGTAAAGAAGCAAAGTTCAGTAGAGTTCGGGCCGCTTCGCACAGAGAATGATTTCGCCTTTCGACGATTCCATTATGTTGTGGAGTATATGGAGCAGAAAAATTGTGAGTCGTTCCCTTCTCAGCTAGGAAATCTTCGAAATCCTTATTCTTGAATTCCAAGCCATTGTCGCTTCTCACATTACGAACCACTTTTCGTAGTTGAACCTCTACTTGCTTTATGAAGAGTTTGAGCTTGGGAGTTGCCTCTGATTTTTGCTTCAGGAAAAATACCTAGGTGAAGCAAGAGAAATCGTCCACGATAACAAGTATGTACTTGTTTCTACCAATGCTTTCGATAGAGGAAGGACCACATAGATAGATATGTAACAACTCAAGTGGTTCTATCACCTTTGTGTTGATAATAGAAGGATGACTTTGTCGACTTTGATTTCCCATTTCACAAACTGCACATAGATGTTCCTTATCAAATTTGAGAATGGGAAAACCTCGAACATGATCTCCAAGCACCAGCTTGTTGATATCTTTGAAATTCAGATGAGAGAGCCTTCAATGCCATAACCAGCTTTCGTCTGAGTGTGCCTTCGTTAGCAGGCAAACAACTGGTTTCCCTCGAATTTGATTGAGATTTAGAGGGTACATTTCTCTTTTTTGCTTTGACTTCAGTAGAACACTATTTGACTTCTTTTCGACAATTTATGATCCTTCGTCATCAAAGGAGACCTTCAATCCGGTGCCAACCACCAGCTGTGAGACACTAATGAGATTATGCTGCAACCCTTCAACGTATGCTACCTTTCTAATCGAGAAGTCACCATTTGTAATCATTCCATAGTCTTTGATAGTTCCAAACGAATTATTGCCATATTTTACCATTTCACCATCCTTGAGAGACCGAATCTCCCTCAGTTCTTCCCTTCTACCTGTCATGTGACGCAAGCAACCACTATCAATGTACCATTCTTCGCCAAACTCCTCGTCACGAATAACCTGCAAAATATCAAGAAGATTTAGGAACCCAAATAAGTTTGTTTTGTTAGTGTTGTTTCATCTTTTCTTTTTATGGTAAAAACTTTGATTTTATTTGATTTGGACTCATTTGATTTAGACGTATGACTTGAGGTTTTGACGTCTGCATGCTTTTGGGTCTCTTTTGGGCATCTATTGTCTTCTGGAAAGAGCTTTCCTTTCCCTTTGGAATCTTTAGAAGAATGAGAATTAGAATAAGAATGAGAAGAATGAGGTTTAGAAGCAAGATTAGATCGTTTATTATTGCTCTTCCTTGGTTGAGAATAAAAACTGTCTTCCCTTCGGTTCTTCTGACAATTGGATTTGGGACCGAACCCATCCTTTCGGTTGCTTACATGTTGAGGACCAAAACCTTCTTTTCAGTTACTGACACATTGTGGACCGAAACCTTCCTTTCGGTTGTTATTGTCACGGGAACCGAAGTTGCTCCTTCGGTTGTTGATTACTTGATGTCTGAAACTATCCTTTCAGTTGTTATTGCCACAGATAGGAGACTGTCTTTGGTTGACTCTTGGTTCTCCTTGTGACTTATTTATCTTTTCATACCTAACGTAATGAGGATTCTGGGATTGCCAAAACTGTTTTCTTTCTGAGAGATTCTTCTTGTATCTCAGGTTACGTTGGTGCTTTCGTTCTGCCACTTGTTTTGGATTTTTGTGAATGTTGGCTTTTTTGTTAGGTATTTGAGCATGACTTTCGCTCTTTGACGAACATGTCTCACTAGATGCCATCAATGGTTCACCTGAAGAAGTTTTGGTACCACTTGTACTTGGCAGATCATATTATGTAGATTCGTTAAGTGGTTCTGCCACATACCTACTCTTCACTCTTCTTGAAGTTTTCTGAGATAGACCTTCTGTTTCGTCAGTGTTATCTATTGGTGCTGACCAGAAAAACTCATCACACCCATTAGCATTATCTTCTTCTACCAATGTTATTAGTTCTGCTGTTTGTTGTGGTGTGACTCCTTGAACTGTGTAAACTTGATTTGGACTGGTTTCAACCTTTGATATACAACAACTTTTGCTTTGAGGACTTTAGTCTTATCTGTCGATGAGCGAGTGAACTCAACAGAGTTTTCAGAAATGAGATTTTTGCTTGTTTAGGGTTCGCTCTTGACAAATTCAAAACAATCCACCACATCGTCTACAAAGATTTCACTCATTTCATCATCTTCTTTAATTTCAGATGCATTTTCAACATCAATTTTATTTTCTAAACTTAATTTGGCATTCAACGAGTCAAATTTCTGTATAGTTTCGGTTCTCAGTTTCAATTTATCGTTTTCATCCTACAGATTTTTGAGCATGTCCTTATGGTCTTTTGACTTTATGTAGGACTCTATTTTGTCAAGACCAATTTTGTAGGCAGGAGATATTTCATCAGAGGATACAACATTTTCACAGTTGTAAGCTTCGACATCGACTTCGTCCTCCTTCAACGGGTAAAATCATGTGATGTATCTTCTTTCCTATTTCACAATCGAGATGTAACTGGGTGATATTATAATATAATCTTTTTGCTAAGATTGTCTCGTTGCAAATAGATTGACTCATCCCTAGACCTAATTAATTCCTGCTCCTTCTGCTCAATCCAGATCCTCCTCTCCTCACTCTTCAACGATACCCTGCTAATTTGATCAGTCAAGTTAGAGTTTGTGACACGAGTTTGGGTAAGACTACTACTTAAACTAGAAAATTTATATTGTAGTCCATTTAGTTCCTTTTCATAGTTAGTAATAGGAATTTTCAGAGAAAGCAGAATATTTTGTATCTTCTTGATCAACTCATCACATTCGTTGATCTGTGCACTGACAGGTTTCGTAGCAAAAAATCTGTCCTCTTGCTCCTTCTCATCATTTAGTCCACCATCTGTTGTGTATCCTCGCATATGTGATACACCATCCGTCACCACCAAACATCTACCCTTAACCTTTTCTTATTTCACTAGTAGAGCCTTGCCATGAGTGGGCTTTCTAACTTCTTCATCCTCTAAATCTGTGGACCACACCTGCACTCCACCAAATTTATCACTATCACCTGTATCCTACACAATCAAAGAATTCATAGTGTTATTGTTAGTTGCTGCTTTCTTTTTCTTGATCTCCTCCAATCGTCTCAGGAGGTTCGCTTCTTCATTGTCTTCATCAACTCTTTCAGACTTCTTTTTCAGCATGCAGTCTTTGGCAAAGTGATTCTTGCCTCCACAATAATGGCAATCAAAACCTGATTCGCCACCAATCTTCGTCTCCTTCTTAGATTCTTCAAACTTTGAATCGATCTTTGGTTCCTCCTTCACCTTTTCGGAACTGTAACTTCCCTGCCAGTTTCGGTTCTTGTTGGCGGGGAACTTTCTTTTGATTAACTTTCTTGGATTGGAAACCATCAGGGCATACTCTTCACCTGTTAGATCATAGTCAGCAAGATCTAATTCTTGTTCTTCTTCAGCAGCACTTTTTCCTTTGGAAACAAGGCTAATGAACCTAAGTTGGAAATCACATTTGTTTCCTTTGATACTGCACTTTCATGGGACTTCAATATTCCTACCAGCTTCGCTAGAGAGTAGGATTTGAATTGTTCGTTTGCCTTCACTGTAGACACAACTGCCATCCATTCGGGTCTAAGACCATTCATGAAGGTAACCTTCTGCTCAATAACCTTTCTTTCGATCCCATGCTTTATCATCTTACTAAGAAGATGATTAAATCGATCAAAATCCTGAATAAGTTTCTCTTCGAGCTTCTGTTTGAAATCACCAAATTCAGAAAGTAGCAAGGTTTGAATCGAATGTTCCAAATCTTCATCAGTAGAATACAATTCCTTTAACCTATCCGAGATTTCCTTCGTTGTAGCACATGAACTCACCAATCGAAACATATCCAATTTTAAAGCGAAGCTAATCATTCTTAAAGCTATAATGTTGCACTGAAACTTCTCTTTCTCGTCTTGAGGGATGTCTTTCACATCATTCACAAGCTGATTGTACTCCTTTTGAGTTTTGACAATTTTTGAAGTGCTTGAGTGAGCAAATGGACCAACTGTGATTGCTTCCCAAATCAAATACCCATTATCTTCTGAATTGATTACATAATCTTCACAGTGGTGCATCCAGACTTCATAATCCTGAGTATATAGGATTGAAATCCTTGTTGTTGATCCAATACTATTAGAGATGTTGATTGGATTGGATTGTGAATAGTCCATAGAAATTGTGGTGATGTTTGATCGATAACCTGTTTAAGATCAGACTTGTAATTATCGTTAGGGCAAGATCAACAATTAATGAGATACGCCAATGAGGAATGCTGGCTCAATTAATATCAATCAATACGGAAAACCCTAATAACTTCTTCGAAAGAAGAAATGTGTATCAATTACACAGTCTCCTGCTCTGATACCAATTTATGAGATATAATCTCTTGATCGATTAGATCTTTCACAGGTAAATCAAAGAAAAACAAACTATTAAATCAAACAAGACAATGAACACACTATGGAATCAATATAAAGCTTATGATTCAAACGTAGTCACGCCTCAACAGAGCTCGATTAAGAACTTCCACTATAGAGACGAGCTAGGGTTTACAATACTATATCGAGAATTATCGAAAGCGTCTTTTACAAAGGATGCATGCATGCACCTTAAATACTAAAACCCTAGAATAAAATCATGCACGGTTGGACAGGCCCAAACCGGTTACAAAACTAGGCTAAAAGGAACGAGCCTAAGACGCAACACTCCAATCTCAATAGGAAGGGTTTAGCTTCATGTTATATTCGTCTAGTATATTGAGGGCATCTTCAAGATCCTTGAGGTGATCCTCATCTTTCTTTCATTTTACCACCATGTCATCAATGT
Organism: Lactuca sativa; assembly: GCF_002870075.4. Lineage (NCBI taxonomy): Eukaryota > Viridiplantae > Streptophyta > Magnoliopsida > Asterales > Asteraceae > Lactuca > Lactuca sativa. Next base: position 169,481,930 of record NC_056623.2, read on the forward strand.
AAACTTCCATGGTGTCCCCTAGTTTATCCTTGAACATCCGGTTGACGAACCTTTGGTATGTTGCACGTGCATTTTTAAGACCAAAGGTCATAGCCGTATAGTAGTATATACCTGTTAGGGTAATGAATGTGGTATCCTCTTGTTCAGATGGTTCCATTTGGATTTGTTGGAATCCCATTGATGCATCCTTAAACGTTAGCATTTCTTGGCCAGCCGTAGCATCTATCATGGAGTCTATGTGTGGTAGGGGGAAAGGATCCTTAGGGAAAGCCTTATTTTGATCCTTATAGTCCACACATACCCTTCATTTTTTGTTTTTCTTCTGTAGGACAACTACGTTGGCTAGCCATATTGGGAACTTGACTTCCTTGATCATCCTTGTTTTGAGAAGCTTTTCTACTTCTTCTTGGCCGATCTGGTTTCTTTCGGGTGAAAACTTTCTTCTCTTTTGGTTTATTGGTTTGAAAGAAGGATCAACATTAAGTTTATGTGTTATGATACTCTTTTCTATACATGTCATATCCTCATGCTTCCAGGAAAATGTTTTGCTTCTATCTTTCAGGAACTTTATTAGTTCTCGTTTGATTTGTTCTTGCAGTGAGGATCCTATCAAGATTTTGGCTTTAGATCCTCAAGGTTCAGGGGCACTTCCTTTACATCCTGTTCTCTTGTCTCCAACACGCCTCATGCCCCGTGCTTTAATTTCTATGCTTGTTGTGGTATTATTGAAGATTTTATAGAAGTCTTGTAGTATTCCTTGGATTCTTGTTGTTCACCTCTGATCTTTACTGTCCCCCATGGAGTGGGCATTTTGACACCTTGATGGTATGTCGAGAGGACAACCTTCATATCATGGATCCAAGGTTTACCTAGTATAACATTATAGGAGGACAATGTATCGATTACACAAAAGCGTTCCATAGATTTACCCCATCTATGTAAATTGGTAGTTTTATTTCGCCGACGATGTGTTTTGTTTGGCCATTGAATCCAATCAGCATTGAGAATCTTTAGACTATTTCGCCTTCGGGAATGTTCATCCTTTTTAGAGTGTCTAGGAGTATGATGTTGACTGAGGATCCTTCATCAACAAGGATCCTTCTAACAAAATTGTTGGCAATGTACAGAGTGATTACCATGCCATCATGATGAGGATCATGGACGCGTATTCTATCTGTTTCATCGAAGTTAATTTCCTTCTCGTTTGTGATCGGTGTGGTTCTCTGTGGCCTTTCTTCTATCTTTGTCTTCGATACTTTAACATGTCTTTTTGTTGCAGAATAAGAGGTGCCATAAATGTCAGGTCCTCCAGAAATTACATTGATTACCTTAGCATCTGCAGGAGGGCATCATGGCTTTTTTGAGATCTTATGAGGATCTTGATCCTTTTCTTTGGATCTTTCCTTTCTTCTTTCGAAGATCTCCTTGAGGTATCCTTTGCTGAGTAGGTAACTAATATATTTTCTTAGGGTTATACAGTCTTCCGTAATGTGACCAAAGTCCTCATGGTGTGCACACCATCTGGACTTGTCATTCCATGTGGTGGACTTTTCTCCCTTTCTTAGCCATCTCACTTTGTCGCCAAGATCTTGCATGGAAAATATAAGACTTGAAACATCTACAAAAAATAGTAGTCAGTTATCTTAGGAAATTCTTCCTCTTCCCCTTCATCTTCAATGGATTAACCCTATGATGATCACGTCTTGAATAAGGTTTAAATTTAAAGGATCTCTGGGCAGAGGATTCAACATTCCTATTGGGAATATCATATGAGCTTTGTGGGTTGCTCCTATTTTGGATCTCCTTGTCTTCTTCAAGTCTTATGAACCTTAGCGCTCTGGTCCTTACTTCATCCATTCTTTTGAATGGAGTCATTACAAGGTCGTCGTAGAAAGGAGAGTCTTTCTTTAGTCCCATTATGAAAACTTCCACGGCAGTTGCCGTGTCGATGTTACTCACAGCTTCCCGGCCAAAGTTGTTCACGAAATGCCTGAGGGATTCCTTAGGATCATGAACCACCTAATAGAGATCAATAGTAATCTTCTTGAATGCTCTGCTACAAGAAAATTGGTTGTTAAAAAATTAACTAAATGTGCAAACGAATTAATAGAGTAAGGAGGAACATTTAGTAGACATTTCAAGGCTGATCCTATGAGGGTGGAACCAAAACCCTTGCACGTGCAATCTTCCATCAAGTGTGTTGGAATGGGGATGATCTCCATTCTTTCCCTGTATTGTGCCACATGTTCTTCAGGATTTTGTGGTCCCGTTATAAGGTTTCATGTTGGGAGTTTGGAAGCACTATGGGACCTCGGTGTCAGCGATTGCAAAAGCGAATCTCGAGATCCTTTGGCTTGTTGGTGAGACTTCCGGTATAGGTTGGACTACTCCAGGTATGTTTGAGATCATTTGTCATAACTGTTGAAGTTCTTTGGCCATGATCGGGCTCATTCTTGCGTCATCATCCATAGATTTAGCGGTAAAGGTATTATTATTGACGAAGTTACCAGGATCCTTGTTATTGGGAGCAACAAAGGTTTTGCTGGGATCCTGGATCGTATGGGCTTTCAATCTTGAACTCGTGTCCCAGGCTCGAACAAAGGCCGGTATCAAGGATCCTATCTCGTGGCGGTTAGTTGATGATCCCGTGTTCACGAAGTTCAGGATCTTAGGATACAAGATCGAGGGTGTTGCTTCTTGATGTAACACCGTAAATATCCAAACAAAATTCTCATTTTAAAATCACATTAATTTCATTAGTCACAACCATAAAAAAACCCCACATATCGATTTATCAAAAACACATGTTCATAAATTTTTCTAAACACAATCCAGGATCCACAAAATGTAACTCTGCCTCGTGTGTACAATCAAGTCGTTCTTGTGATCCTGAGAAGTACCTGAAACACATAACACATAACACGGTAAGAACGAAGCTTAGTGAGTTCCCCAAAATACCACACATATATGTTGGATAAGTTGTCTAAGTCCATAACTATATTTTGTATGTACTTGACCCGAACCGACATGGTCCATTTGGGTTGCATGGCATCATGCATTTGGATAAACTAAAATGAGAGAAATAACACTTATGGTTTATTAATATATTATAAGTTCTAATATATTAATAATATTATTTAATTAGTATTGATCAAGAATTAATTTAGAAATAATTAAGTGATCAAAAGATGACTAATTAAATATATGGGTTGATTGTGTAAATCATCCATACTTGTAAAGTGGACTAGATGCTCCATGGATTATCAAGTTGGGCTAAGCTCCATAGGATGCTCCATGGGAGTTACAAACCCATGGGTCATGGAAATGAAGAGTCATGTCACATTAGGGTTTACATGGTGTAACCCTAGATATAATACACTATATAAAGGATACGAAGCTCACCAAAATCGGTTACTAGAAGCAACATAGAGGCCAAGCTGATTTCTAAGTGTGACATTATCTCTCAAAGTTTATTCCAAGAGCATTTGGTGTTGTGTGAAACATTTGAGGCATGACACTTGGGGTGCTAGGCTCTCAAGGTTTTCAAGGAATCAAATCTACTACAAAGTATGTAATTCTAGCCATCTTTTATGTTAAAAGTTCCCCATGAATGCTAGACAGGATTATGAACTTTGGAAATCATTTTTTTGCATGTATTTTAGACAAACATAGATCCAAGGTTTTTCTAGGGTTGCATGTACACTTAGGGATGTTAGAATGCTCATAACCCATCAGTGGTATCAGAGCTTAGGCTTGTTTGTTAATACTTGATGCAAAATAGTGTAAAAATCGAATTTTTGAGCTGTCTGCACAGCGGACTCAACGAGTCCATGAGGGGACTCGACGAGTCCAAGTGAAACTTCAACAAACTTGGCGAGTCAGTTCATACACTCGACGATTTGGCCAGGCAGAGTGCAGAATTTCGATTTTTGTTGCTCGAAATGGACTAGAAACATTACTCTAAACTGTTTTGGTGCTGTAAAACTTGTTTTAGATGGTGTAATGGTTGTTCTAATCCAATTACAATGGCTAATATCAAAATTACATGATTATATGTGTTCATATGTTCTTGAAATTTTGATATGAATATTCATGTTCTTATGAGTACTTGATAGATCACAGGAATTACTTGTTTAATGCTTAATTCATGATCTTTATGTGTTTTAATGGAGTCCATAACTTGTCCTCAAGTTATGGATAACCAAAAGTCACTTTGTATTAAATCCGTTAAAAGAACACATAAGTTACAAAAATGAAGAGACTTCATTTTAATAACTCATAAGTTATGAATTGAAGAGTTTTGTTAAGTTGCAAAACTTGCCCTCAAGTTTTCAAACATGTAAAGTTATCTTAATAAACTTTAGTTCTAACCCCTATAATTTTAAAAGTTTAAAATCAACCCTTATACTTTATAATATTATAAGTAATATACATATATATATATATATATATATATAAGATCAAGTCGTCTTACTGTTAGTAGGCCTCATTCACGCAGCCGGTCTATAAGGGGTATAAGGTTGTTGCCTATAAAATGACAGCTTAATGGGTGTCCACTCTCACCCACCGCTTCCTTGATAAGTGGAGGGTCGTTAGCCGAATGGGTAGGACAAAGACTTATAAAATTCTCATTAAAAGTATGATGAATATTATAAAGTAACTAAATCTTTTATTAAATTCCCAATCTTAGTTACTTTAGGAAAATGTGAATAAGGTGCTAATCCATGAAATTACACTTTACACTTTGTTTAAGTTGTTAGTAGAGTGTGTGTGGTTAATCGACACACTAACTTGGACTTAACAAGGTAGGTAAAGGGTGACTTAAGGTTTATTATAGGTCGGTGGAGCACGTGTGGTTAACCGGCACATCTATTGAGTGATAAACATTAAGGGTACCAAGTGATTTGCATGGTTACTTCACACCTCGTTTTGTGATCCTCGGCATCCCAGTCACAAAACTTGGAGGGCACACTTGAGATTGAAACACGCCTTTGAAAAGTTCATTGAATCGCAAAAGAGTCTAGGAATTTCTAAAAACCAATTAAAACCTAATATTTATACTCCCTCCGTCCCATTTTAGTTGTCAACGATACTATTTTGGTTTGTCCCAAAATTATTGTCACCTACTAAAAAAAGGCTACTAAAATTAACTTAATTTCCCATACTACCCTCGGTTATAGATACCACACAAAAATCTAAATAGCCTAATTACTACGGGCATTAATTGTTTTGAATAGAAAAGCAAAAGGAAATTTTCATCTCATAATGACGCATGCATAGTTACATCTAGTACTTTTTGTTTAGAAATGAGTACATCAAACATTCTCTTTTTTTCTAAAAAATGACAACGAGGGTTTTACACAACAAAATTAAAACTTCATCTTCTTTCATGTTTACATATCAGATCAAATACGAAGCTGCTTCATCTATGAGACTTTTTTCACACTCAATTTGTAATGGCAAATTACCTTGTCGTTCCAACCTACTCTTACCGATACGTGGTATTCGATAGTTATTGCCACCATGAACTTTTAAGATTTCTTTCATGCATGTTTGCAAAGTTAAGAAAACATTGTTAAGCTCTTGAGATTGCATCTTGTCAAATGAGGTTTGCACTGCAGAAACTAATTCATCAACCATATGAAGAACCTCTTGCTCTTGAAGTGATTGAATCGCCCAAAAAAATCCACGATCTAACACATTTAAATCTGGACTATTTGGGGATTGAAAGCAAAGACGAATATCAAATCCATCTTGAGACGATGCTTCAATAAACTCACTATCATTAACATCAATATGAGGCTTTGCATTATCTTGTTGAATGAATATTGGACCCGTATGGTTTGGTGGCCATTTAGCTTTTATAGCGGGTAAAACTTTTTCTATCAACCACGATCTCATTATCTCTTTAGTAACCGCTAAAATTGGTTTTGTCTCTAACGTTCCCGCAACATGGTTCTTAGTTGAAGGCTTAGCGGGTTCTCTTGATGTAAGTGGGAAGATTCCAATCTTTCTGGAAGAAATTTCATTTCCAAATACATCAAATCGTGGCTGAGCAACAGCTGCTAAAACAAGACTTTTGTAATGAATTTTTTGCTTTTACATGTTCTTGACGGTTCGTCCTCGCCGGGAACGAGGTAGTACCATTTTGATGATTTCGATATGTAAAACCATTTTTCATCAATGTGGATGATGTTAAACATATCATGGAATGTAGGATTTGAGTTAGGTAATGACCTCGTAATCATAGATAAACAAAACTCTAACCTTTTTGTTTTATTTGCATGGGTAAGATCCGGCTTGATGGCATTTGTGTGTGGTCTAAGTTCACCTTCTTTTATTCTTCTCTGTAAAGTTGATTTTGAAACACCTAATGATTTTGCAATAGACCGAATGGTTGTTCGACAACGTAACGGAATTTGTGAAACTTGATTCAAATCGAGTTGAACCCTTTTTCGCCCAACAACCTGTAACTTCTTTGAAGATAAATTAATTGTTGACCCATTTTCAGCTTGAAGTTTAACCCGCTTCCAAATACGACTTACGGTCCACTTAGAAACACCAAAAAGTGCAGCTACATCACTTATGGAACCCCTTCTCAACTCTCCATTGGAACTTTGTTGCAGTAAGGCTTGATATATATATATATATATATATATATATATATATATATATATATATATATATATATATATATATATATATATATATATATATCTTGACGTTGAGCATGACTTGTGTGTTTTTTAGTCGTTAAAGTTAAAGAGTTCTCCATAATCTATTGTTGTACGTAATGGAAAAAAGGTGAATGGAAATGGTTATAAAGATTCATTGAATTGATTATGGAGGGAGAACTTGGACCCAAAGTTTTTTATCTTATGATTAAATTTTTTCAATTTGGAGGTAAGCTAATTTACAGTAAAAAATTGGTGGGAAGACTTTGCCACGAATACATATCCTTTTCGTTTAACTAAATGAAGCATTTAATGGTTATTTAAATTGTTTAAGCTTTTCTTTTTATTCTATTTGAAAGAAATGGATGGACATTCTTATTTGTATTAATGCTTGATTAAGTGTATTAATTGCTCATACAAGGGTAGATAGGTCATTTTGCTTTAGAAAAGTTGCATTAAATGTATTTTTCTTAAACTATGTGTTTTTTATTTGTGGACAACTAAAATGGGACGGAGGGAGTATTTCGTTTTCATGGTGGAAATTGGTGAATCATCATTCACCTACCTTTCAAATATGTTATAGCTTTGATTATGACATCCCTCTTCTAAGTTATGATATATTGTGATTGGATCCTATCCTTAATATTACATTTGGGTGTTTTATTAAGGACTATCTTTATATCTAAACTAAACTTGTTCTCTTCTTTTAGATGTCTTCCAACAACACTGCTTCTGGCTCAAACCCTACCGGCTCCTTTTCCCTCATGAATTTATGTGGGAGGGTCATATTCGATGGTTCCAACTTTATGGATTGGATTTGGAACATCAGGATGGTGACTCGCTATGAGGACAAGGAATATGTCCTCGATAAGGAGCTAAAGGAGATCGATGAGTCCACTGCTACTCCCCATGAGATCGCTGACTTCCGGACTCATGAAAGAGATGCCACCAAAGTGGCATGCATCATGATGGATACCATGACAGCTGAACTCCAGAAGTCCTATGAGGAGTACTACCCTTCTGAGATGCACCAAGATATGATGGAAAGATACCATCAGTGGTCGTCAAGAGCTATATGAAATAATCTCCTCCATGATAACAACCAGCATGAAGGATGGAGAGTCTGTCACGAGCCACATGCAGAAAATGCAAAAGGTATGTGGATCGTTTGCTGAAGCTTAATGTGAACTTCCCCAAGGAGCTAGCAATAGATATCATTTTGCACTCCTTACCCTCGTGTTATGATCAATTCCGCATGACATACCACATGAATAAGGAAGAAGTCACACTCAGCAAACTTCAAGGACTCCTAAAGACTGCAGAAACATGTCGTAAAGGTACTTCGGTTGTTAACACTCCTACTCCTACTCCAAACTCCGCCCCTATCCTGGCAACCGGGAAAGGTAGAGGGAAGAAGCGGAAGAGCCCTTCGAAGGGAACCAAGGGTAAGACCCTTGATGGCTCTTCTTCAAGTGGAACCAAGAAAGGTTTCGTCACTCCTTCTGACCCAAAAGAGGCTGAATGCTTCTATTGTCATGAAAAATCGCATTGGAAGCGGAAGTGCCTTAAGTACCAGCAAGATGAGAAGAATGGGAAGTTAAAACCCAACCATGCAGGTATTTACACTATTCTATCTAATAACTCACCCTATTCTAACTCTTGGCTCCTTGATACCGGTTGTGGTATTCACATCTGTTTTGAGTTGCAGGGACTAAGAAGAAGTGAGAATGTGGAGCATGGAAAGATAAACTTGATCATGGGGAATAGGAAAGCTTCGCCTGTCACCAAGATTGGAGTTTATTCTTTGTTGCTAAGTAGTGGGTTTACTTTGGATTTGAATAAATGTTGTTATTCGCCAGAAATGGAAAGAAATATTATTTCCTTTCATGCTTTGTACAAACAAGGGTTTATCTTTTCTTTTGATAATGAAATTGGTGCAATAAATTCTTTCTATAATAATGTTCTTTATTTTGAAGCACTACCTTGTGATGGTGTGTATGAAGTTGTGTCTGTTGTAGATAACCTAGGAAATAATGTGTTGTGTATTGATTCTTCTAAGAATAATAACTTGGATAAAGCATCATTATGGCATTGTCGTCTTGGACATGTGAGCAAGAAACGCATAGGCCAGCTCCAAAACGATGGAGTCTTGGAGTCATTTGACCTAAAGTTAGATGATATTTGTGAATCATGCTTACTTGGAAAAATGACAACCTCATCCTTCACTGGTTCTTGTGCTAGGGGTGAAGGTTTGTTGGATCTGGTACATAGGATGTGTGTGGACCCTTCAAATCTTTCACAAGAGATGCTAATCGTTATTATTTGACTTTTACTAATGATTATAGTAGATATGGATATGTCTATTTAATCAAGCATAAGTCAGAGACTTTTGAAAGGTTTAAAGAGTTTAAACAAGAAATCGAGAATCAATTGGGTAGGAACATTAACATGCTTCGATCCGATCGTGGTGGTGAGTATCTTAGTATAGAGTTCATCGGCTATCTTAAGGAATGTGGGATTATCTCATAGTTGACACCTCCCAGGACACCACAGTTGAATGGTATGGATGAGAGGCGTAATCGAACCTTGTTGGACTGAGTAAAACTCAGAGCCCGAGTACTGAGGCTGAGATAGCATAAATGAGTCAAGTACATTATGCTTCTGCAGTAGGCTCGATCATGTACGCTATGACCTGCACTCGTCCTGATGTGGCCTTTTCCTTGAGCATGGTCAGTAGATATCAGGGGAACCCTGGCAATGCTCACTGGAATGCAGTAAAGAATATCCTCATGTACCTGTAGAGGAGTAAGGACTGGGTCCTTACCCTCGGTGGGAGTGATGAATTGAGAGTTGTAGGGTATAGTGATGCTAGCTTTCAGACTGATAGGGATAGTTTTCACTCTCAGTCAGGCTAGGTCTTTACCTTAAATGGAGGAGCGATTACTTGGAAGAGTTCCAAGCAGGAGACAGTGGCTGATTCAACTTGCGAATCCGACTATATAGCAGCAAGCGAGGCAGCAAAGGATGCGATATGGCTAAAGAACTTCATTGGAGACCTTGGAGTTGTACCAGCTATAAATGAGCCAATGGAAATTTTCTGTGATAGTGAAAGTGTAGTTGCCTTAGCCAAGGAACCAAGGGATCACGGGAGATCCAAACACATCGATAGAAAATACCATTTCATCAAACATCGAATAGAAGAAGGACTCCTCGTGGCAAAGAGGGTCTCATCGGATGAGAACCCAACAGATCCCCTCATGAAGGGACTGAGTTGGGTTAAGCATCTCCACCATGCTCGGAGCATAGGGCTGAAGGATGATATTAGTTTTAGTAGTTAGATAATTTTGAAATTTGTAAAGTGTAATTGAAATTTGATGATGAATAAAAGTTGTGTTTATTTATGAGTAAAGTTTTGCTATCTTTTGTCAATCGTTTACTATATTTCCTTTGCATGTTTTGACTTCCAAAATAATTATGTTTGGTAGATCATATTATTCGAACCTCCACAGTCGGTCATATGTCGGAAGTAAGTATAAATCAAGACTGTCATGATTGGTTGTAGAGGTCTAAGGTGTTGGACATGGCTACAACAATCATGAGTGCTCATAAGTTCTGAGCATTGGACTCAACCCACACTCACTGGAATCACTTCATGGAATTTATCTCGAGTGATCGTGAGACGGTAATATCATATAAGTCTTCAAACCTAGAAATATGACTTGTTGCCTATGAGTTGGTTATGCATTGATCGTACGAAAACGCATTGGTAACTCGATGTTATAAAACGTACTTTTGTGTGTGATTCAACAAGTAGTAGAACAAGCATATGAGTCGAATTTTATCTGTTCCTTAATGGATTAGAAGCGGATATCTAGGCCCCTTGATGATTTGGTTTTGACCTATGTATCGGGTCCGGTCAGAACCGAATTGATGTGTTCCATTTAATTCTATGTCAAACAAATCGGAAATCGGGAAACAAACTGCTCGACAATAAGTAAGACATTCTTCCATGTATTTTTCTGGATGATATCTAGAACAGAGAATTATATGATCACTTATCTTAAACGGTGTATCATCATCTTTTCAGTTCCAAGACACCTTGAAAGAGCTACGAGTGCTGATCGGTTCCTGAAGTCATACTTGTAGATATAGTTATTAGACTTATCCAAGTGGGAGACTGTTGGATAAGGTGTCTAAGTCCATAACTATATTTGGTATGTACTTGAACCTACCCGGCATGGTCCATTTGGGTTGCATGGCATCATGAATTTGGATAAACTAAAATGAGAGAAATAACACTTATGGTTTATTAATATATTATAAGTTCTAATATATTAATAATATTATTTAATTAGTATTGATCAAGAATTAATTTAGAATTAATTAAGTGATCAAAAGATGAGTAATTAAATATATGGGTTGATTGTGTAAATCATCCATACTTGTATAGTGGACTAGATGCTCCATGGATAAAGTTGGGCTAAGGTCCATAGGATGCTCCATGGGAGTTACAAACCCATGGGTCATGGAAATGAAGAGTCATGTCACATTAGGGTTTACATGGTGTAACCCTAGATGTAACACACTATATAAAGGATATGGAGCTCACCAAAATCAGTTACTAGAAGCAACATAGAGGGCAATCCGATTTCTAAGTGTGACATTCTCTCTCAAAGTTTAATCCAAGAGCATTTGGTGTTGTTTGAAACATTTGAGGCATCACACTTGGGGTGCTAGGCTCTCATGGTTTTCAAGGAATCAAATCAACTACAAGGTATGTAACTCTAGCCATCTTTTATGTTAAAAGTTCCCCATGAATGCTAGATAGGATTATGAACCTTGGAAAACATTTTTTTGCATGTATTTTAGACAAACCTAGATCCAAAGTTTTTCTAGGGTTGCATGTACACTTAGGGGTGTTAGAATGCTCATAACCCATCAATATCTCATTAGCCTCTCATGGCTATGCTCAAATAAGACCCTCCAGTCAATGTGTCTCAGTGGGACCCTCCGGTCCCACAACTCGGGTGGACCCTCTAGTCCTAACTCAGTAAGCTCAGGATAATACACAACATAAATCACAAATACATAATGCAGGATATCACAATACTCAATATAAGCACATAAGACCCTCTGGTCACACATAAATTACCACTCTAGGTAAGTATAGTGAGAAGAATCACCTCGTAAGCAAGCAAGGAACTGAATACTCCTCAAGCAGTCTTATCCGCACCTACATGTAATAAGCATCTCTAATTAACACTTAAAGATCAAAACTCTAAATAAACTTATGTTAGTCCCTCTTTAACACTTGGGATGGGTAAAAGACCATTTTACCCCTCCATGACCTCCATCACTCAAGTTTGTCCAAACCCTAAAGTCAACAGACGTCAACACTCGTTTCAACTGTCAATGTTGAACCAACTCGTCGAGTGCATCTATGTGACTCATCGATTCCTTCGGTTCCTCAGAACCCTCATGAAGGTCCGACTCAACTCGCCGATTTGACCCGTCAACTCACCTAGTTACAGTGTGTTCAGACTCATTGGGACAAACTTCAACCAACTCGCCGAGTCAGCTCATCGACTCGCCAAGTCCCTTAAGTCGAATTCTCATTCAGACGTTTTAAGGAAAAACTGATACCATATACTCCGAATCTATCTTCCTAAGGCTTGGATATCAGGTAAAGTTGCAAGCTTTACGTGAATGCATGGGATATTAGGCTCATAATGCCAATACAAGCTCCAACAAGGGCTAGATACACAAGAGCTTCCCTCTAACTCAATAACGCTCGGATCCTTGGAATCACAAGGCTCCCTATAGTCTAGATCTGAGGTTTCAACCTCAATCCATGCTCAAATGACTTATTGACACAATATGGATGGGAGAAAACCCTAAAAACTCCCTAAACCAAGATCTCATAAGGAAATGAAGAAAATCGCTGAGGAATCTCTGGATCCAAAAGCCTCCTATTGATCCAAACTTTGATGCTCTTCACTTCTCCTCCAAAAGATCACAAAAATGCCCAAGATTAAGTCTTTTTTCTCTCTTAGCTCACTCTAAGCAATTAGGGTTTCACACAAGGGAGTTGGGTGGCTGGTGAGGCGGAAATGAGGGGTTAAGGCCCTATAAAAAGGACACAAACCCATAGATTTAGGGTTTCCTCACACACCGCCAACTCGGCAAGTCAGCACTCTGACTCATCACGTAGGTCATTAAACCCACGTGGCCAATCTGACTCTACTCGTCGAGTCGGGCATACAAATCGTCGAGTCACTCATTCAATCCTAAAAATGAATATATATATATATATATATATATATATATATATATATATATATATATATTATACCTGAGAGTTGGGATGTTACAATTCTCCCCAACTAGAATCAAACTTCTCCCTCAAACTCATGCTCCGAAAACAACTCAGGGTACTGCTCGCCAATCTCGGACTCCGACTCCCAACTCCACTCGGATCCTCTGAGGTGCTCCCACTGCACCTTAACCAGTCGTACCTCTTTGTTCCTTAGGATCTTAACTTTTCTATCCAAAATTGCTATAAGCCTCTCAATGTAATTCAGGGTAGCATCCACCTAAATGTCCTCCAAGGGTACCACTGTCGTCTCATCGGCTACACAATTCCTCAACTGAGACACATGGAAAGTGTTATGACTCTGGCTCAACTCTGTAGGTAGCTCCAACCGGTATGCTACCTTCCCCACTCTTGCAGACATTCTGAAAGGACCGATATATCTGGGACCCAACTTTCCGCGCTTCCTGAATCGGATCACCCCTTTCCATGGGGATACCTTCAGGAGGAAAAAATCTCCAACCTGGAACTCAAGCTTGGATCGTCGTTGGTCTATGTAACTCTTTTGGCGACTCTATGCTGTCAGTAACCTCAGTCTGACCGGTTGAATCTGCTCAGTCGTCTTGAGCACTATCTTAGTGCTATCTATCACCCTCTGCCCCCCCCCCCCAACAGATGGGAGTCCGACACCTCTTCCCATATAAGAGCTCAAAGGGAGGCATGCCGATACTAGAATGATGGTTGTTGTTATATGAAAACTCAGCCAAGGCCAAATAAATATCCGAACATCCTCAGAAGTCCATAACACATGCATGTAGCATGTCCTACAGCGTCTGAATCATCCACTCACTATGCCCATCTGTCTGTGGGTGGTATGCGGTACTGAAGTGCAATCGGGTACCCAGCTCTTCATGAAACATTTTCCAGAACCTGGAAGTAAAACGCACATCCCGATATGACACTATCAAAGTCGGCACCCCATGTCGTGCCAGCACCTATTTAACATAGATCTCGGCCAATCTCTCTGCAGAAAGCTCTCACTGATAGCAAGAAAGTGAACGCTCTTCGTTAGCCGGTCCACAATCACCCATATCGCATCGACACCTCACGCGGTTCTCGGTAATTTGGTGATGAAATCCATGGAAATCTGTTCCCACTTCCACTGGGGAATCTCTAGTGGCTGTAACGGGCCATGTAGACGTTGGTGCTCCGCCTTAACCCGACGATAGGTCAAGCCCCTCTCAACTACCCATGCCACATCCCTCTTCATATAGGGCCACAATAATCTCTCTTCAGATCCAAATACATCTTAGTGGCTCCTAGATGGATCGAGAATCTCGATATATGTGCCTCCTCCATCAATTTACGCCGAGCTCCACCTGTATAAGGCACCCAAATCCACCCTCAGAAAGTCATAAGCCCCCGACTATCCGTATCAAACTCAGAAACCTATCTGATCACTCGCTACCTCTTAAGGTTCTCGGGCCTCACTGCCTCCACCTGAGCCTCTCAAATGGTATCGAAGACTGGAGTCATCACCGTCATCCTGATGCACACGTCTCGGATCGGGGCACTCTCTGCTCTGCGACTCAAGGCATCGGCTACCACATTAGCCGTGTCGGGCTGATATAAGATGTCACAGTTGTAGTCTTTCACTACATCCAACCACCTCCTCTGTCTCATATTCAGGCTGGGCTGATCCATGAGATACTTTAGACTCTTGCGGTCCATGTATATAGTACACCGGACTCTGTAATGATAATGGCGCCAGATCTTGAGGGAGAACACCACTGCCCCCAACTCCAAATCGTGGGTGGGATACATCGTCTCATGAGGCTTCAACTGCCTCGATGCATAAGCTATCACATGCCCTCTCTGCATCAACACCACACCCAGTCCTAATATAGATGCATCACAGTATACGACAAAGTCCTCCACTCCCTCGAGAAGGGCTAACACTTGAGCTTCGCACAATCTCTAGCGAAGAGTCTGAAATGAGGTCTGCTGCTTGGGCCCCTAGGCAAAATTAATACCCTTCCAGGTCAATCTGGTTAGAGGAACAGCGATCTTGGAGAAATCTTTGTTAAATCTCCAATAGTAGCTTGCCAGACCCAGAAAACTCCTGATCTCAGACGGGGATCTCGGCACCACCCATCTCATAACTGCCTCAATCTTGGCCGGTTCGACCAATATCCCATTTTGATTAACGAGGTGCCCCAGGAACTGGACCTCTTGTAACCAGAAATCACACTTGGGGAATTTGACATAAAGCCTCTCCGATCTCGATACTCTAAGAATCTCTCTATGGTGCTCCTCGTGCTCCTCTCTGGTTCTCGAATACACTAAAATATCGTTGATGAACACGATCACCGATAGATCCCATATAGGCCTGCACACCCGATTCATGAGGTCCATGAACGCTGCCGGTGCATTGGTGATCCCGAAAGGCAACACCACAAATTCGTAGTGCCCATAACGAGTCCTAAAGGTTTTCTTCTGTATATCCTCCTCGTAAACTCTCATCTGATGATATCCAGATCTCAAATCAATCTTGGAGAACGAAGATGCCCCCTGTAACTGATCGAATAAATCGTCGATCCTTGGAAGTGGATAACGGTTCTTGACCGTCAGCTTGTTCAACTCACGGTAATCAATGCACATCCGATGTGAACCATCCTTTTTCTTGACAAAAAGAACCGGAGCTCCCCACGGTGAGCTATTCGGTCTGATGAACCCCTTCCCCAGCAGCTCCTGGAGCTGTGAGGATAACTCCTGCATCTCTCATGGCACAAGGCGATAAGGTGCCCTGGCAAAAGGTGTCGCACCCGGAACCAAATCAATCCGGAACTCCACCTGCCTCTCGGGAGGCACTCCCGGCAAATCCTTGGGAAAGACATCCAGAAACTCGCACACTATTGGGACCTCGAAGATAGAAATCGACCTCCTTGTAGCAACCCACATATCCATCACATATGCCAAAAAAAGCCCATACAACCCTGTTGTAGACTCTGTCTCGCTCTAGCAGCAAAGCAGAAAGCTGATCCAGATCTGGTACCCTCGCTATACACCATAAGCACTCCCTTACTAGGGTCTCATATAGTCACCAAATGACGCTCTCATTCGATCATAGCTCCAAACCGACTCATCTAGTCCATGCCCATTATGACATAGACATCACCCATCACAATAGGTACCAGGTCTATGGGGAAATCGACACCAAAAATCTCTAGTACACATCCTTGGAATACATTAATAGCAAAAACCGCATGCTCATCGGCTATAGAAACCCCCATAGGTCGACTCAACGCCTCACATCGGATATTGATGTGACGACTAAAAGCTAAAGACACAAAGGATCGACTCGCACCCGAGTCAAATAACACCAAAGCAGGTACAGAACTCACAAGAAAAGTACCTATAAATAGCATAGAATGAGCACAACAAATCTCAAAATAATATAAATAAGGAAATACATACCAGCCACGACATCAAGTGTTGCACGAACCTCCTACGCTTTCAACTGAAAATCTCTCCCACGAGCCCTCAGATCCTTGGCCTTCACCGGCCGACTATCAGTAGCACGCAAAGCAGCAAGAGTGGAACCCTAGTTTGATCCATGAAAAAGTTGAGGGAACTCAGCCCCCAACTCTCGCATCAGCAGGCTTTGCCCGCTTCGTCGCTGGCTGTGACTGTACCGGTCTCCGGTATCTACTGTGAGACTCCCCCTCCTCCCTGGCCTGTAACTCTAACTCAATCTCCCTCCGTCGGGCATTGGTCTGCAACTCGGCCAATGTCCGGTAAGACGAGTTCACCACGAACTCCCGTATATCCCTCCTCAGAATAGTCAGATGATGACTCACACGTGCCTACTCAGTAGACACATACTCAGGGCAAAACAACACCCTATCATGGAACATCCTCGAAATCTTTGTCACATATTCTGTCTTCTGCTTGAGAGACAGAAACTCATGGGCTAACTGTTCCCTCTCCACCTGGGGAACATACTCGTCTCGTAACAACTGCGTAAACCTCTCCCACGACACTGCAACATGATCTGCAATGGTAAAGTTGGCTGTCACAAACTTCCACCAGTCCTTCGCTCCCAAGCGACGCTGGTTCAACGCTAACCGAACTCTCAAATGCTCTCGGCATGAACACGTGTAAAAACTATTGGCTTTTGAGCATTATAACACTCCTAAGTGTACATGCAACCCTAAATACCTTGGATCTATGTTTTCTCTATTATACATGCAATTATGAACATCCAAGGTATTATCCTAATCTAGCATACAAAATAATGAATATAACAAGATATAATACATACCTCTTTGATGTAGAATGTCTTCATGAAGCTTGAGTGCCTAGTGCCTCAAGTGTGACACCTCAAATGGTTCACACAACACCAAATACACTTGGAATAACTTGACAGAAACTTGAACACTCCTAAAATCGGCTATCCCTTTCTTATTCTTCATAGTGGCCGATTTTTCCCAAAGAATATGATCTTATATAGTTGTTACAATTAGGATAAACCCTAATTTTCATGGCCTTCCATTTCCTTGGATCCATGGGTTCAAATACACCATGGAGCATCCATGGACCATCCTATGGGTTTTAGCCCAACTTGATTATCCATGGAGCATTAGCCCACTATACAAGTATGGATAATTTACACAATCAACCCATATATTTAATTAGTCTTCTTTTGATCACTTAATTAATTCTAGATTAATTCTTGATCAATACTAATTAAATAATCTTATTAATATATTAGAACTTATAATATATTAATCAACCTTAAGTGTTATTTCTCTCATTATAGTCTGTCCAATTGCATGATGCCATGCAACCCAAATGGACCATGCCGGGTCGGGTCAAGTCTTACCAATTATAGTTATGGACTTAGACATTAATCCAACAAAAACATCCCTTGATGTCGGAGATCCATCTCATAGCAGCAATTAGATCTTGAATCCCATCAAAATCTCGTGGCTTCGTGTTGCTGAATTCCCAGAACAACAACGAGCCACCTCCCTGTGGTCTAGCAGCGGCAACGGTTGCAGTAGCTGTAACAACATCAGCCTCGATAACAGCGGCATACCGATCATCAAATGTATCGATCAGGGTGGTTTTAATAGACCTAAACATCTTCGGTATCGCCTCTCGAATGGTTGCGGCCACCTCCTCATGGATGATCCTGCGGATCTCCTCATCACTAGCACCACTGCTCTCGGGGTTGTGGCGTGTACCCACCATGATGTCTCTGAAACACAATGCAAAAATCATCAAATACTCACTCGAGCATACTCACACTCGATTTCCCGCCCCTACATGCTCCTTAGTACCCTAAGGATTTTTATGTGGGTTGCATATAGAACCGGTGCTTTCAGTAGTACGGGTCCAATACTACCTTCCACACCAACCTATAGTCACCCCAAGTCCTCCTCCCTAGGATTCCAATACACAAGTACTCTATCTCTCACAGATATTAGGCTACTCTCTCAGTAGACTCCTCATATACTCATCTAGATATCTCTCCTAGATTAACCCTCGACTCAGAACTCTTTTTAAGTGATTCCTGCTAGATACTCTTACTCAGTACATACCCAAGGCAACCACAAATAGCAACAATTCCTAGGCTAAGGCAACACAAATCAGGCAACTCCAACCCTAAATATGAAATACCTAGCCTATCCTCTAGTATGTATCCCTAACATCTCATAAATATCTCATAACACAAATAAGTAAGGGTATTTTGGGAAATCACAGTCCGGGCTCTGGCTAATTGTACACACTGCTCCAACTCGATTTTCTCTTAAAACTCTTGCTCTTTTTTAGAAAAATCATTTCTGTTGAAAATTTTCCTCAAATCCTCAGTTTGAGTCCAGACACACCCGAAGGTGTATCCGAATCCCTCAAACCAAGGCTCTGATACCAAATTGTAACATCGTAAATTTCCAAACAAATTTTTCATTTTAAAATCACATTAGTTTCATTAATCACAACCATACAAAAAACCCAAATATTAAGTTATCAAAAACACATGTTCATAAATTGTTCTAAGCACAATCCAGGATCCACAAAATGTAACTCTGCCTCATGTGTACAATCAAGCCAGCGCCTTCCTGTGATCTTAAGAAGTACCTGAAACACATAACGCATAACACGGTAAGCACAAAGCCTAGTGAGTTCCCCAAAATACCACACATATCTCATTAGCCTCTCATGGCTATGCTCAAATAAGACCCTTTGGTCAATGTGTCTCAATGGGACCCTCCGGTCCCACAACTCGGGTGGACCCTCTGGTCCTAAATTAATAAGCTCAAGATAATACACAACATAAATCACAAAGACATAATGCAGGATATCACAATACTCAATATAAGCACCTAAGACCCTCTGGTCACACATAAATTACCATTCTAGGTAAGTATAGTGAGAAGACTCACCTCTTAAGCAAGCAAGGAACGGAATACCCCTCGAACTAGCCCTCTCGAAAATACTCGATACCCGAATTATCCGCCTGATTTTTTAGGGTATCGGGTAAATTTTTTCGGGTAATCGGGTAACCCGGTTTTTTCGGGTCGGGTAAAGGGTACATTGTTTGGGTTTCGGGTATACCCGAATTATTTTAAAAATTCCTCTTTTTTAGAGCTTGTACTATATAGCAGATATTTGATCACACTTAAACTAACTATCATTATTGTAAAACATGAATCTATTTATTATGACAATATGACACTAACAATATTAAAAGTAATTGTTTATATATCATCATGTTCTTTAAAACTTAACTGTTTTCTAAATTATAGTTTTTATTGCAACTAACAAACTCATTATCTTGACGAAACTTCAGAACATGACAAAACTTTTGGCTACAATTATCTTAAACATTTTAAACTTTTAAATTAAGATCTTTAAGTATTTGTTTTTTTTAACATCTTATTAGATTAGATTAAGTTGTTTAAAAATTACTTGATATCTCAGGTATTATTGACTAAAAAATCTCAATGTTCAAAGTTTGAGTAAATTCGTTTATGTCCCGTTTGTTTATATAAACAAGACTAATAAAACACGACGTATTTATTTCATTAAATTTATTTTCAGGTGAAATTCAAAAAAAAAATTATATATTTCGAGTAATACTCGAATTACCCAAACCTGACCCGATACCCGAATTACTCAAATTTAGTTTGGGTAGGGTAACGGGTATTTTTTCTAACATGAAAAACCCAAATTACCTGACCCAAAAATATTACCCGATCAACACCCCTACTTCGAACAATCTAAACCTCGCCTACATGTAATAAGCATCTCTAATTAATACTTAAAATTCACAACTCTAAATAAACTCATGTTAGTCCCTCTTTAACTCTTGGGATGGGTAAAAGACTATTTTACCCCCCCCCCTCCCCCAATGACCTCCATCACTCAAGTTTGACCAAAACCCTAAAGTCAATAGAAGTCAACACTCGAGTCAACAGTCCATGTTGACCCAACACGTCGAGTCCCTTCAGTTCCTCAGAACCCTCATGAAGGTCCAACTCAACTCGCCGAGTTGACCCGTCATCTCGCAGAGTTACAGTGTGTTCAGACTCATCGGGACAAACTTCAACTGACTCGTCGAGTCAGCTCATCGACTCGCCGAGTCCCTTAATTCGAATTCTCATTCAGACGTTTTAAGGTAGAACTGATACCCCATACTCCGGATCTATCTTCCTAAGGATCGAATATCACGTAAAGATGCAAGATTTACGTGCATGCATGCCATATTAGGCTCATAATGCCAATACAAGCTCCAACAAGGGCTAGATACACAAGAGCTTGCCTCCAGCTCAATAAATCCCGGGTCCTTGGACTCACAAGGCTCCCTGCAGTCTAGATCTAAGGTTTCAACCTCAAGCCATGCTCAAATGAGTTAATGACACAAGATGGATGGGAGAAAACCCTAAAAACTCCCTAAACCAAGATCTCATAAGGAAATGATCAAGTTAGCACCTTTTTACCTCCAACTAAAGCAAATCTCTGAGGAATATCTGGATCCAAAATCCTCCTCTTGATCCAAGCTTTGATGCTCTCAACTTCTCCTCCAAAAGATCACAAAAATGCCCAAAATTAACTCTCTTTTCTCTCTTAGCTCACTCTAAGCGATTAGGATTTCACATAGGGGAGTTGGGTGGCTGGTGAGGCGGAAATGAGGGCTTAATGCCCTTTAAATAGGACACAAACCCAGAGATTTAGGGCTTACTCACACAGTGCCAACTCGACGAGTTGGCACTCTGACTCATTGAGTTGGTCATTAAACCCATGTGGCCAATCCGACTCTAATCGATGAGTCGGGCATACAACTCGTCGAGTCACTCATTCAATCCCAAACTAAATATATAAATATTATACCTGAGATTCGGTATGTTATACTTGAGGCTGGCGGACCTCTGCCTCATTCTCTCCATGTCTTTGAGTAATGTCATGTTGTCCTCCTGTTAGTGAGTGACTTGTTGTTCCAATCTCTTAATCATAGTGAAGATTTCATTATTGGAAATTAGTACTTGGGGATCCTGAAATCCTTGGGTAGCGACCGAAGAGGTGTTTTTCTTCAGTGCCTAAGAGGTTTTCTTAAGAGCTCCACCTGGGGGTGGAGGATTTTTAGAGGAAATAGGAGGATATTAGGAAGAGGATAAGGTCGGTTAGGTAAACATGATTCTCGAATGATTATGGACACCACGACCCCATGGTGGGCGCCAAATTGTTTAGGTAAAAAATTGATCAAGTGTAATTCAACCAAATTGTATGGGAGGTTGTGGCCTTAGTGTAATGTAAGTATCAAATGGTAATCAAAGTGAGACAGTTGAGTTAAAAGGAAAGCCCTTGATCCTTTGTAGGATGTCAAACATAAAACCTTGGGAGGTGATAATAATTACATGCCTTGATATGTGTTTTATCGATTTTAATCTGAGGTTACAAAGATTGTGAAAGTAATATGAGTACAAGATTAATGCTAAGGAAAATTATGTCTATTGTGTGATAGATAAATGTGTTACTTGTAGTCCAGTGTAAGTAACGAGAAGTCTGATAACCTCGGGATCCTTCAGAATCAACATATGAACATTATTTGACTTGGTATTCTGGGTCCTCTACCTAGTTTAGATGACTCTCTGTTGAGAATGGGTCTTGTGTTGACTAGTTTTGCACATGTGAGAAAAATAAAGAAAAATGTAGCCATTACAAATGTTAGAAATATTAGTGGTAACATTAATGATCCCGGGATATGTTTAAGGATCATGAGGCTTCGGAAATATTTGAGGATCTTGAATATGATTCAAGGATACTGTCCCTAACAAAAAGAAAGTCATGAAATCTATGAACTGGTATAGTAACAATAGCTCAAAGCTAATTAAAATATTTAAATAAGGTGTATTATTGTGCAAATATTCGTTGAAGTTAGTTTAACTAATTAATCATTCATATTGACCATAATACTTACTGATTCAAAAAGATCTAAATGGTTTGACTGAAGTGTATTTCTGGAATCATAGTCTTGGAAAAATAAATGAGAAATGCATTATCAAGTATCTAGTTGGATCAGAATTTGGATATCAATTGATTATAAGCTTTATCATAAATTCAAATCTTATTTATCAAGATAGATTATGAATACACCACTAGGTGATGTGAATATCTGTTGGAATTAGTTTGCACTAATGGACCGTTCAGATTAAACCACGATACATGGTACGACCAACATCATATGAACATGAGTATGGAACCTTTCATTTGTTCAGATCTCTCATAAAACGAAATTCTGAATCAAATAGGCAATCAGAAGAGATAGGATAGTGATCATCTCATTGAAAACTTTGTAGATCATCCAAGGTAATGTGAAAGAGTCTCAAGAGATGTCTCCACTAGAACACTACCACTAGGAGTGTTAGTTGGATAGAGAGACAAATCATTCATTGATTTTGTACTACATTATTGGCACTATAACTACTAACAATTCATGGACTGTACCAAGAATAGTATTATGAGAAGTCCTTTGGTCTTGTACCAACTAATGGGGCTCATGAAACACTCTATGATATGTGAAGTTGGATTCACTCCTCACTAACACATGAAAGTCTATGATTATGATTCTTATGCTCGTCGGGAAGCATGCGATAATCTATTACTTAGAATAGTGTATCATTTGAGAACCCACCAAGCATTTTGGATAGTTGATTAACAAACCTTCTTGTACTAAAGTGTATGTTGCTTGAAGGTTAGTCTTCCAAGAGAAGGAGCTGATATCCAAAAGAGAAAGTGGGAACCATATTGATCTTGATAATATTTGAGAGTCAACCAACAAGGAACCTAAAGTAGGACCTATCATTCAATTCAAGGTTGAAAGAGCTATTAGGGAAACTGACATATCTCCACCTCTTCCTTATAGATATGATAGATGATGTCAATCACCTAGTTATATAGAGTTCATATTAATGAGGTATATGATTCACTGGTAGATATCAATATACCAGTTACTAGTAGCTATGATAGGCCCAAAAGGCTATAACATGGGAGGAGGAAATGGAGAGCAAGATTCATTATGTGTATGTTGAAACTTGGTAGATCAAGCACTTGACCTTAACCATAAGGTTTATGTAGATCCTAAACACGAAACAAGCATGGACAGGAACAGACACATAATCAAACCAAGATAGGTTGTGAATGATGTGTAACCTTGAGAAGTTCATTTATGGACTAAAATGATCATCTCACAATTGGAATCCTTATTTCAATGAGAAAGTTCAAAGAGTTTGGATTTTGAGAAACATAGATGAGCCATATATATGTCAAAGCTAGTGGGAGTAATTGGAATTTTTTTCAATAAGAAGGTTCAAAGAGTTTGAATTTCGAGAAACATATATATATATATATATATATACATATATATATATATATATACATATATATATATATATATATATATATATATATATATATATATTGTTGTCACCCTTGTATTGTACATAGATAATCTACGATTAATAGGATACTATATTCTAACTTAGCAAGTGTAAAAGCTTGGCTTTGTATGGGAATTGTTTTCACTATGATACACATAGAAGATACAACACACATACCTAATATAATGATCTATGGAGATAGATCTAAGTGATTGATTGGATTAATCTAAAGAACATGGAATCTTTCGAAAACTCGACATGCATGACATTAAGCAATGCTAATGTCCTAGTTCTACTATTGAGATAGAGGAAATAAGTCATGCTCCACATGCTTATGTTATGGGATCGATTACTAAATGTGATGACACATATGCGTTGAGCATGACAAGTCAGATTAGATCATGTTGACAAGAATTAACGAATTAAGATCAAGAACATTCCTAAGTGTCCTAGGAGGACAAAAGAAAGGATCTTGTTAGTATGGAAGAGATCAATATAAAGGTTGCACTAATGCAAGATTCCACATTAATAAAGACGATTATGTTTGCAGTCGGAATTCATGCTTTTACTGAATGGTGAAGTAATGGTTTGGAGGAGTACCAAGCAATACACCATGGTTAACTTAACAATAAACTTAGAGTGTATTGTAGTTTTTTTAAATTGCAGAGAAGACGATGTGACTAAAATAGATTCATTAGTGACATCATTGTTGAAATTTAATTTTTGATGGTCCTTATGAAGGTTCTTATGACTCTAAGGTAGTGTTTGTTTTTTGTCTGCAGATCTGCGTGGCCTCTTCTGTCTGCGCCACGCAGACCACGGGCAGACATTAGCCTTCGCAGACTGTTTGTTTTTTTGAAGACTGCAGACCTAAAAGTGTTTGCGCGCCCTCTTCTTGGCGCAGATGTAGACCAGAGTCTTCTAACATCTTCAGACATCTTCTAGCCTAAAACACACACACACACATACACACACACACATATATATATATACATATCTTTATTTTTTTCAAGTTTTTTTTACTTTATATATTTTTCCAACTTTATTAATGATAAACAATTTTAAAAAAAAATACAAAACTTAAAAAAAAAAAACGTTTGACGATACAAACATGATATTTTTGACAAATTTATAAATAAATATTTATTAAAATAATAGTCTTTGAAGTTGTTTATATAAATATGAAAAAAAATTATAATATATTCTTATATTTTTTTGCCAAATTTTGTAAAACATTATTTAATACATTATCGTCAATTTCTCGAGAAAATATTTATGGTACGTTTTTAATGGATTTAATTGAAAAAATCGAAGTTTATTTCCATCCATTTATGTATCAAATTCTTTGATCACTAATTATAATGTTTAGTTATAACTTTGCAACCAAAGTTGTTGGTTTTTATCAAATATATACGCTAATTCATACCATTTTTATTTTTATTTTTTATACAATAATACATAAACGTTGATCTAGATTCCTTAATTATTTATAACAAATTCATAAAAATATTAAAAATTCACTTTGAAGTTTAAAAAAATCAGTTTATTTAGATTTCAGTTTATTTTAGTAGCCCGCAGATGTTAAAAAAACAAACAGTCTTCTTTTTTCAGACTGTAGACGTTTGGTCCACCTCTTCTACTACAGAGGTCTACAGATATGGTGTGCAGACTGCAGAGATTTTGCCTCAGAAAAAACAAACATCACCTAAGAAAGCACTCACTTCGAGTATGGATCCCAAGTTATGAAAGCTCACTTGAAATATACTTAGTAAGTACCAACACATTTGCTAGTGAGTGATTGATTGGATTAAGCCAAAGTACATGGAATCCTCAAGAATTTTGGATAGTTGTTCAAGAAACCTTATGGTAACAGAGTATACATTGCTCGAAGGGATGTCTTCTAAGAAAGGGAGCTGATATCCAAAAGGGAAAGTGGGAGCCATACTGATATTGATAAGATTCGAGAGTCAACCAATAATGAACCTAAAGTTAGACCAAACATTAAATTCGAGATTGAAAGAGCTATCGATGAAACTGACATATCTCCATCTTTTTTTTATAGATCCGATAAAGGATGGAATTCACCTAGTTGTACAGAGTTCGTATTACTAAGGTATATGAGTCATTGGTAGATAACAATCAAAGTATACCCATTATTGGAAGCTATAGTAGGCTCTAAAGGCTATAACATGGAAGGAGGAAATTAAGAGCGAGATTTAGTCCGTGTATGTTGGCACTTGGCCTTAACCATTAGGTTTATGTGGATCTTCAAGAAGAGACAAGCATGGAAAGGAACAGACACATAATCAAACCAAGATACAGTGTGAATGATGTGTAACCTTGAGAAGTTCATTTATGGGATAAAACAATCATCTCATAATTGGAATCTTTATTTAAATGAGAAAGTTCAAAGAGTTTGAATTTCGAGAAACATATATGAGCCATATATATGTCAAAGCTAGTAAGAGTAATTGGAATCCTTATTTCAATAAGAACGTTCATGGAGTTTGAATTTCGAGAAACATAGATGAGCCGTATATATATATATATATATATATATATATATATATATATATATATATATATATATAGGTTTAGGTTCTATGGAAAACAAAAAACCCTAAAAAAACCCTAAAAATCATAAAAATGCATAAAAAAAATACTTAGAGATCACAAAACTTTTGTTTGAATTTTTTTTATAAAAAATCGCAGCTTTTTATAAAAATTCGCTGAAAAAAAAATAAAAATTAATTTTTCTTTTTTTTTTTTATAAAAAAAAAAGTTTTTTTTCAAATTTTTTTTTCACCGATTTTCTTTAAAAACCTGCAATTTTTTCATTAAAAATGTCAAAAAAAGTCTTGTGTTCTCTAGGTATTTTTTATGCATTTTTATGATTTTTAGGGTTATTTTAGAGTTTTTTTGTTTTCCAAATAACCTTTCCCTATATATATATATATATATATATATATATATATATATATATATATATATATATGTAAATGCTAGTGGGAGCATTGTTGTCACCCTTGTATTGTACATAGATAATGTACGATTCATAGGAAACTATATTCTAACTTAGCAAGTGTAAAATCTTGGCTTTGTATGTGAATTTTGTTCGCTATCATAGACATGGAAGATACAACACATGTACCTAGTATAATGACCTATGGAGATAGATCTAAGTGATTGATTGGATTAAGCCAAAGTACATGGAATCTTGATGAAACTCGACATGCATGAGATTGAGCGATGATAATGTCCTAGTTCTATTATTGATCTAGAGGAAATGAGTCGTGTCCCACATGCTTATGCTACGGGATCGATCATATATTTTATGACATGTACTAGATCTAATCACTTGTATGCCTTGAGCACGACAAGTCGGATTAAATCAATTTGGCAAGAATCAACGAATCAAGATCAAGAACATTCCTAAGTATCATAGGAGGATAGAATAAATGATATTGTTAGTATGGAAGAGATCAATGTAATGGCTGCACTGATGCTAAATTCCACACTAATAAAGACAATTTCATTCGCAGTCAGATTTCATGCTTTTATTGAATGGTGAAGTACTGACTTGGAGGAGTACCAAGAAATACATCATGGTGGATTTAACAGTAATATTATCTTATATTGTAGTTGGTTAAATTGCATAGAAGACGATGTGACTAAAATAGATTCATTAGTGACATCATTGTTGAAATTCAATCATTGATCGTCCTTATGAAGGTTCTTGTGACTACAAGGGTGAACTTACCTCGAGTATGAATCCCAAGTCATGAAAGCTCACATGAAATATACTTAGTTAGTACCAACACATTTGACAGTGATTCAAATGTAAAAAATCATAGTCAATAAGTCATATCATAAAATAATTTTGCCGATCCATTGTATGCCTAAGCCAATGTCACTAACCAAGTCTGACAGTCAGACAAAGTCAAAAGGCATTAGATTTGCAAGATGAATTGGATTAAACACTCTTATGTGTTGTTTGTTTTTTCTAAGGCAAAATGTATGCAGTCTGCCGACCATATCTATAGACATCTGCAGTAGAAGATGTGGACCAAACGTATGCAGTCTGAAATAAGAAGACTGTTTTATTTTTAATATCTGCAGACTATTAGAATAAACTAAAATCTAATTACACTAGTTTTTTAAAAAACTTAAAATAGTTTTTTAATAATTTTAAGACTTTATTATAGATAATTAACAAATGTAGATCAACTTTTATGTATTATTATATAAAAAGTGAAAATAAAATGGTAATGATTAATGTATATATTTGATAAAAACCAACAAACTTGGCTGCAAAGTTATACATAAACATTGTAATTAGGGATAAAAGAATTTAACATATAAAATGGATGGAAATAAACTTTGATTTTAAATGAATATTTTTAAAATTTTTCATTTTACTTTTTCAATTAAATCAGTTAAAAAATGGCCTTAAATATTTTTCTCAAAAAATGAATGATAATGCACTAAATAATGATTTAAAAAATTTGGCACAAAAAATGTAGGACAATATTAGGATTTTTTTCATATCTATATAAATAGCTCCAACAAAAATTATTATAATTAAATCTTTATTTATAAATTTGTCACAAAGGTCATGATTGTGTCATTAAATATTTTTTCTTTAAATATTGTAATTTTCATTTTCCAAATTATTTATCATAGATGAAGTTGAAATAAATCTAAGTAAAAAAACAAAAAAAAAAAGACAAAGTTATATTTTTTTAGGCTAGAAGATGTCTGGAGAGGAGAATTGTATGGGAGTCGTCCTCGGAAGGACTTCCCGAATGACTGTACCAAGGAATTCTACCGTACTCCGTGCAGCTATTGTTGTTGATCTTGCAGAGCCCACCCAAAGGTTCAGGCCAGATTGTAGGAAGTGGGCGAGAAGTATTTTTTTATTTCTATAAGAAGCTCTACGGCACCCACGATTCTCAGTAGTAAGTCGTCGGCATATCGTGCGTAACAAAGCCTTATAAAGTAATGGCTTTTTAACGGGGCCAACTTATAGGCCAGCCTCTCTCTAACCTAATAACTAATATCGCCTCCCTGCCCAGCTCTATCAGCAGGCCCTTTCTTTTGCAATACTTAAAAAAGTCTCTCATGGCCCAATTATTATTACAACGTTCTCTACCACAGAAGATTCTATTAGAAGTAGGAAAGCCTTCAACAAGAGAAGGAGACCCAAGCACAACCAACCTACCTTACTTATCGAGAAGGGGGTATTCTATTAGATTAGTAAAGGAAAGCACCATTCTTAGTTATTAGTCATTCGCTCGCTTCAAGAAGACAACCTCCTTAGCTGCCGAAAATGAAAGGCTGAAAGTCAAGTAAATGAGTTAGGAAATCGAGTGCCATCTATCGTCTGATTAGTCTTCATGGTAGCGGGCCTTGCTTCTTTTCTTTTGCTATTGAAGGAGTAAGTTGCGCCCTTAGCATGCTTTTGCCCAGGAGTCATTTGGCCGGCTATTGAAAGAAAAAGCTTGCATCTGCTCCCCTATTATATAACCGGTCCTATCTCTCTCCAAACCTAACATGGTAGTTTCCCATCATAGGGCTTTCTATCTATAGATTAAGCCATTACCAAACCAAGGAGCGAATTCGTTCAACAGTCAGTTGACTGCTTCTATAGATAAGGCGGAGCGTCCTTGGCTCAGCATTATAACCCTTCTTAGTAAGGCCTCAGGTTAAGACAATGGTGGAGATCGAAGATCACCATGGCCTGTAATTAATCCTGAAAGTGTTGCTTTGGTGACACATATCCGTTTATTTGTTGTCTTTTTTGTGTTCAGTCAAAGACAGAGGAAAGAGGCCAAGGAAGGGGAAGCCCTTCGAGTACCAATTCGGTCCATGTGCTGGCTTGGCATGGAAGGCTACCCGAAAAGTCTTTTTCGCGGCTTGTTTTAAGCTCAATGCTTAGGGAAGAGTTATGGCTTTACCCCTTCTTAATCTAGTATTGCTACTCTTCTTTGGGAACAAATCGGAAGCCCACCACTGGAACTCGCTTTGCTCTCGCTCAACTCACTCCCGACTGTCTTCTTCCAATTTGATTCTTTCTATTTTTTAATGGGAATCTTTCTAAAAAAATAAATTCTAGAAAAACGCAATTCGTCGAGTTCAATCCAAGGTGCACCTTGCCTTTTTTTCAGGTAGCTTTCTTATGCCTATTCAGCTAGGGGGCCATTGGTCATAGCTTCAATTCATCGAGGAAAAAAAATAAAGGGAAGTTTTTTCTTTCTTTCAATCCAAATAAGAGAACCAAGAAAACACTCAAAAATGAAAGTTAGATAAAATCAAGAAGTTTCAGTAAGAACTAGCACTAGACTTCTTCCCCCCTTTCGACTTTTTTCTCTCTCCTTTAGTTTGTGCTTCCATCCATAAGGGGGACCTTCGGCGGGATAAAAGAGAGTGCGGGAAAAGCAGCTACATATACATGACAAAAGAAGGAGTGGCGCACTTAAAGAGTAAAAAAATCCATCGTAGCGCAAAAGAGCATCCCGCAGAAAGAGGATCCCGGGGAAAATTTCCACTTTTTCTGTCCAACTACAAAATGGAATTGAATAGTCTAAGATGCTTAATAGCTCCAACAAGCGCGAAAGCCGTTGCTTCTTGCTTTCCAGCCCAAGCCTACGTTTGCTTAGTAAGGTTGCTTCTTTTTATATCTCCTCAAAAAAATAAAGGAGAAAGGTTGCTTGCTTTACTTTGTAAAGTTGCTAAAACAAACTAGGGGAGGATCGACCCATTCGGTAGAATTCCGAAGAAAGACTATTGGCAGCAGGTGGAGACATTTATTTTACCCCTTCAACAAAGAAAAAAAAGAAATGCGGGTAGGGTGGAGCTCAACAGAGGGTTCAAGAATAGGGTAGGGTCTAGTTCTTAAGATTCAGATAATAAAAAAGTTCCAAACCTTTATGCATGCACCTCCATACAAGTGTTGCGTACAAGTTCCAGCCAGGATGATCGGGAAAGATCAAACCAATTTGAACCACTCACATCACTGTAGTAGTAGCATAAAGGTCGTAAGCCGGGGGGTGGCCATAACATAAAGCTATTACTTTCACACCTTTATCTCTCTCTTTTATCTATAGATATCTAAAAAGAGAGAGATCCACTGCGTGAGCAACCCGATTGTGCGTTACATGTGCTCTACAGGCTGCACTCCTTCTTTCTTCCCCCTTTTTTCCTTCGATTCCCCTTACTCATAAAGGGTCTTACGGCCGGTACTAACTAAAGAAAAAGAGTCTTCTTTCTAAGAGTAGGCGTGGAGAGCTTTTTGCAGGGAAACTTGCAAGTACAGTTTGGGGGGAGACGGGCGTCGGCCCAACCTTATGAGTATTCAGACTATAACAGTTTTGATGAACAGTCACTCACTTTTGACTTTTATACGATTCCAGAAGATGATCTAGAATTGGGTCGATTACATTTATTAGAAGTAGAAAATCGAGTGGTTGTAGCAGCCAAAAGTCATTTATGTATTATTGTAACATCTGCTGATGTACTTCATAGTTGGGTTGTACCTTCCCTAGGTGTAAAATGTGATGTTGTACCTGGGCTTTTAAATCAAACCTGTATTTCGGTACAACGAGAAGGAGTTTACTATGGTCAGTGCAGTTAGATTTTAGGAACTAATCATGCCTTTATGCGTGCGCCTGGAAAGATAGGCCGACTGCTGAGCCCACTCTGGCTCAGTCGCACCACCCAAGGTGCGAGCCACACGAGAAGCAAGCTATTACAGTGAGCGGTTGGAGCAGTATGGAGCCGAGGAGCAAGGCAGTAGATAAGATAGAAGAAGGGGTCAGGCTCCCGGTGGAGCAGAGGATACAGTTAGGATAATGAACTTGAAACGCAGAGCTCGAGCATCCGGCGAGTGAGTGGTTAGTGGCCAATAGCGCCCTAGTTGATGGCATTCCTCTCTGCGGTTGGCGCTCGATGAACCACGGGACACTCCATACAGAGCAAACAAGTCTTACGGATGAGACGCCCGCGCAAGGACCTCAATTCTCATTAGGAGGTCGAACCAAGGACCTATGGAAGTCGGGGCTAGACCGTCCCCATGGGCAACGCAACAGTGTCCGGAAGGAGGAGTTTAGAGGCCTTATAGTAGCACATACTTCTTTTTATTTCTAGGTCATGCAAAAGGGGGTTAGTCGAAGATCGTACTATTCCTCTACAAAGACAACAGACGCTCTCAACGGCTAGGCGCCACTCTCTTTCCGAGTTATTCCATCTTCTTCATGATTTCGTGCCGCGGTGAACAAACAAAACAAAAAAGAGGGCCATCTCAGCGGAAGGAGAAGGACTTGCAACAACAGAGACTACTGACCCCATTCTTGTTCCTATCCGTCTTTTACGAGTCCGACAAGCCTCCTTAAAGGGATCCTAAAAATAGAATAAAGAAGGGCGGGCAGGGCTTCCGCAAGAGCCTCCCTCTCTTCCCGGTCAAGATAGATGGGAAGGAGCCCTATCAAGGCCATAACTAGTCTCTTTATTTATGTACCTATACCTTTGTTTCAGCTTGGGGTCGTCCTTCCTCCTGCTAATCCGGCCATTTCCGAACCTGTCTTTCTCATCCCATTGAGGACTTTTCAATTCTTGTGATTCCCATCCCCTTAACTTGTTATATATATATATATATATATATATATATATATATATATATATATATATATATATATATTATTTGAAAAGGGTTTCGCTCGGCTAAATAGGCTCAATGATCTCTTTCTTCGCTTCGTTCGATAGGTCGGCACGGCGCTCCGCGTGGTTATATTCAAACATGGTTCCGACTTGTCGGTCATTATGGATCTAGTGGCATGGCGGGGCAAAAGAAAAAGGGGGGGCAAAAGAAACTACGAAGCTTCGTAGACTCGACAAGTCGCTCCGCTTATAGAATATAATGAAGCA
Source organism: Lactuca sativa (assembly GCF_002870075.4). Classification (NCBI taxonomy): domain Eukaryota; kingdom Viridiplantae; phylum Streptophyta; class Magnoliopsida; order Asterales; family Asteraceae; genus Lactuca; species Lactuca sativa. The sequence continues at coordinate 169,514,779 of NC_056623.2, forward strand.
AGCAAGCGACTCTCCTAGTAGCGAAGGAAAGGGGCATTCAGGAAGCGACTAGTCGCTTTTGGCGAAGCTTCTATAAGGTCGACCACTGCATAGAGAGATCCATATACCAGTCATGAGTGATAGCGAAGCCTAGAGAGGCGCAGGGTGGGATCCAAGAGCTTAGAAAGGGCCAGGAAAGGAGTAGAGAAGGGGTTGGTGGGTACATCAATTCTTGTTGATCAAATTCATAGGGGAGAAGCACTGAAGCCTCTCGTTTGGGGGTTTCTTCTTCTTCTTCTTTTTGCCAGTATTAGGTTTCTTCACCTTCTTCTTAATGTCAGTATTAGGTATCTCGTCTATAGTAGGGTTAGTACCCTCTATAGGTTCTTTCATCTCCTTGTCTCTCCCTTTTTTCTTCTCTCTTTCCTTATGAGATTTTTTTTCATGGAGAAAGAGATTCTCGTTCTTAAGATGTGTTACATCAGCGCTTAGCAACATGTTTGAAGACTCTGGTCCACATCTGAACCAAGAAGAGGACGTGCATGTATTTTTAGGTCTGCAGTCTTCAAAAAAACAAACAATCTGCAAAGCCTAATGTCTGCGCACCACAGACAGAAGAGGCGAAGAAGATCTGTTGACAAAAAACAAACAACACCTTAGTTTAGTTTGTTTTAAACTTGAGAACTTAAAGCAGTACAATTATTTATTTGATTTGGCGATTATTAGGTGGAGATCTTAATATATGATGGAGATAAGTCATTTCAATTCACTTATCATTGTGTTCTCCTTTTGCATGTTTGGAACCTAGTTACGAAGTATTAGTTTTAATCAAACGTCCATTGTCGGTCATACTCTTGGAAGTAAGTAGTGATATACTCTTGGAAGTAAGTAGTGATTTAAGTGTCATGAGTATTAGTGGATTTTCCATGGTGACTTGACATAGCATAGATTGCGCTAGCACTCATGAGTACTTAATAGAGATTTAAGTATTAGACCAACCCGCACTTAGAGATTACTTCATGGATGCAATCACGAGTAATTCTAAGATGATAATATCTTATATTCTTAAAACCAAGATACATGTGGGCTTTAACTCTATGATTTTTTTATGCATTGGTTTACTCTAATTTTATCTGTAACTAGTAGTAATAAATGGTATGTCCATGTGTGACATGATGAAGTAGAAAAAAACTATGTAGTCGAAGTTTATTTGTTCCTTCTACGTTAACAGGAGAAGCGACATCTTTGGGCCCCTTGATGATTTTGTGTTGACATCTAAAGTGCTTAGCCGAGCCCTGACTGAAATTGATATCTTCAATTTAGTAGTCAGATGTAGTTGTCACAAATCTATATCAGGAAACATAATCTTGAATTATGAGATTGACTATTATCCATGTCTCGAGTTCATATAGATATCATAGAACAAAGGAATAGTTGATCACTTATCTAAGGGTTGAATCTTGATTAGAAAAAAGAGTTTGGTAGTTGCATTAGATGGATAACTCTCTGTTGATTAATGGAGAAATATTGGACCACATATTGTTGATCACTTGTCCAAGTGGGAGACTGTTGGAAAGAGTGTCCAAGGTCATTAACTATTGGTGATATTTATAATAATAACAGGCTCTTTTTGGGTTTCCCTTAAGGCCGGAATTGAGTAGAATAAATAAAGGAGAAACTGTTTATTAGTTATTATGGTTAATGATTAATTATAAACTAACTGGATTATATTTTAGGAATTAATTAACACTTTAATTAATCAAAGGGTTGTATATTCATTAATCAATAGTTGGTTAATAAGGAATGTACCAGAACCCTTATGGAATTAGGTTTGGATGAAAATCACTCCATCCCATATGAGATGGAGCACTAAACCTAGGAATGGATCTAAGGTTATAACTAGGGCCTTAAGGATCTTATTCTTCCTTGCACCTTGGCTTGAATTTTTGCCAACCCTTCTTTCTCCCCCATAGAGGCGATTTCTAACCCTCGTAGGGTTTATGAAAATGACCTTATCCTCGTTATTTTATTCCCCTAAGTCGTGTCATTGGGTGTGATAGCGTAAGACGGATTCTGGTTTGTTCCTCTCATCCAAGCAACTTTGAGGAGGACAAGATCAAGATCTCAAGCATCAAGATCAATGGTTACATAAGATGTATGTTTTTCTTCTTTATGTTTTTATGTTTTTACAAAGTCGTCAACCCATTCGGGTTTATAGAGCATCGAACCAAGGGGGTTTACACCAAAGGTTGTATCAATAACTTGTATCCAGTTTTGAAATGATAGAGATGAAAAACAAGGAGTTTGGCTTTTTGGAGATGAAAAGTGAAATTTAAGGTTTTTTTGTTTTGGAGATTTTACACTTATGCACTTGAATCGATTTTCTTATATGTGCTAAGCTGAAAATTATATTTGGCTAGAGAAGATGATCGGAGGCTCGTCGGAGCTGTTAGGCTCACCTAAAGCAAATTATTGTCGATTAAAATGGTAGTTTATGAACATATCAAACGAGTTTAATTGTAATATGTGTAAAAAAAATAAAAAAATAAAAAATAAAGTGACTAATATTTACAAAACTCATAATTCATTACCCTAAAAAGTCAAATATTGAAGACTACATTACCAAAGTTTGTAAATTAAAATGGATTTCGAAACTCACTAAGTTTCAGATACATAGTCACTTTTACTTAACTTTATGGAAAACATGAAAAACTCGAAATTATATATTATTGAAGAACACGAGACACAATCCTATAAAGATGGAAAATTAGATACAACTTAACTCTTTCAATTGGATTGAGCACAGATCTGAGGTTAAGTCGATAAATTGATTTTGATTAGTTTAATTCTTTTTTTTTTGCTTTTAACTCTATGTGTTGTTGACGATTTTTTTTTCTAAAGCCTCGTTGGCTCTCTTTTTAATATATTTATGCCGTTCAAAAAAATTATTAAAAGTGATATTTTTCTAAATATTTTGAACTTTTTTTCCCTAGGTTTCAACTTTCAACCTTAATTAATCAAAAAAAATTATGTAATGAAAATTAAAAACATGTTTGTATTATTTGTTTTAAGAAATAAAAATTATAAAATAAAAATAGTGAAAAAAGGCATGTGAGGAAAAGTAAAAAGCGTATCCAAAGCCGGTAAAAAGCAGGAGCAGCCGCAGTTTCCCATAAACTTGTCTGCGCAATCTTTGCCGTGTACCCTGCCAACATCATTACATACCATAATATACTTCTTTTATATATATATATATATATATATATATATATATATATATATATATATATATATTTTAACTTTTTAAATAACATATATCGAATGCCATTAAATAAATGATTAAAACATATAATTTTGTATTACATGTTCAAATGGGCAACGTATCTTGGGCTGACCCTCAAAAAAAACTTTCAATCTAATTTTTTTTATAAATAATAATGCTTTAAAGATGATCCTCAAACATTTACTAATCTAATTATTTTATAAAAACCAAATTAGATATGTACCCACATTTTTAATTATAGCTATTTATTTTAAATATCTGACAAAGAAAGTAATTACATTTAATTTATGACTAAGGATATATTATTTTTATGTAGAGACATTTTTCTCAATAATTACAAGAGAATTTAGAAGTTTGTTGTTCTTATGAGTCTTTAGTTGCGTCTTTACTCGTCATCACTCATATTAATAAACTAATAAAACTAATTTAAATTCATAGTTATATAACTAACTAATTTATCAACAAAATAATTGTATCTAATTTTAGACAATCAAATACATGTTACTTTATTTTCTTAAGAAAAAAAAGATTGTATTTTCTACTTTTAGTTTGTTAGATGAAATCAACATTTTTTTTTCATTAATCTTATAATCCACATATGTTTATTTGTTCAATATTACCATCATATATCAAACATTCGTCTCCATCCATATAGTTTGTAATTTAATTAGATAAATAGAAATATTTCCGAATCTGCCTCTTAATTTTAACTTTTCTATATATAAAATCAAAAAACATATTTAGTACTTTCATAAATGAATGTCTTATTGGTCTCCTACCAACCTTGACCCGTTGAGATAAGTTTGGATATGATTATTTAACCATTAATGAGGATCGCCTTTTTGAAGACATTGGAAGAAGATCAACAACCACTCATTTATTTGTGTACTTTCATTGACCAAGCATTTATTTATTTATTTAGGATGATTATATATACTTTTTAGAAGAATAGATGAATCAATATCACATATTATCAACTAAACAACTTTCGAGAATAAGTACCGACGACTTATAATTCTCGACATACTTGAGGTTTGTAATAAGAGAAATCATATATCCTTCTATAATTTTTTAATCAATCTTTTTAATCGATAAATTAAAGTAAATATCAAAATGAATTAATCGAAAGAATAAAAATTTTCTATGAATAGTAAAATGGATAGTAACAAAACCTAAAAAGATATAATGTTACTTCATGTTTCGTGTGTGTGTGTATATATATATATATATATATATATATATATATATATATATATATATATATATATATATATATATATATATATATATATATATATATATATATATATATAGGGTTGAAATCGGTTGAGAACTCAAAATTTCCGGAGAACCCGAGAACTAAAAGTGGAGCGTTGGATCAAAAGTAATTCGTTAAGGACATGATCGTCATCTTACCAATCTCATTTAATGTTTAATTTTTTTGTGTTATTTAATATATTAATATAAATGTTTAAAAATTTACATCATAAATCAAATTTTTAGATTTTTTTAAAAATAATATTTTTCGTTTTTTTTAAATGCAGATTTTTAGGTTTTTATAGAAAACATGTATTTTTGAAAAAAAAATTGAAAAACATATTTTTATAAAAAAACTGTATTTTTTTTTCAAAAACATTGCAATTTTTTTTAAATAAAACTGCATTTAAAAAAACTGCAATTTAAAAAAAAATGAACTTTTAAAAAAAAACGGTATGTTTTTTTAAAGAAAGTTACATTTTTTTCAAAAAAAAAAACTGCATTTTTTATACAAAAATATATATATAAATTTTAGGTCCATATATGCATATTTTTTTAAATGCATATATTCATATTTTTTATACTATAATATTCGTAAGTAGATCATAGAAAAACCCATTTTATTTACCAATCTATAAACACGATATAATAAGTATTTTATTCGATGCAAAAAAATTATTAAAAACAAAAAATGTACAAAAAAAAAAATTAATTGATACAAAAACACTCACAAAAATACATATGTGATTAACATATGAATCACAGGCGATTCATGTATGAATTACATATGATGTATATGTGAATTACAAGTGATTCACATGTGAATCTCATGTAATTCATATATGAATTACATGTGATTTACATGTGAATCACATGTAATTCATATATGATTCATATGTGAATTACATATGAATCACATGTAATTCATATGTGAATTACATGTGAATTAGATGTGATTTACATGTAAATTACATGTGATTTACATGTGAATCTCATGTAATTCATATGTGAATTACATGTGATTTACATGTGAATCACATGTAATTCATATGTCATTTACATGTAATTCATATGTGAATTATATGTGAACCCCCGAGCCTCAAATCTATAAACCTACAAGCTAGACTCTAACACTCAACCCGCAAAAATATAACGAGTACAGGTCATCTTCTTGCTCCCAGATAACTGTATTCTTCTGCTCATCAGATTATGTACCGATAACATGTCCTGTTCCTGGAAAGCTCATCTAGCTCCTCTCCCTGCCGTCATTGCAGCTGCCAAAGCTGCCGCGGCAACCGTCTCAGCAATGTCTACATGACGCTCGACAAAATACTCAAACATGACGGTCTTGAAAGACCCAATCATCTTTGGAATTTATCCCTGAACAATCTCGATCGTCTCTTCCCGGAGGATCTCCCTGACACGATCCCCCTGACAATGCTGGCCTATCCTGGCTGCCAGCTCTCGATCCTAACCTGGATCCGGTCACAAGACGTCTTGTGAACACCATTCTGGCAATACACCAAAAAGGTCTCTAATAACCTATATAATGACAGGGAAACAACTCCAAAACCCAACCCTAGGGGTTGTGACTTCCTTGCCACGCGTATGGGTCCTGTGCTTTTAGTAGTACGGGCCCATACTACCTTCCACACCTACCCATATTTGTCTCAAGTATCATCACAACGCCCTAACAATATACATAAATGTAGCGAGCGATTAAATCCTCACTCCTAGAGGAATGCTAAACATCTCATACCTGGCCTCCCGGCCTCTCCCTACCCACTTAATCCATGAAACTTCCACCGACCCTGCAACATTAGTGTATACTATCCACACATAACATTGGACCCGATAGACTTTCGAATATCCAATTCTATCCTAAGGTCGAATCAAACATTCTCAGGCTATAAGATCTTGATTATGCACAGCCGTGATGCATACACTAAACAACTATAGTAAGGATGTCAATTTCATATAAGGAAAACCCTAGGCTAATAGGCATCATGAAATCAGGCAATTATATCATGCAATTCCTGAAGATCCCTAGCCTAGTACTAGCATGTTGTTCTAACATATCACATAATCAAATAACTTGTGTGGTATTTTGGGGTCTACTTACTGGCTTTGGCTGATTGTATCCTCTACATCCTACGTTACTTATTTCGAAAACCTTTTGAAAACCATTTTGTAAATCCCTCCTTGATTTGAGACTGGATTCACACGAATGTTCCTCCAATTCACTCAAACCAAGGCTCTGATACCAACTTGTAGCGACCAAAAATTTGAGCCAATTTTAAACATTTTATTTCATTCAAAAAACATTAAGTTCATACATCTTACTTTCAAAATAGTTTAAACATCAGAGTATCCCCCATAACCATATCACATGAATCATAAAACATGAGTAGCGGTATGATCACGCCTTCGCCTTGCCACAATCTCCTGAGGTACCTGAAACAATACACTGAACTATAAGCCCGAAAGCTTAGTGAGTTACCCCCAAAATACCAACCACATACAGCCATAATCATGACATATTGTATCACAATACAAAACAACCATGCCTCTCAATTCTGCAGCGTGACTGGTCCGCCCTCAACAGGCCTTCAGTTCACCTGATCCACTCTCTGAGTCTACAGTATGACTGGACCGCCCGCACCGGGCCTTCAGTCTATCTGGCTCTATCCGAGCCTTTGTTATGACTAGACCGCCATACGGGCCTACAATCTATCCGGACCGCTCATAGGGTATGTTGGCCTTCAGCACAAAGTAGGACCGCCTCAACCCAAACATCAAGCAAATAACCATGTGTACATATAACAGGAAATCACATAACAGTCCATAGGCAAACAAATCGATCTAGCAGATCATAAAGCATAGCGTCATCCTTACCAGGATATCGACCTAACCGGTCACTAACATAGCATCATCCTATATACTAGGATACCGACCTAAACCAGGTCACTAACATAGCATCATCCTATATACCAGGATACCGGCCTAAACCAGGTCACTGACATAATACTGTCCCAATTACCAGGACCCCGACCTAACAGATCAATAAGCATATCAACAGTACAAGTACAAATATCATATATAACTATCTCACAGATCATCGATCATAGAAATCTCGCATGACCAAGGCATCGACTTAACCAAGTCACTAACATACCAGTCCTAACGGATCACATGAGCATAACAACATACTATCTATTCTGATACCAAGCTAACAGATCATAACCACATGTAGCATACTGTAACCAAGATAACAACTAAAAGGGCCAGCCTTGGTGCCTTAGACCCTATTGATATAGTGAGGATAACTCACCTGAAATTGCTGACTGAAAAGATAAGACCAAGCTGCTCTGACCTCTGACATGATCGCCGCCACTGAACACTACCAAAGAACCAATTCCATAAATACCAATATTACCAAAGTACCCTTGGAAGTCAAACTGGTCAACTCTTGGTCAAGGTCAAAGTCCTTAGTCAAAGTCAACCTTCCTGGTTGACTCTACTCGCCGAGTCACCCCGTCGACTCGCCAAGTTCCCTTACCCAAAAAACTCTCATGACACAACTTAACTCGCCGAGTCCAACGATCTCTGAGTCCCATCCTGTCCAACTCACTGAGTAGCCAACCGACTCAGTAATCCAAGGCTTTAACCAAAAGAGGTTGGGGTTCTGCGACCTGACTCGCCGAGTCCAAGAACAGACTCACCGAGTCCAAGGCAATCTTCAATAGACTCGTCGAGTTGTTCTTCCAACTCGTCGAGTCCATGCACGTGTTCATACAACTCGTCGAGTACACCCATGTGACTCGCCGAGTCTCTCCAGTTCTCAATCCATTCAGAGGCTTTTCGAGCCATGTTGAGGCTCCAATCCGTAGATCCACCCTTCAACAATCTATCCCTCACATAAAGTTAAAAACTTTACGTGAAACTAAAGAGATATGGGTCCAAAACACACTAGGGCTTGGGTTTTAGACAAATGGGCTTCACCAACAATTCAATAATGGATGCTTTATGACTTTCTGGACCAATACAAGTCTAGATCTGAAGTAGCAACCTCAGATCTAGACTCCAAACCCGAAGTGGATCTCAATCATACCAAAATGGCCCCAAATCTCATTGAAGGATAAATCTAGAAGCAACAAAGGAAAGGTAACAACTCATTACCTCCAAGATGTGCCCAAAACTGTAGTAGATTCTGGATCTACACTACTTTCTTGATGCAAACCCTTTTGATCTTCAAGTTTCTTCCACTAGAACACCTCTCAAAGCTTCAATCTCCCTCCAATGGCCTTATACACACGAGCTAGGGTTTACTGGATCTCAAAGGGGGCTAAGGGAGCTGAAGGGAGGACATTAAGTCCTTTAAATAGTGTGCAAACCCTAAGATTAGGGCTTTTCTCATCCCAGCACCAACTCGTCGAGTCCAGCTTTCGACTCGGAGAGTTGGTTACTTAATTCGCGACCCAAACCCGCTCCGACTCGGCGAGTAAGCGTACCTACTCGTCGAGTCCCTTCTTCGAAATTACACTTTAAACTCTTAAATTGTACTTCTGTAATTCAGGATGTTACAACTCTCCCCCACGTAAATTAGGCTTCGCCCTCGAAGCCTGCTGCAACGCAAACTTCTGGATGATATTCCCACAATGCATCCACTGATCTCAAACTGACCCAAATTCCTTCAAACACTGCTATCGAATCCCTAAAACCCATCTCTTCCCTTGCAGGGTCTTGATAACTGCTTCAAGCCGGCCACCGGCTTCCTTTCTTTGATAACAACACTCATCACTAAGTGCAACCAGAAGACACTACCTTACTTCCATCTTACGCATTCATTCGCCACCTGCAAAAACTAGATACCATTCTAAACCACCGGGTCTTGACTCAGTATTATCTGGCTATCTCTCGCCCATCTGGCGCCACTTCTATTAACTTGCACCGATGGAAACTCATCTCGTTTCCTCTCTGGATCAAATCCCTTACCGCGCTAACATGACAGAACATTTCATAGCTTCCGAGCAACCCTCCTGAACATCCAGCCATAACGTGTTGGATTAATGTCTAAGTCCATAACTATAATTGGTAAGATTTGACCCGACCCGGCATGGTCCATTTGGGTTGCATACCATCATGCACTTGGATAGACTATAATGAGAGAAATAAGACACTTATGGTTAAGTTCTAGTATATTAATAATAAGAATAATAAGATTATTTAATTAGTATTGATCGAGAATTAATCTAGGATTAATTAAGTGATCAAAAGAAGACTAATTAAATATATGGGTTGATTGTGTAAATCATCCATACTTGTATAGTGGGCTAATGCTCCATGGATTATCTAGTTGGGCCAAAACCCATATGATGCTCCATGGTGTGTCTGAACCCATGGATCCAAGGAAATGGAAAGTCATGACAATTAGGGTTTGCCCTAATTGTAACACTATATAAAGATATTATTCTTGGCAAAATCGGCACTAGTATTATTCTAGAGAGGGCTAGCCGATTTCATGAAGTGTAGAATTCTCTCAAGCTATTCTAAGTGTTTTGATGATTGTGATTCCATTTGAGGTGTCACACTTGGGGCACTAGGCACTCAAGCTTCATGAAGACTTTCTACATCAAAGAGGTATGTATTCTATCTTGCTATAGTTATTGTTTTGTATGCTAGATTAGGATAATACCTTGGAAGTTCTTATTTGCATGTATAATAGAGAAAACATAGATCCAAGGTATTTAGGGTTGCATGTACACTTAGGAGTGTTAGAATGCTCAAAACCCAACAGTGGTATCAGAGACTAGGCTTGCTTTCTCTTATACTTGATGCAAATTGCTGAAAAATGCTGAAAAATGCTGAAAAACTCGATTTTCTGGCTTTCTGGGCACTGGACTCGCCGAGTCCACTGATGAACTCGCCGAGTCCATGAGTAAAATCATCCTACTCGCCGAGTAGGTTCATGCACTCGCCGAGTAGGAGCCCCAGACAGCATATATTCGACGTTTTTGGCTAGAAATGGACTAGGAACATTACCCTAAGTTGTTTTTGAACTTATAAACTTGTTTTTGATGTGGTAATGTTCATGCTAATCCAATTTCAAAGATAATTAATTGTCAATAGATTCATGTTTTGTATTAGTTTAAGGTTTAGACTAATTACATGAAAAAGTTTGATTTGAATTATCTTGTTCTTATGAGTTGCTTAGATTAATAGAAATGTTGAGTGAAATAGTTGTTTTCAATCCATTTTAATCTAAGAGTTGAGTATAAAATGTGTTTGTGTAACTTGTCCTCAAGTTACATGAAAAGTCACATTAAAGACTCATAAAATTCATAAGAGTTGGCAATGGTTACAAAATGAAGAGTCTTGTGTCATTGAATAATTTTTATGACTCCATAACTTGTCCTCAAGTTATGGAAGTTCAAGAGTCACTTCATTAAAGGAAAATATGTAACCATAATTAAATCCATAAGTTATAAAATAAAGAAAAAGTTAGTTCTTTTATTAGTTTAAAGTCTTCCATAACTTGTCCTCAAGTTATGGAACTTGAAGAGTTTTTGGATTAAAACTACTTTAAACACATAAGTTATGGAATTAATTAGTTTTGAATAGTTTCAAAACTTGCCCTCAAGTTTTGGAATTTGAAAAAGTTTTCACTTATGAATACTTTAATTCCAAGTTAGCCCTTAGAATTTTAAAAGTTAAAATTCAACCCTTATACTTTATAATATTATAAGTTAATAATATATATATATGTATAAGAGTAAAGTCAGTCTTACCGCTAGTACGCCTCATTCACGAAGCCGGTCTATAAGGTGGGTATAAGGTTGTTGCCTATAAAATGACAACTTAATGGGTGTCCACTCTCACCCACCGCTTGCTTGACTGGTGGAGGGTCGTTAGCCGAATGGGTTTGACAGGACTAGAATTCTCCCTTCATTAAAACTATTAATGATAATACTAAGTAACTAAACTCTTAATAATACCCAATCTTAGTTACTTAGGAAAAATGTGAATAAAGTGCTAATCCATGAAATTACACTTTGCACTTTGTTTAAGTCGTTAGTGGAGCATGTGTGGTTAACCGGCACACTAACTTGGACTTAACAAGGTAGGTAAAGGGTGACTTAATATTTATCATAGTATCGATGGAGCGTGTGTGGTTAACCGGCACATCGATTGAGGGGTAATTTATTAAGGGTACCAAGTGATTTGCATGGTTACTTCACACCTCGTTTTGTGATCCTCGGCATCCCAGTCACAAAACTTGGAGGGCACACTCGAGATTGAAACATGCCTTTGAAAAGTTCAATGAATCTCAAAGATCTAGGAGTTTCAAAACCAATTAAAACCTAATAATACATTTCGTTTATCTTGGTGGAAATTGGTGAATCGTCATTCACCTACCTTCAAATATTTTATAGCTTGGATTACGGCATACCTCTTCTATGTTATAAAATAGCTTGTTGGGTCCTAGCCTTAATATTTCATATTGGGTGTCATATTAAGGACTTTAAATCAACTATCTTGAATATCTCCCAAAAGATGTCTGTAATAGACACCTATGATCTTCCCAAATCTCTTGAAACAAGGTTTCCTAATGAAGATGATGTCCCAGGGATATCATACTTCTTACTCCTCCTCCAATTATTCTCCCTAACCCACAAGTTCTTGAAAAGTTTAAGGTCACTCAAAGCCCTATTGGCAAGGCAAGGTCTAGGTGTGATCACATCTTGGAGATGTAATCACATATTGACAAGCCGGGAGAGTTGGGTGTCAAAGTCTTGAGAAAGTTGGTGGTTCAACTACTTTCTAAGTCACATAGTGAGTTCTTTTGGAACACCTATGAAACAGACTATGACAAGACCCTTAATGATCTTATCTAAGATCAACTTCCTAAAACTTTATGGACATTGACAATGATGACATTGGATATCCAGTAAAGCATTCTCTTCCCAATGGAAAGGGATCGGCCATAGTCAACTCGGTTGACCAAATGGTAAAGAGAAAAGCTAAGTCTGTGATATTCTCGTGTACCATTATCAAAGGGTCCATATGTTTGTATTGCCAAAGGAAGGGGCATTGGTTGTGAAGCTGCCAAATTTACCTAAGGATGTTAAAGTCAATAAGTTTGACTCTACTCCAGGTAAAGTCCACTATCTAACTCTGTTAAGTTTCTATTCTGAGATTCTTGATACATGATGTGACTGGGTCACATGGTGATGTTTAAGAATCAAAGAAAAGTGAAGAAACTTAAAGAAAGAATATGCTGAATCTGATCACGTAGATGGATTTCTATCGCATAGCTTGAAAATCGGATTCTTGAGCTACTTCTTAGGAGTTATGATATTTTTGCTTAGGAATAGATAACAACAAGTTTTCATATGGATTGTAAGGATAAGTTTTTTCCGCAAAGTTTTAAAATAAAAGAAAAATTTTTGATTTTATTTATTTTAAAAATATCCTTACAATGGCATTTGAGGAAAAAATTGTTGCTTATGTGATTCCATTAAGAGCAAAAGTGGAAATATGAAATTGATTCTTTCATTTGTGGTAATGTCTAGGTTACCAAATAAGGAAAGACTCTCATCACCCAAGTTTCAATTGGACCGAAACTTGGAATCATGCAAGTTGTATAGCATGATGAATGAGAACTTTCAAGTTTTGGAAAATTAAGACTAATTACTTGTTCACATGGATGTGTGAGTCAAGTAAAGGACTAAGGGATCGAGTACACATTCTTGTGCACTGATTAAGTCCACCACAAAAGATTGATAAGACTATTCGTCATAGTTTACTAAAGCTCAATAAATATGATTATACTTACAAGCTTAAGTGTAACTCTGAGACATTGGAAAAGGTTCCAATGTATGGCAGAGCGAATAAGAAGAATCAAATTAGGCAGAAGGATAAAAGTTTCTCAAATCTGAAAAGATGGGAGAGTACTTTAGTATCAGTTTTGTGATCATCTTAATGATTAAGAAACCATATCAAAATTAGTTCTCTAAGGAAATCTTAGTGCATTCTTATGACTAAGAATAGGAACTTGAATTGTTGCAGTGGTTAAATCAAGAAGATGAGTCATACTTCGTTCCAATACAAGTCTTAGAGTCATACTCCAAGATTGTAATTTGAGTAACATGTCTTAAAGAAGGTTTAAAACACTTGTCAAATGTAAGAGTAAAAGTTTTCTACTCTTGTACATTTGAAATTGGTAAGTTGTGATGTTTTGGATAAAACAAAGACCAACTTAGGCCAATTGTGTGAAGTGTTTGTCTTGATTAGAATCCACACTATCTCTTGGATGTTTGACAAGGGAGTCTTATAGGTCAAGAGGACAGTGGGAGTCTTAAAGGTCTTGAAAGTCTCAAGAACTAATCAAGAATAGAACCTGAAGTCCTTCACTAGCACACGACTTGAGGTTTATAACCTATCGTGTTGACATATTCTGTGCCCATTCCAGTTAAAGTTGGCTTTGCATATGAGTTCTTAGAGTTCTCAATTAGTTGCACAACAACTTGGAAGCAATGGCAGGCCCTTAAGCTGCCAGGTGGCAAGAAATTAAGATTGAGTTCAGTCCATATGAGTTTGGGTTTGTCATTATCCTTGTCTTGTGACTATGATTTTGACCATTCACATGGATAAGAACACATACACCAGTAAATCTAAGTGTCATAAGGTTTCTCTCCGATTCATGAAAATGATGGTGAGGAAACACTTTCACTAAGTAGATTTTAGCTAGATAGCAATTGTGATATTTGCATTCTCAAAGTCGTTAGTGGAGCGTGTGTGGTTTACCGGCACACTAACTTGTGAGAAGTGGCAAAAAGGTCTAACCATTATGATTACGGCATACCTCTTCATAATTGTTTAGACTCACAAGTGTGCTATCTAAGGGAAGGTGTATGATTTTGATAAAGTCTTATCAAAACAATCTAGTATCAGAAATCTGAACTTTGGTAAGAAAGTCAATGAAGTATTGATTTCTAGAAGTCCAGCTGATTTCTGAGTACATGTCAAAGCTAGTGGGAGCATGATCATTATGATAAGTATTGCAAGTTAGCAATGTTAATTATAGAAAACAAAAGTTTCAATTGGGAAAAAGTTGTTTTGCTATAATTAAGGGAGAGGAAATTATACTTCATCTCAAATATATAAGCTTAGATCGTGAGGTTTTAATCATTTAGTCTATATATATGAATTTCATGTTGGAATGGCTCAACATAAGGAAATTCTGTATATGAGTCCATTATTTGCGTTCTAAAATTCGATTATGATTACGACATCCCTTTTCATAATCTGAATTATGAGAACCTGGAAAATTGAAATGGAAATGTTATAGCAAAAGACTGGTTTAGTCTTTATGTGAGACATCATGAATCGTGTCCCATATGCTTCGGATATAGGATCGATTACATGTGCTATAATCATCCGTTCTAAAATTTTCCAAATGCCTAGGGCATTAAGAAGGGAAAAGGTTTAGAACTGGATATGACTAAAAGGATTAAACAATTGTCGAGGACAATCTAAGGTTTACCAAAGATTGGTTACTCAAGGACAATTGGAAGTATAGTGATAATTCTGGAAGGACCATATTGACATAATCTGGAAGGAGGCAACTCTTGTTCAGAAGTGATAGTCAAGATGGATTCTGGAAATGTTTCAAAGTTAGAATTTTCAATCTGTGTAAGATTAAGGAAACTTAATGCAAGAAGGATGTTTCCAAAGGAGTTGATCTCCTTTTGAATGCTCTGTAATGTTTGTTGTCAAGTCTTTCTGACTTTGTGCATAATCATTACAAGAGGATCAATGCATATAAGTTTAGAATCTAATAGATTTCAGTAAATGGCATGAATTTGGAATTCTTGTATTTGCGGTAAGGATTTGGGAGTGTGAAAAGAGAATCATTGAAGTTATGTTCAATTGATCTAGTTCACAAAGTAAAGATCATAGACAAACATAGTATGCATACTTGGTGTGTGGCATGACTAGTGTTTTGAAAAAAAAAACATAGTGTACATGCTTGGAGCATGGGACAACTATTGTTTTAAATTCAAGGATAAAGTTGATAGCTGAAACAGTATACAATGAATAATGTGTAATCATATGGTGATAAATAAAAGGTGTTTTATTTATATTCAAAAGTTCTGAGACCATATTGGATTCAATTATTATTGTGTTTCATTTTGCATGTTTTGACTTCCCGAATAAACTAGGTTATTCTTTCGGAATGACTAAGTTATTCAAACCATCCACAGTCGGTCATATGTTGGAAGTAGATATGAATTAAGACTGTCATGGGTTGGCTTGTAGAGGTCTAAGGTGTTGGACAAAGGGCTACAACACTCATGAGTGCTCATAAGTTCTGAGTATTGGATTCAACCCGCGCTCATTGGAATCACTTCATGGATTTTATCACGAGTGATCATGAGACGATAATATCTTATATTCTTCAAACCTAGAGATATGAGTTGTTACTATGAGTTGATAGTACATTGATTGCACGAAACCACATTTGGTAACTCGGTGCTTTAAAACGTGCTTTTGTGTATGATTCAACAAGTAGTAGAACAAGCCATATGAGTCGAAGTTTATCCGTTCCTTTTACCTTCAGGATAAAAGCGATATCTGTGGGCCCCTCGATGATTTGATGATGACAAATGGAAGTGCTCGGCCGGGCCAGGACTGATTTGATTTGTTCAATTAGTCAGTCGTCATAAATCGGAAATCGGGAAACAACAAATGGACAGAGAGAATGATTATAATCCATGTCTCAGTCCATATGATATCTAGAATGGAGGAATATATGATCCCTTATCTAATGGACAAGTCACTGACAAAGGTCAGAGTTCATCTACAAGGTCAGAGTTCGACAGAAGCTTTTGAGAGCTACGATTGCCAGTTGGTTCCTGAAGTCATACGCAATAATAGTTTTAGACTTATCCAAGTGGGAGACTGTTGGATTAATGTCTAAGTCCATAACTATAATTGGTAAGATTTGACCCGACCCGGCATGGTCCATTTGGGTTGCATACCATCATGCACTTGGATAGACTATAATGAGAGAAATAAGACACTTATGGTTAAGTTCTAGTATATTAATAATAAGAATAATAAGATTATTTAATTAGTATTGATCGAGAATTAATCTAGGATTAATTAAGTGATCAAAAGAAGACTAATTAAATATATGGGTTGATTGTGTAAATCATCCATACTTGTATAGTGGGCTAATGCTCCATGGATTATCTAGTTGGGCCAAAACCCATATGATGCTCCATGGATGCTCCATGGTGTGTCTGAACCCATGGATCCAAGGAAATGTAAAGTCATGACAATTAGGGTTTGCCCTAATTGTAACACTATATAAAGATATTATTCTTGGCAAAATCGGCACTAGTATTATTCTAGAGAGGGCTAGCCGATTTCATGAAGTGTAGAATTCTCTCAAGCTATTCTAAGTGTTTTGATGATTGTGATTCCATTTGAGGTGTCACACTTGGGGCACTAGGCACTCAAGCTTCATGAAGACTTTCTACATCAAAGAGGTATGTATTCTATCTTGCTATAGTTATTGTTTTGTATGCTAGATTAGGATAATACCTTGGAAGTTCTTATTTGCATGTATAATAGAGAAAACATAGATCCAAGGTATTTAGGGTTGCATGTACACTTAGGAGTGTTAGAATGCTCAAAACCCAACATAACATTCATACACATCGTACCTGGCCCACTCAGCCTCGGGCTGGAAGACTAGGCACGCCTACAATGGTCCAGCCATCCCTAGGATGAAACACCACTACACACATAACTCATGACCACAACTATAATTCGGGATCCAAGGATCTACCCATGCATCACTTCCGATCTCCCCTGACTGTGCGTCAGTGCTAACCGTTCCATAATCTCAACGACATCCAACCCGTATGTGCTTCCACACATCTGGTACAATCTCAATGCTTATCACCATCAACTGGAGCATTTTCGATCATCCATTTACTCTACTGCCTTCCTTTCAGAGGACTCACACTTTCGGAGCTACATACCTTTCCTTTCCAGGAAGTCTACTTAACAACTTTTACCACACCTATAAGTGCCTCCGAGCTAAACTCCACTCTACACTATCCGTGTAGAGCAACATCTATTCTCGAACCCCCACATACCCCGAATCTGATCACATAACCAACAAGGCCCACGCACGGCCTCTAGCCAACTCCATCATCATGATCAATGGGGCCAGACCATATCGATTACTAATGCATGGCGACATATCCACTCATTCTCCGCATACAGATCCCCTTAACGCATACAGAGTCTTCAGCATGACTGGACTGCCTTACCAGGCCTTAAGCCTATCTGGACCACTCTCAGAACCTTCAGCATGTCTGGACCGCCCTCCCAGGCCTTCAGCATGTCTGGACCGTTCCTTGAGCCTTCGGCCTGACTGGTATGCCTTCCGGCCTTCAGTCTATCCGGACCGCTCAAAACTGTCGTACGCCACCCTGAACCATCCTTCCCGGGAATCTCTCCCATGTAGTCTGTTCTAGCCCTCTTGGGGTTCCGAACTCCAGTTCCATTCCCGGAATCCTTTCCAAGGCCTAAACCCAAGCCTCACATCGACCAACTACCTTTCCTGAAACCATGGTCTGATCCCTGCCCCACTTGTCTATCACTTGCTCCAATCACACCACACTCTCGGCTAACAACAACGTTGGATCCAACATTTTAATTAAAACACCCATTTGGATCCATTCTCGGTCCCCAACTGGAGTATTACCCGATCCAAGAAGATGAAACCTCGGAGACACTCCGAACGGATGAGATCACCAAGATTTTTTGTGATAGGTTTTGAGCATTCTAACACTTCCTAAGTGTACATGCAACCCTAATACCCTTGGATCTATGTTTGTCTAATTATCATGCAAAGTTGAATTCCAAGGTTATATATTCCTGTCTAGCATACATGGGGAACAATTTTTAACTTGAATGAGAGATAGAATAACTTACCTTGTTGTTGCTTATGCTCCTTGAAACCTTGTGAGCCTAGCACCCCAAGTGTGATGCCTCAAATGCTTTCACACAGCACCAAATGCTTTTGGAATGACTTTAGAGAGAATACACACTTCTAAAATCATCCTAGCCCTCTTGTTTCATATGTGTAGCCGATTTTGGTGGTGAGTGGGTTTCTTATATAGTGTTGATACATATAGGGTTACACCATGTAAACCCTAATGTGTCATGACTCTTCATTTCCATGACCCATGGGTTTGTAACTCCCATGGAGCATCCTATGGGTGGAACCCAAATTGATGATCCATGGAGCCTCTTAGCCCACTATACAAGTTATGAGTGATTTACGTAATCAACCCATATATTTAATTAGTTATCTTTTGATCACTTAATTAATTCTAAATTAATTATTGATCAAACTAATTAATTAATATTATTAATATATTAGAACTTATAATATATTAATAATTCCCAAGTGTTATTTCTCTCATTGAGTCTATCCAATTGCATGGTGCCATGCAACCTAAATGGACCATGCCGGGTCGGGTCAAGTACATACCAATAAATAGTTATGGACTTAGACACCTTATCCAACAGTCTCCCACTTACATAAGTCTAATAAGTATAACTGTAATACTTCACGAACCGATCGGCAATCGTAGGTCTTTCAAGGTCTCTCGGGACTGAAAAGATGATGATACGCCATTTAAGATAAGTGATCATATAATCCTCTGTTCTAGCCGGACAAATACATGGAACGTTGTCTTACTTATTGTCCAGCAATTTGTTTCCCGATTTCCGATTTGTTTGACAAAGAACTTAATTGAACACATCAACTTAGTTCTGACCGGGCCCGGTACATAGGTCAAAACAAAATCATCGAGGGGCCCAAATATCAGCTTCTAATCCAAGAAGGAACAGATAAACTTCGACTCATATGTTTGTTATACCACTCATTGAATTACACACAAAAGCACGTTTTATAACATCGAGTTACCAATGTGTTTACGTACAATCAATGCATAACCAACTCATAAGTAACAAATCATATCTCTAGGTTTGAAGACTTATATGATATTACCGTCTCACGATGACTCGAGACAAATTCCATGAAGTGATTCCAGTAAGCGTGGGTTGAGTCCAATGCTCAAAACTTATGAGCACTCATGATTGTTGTAGCCATGTCCAACACCTTAGACCTCTGCAACCAATCATGACAGTCTTGATTCATACCTACTTCCGACATATGACCGACTGTGGAGGTTCGAATAATATGATATACCAAACATAACTATTCTGGAAGTCAAAACATGCAAAAGAAATATAGTAAATGATCAACAAGAGATAGCAACTCTTTACTCATAAATAAAACACCTTTTATTCATCATCTAATGTCAATACACTTTACAAATTTCGAGGTTATCTAACTACTAAATCTAATATCATCTTTCAGCCCTATGCTCCGAGCATGCTGGAGATGCTTAACCCGAGCCAGTCCCTTCGTGAGGGGATCTGCTGGATTCTCATCCGATGATACCCTCTTCGCCACGAGGAGTCCTTCTATTCGATATCTAATGAAATGGTATTTTCTATCGATGTGTCTGAATCTCCTGTGATCCCTTGGTTCCTTGGCTAAAGCAACATCACTTTCACTATCACAGAAAATTTCCATTGGCTCCTTAATAGTTGGTACAACTCAAAGGTCTCCAATAAAGTTCTTCAGCCATATCGCCTCCTTTGCTGCCTCGCTAGCTGCAATATACTCTAATTTGCAAGTTCAATCAACCACTATTTCTTGCTTGGAACTCTTCCAAGAAATTGCTCCTCCATTTAGGGTAAAGACCCAGCCTGACTGAGAGCGGAAATTATCCTTATCAGTCTGAAAGCTAGCATCACTATACCCTACAACTTTCAAGTCATCACTCCCACCGAGGGTAAGGACCCAGTCCTTAGTCCTCCGTAGGTACTTGAGGATATTCTTTACCACAGTCCAGTGTGCCTTGCCAGGGTTCCCTTGATACCTGCTAACCATGCTCAAGGCAAAGGCTACATCAGGTCGAGTACACGTCATAGCATACATGATCGATCCTACAGCCGAAATAAGGTATTCGACTCATTTCTGCTATCTCGGCCTCAGTACTAGGGATTCATGTTTTACTCAATCTGGTGTTACTCTGGATGGGTAACTCTCATTTCTTGGAGTCCTGCATGCTGAATCTCTTCAGCACCTTATCCAAGTAGGTACTCTGACTAAGTCCAATTAGTCTTTTACTCTGGTCTCTCAAGATTCTTATCCCTAGAATATAGGCAGCTTCTCTGAGGTCCTTCATAGAGAAACACTTCCCAAGCCAGGACTTAACTTCCTGCAGAGTTGGGATGTCATTTCCTGTGAGTAGTATGTCATCCACATACAATACCAAAAAGCTAACTATACTCCCACTAGCCTTGACATATACACAAGATTCATCTTCACTTCTATAGAAGCCAAATTCCTTAACTTTCTCATCAAAGCAAAGATTCCATCTACGAGGTGCTTGCTTTAACCCATAAATGGGTTTATCAAGCTTACACACTCTATTAGGGTACTCTGTATTGACAAAACCCTCTGGCTAACTCATGTAAACATCCTTGGCCAACTTTCCATTAAGGAAAGCGGTTTTGACATCCATTTGCCATATGTCATAGTCATGAAATGCGGCTATGGCTAATAGAACCCTAATAGACTTACTTTTGGCCATTAGAGAAAAGGTCTCATCATAATCAACTCCCAGAGTTTGTGAGAAACCCTTTGCAACCAATCGTGCCTTATAAGTGTGTACCTTACCATCCATGTCGGTCTTCTTCTTGAAGATCCATTTGCACCCTACAGTCTTACGACCTGGTACATTCTCAACCAAGTTCCAAACTTGATTGTCATACATGGATTGTATCTCGCTGTCCATTTCCTCTTTCCACTTGGCTGAATCAGGGTTTGCCATGGCTTCCGCGTAACTGTTAGGTTCATCCAGACCTATCAGTGTCTCATCACTAATAAGTGTATCACCTTCCGCAGTAATATAGAATCCATAGTAATGCTCAGGTGCATTCCTAACCCTTGTGGAACGCCTCAGAGGTACACACTTGTCAATTGGCTCAACAGGAGTTTCCTCCTCAAGTTGAGTGCTAGGGTTTGAAGTTCTTTCACCGCTTGACTCTTGAATTTCTTCAAGGTCAATTTGCCTCCCACTGTTTCCTTGGCTTATGAACTCTCTCCCTCTCTTGAAAGAAAGCCCTCCTAGCTACAAAGACCACATTTTCACTAGGTCTGTAGAAGAGGTAACCAAAGGATTGCTGTGGGTAGCCGATGAAAATACACCTCTCGCTTCGAGGTTCGAGCTTATCATGAGTCTCGCATCTCACGAAAGCCTCGCAACCCCAAATCTTGATGTGGTCTAGTTTGGGTACTTTACCAGTCCACATCTCATGAGGAGTTTTGGCAACTTTCTTTGTAGGGACCAGATTAAGGATATGGGCGGCAGTCTCTAAGGCATACCCCCAAAATGAGATTGGTAGCAAAGCTCGACTCATCATGGAACGAACCATATCCAACAAGGTTCAACTACGCCTCTCAGCTACACCATTCAACTACAGTGTCCTGGGAGGTGTCAATTGTGAGACAATCCCACATTCCCTAAGATAGTCGAGGAACTCTGAACTAAGATACTCACCACCTCGATCGAATCGAAGCATCTTAATGTTCCTGCCCAATTTATTCTCGACTTCCTGTTTAAATTCCTTAAACCTTTCGAAAGTCTCTGACTTATGCTTGATTAAGTAGACATATCCATATCTACTGTAATCATCAGTAAAAGTCAAATAATAACGATTAGCATCCCTTGTGGCATGTTTGAAGGGCCCACACACATCCGTGTGTACAAGATCCAACAAACCTTCACCCCTCTCACAAGAACATGTGAAAGGTGACTTTGTCATTTTTCCAAGTAAGCATGATTCGCAACTATCATCTGACTTTAGGTCAAATGACTCCAAGACTCCATCCTTTTGGAGTTGGCCTATGTGTTTCTTGCTTATACGTCCAAGACGAGAATGCCATAATGACGCTTTATCCAAGTTGTTATTATTAACAGAATCAATACATAATACATTATTTTCTAAGTTATCAACCACAGATACAGTTTCATACACGCCAGCACAAGGTAATGCTTTAAAATAAAGAGCATTATTAAAGAAAGCATTAATCGAACCAACTTCATTATCAAATGTAAAGGTGAAACCTTGTTTATACAATGCATGAAAGGAAATAATGTTTCTTGCCATTTCTGGCGAATAACAACACTTATTCAAATTTAAACTAAACCCACTACTTAGCAATAAAGTATAAACTCCAATCTTGGTGACAGGTAAAGCTTTCCTATTCCCCATGATTAAGTTTATTCTTCCTTGCTCCACATTCTCACTTCTTCTTAGTCCCTGCAAATCAGAACAGATATGAATACCACAACCGGTATCAAGGACCCAAGAATTAGAATGGGGTGAGTTATTAGATAAGATAGTGTAAATACCTGCATGGTTGGGTTTAACTTTCCCATCCTTCACATCTTGCTGATATTTTGGGCAGTTCCGCTTCCAATGTGATTTTTCATGGCAATAGAAGCATTCAGCCTCTTTTGGGTCAGAAGAAGGAGTGATGAAACCTTTCTTGGTTCCACTTGAAGAAGAGCCATCAAGGGTCCTAGCCTTGGTACCCTTCGAAGAGCTCTTCCTCTTCTTCCCTTGACTTTTCCCGATTGCCAAAACCAGGGCGGAGTTTGGAGTAGGAGTGTTAACAACCGACTTACCCTTAAGACCTATTTCTGCGGTCCTGAGGAGTCCCTGAAGTTTGCTGAGTGTGACCTCTTCCTTATTCATGTGATATGTCATGCGGAATTGATCATAGCACGATGGTAAGGAGTGCAAAATGATATATATTGCAAGCTCCTCAGGGAAGTTCACATTAAGCTTCAGCAACCGATCCACATACCTTTTCATTTTCTGCATGTGGCTCGTGACGGATTCCCCGTCCTTCATCATGGAGCAGATGATTCCATACCTCTCTTGTCGTGCACTTTGATGGTATCTTTCCATCAGATCTTGGTGCATTTCAAAAGGGTAGAAGTCCTCATAGGACTTTTGGAGTTCCGCTGTCATCGTGGACATCATGATGCATGCCACTTTGGTAACATCCGTTTCATGTGCCTGAAAGTCAGCGATATCCTGGGGAGTTGCAGTGGTCTCATCAATCTCCTTAAGCTCCTTGTCAAGGACATATTCTTTGTCCTCGTAGCGGGTAACCATCCTGATGTTTCTGATCCATTCATTGAAGTTGGATCCATCAAAAGTGACTTTCCCACACAAGTTCATAAGGGTAAAGGAGCCATTAGGATTAGAGCTAGAAGCAGCATTGTTTGAAGACATCTTAAGGAAGAGGACAAGATTAGTTTAGATATAAGAGAGTCCTTAATAAAACACCCAATTGTAATATTAAGGCTAGGATCCAATCACAATATATTATAACTTAGAAGAGGTATGCCGTAATCCAAGCTATAACATATTTGAAAGTTAGGTGAATGACGATTCACCAATTTCCACCATGAAAAACGAAATATTAAATACTAGGCTTTTTTATTGGTTCTTAGAAATTCCTAGATTCTTTTGAGATTCAATGAACTTTTCAAAGGCATGTTTCAATCTCGAGTGTGCCCTCCAAGTTTTGTGACTGGGATGCCGAGGATCACAAAACGAGGTGTGAAGTAACCATGCAAATCACTTGGTACCCTTAAAGTTTATCACTCAATCAATGTGCCGGTAAACCACACACGTTCAACCGATACTATAATAAACCTCAAGTCACCCTTTACCTACCTTGTTAAGTCCAAGTTAGTGTGCCGGTTAACCACACACGCTCCACCAACAACTTAAACAAAGTGTAAAGTGTAATTTCATGGATTAGCACCTTATTCACATTTTTCCTAAAGTAACTAAAATTGGGAATTTAATAAAAGCATTTAGTTACTTTATAATATTCATCATACTTTTAATGAGAATTTATAAGTCCTTGTCTTACCCGTTTGGCTAACGACCCTCCACCAATCAAGGAAGCAGTGGGTGAGAGTGGACACCCATTAAGTTGCCATTTTATAGGCAACAACCTTATACCCCCCTTATAGACCGGCTTTGTGAATGAGGCGTAATAGCGGTAAGACGACTTGATATATATATATATATATATATATATATATATATATATATATATATATACATTATTAACTTATAACATAAAGTATAAGGGTTGAATTTTAACTTTTAAAATTCAAAGGATTGGAACTAAAGTTTTAATCAAGACTTTACTTGTTCCAAAACTTGAGGGCAAGTTTTGTAAACTTTCAAAACTTTTCATTTCTTATAACTTATGAAGTTAATTGAGTATTAAAATGAAGACTTTTCATTTTTCTAACTCTTGTGTTCTTTTAATGGTTTTAATTTAAGTGCGACTGTTGGTATTCCATAACTTGAGGACAAGTTATGGACTCCAATAAAACACATTATGATCAAGAATTAAACTATCAAGTAGGTTACAAATAATTCTTATGATCATCTAATCTTCATAAGTTCAAGAACATTAATATGAACACTTTCAAGAATCAAAAGTTACACTTAAAACTTTGTAATTTTGATAATTGTCATTGCAAATGGATTAGCACAAACATTACACCATCTAAAACAAGTTTTCAAGTACCAAAACAATTTAGGGCAATGTTTCTTGTCCATTTCCAGCAACAAAAGTCGGAAATCTGCATTCTGAGGCTCCTACTCGTCGAGTGCATGAACCTACTCGGCGAGTAGGATAAATTTACACATGAACTCGGCGAGCCCCCCCCCCCCCCCCCATGGACTCGGCGAGTTCATCAGGCAAATTGCACAATATCGACTTTTTAAACAATTTTGCACAAATAACAAACAAACAAGCCTAGGCTCTGATACCACTGATAGGTTTTGAGCATTCTAACATTTCCTATGTGTACATGCAACCCTAATAACCTTGGATCTATGTTTGTCTAATTATCATGCAAAGTTGAATTCCAAGGTTATATATTCCTATCTAGCATACATGGGGAACAATTTTTAACTTGAATGAGAGATAGAATAACTTACCTTGTTGTTGCTTATGTTCCTTGAAACCTTGTGAGCCTAGCACCCCAAATGTGATGCCTCAAATGCTTCACACAACACCAAATGATTTTGGAATGACTTTAGAGAGAATACACACTTCTAAAATCATCCTAGCCCTCTTGTTTCATATGTGTAGCCAATTTTGGTGGAGAGTGGGTTTCTTATATAGTGTTGATACATCTAGGGTTACACCATGTAAACCCTAATGTGTCATGACTCTTCATTTCCATGACCCATGGGTTTGTAACTCCCATGGAGCATCCTATGGGTGGAACCCAACTTGATGATCCATGGAGCCTCTTAGCCCACTATACAAGTTATGAGTGATTTACGTAATCAACCCATATATTTAATTAGTTATCTTTTGATCACTTAATTAATTCTAAATTAATTCTTGATCAAACTAATTAAATAATATTATTAATATATTAGAATATATAATATATTAATAATTCCCAAGTGTTATTTCTCTCATTGAGTCTATCCAATTGCATGGTGCATGCAACCCAAATGGACCATGCCGGGTCGGGTCAAGTACATACCATAAATAGTTATGGACTTAGACACCTTATCCAACACTTTGAACGCCGTCCGATCCCTAATAATAACTTCCGATCAACCAAGATACATCGGAGTCCTCAGCCTACTCTAGCAGCATGCCCAAAACGTGGAACATACCTATTGAGTGCTAACGCATAGCAGCCTACTCAATACCTGAACATAGATCTACAAATATAAACAGAGTCTTCAGCATGACTGGACCGCCCTACCAGGCCTTCAGTCAATCGTTCACCTTCTCGGAAATCTGAGGTCTTTTCCCTGGCCCGCGTGTCTACCATACACACTAAATAACCCGCACTCCCGTGCTGAATGCAATGCTGAGCCCTGACATCTAACAAAAACCTCAATCTATCAATCCAAAACCCTCAGAGTCGAGCACACCCTCGACCAAAAACTCGAACTGAACTCGATTCTTGACTATGACCCCAACATGGTTACCCAACTTCTGCTATCAAGCGTCCAGAAGACGTGTTCTTATGCTGGGGAGTTTTTTCTACCCCCAAACAACACAACCCTCAACTAAGCAGCCAAATAGGGCCTCTGTTTTCCCTGTCGGGTTGTGAAACTTATCCCCGTTTCAAAACCTTTCCACTTCAGCATCTCAGGGTAACACTCCCCCACTTAGATTCAACTAAGCCTTCATAATACATGAAGATTGGATGATTCTCAATCCTCCTCACTTCCCAACGATTTATCCGATGACAACCAACTCTTCCCCACTAGTGTTCCATTGCTAGCTAGACCCGACTCATCACACACTTCTAAGAATCAGATGATCCCTTCCTGAATCCCAGTGAAACCGACAACCACTAATGCGTAAATGACTCCACACTCACTTCCTGAAGACCACCATATAGATGCTCCAACTAATACCTCGGCAACGACTTACTTCTCTTGGCGCTTTTAATCTGTCAACCACTAATGGCCGCTAACCACTGAATCCTGAGAATGATGAATAACCCTTATGTGGGACTCCATCCGTAGTCCTCCCACATAAAACCCCTTTTCCAAAGGTGTTCCAAACAAGCTTCCTATTTTCGGGCTTTAGAAATCATTCTCTTCAAGGTTCACACCCTGACTCACTCACTAACTCAAATGCCCACAGCTGAACGACAGTAGCTGAAACAAACTCTGCCCTAAACCGGGCTACAAACCACTCCCAAGACATAGTCTACAATCCCAAAAGTGCAATAGATCTCACAATCAATCCTTTCCATCTGATACAAGAGATCCAAGGAAAACTGGACCTCATAACACTTATGCCACGTCGACCGTCCTGAGCTCACCGGCACTGAAATAATGTTGCCTATTCCTGTAACCAATTAACCTCGACTTGGAATACACCTGATCCTAGGGTCACAAGCCTTCTCACTCCTTCGAGCTCGGAAACTGAGAAGGTGCAATCCTTGCCTTACCAAATTACGGTCCAATTCATCAATCAAGCATTTCACTTCCAGCTGCAAAACCCCAGCTGAACATAATCATCACTCCTTTCCGGAGTTCCCACGACCCATAACCCGACCTCGAGCAAACCCCCGAGCCTCAAATCTATAAACCCACAAGCTAGACTCTCCTGCTCAACCCGCGAAAATATAACGAGTACAGGTCATCTTCCTGCTCCCATATAACTGTATCCTTCTACTCATCATATTATGTACCAATAACATGTCCCGGTCCTGGAAAGCTCGTCCAACTCCTCTCCATGCCGTCGTTACAGCTGCCAAAGCTATCGCGGCAACCGTCTCAGCAATATTTGCATGACGCTCGACAAAATACTCAAACATGGCGGTCTTGAAAGACCCAATCATCTTCAGAATTTATCCCCGAACAATCTCGATCTTCTCTTCCCGGAGGATCTCCCTGACACGATCCCCTAACAATGCTGGCCTATCCTGGCTGCCAGCTCTGGATCCTAACCTGGATCTTGTCACAAGATGTCTTGTGACCACCATTCTGGCAATACACCAAAAAGGTCTCTAATAACCTATATAATGACAAGGAAACAACTCCAAAACCCAACCCTAGGGGTTGTGACTTCCTTGCCACGCGTATGGGTCCTGTGCTTTCAGTAGTACGGGCCCATACTACCTTCCACACCTACCCATATTTGTCTCAAGTATCATCACAACGCCCTAACAATATACATAAATGTAGCGAGCGATTAAATCCTCACTCCTAGAGGAATTCTACACATCTCATATCTGGCCTCCCAGCCTCTCACTACCCACCTAATCCATGAAACTTCCACTGACCCTATATCATTAGTGTATACTAGCCACACATAACGCTGGACCCGATAGATTTTCGAATATCCAATTCTACCCTAAGGCAAACATTCTCAGGCTATAAGATCTTGATTATGCCTAGCCTAGTACTAGCATGTTGTTCTAACATATCACATAATCAAATAACTTGTGTGGTTTTATTGGGGTCTACTTACTGGCTCTGGCTGATCGTACCCTCTGCATCCTCCATTACTTATTTCGAAAACCTTTTGAAAACCATTTTGTAAATCCCTCCTTGATTTGAGACTGGATTCACACGAATGTTCCTCCAATTCACTCAAACCAAGGCTCTGATACCAGCTTGTAACGACCAAAAATTTGAGCCAATTTTAAACATTTTATTTCACTCAAAAACCATTAAGTTCATACATCTTATTTTCAAAATAGTTTAAACATCAGAGTATCCCCCAGAACCATATCACATGAATCATAAAACATGAGGAGTTGTACAATCACGCCTTCGCCTTGCCACAATCTCCTGAAGTACCTGAAACAATACACTAAACTATAAGCCCGAAAGCTTAGTGAGTTACCCCCAAAATACCAACCACATACAACCATAATCATGACATATTGTATCACAATACAGAACAGCCATGCCTCTCAAGTCTACAGCGTGACTGGTCCACCCTCAACAGGCCTTCAGTTCACCTGGTCCGCTCTCTGAGTCTACAGTATGACTGGACCACCCGCACCGGGCCTTCAGTCTATCTGGATCTATCCGAGCCTTCGGTATGACTGGACCGCCATACGGGCCTACAATCTATTCGGACCGCTCATAGGGTATGTTGGCCTTCAGCAAAAAGCAGGACCGCCTCAACCCAAACATCAAGCAAATAACCATGTGTACATATAACAGGAAATCACATAATAGTCTACAGGCAAACAAATTGATCTAGCAGATCATAAAGCATAGCATCATCCTTACCAGGATATCGACCTAACTGGTCACTAACATAGCATCATCCTATATACCGGGATACCGACCTAAACCAGGTCACTAACATAGCATCATCCTATATACCAGGATACCGGCCTAAACCAGGTCACTGACATAATACTGTCCCAATTACCAGGATGCTGACCTAACAGATCAATAAGCATATCAACAGTACAAGTACAAATATCAGATATAACTATCTCACAGATCATCAATCATAGCAATCTCTCATGACCAAGACATCGAATTAACCAGGTCACTAACATACCAATCCTAACGGATCACATGAGCATAACAACATACTATCTATTCTGATACCAATCTAACGGATCATAACCACATGTAGCATACTGTAACCAAGATAACAACTAAAAGGTCCGGCCTTGGTGCCTTAGACCCTATTGATATAGTGAGGATAACTCACCTGAAATTGCTGACTGAAAAGATAAGACCAAGCTGCTCAGACCTCCGACACGATCGCCGCCACTGAACACTACCAAAGAACTAATTCCATAAATACCAATATTACCAAAGTACCCTTGGAAGTTAAACTGGTCAACTCTTGGTCAAGGTAAAAGTCCTCAGTCAAAGTCAACCTTCCTGGTTGACTCTACTCACCGAGTCACCCCGTCGACTCGCCGAGTTCCGTTACCCAGAAAACTCTCATGACACAACTTAACTCGCTGAGTCCAACGATCTCTAAGTCCCATCTTGTCCAACTCACTGAGTCGCCAACCGACTCAGTAATCCAAGGCTTTAACCAAAAGAGGTTGGGGTTCTGGGACCTGACTCGCCGAGTCCAAGAACAGACTCGCCGAGTCCAAGGCAATCTTCAATAGACTCGCCGAGTTGTTCTTCCAACTCGTCGAGTCCATGCACGTGTTCATACAACTCGTCGAGTACACCCATGTGACTCGCCGAGTCTCTCCAGTTCTCAATCCATTCAGAGGCTTTTCGAGCCATGCTGAGGCTCCAATCCATAGATCCACCCTTCTACAATCTATCCCACACATAAAGTTGCAAACTTTACATGAAACCAAAGAGATATGGGCCCAAAACACACTAGGGCTTGGGTTTTAGACAAATGGGCTTCACCAAAAATTCAATAATTGATACTTTATGACTTTCTGGACCAATACAAGTCTAGATCTGAAGTAGCAACCTCAGATCTGGACTCCAAACCCGAAGTGGATCTCAATCATACCAAAATGTCCCTAAATCTCATTCAAGAATAAATCTAGAAGCAACAAACGAAAAGTAACAGCTCATTACCTCCAATATGTGCCTAAAACTGTAGTAGATTCTGGATCTACACTACTTTCTTGATGCAAACCCTTTTGATCTTCAAGTTTCTTCAACTGCAACACCTCTCAAATCTTCAATATCCCTCCAATTGCCTTATACACATGAGCTAGGGTTTACTGGATCTCAAAGGGGGCTAAGGGAGCTGAAGGGAGGACATTAAGTCCTTTAAATAGGGTGCAAACCCTAAGATTAGGGTTTTTCTCATCCCAGCACCAACTCGTCGAGTCCAGCTTCCGACTCTGCGAGTTGGTCACTTAATTCGCAACCCAAACCCGCTCTGACTCGGCGAGTAAGCGTACCTACTTGTCGAGTCCCGTTTTCGAAATTACACTTTAAACTCTTAAATCGTACTTCTGAAATTCAGGATGTTACATGTGAATCACATGTAATTCATATGTGATTTACATGTAATTCATATGTGAATTACATGTGAATCAGATGTAATTCATATGTGAATTACATATAACTCATATGTGAATTACATGTGATTTATATGTGAATCACATGATTAAAACTAGGTAATTTTGTGAATTTATATTGAAACTAGGGAAAAGCTTACTTTACAGGCCTGATTTGGTGTATCCAGTTTACACAATGGAAATACATCACATATTCACATATATGCATTAACTTGTTATATGTTTTGTTTTTTATATGGAACAGATACCTTATCAGACCAACAAATCCTCTCTTGTCATGAAAATTGTTGAGTTAATTCAGAACAAGGTACTCCTCTCATGTATACATATAAGTTCATTATATAAATAGGTTTGATACAAAACTGCACTTGATTCATAATTATGAAAAGGATGAAAATGCAACAAATTCCTAGTTTTACACATTTGCACAAACGAATCCCTCAACTATTATTAAAAATGTATCAACAGTTTTGCTACACATTTAAACTAATGCAATATGGAAGCTGATGACATATATTTACACGTGTATACATATAAGTTCATTAAATAAAAAAGCAACAACACCTTAACAACTTAGTGAATCAAAATTCTTGTTCGGTTGGCAGCTTTGAGAGAGACAATTTACTAACCTTTCTCTATCTGCGTTTCTTTCCATTTGTTCAATAGAATGTGAATGTGGGTTTAGATTCACTCTTGGTCTCTCAAGTCCCTGATTTCCATCTTCTGTAGGATTTGCATTTTCATAACTCTCATTTCCACTATCCACAAGATCCATTGGAATCAGAAATCAAAAGTAAGTAAGTAGCAACCAGAAATCAAAAATCGAAAATGAGAAGTAGCAACTAGAAATCAGATTATTAAGTAGCAACAATAAATAACAAATGAGAAGTGTAGATTACCACAAGTGGAGCATGGATATGAAATCAGGTCATCGTTTGTGAAGATGAAATCAGGTCGTCGATTCAGTGAAGCAACATCGGCAGGAGGAAGTCGTTTGTTGACCTCATTTAAGTTCAAAGTGATCAATAGATTCGATCGGAAGAACGTTTCTAGATCTAACGAATTGATAGAACAACGAAGGTAGGATTTGATTCACTTAATGAGGCGCAGATGTTAATCACTCGAAAGAGATGAGATGAAACATACGAACCTGTCGTCAGAGATGCTAATCGATCATCAGAGATGAGATGAAGATGTGAATCAGTCGCAAGATCTGTTCTCTTCTCATGAACTGAACCAATAGATCGGTGGCAATGGAGTTATTGAATGAATCATCACCGTCGATGATATAGAGATTAATGAGTTTCTTCCTTTATCGACAACAGAGGTAGCGGTGGTCAATGGAGGGAGGTGGGAGGCAGTAGATGGAGGGAGGTGGTCGATATGCAGAAGACAAGAGAGAGAGAGAGAGAGAGAGAGAGAGAGAGAGAGAAAGTAATTTAGGATTTTAGATTAATTGATAATTTATATTTTATGTAATTTTGAAACAATGCCGAATTTACCCCTAAGATTCATTGATAAAAACATAAAATGCCACTAAACTCATTTATAAGTACAATTATGCCATTTTTAATCTAAGCCATTAAAATCTTTGATCTAACGCTCCACTTTTAGTTCTTGGGTTCTCGGGAAACTTTGAGTTCTCAAATGATCATTCCTCTCTCTCTCTCTCTCTCTCTCTCTATATATATATATATATATATATATATATATATATACACACACACACGTTAATGAATTATAACTATCTATTGTATGGATATAATAATGATTATGTGTCAATCATTTCAAAAAGATAATTTTGTAATTTTACATTTAATTAATATTTTTAATTTAATTAATTTGATATCCATCATAAATTAAATCTTTCGTATTAGGCAGTTAATTATGAAGAAAGTAATTGACTTTTTCTAACCCTAAATTTATCCCCTTTATCTATCAGCCAAACACCCTTACCATAGGCTGACCATAGCACCTTCATCTCTTCAATTCAACATCAACCCAACTTCATCCTCCTTCTCTACCGCCGACCACTTCTGCCTCCTTCTTATGACCTTCATTCATCTCCAACATTCTTCATATTCTTTTCACATCTCCCTGTTTTTATATAGGATTTTCCATGTGTGAAGGAGAAGATGTCGGCACTACTCTTTCCCTGTTCTTGACATTTTGTGCTTCATCAATTTATATAATTTATATTTTTTATTAAATTTTTTATTTCTACTAGGCTACATCATAGATTTGTATCACACTTTTATGAATTATAGACATGTATCAATAACATTGATGAATTTTCCCTTTTCATGAGTTTGATGAATTTTCCCTTTTGATGAGTTTTGAATTTTTCCCTATTGACTAGTCTTAGTCTTAGACATTATATATACATACTAATTTAGAATGACCACTTGAACAGTTCTTTGTTGTGATTGGACCAAAATCAAAATTTCTTTTTTATTATTTTCTGTCTATTTTTTTTGTGGTTTACCCATTTACGCAGTTATTTTTTTCTATGGTGGATTACATGTGTCATGACGTCTGCCCCCTGCATCCACGTGTTCCTTTTCTGGCACCAGTTTCCACCGCTTCGTTCCTTGGAACACTTTGATCCTTCCACCGTCCACCGCCTAGAAAAGCTTTAATCGATCCTTTTATCGTTCTAGGACTTTCCATCGCTCTTTCTGTTGCGTATCCTTTTAATTAGACGACCACCACCGCCTCTCCCTCTGCCTCAATTGAAAAAAAAGGGCTAACTCTACTGATGAACATACGTTCTTCGAGAAACTCTCTAGCCGCCTCCAACTCGACGTCTCCTCCACCTTCCCCACAGTCGACCGCTGACCGTCTCATAGTTGTGCTTCCATTTTCCTGTTCCGATGAGTTCGACGATATCAAATCGTTGATTTAGCACTAGACGTGTGTAGAAGGTACTGTTTGGAAGCTTAGGATCCCGAGATTCTCATCCTCAGCAGCTTCACCATCACAAGAGTTTCCCGCCATCTGCTAGTAAAGTGTTTACACCTGCTGCATCACCGCCTGATTTTGCCAAAACATGATCTTGACAACAGTGTCCTCCACCGTTTCCCTACATCTCCTCCCAATTACATCCAAAAGGTCACACTGATGTCGTTAACGAACTACTATCAAAGAATCCGACCAACCCACAATTGGACCGACCAACTCATATCAGTCATGGGGTTAGTTTATCTCTCTGTTGGGTTAGTACACTACCAATTGCCTCCCTCTACACAAGGTACTTCCCTCCTTTGCTTCTCCGTCACACAATCGGTTTCATTTTGGTACTTTTCGAATTTTCTTCTGATTAGACGATGGCCATGACTCGAATTTTTGACTGCTTGAGAGTTCAATTTTAGACTATTTGAGAATTCAACTTTCGATTTTAATTATCTAAGCCCTAATTTATTCTGTATATCCTTCCATTTATCAATTGGGTTTTTGATTCGAATTATGTTCTTACTGATCTCGGAATTGTTTTGACAATGGTTTTTTTAGCTAGAACGAAAGGAAGTTGATATCAAAAGGAATGCTGCTCTCTCAACTGCTAAGTATGCAGAATCCTGCCATGAGTTAGAATTGCAGGGAATCAATGTGAAGCTGGAACTACTAGAAACTGCAACAACTTCATTGCCCAACACATTTAGCAAAATGCTTCAAGTTTTGAAGTGTGATTCCGTTTCACAAGCAATTGAATTCTATTCCAATTTTCTTAAAGATGCTCACACAGAAAAGGATGTAAGTTCATATCAAATTTCATTCATTTTTTGGTTTATACTTTATAACATTTAACAAAAAGTTAATTGTTTCATTGACAGAAAGATCCAGAGACTGTATTGCCAAATCTAAGGGACATCATTGACAACCCTCCGCCTCTTGAAGTTTCTGCAGCTTCTGAAGTGTTGGCTTATGTTAATGTTGAAAGAAGTTCTAACAATGAGATAAGTTTTGAAGGTGATGTTGCAGGTGATAGTATTGATTGGGATATTATTTTGGATAGCTCATAGAGTGGTTGGGATATTAGGACTATGGAGGATTCGAGTCATGGATTTTTATGCCTATGAAGTTGTTGATGCCAGTGAGATTCCGGAAAGTTCTTTAAAAGATGGAATGGAATCTGATGAGACTAATAAAGAAAAAATGGAATCAAAAATCTCTTGGGATATTGGTGTTGAGAATCTTGAAGATGAATCAACTCAAAATAGTGCCTTGATAGATGTAATGCCATCAGGGATGAATGTTTTAATGAAAGTCAAGGAATCAAAGTTAGGAGTCGGCTTCTGGAGATAGAGTACATGAGTAGGATTGTTGATGATCTGTTTGAGGTATTATATTAAATTGCTTTTTTCTTTATATTTTCCACATTAAGTGTTGAGTAAATTACATTTTTGGTGTCAGATTAAAGCGTTTTTGAATCAAAGAATCATGGAATTAACAAATACAGAGACATCGTCATTACAACATCAAGTTCAAGCAGTAGCTCCATTTGTGTTACAGATGTACGCTTCTGATGTCATCCAGTCAATGTTATCAGATGTCTCTTCAGCCATTTCTTTTCTCACAAATAAGAAAACAAGGGACCTCATTATGATTCTCAACTCGAAAAGGTTCGTACTTTACATAAATTTTATTTAAAAGTATACATAGTTTTGAGTTTTGACCATTGGTCAATTTTCAAATTTCTTGAAAGATTAGTCAGTACGCTTGAAGAAAAAAAGCATCATGAAGCGAAATTGAAAGAGGGGTTAAACGATTTAGCTATCAAACGCACGAAACTTCAAAATTCATTGACCTCAGTAAGTCCATGAGTGTTTCTTCATAATTGGATTAAGACTTTAGGTTAGTTTTATATTCAATAGAAAGAAGAAATTATTTATTTATTTATTTTTTGAAATTTTATGAATATGGCATTTGTTTTATGTAGGTATCATATTTGGAACTTGATGAGGCTTTTGTATGAACCTACAATTAAATAAGTGGCCACATCTTAAGCCCTTCCAAGATTGTATCGGACCTTAAGAGCAGACTAACCAAAGTAGATTGTTATT
Organism: Lactuca sativa; assembly: GCF_002870075.4. Lineage (NCBI taxonomy): Eukaryota > Viridiplantae > Streptophyta > Magnoliopsida > Asterales > Asteraceae > Lactuca > Lactuca sativa. The sequence goes on from NC_056623.2 coordinate 169,551,096, forward strand.
TGTTGCATTTTTCATATTTAAATAGCATAGTCCATACAATGTAACTCAATAAATTTTTTCTGTTTTTTTTTTTCAATTTTTTGGCCTTTCCAACCCCACAAAGCGGGATTCTTCCCTAGTTCTATCTAAAGCGTGGCAGTATCATAATTTTCATATAACTTAGATCAAATGTGTTTTTTTAAACTAACTTGATTTTTGTGTATTTAATTATATATGTTATGTAGTGCATATAAATAAACTATATATTTTTTTAATTTTTTACTTTATGTACTGCCATCATCAAATAAGAGTTGATCATGGCCATCTTTCTTTCTTTTTTTATTTCATTTTTAAGGGTTTTTGTTAATTTTTTTTTTCTAGTTTTGCCTTATCAAATTTATTGAATTCTTTGGTTATGTTCTCACATTTAGATTGACACGACAAGTATTTGATGGATTGTCTGACTCAACCACCATTGTAAATAAAAGGTATTATGATCATATTTTATTACCTTAATTATTCTAGCATAATTACAACCCACACTGCTATTTTAAATTGTTGTATGCATTCCGCCAAAATTTAAAATCTACTCTAAAAAATAAAAATCTTTTTGTCACATGTCACACTCTCATTGATTTGGCCACATGTTATTTTGTGGTTATTTTCAATTGAATTTTTTCCACATGACATTTTGTGATTTTTTTCATTTTATCAAAATCCACATAATATTTAAATGTAATAATTATAATAAATGTAATAATAAATGCATATCAATTTCATTAATTGACTTTCCTTATAATTTTAAAATTTGTAAATTAAAACCACATTAGTTTCCTTTGTTTATTTATCAAAATTAAATGTTTAAATTTAAAAAAGGAAAAAAACACATTAATTTTAATAATTCAATATTTTTTTTAATTTTCTTATAAATTCATATATATTCTGTCAAAATTAAATGGTAATTGCATTCTAGATTTAATGATTGTTTTAGAATCTTTTTTTTCCCTTTTTTTTGTAATAGATGTTTCTCTTAGATTGTCTTTTTTTTTTTTTTTTTTTTTTTTTTTTTTGTAATAAATGTTTCTCTCTAAATACCACTTATTTTAACAGAATATAATTTCATGACAGTTATTCTTATAAAATATTATGATAAAGGCCACGACAGAATGACTTGAAAAATAGTTTGAAGACTTGATATGAATGACTTGAAAAATGAATCAAAGATTAATCACACTCACAGTTTAAAAAAGTTATTTTTTTAAGAATTACACTTGTTATTATTGATGATTGTTATTATTTACGGATGTTTTTTTTTGTATCACAATCATATAATGTAATTGTTTGATATATTATTTGTTTTTTTTACATTGGTTTCTTGAATATTGTTAATAATAGATGATTATTCTTTAAGAATGCTCTTATTTTTCAACTCATACTACAAAATTTTGATATTTTCAATATGTTCATTCAAAAAGAATATTCAATAAGAATACATATTTTGTCATAATATGCAATCTATCAGAATTTATATTCTGCCAAAATATGCATTCTGACAGAATTAAAAATGAAATAATTTAAAAAAATCAGAATTCAAAGTTAAAATAATAAAAAAATCCATTAAAATACAAAAATTCTTTTCTTAAATTTGTGTTTCTTAATTTGAAAGTAATGGCAATATACAATTTTACCCTTTTTTAATTAAATGGTATTATTCGATTTTTTTTAATTTAATAATATAGATATATAACCTAATCTATTCCTAACCTAATCTACTCCTAATCTACTCAGAATTCAAAGTAATAGATGTTTCTCTTAGATTGTCTTTTTTTTTTTTTTTTTTTTGTAATAAATGTTTCTCTCTAAATATCACTTATTTTAACAGAATGTGATTTCGTGGCAGTTATTCTTTTAAAATATTATGATAAAGGCCACGGCGGAATGGCTTGAAAAATAGTTTGAAGACCTAATAGGAATGACTTAAAAAATGAATCAAAGATTAATCACACTCACAGTTTAAAAAAGTTATTTTTTTTAAGAACTACAATTGTTATTATTTCAGATTGTTATTATTTACAGATGTTTTTTTTTTGTATCACAGTCATATAATGTAATTGTTTGATATATTAATTGTTTTTTTTACATTAGTTTCTTGAATATTGTTAACAATAGATGATTATTCTTTAAGAATGTTCTTATTTTTCAACTCATAGTACAAAATATTGATATTTTCAATATGTTCATTCAATAAGAATACGTATTTTGTCATAATATGCAATCTATCAGAATTTATACTCTGCCAAAATATGCATTCCGACAGAACTAAAAATGAATTAGTTAAAAAAATCAGAATTCAAGGTTAAAATAATTAAAAAATCCATTAAAATACGAAAATTCTTTTCTTAAATTTGTGTTTCCTAATTTAAAAGTAATGGAAATATACAATTTCACCCTTTTTTAATTAAATTGTATTATTCAATTTTTTTTAAAATTAAATAATATAGATAAAAGATTTTTATTAAAATAACTAAAATGATTGGTCAACAATCATTCTTACATCCACACAATAATTACTTAGTAACTTAACCATATATATATATATATATATATATATATATATATATATATATATATATATATATATATATAGTGAGAAATGAGGACGCAATCCTAACAACTAATTTTGGAATAAAAAAAATTAAAATGCAAAATAATTGAATATTTTTGAATAACAATTTAATATTATTTTCGTCACCTATAGTTTCCAAAAAATTAAAAATATTACATTTTTTTTGAAATATTTATGAAATATTTTGATAGAATGTTCTAGTATAAAAATTACAATAAAATTTTTAGAATATTCACATATTCTACTATAATGTTAGACTATAAGTGTTCAAATAATTCTAATAGAATATTAGAATACTCTACAAACACTAACAATTTTAATAGAATATTATAGTATTTGAGTATTTATAGTGTAATATTCTATTAATATATATATATATATATATATATATATATATATATATATATATATATATATATTAAACAGCAAACTAATCTACTCCTAACTACCGCTTACCTATGTCTCAGATGAGATCTATTAGAATCTACTCTAATAAATGAAAATCTTTTTGCCACATGTCATACTTTTATTAATTTGGACACATGTTATTTTGTGGTTATTTTCAATTAAATTTTTTCCACATGACATTTGTGATTTTTTTTCATTTTATCAAAATCCACATAATATTTAAATGTAATAATTTTAAAAAATGTAATAATAAATGCATATCAATTTCACTAATGACTTTCCTTTTAATTTTAAAATGTGTAAATTAAAACCACATTAATTTCCTTTGTTTATTTAAATAAATTATTTGTTTAAATTTAAAAAAGAAAAAAACACATTATTTTTAATAATTCAATATTTTTTTTAATTTTATTATAAATTCATATATATTATGTCAGAATTAAATGGTAATTGCATTTTAGATTTAACGATTGTTTTAGATTTTTTTTGCCTTTTTTTAGTAATAGATGTTTCTCTCAGGTAGTATTTTTTTTTTGTAATAAATGTTTCTCTCTAAATATCACTTATTTTAACAGAATCTGATTTCATGACAGTTATTCTTATAAAATATTATGATAAAGGTCAGGGCGGAATGGCTTGAAAAATAGTTTGAAGACCTAATAGGAATGACTTGAAAAATGAATCAAAGATTAATCACACTCACAGTTTAAAAAAGTTATTTTTTTTAAGAATTTCACTTGTTATTATATCAGATTGTTATTATTTACGGATTTTTTTTTTGTATCACAATCATATAATGTAATTGTTTGATATATTATTTGTTTTTTTACATTAGTTTCTTGAATATTGTTCTTAATAGTTGATTATTCTTTAAGAATGTTCTTATTTTTCAACTCATACTACAAAAATTTGATATCTTCAATATGTTCATTCAATAAGAATATTTAATAATAATACGTATTTTGTCATAATATGCAATCTATCATAATTTATATTCTGCCAAAATTTGCATTCTGATAGAATTAAAAATGAATTAATTTAAAAAATCAGAATTCAAAGTTAAAATAATAAAAAAATCCCTTAAAATACGAAAATTCATTTCTTAAATTTGTGTTTCCTAATTTGAAAGTAATGGAAATATACAATTTTACCCTTTTTTAATTAAATGGTATTATTCGAATTTTTTAATTTATTAATATAGATAAATAACTATATTAAAATAACTAAAATGATTGGTTAACAATCATTCATACATCCACACAATAATTACTTAGAACACAATAACCTAACCCTAACTATATATATATATATATATATATATATATATATATATATATATATATATATATATATATATATATATATATATATATATATATTATATATATTGTGAGACATGGGGACGCAATCCTAGCAACTCATTTTGGAAATAAAAAAAAATTAAATTTCAAAATAATTGAATATTTTGAATAACAATTTAATATTATTTTTGTCACCTATAGTTTCCAAAAAATTAAAAATATTACATTTTTTTTGAAATATTTATGAAATATTTTAATAGAATGTTCTACTATAAAAATTACAACAAAGTTTTTAGAATATTCACATATTCTACTATAATGTTATACTATAAATATTCAAACAATTCTAATAGAATATTAGAATACTCTACAAATTCTAACAATTTTAATAGAATATTATAATATTTGAGTATTTACCGTGTAATATTCTATCAAAAAAAATATATATATATATATTTTTTTTAAACAGCAAACTAATCTACTTCAAACTACCACTTACCTTTGTCTCAGATGAAATCTATTAAATCTACTCTAATAAATGAAAATCTTTTTGTCACATTTCACACTTTTATTAATTTGGCCACATGTTATTTGGTGGTTATTTTCAATTAAATTTTTTTCCACATGACATTTTGTGATTTTTTCATTTTATCAAAATCCACATAATATTTAAATGTAATAATAAATACATATAAATTTCATTAATTGACTTTCATTTCAATTTTAAAATTTGTAAATTAAAACCACATTAGTTTCCTTTGTTTATTTATCAAAATTATTTGTTTAAATTTAAAAAAGAAAAAAAACACATTAATTTTAATAATTAAATATGTTTTTTTTTAATTTTCTTATAAATTCATATATATTATGTCAGAATTAAATGGTAATTGCATTTTAGATTTAATGATTGTTTTAGAATCTTTTTTTGCCTTTTTTTATAATAGATGTTTCTCATAGATTGTCTTTCTTTTATGTAATAAATGTTTATATCTAAATATCACTTATTTTAACAGAATATGATTTCATGACAGTTATTCTTATAAAATATTATGATAAAGGCCATGGCGGAATGGCTTGAAAAATAGTTTGAAGACCTGATAGGAATGACTTGAAAAATGAATCAAAGATTAATCACACTCACGGTTTAAAAAAAGTTATTTTTTTAAGAATTACACTTGTTATTATTTCAGATAGTTATTATTTACAGATGTTTTTTTTGTATCACAATCATATAATGTAATTGTTTGATATATTATTTGTTTTTTTTTTGTTACATTAGTTTCATGAATATTGTTAATAATAGAAGATTATTCTTTAAGAATGTTCTTATTTTTCAACTCATACTACAAAATTTTAATATTTTCAATATGTTCATTCAATAAGAATATTCAATAAGAATACATATTTTGTCGTAATATGCAATATATTAGAATTTATATTCTGTCAAAATTCATTTTGACAGAATTAAAAATGAATTAATTTAAAAAATTAGAATTCAAGGTTAAAATAATAAAAAGAATTCATTAAAATACGAAAATTCTTTTCTTAAATTTGTGTTTGCTAATTTGAAAGTATTGGAAATATACAATTTTACTCTTTTTTAATTAACTGTTATTATTCGATTTTTTTTTAAATTTAATAATATAGATATATAACCTTGGAAGTATACCCTCTGTAATCATAGGTATATCAATAAGGATTTTTTTAGTTTTTCACACAAGGTTATCTATGAATCCTAAAATACCCCTATGGTATTTTAATTTCTTGTTTAATTCTTAACTTCTGAATATGATTATGGAATTAATGTGAGTGTTTTAGTATTCCAAAATACTCCCATAGTATTTTAAACTTTATGTTTGGCTCTAGCATTCCTAGTTGGTAAGTTTCAGATTCGTTGCAACACCACCATCACTCCCAAGCACATGTTGGTCGCATCTCGAATAAATGTAGTTGATCAGGTTACATTTATTCCAGCTTACGATTACATAACTGCCCAGGTTTGACGGTAATGCTCAACATCCGAAGACTTTTATTCTTGTTCTTCTTGTGATACTTTGTTCCGGTGTTTATGTTCAGGATGTTCTCATACTTTTGTAAAATATGGTTATATTTTAAAGTATAATTCTTGGTCAGAGTGTTTTATCCCTATGTATTTATAGGCTGTATATCTTTTATGAATTGATATACTGAGCTCACTATAAACAATGCTCTGATACCAATCTGTCACACCCCAAAACCGGAACGGCAGAAACGTTCTGGGGTGGATGACGTCATGTCAAGTATCACAACATATGCAGTATAGTAATCAAAGTACAACAACCATTGCATTAATAATAATAATTTTACATAGTTTACATTTCATAGCAACATCAATGTAATACAAGGAATAATGTAGACGCAGCTCGATAGTAGGTTGTCTTCACAAAAGCTCCCAGCATGTACCTGTCTATCACTGACCTGAGAATACAAGTTATTTTTAAAGCGAGTATCAACATTTTATAACGCTGGTGAGTCCATAAGTATTTAGTGTCATTTGTATAATTACACATTTTTGTTCAAAATAACTTTATGAAAGATAGTAGTTTAGAATCTACAGTGTATTAGCATCCTTTCCAGAAAATCCCATATTTTCTAAATAAAAGCAGTCTCCTAGCAAGACCCAACAGACTTATGTTTTAAGGAGTAATTTTCCCCAAAATACCATCATTACCAAAATACGGTATGACTTTAAAGAAAATGTGAGAATATCACTAGTAAAAATACTAGGGGAAAAATAACATATGCCTCAGCAGTAATACTGCTGACTAAGGCAAAAGAAATCATAGACTCCAGGAAGGTATCGAATGAACAATACGCCTGGCTCAGTCTGAAACAAAGAAACACAGACCCCAGAGGGTATCAAATGAACGATACGGCTAGCAAGGTCTAAAACAAAGAAACACAGACCCCAGACAGTATCAAATGAACGATACAGCTAGCAAGGTCTAAAACAAGGAAACATACACCCCAGACAGTATCAAGTGAACGATACAGCTAGCAACGTCTAAAACAAGTAGTAATCCTAAGTGGGTTGTTTCAAAAATACCGTGTTAATTATCGTTACCTTAAGGCCATGAATTATAAGGTAAACATCGAGATACTCGTAACCATACTGATAGACAATAGAGTACTTGACGCCCTGCAAGCATCAGAAAGAATGTGACATTTGTCACCCCTTGGCTTGGTAGGCTGGGGACTGTAGCTAGCAGTCAGGGTGTGGGAGTGTCGGTCCCATATAGATCTATACACACAATGCCCGCTCTCCCTCCAGGAGACTCTGGTTACCAACTTGACAACGGAGAAATCTGTGTCCTGAAGATGCATCTCGTATTATGAATTCTATTAGAAGTATTGGAATAATGATGTAGACTCATGAATGAACTGAATCCTGAGTGAGTCTTCGTACTAGAGAGATAGAGATAGAGATAAAGATAGATAGGGAGAGAGGTAGAATCTCCTAACTATTCCTATAATAGTTACTAATGTTTCAGGAATATGAATAATGAATGGAAGGATGCCCTTGCTACCCAAGGGAAATGAACTGGTCGATGGAAACCTTTATGTCTACACATGTATACATAATATATAACTAATATTTAAACGACCTTCAGACGGATAACCGATACCCACCAGACCACATCCCAACGAGGAAAAAGAAATAAGGCGAACTAGCCATTCTAAGTCCTTTAAACATTATTTATATAACTATACAAATATAGGCATGCATTTAACGAAATAAAAGCATAGAAGAAAAATCTTGGTAAAACCTTTGGAAAATCTTTACAAATAAGAATTTACAACTTGATGTCATTTTATAAAACAAGATTTGAAAACGATTTGATAAAATAGTTTAAGTGAAGAAAACCTTTGGAAAACCTTTAACAAGAAATTGCGACTTGATGTCATTCTATAAATCAAACTTTGAAAACCTTTGGAGAACCTTTGAAAAACCTTCGGAAAACCTTTTGATTACTTATGATAATCTAAATGAGAAATTCATAATTTAACAAGAGTTGAAAGCGAGATTGGAAAACCTTTTATTAGATGAAGCAGTTTAACATGTAAAAATCCATTTGCTATACAGTTATTAATCACATGTGATTTATCTAATAACTGTATAGTTCAACTTGTATTCCCCCCTATAAAAGTAGTTAAAATTAGTTAAAAGGTTATTTCAGGGGTATGAACTCACCTGACGTGGGCGATCCGGATGAATGGACGGTATAGGACGCTAGGTGTCAAGTGAGGACTTGAACACACACTCGGATCCTATTTAACATGTAATGATACATTTAAGTATCTAATTAGTCATTTAATAACTAATTAAGCAAGTAAGGATGTCCAACTACATGAAAACACTTTGCTACAAGTGCTAGGAGTACTAAGGGTTGCGTATAAGGAGAGTATGGACTCACATTGGAGTTTACTCCTCAAATGGTAATACCTAGGGGTGTTTACGGTTTTGGAACCATGTCCCCCATGAGTTTACGGTCGTAAAATCAGGGGAATGGTGTATTTGTGTCCTTTAAGGCTTCATGCTTCACAAGGAAAGGTCCTAGGATTGATTCAAGGGCTATGGAAGTGATTGGGGCTCAAAATGGACACTTTATGGAGTTTACGGTCCTTGGACCACTCCCTTGGGAGTTTACGGCCATAAACACATGAGTTTACATTCGTAAACTCATGTTAGTCCATTTCTTTTGTGCCTTTTGAGGTTCTAGGTCATGCATGCAAGGTTCTAGTCATTTATATGAGCATAGGATGGTGTTAAGGGCATTTAAACACCTTGCAAATGTGTTTACGGTTTTGGGAGGTGTTCTAAAACTGTAAACTCATGTTTGTCCCTTCATTACATGTTCTTGGGGTCCCTAGTTCATGCAAGTAAGGTTCTACTTCATTACACAACCATTTGAAGGCATTAGGGGCATCTAAACACCTCTTGGAGATGTTTATGGTTTTGGGATGAACTCCCCAAACCGTAAACTCATATGAACATGGGGAAAATGATGATTTTCGAATGCTAAACTAATCTAGGAAGGGATCTATTCTAGTTGTCAAGGCTTAGAACGAACCAAGGCACACTTTGGCACCCATTTAAGGGCTTACGGTCCAAGAATGTTCTTGGACCGTAAACACCTTGTTCTTGGTGTTCTTGGATGATTTCAAGTGTAAACAAGTTTCTATTAAGCACACAAGAAGCTAGGGTAAGTGCACTTACGTTCTAGGAGCATGGATGATCATTTTTGGCGGATTTGACGGGATGAACTTATGATAGTTGAGAGGATTTCTTGAGTGTTTTTGAGGTGGGAGTTGGGAAAATGAGAGAAAATGACTAAGTGTCATATTTATACTCTCAGGGTTCGCGGTCAAAAACTCCGAGTTTTTGTCCGTAAATTCCAAATTTTGGAGTTCCGCGACTTACGCTAAACATAGCAACTCTAAATTTTACCTCCTTATTTTTGGTTCGCTTGACGAATATTATTTAAAATATTCCAACGGGCTTAAATCCGGCCAAAAATATTTTGGGATAAATTTGGCTAATTTTTGACATGCTTAATTACGGTGTTAAAACGAACGAAAATTTCGGGTTGTCACATCATCCCCCCGTTAGAGGGAATTTCGTCCAGAAATTAGAGTTTAGGCATGAACAATCGAGTAAAGAGATTAGGGTACTTCCTATTCGGCTGGTCCTCGCGCTCCCAAGTGAACTCAGGTGTTCGCTTGGCGATCTAGCGACCCTTCACTAACAAAATATGGGTTCGGTTCGTGATTCCTACAGGTTCATCTACGAAGTTAGGGTTCCCTATGATATCTATCAAGACAAGTGGGATTTTGAGAGTTACGTCGGGCAAGCACTTTTTCAAGTCTAGAACGTGGATTGATTCGGGGTGAAACTTATGGAATTCCGAAAGTAGTCGTGGTCTGACAAGGGTTGGACCAATTCTGATAAAGAATCTCAGGTGGTCCTAAGCTCTCGGAAAGATAGAGCTTTTTAGTACTTAGAACATAATGTACTTCTATGGTGAGATCATCACTGGCGTGATCGCCATTTTGAAGTTCCAAACGTTCTCTCATACCGGGGGTGCAGTTCTTCGGGTTGGTTCTTAGAAGGCTCGGGTTATCCTCGGATTCACATTTCCTATTGGTTGGATTTTGGAGGTTTTCTGGATCATCGGATGTATTGGCTACACACTGGCATGTATTGGTTTCGTGGCATTTATCTCGACCTAGTGCAAAATGGACCCGCATTTCTGATTCTTGAGGTGTTTCTATCGGAAACTCTCAAAGTCAGTGAGATAGGGTTTTACCATATCATGTTTAGAGGGTTTTAGATTTTCCTTACTGTCTGACGGATGCTTTCACAATATGATTCCTACTAGAAAGAATCATGCTCTTACTCACTCTGCTGTTTCATGGATAGCAGTCTCTAATTAGGGCTAACTTAGCCTGTTGAGATTTTCTGAAGCGTTGGACTATTTCAGGAGGTGGTTCTACTATCTCTTTCGAAATAGTATTCCTTGGAACACCTAGTAGCCCAACAAATCTCTAATACATGCCCTGCTCTCTAAGGTGTCGGTTCATTCCAGTTGCAGAAGGCGTGCGTTCTTGTATAACCCATCAACTAACACCTAGACTGGTGTCGAGTCTATAATCTCTTCGGGATCTGAGTTATAAGGCTTAGCGCAACCTACTTTCGGACTTTATTCAATTCTTGGCTACGGAGGTTATCCTATGGTTATTGGCATTCTAGTATTCACTTCGGAAAATGCAGTCTATCATCTACAGGGCGACGGTGACTTCTTCCACGTGAGGGGGCGGAGTGTCCTAAGCACTACTCGTCGGTAACGGGGTGGAAAAAGTGTCTGAGTAGTGCGAGCATCTTCTGCCACTACTCTTCCGGTGGTTCTGAGTTTCCCTGATTTAGATTAAGTCTAAAAAGTAAAGGGTTCTGTCACTCGGAGCTTCTAATTTCCTCATTCATTCTTCTTAGGGTTTAACTTATCGTAGTTTCCAGGTTTTCGGAATATCTGCTGAGATGCTTAATTTGCGGGATCAAGCGTGAATGGATGGTCGTAGTCAATGTCCTTGAATCTTACGACTTGGGTTACTTTTTCCAACTGAGGGTGTTAGCTAATATATTGGCTTAACCGGGATGACAACAAATTTCGGATTTGTGGTCATTTTAGTAGCTCAACCCGCAATGGTTCTCTTGACTCTAGCTCCTATTCTATGGGGTAGGATGAAGGATTTTATTACAGGATTCGTGGTAGAGCTCATACTCGGCTTAATCACTAATACTTGGTGTATACAAGCCGCATATAATTGAGATCGATGGGATGTTCAGTTGTGCAACCCCACCCCAAACCCACAACCCAACAAGGAACAGGGAGTAGGGAGGAAGCACACATCTTAAATATTATTGATCTAAATTATATACCACTCTAATGCATATACTCAGTAGTAGCGACTTAATCCCACGAGTTCCTTCTCCTGATTCACGAACTTGATTGTGAGGTGCTAAGGGTCTTTCTGGGGGATCTACGGAGTAGGTTTCGGGTGGTTATCGTCTTCTAGAATACCTGCAATGTCTTCTGCTTCAGGTGTTATCTGCCTAAGGAGGGGTTGGTTAACAGCGTGCGATACCCTTCTCCTGGGTATTTCGGAAAGTTTTAGATAAGAGAGAGGACGATGGATTGCATTAGGTTTTATTATTAAGTTCGAAAGATCTTTTATTTTCCGAAATGGCTATGGTGAAAGTTCTTTTTACACAACACTAGGAATTTACACATGGTTGCACTAAGTCGAACCATGATTGATAGAGGCGTCGAAGTTGGCCTACATCGACATGATATAGAATAAGGGTCGATAGGGTCATGTGCTGAACAGGCACGCAAGTTCTTGGGGTCTCGGGTTTCGTCCATGGTATCACTATCGCGGATACTTGGACCGATAGAGTTGACGCGGAACTATAGAGGATCCTGAGGTTTCGGAATAATGTACTTTTCATGAATGGATTTTCACGAGGCCTCTCTATAATTGCCTAGTATACACTAGTCATGTATAATTAAGGTGGGAAGGTCTGTTGACTGAGCGATTCCGCCCTAAATCCACAACCAAATGAGGAACAGGAAATGAGGCAACATCACTCACTTGAGGTCTATCCATCTTAATTATACATGGCTTTAACGTATATACCGAGCCATTATAGCTTTACCTGATGAAATTTTGAATTCTTACAACAGTGCTGCGACTTTCGCCTTAACGGGAGGGTAATTACATTTAGAATTAGTCTTTTAATGTTTTCGGTTAACTACTCGGGATCGGGAGAGACGTACCAACATTCTACTAGGTTCCTTGATGCTTCTCCTAGGTATTAGGGTTAGGCTCCTCCTGCGCCCTTGTCGTTTCTTTCAGTTGGGCAATCCTTCTTGATGTGTCCAATCTCACCACATAGGTGGCATATTGGACTAGTCCCAACATTGGTGGTCGATGTAATGAACTCAACCAGGGTTCTGCAGACGCGAGCGGTATGCCCCTTCATGTTGCACCTAACACAAAGGAGTTCTCGACAAGTACCATGATGATGGTAGCTACACTTGCTGCAGCGGGGAAGGTTTCCTAGGTATGGTCTTCTTGAAGTCGGGATGGAAGGGTTGACAGGGTATTGACTACCTCAGCTCGTAGCCCTTTGGAAGGCCCTTGAGTCGAGGTACTTCCCTCTTCGCTCTTGCACTTTCTTTTCAGTGGATCTGGTTGAGGTTGCTGGATGGCTGGGTATGCAGGTGTTGTGTGACAACCCAAAACTTTCCATTCTGTACAACCATCCAATACAATTGAAGTCAAATCTGTTTCTGCTAACTTTCAAACTTTTAGGATAAGTTTGAGCATTTCAGGATATACACTTAAAGATGATATCAGGAGAGAGGATGCACTAGGGTTTTGTGCAACTCTGTTTTTCCAAAGCTTCATCATATTAGAGTTCAATGCATGAATAAAATATTTTCTGCCAAAACCCCCAGGAGTATATATATATATATATATATATATATATATATATATATATATATATATATATATATATATATATATATATATATATGATTCTGAGCCATTTTGGATTCATTTGTTACATTTCCAACTAGAGAAAACCCGAATTCTCTCTCAAGGATCTTCACCCGATCACCCCAAATTGTGAGTACTTCAACCTAGAGTGTATTTAAGTGTGTTATATACCATGATAACATGAAAAATCAAGCCAAAACACCAAGGAAATGGTGTTCACGGCCCAAGATCTTCTTGGACCGTGAACACTAATTTTGAGGGCCAAAGTGTGCCCAATGTCCCTCCAAGCCTTGGAACTGAACCTAAGGACTACCATGACATGTTTAGACCTCAAAATCATTAAGAAACAAAGGCTAGAAGTGAGTTCACGGCCAAGGAAGTTCTTGGGCCGTGAACTCCATTTTTGGGTGCCAAAATGCCCTAAATGCCATTCTTAAGCCAAGAGACTAGCATAACACTTTACCTTGATGTGTCTAGGACCCAAAGCAACCAAAATACCAACACCCATAGGTGTTTACTGCCCCAAACACATGACCAAATGGTCCATGGGCCGTAAACTCAAGTTAGGGGTGTTTTGATGCCACAAACACTTCCTAAGGCTTAGGCTTGAATTTAGGATGCTTCCTTATGACCTTTAGGACCCTCATTAACATAAATGGCCATGATTTTACGGTAGTAAACTCATTTGGGCCGTGAACTCCTCAAAAACTCCAAGGAAGGTGGTATTTCTCATCCTAGGGTAGAGCTAATGTCCCTAAATCACCCCTAGCCTTCACAACTTGCACTTACACATGAGTAGCCATGAGTTTACGGCCGTAAACTCCCTTGGGCCGTGAACTCATGGTAGTAAATTCATGTGAGTGCCTTTATACCTTCCTATGTTGAATCACATGTGATTCCAACACTTGGTCAAGGTGTTTCCTAGTCCCGGAAGGTGTTTCCTTTCATATAGTTGTTATAAACACTATATTCATGTCAATATGTGTCCTTATATGTCATTTAGGACTTATTGTGTCTCGGGACTTCATTCGTGGAACTTCTCATCCATACGTGCATACCCATTTGAATCACCCACATCAGGTGAGTTCATACCCCGTAATGAATCTTTTAACTATTTTAACTGTTTTAAAGGGGGGGGGGGGGGGGGGAATACAGGTTGAACACAATGATAATTGTGTAAATGTTTATTGTTAAACATCATTCAAAATGTTACTTATGTTAATTATAAGTTGTCAAAACATTTCAAGACTCGTTTAAAGTTATGTTACTTTATAGTTATACAAAACTCCGTTTTTATAGTATAAGCATAACTTAGTAGAGAAAAGAGTCTTTCCAGTAAGAGTTCAAGTACAAGCATTAGTAAACTATTATAGGTATAGTTTAGGAGAATGCTATTCATTACTTCTAGTACAATGAAGCACACAAATAATCAATACCATAACAGAACAAACAGTGAAGAGAATCAAACAATACCAGAACAGAACATAACAAATAAGTTAGGTTGCTATAGCATGAGAGCACACAGTCAGGATCTAATTGTACCAATGAATCACTAACACATTAGTGATAGTTATATTGGGTATACATGATCATATAACTTTAATGTGAATTACACGGCTTGCATGGATTTGCTGGGGTCGCATTTGGTTCCCTCAATCTCTTTACATTGAGAGCGTTTAGTAAGGGATTCTAGCTTTCACATTATGACCGTAATAAAACAAATATGTTTTTAGGTTATTAGTACATCCGCAGGTCATTATAAACGACATTGGTGTACTTACTTCTCCCATTACTTTTATAAAGTCTCGGTAACACTTGAAAGTTGATATATTTTCTAGTCAAGATAGTTATAAACTAGGGAGAACATACTTTACATTTAACAAAGGAACAGTCGGGTTTAACTCAGAACAGAAGATGCCTTGGTAGAAGGCTACCATTAAAGGTTAGGATCATAATGCTAGCTTTATGATTCCTTAATGTATACACTATAGAATACATATATGCTAATAGATTCCGACAGCTAATAGGATGTGTGCCTTCGCTTCATTGCCTGTTCTCGTTTGATTGTGGTCTTGCACCGAGTTCCCCCAACCTATTATCTACCTGAATCTATATATATATATATATATATATATATATATATATATATATATATATATTTCTGCTTAGTATACATTAAGTCATCATAAGGGTATCAAGTATGGATCAGGTTATAGGACATAAGGTCGAAGCACAGTTTTTCTAGTACAAAACATACTTTTCAAAGTCAGTACTTTTGGTATACAAAACTAGTGATTTCCCAGATAAGGGCTTAGTCCATTTTATTAAGCCAGTATAGTTTTAGAGACTTTAGGTGAGTTAACTCTATAACACCTTAGTTTATACACCATGTTTATATATAAAACTAATATCCAATAGATAGCTAAATGTGTGTTTTCCCCTGACGTCCTGTTCTCGTTGGATTGTGGGCTTAGGGCAGATTCCCCCAATTAACTATCTACCCGATATCAGATTATATATAGCAGTATAAACAAAGCTATTATAAAAGTAATCACCGTAGTCAATATTTTACTATAAGAAAAATAGGCGAACATTTCAAAACAGAACTTACAACTTACATCATTTGTGCATATACATTTTCAACCACATTTTACAGCTTACTCACATCACCAAAATATTATGAACTCACCAGCTTAATTGCTGATCATCTCTTTCAAATAACTTGTATTCTCAGGAGACTATTAGACAGGTGCTCGTGCTGGGGATTTAGAAGATGAAGCATTTCAGCTTCAAGTCTTGTTTTGTTATTTGTTTATGACTTCTCTGTTTTGTGAACACATACATTGTAAACACTTTCTTTCTAAATGAAATGGTTGTTCATTACTTGCTTACCATATACATATCTCGTGATACTTGACATGACGTCCTCCACCCCCAAACGTTTCCGCCGTTCCGGTTTTGGGGTGTGACATGTTGGTTGCTGTTGTCCATTGCTTTGATCGAAATTCCCGACGGGGCTCTTGCTAACGTTGGCGTTGCTAGCGTTCAGGTGAGACATGACAGCTGCTACGGCTGCTGAAACTATAGCTTGAAACGTAGCTTCATCGAATAAGAGAGACGATGTTTTGCCAGCGGACTGGTTACGCTTCTTTGGAGGCATGGTTTTCCTACATGGAAAATGGAACACAAGCTGATGAGAGACGATGGTTAACCCTGGACGTATCTATTCTGGCTATATTAGGCAGAGATTTTTCCCCGCGCCTCGAATATTGGTTGTCTGAGTGTCGACCTACATCCCTATGATGCAGTCCGGGTATCAAGGTAGGAGTAAGAGTATCAGAAAGCCATAAGATGGGAGTCATTACTACTAAGTTATCCTTATACTGGAGAGATTCGCTCTCCGGCCTTGGAAAGATCTGAGGACAGTTCAGAACGAAGATCACAGAAGGAAATGCTCATGAAGACTTATGGCTAAACACTTTCAATTGAGGTTCGGAGGTCCGATATATTTGTATAAATTGCGACGGGAAAGACGATTTGCCTAACACATAGTGTGAGTAGTGTAACCACTAACTCACTAAATTGTATTATTTTATGGTTGTATTAGGGGGCGAGTACGAGGAAAAGACACTTCTCGGGTTCCATGTATTGGCTCCCTCGGTCTACCTCTTATCCCTGACTGGGACCGGCGTTGGTTTTCTTCGGGTAGTTACCTAGGGTCCTCTTCTCGTGTGGACATATTGAATTTCTACTCCGTCTTATTTCCGATTCTGACTCTGAGTATCATCACTTCATGATGGATGACTGGAAATCTCGGAAGTTCAGGCGGATTTCCCACCGGTGTCCCTAAAAGGTATATGCACTTTGTGGTTTCAATAGTCTCGTCCTAGTTCATTTATTTCCGAACTGGAAATGTTCTCAATGGACCTCTTCCGGGTCTGAATCAACTCTTCTGTCGGACGCTGAAGTGGATAAGGTTTTCTACAGGGTTTGTGCGAGAATGGAAATGTCTAGAGAATCCTAAGAGATTATTAACATTTCACTGGGTGATCCATATCGAGTCATTATACAATTACATAGGGTACACAAATTATATATAACTTAGATCCGATAGGCCTTCGAATACGTGATACTACTCTATATCCACATCCCAAAGAGAAAAAGGAAGTAGAGCGAAACCACACATTCATAGTCTATGGAATCCTTATTATATATTACCTTGGAAGTATACCCTCTGTAATCATAGGTATATCAATAAGGATCTTTTTAGTTTTTCACACAAGGTTATCTATGGATCCTAAAATACCCCTATGGTATTTTAATTTCTTGTTTGATTCTTAACTTCTGAATATGATTATGGAATTAATGTGAGTCTTTCAGATTCGTTGCAACACCACCATCACTCCCAAGCACACGTTGGTCGCAACTCGAATAAATGTAGTTGATCAGGTTACATTTATTCCAGCTTACGATTACATAACTGCCCAGGTTTGACGGTAATGCTCAACATCCGAAGACTTTTATTCTTGATCTTCTTGTGATACTTTGTTCGGGTGTTTATGTTCGGGATGTTCTCATACTTTTGTAAAATATGGTTATATTTTAAAGTATAATTCTTGGTCAGAGTGTTTTATCCTTATGTATTTATAGGCTGTATATCTTTTATGAATTGATATACTGAGCTCACTATAAACAATGCTCTGATACCAATCTGTCACACCCCAAAACCGGAACGGCGGAAACGTTCTGGGGTGGATGACGTCATGTCAAGTATCACAACATATGCAGTATAGTAATCAAAATACAACAACCATTGCATTAATAATAATAATTTTACATAGTTTACATTTCATAGCAACATCAAAGTAATACAACGAATAATGTAGACGCAGCTCGGTACTAGGCTGTCTTCACAAAAGCTCCCGGGATGTACCTGTCTATCGCTGACCTGAGAATACAAGTTATTTTGAAAGCGAGTATCAGCATTTATAATGCTGGTGAGTCCATAAGTATTTAGTGTCATTTGTATAATTACGCATTTTTGTTCAAAATAACTTTATGAAAGATAGTAGTTAGAATCTACGGTGTATTAGCGTCCTTTCCAGAAAATCCTATGTTTTCTAAATAAAAGCAGTCTCCTACCAAGACCCGACAGACTTATGTTTTAAGGAGTAATTTTCACCAAAATACCATCATTACCAAAATACGGTATGACTTTAAAGAAAATGTGAGAATATCACTAGTAAAAATACTAGGGGAAAAATAACATATGCCTCAGCAGTAATACTGCTGACTAAGGTAAAAGAAATCATAGACTCTAGGAAGGTATCGAATGAACAATACACCTGACTCAGTCTGAAACAAAGAAACACAGACCCCAGACGGTATCAAATGAACGATACGGCTAGCAAGGTCTAAAACAAAGAAACACAGACCCCACATAGTATCAAATGAACGATACAGCTAGCAAGGTCTAAAACAAGGAAACACAGACCCCAGACAGTATCAAGTGAACGATACAGCTAGCAAGGTCTAAAACAAGTGGTAATCCTAAGTGGGTTGTTTCAAAAATACCGTGTTAATTATCGTTACCTTAAGGCCATGAATTATAAGGTAAACATCGAGATACTCATAACCATACTGATAGACAATAGAGTACTTGACACCCTGCAAGCGTCAGAAAGAACGTGACATTTGTCACCCCTTGGCTTGGTAGGCCGGGGACTGTAGCTAGCAGTCAGGATGTGGGAGTGTCGGTCCCGTATAGATCTATACACACAATGCCCGCTCTCCCTCCAGGAGACTCTGGTTACCAACTTGACAACGGGGAAATCCGTGTCCTGAAGATGCATCTCGTATTATGAATTCTATTAGAAGTATTGTAATAATGATGTAGACTCACGAATGAACTGAGTCCTAAGTGAGTCTTCATACTAGAGAGAGAGAGATAGAGATAGAGATATATACGGAGAGAGGTAGAATCTCCTAACTATTCCTATAATAGTTACTATTGTTTTACGAATATGAATGATGAATGGAAGGATGCCTACTAATATTTAAACGACCTTCGGACGGATAACCGATACCCACCAGACCACATCCCAACGAGGAAAAGGAAATAGGGCGAACTAGCCTTTCTAAGTCCTTTAAACATTCTTTATATAACTATACAAATATAGGCATGCATTTAACGAAATAAAAGCATAGAAGAACAATCTTGGTAAAACCTTTGGAAAATCTTTACAAATAAGAATTTACAACTTGATGTCATTTTATAAAACAAGCTTTGAAAACGATTTGATAAAATAGTTTAAGTGAAGAAAACCTTTGGAAAACCTTTAACAAGAAATTACGACTTGATGTCATTCTATAAATCAAACTTTGAAAACCTTTGGAGAACCTTTGAAAAACCTTCGGAAAACCTTTTGATTACTTATGATAATCTAAATGAGAAATTCATACTTTAACAAGAGTTGAAAGCGAGATTGGAAAACCTTTTGTTAGACGAAGCAGTTTAACATGTAAAAATCCATTTGCTATACAGTTATTAATCACATGTGATTTATCTAATAACTGTATAGTTCAACTTGTATTCCCCCTATAAAAGCAGTTAAAATCAGTTAAAAGGTTATTTTAGGGGTATGAACTCACCTGACGTGGGCGATCCGGATGAATGGACGGTAGAGGACGCTAGGTGTCAAGGGAGGAGTTGAACACACACTCGGATCCTATTTGTAACAGCGCGGATTCCCAGGTATTATTCATTTATTTATTTTATTAATTTTTGAGGAGACTCGACGAGTTGGAGCCTAGACTCGCCGAGTATGATCGCGGATTTGGACGCGGGTTCGTGCCTGGACTCGGCGAGTCCAAGGAATGGACTCGGCGAGTCCATGCTGTTTAATGAAACCCTAATTTCCCAGCCTTGAGCCCTATTTAAAGGACCTTAAACCCCTCCATTGCGGCTACCTTCGACCTTGAGAGCACCAGTGCAGCTGAGAGTTCTTGTGAGTGAGTTAAGAGGCTATTATTCACCATTTTTGTGTGTAATTGCAAGAAAGGAATTGGAAGGCCAAACTAGAAGAGTTGGGGAGCTTGGATCTACTCCCATTTTGGCAGAAGAAGCTATTTGAGGTAACATTCAGAGCTTATTCTCGTGTTTTTCTTGATATGGTCAAATCTAGGGTTTCTTCATGCCTTGTTTGCCTTGTATTTGGAGTGTGAGAGGTCCCATGGGGATATGGTACCTAGATCTGGACCTTAGTAGGTCCAGAGAGTCCCAAATGCCATGCTTTATGCCTTTCCTTTTGAGTTGGAGACTTAGGTTGCCATTTTAGAGGTCATTTCTTCAAAAGAAGCCTTGTAGGCGTTGCATGGTAGCCAAGACTGTGACTTTACGTGATGAATGTGCTTGGGAGGGCCAGATCTATAAGTTGTTGGAGCGGATCTGACCTCAGAAGCGAGATTGAGTTGATGCATGGCATGGACTCGCCGAGTCCGAAGAACAGACTCGGCGAGTAGCATGAAGATTGTCCTTAACCACTCAGCGAGTGGTCTTGCCGAGTTAAGGGTTGACTTAGTGAGTCAGGGGGAGTTAGAGAGGGTTGACAGGTGGACTGAGTCGAGCTGGAACTCGCTGAGTTGTTCTTGAGACTCGGCGAGTTGAGTCGTGGTGGCCCCGCGATTCATGCCAGGTGGAACTTGTCAAGTCAGTGGAGTACTCGACGTGTTAAAAGAGGATCCTAGGGAGTCAGTGAACACGTATAGACTCGTCGAGTCGCTCTAGTGCACTCGCCGAGTCCGGTCAAAGTTGACCGTTGACCGTTGACCAGAGTTGACTAGTGTTGACTTGATGGGGGTAGTCAACCTTAGTTGAGAAAATGTTAATTAGAGGTATATTGTGTTATAGGAGGATTATAGCTCGGAGGATCGAGCGCGAGTGATTTCCGGGATTTGCGAGTTATCGAGATACGCGAGGTGAGTCTTCTCACTATACTTTACCTTGAGTAGGTAATTAGAGTTATGTGACAGAGTGTTTGTATGCTATATGTATGTTATGTGTTGTACTGCATTATTTCTATGTGATTTATGCTTTGCATGTTTACAGAGTTGGAACCGGAAGGTTCCCAGAGTTAGAACCAGTGGGTTTACAGAGTACGGTCTACGGACCCACAGAGTTATAGCCTCGAGTGGCTAATATGTGTTATGTGTGGTATTTTGGGGAACTCACTAAGCTTTGTGCTTACAGTGTTAGTGTTGTTTGTTTCAGGTACTAGTGATGACCGTGGGAAGGCGCCGGCTTGATCTGTACACACGCATGGGATTTTTATGATATGTGATCTTTGGATTTTGTATGATATGGATTGGAGTTTTAAACTTGACGTTTTATGAAAATTAAATGAAGATGTTTTTATATTATGCAAAAAATTATTTTGAAATTCACGGTGTTACACTATTTAACATGTAATGATACATTTAAGTATCTAATTAGTCATTTAATAACTAATTAAGCAAGTAAGGATGTCCAACTACATGAAAACACTTTGCTACAAGTGCTAGGAGTACTAAGGGTTGCAGATAAGGAGAGTATGGACTCACATTGGAGTTTACTCCTCAAATGGTAATACCTAGGGGTGTTTACAGTTTTGGAACCATGTCCCCCATGAGTTTACGGTCATAAACTCTGGGGATTGGTGTATTTGTGTGCTTTAAGGCTTCATGCTTCACAAGGAAAGGTCCTAGGGTTGATTCAAGGGCTATGGAAGTGATTGGGGCTCAAAATGGACACTTTATGGAGTTTATGGTCCTTCGACCACTCCATTGGGAGTTTACGGTCGTAAACTCATGTTGGTCCATTTCTTTTGTGCCTTTTGAGGATCTAGGTCATGCATGCAAGGTTCTAGTCATTTATATGAGCATAGGATGGTGTTAAGGGCATTTAAACACCTTGCAAATGTGTTTACGGTTTTGGGAGGTGTTCTAAAACTGTAAAATCATGTTTGTCCCTTCATTACATGTTCTTGGGGTCCCTAGTTCATGCAAGTAAGGTTCTACTTCATTACACAACCATTTGAAGGCATTAGGGGCATCTAAACACCTCTTGGAGGTGTTTACGGTTTTGGGATGAACTCCCCAAACCGTAAACTCATATGAACATGGGGAAAATGATAATTTTCGAATGCTAAACTCATCTAGGAAGGGATCTATGCTAGTTGTCAAGGCTTAGAACGAACCAAGGCAGACTTTGGCACCCATTTAAGGGTTTACGGTCCAAGAATGTTCTTGGACCGTATACACCTTGTTCTTGGTGTTCTTGGATGATTTCAAGTGTAAACAAGTTTCTATTAAGCACACAAGAAGCTAGGGAAGTGCACTTACATTCTAGGAGCTTGGATGAACGTTTTTGGCGGATTTGACGGGATGAACTTATGATAGTTGAGAGGATTTCTTGAGTGTTTTTGAGGTGGGAGTTGGAAAAATGAGAGAAAATGACTAAGTGTCATATTTATACTCTCGGGGTTCGCGGTCAAAAAATCCGAGTTTTTGTCCGTAAATTCCAAATTTTGGAGTTCCGCGACTTACGCTAAACACGACAACTCTAAATTTTACCTCCTTATTTTTGGTTCGCTTGACGAATATTATTTAAACTATTCCAACGTGCTTAAATCCGATCAAAAATATTTTGGGATAAATTTGGCTAATTTTTGACGTGCTTAATTACGGCGTTAAAACGAACGGAAATTTTGGGTTGTCACACATATATTAAAAAAAAAGTAATTTTTTTAAATAATTTTATACAAATAAAATGATGAAAATAATAAATTAAAAAAAAATTCGGATTTTTCCTTTATTTTGCCTTTTAGATTTATTTTTTTACTTTTTAATCTCAAAGATAAGTTATTAGGATTGAATCCTCATGTTTCATAAAATTTACATGGTTTCAAAATAACATATATATATATATATATATATATATATATATATATATATATATATATATATATATATATATATACATGCAATATTATAATAGAATATTACACTGTAAATATTTAAATCGAATGTTTAGAATTTTAGAATATTCTAATATTTTACTAAAATTGTAACATATGTTAAAATATTCTAATATTCTACTAGAATTGTTAAAATGTTAGAATATTCTAATATTCTATTAGAATTATTTGAATATTTATAATTTATTATTTTACTAGAATCTCTAATATTCTAAAATTTTGATTTCAATATTTAAAATACTATGTTCTATTAGAATACTTCACATATATTTAAAAAAATATCATTTTTTTGGATAATCAATATAACAAAAATAATATTTCAAAAACATTTTTTCAAAAATTTTCATTTATTTTGCATTATTTTTTTACCTCTAAAGAATTGTTTAGAATTCTATTAACTTTTGTGTTAAAATAGTTTGAAAGTTTTTACCATGCGGGTACTCGAAACTTTAGGAACTGGTGTAATCGGTTCCGTTTCCATCATTCTAGGAACCACTGGTTTCGGTTCAATTAAAATTGGTCGGGTACCCGTCTATGCTCATCCCTAATAATAAGCCTTAAAAATAACTTTTTGATAGAAGCTTATTTATGATAAAATAATATAAACCAAAGTTATAATATATGTGACAAGGATTCCACAAATATAAAAAACACTAAAATCCGACTTCGTATGAAGAAGTTATTCTTCTTTGAGGTTTCACGATAAAACTGGCACGGATCTACTTACCGAAGAAAGTGAATTTTTGATAAATTACTTTTTTAACCTAAGTGAACTAAAAGAAAGTCGTGAGAGGAAGTTTTGATTTTTTGAAGTTTCAACGCAACAATGTAGGCAAAGAAATAGAAATTCAAATCGATTGATTGTTAGCCAAAACAATTTAAACAAGAATTGAAGATCTTGTGAATATGAACCCATCGATATAAGTAGAGTCGAGAACAGGTTTCGTATGAAGAAGTTATGAATTTCGCATAGACTTTTACAATCCAAACTGGTCTAAATATGAATTTTCGTCAAATCAAGAATTAGATGTAGAACTCGTCGAGAGGATTCTAAGGATGTAAAGAACATTGAAAATGGACCTCGTATGTGAAAGTTATGACCGTCTGAAGATCAACGAGAAAATACATGTGTTGATGATGTGGCAGCACCAGAGTGTGCCACGTGGCAAGTCGACCGCCCACTCCTCCAAGAGATAAGTGACATGGCAAGATATGAATGTCACACGTGGCTCCACAAGAGTGTGACATGTTTCCCTTTCTAGAAGAAGGGTATGTGGACAGATCACGGTGTGACATGTGGCGAATAGG
The DNA here is from genome assembly GCF_002870075.4 of Lactuca sativa. NCBI lineage: Eukaryota > Viridiplantae > Streptophyta > Magnoliopsida > Asterales > Asteraceae > Lactuca > Lactuca sativa. The sequence goes on from NC_056623.2 coordinate 169,575,833, forward strand.
GGATGGAGTCAGCAAAGCTGATGGGTGCGGCGCGCCTTCCCTACACTATAAATACCCCCTTCAAGTTTACTTCATTCTCACATCGGCTTGGAAAGAGAACTAAACATTTGTTATAAGGGGTGTTGATACCTTCCTTATCACAACATATTTTAAAGTTGTGAAGGTATCATATCTGATAAGAACTCTGCAGTTAAGCGTGCTTGGGTGAGTGCAATTCTAGGATGGTGACCCCTTGAGAAGTTTTCGTGTCGAGAGCCCAAAGCGGACAATATTCTTATACGTGCCAATGGATGATGTTACAACTATATTCCGCACATCAAATTTTTTGGCACCCTTGTTGTGGAATAGTTTTCCATCAGTAAGAAAAATCATAAAAATCAAACTAATTGAATATGTAAAGAAAATCACGTTGCGACCGAAAAATCTCGTCGAGACTTCTTGCTAAAAACAAAATAATATTCTGAGAGTATATAAAGATGTGGTAATGCTCTAGGTATTACCCATAACCTTACAAGGAATGGAAAAAAGATGGTCAAATTGTTTAACATGGGAACTATGAATACCTGGCAATTATTAAAGGTTGAATTTGTAAAGAAATACAGTCCGTTAGATAGAATAGAAAAACTGTAATATCCATAAAATTCAAAAAAATTTAAAACTTTTCAAACAATCCAAAACCATTATTTGTTACAAAATGTTTTCAAATAAATTCATATCAAAGTTTTCCTAGAAATCAAAATCACAAAACATGAGGAAGTGTACGGTCACGCCTTCGCCTTCCCGCGATCATCAGAAGTACCTGAAACAATAATCGATAAATGTAAGCTTGAAGGCTTAGTGAATTACCCCCAAAATACCAACGCCATACATATATAACTATATTATAACAAACAAACAACATGCATAATGAGCCATCAGCCTGACTGGACCGCCTTGCAGGCCTTCCGTCTATCTGGATCGCTCTCCGAGCCTTTGGCACATTTGGACCACCTCTTAGGGCCTTCACCCTATCCGGACCGGTCGTTGGGCCTTCGGCCTGACTAATATGCCCTCTCGGGTCTGCAGTCTATCCGGTTTGCCTAGGGAATGTTGGCCTTCAGCACAAAGCAGGTCCGCCTCAAACCAACCCCAATCAAACAATAATGTGCATATAAATATCATACGCTAGCATGTATATAACAGTCAAACCGATCTAACAGATCGCTAATCATAACACCATCCTAACTACCAGGATGCAGATCTAACAGATCAATAACCATAGTATCATCCTTTCTACCAGGATGCAGAACTAACATATCACTAATCCTATCAAACAGTATGCATACTGAGCTATCAGCCTGACTGGACCGCCTCACAGGGCCTACAACCTATCTGGACCGCTCCCGAGCCTTCGACACGACTGGACCACCTCGCATGGCCTTCAACCTATCCGGACCGCTCGCCGGGCCTTCGACCTGACTGGTCCGCCTTGCAGGGTCTTCAGTCTATCCGGTCCACCCAGGGTATGTTGGCCTTCAGCACAAAGCAGGACCGCCTCAACCCAAACATACACATACATATGTCGATATACTCATAACACATAATCAATAGAAAAAATAAGCACATATCATAACAACATAAAAACATACAATAACCAGGATAACAATCCAAAGGACCGACCTTGGTGATGGGTTTTAGCCATAAGAACTTTCCTATGTGCGCATGCAAAACCCTAATGCTTGGATCTAGGCTTTCTAATTAAACATGCTTTGAATCCAAGACTTCTAACAACTAATTGGGTATAAAACAATACAAAATCAGATCTAGAAGTATACCTTTGAAACTCTTGTTTGATCTTGTTGTCTTGGAGCTCTAGAGTCACAATTGTCACTCCTCTAATGGCTTACAAACACCAATAAGCAAAGAAGATGATTTGATAGAGAGAGGAGAGGGAAGATTCGGCCAGGGTTTCTTTCTTCTTAAGAGGTCCCGATTTCCCTATGCCATGGGGTCTATTTATACTTGTAGACTCCTTAAGGGTTTCACCTTAAACCCTAGTTGGATAATCCTTTCCTTAAAGCAATCCAAATCCTTACCATAGATAAGTCATGGACGATTTTGAGCTATCCAAAGCTCTAGAATCCGTCCAATCCCTATCTCTTAAGGATTTACAGTCTAAAGTGTAACTATCAAACAATTGACAATTTATACCCTCTTATTTTATTAATCTCTTTAAGTCACCAAATTAATACTAATTAATTTATGACTTATATTAATCAAATAACAATATTATTATTCCTTATTAATAATATTTATTCTCTCTTAATAAATCATCCTATCAAGTTGCTATGGTGAAGGCAACCCAAAAGGACCATGCACAATCGGATCAAATACTTGCCTAATATAGTTGCAACCTTAGACACTACTCCAACAGTCTCCCACTTGGATAAGTCTAGTAACTATATGCACAAGTACAATTCGATTTGCAATCGTAGCTCTCAAAGACGCTGTCAAACTCTGATCTAATCAATCTTGTCCTTTAGATAAGGGATCGTACAGTCCTCTGTTAGATATCATGCTGATTAGTCTAGCATTTAGGTTTCTCGATCTCTGATTTATTTGACATAGAACTTAATCGAACACATCAATTCAGTTCTGACCGGGCCCGGCACATAAGTCAAATCAAATCATCGAGCGGCCAAGATATCGCTTTTTTTTCTCTTAGGATAAAGTTTACAGATAAACTTCGACTTATATGCATTTACTTATTCATTCATCAACTATACACAACAATGCGTTTTATAACACCGAGTTACTGATGCGTTTTCGCATTATCAATGTGCAACCAATTAACAAATAACAAACCATATATCTTGGTTTTAAGACTATATGATATTATCGTCTTGCGATCACCCTTTTATATATCATATTCCATAAGGTGATTCCAGCAAGCGCGGGTTTGTTCCAATGCTCAAAACCAGTTCATAAGCACTCATGAACGTCGCAGCAACCCTTTGCTATGTCTAATACCATTTAGACAATCTACGCACCAATTTACGACAATCTTCATTCATATCTACTTCCAACATATGAACGATTGTGGACAATTTGAAAAATTCGATTATTCTTAACAAATTCAATTATTCTGGAAGTCAAAACATGCAAAATGAAACAATAGTTAAACAATTAACATAAGACAGTAACATTACTCATAAATAAAACTCCTTTATTTAATCATCAAATGTTAATTACATTTATCTATTACACGTTTCTACTACTATCTAATCTATGCTAATATCATCCTTCAGCCCAATACTCCTAGCATGCTGCAAGTGCTTAACCCTGCTCAGTCCCTTCGTAAGCAGATCTATTGGATTATCTTCTGATGATATCCTCTCACTACGAGTTGTCCTTCTTCTACACGATGTCTAATAAAGTGATATTTTTTGTCGATATGTCTAGATCTACCATGATCCCTCGGTTCCTTGGTCAAGGCAACTGCTCCTTCATTATCACAGAAAATCTCCATGGGCTCCTTTATGGCGGGTACAACCCCAAGATCACCGATGAAGTTCTTCAGCTATATTGCCTCCTTCGACGCTTCGCTCGCTGCAATGTACTCTGATTCGCTCGTTGAATCAACTACGGTTTCCTGCTTGGAACTTTTCCATGTCACTGCTCCTCCATTCAGGGTAAAGACCCAGCCCGACTGTGAACGGTAGTTGTCTCTGTCGGTCTGAAAGCTGGCGTCACTATACCCTCGCACCTTCAAGTCATCACTCCCTTCGAGGACTAAGAACCATTCCTTCATCCTCCGAAGGTACTTAAGGATATTCTTCACCGCAATCCAATGGGCTCTGCCAGGGTTCCCTTGATATCTACTAACCATGCTCAAAGCAAAGGCTACATCAGGGCGAGTACAAGTCATAGCGTACATGATTGAGCCAACTGCGGAAGCGTATGGTACTCGCCTCATTTCTGCTATTTCAGCTTCGGTACTCGGACTTTGAGTCTTACTCAACTTGGCATTACATTGTATCGGTAATTCTCCCTTATTCGAGTTTTCCATACTAAAACGTTTTAGTACCTTCTGTAAGTAAGTGTTCTGACTAAGTCCAATTAGTCTCTTACTTCTTTCTCTTACTATCCTTATTCCCAAAATATAGGAAGCCTCTCCGAGGTCCTTCATAGCGAAGCACTTCCCGAGCCAGAACTTAACCTCCTGCAGAGTCGGGATGTCATTTCCTATGAGTAATATGTCATCGACATATAGAACGAGGAAGCTTACTATACTCCCACTGGCTTTGACATATATACACACGATTCATCTTCGCTTCGTACAAATCCAAACTCTTTGACTTTCTCATCGAAACAAAGATTCCATCTGCGAGACGCTTGCTTAAGTCCATAAATGGACTTCTCAAGTTTACACACTCTATTCGGATGCTTCGGATCCACAAACCCCTCTGGCTGAGCCATGTAAACATCCTCAGCCAAATTTCCATTAAGAAAAGCGATCTTGACATCCATTTGCCAAATCTCATAGTCATGAAATGCGGCAATTGCTAGCATCACTCTAATAGATTTTATCTTCGCAACTGGTGAGAAGGTCTCATCATGGTCAACTCCGGGAGTTTTAGTAAAGCCCTTCGCGACCAATCGCGCTTTATATGTGTGTACGTTTCCATCCACGTCGGTCTTCTTCTTGAAGATCCATTTGCACCCAACGGTCTTACGTCCGGGCACATAATCAACCAAATTCCAAACTTGGTTATCACACATGGATTGGATCTCGCTATCCATTGCCTCTTTCCATTTCGTAGACTTCGGGCCTGCCATGGCTTCCTTATAGCTATTAGGTTCATCAAGGTTTATTAGTGTACCATCACTAATATACGTGTCCCCTTCGGTAGTAATATGAAAACAATAAAACTGTGGTTGAACTTTAACTCTATCAGAACGTCTAAGAGGTAAGGACTCGTCAATCGGTTCAACCGGAGTTTCCTCCTCGGGTTGAGTGCCAACGGTAGAGGTTCCTTCATCTATCGACTCTTGAATCTCTTCAAGTTCGATTTGCCTCCCACTGTCTCCTTGGCTTATAAGTTCTCGCTCTCAGAAAACTCCTCTCCTCGCAACGAAGACAATATTGTCCTTCGGTCTATAGAAGAGATACCCAAAGGATTTCTGCAGGTAGCCAATGAATGTACATCGCTCACTACTTCTTCTTAGTCCCTTCGGTCTATAGAAGAGATACCCAAAGGATTTCACAGGCGACGATCTTCTGTTCCCCATGATTAGATTGATCCTTCCTTGCTCCACATCCCTACTTCTTCTTAGTCCCTGCACATTAGAGCAAATGTGGTAACCACAACCGGTATCAAGAACCCAAGAAATAGCATGATTAGAATCGTTAGATTTAATTGTGTATATACCTGCTAAAGATGGCTTGATCTTTCCTTCCTTGATGGCTTGCAGGTACTCTGGGCAGCTTCTCTTCCAATGTCCTATCTTGTGGCAATGGTGGCACTCTGCCTCCAAATCTTATCATTTGGCTCCACGAAACCAACACCCCACTAATTATTATTTGATCTTGGCTATAATAATATAAAATAATAATAAAAAGTACATTTCGGGGCTCTAGGTTTATTATTTAGTTATTCTATTTTAAACGGAATGTTACAACTCTCTCCTATTTAAATTGGATTTTGTCCCCGAAATCATTCCTTACCATTCCTGACACATCAAATAACTTAAGCAACATAGCCACAACTACATGCATACCCCAACCTTTCGAAGGAAACTGTAACTAACCCTCGCAGGGTTCTGAAACCTGAATATAACCGAATTCCTTGCACTATGATCACATTTACTCAATTCGAAATCTGAAGTCTCGAGATGGTTTGGCCCCCTGACAGACCGCCCACACTGAATCATTGTCGAATTCATTTCACTTATCTCCCAACTGGCTACTCAACTTCTGTTAACCTGGGTTCCTACTAGAAGACAGAGTCACAGACCAAATTTCCCTGAAATACACTTATACTTGACAGAAAACTAATCTGGAATACCGGATTCCTACCCGGTTGCCGAACCAACGAGCAATCTTACAGTCGCTCTGTGCGACCTCCGAAGGAAACTTCAACTAGCAGTAGCCGCCCTAGCTGTATCACCACTAATGGTTCCACCAATCTTTCTGGTCCATCTAATCGTAATAGCCTAACAACCTGTCACCACAGAATCCAATGCGAAAAGTGAATGCTACCAGATTAACTGTAGTCTTACATCATGCCCGGTCTCCAATGACATATCATTTCTTGATTCCAATTATGATGTGGTCTACCCATAATCTTGCGAACTGGCCCACCCTGGCCTAATCGTCTGAAAGAATTTGGGAATGCTACGGGTCATCCTGTAGTCTCATAACACTTCCCTCACTATCTAACCGCTAGTGAATGCTACGGCTACCCCTGTAGTCTTACAACACTTTCACCCTAACACAACCACATCCTGATACCTTACCCTCAATCTATCAATCCAAAAACCTTCAAAGTCGAGCATACACTTGACTGAACACCCGAACTGAACTTAATTCTGACTAGAACCCCAACCTGATTCCCTAAATTCTGCTACCAAGCGCCAAGCAGACGCAATTCACATGTTGGGAAGTTTTACCGAACTCCAAACTCACACAACCCTCAAACCAAATAGCCACTTGGACCACCTTCCTCCCCGACACAAATGCGAAACTGTAATAGCCTGGATTCCCAGGTATTATTCATTTATTTATTTTGTTAATTTGGGAGGAGACTCGGCGAGTTGGAGCCTAGACTCGCCGAGTATGATCGCGGATTTGGACGCGGGTTCGCGCCTGGACTCGGCGAGTCTGCGCTGTTTAATGAAACCCTAATTTCCCAGCCTTGAGCCCTATTTAAAGGACCTTAAACCCCTCCATTGCGGCTACCTTCGATCTTGAGAGCACTAGAGCAGCTGAGAGTTCTTGTGAGTGAGATAAGAGGCCATTATTCACCATTTTTGTGTGTAATTGCAAGAAAGGAAGAGGAAGGCCAAACTAGAAGAGTTGGGGAGATTGGATCTACTCCCATTTCGGCAGAAGAAGCTATTTGAGGTAACATTCAGAGCTTATTCTCGTGTTTTTCTTGATATGGTCAAATATAGGGTTTCTTCATGCCTTGTTTGCCTTGTATTTGGAGTGTGAGAGGTCCCATGGGGATATGGTACCTAGATCTGGACCTTAGTAGGTCCAGAGAGTCCCAAATGCCATGCTTTATGCCTTTCCTTTTGAGTTGGAGACTTAGGTTGCCATTTTAGAGGTCATTTCTTCAAAAGAAGCCTTGTAGGCGTTGCAGGGTAGCCAAGACTGTGACTTTACGTGATGAATGTGCTTGGGAGGGCCAGATCTATAAGTTGTTGGAGCGGATCTGACCTCAGAAGCGAGATTGAGTTGATGCATGGCATGGACTCGCCGAGTCCGAAGAACAGACTCGACGAGTAGCATGAAGATTGTCCTTAACCACTCAGCGAGTGGTCTTGCCGAGTTAAGGGTTGACTCAGTGAGTCAGGGGGAGTTAGAGAGGGTTGACAGGTGGACTGAGTCGAGCTGGAACTCGTTGAGTTGTTCTTGAGACTCGGCGAGTTGAGTCGTGGTGGCCCCGCGATTCATGCCAGGTGGAACTTGTCGAGTCATTGGAGTACTCGACGTGTCAAAAGAGGATCCTAGGGAGTCAGTGAACACGTATAGACTCGCCGAGTCGCTCTAGTGCACTCGCCGAGTCCGGTCAAAGTTGACCGTTGACCAGAGTTGACCAGTGTTGACTTGATGGGGGTAGTCAACCTTAGTTGAGAAAATGTTAATTAGAGGTATATTGTGTTATAGGAGGATTATAGCTCGGAGGATCGAGCGCGAGTGATTTCCGGGATTTGCGAGTTATCGAGATACGCGAGGTGAGTCTTCTCACTATACTTTACCTTGAGTAGGTAATCAGAGTTATGTGACAGAGTATTTGTATGCTATATGTATGTTATGTGTTGTACTGCATTATTTCGATGTGATTTATGCTGTGCATGTTTACAGAGTTGGAACCGGAAGGTTCCCAGAGTTAGAACCAGTGGGTTCACAGAGTAGGGTCTACGGACCCACAGAGTTATAGCCTCGAGTGGCTAATATGTGTTATGTGTGGTATTTTGGGGAACTCACTAAGCTTTGTGCTTACAATGTTAGTGTTGTTTGTTTCAGGTACTAGTGATGACCGTAGGAAGGCACCTTCTTGATCTGTACACACGCATGGGATTTTTATGATATGTGATCTTGGGGTTTTGTATGATATGGATTGGAGTTTTAAACTTGATGTTTTATGAAAATTAAATGAAAATGTTTTTATATTATGCGAAAAATTATTTTGAAATTTTCGGTGTTACAGAAACTTATCCCAGTTTCAAAACCGTTCTTGCTTCTGAATCCTGGGATAATCCCCCCCCCCCCCCCCCCCACTTAGATTCGACTAAGTCTTCAAAATACATGAAAATTTGAGAAATCCCATTCCTTCTCACTTTCCAACGATCAATCTGATGACAACCAACTCTTTCCAACTAGTGCTCCATTACTAGCCAATCCCAAATGATCACACACTTCTAAGAACTAGATGAACACTTCCTGAATCCCAGGGAAACCGACAACCCCTAATGCTTGAATGATCTAACACTCAAATCTTGAAGAAGAAAAGATAGATGCTCCAACTAATACCTCGGCAACGAGCTACTTCCCTTGGCGCTTTCATCCGCTAATCAATAACGGTTACTAAAACCACTGAATCCTGACTGTGTTGAATAACCATCATGTGGGACCCTGTCCGCAGACCTCCCACATAAAACCCCTCTTCTTAATGTGCTCCAAACAAATCTGCCTCTATAGGGCTCTAGAAGGCATATTATTTGGAGTCTTGCACCCTGACTCACTCACCATCTCTGTCGTCCATAGCTGAACTGCAGTAGCTGAAGCAACCTCTAACCCAAACCAGGCTACAAACTACTCCTAAGACATAGTCTCAAATCCTAAAAGTTCAATAGATCGCACAATTAATCCTTGCCGCCCGATACAAAAGAGCGAACCAGACCTTAGCTCCTATACGTAGGGACGGTAATTGCGTACGCCTCGAAAGATACTCATTCCACATCTACCCACCTGCGCTCACCAGCGTTGAAATACTATCGCCAACCCCTGCGTCCAACTGACCCCGAGCTCGAAATACAACCTGATCCAGGGGTTACAAGCCTGCTCACTCCTATGAACTCGGAAAACTGAAGGGGAACAACCCTTGCCCTCAAAAACAACATTCCAATCCATAAATAAATCCTTCTACTTCCAGTTGCACAACTCGAGCTGATCATAATCATCACTCCCTTCCTAATCCCCGCGACTCTCACCCCGGACTCAAGTGTGACAACTCGAAATTTCTATTATGTACAAACAATAACAAGTCAATAGAATTTAGAACAGTTGTAGTAAATTTTCAGACTTTTAGTATAAGTTTGAGTATTTCAGGATTTACACTTAAAAGAGATATCAGGAGAGAGGATGCACTAGGGTTTTGTGCAACTCTGTTATTCCAAAACTTCCTGATATTAGAGTTCAATGCCTGAATAAAATATTTTCTGCCAAAAACCCCAGGAGTATATATATGTTTCTGAGGCATATTTATTCATTTGTTCCATTTCCAACCAGAGAAAAGCCAATTTCTCTCTCACGGATCTTTGGCCTTTCGTCCCAAAACGTAAGTACTTCTATCTAGGTGTTTTATAGAGCTTTTTATGTGTCTAATAACCTAGAAATCATATGGAAACATGAAGATCAAAGAGTTTACGGCCCAAGAACAGCTTGGACCGTAAACCCTTCTTTTGGGGCCAAATGAGTGCCTAGGTCCCTTCCTTTTGCAATGAAACTATGCTAGGCTCGTACCATAATGTGTGTGGAACTTGAAAACACCATCAACACCATACCCATGAGAGATTACGGCCATAATCTCTAAGGGTTTTGGTTCTTGGGCCGTAAACATCAAATAAAGGTACCAAAGTGTGCCTAAGGCCTTCTTTAGCCTTAGATAACTGTCTAACCCCTATCCTAGATGAGCATGGGACTTGAAAACATAAAAATACCACTTTCCATATGGGTTTATGGTAGTAAACCCAAAAGGAAATGGCATTGGGGCCGTAAACTCCTCAAAGGAGTGTATTGATGCCCTAAACCCTTCCAAGGACTAAACCATCAAGTAGAAATGCTTTTAGGGAACATGTAAAGCTTCAAAACACCAAATAAGCTAGGGCTTAGGAGCTAACGACTGTAAAATAAAGAGTTTACGACTGTAAACTCCTTGTGTGATGGTTCTTGGAGAGTAAACACAAGAATGGGGTCCTTTGGAACCCTAAACCCACTAGCCTTGTCCTATAACAACTAAGATGCAATCCTTAGGGTTAATAACACTTATATAAGGTGTTTAGCATGTTCTAGGAGGTCTTAACATTTTCAATTAGTAGTTTAAGACTAATTGGGTACATATATGTGTGATTATATGTTAACTAGGAACATAGAGTGTGTTCAAGACTTCACTTGACACCTAGCAATCCTACATCTTCAGTTCATCCGTACCACTCACTATAGGTGAGTTCATAACCCTTAATCAATGGTTTAAATGTTTTTAAATGCTTTATGGGGGGATACAAGTTAAATACTTATAGTTATTACATCTATCACATGTGATTAATAACTACAAAACCAGTGGTTTTCTTACTGATCAAACTGTTTATCAAACTGTTTTGCTTCAAACTGTTTTACAAATTCTTATACTTATCATATACGTTTACTTAAGCTCTGTTATACTTATTATCAATTGCATGTCTATATATGTATAGTTATATAAGCAATGTTTAAAAGGCTTAGGAAGGCCTGGCCGCTTTATTTCCTTTTCCCCGTTGGGATGTGGGCTGGTAAGGTATTGGGTATCCGTCCGAAGGTCGTTTAATTATTAGTTATATATCATGTGTACATATATAGTCATAAAGGTTCTTTGATTCAGTTCAATATCCTTGGGTAGAAAGGGTATACTCCCATGTTCATACGTACCAGTTACGTTACTAGTAAGCTACCATAAGGGTAGCACAGGAAGATACAATTACTATTACTAGAACAATGAAACATACAATGAGTCAGTTCATTCATGAGTCAGTACGAGTAACACACACAATACATTACTATACATGCTAGATAGAGAGAACATACATTACAGCTAGTACACACAGTACATTACTATACCTGTTAGATAGAGAGAACATACATTACAACTAGCACACGCAGAACATTTCAGTACATACAGGCTAGACAGAGAAAGAGTACACTTTTCAGTTAGCACATTCATTACATGTACATTTATGTAGTTATGTGAACCATTAAGCGGGTCATGGCACTTCCTGCCATGACCGTTTTTGTATCCTGAATCTCCTTAATTGGGGAGCGTATGAGTTTGCGTATAGATCTATACTGGATTGACTATCCTACACCTTGCTACTCGCTACAGTGGGACTTGCAAGTCTACGGGTGCCAAATGTCATTTCTTATGGCGTCTTACATCGTCGTTTTACTAGAGTCGATAGCAGGATACGGTTTGATCACATGTTACATTGAACACCTTTTGTTTTAAGGTAGTTAGTACAGTGGTAGTCACTTATTACAAATACTACGATACTTTGATATTTTCCCTTCACATTCACTTCGTGAACATTCACACGATGCACGGTAATGTGAAAACTATCTTTTGTTGAATGATAGTCAGAATTGGGAAAACACACACTCTAAACAAGAGACACACGCACAGACACTAGATGCCTTGGTAGAAGGCTGCAGTCAGTAGGAAACATAGGGTTTTCTAGGAGAGTTCAAAATTTCACAAAACATTGTACAAAACATCTTACAAATGCTTTCATACAAAGACAGACATTAATATACTTATGATCTCACCAGCTTTAAGCTGATACTCGCTTTCAAAATAACTTGAATTCTCAGGTCGCCAATAGACAGGAACGGGTGCCAGGCTTTTGAGAAGATGGAGTTCGTTCAAGACTCATCTTTTATTTTGATATGTATATTTTGGTATCTATATAACTTGACATAACACACATGTATGAAATTATATTATTAATGCAATGGATGATGTTGTTGCTTGTTTACTATTATTCATTGTTTGTGATACTGTACATGACGTCCTCCGCCCCAGAATGTTTCTGCCATTCATGGTTTTGGGGTGTGACAGATTGGTATCAGAGCATTGTTTATAGTGAATTGAGTATATCAACCCATAAAAGATATACTAACTATAAATACATTGGGATTAAAATACTCTGACAGAGAGTTTATACTTTAAATATTTAAAATATTTAATTAACTATACGTGCCTGCATTCATACTAAAATCAATGTCACTAAGACAGTACATAAGTATTACGATTGTTGGGCAACACAATTAGACTTAGAGACATATAGTCAAAACTGGGAAGATATAGCCTAATCAACTATATTATCTGGGGGTTCACTAGCATGTGCCTAAGCATGGTTGTGAGGTTGCAACAAGTCTAAAAACTTACCCACAATACTACAATGAGAACAATAGAACCTAAACTTAAAATACTATAGGACAATGAGTATGACTTTATTCCATGTCTTTGTCCACACGATATCTTGAAGAACAAAGGATTATATGATCCCTTATCTAAAGGACGAGTCGTTGACTAAATCAGAGTTGGAAAGTGGCTTTTGAGAGCTACGATTGCTAATCGGATTTTGAAGTTACATTTGTTGGATAAGGTGTCTAAGTCCATAACTATATTTGATATGTACTTGACCCGATTTAGCATGGTCCATTTGGGTTGCATGGCATCAGAACAATTGGATAGACTTTTGTGAGAAGAAGATATTTATGGTTTATTAATATATTATAAGTTCTAATATATTAATATGAATTATTTAATTAGTATTGATAAAGAATTAGTTTGGAATTAATTTTGTGATCAAAAGAGAATAATTAAATAAATAGGGATTGATTTGGTAAATCATTCATTCTTATATAGTGGGCTTCTGATCCATAGTTCTTCATGTTTAGGGCTAAATCCATGTGGTTACCCATGCATACTCCATGGAGGTTAAAGCCAATGGATGATGAGGAATGTGGAAAGGCCTGAGTTACATGGGGTAACCCTAATGTGCACACTATATAATGAAGCCTCGTCCTAGCAAAATCGACACTTAAGGATACACAAGTGAGGGCTAGCTGATTTTGGTGGAATATAATCTTCTCTCAAGTTATTCCAATTATTGGTGGTGTTGTGTGAAGCATTTGAGGCATCACATTTGGGGTGCTAGGCTCACAAAGTCTTAAGGAATCCAGGCTACAAGAAAGGTATGTCATTCTACCAGTTTTTATATTACATATACCCCATCATATGCTAGTTAGGATGAAACCTTGGAAAAATGAAAGTTTGCAAGTATAATAGTGAAAACATAGATCCAAGGTTTCTAGGGTTGCATGCACACCATAGGAGTGTTAGAATAATCTAAACCCTACAGTGGTATTAGAGCCTAGGCTTGTTTTCAATTAAACTTGATGCAACTTGCTAAAAAAATATATTTTCTGATCACTGTTCAGTGAACTCGCCGAGTCCATTGGAATTGGACAAGTTGGAGGCCCTCAGTGCAGAATTTCGAGTTTCAATGCTGGAATTGGACTAGGATCATTGCCCTAAACTGTTTTTAGATTGTTAAACCTGTTTTTGATGTGGTAATGATTGTGCTTATCAAATTTCAAAGATAATTGTCAAAGTTTCAAGTTTTATATTAAGTTTATATGATTCTTGAAAATTGTTGATATGAATTATGCATGTTTATGAGTTTTGAAAGACCATAGAAATTATTTGATATGCTTGTTAGTCTAATTGTTGATCTAAATGTCTTTTAATGGACTCCATAACATGTCCTCAAGTTATGGAATTCCAAGGGTCTTTTCCATTAAAATCATTAAAACTCATAAGTTATAGAAATGAAAGGTTTTGAATAGTTTCAAAATTTTCCCTCAAGTTTTGGAATTTGTAAAGTCACTTTAGAAAACTTTAATTCCAATCCCTAGAATTTTAAAAGTTTAAAATTCAACCCTTATATTTTATAGTATTATTAGTTATATATATATATATATATATATATATATATATATATATATATATATATATGTGTGTGTGTGTGTGTGTGTGTGTGTGTATAAGATCAACTCGGTCTTACCGTTAGTAGGCCTCATTCGCGAAGCCGGTTTATAAGGGGGGATATAAGGTTGTTGCCTATAAAATGGCAGCTTAATGGGTGTCCAATCTCACCCACCACTTTCTTGTTTGGTGGAGGGTCGTTAGCCGAACGGGTAGGACAAAGACTGTAATTCTCATTAAAAGTATAATGATAAATATAAAGTAACTAAACCTTTTATAAATTTCCCAATCTTAGTTACTTTAGGAAAATGTGAAATTGTTGCTAACCCATGAAATTAGACTTTGCACTTTGCTAAGTCGTTAATGGAGCATGTGTGGTTAATCGACACACTAACTTGGACTAACAAGGGTGGCAAAGGGTGGCTTAAGGTTTGTCATAGATCGCTAGAGCGTGTGTGGTTAACCGGCACATCGATTAGGTGATAAAATTAAGAGTACCAAGTTAATTTGCATGGTTATTCACACCTTGTTTGTGATCCTCGGTATCTCAGTCACAAACTTGAAGGGCATAATCGAGATTTAAACATTCCATTGAATTGTTCAATGAGTCTCAAAAGATCTAGGAGTTTCAATCCAATTAAAACCTAATAATCTATTTCGTTTTTCATGGTGGAAATTGGTAAATCGTCATTTACCTACCTTCAAATATTTTGAAAGTTGGATTACGACGTCCCTCTTCCAATTTGTAAAATATTGTGTTAGGTCCTAGCCTTAATATTTCATTTGGGTGTTATATTAAGGATTTCTATATATAATCTAAACTTGTCTTTCTTCCTTTTCAGATGTCTTCGAACAATGCTTCTGGCTCAAACCCCACTGGCTCCTTCTCTCTCATGAACCTTTGTAGGAGAGTCATCTTTGATGGAACTAATTTCAATGATTGGATTTCTATATATAATCTGGTCACTCGCTATAAGGACAAGGAATATGTCCTCGACAAGGAGCTTAAGGTCATCGATGAGTCGTTTGTTACTCCCGATGAGATCGCTTAGTACACTACCCACGAGAAGGATGTCGCTAAGGTATCTTGTATCATGTTGGCTACCATGACAGCAGAACTCCAGAAATCCTATGAAGATTTCTACCCTTATGAGTTGCACCAGGTTATGATGGAAAGATACCATCAGAATGCTCGTTAGGAAAGGTATGAAGTCATCACCTCCATGATAACAACAAAAATGAAGGATGGAGAGCCTATCACGAGCCACCTGCAGAAAATGAAAAGATTCATGAACCGTTTGCTAAAGCTAAATGTGAACATTGATGAGGAGTTAGCAATAGATATCATTCTACACTCCTTACCCTCTTGTTATGATCAGTTCCGCGTGACCTATCATATGAACAAGGAGGAGGTCCACTTAGCAAACTCAAGGACTTTTTAGGAATAATGAAAGTAGTTTCAAAGGTAAGAATGTTGTTATCACTCCTACCACCACCCCTATTCTGGCAATCGGGAAAGGTAAAGGGAAAAAGAGGAAGACCCATTCTAAGGGTAGCAAGGGAAAGTCTCTTGATGGCTCCTTTTCGAGTGGAACAAACGGTGGTTCTGCCACTCCCTCTTCCAACCTGAAGGAGGCACAATGCTTCTTTTGTCAGGAAAAAGGGCACTGGAAGTGAAGCTACCCCAAGTACTTGCAGGATGTTAAGGATGGGAAAGTGAAACCCACCCATGCAGGTATTTACACTATAGTGTCTAATAACTCACCACATACTAATTCTTCGGTCCTTGATACAGGGTGTATAATTCACATTTGTATTGATTTGTAGGGCCTAAAAGGAAGTGAGGATGTGGAGCACGGGAAGATAAACTTGATCACGGGGAATAGGAAAGCTTCACCTGTCACCAAGATTGGAGTTTATTCTTTATTGCTTAGTAGTGGGTTAATATTAGATTTGCATAAATGTTGTTACTCGTCTGAAATGGCGATAAATATTACTTCCTTTCATGGTTTGTACAAACAAGGATTTACTTTTTCATTTGATAATGAATGTGGTGGTATTAATGCTTTTTATAATGGTTTTTTTATTTTAAAGCATTACCTTATGATTTTGTATATGAAATTGTGTCAGTTATAGACAACTTAGGAAATAATGTATTACATATTGATTCTTCCACTAGTTTGGATAAGGCATCCTTGTGGCATTGTCGTCTTGGACATGTCAACAAGAAGCTCATAGGTCAACTCCAAAAGGCTGGAGTCTTGGAGTCATGTGACTTAAGGTCAGATGATAGTTGCGAATCTTGTTTACTAGGAAAAATGACTAAGTCACCCTTCACTGGTACTTGTGCTAGGGGTGAAGGTTTGTTGGACCTCATACACAAAGATGTGTGTGGACCCTTCAAACCACCACAAGGGATGCTAACTGCTTCTATGTGACTTTTACTAATGATTACAATAGGTATGGCTATATCTACTTAATCAAGCATAAATCACAAACCTTTGAAAGATTCAAAGAGTTTAAACAAGAAGTGGAGAATCGGTTGGGCAAGAAGATAAAGATGCTCCGATCCAATCGGGGTGGTGAGTGTCTCAGTATCGAGTTCCTTGACTATCTTAAGGAATGTGTAATTGTTTCACAATTGACACCTCCTAGGACACCACAGCTGAATGGTGTGGCTGAGAGGCGCAATCGAACCTTATTGGATATGGTTCGGTCCATGATGAGTCGAGCTTCGTTACCAATCTCATTATGGGGTTATACCTTAGAGACTGCCGCGCATATCCTTAATCTAGTCCCTACCAAAAAGGTTGCCAAAACACCTCACGAGATGTGGACTGGGAAAGTTCCCACTTTGGACCATATCAAGATTTGGGGTTGTGTATCTTTCGTGAGTCGTGAAACTCACGACAAGCTCGAACCTCGAAGTGAGCGATGTATTTTCATTGGCTACCCACAAAAATCTATTGGTTATCTCTTCTACAGACCGAGTGACAATGTTGTCATCGTGGCGAGGATAGGAGTCTTTCGTGAGAGAGAATTCATAAGCCAAGGAAACAGTGGGAGGCAAATTGACCTTGAAGAACTTCAAGAGTCAAGCGATGAAGGAACCCCAAACACTAGAGATCAACCTGAGGAGGAAACTCCTGTTGAGCCGATTGTTGATTTTGTACCTCTGAGGCGTTCCAAAAGAGTTAGGAGCACACCTAATTTTTATTATGGTTTCCATATTACTACACAAGGTGATACGTTTATCAGTGATAGTACAATGATAAATTTGGATGAACCTAACAACTTCAAGGAAGCCATGGCGGGCCTTGAGTCTGTCAAATGGAAAGAGGCTATGGACAACAAGATTCAGTCCATGTATGACAATCAACTTTGGAACTTGGTTGACAATGTACCGGGTCATAAGACAGTTAGATGCAAATGAATCTTCAAGAAGAAGATCGACATGGATGGGAAGGTACACACTTAGAAGGTGAGACTGAGGGGTTTCACTTAAACTCTGGGAGTTAATTATGATGAGACCTTCTCGCCAGTAGCGAAGATTAAGTCTATTAGGGTTATGTTAGCCATAGCTGTATTTCATGATTATGAAATACGGCAAATGGATGTCAAAACTGTTTTCCTTAATGGAAAATTGGCTTAAGATGTTTACATGAGTCAGCTAGAGGGTTTTGGCAATGCAAAGTACCCTAATAGAGTGTGTAAGCTTGAGAAATCCATATATGGATTAAAAAAATCATCTCGCAGATGGAATCTTTGTTTCGATGAGAAAGTCAAAGAGTTTGGCTTTTCGAGGAGCGATGATGATTCCTTTGTATATGTTAAGGCTAGTGGGAGTATATTTATCTTTTTGGTATTGTGTGTGGATGAAATACTACTCATAGGAAATGACATCCCAACCTTGTAGGAGGTTAAGTCCTGGCATGGGAAGTATTTGCTATGAAGGACCTTGGAGAAGTTGCCTATATCCTAGAGATAAGGATATTGAGAGACAGGAGTAAGAGACTAATTGGACTTAGTCAAAGTACCTACTTGGATAAGGTGCCGAATAGATTCAGCATGCATGATTCCAAGAAAGGTGACATACCAATCCAAAGTAACGCCAAACTGAGTAAGACTCAGAGCCCGAGTATAGAGGATGAGATAGCTAAGATGAGTCGAGTACCATATGCTTCTGTTGTAGGGTCGATCATGTATGCTATGACTTGTACTCACCCTGATGTGGCTTTTTCTTTGAGCATGGTCAACAGATATCAAGGGAATCCTGGCAAGGCTCAGTAAACTGTAGTGAAGAACATTCTCAAGTACCTGTAGAGGACTAAGGACTGGGTCCTTACCCTTGGTGGGAGTGATGACTTGAGAGTAGTGGGGTACAGTGATGGCAGCTTTCAGACTGACAAGGATAATTACCGGTCTCAGTCAGGTTGGTTCTTTACCCTAAATGGAGGAGCGATTACTTGGAAAAGTTCCAAGCAAGAGACAATAGTTGATTCAACTTGTGAATCAGAGTACATAGTGTTGGAATAGTGTCTAAGCCTGCAACTATATTAGGCAAGTATTTGACCCGATTGTGCATGGTCCTTTTGGGTTGCCTTCACCATAGCAACTTGATAGGATGATTTATTATGAGAGAATAAATATTATTAATATATATTATGAGAGTAATATAAGGAATAATAATATTGTTATTTGATTAATATAAGTCATAGATTAATTAGTATTAATTTGGTGACTTAAAGAGATTAATTAAATAAGAGGGTATAAACTGTCAATTGTTTGATAGTTACACTTTGGGCTGTAAATCCTTCTTGGATAGAGGATGGACGGATTCTAGGGATTGGGATAGCCTCAAATTCGTCCAAGGCTATCTTAGGTAAGGATTAGGATTGCTTTAAGGAAAGATTATCCAACTAGGGTTTAAGGGTGAAACCCTAGGAGCCTTACAAGTATAAATAGACCCCTAGGGCAAGGGAAATCGGCACCTCTGCTAAAGCAAAGAAACCTTGGCCGAATTCTAATCCCTCTCCTCTCTCTTAAATCATCCTCCTTGCTAGTTGGTGTTTGTAAGCCATTAGAGGAGTGACAATTGTGACTCTAGAGCTCCAAGACAACAAGATCAAAACAAGAGATTCAAAGGTAAACTTCTAGATCTGATTTTGTATTGTTCTTATACCTAATTAGTCATTAGAAGTCTTGGATTAAAAGCATGTTTAATTAGAGAAACCTAGATCCAAGCATTAGGGTTTGCATGTTCACATAGGAATGTTCATATGGCTAGAACCCATCAGTGGTATCAGAGACTAGATTGGTTTCTATTAAATTGTTGCTTATTTGTTTGAACCTTACCTGTAAAATTCGAATTTTGTGTTTCTGAGTCATGGACTCGGCGAGTCCCATTGTGGACTCGGCGAGTTGGCCTGACTCGGCGAGCCCCATGGTGCACTCAGCGAGTCCAAGCGTCAAGAAGGGCCAGATTCGGGATTTTTTTTGATATTTATCTTATGGAAACTTGCCTTTATCATATTAGATCAACCCTAATCCGATTTTTTGATATATATGACTATAATCTTGATCTAATTAAAGAGATTTATCAATTAATAAAATATTTAATTTCCTTATGTGATAATTAATTAATTATTTTGATTAAATTGATAAATTATTATGCAAGAAATCTTAAATAAATCAAATATGGATAATTATGGAATTAATTGTTAATTAAGATTATTTGTTTTTTGATCCTCCATGTTTTAAATGTTTAAAAACTTGTCCTCAAGTTTTGAAATTTATGTTTTGTGATTAAAAGTTTAATTTAGAAAATTTAAATTTCAAACCCTAGAATTTTACAAGTTTAAAATACAACCCTATACTAATATAATATTACAAGATTAATATATATATATATATATATATATATATATATATATATATATATATATAACTAAAATGCTAGTCTTACCGTTAGTAGGCCTCATTCACGAAGCCGATCTATAAGGTGGGTATAAGGTTGCGGCCTATAAAATGGCGCTTAATGGGTGTACACTCACACCCACCGCTTGCTTGATCGGTGGAGGGTCGTTAGCCGAACGGGTAGGATAGGGCAACCTCATCCTCTCATTAAAAGTATAATATGAAATACAAAGTAACTACATGTTTTTCAAAATTTTCCCAATCTTAGTTACTTTAGGAAAAGTGAATTGATGCAATCCCATGAAATTACACTTTGCACCTTGCTAAGACGTTAGTGGAGCGTGTGTGGTTTACCGGCACACTAATTGGTTCTAAGCGAAGGTGGCAAAGGGTGATTCATTGTTTATCATAGTTCGATGGAGTGTGTGTGGTTTACCGGCACATCGAATAGGTGATCGTTACAATGAAGGCACGATGTGAATTTGCATGGTAATTCACACCCGCTTTGTGATCCTCAGTATCCCAGTCACAAACAAGAGGGGCATATCGAGATTTAAACATGCCATTGAAATGTTTCAATGAATCTCATTTAAACCTAGGAATTCTCAAATTCATTTAGAACTTAAAGTTAGGTTTTCATGGTGGAGAATTAGTGAATCGTCATTCACTTACCTTCAAATTGTTTGCATGTTAGATTACAGCATCCCTTTTCTAATATGTAAATATTGTTGTTGGATCCTAGCCCTAATTTTCTTATTGGGTGATAATTAGGGATTCGTATTCTAATCTATCTTTGTCCTTTTTATTTGTAGATGTCGAACGCAAACAATGCTGTTGCTAGTTCATTCACATTGATGAGCCTTTGTCAAAAGGTCACTTTCGATGGGACGAACTTTAGCGGATGGATAAGATACATTCGCATTATTGCTCGCTATGAGGATAAGGAGTATGTCCTCGATGAGAAGCTCGAGAAAATCAACCCTGAAATCGCTACTCCGGCTGAAATGACCGCTTATGAAACTCATGAGCGTGATGCAACGAAGGTTCATTGCATCATGATAGCCACTATGAACTCCGAATTCCAAAAGTCCTATGAGGACATGTACCCGTATAAGATGCACCAAGACTTATTGGAGAGATACCACCAAACCGCGAGACAAGAGCGTTATGAGATTTTCACTAACATGATTTCCGCTAAGATGGGTCATGGAGAGTCTCTTACCGTGCACCTGCAAAAGATGCAAAGGTATGTCGACAGTCTTCGCAAGTTGAATGTTGACTTTGGGGAAGACTTGGCGATCGACATGGTGCTTCACTCTTTGCCTCCTAGCTACAATCAATTTAGGATGACCTACCACATGAATATAGAGGAGGTCACCCTAAGCAAACTCCAAGGTCTCTTGAGGGTCGCTAAGAGCAACTTCAAGGACAAGTCTGTTGCACCAACTCCCAATCCACCCGCTGCTCCTGTCTTGGCTATTGGACAAGGAAAGGGAAAGAAGAGGAAGGCTTCGTCTAAGAACTATCGCAAGTTTAAAGCCCGAGATGGTGCCTCTTCTAGTGGGACCAAAGTTGATCCTGCTAAGCCCTGCCCTAACCCAAAGGAGGTGTAACGACCCAAAAATCACGACTAAAAATTTATTTAAAAGCATTACTAAAACCAGATTTATAAAAACGTATCATAAGTCAAAACATAACTTTCGAGTATTAAATTCAAAACATAATCTCATTATCAGAGTCAAACATTCCCAAGCTAACTGACTATGGTGTGTGCACTGCAATCTTCCCGAGCTCCTCTTTTAAAAACTGAGTACCTGAAACCAAAACTGAAAACCGTAAGCACGAAGCTTAGTGAGCTCCCCCAAACTACCACATACCATGCAATAACATATAAAGCACATATTGGGCCTTTCCCACTGCATCGGACCGAAGTCCGGACTAACTGGGGCCTTGCCCCCTGCATCGGACCGAAGTTCGGAAACTGACTGGGACCTTGTCCCCTGCATCGGACCGAAGTCCAGACTAACTGGGGCCTTGCCCCCTGCATCGGTCCGAAGTCCGGAAACTGACTGGGACCTTGTCCCCTGCATTGGACCGATGCCCGGACTAACTGGGGCCTTGCCCCCTGCATCGGACCGATGTCCGGAAACTAACTGGGACCTTGTCCCCTGCATCGGACCAAAGTTCGGACTAACTGGGGCCTTGTCCCCTGCATCGGACCGATGTCCGGAACTAACTGAACATCACATATCATAAACATATCAACTAGCATGAACACACATATACTGCATACTGCATCGGGCCGTAGCCCGGAACACATAACACATAAATCATATCTGAGCCACGAAGGCATCAAACATACTAACTACTGCATCGGATCAAAATCCGGAAACTACTGCTAGCTAAAGGGGCCGACATTGTGGCCTTAGACCCGTTCCTACTGGAAGGAAATTCACCTGAACTGCTGAGCTCTGCTGATAATCCTCTGGCTGCTACTCGACAATCCCTTGAGTCGCTGCTCCTCTAGCTCTCCGAGCTACCAATATCAATATGACACTTAGTCTGACAGTCCTCTAAAAGTCAACTAAGTCAACTCTGGTCAAAGTCAAAATCCTGGTTAAAGTCAACCTTCCAGGTCAACCCTACTCGCCGAGTCCTCCTAATGACTCGCCGAGTTCATATGCTCAGGGTCTTTCTATTCGCGACTTGACTCGCCGAGTCAGTCCATGACTCGCCAAGTCCAACTATTTCCGAGTCCTGTCCTGTCCAACTCGCTGAGTCACCACCCGACTCACTGATTCGAGTTTCAACTCGAAGGGTTTGGGGTTTCGCGACCTGACTCGCCGAGTCCAAGAATAGACTCGCCGAGCCCAAGGCAATCTTCAACCAACTCGTCGAGTTGTTCTTCCAACTCGCCGAGTTCATGCCTAACTTCATCCGACTCGACGAGTTGTTCATCCCACTCATCGAGTTCCTCCTCATCTTCATGCTACTCGCCGAGTCCACTCGAAGGACTCGCCGAGTCCATTCAGATCTACATACATGCAGAGGACTTTTGAGTCATGCATGGACTCCAAACTGTAGATCCGCTCTTCTAAAGCCTATTCCTTACGTAAAGTGGCAAACTTTACGTATAGCTAATGAGATCTAGCCTCAAATCACTATAAACTAGGGTTTGAGACAAAGGGGCTCAACAATCAACCCATAGACCGATGCTTTATGATTCTCTAGGCCAAGATACACATAGATCTGAAGTAGCAACTTCAGATCTAGGCTTCTAACTCGAAATGGTTCATAAACTTGTCCTAAAAGACCCAAATCCCATGATAAAGGTTGATCTATATGCAAAAGAGGGAAGGTAGCGACTCATTACCTTCAAATGCCCTGGAAGACCTCACAAACTCTGGATCTACTGCCAATTGTTGAATCCCCAATGTGTGCCTTCTTCCTTCTTCCTTCAAATCACCCAAAATGGCAAGAAAGCTTGAATAAGCAACAATGGAGGCTTAGGGTTTCTGGTTCTGGACTATAGGGCCGCAAATGAGCCCTAGGGAAGAGAATAAGATGCTTAAATAGGGTACCAAGTCCCGAAATTATGGTTTCCTCGTTCAGACCCAACTCGCCGAGTTCACGAGCCGACTCGCCGAGTTGGTCACTTACTCGATCCCCCGGATCCCGCTTCGACTCGTCGAGTTCCTCCCTGGGCTCAACGAGTCCACTCCTTGACTTAGGGTTTCTTTCCGTTTCTTGGCCTTTCTGATCTTAGGTGTTACAATTCTCCCCCACTTAAACTAAACTTCGTCCTCGAAGTTTGCTATGGCCAACTGTCCTGCGAATTGCCTCCAACTCTCTGTCTGGGAAAACTAACACCCTTGTCCATCACTCCAGCCACTCACAATGCTGGTCACTACTGTTGGTACATATTGAATTCTTCTCTTTTCCATAATTTCCTCAACGATACTTCCTCCGACTGAAAATTCTGTTACCCCTCATCCGCCTACCGGATGCACTGAGACCACCCTGGTCCAACTAATCTGCCGATATCTGATTTACCGGACTCCCACCGGTCACTGTACTCCGTCGCAATCTCCTAGTCGCTCCCAGCGACTCCTGAAGATACTTCGACTATCTATAACTGTGCTATCCATTCTGCCATCCATACTGAATCGATGCTGCTGGAACCAGCCTGCTTATCTCTCATCTGATTACTCAACTCCTACTAACTCGAGCCTTCCATCCTGAAGGAAAAGCTACCTGCCTAGCTATCCTTACAGATCACTTATACTTGGCAGAAGGCTCAACTGATCCTGTTGAGAAGGACTTGCCATTAACAAATCAACCAACTATACTAATACTGACCCTCACACTGCAACTATCCAAAACACGGAACTGCTTGCAACACCGAACTGCCTAAAACACTGAAATGCCTGAAACACTGAACTGACTGAAACACTGAACTGCCTGAAACACTGAACTGCCTGATACACTGAACTGCCTGAAACACTAAACTGTCTGATACACTGAACTGCCTGAAACACTGAACTGTCTAATACACTGAAATGCCTGAAACACTGAACTGCCTGATACACTGAAATGCCTGAAACACTGAACTGCCTGATGCACTGAACTGCCTGATACACTGAACTACGTGAAACACTGAACTGCCTGATACACTGAACTGACTGAAACACTGAGTTCCAACTCAACTGTGGAGTCAAAGGACTCCTCACTTAGTCGCTTCCACGACTTCTGAACAAAACCTTTCTCTGGAACTAGTTACCACTAGTTATCTTGTCACTGTGGTTCTAACAACCTTCCGATCCACCGATCAGATCCAAACGTCACATCCTGACATCATCAATTCCACGACTAACAACATGATGGCTCCCAGACTAACGGTAGCCTTTAACATACCCGAACCCCAACGGTTCACTGCTACGCTGATCTCATAACTGTGGTGACGATCCGACTGTCGAATCGCCGACTTAACCATAACTGAACCATTTGGAAAAATCCGAAATCTAACCCGTGGATTCCCATATCCTCACTACTGCAACCGAACGGGTGGGAACTACTGCTTTCCTGCGTCCAACAACGCGCTCATGCTGCCTGCCAATCTGATAAAGATCACGGCTACACCCGCGGACTTACAACTCTCTAATACTATCTGGCTGCTAATGAATGCTACGGCTACCCCCGTAGACTTACAACACTCCACTACTATATGACTGCTAGTGAATGCTACGGTTACCCCCGTAGGCTTACAACACTACTACTACTATCTGACTGCTAGTGAATGCTACGGCTACCCCCGTAGACTTACAACACCACTACTACTATCTGACTGCTAGTGAATGCTACGGCTACCCCCGTAGACTTACAACACTCTACTACTATCTGACTGCTAGTG
Source organism: Lactuca sativa (assembly GCF_002870075.4). NCBI lineage: Eukaryota > Viridiplantae > Streptophyta > Magnoliopsida > Asterales > Asteraceae > Lactuca > Lactuca sativa. The sequence goes on from NC_056623.2 coordinate 169,601,390, forward strand.
AATGCTACGGCTACCCCCGCAGACTTACAACACTACTACTACTATCTGACTGCTTGTGAATGCTACGGCTACCCCCGCAAACTTACAACACTCTACTACTATCTAACTGCTAGTGAATGCTACGGCTACCCCCCGCAGACTTACAACACTACTACTACTATCTGAGAACATCTTGACTATCCCTAGTCCTGCTACTGATTCCTTATCCTGATTTCTCAAAACCAGCCCTCAGCCTTTGAATACTGCATCAACCTCGACATCTTATATCCTTGATATACTTAGCGCTTCGTCGAGGAATTCTTCGGCTTGGTTCCCAAACCAACCGCCTACTAATCCGGATACAAGAAGCTATCGTTGGGAAGTTTCCAAACTCCCAACTCCTAAATCTACACAACTCTGCATGTTGACTCTGTCACTGGCTACTAATCTGAAAGCATCTCTTGATATTCGTTCTCAGGATCCTCATTCCGACTCACTTGAGCCCTACAGGTGGTCCTCAAATCCTGGATTCCCAACCAGCTTCTAACCATCTTGATTACATGAACTAACTGTTGGGAAGATCCTCGAACTCCCAATTCTGAACTTCTCAATCCATCAATCACTATGCTACTATCTTTTCTTCTCAGAGGCCGTGCACTCATTCTGGGTCTACGTGGCTCTTATCCTTGTATACTCGGAGGGTTCTCCCCCACTTGGATTCTGCTAATTCCTTACTGCTCACTGGTCGAAAGGATTCCCAACCTTCCTTCCATTAAAAGGGCGATACGCTGTCCGCCAACGTTTACCCTTGCCAGCGCTCCAACTAACTCTTACCAGATCCGCACCCTTCTTGCTATCCGACTAAGCACCCTTCGATCCTTAACTGTATTTGCTTTAGGGACTACATCCCGAGAACCTACGTTTGGGGTGCACATCCCCAACCCACATCCTTACTGACCGCTAGCTACTCCACTAAAAACTCTGGATTATCACTACTGAGAATATAATTGACCATTACCCGACTAACACCTTACGCAAGTAGTAAGGCACTACCGAATCTTACACATATACATGTTACAGTCACCTCATCTTAAGTAACCCGATCTAGAGGGAACGACCTCCAATTCACCATTCTAACCCCATGGTATGCAGATGGCATAAAACTCTGTCACAAGTAGGTAATATAATACCCCCAACACATATACTTATTGATATCAATGCAACAACATAACAAATAATAACATGAATAATAATTGACAGGGAGGTAAAAGATACATACCTCCATCACTCAGCGCTGCTCGAATCCTTGCTGAAATTAACCGGAAAACTCGGCTCCGAGCCGTGGGCGCCCTTGCCCGGCCTCGGCAACCACTAGCGGTACTAGAAGTCCCAAGGGCAGGAGCTGGCACTTGCCCTGCTGTATACAAACTCGGACAGTGGGCCTTCTTGTGGCCCCTCTGACTGCAATGGAAACAAATTGGATCAAGTCCCTGGGCGATGGTAACAGTACAATCTCTGCTAAAATGGCCAATCTGGCCGCACTTGAAACATCCAGCATCGCCCCCACTTCTACGCCTGCATGTACCCATGTGCGTCCTACCACACTTCCCGCATAGACTGCGGCTCTGATAGTTCCTCGTCCTCAAATCCGACCCCTTGGGCCTCTTGCCCGAACCTGCGGCTCCCTGAGTTTCATCCGTTTTCCTCTTCCTTTCCAATTCCCTGCCCGTCTCTCGCTCCTGCGTTATCTTGTCGACACCGCCCGTCGACTGAACAACAGCTGTCTGATCCTGAAGCTTCGCAATCAACCTATCAGTGATCCTCACAACCATGCCGGGCAGATCCTCACGAATAGCTCGCATAACCTCCTCAACTATGCAATCATGCAAATGTCTCTCTTGGAGACAGGGTGCCCCACTCACTCCTGTCCCCTGATGGCAAAAACAAGAAATGGGATCTCCCCTCCTGATGGATCCCTGAACTCCATAAGAATCGGGGTCTAGACGAGCCCCAATCTGTCCTGAAACTATCCCGGCCTTAAAGGCCTCAAGATGATTGTCCATGAGCTCCACAATGGCCTCTCTAACCGAACCGAAAATTACTGGAGTCTGATCAAAGATGTTGCGCATGATCTCTGCGGAAATGAAATCCCTCATCTGATCCTCAAGCTGCCCGGCTCTAGAGCCTGAGCCAGATCCCTCCCCGGCACCTGAACTGCCAACTGATATCTCGCGCAACCTCATCATGCTGAAAATATAACAATTCCTGATCAATTTACACACTAATGCTGAGGGATCTCTCACACACTCTACTAGTTCCCTGGTTTTGCCTTGGCCCCTCTTGAATCGTGTACGGATCCTCTACTTTCAGTAGTACGGGCCCATACTACCTTCCATATCTATCCGTACTTTCCTCAAGAGTTACCTCAACTCCACCAAGTCCCCTTTTCTCTACTACTGATCTCTGCTACTCTCATCCTAGGCTTGCCCAAGGGAACCTCTGACTCTACCCAAACAGTCCTCAGCTGCTGAAGGCCTCCTCGTAATGCCAATTAGCCACCACCTGAATACCATCAGATGCAATGAGGCTCGGATAATCCTTCGAGTAAAAGTCTCGTCCCTACAACGGTTAGACTCAAACAAGAGCTGCGCAATAGGGCCAAATCCAGCACTCTGGGATTATTCAACCCCGATCACATGTGATGTGACGTATTCACCTAATGGCTAACTCCCATCACTCAGAGTCCCACAAAGCACAAAGCAAGCAGCATTCGGATAAAGGAAACATACTCAGGCAAAACTATTCGCATAACAAGAAATTGTACTAGCATACAATGCTAAGCTCATACTTTCAGGCATAACCTACACAGGCTATCCTACTACTGTCTACTCAATACTAGCATGAAATTCGTATCAATCTGAAACACATAAAGCAGGCACATAAGGCATCATTCTAGATCCTTAGTCCTATTCTAGCATGTGACAACCCGAAATTTCCATTTGTACGAACATTATCTATTCAATAGAAGCTAGTCCAGTTTCAGTGATTTTCATACTTTTCCGAACAAGTTTGTGTACATTAGGGTTTACGTTTAAGGAGATATCAGGAGAGTGGATGCTCCTGGTTTTGTGAAATTTGAGCATTCCAAGTTTCATAATGTTGCAGTCCTATTTCCAGAATAAAAATATTTTCTGCCAAAATATTTCAGGACTATAAATAGATTTCTGAATTTAATTAATTCAATATTCACAATTCCAAATAGAGAAAAACCATTTTCTCTCTCACGGATCTTCGGGTTTTCATCCCAGATTGTGAGTCTACTTTCCTAGATGTGTTTTATTACTTTTTTTTATGCTTTATAACATAGATTACATGTCTAAAACACAAGATCTGGGAGTTTACCGCCCAAGAACGTTCTTGGGGAGTAAACTCCAAAACAAGGCCTATAAGCTTCCTAGTCCCATTTTCTTGTTAAGCAACTAGTTAAGGACTTAGTGTATGATCATTAGAGGCTAGAAATCATTCAAGAAACACAAGTAATAGGAGTTTACGGCCAAGGACATTTCTTGGGCCGTAAACCCCTTTTTAGGGGCTTTAAGTGCCCTAAACCACCCCTAAAGCTTAAGGACATTTACCCTCTAATGCTTGTAGCTATTTTGGACACCAAAACACTTAAAAATCATAGATTTATAGGAGTTTACGGCCAAGAATATCTCTTGGGCCGTAAACCCCTTTTCCAAGGGTAAAATGCACCCTAAACACCCCTAAGGCCTTAAGACAATTACCCTTGAATACATAGGACATGAATGGGGATTAAACTACATCAAAACCATCCCTAAAAGGGAGTTTACGGCCAAGGAACATCACTTGGGCCGTAAACTCCAAGTAAAGGCACAAATGTGTGCCTCTTGTCCCCTTTAGCCTTAGATAAAAACATGGAAGCTATCCTACATGTGCAAGTGCCTCAAATAAATTAAGACCAACACCCCATAGGAGTTTACGGCCATAAACTCTAGGGGATATGGTCTTTAGGCCGTAAACTCCCCTATGGAGCATTCAAGGGCCTTAAACTACTTCAAGGATTATTCCAACAAAGCTAGGCTAATTCTAGGATTAAGATAACACCTTAAAACACCCAAAACCACCAAGTGAGGAGTTCACGGCCATAAACCCATGAGTTTACGGCCGTAAACTCCAAAGGTAGGGTTTGTTGGGTGGTGAACTCTTATACAAGGTCATTTGATGCTTCAAACCCTTTTGCCTTGTCCCGTAGCAACTTAGATGCAACCATTAGGACCTTTAACACTTATGAAAAGTGTTTTACATGTTCCTAAGTGTCTTAACTTATTTGTTAAGTTATTATTTGGCTAATTAGTTATATATATGCTTATTATATGATAACTAGGCTCATGCGTGTAAACAAGTCTCCGTTTGCCACCTAGCACGGTATCCGACACTGCAATTCAAACAGCTCACCACAAGCGAGTTCATACCCCTTTAACCAACCTTTGAAATGATTTTAAATGTTTTAAATACTTTATGGGGGGGGATACAAGTCAAACACTTATAGTTATTGCTTCAATCACATGTGATTGCATTTAATCACATGTGATTAATAACTAGGAAAACAATGATTTTTACCACTGTTCAAACTGTTTATCAAACTGCTTTACTTTGAAATGTTTTACAAACTCTTTTACTTTCCAAACTTATTTACAAACTGTGATTCAAACATATGTTCCTTATACTTAAACTGTTTATCAACTTATGCCTTCAAATTGTTTTAGAGATTGACATCAAGTCAATCTTTTCTTGAAATTATATTTATGTTTTAAATGTCTTATGAAAACTTATTTATGCCTTTATATTATCAATTGCATGCCCATATATGTATAGATGTATAAATAATGTTTAAAGGGCTTAGGAAGGCCATCCTCCCTATTTCCTTTTTCTCGATTTGGATGTGGTCTGGTGGGATTTCGGATGACCATCCGAAGGTCGTTTCAATATTAATTATATATCAAATATACACATATAGACATAAAAGTACTTCCATATACATACGTACTAGACACATCATTAGTTAGTTACCATCGGGTTAACACAGGATCATACATATACAGCTATACTAGAAACATGAACATATAAAGCTATACTAGAAACATGAACATATACAGTTATACTAGAAACATGAACATATACATCTATATTAGAAACAGGACATATACATCTATACTAGAAGGAGAACATATACAATTATACTAGGACGAGAAACATTTCATATACATGAATACGTTAACAATTGTGATCCACTGTGTCGGAGCATGCCTTAAATGTCATGGCCCGAGTTGTAGCCAGAGTTCTCTTGGAGGGAGAGCGTGAGTTTGCGTATAGATCTATACTGGATTGACTATCCTACACCTTGCTGCTAGCTACAGCCGGACCTGCAGGTCTGCGGGTGCCAAACGTCATTTCTTTATTACGACCATTCATTATGTTGTTGTTACCAGTCGATAGCATGGTGCAATTTATCACATTATACCTTAATATAAATCCGGTTTAAGGTAGTTAGTACAACAGTAGTTCCTATTATACAAAACTACAGTACTACAATGATTTACCCATTACATATTTTAGTGATAACCTCACTTAAGCATTAATGTACAAACTATATTTTATTAAATGATAGTTATACTTGGGAAATTACACACATTTACAACAAGCGAGTATACAAAACAGTTAAGCCTTGGTAGAAGGTTACTTTAATAGAAAATATAGGTTTTTCTGAGAGATTCAAACTTTTACAAACACTTTCAAATACTTACTTACATTTTTACAAACTTATACATTGAGATAGGTTCGAACGTTTTTGGCAACAAACATTGACACTAAAATACTTATGAACTCACCAGCTTAATGTTGATAAACTCCTTCAAAATAACTTGTATTCTCAGGTCATCAGTAGACAGGTACCGAGGCCAGCTTTTGAGAAGATGGAGCGTATTCAAGACTCATCTTATTATTTTGACTTACATTATTTTGGTGTCTATAACTGTACAGAACACGCTTGTATTAAAATTATATATTTAATGCAATGGATGATGTTGTTTACTTATTTACATTTACTGTGTTGTGATACTATACATGACGTCCTCCGCCCCAGAACGTTTCCGCCGTTCTTGGTTTTGGGGTGTGACAGATTGGTATCAGAGCATTGTTTATAGTGAATCAAGTATATCAACCCATAAAAGATATACTAAACTATAAACCCAAAAGGGATTAAAACACTCTGACCAAGAGTCTATACTTTAAATATTAAAATATTTAATTAAGTATACTAGTCTGCATTCATACTAAAATCAGTGTCACAATGACAAGAACAAAAGTATTACGATTGTTAAATATCACAAGTGAGCTCCGGGATGTATGGTCAGTCCTGGGAATGGCATAGCCTGATCAACTATGCTGGTCCTAGGAGTGATTAGCATATGCCCTAGAATGGTTGTGATATGTTAACAAGTCTAAAAACTTACCAACAATACCACAAGAAGATCAATAGAACTTAAACTTAAAATACTATAGGTGTATTTTGTACTACTAGTTACACGTATACTATATTCTTATACCTCTCTTCTCGCGTAGATTTAAATGGATGGATTCCATCACGGTGACCTGTACTTTCCAAATGAAGGCAATGCCGGGTGGATCGATGAAGAGCCCGAAGATGAGAATCCAATCCCTTTGGATGATCACCTCGCAGAAGGCTTTTCTGATGGATCCGACTCTGAGCCGGAAGTCAACAACCTACCGCTTGTAGGTCAAGCCCTGAACAACAACCCTCGACCAGCTTTTCCAGGTCCTACTCCCATGTGGGCAACCAACTTGAATCGCTGGAGTGATGAGCAGGGTTAACCTTTACCGTACTTTGGGGACCGAACCTTTTACAACATCAGCGATGGTGGCTCTGCTGACAGAGCTCTGCCTGTCATTATCCGCAGAATAGCTCGTAATGTCGAGCAAGGTCGAGCAGCCATCAACCGGGTCATGGAGATTGATGCCAACTCAGGTGTCAACACAGTCCGCATCCACCGTCTTGAAGAAGACATGGAACGGACCCGGAGAACTAACGAAACCCTACAGCAACAGCTGGCTGCGTCCCGAGCTGAGGTCATAGAACTTTGAGCTCGTCAGAGAGCTCAGGATCGACACCTTCAAGAGGTGTTTCGTCAAGTTTCCGACCTCAGGGCTCGCCCGGGAAATTCCCATCGCCGTTAGATGATGGCTAGTACATCTCTGTCTTTTGATTAAGGAATAGCCTTGAACATCAGTGCTCTAAGTAGCACTTGTCTATAAAATATTCCTAACTTTCGGTACTCTAATTAGGAATCTAAGAACTGTCGAACTTATCCATTTGGTATGATGTAAGACCTACTGTTAGGTCGATTTTCCCTGAACTTATTACATCTGTAATACCAGTATTATTGAAACCTATCTAATATGTGGGAAAAACCTGTACACTTGTGTTTTCCTACTAATATTCCGTTTTGTGATTTCAAACACTCATTCAACAGTTGGGCTATGGTTAGTTAGTCCATGTGTCACTCTCACGTTGCTTACAAATTAATTCTTACCATTTTTCTTATCTTTATAAACTTATAGCTGAAAGATGCCTCCTCGCAAATCTCCCAGGAATAGGAATAATCCTACACCTCCACCGCCTCCACCGCCTCCGGTCATCGATACTGCATCCCTGAATGCTACCGTAGCTGCAGCAGTGGCAACTGCCATGGCTCAGTATCACTCATCCGATGCCAGCAGAGGTGGAACCCCTGTTGAATCTATTCCAGTCGAAATCCCTGTGCGCTCGAGAGAGTGCTCTTACAAGGATTTCACAAACTGCAAGCCAAAGCCTTTCTATGGCACCGGCGGAGTCATTGCCCTCTCGCAATGGTTCGAGAAGACTGAATCAGTCTTCGAAATCTGTTCATGCCCTACTGCGTGCAAAGTGAAATATGCCGCATGCACCTTTGAGGGAAAAGCCCTACCATGGTGGAACGGCCACGTTAAATCCCTAACACTCGTCGAGGCTAACGACATTGGCTGGGAAACGATGAAGGACCTCATGACCGAGGAATACTGCCCGAGGGGCGAAGTCCAGAAGTTGGAACATGAACTCTGGAACCTGACCATGAGGGGCACCAATGTGATCGCTTACACTGCCAGATTTAGCGAACTGGTGGCCCTCTGCCCCAATATGGTTCCTAGTGAGGGGAAAAAGATCGAACGGTACATATGGGGGCTAGTGCCTCCGTACCAGGGGAATGTCTTAGCATCGAACCCCGCTACCTTCGACAGTGCCAATCGTTTGGCACAAAGACTCATTGACCATGGAGTCAAAACCCCTGCAACCACAACCACCCTATCCATCCCAGAACCCTCCAAACCCGCCGACACTAAGCGGAAATTCTGGGATGAGAAGAAGAAACAGCGAGCTGCCAAGAGGCAGCAAATCGTGGCAGTACATGCCGCGGTAACCCCTGCTGCTGTTACTGCTCCGACGAAGCAGTATGCTGGAAGTTTGCCAAAGTGCAACAAATGCAACTTCCATCACAACGGCGCCTGCCGTGAAATGCAGTGTTTTAACTGCAACAAAAAAGGACACACCGTCTGTTTCTGTAAGTTCCCGGCACAACCGATCTCCCAAGTTTCTGGCTCAGTCGCGAGCCCAACTTGCTATGGATGTGGAGAAACAGGCCACTTTAAAAGGGACTGCCCCAAAGCGAGGAATACTGGAGGAGCAGGGTGGGTACTAGCTATAGGCCACGGGGAAGCAGTTGCTGACCCGACCGTGGTGACTGGTACGTTCCTCCTTGATAACTCCTATGCATGCATTCTGTTCGATAGTGGAGCGGAGCGAAGCTTCGTAAACCACAAATTTGCTCGCATGCTTAAGAAACAACCACACGCACTTAATGAACAATTCACAGTAGAAATGGCCAATGGGAAAACTGAAAGTACAAATAGCATATACTTAGGTTGTACCCTAACTTTAGATAACCATTCATTCCCAATCGACCTTATGCCGGTCTCAATAAAAAGTTTCGACGTTATTATCGGCATGGATTGGTTAAGTCTTCATCGCGCCGACATCATGTGCTACGAGAAAGCAGTCCGTCTAAACCTCCCGTCTAATGAAACTCTTATAGTCTACGGCGACAAACCTAGTGCGAGTCTTCGCATTATATCGAGTATTCAAGCCCAGAAATACCTGCGCAAAGAATACCACACATTCCTTGCTCACGTCGTCGACACGAACCTAGAAACGAAAGAACTAAAGAACATCCCAGTAGTGAGCGACTTCCCCGACATTTTCCCAGAAGAACTACCCGGGTTACCTCCGCAACGACAGGTCGAGTTCAGAATCGACTTAGTCCCAGGAGCTACCCCAGTAGCCAGGTCGCCCTACCGCTTAGCACCAACTGAGAGCAGGAACTCTCTGGTCAACTTAACGAACTGCTCCGCAAGGGCTTTATAAGACCAAGTTTCTCACCTTGGGGAGCACCGGTCTTGTTCGTTAAGAAGAAAGACGGATCATTCCATATGTGTATCGACTACAGAGAACTCAACAAACTGACGGTCAAAAATCGTTATCCTCTGCCACGCATAGATGATCTATTCGACCACCTGCAAGGGGCGAACTATTTTTCCAAGATTGATCTGAGATCCGGATATCACCAGTTACGAGTGCTAGAGGAGGATGTGCCAAAGACAGCCTTCCGAACTCGTTACGGACACTACGAGTTCGTGGTGATGCCATTCGGATTGACCAATGCGCCCGCAGTCTTCATGGATCTGATGAATAGAGTATGCCGACCTTACTTAGATCAGTTCGTCATCGTTTTCATTGAAGACATCCTGATCTACTCCCGAAGTAAGAAAGAGCACGGTGATCATCTGCGACAAGTCCTAGAAACTTTACGAAAGGAGAAACTTTATGCGAAGTTATCGAAATGTGAATTTTGGATCCGAAGAGTCGAATTCTTAGGACACGTGGTAAGCGAAGAGGGAATCCACGTGGACCCATCCAAAATAAAAGCCATTGAGAACTGGTCAGCACCCAAAATGCCTACAGAAATTCGTCAATTTCTAGGTCTCGCTGGCTACTACCGCAGGTTCATTCAGAACTTCTCCCGAATAGCGAAACCTCTTACGACCCTGACCCAGAGAGGCATGGCCTTTGACTGGGAAGAGAAACAAGAAAGAGCGTTCCAAACGCTCAAACGAGCCTTGTGCACCGCACCAATACTATCCCTTCCCGAAGGGATAGAAGACTTCGTAGTCTATTGCGATGCATCAAATCAAGGACTCGGATGTGTTCTGATGCAGCGAGGTAAGGTCATCGCCTACGCCTCGAGACAGTTGAAGACACATGAGGTTAACTACACGACCCACGATCTTGAACTAGGAGCAGTAGTGTTTGCTCTGAAGATCTGGAGACATTACTTGTATGGAACGAAGAGCACTATCTTTACCGACCACAAGAGTTTACAACATATTTTCGATCAGAAGGAGCTCAACATGAGACAACGACGGTGGGTCGAGCTACTCAGTGATTACGAATGCGATATTCGTTATCATCCGGGTAAAGCCAACGTAGTAGCAGACGCCCTAAGTCGGAAGGAATATTCTGGTCGCAAAGTCAAGTCATTATCCATAACCATCCATTCACATTTGTCTAAGCAAATTCAGGCGGCTCAACTTGAAGCCATGAAGCCCGAAAATATGACGAGTGAATCCCTTAGGGGAATGGACAAGAATTTAGAAGCCAAGGGTGACGGAGCATTATATTTCATGAACCGAATCTGGACCCTGAAACATGGTGGTTTCCGAGACTTGGTCATGACTGAGGCGCACAACACTCGGTATTCCGTCCACCCAGGTTCAGATAAGATGTATCTGGATCTTAAAAAGCTATACTGATGGCCTAATATGAAAGCAGAGATTGCTACCTTCGTAAGTAAATGCCTTACTTGCGCAAAGGTTAAGGTCGAGTACCAGAAGCCCTCTGGTTTATTGCAACAACCAGAGATCCCGGAATGGAAGTGAGAGCGGATCACTATGGATTTCATAACCAAGTTGCCCAAAACAACGGGTTGACTTGATACCATATGGGTCATCGTTGATAGATTGACCAAGTCTGCACACTTCCTGCCTATCAAAGAAACCGACAAGATGGAGAAGCTTACGAGAACATACATTAGGGAAATCGTACGGCTACATGGTGTACCTATGTCCATTATCTCCGATAGAGATAGTAGGTTCACCTCAAGATTTTGGCAATCACTACAACATTCCCTAGGAACAAGGCTGGACATGAGCACAGCCTACCATCCACAGACCGACGGACAGAGTGAGAGGACCATCCAAACACTGGAAGATATGTTGCGAGCCTGTGTGATTGATTTTGGGAAAGCATGGGATACTCATTTACCCCTTGTCGAATTTTCCTATAATAACAGTTATCACACGAGCATCAGGGCTGCTCCATTCGAAGCTCTCTACGGCCGAAAGTGCAGATCCCCTCTGTGCTGGGCTGAGGTGGGTGATACCCAATTAGCAAGGGGGCAAGTTTCCGACAGTACGCTCACCGGTCCGGAAATCATTCGGGAAACGACAGAGAAAATCGTTCAGATCCGTGAACGATTGAAAGCCTCTAGAGACCGACAGAAGAGCTACGCTGATAAACGAAGAAAACCTTTGGAATTTCAGGTGGAGCGGAGCGAAGCTTCGTAAACCATAAATTTGCTCGCATGCTTAAGCAACAACCACACACACTTAAGGAACAATTCACAGTAGAAATGGCTAATGGAAAAACTGAAAGTACGAATAGCATATACTTAGGTTGTACCCTAACTCTAGATAACCATTCATTCCCAATCGACCTCATGCCGGTCTCAATAAAAAGCTTCGACGTTATTATCGGCATGGATTGGTTAAGTCTTCATCGCGCCGACATCATGTGCTACGAGAAAGCAGTCCGTCTAAACCTTTCGTCTAAGGAAACTCTTATCGTCTATGGCGACAAACCCGGTACGTGTCTTCGTATTATATCAAGTATTCAAGCACATAAGTATTTGCGTAAAGAATACCATGCATTCCTTGCTCACGTCGTCGATACGAGCCTCGAAACGAAAGAACTAAAGAACATCCCAGTAGTGAGCGACTTCCCCGACATTTTCCCAGAAGAGCTACCTGGATTACCTCCGCAACGACAGGTTGAGTTCGTTATCGACTTAGTCCCAGGAGCTACCCCAGTAGCCAAGTCGCCCTACCGCTTAGCACCAGCTGAGATGCAGGAACTCGCTGGTCAACTTAACGAACTGCTCAGCAAGGGCTTTATAAGACCAAGTTTCTCACCTTGGGGAGCACCGGTCTTGTTCGTTAAGAAGAAAGACGGATCATTCCGTATGTGTATCGACTACAGAGAACTCAACAAACTGACGGTCAAAAATTGTTACCCTCTGCCTCGCATAGACGATCTATTTGACCAACTGCAAGGGGAGAACTATTTTTCCAAAATTGATCTGAGATCCGCATATCACCAGTTACGAGTACTAGAGGAGGATGTGCCGAAGACAGCCTTCCGAACTCGTTACGGACACTACGAGTTCGTGGTGATGCCATTCGGATTGACCAATGCGCCCACAGTTTTCATGGATCTGATGAATAGAGTATGTCGACCTTACTTGGATCAGTTCGTCATCGTTTTCACTGACGACATCCTGATCTACTCCCGAAGTAAGGAAGAGCATGGCGATCACCTGCGACAAGTTCTAAAGACATTACGTAAGGAGAAACTTTATGCGAAGTTCTCGAAATGTGAATTTTGGATCCGAAGAGTAGAATTCCTAGGACACGTGGTAAGCGAAGAGGGAATCCACGTGGACCCATCCAAAATAAAAGCCATTGAGAACTGGTCAGCACCGAAGACGCCTACTGAAATTCGTCAATTTCTAGGCCTCGCTGGCTACTACCGCAGATTCATACAGAACTTCTCCCGAATAGCGAAACCCCTTACAACATTGACCCAGAAAGGCATGGCCTTTGACTGGGAAGAGAAACAAGAGAGAGTGTTCCAAACGCTCAAGCGAGCCTTGAGCACCGCGCCAATACTATCCCTCCCCGAAGGGATAGAAGACTTCGTAGTCTATTGCGATGCATCGAATCGAGGGCTCGGGTGTGTTCTGATGCAGCGAGGTAAGGTCATCGCCTACGCCTCGAAACAGTTGATGACACACGAGGTTAACTACACGACCCACGATCTTGAACTAGGAACAGTGGTGTTTGCTCTGAAGATCTGGAGACATTACTTGTACGGGACGAAAAGCAATATCTTTACCGACCACAAGAGTTTACAACACATTTTCGATCAGAAGGAGCTCAACATGAGACAACGACGGTGGGTCAAGCTACTCAGTGAATACGAATGCGATATTCGTTATCATCCGGGTAAAGCCAACGTAGTAGCAGACGCCCTAAGTCGGAAGGAATATTCTGGTCGCAAAGTCAAGTCATTGTCAATAACCATCCATTCACACTTGTCTAAGCAAATTCAGGCAGATCAACTTGAAGCCATGAAACCTGAAAATGCGACGAGTGAATCCCTTAGGGGAATGGACAAGAATTTAGAAGCCAAGGGTGACGGAGCCTTATATTTCATGAACCGGATCTGGACACCGAAACACGGTGGTTTCTGAGACTTGGTCATGACCGAGCCGCACAACACTCGGTATTTCGTCCACCCAGGTTCGGATAAAATGTATCTGGATCTTAAAAAGCTATACTGGTGGCCTAATATGAAAGCATAGATTGCTACCTTCGTAAGTAAATGCCTTACTTGCGCAAAGGTTAAGGTCGAGTACCAGAAGCCCTCTTGTTTACTGCAACAACCAGAGATCCCAGAATGGAAGTGGGAGCGGATCACTATCGATTTCATAACCAAGTTGCCCAAGACAACGGGTGGACTTGATACCATATGGGTCATCGTCGATAGATTAACCAAGTCTGCACACTTCCTGCCTATCAAAGAAACTGACAAGATGGAGAAACTTACTAGAACGTACATTAGGGAAATCGTACGGCTACATGGTGTACCTATGTCCATTATCTCCGATAGAGATATTAGGTTCACCTTAAGATTCTGGCAATCACTACAACATTCCCTAGGAACAAGGCTGGACATGAGCACAGCCTATCATCCACAGACCGACGGACAGAGTGAGAGGACCATCCAAACACTTGAAGATATGTTGCGAGCCTGTGTGATTGACTTTGGGAAGGCATGGGATACTCATTTACCCCTTGTCGAGTTTTTCCTATAATAACAGTTATCACACGAGCATCAAGGCTGCTCCATTTAAAGCCCTCTACGGCCGAAAGTGCAGATCCCCTCTATGCTGGGCTGAGGTGGGTGATACCCAATTAGCCAGGGGGCAAGCTTCCGACAGTACTCTCACCGGTCCGGAGATCATTCGGGAAATGACAGAGAAAATCGTTCAGATTCGTGAACGATTGAAAGCCTCTAGAGACCGACAGAAGAGCTACGCTGACAAGCGAAGAAAACCTTTGGAATTTCAGGTGGGAGACCGAGTCCTTCTCAAAGTCTCACCCTGGAAAGGCTTGATACGCTTCGGCAAGCGTGGGAAGCTTAATCTGAGGTACATAGGGCCTTTCGAGATTCTTGCCAGAGTCGGCCCCATAGCTTACAAACTCGACCTACCCGACACACTTCGTAACATACATTCTACATTCCACGTATCTAACTTGAAAAAGTGTCTGTCCGACGAGACTCTCGTAATCCCACTCGACGAGATCGAGATCAACGAGAGACTCAACTTCGTGGAAGAACCTGTAGAGATCATGGACCGTGAGGTCAAGCAGACAAAGCAAAGTCGTATCCCTATTGTGAAGGTTCGCTGGAACGCCAAACGAGGACCGGAATTCACTTGGGAACGCGAGGATCAGATGAAACTGAAATACCCTCATCTTTTCGCTTAATTATTTGTAACTTCGTATTTGCTTAAATTCTAATTTCGGGACGAAATTCCTTCTAACGGGGGGATGATGTGACAACCCGAAATTTCCATTTGTACGAACATTATCTATTCAATAGAAGCTAGTCCAGTTTCAGTGATTTTCATACTTTTCCGAACAAGTTTGTGTACATTAGGGTTTACGTTTAAGGAGATATCAGGAGAGTGGATGCTCCTGGTTTTGTGAAATTTGAGCATTCCAAGTTTCATAATGTTGCAGTCCTATTTCCAGAATAAAAATATTTTCTGCCAAAATATTTCAGGACTATAAATAGATTTCTGAATTTAATTAATTCATTATTCACAATTCCAAATAGAGAAAAACCATTTTCTCTCTCACGGATCTTCGGGTTTTCATCCCAGATTGTGAGTCTACTTTCCTAGATGTGTTTTATTACTTTTTTTATGCTTTATAACATAGATTACATGTCTAAAACACAAGATCTGGGAGTTTACCGCCCAAGAACGTTCTTGGGGAGTAAACTCCAAAACGAGGCCTATAAGCTTCCTAGTCCCATTTTCTTGTTAAGCAACTAGTTAAGGACTTAGTGTATGATCATTAGAGGCTAGAAATCATTCAAGAAACACAAGTAATAGGAGTTTACGGCCAAGGACATTTCTTCGGCCGTAAACCCCTTTTTAGGGGCTTTAAGTGCCCTAAACCACCCCTAAAGCTTAAGGACATTTACCCTCTAATGCTTGTAGCTATTTTGGACACCAAAACACTTAAAAATCATAGATTTATAGGAGTTTACGGCCAAGAATATCTCTTGGTCCGTAAACCCCTTTTCCAAGGGTAAAATGCACCCTAAACACCCCTAAGGCCTTAAGACAATTACCCTTGAATACATAGGACTTGAATGGGGATTAAACTACATCAAAACCATCCCTAAAAGGGAGTTTACGGCCAAGGAACATCACTTGGGCCGTAAACTCCAAGTAAAGGCACAAATGTGTGCCTCTTGTCCCCTTTAGCCTTAGATAAAAACATGGAAGCTATCCTACATGTGCAAGTGCCTCAAATAAATTAAAACCAACACCCCATAGGAGTTTACGGCCATAAACTCTAGGGGATATGGTCTTTAGGCCGTAAACTCCCCTATGGAGCATTCAAGGGCCTTAAACTACTTCAAGGATTATTCCAACAAAGCTAGGCTAATTCTAGGATTAAGATAACACCTTAAAACACCCAAAACCACCAAGTGAGGAGTTCACAGCCATAAACCCATGAGTTTACGGCCATAAACTCCAAAGGTGGGGTTTGTTGGGTGGTGAACTCTTATACAAGGTCATTTGATGCTTCAAACCCTTTTGCCTTGTCCCGTAGCAACTTAGATGCAACCATTAGGACCTTTAACACTTATGCAAAGTGTTTTACATGTTCCTAAGTGTATTAACTTATTTGTTAAGTTATTATTTGGCTAATTAGTTATATATATGCTTATTATATGATAACTAGGCTCGTGCGTGTAAACAAGTCTCCGTTTGCCACCTAGCACGGTATCCGACACTGCAATTCAAACAGCTCACCACAAGTGAGTTCATACCCCTTTAACCAACCTTTGAAATGATTTTAAATGTTTTAAATACTTTATGGGGGGATACAAGTCAAACACTTATAGTTATTGCTTCAATCACATGTGATTGCATTTAATCACATGTGATTAATAACTAGGAAAACAATGATTTTTACCACTGTTCAAACTGTTTATCAAACTGCTTTACTTTGAAATGTTGTTCAACTGAAACTGAAACTGAACTGATCTGAAACTGAAACTGACAACATAAACTTGTATGGGTAATTTGGGAGTACTTACTTGAGCTCGGCTGATTGCATGCACCACACCCTTTTTCTCTTTTCAAGTTATTTACTTTCTAAATATTCTTTTTGCTTTTTCTAAAACTCTTTTCTTTTCTCAAACTCCTTTTTCAAAACTGTCTTTTTCTTTTGAAAACCTTTATACCAATCCCTTAGTTTGAGTTCAGACACGCCCGAGGGTATGTCCGAATCCCTCAAACCAAGGCTCTGATACCAACTTGTAACGACCCAAAAATCACGACTAAAAATTTCTTTAAAAGCATTACTAAAACCAGATTTATAAAAATGTATCATAAGTCAAAACATAACTTTCGAGTATTAAATTCAAAACATAATCTCATTATCAGAGTCAAACATTCCCAGGCTAACTGACTATGGTGTGTGCACTGCAATCTTCCCGAGCTCCTCTTTTGAAAACTGAGTACCTGAAACCAAAACTGAAAACCGTAAGCACGAAGCTTAGTGAGCTCCCCCAAACTACCACATACCATGCAATAACATATAAAGCACATATTGGGCCTTTCCCACTGCATCGGACCGAAGTCCGGACTAACTGGGGCCTTGCCCCCTGCATCGGACCGAAGTCCGGAAACTGACTGGGACCTTGTCCCCTGCATCGGACCGAAGTCCGGACTAACTGGGGCCTTGCCCCCTGCATCAGAGCGAAGTCCGGAAACTGACTGGGACCTTGTCCCCTGCATTGGACCGATGTCCGGACTAACTGGGGCCTTGCCCCCTGCATCGGACCGATGTCCGAAAACTGACTGGGACCTTGTCCCTTGCATCGGACCAAAGTCCGGACTAACTGGGGCCTTGCCCCCTGCATCGGACCGATGTCAGGAACTAACTGAACATCACATATCATAAACATATCAACTAGCATGAACACACATATACTGCATACTGCATCGGGCCGTAGCCCGGAACACATAACACATAAATCCTGTCTGAGCCACGGAGGCATCAAACATACTAACTACTGCATCATATCAAAATCCGGAAACTACTGCTAGCTAAACGGGCCGACATTGTGGCCTTAGACTCGTT
This sequence comes from Lactuca sativa, assembly GCF_002870075.4. Classification (NCBI taxonomy): domain Eukaryota; kingdom Viridiplantae; phylum Streptophyta; class Magnoliopsida; order Asterales; family Asteraceae; genus Lactuca; species Lactuca sativa. The sequence continues at coordinate 169,619,327 of NC_056623.2, forward strand.
CCTACTGGAAGGAAACTCACCTGAACTGCTGAGCTCTGCTGATAATCCTCTGGCTGCTACTCGACAATCCCTTGAGCCGCTGCTCCTCTAGCTCTCCGAGCTACCAATATCAATATGACACTTAGTCTGACAGTCCTCTAAAAGTCAACTAAGTCAACTCTGGTCAAAGTCAAAATCTTGGTTAAAGTCAACCTTCCAGGTCAACCCTACTCGTCGAGTCCTCCTAATGACTCGCCGAGTTCATATGCTCAGGGTCTTTCTATTCGCGACTCGACTCGCCGAGTCAGTCCATGACTCGCCGAGTCCAACTATTTCCGAGTCCTGTCCTGTCCAACTCGCTGAGTCACCACCCGACTCACTGATTCGAGTTTCAACTCGAAGGGTTTGGGGTTTCGCGACCTGACTCGCTGAGTCCAAGAATAGACTCGCCGAGCCCAAGGAAATCTTCAACCAACTCGTCGAGTTGTTCTTCCAACTCGCCGAGTTGATGCCTAACTTCATCCGACTCGACGAGTTGTTCATCCCACTCGTCGAGTTCCTCCTCATCTTCATGTTACTCGCCGAGTCCACTCGAAGGACTCGTCGAGTCCATTCAGATCTACATACATGCAGAGGACTTTTGAGTCATGCATGGACTCCAAACTGTAGATCCGCTCTTCTAAAGCCTATTCCTTACGTAAAGTGGCAAACTTTACGTGTAGCTAACGAGATCTAGGCTCAAATCACTATAAACTAGGGTTTGAGACAAAGGGGCTCAACAATCAACCCATAGACCGATGCTTTATGATTCTCTAGGCCAAGATACACATAGATCTGAAGTAGCAACTTTAGATCTAGGCTTCTAACTCGAAATGGTTCATAAACTTGTCCTAAAAGCCCCAAATCCCATGATAAAGGTTGATCTATATGCAAAAGAGGGAAGGTAGCGACTCATTACCTTCAAATGCTCTGGAAGACCTCACAAACTCTGGATCTACTGCCAATTCTTGAATCCCCAATGTGTGCCTTCTTCCTTCTTCCTTCAAATCACCCAAAATGGCAAGAAAGCTTGAATGAGCAACAATGGAGGCTTAGGGTTTCTGGTTCTGGACTATAGGGCCGCAAATGAGCCCTAGGGAAGAGAATAAGATGCTTAAATAGGGTACCAAGTCCCGAAATTAGGGTTTCCTCATTCAGACCCAACTCGCCGAGTTCACGAGCCGACTCGCCGAGTTGGTCACTTACTCGATCCCCCGGATCCCGCTCTGACTCGTCGAGTTCCTCCCTGGGCTCAACGAGTCCACTCCTTGACTTAGGGTTTCTTTCCTTTTCTTGGCCTTTCTGATCTTGGGTGTTACAGGAGGCAGAGTGCCACCACTGCCACAAGATTGGACATTGGAAGAGAAGTTGCCCAGAGTACCTGCAAGCCATCAAGGAAGGAAAGATCAAGTCGTCTTTCGCAGGTATATACACAATCAAATCTAACGATTTATCTCATGTTATTTATTGGGTTCTTGATACCGGTTGTGGTTACCACATTTGTTCTAATGTGCAGGGACTAAGAAGAAATAGGGATGTGGAGGATGGAAGAATAAATATAATCATGGGGAACAGAAGATCATCGCCTGTGACCAAGATTGGAGTGTATTCTTTAGTGCTTAGGAATGGTTTAAGTTTAGATTTGAACAATTGTTTCTATTCGCCAGAAATGGCTAGAAACATCATTTCATTTCATGGTTTGTTTAGACAAGGTTTTAGATTTTTTTTAATAATGAGAATGGTTCTATTTTGGCTTATCTAAATGGTGTCTTTTATTTTGAAGCTATACCATGTAATGGAATTTATGAAACTGTTATGATTGTTGATAACTTAGGAAATGATGTTTTGAACATAGATTCTTCCAATAGTATGGATAAAGCATCCTTGTGGCATTGTCGTCTTCAACATGTCAACAAGAAACGCATAGCCCAACTCCAAAAGGATGGAGTGTTGGAGTCATTCGACCTTAGGGAAGACGAAGGACAACGTTGTCTTCGTTGCGAGGAGAGGAGTTTTTTGAGAACGAGAACTCATAATCCAAGGAGACAGTGGGAGGCAAATCGAGCTTGAAGAGATTCAAGAGTCGATAGATGAAGGAACCTCTACCGCTGGCACTCAACCCGAGGAGGAAACTCCGGTTGAACCGATTGACGAATCCTTACCTCTTAGACGTTCCGAAAGAGTTAGAGTTCAACCCCAGTTTTATGGTTTTCATATTACTACCAAAGGGGACACGTATATTAGTGATGGTACACTAATAAACCTTGATGAACCTAATAGCTATAAGGAAGCCATGGCAGGCCCGGAGTCTGTGAAATGGAAAGAGGAAATGGATAGCGAGATCCAATCCATGTATGATAACCAAGTTTGGAAGTTGGTTGATAATGTGCCCAGACGTAAGACCGTTGGGTGCAAATGGATCTTCAAGAAGAAGACCGATGTGGATGGAAACGTACACACATATAAAGCTCGATTGGTCGAAAGGGCTTTACTCAAACTCCCGGAGTTGACTATGACGAGACCTTCTCACCAGTTGCGAAGATAAAATCTATTAGAGTGATGCTAGCGATTGCCGCATTTCATGATTATGAGATTTGGCAAATGGATGTCAAGACCGCTTTCCTTAACGGAAAGTTGGCTGAGGATGTTTACATGGCTCAGCCAGAGGGGTTTGTGGATCCGAAGCATCCGAATAGAGTGTGTAAACTTGAGAAGTCCATTTATGGACTTAAGCAAGCATCTCGCAGATGGAATCTTTGCTTCGATGAGAAAGTCAAAGAGTTTGGATTTGTACGAAGCGAAGATGAATCGTGTGTATATGTCAAAGCCAGTGGGAGTATAGTAAGCTTCCTCGTTCTATATGTCGATGACATATTACTCATAGGAAACGACATCCCGACTCTGCAGGAGGTTAAGTCCTGGCTCGGGAAGTGCTTCGCTATGAAGGACCTCGGAGAGGCTTCCTATATTTTGGGAATAAGGATAGTAAGAGAAAGAAGTAAGAGACTAATAGGACTTAGTCAGAACACTTACTTAGAGAAAGTACTAAAATGTTTTAGTATGGAAAACTCGAAGAAGGGAGAATTACCAATACAAAGTAATGCCAAGTTGAGTAAGACTCAAAGTCCGAATACCGAAGCTGAAATAGCATAAATGAGCCGAGTACCATACGCTTCCGCAGTTGGCTCAATCATGTACGCTATGACTTGTACTCGCCCTGATGTAGCCTTTGCCTTGAGCATGGTTAGCAGATATCAAGGGAACCCTGGCAGAGCTCATTGGATTGCAGTGAAAAATATCCTTAAGTACCTTCGGAGGACGAAGGAATGGTTCTTAGTCCTCGGAGGGAGTGATGACTTGAAGGTGCGAGGGTATAGTGATGCCAGCTTTCAGACCGACAAGGACAACTACCGTTCGCAGTCGGGCTGGGTCTTTACCCTGAATGGAGGAGCAGTGACTTGGAAAAGTTCCAAGCAGGAAACCGTAACTGATTCAACGTGCGAATCAGAGTACATTGCAGCGAGTGAAGCGTCGAAGGAGGCAATATGGTTGAAGAACTTCATCGGTGATCTTGGAGTTGTACCCACCATAAAGGAGCCCATGGAGATTTTCTGTGATAATGAAGGAGCGGTTGCCTTTACCAAGTAACCGAGGGATCATGGTAGATCTAGAAATATCGACAGAAAATATCACTTTATTAGACATCGTGTAGAAGAAGGACAACTCGTAGTGAAGAGGATATCTTCATAAGATAACCCAGCAGATCCGCTTACGAACGGACTGAGTAGGGTTAAGCACTTGCAGCATGCTAGGAGTATTGGGCTGAAGGATGATATTAGCATAGATTAGATAGTAGTAGAAATGTGTAATAGATAATGTAATTAACATTTGATGATTAAATAAAGGAGTTTTATTTATGAGTAATGTTACTGTCTTATGTTAATTGTTTAACTATTGTTTCATTTTGCATGTTTTGACTTCCAGAATAATTGAATTTAATAAGAATAATCGAATTATTCAAATTGTCCACAATCGTTCATATGTTGGAAGTAGATATGAATGAAGATTGTCATGAATTGGTATGTAGATTGTCTAAATGGTATTAGACATAGCAAAGGGTTATTGCAACGTTCATGAGTGCTTATGAACTGGTTTTGAGCATTGGAACAAACCCGCGCTTGCTGGAATCACCTTATGGAATATGATATAAAAGGGTGATCGCAAGACGATAATATCATATAGTCTTAAAACCTAGATATATGGTTTGTTATTTGTTAATTGATTGTACATTGACAATGCGAAAACGCATTGGTAACTCGATGTTATAAAACGCATTGTTGTGTATAGTTGAGTAATGAATAAGTAAATGCATATAAGTCGAAGTTTATCTGTAACTTTTATTCTAAGAGGGTAAAAGCGATATCTCGGCCGCTCGATGATTTGATTTGACTTATGTGTCGGACCCGGTCAGAACTGAATTGATGTGTTCAGTTAAGTTCTATGTCAAATAAATCGGAGATCGAGAAACCAAAATGCTAGACTAATCATTCCATAGAATTGTCAGCATGATATCTAACAGAGGACTGTACGATCCCTTATCTAAAGGACAAGATTGATTAGATCAGAGTTTGACAGCATCTTTGAGAGCTACGATTGCAAAACGAATTGTACTTGTGCATATAGTTACTAGACTTATCCAAGTGGGAGACTGTTGGAATAGTGTCTAAGGCTGCAACTATATTAGGCAAGTATTTGACCCGATTGTGCATGGTCCTTTTGGGTTGCCTTCACCATAGCAACTTGATAGGATGATTTATTATTAGAATAAATATTATTAATATATATTATGAGAGTAATATAAGGAATAATAATATTGTTATTTGATTAATATAAGTCATAGATTAATTAGTATTAATTTGGTGACTTAAAGAGATTAATTAAATAAGAGGGTATAAACTGTCAATTGTTTGATAGTTACACTTTGGTCTGTAAATCCTTCTTGGATAGAGGATGGACGGATTCTAGGGCTTGGGATAGCCTCAAATTCGTCCAAGGCTATCTTAGGTAAGGATTAGGATTGCTTTAAGGAAAGATTATCCAACTAGGGTTTAAGGGTGAAACCTGATGGGTTTTGGTCATAAGACATCCTATGTGCTCATACAAACCCTAAAGCTCGGATCTAGGTTTCTCTATTGTACATACTTTGAATCCAAGACTTTGAACCCTAATTCTAGCATATGGAAATCAGAATTCACATGTAAATAGGTTTAAGAACATACCTTGATTGTTATGTAGCAATAACAATCCAATTCCTCCTTGAATTGACCTTGGAAAGCAGAGAGTCACAAGTGTCACTCCTCTAATGGCTTACAAACACCATAAGCAAGTGGAGAAGGTATAAGGAGAGAGGAGGGAGGTTAGAATTCGTATTTGGGACCTCTTGGGAAGGGATACACGAATTCATAACCCTAGGGGTGTTTATATAGGTGTAGAGATAGGGTTTCAGTCATTATCCTTATCTAGTTGATTATCCATTAAGCAACCAATAAGATAATCCTTGAATCCTTATCATACTCGAATTCTAAGGCTTTCCAACCTTAAATTCGTTCACCATACTTATAAGATAATTCTTACCTTATTTTGTAACTATCACATAATTACAATTCAGCCCCTCTAGTTTAATTAATTACACTTGATCACAAAATTAATTCTTAATTAATTATTGACCAATATTAATTAAACAAATATGATTTCTCCTTTAATATATTATTCTTATAACATATTAATAAATCATATTATCCTCTCTCTCTTTATTCATTTCTCCAATCAAGTTGCTTTGGTGAAGGCAACCCAAAAGGACCATGCACCATCGGGTCAAGTACATACCAAAATAGTTATGGACTTAGACACTAATCCAACAGTCTCCCACTTGGATAAGTCTAATAACTATTCTGCGTATGACTTCGGATCCCGATCTGCAATCGTAGCTTTCCAAAGCCGCTGTCAACTCTGATCATATCAAATACGCGTGTCCTTAGACAAGGGATCATATATTCCTCCATTCTATATATCATATGAGATATGATTTCTAATCATTTTCTTTGTACTACTTCTCGATTTCTGATTTATGACGACTGACTAATTGAACAAATCAAACTAGCCCTAGCCCGGCCGAGCATTTACGTTTGTCATCACTAAACCATCGAGGGGCCCAAAGATATCGCTTTTATCCTACTTTGGATAAAAGGAACGGATAAACTTTGATACAATGCTCGCTTGCACTCACGCACCGAATCACACACAACAATATGTTTTATAACACCAAGTTACTGGTGCGTTTACATATTATCAATGTGCAACCGATTTGCAAGATACAACTCACACATCTCGGTCTCAAGAATATAAGATGTTATCGTCTCACCAATCACTCGTGATACAATCCATGGAGTAATCCAAGTGAGCGTGGGTCTAATCCAATGCTCAAATCACATTCATAAGCACTCATGAACGTTGCAGCAAACATTTGCTTATGTCTAATACTTTTCTAGACATTCCACACACCAATTCACGACAGTCTTCATTCATATCTACTTCCAACATATGAACGACTGTGGCCCGTTTGAATAATTCGATTATTCTTAATAAACTCAATTATTCTGGAAGTCAAAACATGCAAATGTGAAACACAAGAATAATACTAATCCCATATGGCCTCAACCCTTTGAGCATAAATAAAACACCTTTTATTTATCACCATATTGATTACTCATTATTTGTCGTTTCGGGTAATCAACTTCTTACTTGAATTCCAACACTTGTCTCATGCTCCTAGCATGCACACAATGTTTTACCTATGGTTCTTACTTTGTGAAATAGATCACATTGAACACATTTCCAATCCTTCTCATTTCACAACTCCAAATCCGTTTTTCATAAGTTAAAGAATATCAAATTCTTGCTACTTATAAAATATGCTAGATTCTAACATTTTATGCAATGATCTCTTTTGTAATGTCACTGCACCAAAGTCACAAAGACTATTGCCAATGATATTACAGAGTCTTCTATCGGAGATTGTTACAAGACAATTCCATAGATGTGATGTCTCTCACTCAAAGTACTTTCTTTGAACATCCTTTTGCATAGAAGTTTCTAATCTAGTCATAGATTTCTCAATATTCAATTCCCAATATGGACACACTTCCATATGTTCCATATGACAACCCATTCTTAATAGAATCTTATCTATACATAATGATGTCGATATGGTCCATCCAATATGGAAACATTTCCATATTTTCCAATACTATACTTCCAACTACTCACAAGCGACCAATCCTCGTCGAACTTGGATTGTCCTTTGATAGTTGTTTAATTATTTTAGTCAAAACCAATTCTAGTCCCTTTTCCCTCTAAATGCGCTCGACATTTGGAAAATTTAGAATGGTCAAACATTAAAGCATTTGCAATCGATCCTATACCCGAAGCTTATGGGACACGACGCATAATGTTTTATTTGCTATGTTCTCAAAATTCGAATTGTGAAGAGGGATGCCGTAATCATAATCGAAATTTTAAGAACACACTTTGTACCTTTGACTAAATTTTATTAACATTTCTCAACCTAAACCTTTAGATTTGAAATGAAGCATAATATTCTCTCCCTTAATTATAGCAAAACAACCTTTCAACTCTTACAACTTTGCAAAGTATGACTCTTGTTTTCTATAATTAATATTGCTAACCTTGCAATACTTTCCTTAATAATCATACAATCATAACATTTATGCTCCCACTATCATGATGATTATTATAAAACATAACACTTATGCTCCCACTAGCTTCGACATGTATTCATAAACATCTTAACTTTCAGAAAACAATACTTATTGAATTTCTTAAGTTCATGTTTCTAATACTTAGTGCTTTGATAATCTTTTATCAATGCTTCTTGAACTTATACACCTTTGCCTTCGATAGTTCATATGTGTGTCTAAACAATTAAGACTAATTGCCAAACCTCACAATTCAAATTATGGAAAGGGATGCCGTAACCATGATTGAATTTGAGAATGCAATTTTACAATCACTATCTTCTTAAAATCTCTCTTAGTGAAAGCATTTCTTCACAATCATTTTCATGAAGGAGGAAATCTTATGACACTTAGATTTGAGCGGTGTATGTGTTCCTATCCATGTGAATTTGTTAAAACCAAAGTTTATGACAAATTCAAACTCATATGGACCGAGCTTTCTTAATCTTGATTTCTTGCCTTATGGTAGCACGGCTGCCCACCATGTCTTCCAAGTAGTTAAGCAGCTCACCTTTTCTTATCAATGTACCTTTCATTGATTAAGGTGCTTTGCCTTTTATGTGTTCAAAATGAGAACTCATAGAACTCACATGCATAATTAACTCGATTGGATTGGCACAGAATCAAAATAATGTCAACACGATAGGTTGTAAACCTCAACTCGTGTGCCAGTGATGATCGATAAGGTTTATTTGATTTGTTTTTGAAACCTTTCAAGACCATTAAGACTCCCACTGACTCCTTGACATATAAGATTCTCTTGTCAAAAACCATTTCTTGACAAACAGATATTCAAGAGTTAGTGTAGCTTTTATCAAAAGACTTCATAAATTGGTCCTAGTTGGTCTTTGTCTTATCCAAGACATCACAACTTTCCATATTTAATGAAAGTTACAAACCTTCTTAATACCTTTCACTCAATGTCACAATCTTAACTTTAAGACTTGTTATTGGAATGAAGTATGATTGACTTATTGATTTAACCATTTCTTCAATTCTTGATTCCTCTTCTTAGACATACAATTGTACTAAGACTCACTTAGAGGATCAATTGAGATATGGTTCTTAATCATTAAGACCTATCATAAAGCATAAAAGGTACTCTCCCATCTTCTTAGAATGGAGAAACTTTTATCTTTATGCCTACTTGATTCTTCTTATTCGTTCTGCTATTGATCTAAACCCTTTAATCAATTCAAAATTACACTTAATCTTGTAAGTATAATCATATTTACTAAACCTTTAGTAAATCATGACGAATATCATTGTTACTCTTATGGTGGTCTTGATCAACACGCAACATTGTGTGCTCGATTCCTTAGTCCTTCACTTGACACTTTGTCAATGAATTTGTCTAATTTCCAAATATGAAATTTCTCATTCATCGTGCAACCAAGTTGCGTGATTCCAAATTTCTGTCCAATTGAAACTTTGGGCGATGAGAAACTCTCCCTATTTGGTAAATTCTCGACTTTTCCATAAATACCATAAATAAGAATCATATCCATTTGTTGTAGAAATATGCAAACACCAATTTTCATAACGATTTCATTGCAAGGAAATAAATAAATAAATAAGTCAAACGAAAATTTATTTTATTTATAAAAGCAGCGGAAAACATTTGTCCTTACAATGCAAAATCCATTGAAAACTATGTATTTCAAAAGAAAATTTCTAACAACTCTATCATAACTATCTAAGCTCAAAATCTAATCTTCAAGTCCATGCGATCAAGATCCATTCCTTGTGATTAGATTCATCTTGTTCTTTCACCAAGCTTCCTTTCTTTTCACCGATCCTGTAAAACATTCAAATGCAATCTTATCACATTATGTATCAATGAATAGGAACTTAATGGAGTTAGATAGTGGATTTACCTGAAGCACGGCCATACTCTTTGACTCTCCCATCTTCTGGACTCTTCAGGCTCTTTGGGCAGACTTGTATCCAACGCCCTCTCTTTTGGCAGCAAACGCAGGTCGGTTCTCCTAGAACGTCCTCGGAAGCATGGTCGGTTGACTTTCCCAACAAATACGCTCCATTGCTTCGCCAAATCATTTCTGATTTAGCAGCAATGAGCATGTAAGTTAGGTCAATGAGGTTGTCGTCATGATTCATCATATAATACTTTCTTTTGAACTCATTATATGATTCAGGAAGTGACTGCAAAACCCAATTCACAGCCAACTCATCTGGGAATGACACACCCAACATTATCAACCTATCAATGTGTGATTTCATTCCTAGAACGTGGGTACACACGGGTTTACCATCTTCATGTTTCATTTCCAATAGGGCTTTAGTGATATTGAACCTTTCAATTCTTCGATCTTGTGGGTTGGGGAGAACAATAGGAGGAGGAGGAGGAAGTGAAGCATGATTTCTTGATCCTCGATCGAATCGTGGAATATCATCTTCATGTGGAATGCTTGTTCCACGGGATTTGGGAATACCATAGTTGTCGAACTTTGACATCTACAAAACGGGAGAAAAGGAATTCAAGTTAGTTGATTGATTGAGTCCTTAGTAAATCACCCAAATGAGATACTAAGGCTAGGACCCAACACAATATTCTACAACTCGGGAGAGGGATGCCGTAACCCAAATTGCAGAACATTTGAAGGTAAGTGAATGACGATTCACTAATTTCCACCATGAAAAACGAAAAAGAATTTAAGTTTTAAATCTATGAAAACTCCTAGATCCTTTGAGATTCATTGAACTTTCAATGGCATGTTTAAATCTCGATATGCCCCTCTTGTTTGTGACTGGGATGCCGAGGATCACAAAGCGGGTGTGAATAACCATGCAAACTTACATGGTGCCCTCACATGTTACAGTTACCTATTCGATGTGCCGGTAAACCACACACGCTCCACCGAACTATGACAAACATTGAGTCACCCTTTGCTACCTTTGCTTAGACCCATTTAGTGTGCCGGTTAACCACACACGCTCCACTAACGTCTTCGCAAGGGCACAAAGTGTAATTTCATGGAATTGCATCAATTCACTTTTGCCTAAGTAACTAAGATTGGGAATTTTTGAAAACATTTAGTTACTTTTATAATTCATTATACTTATAATGGAAGGTTTCGTCCTATCCTACCCGTTCGGCTAACGACCCTCCACTAGTCAAGAGTGCGGTGGGTAAGAGTGGATACCCATTCAATCACCATTTTATAGGCAATTTCCTTAAACACCCCTTATAGACCAGCTTCGTGAATGAGGCCTACTAACGGTAAGACTGACTTTTAGTTATACATATATATAATGTTAGACTTTTAATGTTATATATAATATAGGGTGTATTTTACACTTTTAAAATATTAGGTGGTTCAATTTAACAATTATACTTTTAATTTACTTAAATTGTAAACCTAAACTTTTATGGATTTATTAAACCTCTTTAATTAAACACCTTAATTAGTTAATAAAACCATAAGGGTGTGATTTGAACTTTTTCAAAACTATACTAGAGTTTTAGAATTTAACATTCCTAATTAAACTTTTAATCAACTTTTAAATTCCAAAACTTGAGGGCAAGTTTTGAAACATTTCAACACATTAGGGTTTAGAATTTAAATATGCATCAAAATTAAACTATTTAATCAAAATTTAAATTCCAAAACTTGAGGGCAAGTTTTTGAAACCTTTTTCAAAACATTAGGGTTTCAACTATTTAAATTTCAAAACAACAAAACTTTTGGGGTTCAAATTTAAACTATAAAACCTAAAGGGCCAAATATGAAACTTTTCACAACAACAAGGATCAAATAACAAATAATTTAAATTAACATTTAATCACATAATTATCCATATTTGATGATTTCTTGCAAAACAATTTATCAATTTACTTAAAATAATTAATCAATTATCTTATAAGGAAACAATTATCTTATTAATTGATAAATATCTTCAATTAGATTAAAAATATAGTCAAATATATCATATAATCGGATTAATATTAATCTAACATGATAAGGTAATTATCCCAATGCAAAAACAGCAAGAAATCCCGAGATAAGCACTGTCTGACGCACCGACTCGCCGAGTCACCCTCTGGAACTCGCCGAGTAAGGCTGACTCGCCGAGTCCAAGAGTGACTCGCCGAGTCAGGTCGAACAGTGAGGCCAAAACACGATTTTCAGTTACATCAAGCATCAATACAATAGAAACCAATCATGGCTCTGATACCACTGATGGGTTTTGGTCATAAGACATCCTATGTGCTCATACAAACCCTAAAGCTCGGATCTAGGTTTCTCTATTGTACATACTTTGAATCCAAGACTTTGAACCCTAATTCTAGCATATGGAAATCAGAATTCACATGTAAATAGGTTTAAGAACATACCTTGATTGTTATGTAGCAATAACAATCCAATTCCTCCTTGAATTGACCTTGGAAAGCAGAGAGTCACAAGTGTCACTCCTCTAATGGCTTACAAACACCATAAGCAAGTGGAGAAGGTATAAGGAGAGAGGAGGGAGGTTAGAATTCGTATTTGGGACCTCTTGGGAAGGGATACACGAATTCATAACCCTAGGGGTGTTTATATAGGTGTAGAGATAGGGTTTCAGTCATTATCCTTATCTAGTTGATTATCCATTAAGCAACCAATAAGATAATCCTTGAATCCTTATCATACTCGAATTCTAAGGCTTTCCAACCTTAAATTCGTTCACCATACTTATAAGATAATTCTTACCTTATTTTGTAACTATCACATAATTACAATTCAGCCCCTCTAGTTTAATTAATTACACTTGATCACAAAATTAATTCTTAATTAATTATTGACCAATATTAATTAAACAAATATGATTTCTCCTTTAATATATTATTCTTATAACATATTAATAAATCATATTATCCTCTCTCTCTTTATTCATTTCTCCAATCAAGTTGCTTTGGTGAAGGCAACCCAAAAGGACCATGCACCATCGGGTCAAGTACATACCAAAATAGTTATGGACTTAGACACTAATCCAACAAAACCCTAGGAGCCTTACAAGTATAAATAGACCCCTAGGGCAAGGGAAATCGGCACCTCTGCTAAAGCAAAGAAACCTTGGCCGAATTCTAATCCCTCTCCTCACTCTGAAATCATCCTCCTTGCTAGTTGGTGTTTGTAAGCCATTAGAGCAGTGACAATTGTGACTCTAGAGCTCCAAGACAACAAGATCAAAACAAGAGATTCAAAGGTAAACTTCTAGATCTGATTTTGTATTGTTCTTATACTTAATTAGTCATTATAAGTCTTGGATTCAAAGCATGTTTAATTAGAGAAACCTAGATCCAAGCATTAGGGTTTGCATGTGCACATAGGAATGTTCATATGGCTAAAACCTATCACATAGCAGCAAGCGAGGCAGCAAAGGAGGCAATATGGCTAAAGAACTTCATTGGAGACCTTGGAGTTGTACCGGCTATAAAGGAACCTATGGAGATTTTATGTGATAATGAGAGTGTAGTTGCCTTAGCCAACGAACCAAGGGATCCCGACAGATCCAGGCATATCGACAGAAAATACCAATTCATTAGACATCGAATAGAAGAAGGACTCCTCGTGGCAAAGAGGGTATCATCAGATGAGAAACCAGCAGATCCCCTCACGAAGGGACTGATGGGTTTTGGTCATAAGACATCCTATGTGCTCATACAAACCCTAATGCTTGGATCTAGGTTTCTCGATTGTACATGCTTTGAATCCAAGACTATACACCCTAATTCTAGCATATGGAAATCTATATTAACATATAATTAGGTTTATGATATTACCTTGATTGTTATGTAGCAATAACAATCCCAATTCCTCCTTGAATTGACTTTGGAAGGCTTAGAGTCACAAGTGTTACTCCTCTAATGGCTCACAAACACCATAAGCAAGAGGATGAAGAGGAGAGAGGTTAGAGGCTGCCCAAAACGTGTTCTAACCCTAGAAAAGAGGTTCCCCCACGTTTTTGAGCCTTAAGGGTTCTATATATAGTGAGGCTATTAGGGTTATCTAACAAGGAAACCCTAATTTGGTTGCTTAAGCCCTAAGCAACCCATAGACTCCTTTAATCAAGCCCTTGGACGATTTCCTTATGGGCTTCCCATAAGAATTCGTCCACCTCTTGATTTAAGACAATCCATGGCCCAAATTGCAATTATCTTATAATTACAATTCCAGTCCCTTAAGTTTAATTAATCTCTTTTAGTCACAAAACTAATTACTAATTAATTCTTGACTAATATTAATTAAACAATATGATTTCTCCTTTAATATATTATTCTCATAATATATTAATAAATCATATTTAATCCTTTCTCTCCATAATTCATCCTATCAAGTTGCTTTGGTGAAGGCAACCCAAAAGGACCATGCACCATCGAGTCAAGTACATACCAAAATAGTTATGGACTTAGACACTAATCCAACAGTCTCCCACTTGGATAAGTCTAACAACTATTCTACGTATGAATTCAGATCTTGATCTGCAATCGTAGCTTTCCAAAGCCGCTGTCAACTCTGATCATATCAGATACGCCTGTCCTTAGATAAGGGATCATATATTCCTCCATTCTAGATATCGTATGAGACATGATTTCTAATCATTCTCTTTTGTACTATATCTCGATTCCTGATTTATGACGACTGACTAACTGAACAAATCAAATTAGCCCTAGCCCGGCCGAGCATTTACGTTTGTCATCACTAAATCATCGAGGGGCCCAAAGATATCGCTTTTATCCTACTTTGGATAAAAGGAACGGATAAACTTTGATACAATGCTTGCTTGCACTCACTAACCAAATCACACACAACAATATGTTTTATAACACCAAGTTACTAGTGCGTTTACATATTATCAATGTGCAACCGATTTGCAAGATACAACTCACACATCTCGATTTCAAGAATATAAGATGTTATCGTCTCACCAATCACTCGTGATACAATTCATGGAGTGATCCAAGTGAGCGAGGGTTTAATCCAATGCTCAAATCATATTCATAAGCACTCATGAACGTTGCAGCAAACATTTGCTTATGTTTAATACTCTTTTAGACAATCCACACACCAATTCACGACAATCTTCATTCATACCTACTTCCAACATATGAACGACTGTGGCCCGTTCGAATAATTTTACTGTTCTTAACCAATTAAATTATTCTAGAAGTCAAAACATGCAAATGTGAAACACAAGAATAATACTAATCCCATATGGCCTCAAACCTTTGAGTATAAATAAAACTCCTTTTATTTATCACCATGTCGATTACTCATTATTTGTCGTTTCAGGTAATCAACTTCTTACTTGAATTACAACACTTGTCCCATGCTCCTAGCATGCACACAATGTTTACCTATGGTTCTTATTTTCTGAAATAGATCACATTGAACACATTTCCAATCATTCTCATTTCACAACTCCAAATCCTTTTCATAAGTGAAAGAATATCAAATTCTTGCTACTTATAGAATATGCTAGATTCTAACATTTTATGAAATGATCTCTTTTGCAATATCACTGCACCAAAGTCACAAAGACTATTGCCAATGATATTACAAAGTCCTCTATCGGAAATTGTTACAATACAATTCCTTAGATATGATGTCTCTCACTCAAAGAACATTCCTTTGAACATCCTTTTGCATAAAGGTTTCTAATCTAGACATAGATTTTTTTATATTCAATTCCCAATATGGATACATTTCCATATTTTCCATATGACAGCTTATTCTTAATAGAATCTTATCTATTCATAATAATGTTAATATGGTTCATCCAATATGGAAACATTTCCATATTTTCCATATGACAACTCATTCTTAATAGAATCTTTTCTATTTATAATAGTGTCGATATGGTCCATCCAATACCATGCTTCCAACTACTCATAAGCGACCAATCCTCGTCAAACTTTGGATTGTCCTTTGATAGTTGTTTAATTATTTTAGTCAAAACCGATTCTAGTCCTTTTTCCCTCTAAATGCGCTAGACATTTGGAAAAATTTAGAATGGTAAAACATTAAAGCATTTGCAATCGATCCTATACCCGAAGCGTATGGGACACGACGCATAATGTTTTATTTGCTATGTTCTCAAAATTCGAATTGTGAAGAGCAATGTCGTAATAATAATCGAAATTTTAAGAACACACTATGTGCCTTTGACTAAATTTATTAACATTTCTCAACCTAAGCCTTTAGATTTGAAATGAAGCATAATATTCTCTCCCTTAATTATAGCAAAACAACCTTTCAACTCTTACAACTTCGCAAAGTATGACTCTTGTTTTCTATAATTAATATTGCTAACCTTGCAATACGTGCCTTAATAATCATATAATCATAACATTTATGCTCCCACTATCATGATGATTATTATAAAACATAACACTTATGCTCCCACTAGCTTCGACATGTATTCAGAAACATCTTAAGTTTCAGAAAAACAATGCTTATTGAATTTCTTAAATCCATGTTTCTAATACTTAATGCTTTGATAATCTTTTATCAAGGCTTCTTGAACTTATACACCTTTTCCTTAGATAGTTCATATGTGTGTGTAAACAATTGCCAAACCTCACAATTCAAATTATAGAAAGGGATACCGTAACCATAATCGAATTCGAGAATGCAATTTTACAATCACTATCTTCTTAAAATCTTTCTTAGTGAAAGCATTTCCTTACAATCATTTTCATGAAGGAGGAAATATTATGACACTTAGATTTAAACGGTGTATTTGTTCCTATCCATGTGAATTTGTCAAAACCAAAGTTTACGACAAATTCAAACTCATATGGATCGAACTTTCTTAATCTTGATTTCTTGCCTTATAGTAGCATAGCTGCCCACCATGTCTTCCAAGTAGTTAAGCAGCTCACCTTTTGTTATCAATGTACTTTCCATTGATCAAGGTCCTTGCCTTTTATGCATTCAAATGAGAACTCATAGGACTCACATGCATAATTAACTCGATTGGATTGGCACAGAAATAAAATAATGTCTTCACGATAGGTTGTAAACCTCAACTCGTGAGCTAGTGATGATCAATAAGGTTTATTTGATTTGTTCTTGAAACCTTTCAACACTATTAAGACTCCCACTGACTCCTTGACATATACGATTCTCTTGTCAAAACATTTCTTGACAAACAAATATTCAAGAGTTAGTGTAGCTTTTATCAAAACTCTTCATAAATTGGTACTAGTTGGTCTTTGTCTTATCCAAGACATCACGACTTTTCCACATTTGATGAATGTTATAAACCTTACTTTTTCACTCGATGTCACAATCTTAACTTTAAGACTTGTTATTGGAACGAAGTATGGTTGACTTTTTGATTTAACCATTTCTTCAATTCTTGATTCCTCTTCTTAAACATACAATTGTACTTAGAGGATCAATTTAAATATGGTTCTTAATCATTAAGACCTATCATATTTAGAATGGATAAACTTTTATCTCTCTGCCTACTTGATTCTTGTTATTCGTTCTACTATTGATTTAAACTTTTTCAATCAATTCAGAATTACACTTAATCTTATAAGTATAATCATATTTACTAAACCTTTAGTAAATTATGACGAATATCTTTGTTATTCTTATGGTAGACTTTGATCAACACGCAACATTGTGTTCTCGATCTCTTAGCCCTTCACTTGACACTTTGTCAATGAATGTGTCTAATTTCCAAATATGAAATTTCTCATTCACTGTGCAACAAAGTTGCATGATTCCAAATTTCTGTCCAATTGAAACTTTGGGCGATGAGAAACTCTCCCTATTTGGTAAATTCTCAACTTTCCATAAATAACATAATAAGAACCAAGTCCATTATTGCTAATAATAGAAACATTTTAACATCAATTTTTCATACACGCCATTTCAAGGATAAATAAATAAAATTTAAAACCAAAATTTATTTTATTGCGGAAAAATTTGTCCTTACAATGCAACTCATTGAAAAACTTATGCTAATACATCTTTCTTAGCAATCTAATTCTAACTCTAAGTAGTAGCTTAAGAATCTAATCTTCCAGAAATGCGATCGAAATCCATTCCTTCACGGTTAGATTCTGCTCACTTCTTCCCTTAAGCTCCCTTTCTTTTTTTTGATTCTACAAAACATCAATTGTAATCTTATCACATTATGTATTAAGAATCTAGAATGAAGCTTAAAAGAGTTAGTCAATGGATTTTACCTATATTAGAGCCATACGTTTCGACTCTCCCATCTCTTAGATCTCTTAGGTAAATAGGGCAGCTTCGTCTCCAATGCCCCTTCTCTTGGCAATAAAAGAAAATCGACTCTTTTGGAACAACACATGGAACTACTTCAGACATCGTCTTTCTCTTATGATCAAACTTTTCGATCATTGCATGTCTTTCGTTACCATTGTCTATATTCATAGACTCTCGAAGGCAAATTCACCTATCAACTTTGCTTTTCTATTGCGCCAAACCATTTCTGATTCAGCAGCAATAAGCATATAGGTGAGATCTATAAGGGTCACGTCGTAGTTCATCATATAGTACTCTCTTACGAACTCACTATATGAGTTAGGAAGTGACTGAAGAACCCAATCAACAGCTATTTCCCCACAGACAACGGATCCCAATATTCTTAACCTATCAATGTGTGACTTCATCCCTAGGACGTGTGCACACACCGACTTTCCTTCTTTATGTTTACTTGCCAAAAGGGCTTGAGTGATCTTGAACTTTTCAAGCCTTTGAACTTGTGGGTTAGAGAGAATAATTTGAGGAGGAGGAGGAAGTGAAGTATGATCTCTTGTTCCTCGATCGAATCGTGGAATATCATCTTCATGTGGAATGCTTGTTCCACGGGATTTGGGAAAACCATAGTTGTCGAACTTTGACATCTACAATACGGGAGAAAACGAATTCAAGTTAGTTGATTGATTGAGTCCTTAGTAAATCACCCAAATGAGATACTAAGGCTAGGACCCAACACAATATTCTACAACTCAGGAGAGGGATGCCGTAACCCAAATTGCAGAACATTTGAAGGTAAGTGAATGATGATTCACTAATTTCCACCACGAAAAACGAAAAAGAAATTTTAGTTTTAAATCTATGAAAACTCCTAGATCCTTTGAGATTCATTGAACTTTCAATGGCATGTTTAAATCTCGATATGCCCCTCTTGTTTGTGACTGGGATGCCGAGGATCACAAAGCGGGTGTGAATAACCATGCAAACTTACATGGTGCCCTCACATGTTATAGTCATCTATTCGATGTGCCGGTAAACCACACACGCTCCACCGAACTATGACAAACATTGAGTCACCCTTTGCTACCTTTGCTTAGAACCATTTAGTGTGCCGGTAAACCACACATGCTCCACTAACGTCTTCGCAAGGGCACAAAGTGTAATTTCATGGAATTGCATCAATTCACTTTTGCCTAAGTAACTAAGATTGGGAATTTTAAAACATTTAGTTACTTTTATAATTCATTATACTTATAATGGAAGGTTTCGTCCTATCCTACCCGTTCGGCTAACAACCCTCCACTAGTCAAGAGTGCGGTGGGTAAGAGTGGATACCCATTCAATCGCCATTTTATAGGCAATTTCCTTAAACATCCCTTATAGACCAGCTTTGTGAATGAGGCCTACTAACGGTAAGACTGACTTTTACTCATACATATATATAATGTTAGACTTTTAATGTTATATATAGTATAGGGTGTATTTTATACTTTTAAAATATTAGGTGGTCAAATTTAACAATTATACCTTTAATTCAATTAAACTGTAAACCAAAACTTTTATGGATTTATTAAACCTCTTTTAATTATACACCTTAATTAATTAATAAAACCATAAGGGTGTGATTTGAACTTTTTCAAAACAATACTAGAGTTTTAGAATTTAACATTCCTAATTAAACTTTTAATCAACTTTTAAATTCCAAAACTTGAGGGCAAGTTTTGAAACATTTCAACACATTAGGGTTTAGAATTTAAATATACATCAAAATTAAACCATTTAATCAAAATTTAAATTCCAAAACTTGAGGGCAAGTTTTGAAACCTTTTTCAAAACATTAGGGTTTTAACTATTTAAATTTCAAAAACAACAAAACTTTTGGGTTCAAATTTAAACTATAAAACCTAAAGGGCAAAATATGAAACTTTTCATAACAACAAGGATCAAATAACAAATAATCTAAATTAACAATTAATCACATAATTATCCATATTTGATTTATTTAATGATTTCTTGCAAAACAATTTATCAATTTAGTCAAAATAATTAATCAATTATCTTATAAGGAAACAATTATCTTATTAATTGATAAATATCTTCATTTAGATCAAAATTATAGTCAAATATATCATATAATCGGATTAATATTGATCTAACATGATAAGAGAACTATCCATAAGCAAAAACAACAAGAAATCACGAAATACCCTCCATCTGACGAGTTGACTCGTCGAGTCAGGCTTGGACTCGTCGAGTCTGCATGGACTCGGCGAGTTCAGCCATGGACTCGGCGAGTCCAGCCTCCAGAAACCCAAAAAATGAATTTTCCAGTTATACAATGCACCAATACAATTGAAACCAATCAAGGCTCTGATACCACTGATGGGTTTTGGTCATAAGACATCCTATGTGCTCATACAAACCCTAATGCTTGGATCTAGGTTTCTCTATTGTACATGCTTTGAATCCAAGACTATACACCCTAATTCTAGCATATGGAAATCAATATTAAAATATAATTAGGTTTATGATATTACCTTGATTGTTATGTAGCAATAACAATCCTAATTCCTCCTTGAATTGACTTTGGAAGGCTTAGAGTCATAATTGTCACTCCTCTAATGGCTCACAAACACCATAAGCAAGAGGATGAAGAGGAGAGAGGTTAGAGGCTGCCCAAAACGTGTTCTAACCCTAGAAAAGAAGTTCCCCCACGTTTTTGAGCCTTAAGGGTTCTATATATAGTGAGGCTATTAGGGTTATCTAACAAGGAAACCCTAATTTGGTTGCTTAAGCCCTAAGCAACCTATAGACTCCTTTAATCAAGCCCTTGGACGATTTCCTTATGGGCTTCCCATAAGAATTCGTCCACCTCTTGATTTAAGATAATCCATGGCCCAAATTGCAATTATCTTATAATTACAATTCCAGTCCCTTAAGTTTAATTAATCTCTTTTAGTCACAAAACTAATTACTAATTAATTCTTGACTAATATTAATTAAACAATATGATTTCTCCTTTAATATATTATTCTCATAATATATTAATAAATCATATTTAATCCTTTCTCTCCATAATTCATCCTATCAAGTTGCTTTGGTGAAGGCAACCCAAAAGGACCATGCACCATCGGGTCAAGTACATACCAAAATAGTTATGGACTTAGACACTAATCCAACAGGAACTGTGTAGGGTTAAGCATTTACAGCATGCGATGCACATTGGGCTGAAGGATGATATTAGTTTCAGTAATTAGATATCTTTCGAAACTTGTAATAGTTGAAATGTAATTGACATTTGATGTTTAAATAAAAGGTGTTTTTGTTTACTAGTATGGTACTATCTTGTGTCAATCATTTGCTACTGTTTCATTTTTCATGTTTTGACTTCCAGAATAATTATATTATTCAAACTATCCACAATCGATCATACTTTGGAAGTAGGTATTGAAATAAGACTGTCATGAATTGGGTTTGTAGATTTGTCTAAATTGTATTAGACATAGCAATTGTTGCTGCAACATTCATGATTGCTCATAAGTTCTAAGTATTGGATTCAACTCGTGCTCACTTGTATCACTTCATGGAATTTGTCTCGAGTGATCGTGAGACGGTAATCTCATAAAAGTCTTCAAACCAAAAGATATGAGTTGGTGACTATGGGTTGGTTGTACATTGATAGTACGAAAACGCATCAGTAACTTGATGTTATAAAATGTGTTGTTGTGTACAATTTGATGATTAGTTAGTACAAGCATATAAGTCGAAGTTTATCTGTTCCTTTTAGTCCTTGGAGGATTAAAAGCAATATCTTGGGCCCCTCGATGATTTTGTTTTGACTTATGTGTCGGCCCGGTCAAAACTGAATTGATGTGTTCGATTAAGTTCTATGTCAAACAAATCAGAAATCGGGAAACAAACTGTTGGACAATAAGTACGATGTTGTTCCATGTATTTTTATGGCTGATATCTTGAACAGAGGATTATATGATCACTTATCTAAAATGGCACAACTTAGTTCCACGAGACTTTTAAGAGCTACGATTGTTGGTCAGATCCTGAAGTCGTACTTGCATGGTTCATTTGGGTTGCATGGCATCAGAACTATTGGATAGACTTTTGTGAGAAGAAGATATTTATGGTTTATTAATATATTATAAGTTCTAATATATTAAAATGAATTATTTAATTAGTATTGATCAAGAATTATTTTGGAATTAATTTTGTGATCAAAAGAGACTAATTAAATAAATGGGGATTGATTTGGTAAATCATTCATTTTTATATAGTGGGCTTCTAATTCGTAGTTCTTCATGTTAGGCTAAACCCATGTGGTTACCCATGGATAGTCCATCGAGGTTAAAACCCATGGATCATGAGGAATGTGGAAAGGCATGATTTACATGGTGTAACCCTAATGTGCACACTATATAATGAAGCCTCATCCTAGCAAAATCGACACTTAAGGATACACGACTAAGGGCTAGCCGATTTTGGTGCAATATAATCTTCTCTCAAGTTATTCCAATTGTTGGTGGTGTTGTGTGAAGCATTTGAGGCATCACATTTGGGGTGCTAGGCTCACAAAGTCTTAAGGAATCTAAGCTACAAGAAAGGTGTGTCATTCTACTAGTTTTTATATTACATATACCCCATCATAAGCTAGTTAGGATGAAACCTTGGAAAAATGAAAGTTTGCATGTATAATAGTGAAAACATAGATCCAAGGTTTCTAGGTTTGCATGCACACCATAGGAGTGTTAGAATGATCTAAACCCAACAACATTGGTAGTTATAGTTATTAGACGTATCCAAGTGGGAGACTGTTGGATTAGGTGTCTAAGCCCATAACTATAATTGGTATGTAATTGACCCGATAGTAGCATGGTCCTTTTGGATTGCCTTCACCAGAGCAATTTGATAGGATGGATATTTGAGAAAGAGGTTATTTGTGATTTGTTAATATATTATAAAAATAATATATTAATTGAGAGATCATATTATTTAATTGGTATTGATCAGGAATTAATTTGGAATTAATTTAGGGAACAAAAGAAACTGATTAAATTAACGGGGACTGATTAAGTAAATCGGTCATACATATAGTTTGGGCTAATGATCCATGTTGATTAGGGATGGACTAATTCTATGTGAGAGTCCATTAAGTGTTAGTCTAAAAGGCTATCAATTGAGTTATTGGATTAAAGGCCTAAGTGAATGAATTAGGGTTTACAAGTTGAAACCCTAGGTATTCCACACTATAAATGTAACCCCTAACAGTCCTAAAATCGGCCAAGGCTTCCAAGAAGAAACCCTAGCCGATTTTTGGTGCCTCCTAACCTCTCTCTCATAATCCTCCATTGTTCTTGGTGTTTTTGACTTATTTGAGGTATCACATTTGAGGTACTAATCTCTTGAAAGGCCAAGTTCTACAAGCTACAACCAAGAGGTATTCATCTAACTTGTTTTATGTTGTAAATCTCTAAATTGTATGCTAGTTAGGGTTCATGCTTTGGGTAAATGAAAATTGCATGTATAACTTGAGAAAACTTAGATCCAAAACATTAGGGTTGTATGTGCACCATAGGATTGTTATAGTGCTCAAAACCCATCAAGGTATTGGGTTGGTGTGAATGTACCTCGACTCTGATATAGGGAGCTAATCCTTGGAGATAGACATTGATCTTCTAGATCTCTGAGTTGACCAATTCAAGGCATATGGTGATTAGGTACTTAAATCGTATCGTATGGAAAGCCAAATATGACTCTTTGGTGCTCAGATGATTGAATTCCTACTCGGCTCTTGCCACATCTCTTCCGAAACAGAATTCCTTAATCATCTTCTTCTTCAACTCTTCCCAGAAAGTTGCATAGGCTTTTTCTACTTCCAAATACTTGAAATGGATACTCCGCCATAGGAGAGCTCTTCCCATTAACATGCAAGTTGCAAACTTGACTCTATGTTCATTAGCAAACTTTCTCTCTATCTCCTTTGCCCAATAGATCACACTATCTACTCCCCTGTCTCCATAGAATGATGTTGGCTTACTATTGAGGAAATCCTAGTAGGTTCTTGTCAATTGATTACCTTCCTTATTGCTTCTCTCTTCCTTGTTGGATCTGAGATTCCCTAATGCATTAAAGACTTGACGTTGAATCATGGTTTGAATGGTGGTCAAGTCAGTTCAGGCTAACATAGCAGGGTTGTTGTCCTGAAACAATAGTAAGAAGGTTATTTGGTGTTCCTAAGGGGTTAACACTATTTTTCCATTTGTAGGGAACTATAGTTGCTCTCCTAGCAACCTGTCTTCTTATAGTTTTGATAATTAAAGACTTTATTGGTATCTTTTGTCATTTCTTTTCTTATAGTGACGTTGTTGCTCTCTTAACGACCTATAATTTTCTGATTATTGCAATGCTACTATTGCTTCCCTAGCAACCTATTTACTAATTACAACAATGCTATTATTTCTTCCCTATCAACCTATAAGGTTTACTGATTATAGCATGCTACTATTTCTTCCCTAGCAACGAATGAATTTTTACTATTATTTCAAGGAAATCCTTCTTTCGTGTCCTTAACCTTTTAATTAAATTAAACTCCTAAAGGCTTCTAGTATCTTAATGGTTTTTTTGGGATGAAAAGGGTTAATTTTAAAAATCTTCATTATGCGTGTCGGGCACACAATACACGCGTCGCGCACCTGTAGATCTGCAAAGTTGAAATTTGGCTTCATTCGAACTTTTCCCCAAACATTCCTTTTGTCACTTTCTGGTTTGTCTTCGAGTGGGTCCCACACACGATGCACACTTTCTGCGCCTACCTCCATTCTTTGATTTCTTCATTTTCATTCGATCACTCTACTCTCAAGTACTTATATTGATTCTTAACTTAAAATTTTGGGCTAAATTTTGAGTTTTAGGAGGTTTTTATGAAGCGACAAATTCATGTTAGTTTTCTTGAAATAGATGATCCCTAAAGCATCTTATACTACCGATTTAACTACCTATATACTCAATTTTTGGGTTTAATTCATCTATTGATTTTCATTTTGAGTTTTTAGATTTTTGAAGAATTTCTAACTTAATCTGCAATTTCGTGTTGTTTTGGATGAAATGAGATACCTACATGTGTTATAGAGGACTAGTCAAACACCCCTATATGATTTTTTGGTTGAAATTTGGACGGAACAACAAGTTGCAATGTCTGCTATTCTTTGTATTCTTGAGGCGCGCCCCATAGATGCATATGCGTTGCGCGTACTCGCATCCAACGCGCATTTGGGGCGTCTGGTCCATTTCAACACCTAATGTAGTTTTTATCCCTTCTAACTTATTCCTAACTGCTTTTTGGCCTATTTTCCTATAGGTATGGCTAGACGAGATAGACAAGTTGCAGGTCAGTTACCTCCAAACTGGCCTTTACATCCTTTTCTAGAGTTCCCCGATGATCTTCCTGATCAAAGCTCTTTCATTTCTCTCCTTACTACTCTTCTGTCCAAGAAGATTAGTATTCCCCAAGCTCTTTCCTAGAGGGTGACGGACGATACTGGGTCAACGGCTTGACTGGTGTTGTTTCTTACCCGTGTCTTGCGGGATGATAGCGGTCTTGAGCTTTTCGTCTGTCATGGATGGAAGCAGGTTATTGGGGTTCGGGAGGCGATCTATAAGGAGCTCTTCTAGGAGTTCTTTTCGATAGTCCTCTTTGACAAGGGCTGATCGATCAATTCTTACTTTTCACCTAGGAGGCGTATCCTGCTCCTACATCCTGATCGAGTTGGGGAGGCATCTAGGGATCTATATTACTGAGGAGACTTTGAGCCCTGATTTTTATTCCTATATAGATAGTTGTATTACTGCACCATCACAGGAGTACAGCTACATCTAGGTATGGGCCCATGCTCGGGGTACTTATGTCTCCATGACAGCCAAGCAGAGCACCTTTCATTCTCTTATCTATTGGGATTGGTTGCTTCCACCATTTTCCATAGACAGGAGCGTGACAAGGTTCCCTCGAGTGACCTCTTCTACATGTGGTTCCTCACTCAGGTGAAGGTTTTCCTTCATCTTCCTTATGTTCTTGCTCTATCTAGCATGGCTCTTGGGTCCACACCTCCGACTAGGATCTGTAGGGGTCATTGGTTATCTTGAGTTATTGAATTGTAAATATTTGATGATGCAAAATATATACACAATAGTTATAGTTAGTTAATTAATCTAAAGATATGCTAATGGAAGTTCATATGTTGAAGACTGATGAACATCCCCTGATGACTGAAAAAACCTGACCACTCTATCAGCACTAAAGGCATGAAGACACCATCTACTAAATACTGACCAGTGTGTCCAGACGTTGATGGTTATACACTGACAACATAGTAATTAGGTGACATGTTGATGACACTCGTTGATGGTATTACCTGCTGAAGTTGAAGCTGACTCGAATGTTGAAGCTGAAGTTGATCTCCAAACGTTGACGTTGATGTCCTAATCAGCGTGACTCTCTAAAGTTGATGCTCTGATCAGCTTCTGATGTGTTGGTGCTGATATCTAAACTTAGAGAAGATCTCAATTGATACATTCCTTGTATAACAGATTAGTTTATATGTAGATTAGATACAATCCCTTTAATCAACGGATTTACTAGTATAGTTTAGTATATATTCAACACTATAATGAAGCCCTAATTTTGTCGTCTTGGTGACATTCTTTGTGAAAACTCGTTTTCTTGGTGAAAATAACCTCTTTCTTGGTGAAAGACAACTGTGTGATACTTTTGTGTTCCTTCATTGTTCTTTGTTGTTCGTTCTTGTTTGTATTCGATCTACGAATCTACAAAGGGTTTGGGACTTTCAAGGTTACTAGGTTGTCTTAATCCTATGAGGTTGATACTAGTGGGATGGTCCATATGCCTATCCGGGAGCTGAGTACTACCGCTCTCAGGAAGATGTGAGTATTTGTTTGGAGGTGGGGCAGCCATGGAAGATTCTAGAGGACGATATCGTGGAGCCGATTCAACAGGTGGAGCCGAAGGACATCCCTAAGCCTGCCTTCGTGAGGCGTCATAGGCCTAGATACGTGGAGTCTGACCAGCCATAGCTGACTCTACATGACGTGATGCCGTATCTGATTGCCGCATAGGAGGAGCATCGTTGAATTGTGGCTTCGGTCTCCACGGTAGTGTGGCGTCTGGGGATGGATCATCCACCTTTTCCTAGGGTGGGTCCTTCTGCTCCACCCCCTTCTCAGCCACAGGGTGTCGGTCCTTCAGGCACTCATCCCGGAGATACTGATGATGATGATGACGAGGATATAAAGGACGTGGAGGCTGAGTATACGAGCACCGAGGAGTAGGTTGAGGTTTTTGGGTTTGATACTTTGTATTTTGATACACTTTATGTATACTAGTTGTAATTTGCATACATGATTTATATTTTATTGTTTATGTATCCCCAAATCAGTCGATGTATTGGTTCAGTCAAGTCTAAACATAGTTGATCAGGCTACATTTAGGAGTGACTCGAATTCTATATATTGAATTATCTTGGATATTTTTCTTATGTATTTCATTTTAAATTTTTTATATGTTATTCGATATTGGCGGTTATTATTATTTTTGTACTTCTAGACTATGTATGGTTCAGCTAGGTAGGAAAAGTCGGTAGGCAGGATAATTTTAGCATATAGCTTTTCTGAAATCCAGCAACCGAAGATAACAGTTCCAACCTACGCACCTCTCCAATACGTACTCTATCAGTATAGTAGTTAATAGTATTACTTTTATTTGTAGGTTTGAGGACAAACCTAATCGGATTATATGTCCTAAGCTATAGTCATAATTACTAAAGAAATACTAATTCGCTATAGCAACCTGGCTCTGATACCAATCTGTCACACCCTCCCTAGTCGATGGAAAAAAATGTCGAGTTGTGACGGTATAAATATTTCCCAAATCACAGAGCGCAAATCATAATTACCTATCTAACAAAAATCTACAAGTCTTCGTGACAATAATCCTTTCTTGATTGGATCTCTACTCCATTCTAGGAACACATGCGATTTTTGAAAACATCAACATAATGTTGGTGAGTGCACAGGTTTTTATAGTTTTCAAATTTTATTGGGTTGTATTAATTTAAGAATCCTTTTTCTTTCAGAAAAACATTTCCTAAAGTATTTTAACCCTAGCTTACTATCTTGTAGAATATCTAACGATCCTACCTTATTATCATATTACGATATATTTAATCCTAATTTACTACCTTTGTAGGATATCTAATGATCCTAACGTATTTTATCTACTATACTAAGGCATCCCTAATATATTACCATGATCCCCATAATCTATGTTGTTTGAATAATAATTGTTGCCCGCCACGACGCTTCACCGGACGTCGAATAGTGAATAATAAAAAAGTTATCATGTCGGGATTGTAGCTAGAAATCACAAGTGGGGTTGTCTGGCCTCGTATAAATCTATGCATATCTTTCTACTTTCGCAAGATTAATTATTATAGGTATCTGGGGAATGTCGAATTTAATCAAGGTCTTTGGATGAACTAACAGCGCACTAACACATTGACCTTAGATATTTATCTTTTATCTTATATCTAAATCCTTCTTAAGGATTTCCTATAACAATCACAATATAAATCTTATATCTTATATTTGATAATTATATCTTTTGATCTCATAATTTTGTATATAATATGTATATACTCTATTTTGCAATACATATCTATATACCCTAATTATGGTTATTTGAAAATAGGATATTTGGGCAGAGTAACAACTCAGTATGGTGCATATCCCTAACTTTGACCAGCATAACTTCTAGGTACTACGTTATCCTAGGGATTTGGCCGTTATAACATCTAAGTATTATCTCTTCCTATGCTATCGTACATCATATCTCTTAGGTATAATATCATAGCTTATAACTAGGCATAGTCTCTATAGCTACATTATCCCAAGGCTTTAAGCTTTATAAAATGATTTGGTATTTATAATTATAAATATATTTTGATAAAACCATTTGATAAGCATGTATCCCCCCCTCCCGGTAAAACATTTAAAACAGTAAAATAGGGGTCGTGTACTCACTCTTGTAGCGTATTTTAAAGCATCTGATCCATTGCATTTGAAGCTTCATGCCATCAAGAGGGTCTCCGAAACTGCTTGAAAGGTATAGAGAGAGTGTTTGGGGTGAGAAAATTAGATAGTGAGTACCTCTATTTATAGGTGTTGTGCGCATGGCACACTTCATGCATGGTGTGCACTAACTTCGTGGCTCTATCCAGAGCTTGCCACATGTAGGGATGTCAACGGGACCAAACGGGTGCAGAAATAGTTACCCCTGCTCCCAACCCCGAAATCACTTGTTGCCCCCGCCCCCGAATCCCCCCTTTACATAGCCCCCGGTTACCTCCATCGCCCCTGGTCCCCCGGTTCCCCCGGTTTATAGGCTTAAAATTGGATTTTTTTTTTGCTAAAAAATTGCTTTATTTTAGATTAAAAAGACTATTTCTAATAACTTTAAAAGCTTAAAACCTATCTTTTAGAAACAAAAAAATTAAAAATACATGTATGATTGAAGTGATCAGATCATGTAAGGTGGAAACTTATTTGATTTAGATCCACAAATAGTTTATACAAGTCCAACACATGTATATACACAAACATGTAAGCCCTTGATAAATCAAGAATTGATCAAACATAAAACATCAGTAAAGTTATATAGAATTTTGTAATTTTTTTTACGGTGATTGATGCATGAACATTGTGATAGCAAGTTGGGAATTTTACTTCTGTTATTCAATAAGCAATACATCCTCAATCAAACAGGGGTTTGTTTCAAAGTTCAATAAGCAAAAAGAAATCAAGTTCGGTGGACAATGAAGTGTATGTAGAACAACAATTTTATGTATGTAACAGGAGAAAGCATCCATCAAGGAAATCTCTGTACCAAATGAAGTAACAGACCCTTCATTGGGGTTCCCAAATCCCGCATCACAGATTCACAGTATCATACGTGTGGAGCCAAACTGCCAAAGATTATTTTACAGGTCAAATAGGCTTAATAAAACTCCTGTTCACAATACTTCATCCATGCTTTTCACTGAATACACCTTAATTGCAATCAAATTGCCTAATATAAATCGAGTTCTGATAATGATTCACACTTATGTTTGAGAAATCAGTGAGAAACAGAAATCGTGAGCCAGTGGAACATTATCGTCAAATGCGGAAGGGTGTCGACGGTGGTGACGGGAAACATCAAATGCGGGTCGCCGGTCGCCGGTGGGAGTAGGAGACTTGGAGAAGTCGCAGTCGGAGTACGGGAACGGGATGGAAGCTGAAGTCCTTGAAGCTAGAAAGTTCAAAGTCGTCGTTAGTATTATGATTTGTGAACTGAAGAGTGAAGACGGATGGAAGAAAGTTGAAGCGGAGAAGCCCTAATTTCCCATTTGTATTTTCCATTATATATATATATATATATATATATATATATATATATATATATATATATATATATATATAAACAGGGCCCCCGCGGGAGTACGGGACGGAAACACTCACTCCCGACCCCGGTCCCGAAAATAAACGGGAGTGAATCTCGCCCCTGCCCCCGCCCCCGCTCCAGAATTTTTTTAAAAATTAGTCTCGTACGTTATCAGGGTCCCACGGGGGTTTTTGATATCCCTATCCACATGTCCCACTTCTGATGGTCCACGTCTCCAAATACACTAACCATCATGAAAAGTGACATAACTTTTTGGTCATTCAATTTTAACCCATTATTATTATTTAACTGATCAAATTTTCCTTCAATATGAAAAGTTCTATCATTATCATTGATTGATGCTAATCTTTAGTGACAATTGGTGACGGTAAATTCCTAATTCTTACATAAGGATAAACATAAATTAAATATACTGAAAGATCTCATGCCTGAATAACATTTGCAAGCCAGTCGGTCTAATCGTGATACTTTGATAGAAGTATTATTGTGACGATATTGATGTGTCTCACATCATACTAGATAAATTAACCTTGACTTGCAAAAAATCTTGGATAATTATGAAACATATCAGATGTCTCATCAAATAAAGCAGATATTCAATCAGAACATTAGAAAGTGCTTCAAGTCAGTTCAAGAATTGAATAAAAGAAATCTAAAAGATTGTGTACTCAAATAGACTTATAGTTTAGTTAAGGGATATACAACATAAACCTAGAAATCAAGAAAGGATCTAAATGATTAATTTTGTTTCTATTATGGAAGAAACTGGACATTGAAAGAGGGGTTGCTTCTCTAATCTCATTGAGCTAAAGAAGTATGACTTGATCAAGACTTCAGATATATATGATAGAACTATTTATTTTTCCATCATTCACTTGAGTATGCTATACTTCAGATGACACTAATAATTGATATTATGTGCTGATGAATGGAATAAATAATCAACTGATTACAAACGAATGGTATTTCGTGCTCAAGATATAACAAATGTTGGTATAGTCTTTATTTAAACAATTGATGTTTTGTACCTATTCTTATATAGGCGTGTAACAGTTGTAAATTTATCAATAAATTTAGATTTACTTATCGTTTAATGGATGTTCACACTCAATTTCTCATACGATGTATTTTGTTTTAAATAATATTTTCTCATAATGTCATTTATGAAGTAAATCTATAATCTTTCGCTAAATTGATAGTTCTAATCATAACACCTAAATAAACAAATGATAATTGATTGAAACTTATCTATGTAATAATCATCATGACTATGTATGATATATGTTTGGACCTAGATAGCCCAATTAAAAATAGATTACTTGCCAAGGAGGTGGGCTTTAATAATTTGGGCTTTGGAGTGTGCTTAATTTCTTGGATTTGGACTTGAAATGGGGTGGGCCGATTTGTTTTTGGCTACATGGGAGTTGTGACCACGTTTTTTTGTGTTGGTGATCATGGAAGAAATTTGAACCATTTCCTAGTCTTGTGTGTAGCATGGCCAAAAATTGAAGAGTTCTTGGGAGTTTCTAGTGGTTATTAAAGTAGTTAATGAACTTGTTAAATAAAATCTCTTAATGATGAGCCTTTTCACTTTTGTAACTCATGGTTCCTATCAACTAAATATAGGGCCGATTTTCCATGAATAAAACATGACTTGAAGCTTGTTGCACTTTGCTATCTCATTCACATAAGATAGGTCTCTTATTGTGTTTTTGTTGTCTGTCAATAGGTCTTGGCATTCAACCTAGTTCTTGCTTCAATAGTTCTTGAGGTAAGAACTAACCCTATGCTCTTCTCTACCCTCACAATCTCGTGTTCTCTCTCCCTTGCATCCGAAAATAGTCCCCATACACACATCATAGTGGTATTAGAGCCGAAACAATCTTGCAGTTACTATGGATTTTAATGATCCCAATTTTCTCTACAATCTTCAAGAAGCACTAAGGAACATCCAAGATGGCCAACCAAGAAAGAAAGCAAGGTGTGAACTTAGGTCAACTGAATAATTCAAAGTCAATGAGTTGCCGGAATTCGCGGGTGGTACGGATCCGAAAAATTACTTGGAGAAGGAAAGAAAAATAGAACGCATGTTCGAGTTCAAAGATGTAGATGACAAGAAGGCTTGTAAGTTTTCC
This sequence comes from Lactuca sativa, assembly GCF_002870075.4. Lineage (NCBI taxonomy): Eukaryota > Viridiplantae > Streptophyta > Magnoliopsida > Asterales > Asteraceae > Lactuca > Lactuca sativa. The sequence goes on from NC_056623.2 coordinate 169,652,058, forward strand.
ATCTAAAACTTTGTGGTGGTGCCTCTTTGTGGTTCGAAGGGCTTAAAGCCAAGAGAACACGAGAGGGTAAGGATAAAATTGCATCGTGGGAATCATTAAAAAGAAAGTTAAGAAGAAGATATGTACCAATTAATCACCACATGGAAACCTATAGAAAAATAGCAAAGTTGAAACAAGGAAAAATGAATGTGGCGGAATATATAGACGAGTTTGAAAATTTGTCACTTATGGGTGACATTGATGAAGTCGAGGAGCAAAAAATGTCTCGGTTTTTACGTGGGTTGAAATTGAATATTGCTAACATTGTTGATTTGTATCCATATTCTGATTTTGACACTCTTTTTGTCTTGTGTTTAAAGTTAGAAAATCAAGAAAAATACAAGAAAACCAGTGGCTCTCAATCTGAGTTCGGGAAACCTAAGTCATTGAGTAAGCTCGAGAATGCAACCGTTAATCCTTTTGTCGCGGGTAGTTCTTCCGGAGTCCCTAAAACCGCGACTCCTCCTAAAGATTCCAAGGAGACTAGTTTGTCCAAGGTGTGGTGCTACAAGTGCCAAGGTTTTGGGCATTTCCAAAGTTCATGTCCAAATAAACGAGTTGTGACGTTACGGGAAGCAATAGAATTCCGGGACGAGTTACTTGAAGAAGAGAAAAGACAAAGTTCCAACTTAGAGGAAGAGACTGAACATGAAGAAGAAGAGGAATATCAAAGCTACGAAGCTCCCACCTATGACACATTGTTGGTCCTTCGGGCATTGCAAGAAAAAGTGACATATGAAGAGGCCGATCAAAGAACTCAACTGTTTCATACTAAATGTCTTGTAAATGATAAATAGTGTAGTGTAATAGTGGATGGTGGTAGTTGTACAAACATAGCATCTAGCGAAATGGTGGCAAAGTTGGGATTGGTCACATTGAACCATCCTAAACCTTATGCTCTCCATTGGTTAGATGACAATAAAAATATAAAAGTAACAAAGCAGGTAATGGTCGGCTTGACGATGGGCTCGTACAAAGATGATATCCTTTGTGACGTAGTTCCCATGGATGCTTTCCATATACTTTTGGGTTGTCCTTGGCAATATGACCGAGATGTGACTCATAGAGGGAGGAGCATTGAATATGAATTGAAACATAATAACAAAAAAACCATACTAAAACCAATGGCGCCGCAAGACATTCGCTCGGTAAAGATTAAAGAAAAGAAACTGAATCTTGCAATTTTCGCCACTGAATAGGAGGTTAAAAAGGTGATTGATGGTGGTGGCATAGTGTACCTAATGGTAGCCAAGGATAGTGAGGAGGGAACTCCTCTCTATGATAGCGTGACGGAATTCTAACAAGGGTTTAAAGACGTGTTCCTTGACGAGTTACCACCGGGCTTGCCTCCGATTCGTGGCATCGAACACCAGATCGATCTCATTCCAAGGGCTCCATTACCAACAAGGCGGCCTATCGGTGCAATCCTGAGGAGACGAAGGAGTTGCAAAGGAAGATTGATAAGCTCGTGGCACAGGGATATGTTCGAGAAAGCCTTAGTCCATGTGTTGTACCGGTATTGCTCGTACCCAAGAAAGATGGAACGTCGAGGATGTGTATCGATAGCAGGGTGGTCAACAACATCACCATCAAATATCGTTTTTCGATTCCCCAGCTTGACGACATGTTAGAGGAACTTCACGGGTCGGTTGTATTTTCGAAAATCGACTTACGAAGTGGGTACCATCAAATCCGAGTACATGAAGGGAACAAATGGAAGATGACGTTAAAAACAAAGCATGGTCTTTATGAACGGACTGTGATACCTTTTGGCCTCACGAACGCCCCGCACACGTTTATGAGACTAATGAATGAAGTTTTTTAAATGTTTTCTTGGCAGGTTTGTGGTGGTTTATCTAGACGACATCTTAGTGTATAGCAAGAGTCATGAAGAGCATGGGAGTCATTTGAAACAAGTGTTCGAGACCCTAAGAGCCCAAAAATTCTATGGCTAAAATGGAGAAATGCTCATTTTTCGTGGACGAGGTGAAGTTCTTGGGGTATGTGGTGTCCAAAGGGGGCGTATCAGTGGATCAAGCCAAGATTGACGCCATCAAGACATGGTCGTCCCCCAAAACCATTAGTGACGTTCGATCATTCCATGGCTTGGCGTCCTTTTACCGGCGTTTCATTCATGAGTTTAGTACGATGATGAGCAGTGTTGTAAAACTCGCCGAGTTGGCCGAGTACTCGTCCAAGTACTCGCTACTCGGCCCCTTACCGAGGCGAGTTACAAAATCCGAGTACTCCCCGATCGGCCCCTTGTTGAAGCGAACACTGTTGTAAAACTCGACTAACTCAATGATTAATATGTATAGTATACTTAATGATTTATTATTTAACACACACATATGTGATTATTACTACATATATATCTTAAATTTTCAATAATTATTCACGAAGTGGGACCATGTGTGTTTTTTTAGTTTTTATGTATTCACATGTATCTAATTTTGTTATATATTTCATTCAACTTATGATTTTGACATATATAATTTCCCTAAAAATATTTCTATATGAATTACCGAATCCGAGTACTCCCCGAGTACTCCCCGAGTACTCCCGAGTACTCGCTACTCGGTAGTCGGCCGAGTAGGTACCGAGTAGCGAGTTCTACAACCATACTGATGAGTCTGATTACCAGGCCAAGTGACCCATTGCTTACTTCTCGGAGAAATTAGGGGGAGCTCGTTTGAACTATTGCACCTACGATAAGGAGTTTTATGCCATTGTGTGGGCTCTGGAGCATTGGAGCCATTATTTACGTGTTAAACATTTTGTTTTGCATTCAGATCATGAGTCACTAAAATACATCAATGGTCAACAGAAGTTTAGCCCGAGATATGCCAAGTGGGTGGAGTTCTTGTAGTCCTTCCATTTTTCCTCAAAGTACAAAAATGGCAAAAGTAACGTGGTGGCGGATGCACTATCTCGGTGTTACGCTTTACTGGATACACTCGATGTTCTCTTGCTAGGCTTCAATGCGTTGAAAGACTATTATGTAAATGATGTATATTTTGGTGATGTATTTGTCAGATGTAATAGTGGTTCACGGGGAGAATACTTGGTGCAAGATGGATTCCTCTTAAAGGGAACCGTCTCTACATCCTGAAACACACCATCAGGGAGTTATTGATCCATGAGGCGCACTGGGGTGGATTAGCAGGCCACTTTGGAGTGGTCAAGATTTTAGAGGTGCTAAAAGAACACTTCTTTTGGCTCAAGATGTTAGGGGATGTAACTAATATTGTGAGCAAGTCTGTGACGTGCCACTTGGCTAAAAGCTCATTCAAACCAGGCTTATATTGTAACATCCCGGAATATCAAGAGTAAAGTTGAAGGGCTAAAAGAGTAAATTGGGAAGGGGAACTCGGCGAGTCCATGGGGGGACTCGGCGAGTAGGGTCGCGACTTTGGTCGTGTGTTAAGTGGCCGACTCGGCGAGTCAGCGGATGGACTCGGCGAGTAGGCGTTGAGTGGAGAAAACCCTAAATCTGGAGGATGAGCCCTATTTAAAGGACATTATACCCTCTCCCTAGCCTCTTTACCCCCTGTAGAAGTCTAGAAAGCCCTGAGGCGTAATTATGAGGGATTAGAGTGCAATTGGAGCTTGGAGAAGTGGTTGTTGAAGAAATCTTGAAGGAGAAGAGACTTAAATCAAAGGGATTTGCAAGGATCCGGATTAATCTTCTCTTGGAGCTTCCTTTTGAGGTATTATTTCATTGTTTGAGCTGCTATTATCTAGATTCATCATTTTTGGAGGTGTTAGAGATCATATCCTTTGGTGTATTGGAGTTTAGAGGTTAGATCTGAGGTTGCTACCTCAGATCTGGAATGGAAAAGGGTTAGAATGCATAAAAGTCCCTGCTTTTGAGTGATTGGTGGAGCTACCTTGTCCCAAGCCAAAACCCTAGAGTGAAAATGCCTAGATCTCCTTGGATTCACGTAAAGTTTGCCACTTTACATGATGGATGGCCTTAGGAAGGGTAGATCTATGGTTTGGATCATCTGCATGGCTTGGAAAGCCTCGATATGGATTCAGACCCGGTGGTACTCGGCGAGTCACATGGGTGGACTCGGCGAGTTGCTTGAAGATAGGTTGGAACTCGGCGAGTTGGATGAAGATGGCCTGGAACTCGACGAGTTGGAAGAACAACTCGGTGAGTAGGTTGAAGATAGCCTTAGACTCGACAAGTCTGTTCTTGGACTCGACGAGTCTGTTCTTGGACTCGACGAGTCTGTTCTTGGACTCGGAGAGTGGACCAGGCCAACTGAAGGCCCGGCGCGGGCGGACCAGTCATACTGTAGACTCAGAGAGTGGACCGGGTGGATTGAAGGCCCGGTGCGGGCGGACCAATCACACTGTAGACTCGATGTATATGGCTAGACTCGGAGGGTGGACCAGGTCGACTGTGGGCCGGTGCGGCGGACCAGTCACACAGTAGATCCGAAGTGCATGGCTGTTCTGTGATTGGATATGTTATGGCATGTTATGCGTATATGGTATATGTGGTTGGTATTTTGGGGATATCTCACTAAGCTTTCGGGCTTACAGTTGTGGTTTAATGTTTTTCAGGTTCTTCAAGAGACCGTGGCAAGGCAAAGGCGTGATCGTACCGCTCCTCGTGTTTTTGTCGTGATGTGATTCTGGGAATACTTTAAATAAATTGTGTTGAAAACCTTTTTGTAATAACTTTAATGGAATCGGGTTGTTTTTGAAAATTTTAAATTGGTTGGAATTTTTCGGTCGTTACAAGTTGGTATCAGAGCCTTGGTTTGAGTGAATTGGAGGGACACTCGTGTGACTCCAGTCTCAAATCGAGGAGAGTTTTCAAAAGCGAATTTAAAATGGTTTTCAAAATGAGTAAAGGAGGACGCGGAGGTACGATCAGCCGAAGCCAGTAAGTAACCCCAAAATACCATATACCATACATGATATTTGTTTTTGAGCTTTGATAGAACAGCATGCTAGTGCTAGGCTAGGGATCTTCAGGATTTCATGATAATGTTTCCTGATTTATGATGCCTGTTAGCCTAGGGTTTCCTTGTGTGAGATTTCCAGTGTTCCTCTAGTAGTGAGGGTTGAGCGTTTGTTATGCATGTTTTCACTAGGGTGTTGTGGTAGTACTTCATACAAATATGGGTAGGTGTGGAAGGTAGTATGGGCCCGTACTACTGAAAGCACATGACCCATACGCGTATCAGGGAAACTATAACCTCTAGGGTTGGGTTGAGAGTTGGTTCCCGGGTTAGTGGGAAGTGTCTGAGATTTTGTGGTGTGTTTCGGTATGGAGATTCCGAGGCATGCTGGGAGTGGATCCGGGTTAGGATCGGGAGCAGGAGAGGGAGTTCCAGGCGGGTCAGTACCGCCCGAGGTTATCGGTCAGATGAGCACATACGAGTTGGATGCGAGGATTCGTGAGATCCTGCATGATGAGATTGCTGCGTTGTTCCGGGCTGAGTTGCCAGAACTCTTTGGGTCGATTAGGACCGCCATGGTTGATTATTTTGATGAGCGTTATGCAGCTCTCACAGAGACGGCTGCCGCGGCGGCTACAGCGGCTGTAGCAGCAGCAGGGGGAGGAGACGGTCGGGGTTTTCAGTATCAGGATTTCGATAACACGAAGCCTCCCACCTTTGATGGAGTTCAGGACCCGATTGTTTCTATGAGATGGTTATCGGACGTGGAGGGGTGTTCTTCACGTGTTCATGCCCTGCTGATCAGAGGGTGAGGTGTGCTTTGAACCTGTTGAGACTCGGGGCGAAGGATTGGTGGAGATTGACCACGGGGTCATATTCGGATGCGCAGAGGGCTGCGGTTTCATGGGATCAGTTTAGAGAGATGTTCAACACTTTTTATGTTCCGCGCGTTGAGAGGGAGAGATTGGCTCAGGAGTTCCTGGAGCTGAAGCAGGATTCGGAGTCGGTGACTGAGATCACCAGGATGTTAACTGAGAGGGCGATGTTCTGCCCTGAGTTCGCTTCGGAGCAGGCTCAGATGTCTCGATATCTGAGCATGCTCAAGAGGGATATCAGACAGTTTGTGTCTACGCAGAGGTTCGAGACTTTGTTGGAGTTGCAGGAGGCCGCCAGGCGGCGCGAGTTAGAGATTGAGTTGCAGTTGCGTGAGCTGAGGGAGGCTCAGGTGCAGTCGCAGCCGGCGTCGAAACGGTCCAGGACCGTTGATTCTAGGATAGGAGATCTGAGTAGCCACACTTGTGGGAAGTGTGGGAGGAGTCACACTGGAGTTTGTAGGTCCGGTGGTGCATGTCGCAAGTGCGGAAAGGAGGGGCACTATGCGAGGGATTGTCGGCAGTCAGCGCCGGTTCGGGATTTGAGGATTTGTTATCATTGTCATCAGGTTGGACATTTGAGGGTCAACTGTCCACAGCTCGCTGCAGGACCGGTGCAGGCTCCAACACCGGCCACTTTGAGGATCACGGGTGGAGGTCAGGGTGGAGCGGAGCCCCCAAGGGCTCAGGGTCGTGCTTTTCAGCTTACAGCAGAGGAGGTCAGAGCAGTGTCGGATGCAGCTACGGGTATGTTTCTTTCTTGATGTCTTGTTATCTTGTGTGTATTGTGGATTATTGTTTATCTGCTGGTTTCATTGTATGGTTTTCGGTGTGGTATTCATTGTTCTTTGAGATTTATGGTAGTTTTCATTGTGTGTATTGTGGTTTTCGGTGTGGTATGGGTTATGGTGTGGAATTTCGTTGTTTATCATTCAAGTGGGGTTTTTAGTGGAAATCTGGCATATGGTTTGAAGGTTGGGTAGCCTCTGAAGTTTGAGGAGGGGTTAGCTGAAGATTGAGTTTCTTTCTAGCGGGTTAATCAGTGTTGATATGCGATTTTGTGAAGGTTGTTAGTGCTAGTGGGAATCAGTCCGCGTGTAAGTGTTGGTTTTGTGCAGGGTTGTTTTGGGAGGTCGGTGATAGCGACCGGTGGTTGATAATCAGTGCTATAAGTGCGGGAGAATTGGAAAATTCTCCGAAAGATCGATGAGCATGTGAGATTTCTTATCTGTTTGGGATTCCGCAGTGATCTGTCAACCCAGAGTGTAGGCTGGTATGAGTAAGTGTCGGGCATGCGGGGCGGGATACAGACCTAGGGCATTTGATTGTGGAGGGCCTGGGATCAGGCCGGTATCGATTATGTGTGATGGAGATAGAGTTCGGAACCCCTAGAGGGCTAGAACAGTATGCATGGGAGGATTTCCTGGAGAGATAACTCGGAATGAGGAATGTTGGTTGAGCGGTCCGGATAGACTGAAGGCCGGTCGGCGTACCATTCAGGCTGACGGCTCGGAGAACGGTCCAGCCAGACTGAAGGCACTGGAGGGCGGTCCAGATTGGCTGAAGGTTCTGAGAGTGGTCCAGATTGGCTGAAGGCCTGGTGAGGCGGTCCAGTCATGCTGAAGACTCTGCAGGTATTGTTAGATCGGTTCGAGGATATGGATTGTGTATGTACCGTGTAATAGCATTGGAAGGTCTGGCCCCGGGTATTGATCTTGATTAGTGGAGATAGTGCATGGACTCGAGATTCCTTGCAAGCAGATTCAGAGCATGTGTGTTGCATGGATAGCGGTTATGCTATAAAGGAGCGGTGTAACATTGGGCGAGCACCGTGGCACTTGTCGTAGTGACAAGGCAGCCAAGTGGATTTCCTTGGTAAGGGAAAGAGAGAGGAATGTAACTCCGAGGGGGAGTGTAAATTCACGAAAGTGAAAGCAGCAGCGCAAGATTATAATTCGAGTGGTCCAATTGCGGTCATCGATAAGCATGTTTGCGGCAGTGGTATGGAATCACATCCGGATTGGATGTCTGCTGAGGTCACGGAAGGAATTCCGAGGGTGTAGAGCCAAGAGGCTCGGAAGGGATGCAGGGATGGAGTCTTGGATTCCCAGTTTGATTTTGATCAAGGAATGAAGTATGTAGTGGTAATTCATCCTGGGGAATGTTTGGAGATGTCGTCAGTGTGACGGGTTTTCCCAACCCGAGAGTGCTAGGGCTAATTCAGCATGTGCATGTGATTGCAAGAGGAGAACTCATGGGAGTTGCTCTGAAGAATGTGTCTTTCTGTCAGCATGGAATGGATAAAGTTGAACTCGGATCGGGAATCCGGTGGTTCATGGTTATTTCTAGCTCATATGGGTCGAGCGATTGTTGTGATTTGGATCAGTGATGAATCATGGGTAGTACTCAGTTGTTAAGTGGGGTTATCAACGGGTGAAGCCGGTAGCCGGCTTGAGACGGTGGTCAGGACACCGTAAGAAAGGAGAAAGTAAGTTCGAGTTTCGATGGTTGTGCCTTGAGGAACCTGGTCTGGTTAATGCCAGGTGGCGCGTTGCGGGAGTATTTCTAGAGTTGAGTTGTCACAGGCTTCGAGGACGAAGCCTAATTTAAGTGGGGGATAATTCTAACATCCCGGAATATCAAGAGTAAAGTTGAAGGGCTAAAAGAGTAAATTGGGAAGGGGAACTCGGCGAGTCCATGGGGGGACTCGGCGAGTAGGGTCGCGACTTTGGTCACGTGTTAAGTGGCCGACTCGGCGAGTCAGCGGATGGACTCGGCGAGTAGGCGCTGATTGGAGAAACCCCTAAATCTGGAGGATGAGCCCTATTTAAAGGACATTATACCCTCTCCCCAGCCTCTTTACCCCCTGTAGAAGTCCAGAAAGCCCTGAGGCGTAATTGTGAGGGATTAGAGTGCAATTGGAGCTTGGAGAAGTGGTTGTTGAAGAAATCTTGAAGGAGAAGAGACTTGAATCAAAGGGCTTTGCAAGGATCCGGATTAATCTTCTCTTGGAGCTTCCTTTTGAGGTATTATTTCATTGTTTGAGCTGCTATTATCTAGATTCATCATTTTTTGAGGTGTTAGAGATCATATCCTTTGGTGTATTGGAGTTTAGAGGTTAGATCTGAGGTTGCTACCTCAGATCTGGAATGGAAAAGGGTTAGAATGCATAAAAGTCCCTGATTTTGAGTGATTGGTGGAGCTACCTTGTCCCAAGCCCAAACCCTAGAGTGAAAATGCCTAGATCTCCTTGGATTCACATAAAGTTTGCCACTTTACGTGATAGATGGCCTTAGGAAGGGTAGATCTATGGTTTGGATCATCTGCATGGCTTGGAAAGCCTCGGTATGGATTCAGACCCGGTGGTACTCGGCGAGTCACATGGATGGACTCGACGAGTTGCTTGAAGATAGGCTGGAACTCGGCGAGTTGGAAGAACAACTCGGTGAGTTGGATGAAGATGTCCTGGAACTCGACGAGTTGGAAGAACAACTCGGTGAGTAGGTTGAAGATAGCCTTAGACTCGACGAGTCTGTTCTTGGACTCCGCGAGTCTTGTCGAGGAGTCCCAATCTTTTCTGGTTGAGTCGAGAATCGGTGAGTCAAGGGATGACTCGGTGAGTTGTGTGCGAGTGGACTCAGAGTTGTTGGACTCGGCGAGTCTCGGGGTGACTCGGCGAGTTGGGTCGCGGATTGAAGGAAATTCTGAGCACGGGGACTCGGTGAGTCATCGGGTTGACTCGGCGAGTAGAGTCAGTCAGGGGTTGACTTTGACTTTGACCAAGGGTTGACTAGTTGTCTTCCAGGGGTATTTTGGTAATTATTGAGTTTAGTGCATTGGTGTTGTTCAGTGGAGGAGTTCGTGTCGGAGTTGGAGCAGCGGGATCTTATCTTTTCAGCCGGCAGTTTCGAGATGAGTTATCCTCACTATATCAACAGGGTCTAAGGCACCAAGGCCGGCCCTTTATCGGATTGAGATACGGGTATTTGTTAGTATGTTATTGCTTTGATATGTTTGCATCCTAGTAGCTAGGATGGTATATGTTAGAGACCTAGTTAAGGTCGGTTCCCTGATATGTATGGTGATGCTATGCTAGTGACCGGTTAGGTCGGTATCCTAGTTAGGATGATGGTATGTTATGTGATCTGTTTGATCGGCTTGTTGACTGTGAATTGTTATATGATTGTATGTTTATGTGCACATGGTTGTTTGGACTGGAGTTGGGTTGAGGCAGGTCCTGCTTTGTGCTGTAGGCCATGATACCCAGGGCGGACCGGTTGTCCCGAAGGCCCAGCGAGCGGTCCGGATAGGAGGCCCCGAAAGGGCGGACCAGACGTGCCGAGGCTCGGAGAGTGGACCAGGCCGACTGAAGGCCCGGTGCGGGCGGACCAGTCATATTGTAGACTCAGAGAGTGGACCGGGTGGATTGAAGGCCCGGTGCGGGCGGACCAATCACACTGTAGACTCGATGTATATGGCTAGACTCGGAGGATGGACCAGGTCGACTGTTGGCCGGTGCGGCGGACCAGTCACACAGTAGATCCGAAGTGCATGGCTGTTTTGTGGTCGGATATGTTATGGCATGTTATGCGTGTATGGTATATGTGGTTGGTATTTTGGGGATATCTCACTAAGCTTTCGGGCTTACAGTTGTGTTTTAATGTTTTTCAGGTTCTTCAGGAGACCGTGGGAAGGAAAAGGCGTGATCGTACCGCTCCTCGTGTTTTTGTCGTGATGTGATTCTGGGAATACTTTAAATAAATTGTGTTGAAAACCTTTTTGTAATAACTTTAATGGAATCAGGTTGTTTTTGAAAATTTTAAATTGGTTGGAATTTTTCGGTCGTTACATATATACTCCCTTACCCATCCCAGTTCGCCCCTAGGAGGACATATCCATGGACTTTATTGTGGCCCTACCCCGAACTCAAAGTGGTAAAGATGCAATTATGGTAGTTATGGACCGATTCTCGAAAATGGCCCATTTTACTGCTTGTCACAAAACCAATGATGCTAGAGTGGTTGTTGATTTATACCATCGGGAGATCGTTCGATTGCACGGGATTTCGAAAACAATAGTTTATGATCGTGACTCTAAATTCTTGAGTTACTTTTGGAACACATGGTGGAGGAAAGTCGGTACAAAGCTTTTATTCAGCACATCACACCACCCACAGACGGACGGCCAAACCGAGGTCACAAACTGAACCTTGGGCACTTACTACACGGATTGGTGAGCAAGACACAGAAAGATTGGGATGTGAAATTAGCGCACGCCGAGTTTTCTTACAACCGTTCTCCTACCTACGCAACAGTCCATTCTCCCTTCGAGGTTGTTTACGGCATGAATCCTTATTTACCATTGGATCTAATCCCTTTGCCCAGGAGGAGTTAGTCCACAAAGACGTAGATGCCAAACTGAAGTACATGATGAAGCTACACGCTCAGGTTCGTGATCGTATCGAAGCCATTAATGCTTCATACAAGCAGAAGTCCAACAAGAACAGAAAAGCTTGGATATTTTTGGAAGGCGATTTGGTTTGGGTTCATCTAAGGAAAGAGCGTTTCCCCGAAAAGCGCATGAACAAGTTAATGCCTAGAGCAGACGGTCCTTACAAGATAGTGTCACGTGTGAATAACAATTCCTATAAGTTGGAACTACCGGGAGAATACGGAGTGCACGTAACTTTCAACGTCGGAGATCTCTCCCCTTACCTTGATGATGATGGCCTTGCAGAATTGAGGTCAATTCCTTTCAAAGAGGGAGGAGATGATATATGTTTGGACCTGGATAGCCCAATTAAAAATAGATTACTTGCCAAGGAGATGGGTTTTAATAATTTGTGCTTTGTGTGCTTAATTTCTTGGATTTGGACTTGAAATGGGGTGGGCCGATTTGTTTTTGGCTACATGGGATTTGTGACCAAGTTTTTTTGGACTTGTTGGTGATCATGGAAGAAATTTGAACCATTTCCTAGTCTTGTGTGTAGCATGGCCAAAAATTGAAGAGTTCTTAGGAGTTTCTAGTAGTTATTAAATTAGTTAATGAACTAGTTAATAAAAGCTCTTAATGATGAGCATTTTCACTTTTGTAACTCATGGTTCCTATCAACTATATATAGGCCGATTTTCCATGAATAAAACATGACTTGAAGCTTGTTGCACTTTGCTATCTCATTCACATAAGATAGGTCTCTTATTTTGTTTTTGTTGTCTGTCAGTAGGTCTTGGCATTCAACCTAGTTCTTGCTTCAATAGGTCTTGAGGTAAGAACTAACCCTATGCTCTTCTCTACCCTCACAATCTCGTGTTCTCTCTCCCTTCCATCCGAAAATAGTCCCTATACACGCATCAATATAAATATGAAACACATATACTAACTTCAAAAGGATGGAATTTTTTAAGGAAGGTGAGCTTGATTCATTTGATATATGTGAATACTATTTATAATGTAAGATGATTCGCAGGTGTCTTTATCTATTAGTAGTTAAATAACAAAAGGCTTGACAAAGAATTATTCATAAGTTATGTATATAATCTTTTCAATCCATGAATAGATTTGGTGATAAATACTTAATCAATTTTATTTACGGCTTTTATTCGTTATTGTTGAAACTTTTGATTTGCTTAAATTGTTTCATAGTGAAGATTGAAGTACAACTTAATGAGATCATCATTAACCTTTCATTGTGATAAAGAAAATGATTTTTGTAAACCAAGTCTTCTTGGAACATATTAGGAGTTGTGGAATCGATTCACAACTCATTCTGTAAAAAAACACTCGCTAGTCATTAGTATGTTTCTTATGGCACAGGGTTAGCTGGTCACTTGGATCTACCTTTTGATGTTCGAGGTAGCCTTCGAATACTCGAGTGGGATAGGGTCGCCTGGTCATTGGTTGAATGTCAATAATACAAGTTTTTGAAGAGGATAAACATAGACCTGGTAGTTTATTATATGATGTTTTAAAAGAATTATTTACTTTATAAAATTTTTGGAATTATTCTTACTGCAACAAATAAATATTATATATATATATATATATATATATATATATATATATATATTCCAACCAAACAAGTAGATTAAATACTTTCATTGGACTAAGGATGTAATGGTTTATCCTTATCTAAAAAGGTATAGAATTATAAAGCTTATGTTAGACAATAAGCTTAACCACTCTAGCATCTACTGATTGCATTTATGTAGACTATCCTAAATGATTGTTTAAGATGAAGTCTCTACAAATCCCACTAATTTTCATTCCAGAACACAAGTGCTTAGAAAGTTCTTTTTCTAAGTGGAAGCAATTTGGAACTTTAAGAGTTAAAGATCCATAAGTTAAATGCATCATATCTTGGAACTACCAAGTTTTCAACTATTGTTGAATCTTGCTCATTATTTTATCAGAAACTAATAAAATACAATGGAGATGTATTCATGTCTGATTATCAATTATAGGCATGATTAATCTTCCTCGATATATTAAGAATATAAAGAGTAAGTGAGTTTTCAGAGGAGAAAACATACATGAATAAAGACGACTCTTGTGTTTTCTACAAAGCTAGTGGGAGCGTAGTAACGATCGTAGTCTTATATGTAGTTGTCATACTAATTCTTGGAATAAAGATCTATATAGATAGATCATGGAAAATTAAAGGATTAAGTAAATTTACATTCATTGTCAAGGATCTTAAAGAGCTTAAGATAAAGGACTCTGAGAGAGTTATCTTGTCAAATACCACATGACATGATTTTGAGTATTCCTCAAAATCCTAGTATAATGTTTTGAACTAGATTATATGATTGTATTCCATATGATGTTACAATTGGATTGATCATATTTGTCATGATTATGCACAAAGGTCGGATAAATCGTCTGCTTAGAGCATGTCGAATGATACCGGTATAATCCGAGAATATGTCATGGTTTGAATTAAAGGAACACTATAAAGTACTTGTGAGAACTAAAGAAATATTCCTAATATGTGGAATATTTGAAAGAAAGCTATGTTTAAGCTGTTACACATATGTTGAACTTCCAAATAGATTCAGATGACTCCCAATCACAGGTGTATCCTCATTATAAATGAAGAGAAAGTTACATGGATAGTGGTTCCATGTGGATTTTAACTACAATTACACATCAGAGTTAGAGTATATTGTGGTTTGGAGAACCACATACAAAGATGCTTAATATATAGTTCATTATGACTGAGTAATCCCATTACGCAAGTATTGGTATCTAAGTCATATTTAATCATTTAATTCATTCTCAATAGTTTTCTTTATATATGAGTTATATATAAAAAAAAAACTGATAACGTTTGTATTGGCAAAGTTTATATAAATCAAGCTTTTTCAAATCTACTTAATAAAGATCCTTCATTAGCTAAAGCATGAAAGCCAAGCCGGTGCTATAGGGCCTTGTTGATATAAGTAGATGTATTTGATTGAAATTTAGTATTTGGATATTGGAACAATAAAAGCAACATATATTGTAATGAGTTGATATATTGGATATGAGTCTTTCATTAAATAATTGTTGTGTTCTATATTAGCATGTTTAAATCCTTGAATAACTAGGTTATCTAAATGTCCGTAGTCATTCATAGTTGTGGGAGCATCTATGAGGTAAGACTAATATGAGTGGATTGGTTGATTCTCATAGAGAGTTGCTACCAACTTCATAGGTACTTGATTAGGAGAATAAGTATTAGACTTGAACCGCATCAAAATCACTTTATGGATCATAGTCAAGATTGATGTTTTGATCAAGGTTGTATCTTTGTATTTCTAGACCTGAGAGACATATTTGGGACTTGAAGTATAGGAATTGTTGTGCTTTGACATGGTTTAACGTTGTTCCGTTAAATGCATTCATAAGGGCCATCGTTGGGTACGACATGAACTACATTAATGGGCGTATGTAGTCGAGATGGGATTTTTTTCCTCTTATTCGTTGAGAGTTAGACATCTAAGGCCTTACTAAAAGTTGAACACTAAAAGTGATTGATGGTGATCCATATCTCATGTTCGACATGATGTCTGAGACAAGGGAATAATTGATACTACGCCTTTAGTAACAATTGTAGCGTAGAGTTGCTGGAATTGGTTGATGATAAGATGAAACCTTTCATATGTTGTTAGGGGCAGTAGCCCGTTGTTAGACGTCAACTACTGTCTATGTCAGTCTGTAATGAATCTTGTGCACGTGGGAGATTGTTGAATCTATATGCCCAAGAGTCATTATTGAGTGACATTGCTAATAATATATGATCCTATAAGGTCAAACCTTTATCAAGTTGGCATATTTTGTATATTTATTATTAATATGATTATTAATAAATAATATCAATTCTTGTATTTCATTAGGGAATAATTATTGTTTTGTAAAAACAATAACTATAAGTGAGTATAGTTAGTTATTATTTCATATGGTATGAATTAATAAGTCATGCACAACCTTTTGGACTAGTTTGATTCTTTTGTTTTTTATCTAAAGACAAAGTTTATATTATATAAACTTTGAGTTTATAAAAATTGAAGAATCTTTCTTATTTTATAAGGTATGGCTAAAAATTCATCATGAATATGGAGGTTGCTTCCATACTTTTTATAACCATGCTCTTGTCTCCATGCTTTGTCCCCTTCACCTTTTTGCTTTATAATACTTTAGAGTATTATATAGGTTTGACCTTACTTTGCATGAGACTATATAAGAGATGCATGAGGCTTACATTTTTGGCTAGTGAAAACACTCTTTTCTTCCTCTTATTTCTCACAAAAATCGTAAGATGCATGATGCATAATGTCCCTTCCCGATTTCAACTTAACGAGAGAAAAGAAAGGAAAAAAGTGGAAGTCAGAAGAAAGTAAAAGTAATTGGTGTTATCGAGTTTCATTTCAGGAAGGAAGTGGAGGGAAGTGAAAGAATCACTTTCCCTCCTAACTTTCTTTCTGATTTGAAAGGATTTGGAAAGAAAGAACGATATGATTAATTTTTAATTTATACTTTTAATACTGGCACCTATCTGGACATCATCAGTTATGGTAATCGGAGAAGACAGGTAGGGAGGATGAGGGGGATAATCAGGAGGCTGTTAATCTTATCGAGAAAAAAAAGGTGGGGTGGGGTGGGTGGGGTAAGTGGAGTGTGGGTGTGGGTCTTTCTGATATTTTAATTTCATAAAACAATGAAATACTGGAAATATCATTTTACCTTCACATGAGGGGCAAATGGGGTTTGTTAATGTATGTGAGATAATGGGGGTTATCTGGAGGAACTAAACCCACAATGAAACATGTTGAAAAAGTACAGAGTTGAAATTTTGAAACCACGAAAATTGACAAACCATGGGGACCAACTTTGCAATTTTCTCTATAAGAAGTTAAAGAGATCTACTCTGATAAATTAAGATCTTTTTTATCACATGTCACATTTTTATTCATTTCGTCACACGTCATTTTGTGGTTATTTTAAATTAATTTTTATTTCACATGTTATTTTATGGTTTTTATTTTTTTAAATTTCAAATAGTATTTACATATAATAATAAATGTATATCAATTTCATTAATGAATTTTTTTTATAATTTCAAAATTACTAAATTAAAGTCTCATTAGTTTCCTTTGTTTATTTATTAAAATTATTTGTTTAAATTTAAAAGAGAAAAAAAACACTTTAATTTTAATAATTCAATTTTTTTTTATTTTTTTATAAATTTAAACTTTTTAAATGATTAGAATTTCATATTTAATTTTTCTTATAAATAAACCATTTAATATGTTGGTCTCAAACTTAATTTTTGAATATAAGTTAAATTCTAGATGGAAAATGTCAAAAGAGAATGTAATGTGATAATAGTACAAACAAACGTACGTAGTTATCTGATATCTAAACTAATCAGACAACGACTATTTGGGCATCAGATTGGTACTTCTAATATACTATTAATTCCCATACTTGTCACAAGGCGTTGTTTGCAAGCAAGGCATCTTTTTTTTGTAGATTCATCTCATATCACAAAAAAGGTTAATTGTAAGAATTACAAAAGAGTCTTTAAGCTATGTTACAAGCGTTCACAATCAATGATCACTTGTGTTAACTTTTACCTTGCGTTAACTTTTATGTAATTAACAAAAATCAATTATAATCAAAAAAGTATTAACCATCTAAGAAAACCAATTTAAAACTAATTTAATTATCCTTTAAACATGTGTCGTATTTTAAGACTTATATTACTTGATAAAGACATTTAACGAAATAAAGATATTAAACTATGTAAAACTAAAAAAAAAAATTAAAATTTAAAAAAAATATATCGCACCATAACCTACATTGGCGCCTTAACCCGCCTTTTCACCCGTCACGCCTAACATCACCGTTATAAAGGTTTTCAAGACGGTGTAAACACGCCTTTTAGAACCCTAAAAAAACTCTAGGAAATCACAATTTATTTTCATATAATAATCTCATTTCCAAAAATTATATATATACTATCTCTAAAAGGGATCCGTATTAATTAACAGGGAAGAATATCAACTAAATAACCTTTTCTATCATCTCTTATTCCAACAATTAGGACCTACGAGTTTTTGTAGCTCATTACTCTCTCTCTCTCTATCTATCTATATATATATATATATATATATATATATATATATATATATATATATATATATGGGGATAGAGAATATACATTACAGCCCCACCTAAGCTTAAGTACTAAACCTCTAAAATATGTTGTTTTAACATGCTAAATATACCTGGTTTGGTTTCACTTGGTAAATATATCATTCTCCATAATCTTTCTTTCTTTCATTATCGTTTTATCATCTCCGTTTTCTTTCCTCAATTATCGTTTATTACTTCATCCAAGTGAACATTACTAAACCCTAAACCCTAACCCTAACCCTAAACCTTAAACCTTAACCCTAAACCCTAAACCCTAAACATAAACCTAAACCCTAAACCTTAAACTCTAAACCCTAAACCCTATTGTGTTGATCTTGAATTTGCATCTTGAAGTATTAATCGTGAATCCATTAACTGTAATCTTTATATAGTAAAACAATGTATTTTCAAAAGGTTTAGTACCTAAGCTTACGTGGGGCTGTAATGTATATTCCATTTTCCATATATATATATATATATATATATATATATATATATATATATATATATATATATATATATATATATATATATATATATATATATATATATATATATATATATAGGGCCCCTACAAGTTACAGTTAGTATATATATTATATGTTAAGAGTAGCACGAATATATATATATATATATATATATATATATATATATATATATATATATATATAGGGCCCCTACAAGTTACGGTTAGTATATATATTATATGTTAAGAGTAGCACGAAAAACTAAAGAATTTCCAGTTGACATGGTTAAGTCGTCGGGGACTTTGAGGGATATAAGTTAGGCTCGTGTTCGAACCGCGCTTGTTAAGTTTTTAGAGTTTTACATTTACTTTTTGGAATTTTTACAATATTTTCCCGTGTATAATTTTTTTTCTTTTATTCTTAAGCAAAAAAAGACCCTCAAAGAGTCGTCGTCTCTTTAAATTTCCCGACTTCCTTTTCCCTCCTCTTAAATCTTTTAAGTCCCAAAGCATTTCTTAACGGTTCAAGAAGCAATTTAATCGCCTTCACAAGGAAAATGGATTATGGATATCAATCTAAGGGTAATGTATTGTTTTTCTTTTCTCATTTGATTTGTTTATCGATTTCTATAGATTTAGGTTTTGATTTTTGATTTTTGGGTTTTAGTGGGACTCGATTTTCTGATTTCTAAAGTGGATTATGGATATCAACAAAAAGTTAATATATTACTTTTCTTTTCCATTTGGGTTGTTTATCGATTTCTACAGTCAATTTATTTCTTTGCAGAAGCTTTTTACCTAGAAAAAATGTATGGTTTTGGTTGTCTAGTTTGATGAAATGTCATAATGAAATCTACTTTTTGAATAAAAGAGGCTAACACATATTTACAATTTCATTTTGGTCTGCATAGTACGTATATCGATTCCAAATTTCTAATCAATGATTAGTGGTGTTTTTTTTTAATATTTTACCAACTATGAATACAAAATGAATCTAGCTATCTATCAAACAAGGGACAAGAAAAAGAAATTTATATCCATGGCTTCGGTAGCACTTTCAACTTTCTCCAAGTACAAGCATGTTAGGTCCAGTTAGTGTTGCGTCTTTGGGCTCGTTAGCTAGTCCAGTTTTGTCTCCGGTATGGTCATGTCCATCCGTGAGTTCTTTGTAGGGTTATTATATATAGATGCTTGCATGCATTCTTTAACGTAAGATTTGATAGAGATTTTTATAAGTGTTTACATTCTTATCTTTTGTAACCCTAGAATCCTCTACAGCGGAAGTTCTTCATCGAGCTCTGCTGAGGATTGAGTTAATAGAATCATTCGACTCATTCAGATCCATTCTTGTGTTTTTGTGTTATACTGTTATTACTTTCTTGATTTGCCTGTTAAAAGATCTAATCGATCAAGAGTATTATAAACTCATCAATTGGTATCAGAGCAGGAGCCTGTGTAATTCATACACATCTCTTCTGTGAAAGAAGTGATTAGGGTTTTTCCGCATTAACTGATATTTATTGAGCCGTCACTCCATAATTGACGTATCTCAGTATTTATTCTTTTGCCCTAATATTACATATTACAAGTCTGATCTTTCAAACAGGTTAAACGATCAAGCATGGACGATTCTCAATCTAATCCTATCAACATCTCAAACAGTATTGGATCAACAACAAAGATTCCTATTCTTTACACCCAGGATTACGAAGTTTGGGCGCATCATTTTGAAGACTATGTCATCGGATCTGAAGATAATGGGTATCTTATATGGGAAGCTATTGTGTCTGGACCATTTGCTCACTCAGGAACATCCAGAATCATTAAAACTCAAAAAGAGTATAATGATATGTTAAAAGATGTAAAAGACGTTGCTCAAGACGAAAAGGAGAAGTTTCAGTGCAACATCAAAGCATTAAGACTGATCCGATTCGCTCTTCAATCTGACACGTTTAGGTTGGTAAGTTCCTGCAGTACCGCTAAAGAAATCTGGGATCGGCTGCGAGAGCTGTATTCCACAGATGAAGATCTGGAGCACTCTATTCAGACCTTGCTTTTGTCTGAGTTTGGAGAATTTAAGCAAAATTCCGATGAGTCTGTCACTCAAACGTTTGATCGCTTCAATCATCTTCTTAGCAAGATGATCAAACATGATATCGAAAGGAAATTGATTGAACAGAAGGTCACCTTTTTGAATGGTTTAAGATCCGAATGGAGAGCTGTTGTGTCTACAGTTAAAGCTCATGAGCAGTTCAAGTCATATTCACTGGCAAAACTGGTGGGAATTCTGAAATCCCAAGAAAAGATTGTGATGCAAGAGAAGAATGTGGTCTCAAACTTGGGGTCCCTGGCCCTCCTATCCAAAAGCAAGAATGTAGTAGACGATGAAGATCTGAACCTGGAGGACTACAATCTTACTTCAGAAGATTATGCTATGATGGTGTCCAATCCAAAAAGGTTCATCAAGAAGAGGTTTCTTACCAATAAGAACCAAAATTGGCAGGGAAGCTACAGTTCTGAAAAAGTAAGGGAGGAGCCGAAGACTGAGGAACCAAAGAAAGAGGCGAAGGTTGAAGGAGATTCTAGTGTCAGCTGCTATTACTGTGGAGGAAAGAATCACTATGCCAAAGATTGTGTTCTGAAGAAAATGGCAGAGAAAGATGAGGAGAAAGATGAAGAGGCAATCCTGATGAAAAAGCTAGAAGAGATTAAGAGAAAGAAAGCTGCTACTAATCCTTCTATGAATTCTCTTATTGTACAGGGTTCGATAGAGGATGACGAGTTCAGTGGCGTGCAGGTGTGGTCAACCGACTCAGAAGATGATGAGGTGAGAAAGCCTTCGCATGGAAAGGCGTATGTCGCAAGAGGTGGTGAAAGCAGCGGAAAGTGTTTGATGGTGACTGATGTATCTCACATAAGGGGATACAATACAGATGGTGGAAATGAGGACACCAAGGAGCGAGAGGACTTATGCTTCACAGCAAAACCTCTCAGTGTGCAGATCAATGAACTTGATGAATTGATCAAGAAGGTACAATCTCTTTTTATCTCGTTCAAAGTTCCACAAAAATCATATGAAAAGGAATTAAATAACTTAAATTCAAGAATCTCAAATCTGGATAGTTGTTTAACTCAAACACGGGTCACCAATTCTAACCTAACTGCCCAAATAAGCAGGGTGTCATCCAAGAGTGAGGAGCGAAGGTGTGGATTGAGCAGAAGGAGTCGGAGCTGATTAAGTCTAAGGATGAAAACATTTATTTACAAAGAGACAATTTGAAACTTTTAAAACAAAGAAATGTTTTTTGTTTGATTGCTAAAAGACTTTATGCTAACATTACTCAACTACATCTGAATTGTGAAATAGGGCAGAAAATACATCGCATGATTTTACCCTTCCTTGAGTTTAAGGAGGATGAAATCGATGTTGAAGCATACAACTATGAAAGTGTTGTATCGTCTGATGATGTGAATCCCACTTACATGTACGGTCTGGACAAAATAGAATCTTTTATAAAGTCCAAAGACCATAAGGACATGCTGAAAAATCTTTTGGATGAAAACGATAAGCTGAAACTAAGGACCAAAACCATACAAAAATTCGACTCATTTAGTGCTAATTTAAGTTCAGAAAATAAAATTGATGTTGAAAACGCATCTGAACTTAATGAGGACGATGATATGAGTGAAATTTATGTAGAGGATGTAGTCGACTGTTCTGAGTTTGTCAAGAGCGAACCCGAAAACCACAAAAATCTGATTTCTGAAAATTCTGTGGAGTTCGCTCGTTTGTCCCAAAATAAGTCCCCGATTCTTGAAGAAAAGGTTGTAGTGTACCAAAAGGTGAGAACTACTCCAAATCAGGTGTATAAAGTCACAGGAGTAACCGAACATCAAACAGCCGAACTCACTGCCATTGTGAACGAAGATAACGCAGATGGCTGTGATGAGTTCTTCTGGTCTGCTCCTATAGATAATGCCGATGAAACATTTGGTTTGTCATAGCGAACATCCTGGAAAACAAAAGGAAGATATGTACCAGAGCCGCTGAACAAGCCTGACAACTTTGACGTGCCAAGCACAAGTGGCACAAAAGAAATATCTGTAGAAGAAGTCACTTCCACGAGCGAAACATCATCTGTGAAAAGTGAACCGGCTGACAAGAAGCTGAAACAAAAGGCTAACATCCACAGACAGCCGAAACAAGTGAAAAATCAAAAGCAGCAAAGAAACCTAAGATACAAAAATAATCTCTCTGAGCGAAAGCAGTTTTGGCGCTCTCAAAACACTCATTTTTCTTATCATGATAGAAATTCAAAGTTAGAAGAAAAGGCTTTCGGGCCACACGAGAGCAACAGCAACCGAAGGGATAGGTTCGGTTCAGAAAGCAACAACAACAACCGAAAGGACAGGTTCGGTCCCGAAAGCAACAGCTACCGAACGTCCAAGTTCGGTCCCTCCAATGACCATAAACAAAACGGTCATTTCGAACCACAAGTCAGAAGAAATTCCCATTCTAATTCTTCTCATTCTCAATTCTCTTCTAAACCCAATTCCGTTCCTGCACAGAATTCAAAATCATCAATGAACTTGAAAGGAAAATCGAAGATTTCCTCAGTCCAGGAAAACCGAAAGCAGTCTAAAGCCCAAACACCAAAACCTGAAACCAAACCAACTGTAGCTAACCCTAACAAAATCAAAGTGTTTACCATTAAAAGAAAAGATGAAACAACATTAATAAAAAGAACATATCTTGTTGATGTTTCTCTTACTATTCCTGTTCCTGTGAAAGGCTCACGTGGACCCAAGAAACTTTGGGTTCCTAAATCTGCTTAATTTTTGCAGGTTATAAGTGACGAGCAGTTCGACGAAGAATGGTACATTGACAGTGGCTGCTCACGTCACATGATAGGAAGGAAGGAAGAGCTAAGGGAGTTTCGATCTCTTCAGAATGGTGGGAATGTCAAGTTCGGCAACAATTCTTATGGAACGATAAAGGGTTATGGGATGATAACCAATGGAGACTTTACAATAAGAAAGGTGGCGTACATTGAAGGGTTGCAGCATAATCTCATCAATGTGTCTCAACTGGTAGGAGGTACCAGTCTCAAAGTTTCATTTGACGATGAAGGTTCAGAAATCATAGAGTAGAAATCAAAAAGAGTGATTCTCAAATCAGAACGCAAAGGCGAAATGTTTCCTCTCAATCTCAAACCAATCAAAGGAAATCCAGCCATATGTCTTTTGTCGAAAGCTCATTCTGACGAAAGCTGGTTGTGGCACCGAAGGCTCTCACATCTGAACTTCAAAGACATCAACAAGCTTGTCACAGGAGGTCATGTTAGAGGTCTCCCATTGCTCAAGTTTGATCGAGAACACTTGTGCGCTGCATGTGAAATGGGGAAACAAAGTCGTCAAAGTCACCCATCCATCATAAACACGAAAGTTGTTGAACCACTTGAGTTGCTTCACATTGACTTGTGTGGTCCATCATCAATCGAAAGCATTGGCGGTAGCAAGTATATTCTTGTTATTGTTGATGATTTCTCACGTTTTACATGCGTGTTCTTTCTAAAGCACAAATCTGAAGCTACTCTTAAGCTAAAGATGTTTATCAAGCAGGTTGAAGTGCAACTGAGAAAAGTCGTTTGCAACATCAAGAGCGACAATGGACTGGAGTTCAAGAACAAAGAATTTGAAGACTTTTTGGCAGAAAAAGGAACCAGTCACAACTTCTCAGCCCCCTACACGCCTCAACAGAACGAAATTGTCGAAAGACGAAACCGATCCTTGTGTGAGGCGGCCCGAATGATGCTAAGTTTCGCTTCTCTTCCTTTATATTTCTGGGCTGATGCTATTGCTGCAACATGTTTTATGCAGAACAGGTCTTATCTCAACAAGCGTTTCTCTCTTACTCCTTATAAGATCATCAATAACAGGAAGCCGAACGTAAAATTCCTCCATGTGTTCGGCTCACGATGCTTCATCTTCAACTCCAAAGAACATCGTAACAAGTTTGACGTTAAAGCTGATGAAGGAATTTTTCTGGGATACTCTCTTACTTCAAAGGCATACCGGGTCTTAAACAAGCGTTCTAGGAAGATCGAAGAAACATATTATGTGACTTTCGATGATAACTACGTCAAGAAGCTAAAGGCCGCTGAAGAAGCAATTGGAGAGATTTTCTCTCAATCAGGTCAAGTCACGGCCTCGATTGCTAATCTGTTCGATCAGTTTATGGAACTATTCGATGAACCTGAGAAAGCTACTCTCTCAGAAGCCAAGGCAGCAGACAACAAAGTCGACCATCTGAAGCAAATTGTTGAAGATGCCGCCAAACAAATGGGTGAAGGAGAACAAGTTCCAAACGAACCTCCTCAGCAAGGCGCTTCAGTTGAGGGGAGAATCCACTTTCTTCAAAACAACCGAGCTCACAATTTGAGGGGGAGAATTCGATTCCTGCTACACCTGAAAGACCTGTAGCACCCGAAAGCTCAACAGCACCCGAAAGCTCAACTACACCCAAAAGTCCTGTAGCACCAGAAAGTCCAGCTACACCTGAAAGCTCATCAGTCGAGGGGGAGAACTCTGATATGTTCTACGATGACGATAGTCAATCTGAATTGTAAGAAATGGTCAATGCTGAATTGGATCCATCCTATGATCCAAATTACCCTCCTCTTGTTAAATGGACCAGAGATCATCCTGTATCTCAGATAGTGGGTAATGTCACTGAAAAGGTCCTCACCCGATCTCAACTAAAGGCAAAGCAAACATCTCTATTCTCCAAAGTAGAGTTATGCATGTATAATTCTTTCGTATCAAAAGTTGAATCGAAGACAGTAAATACTGCTCTTGATCATTCTGACTGGGTTCAATCTATGCAAGATGAACTCAACAAGTTCGAAAGAAATAAGGTATGGCGCCTCATTCCAACTCCTAAAGATGCCTCAGTTGTTGGTCTCAAATGGGTATTCAGAAACAAGATGGACAAGGAAGGCAATGTAATTCGAAACAAAGCTCGTCTCGTGGTGAAAGGATACTGCCAGGAAAAAGGAATTGATTACGAAGAAACTATTGCTCCGGTAGCGAGGCT
This sequence comes from Lactuca sativa, assembly GCF_002870075.4. NCBI lineage: Eukaryota > Viridiplantae > Streptophyta > Magnoliopsida > Asterales > Asteraceae > Lactuca > Lactuca sativa. The sequence continues at coordinate 169,677,126 of NC_056623.2, forward strand.
GGAATATGTTCGAATATTTCTGGCCTATGCTGCTCACAAGAACTTCGAGGTCTACCAAATGGACGTGAAATGCGCCTTTCTGAATGGAGAACTTGAAGAAACGGTTTACGTGGAGCAACCTCCTGGTTTTGTCAATGAAAAGTACCCAAATCATTGTTATATTCTGGACAAGGCAGTTTATGGTCTGAAACAAGCACCTAGGGCATGGTATGAAACGCTAACTAAGTTCTTAAAGATGTCAAAATTCAAACAAGGTTCGGTTGACCCAACCTTCTTTCGTAAGAAGGAAGGTAACCACCTTATGATTGTTCAAATCTATGTCGATGATATCATCTTTGGCTCAACGAATCCTATCTTAACAGCTGAATTCAGAAAGCTGATGGAGACTAAATTTGAAATGAGCTCAATGGGTTCGATTAACTTTTTCCTTGGTTTAAATATTAGACAGGGACCCGAAGGAATCTTTATCAACCAGGAAGCATACACCAAGACTCTTCTTGCTAAATTTGGCATGATGGGAGACTCAAAGGTCAAAGTTCCAATGGCGTTCGGCACCAAGCTCACACCATCCTTGGAAAAACCGACAGTCGATATCACGTTATACCGTTAGATGATTGGTTCCTTGATGTATCTTACTGCTAGCAGGCCTGATATAATGTTTTATGTATGTTATTGTGCTAGGTTTCAGGCGAATCCTCGTGAACCACATATGCTTGCAGTGAAAACATACTCTGGTATTTGAAATGAACCACCTCCCTCGGTCTATGGTATCCATCAAACTCAGGTTTTTTTGTTCAAGCCTACTCAGATGCAGACCTTGGAGGATGTGGTTTAGACAGGAAAAGCACCACTGGAGGCTGCCAATTCCTAGACGGGAAGTTGGTTAGCTGGCAATCAAAGAAACAGACATGTGTTTCTCTGTCAACAGCCAAAGCAGAGTACATCGCAGCTGCCTCCTGTACATCTCAACTGATTTGGATCCAAAGCCAGCTCCGGGACTATGGACTCAATATGAAAAAGATCCCACTATATTGCGATTCAGAAAGTGCAATTAGGATCTGTCATAACCCAGTGCAACATTCCAAGACAAAGCATATAGCACTGAGGTATCACTTTATTAAGGATCATGTGGAAGATGGGAACGTCGAAATTCACTTTGTTCGAACCACTGATCAACTGGCTGACATCTTCACCAAAGCTCTTCCTGAAGCGAGTTTCAATAAAATTCTACAAGGGCTTGGAATGATAGAATCGGAGTCAGTACCAAAAACTACCTCTCAAAACTAAAAGTTGGAAGCGAAATGAACCAAACGTTCGGGTTCGGTTCACATGTGTGCCGAAATGAACCGAACGCTCGGGTTCGGTCCTATTATCTGATCTTCGCTTATCTCAAAGGTAGTTTCTTTGGTTGTAAACCATTTGTATCATTTTCTCAATTTCATCTCTCTCATTTTCAAAGTTCTTTTCTTTTTCAAACTTATTTTTTTTGCAACCGAATTAGACCGAACGCTCGGGTTCGGTTCCAAAAAATTTTTTAAAACCGAAATAGACCGAACGCTCGGGTTCGGTTCCAAATTTTTTTTGTCTCATTTTTTTATTTATCAAAAACTCTAAAAACATTTTTTTGTACAAAAAAAAATTTTGTGGCTATTTGTGTGGAAATTCATTTATTAGTTAAGTGTCCCTAGAAGCATGTTGTTGTATGTGTCCAAAGCCTCACCCGATTCAGAATAATAGCCTTACTGACTTGGTATATACAAACCTTGTCTTCCCAATTAGGCTTTAATATTTATTCTAATCATGAGCTACCTTACTCTCTTCTCATATGAGATAAGAGTTTTCTACTTGGTCCTTATTTTAATAGCAGAGGTACTTTGGTCTCTTTACACCATCTACACTACTTTTCTTTATCTCATTCGCTTCATACACGTAACCCTTGAGACTCTCAGAAATTACCACTGAGGTTTATGGTTACATAACTTCTGTGTTCATGATCTTAGCTTCGTGCCACTACGTACTAAGTGAAACCCACAATTCAATACCTACTATGCATTGACAGTGAACAATCAACTTTGCTCTAGCTTTCACTAATGAATTGACGGACTTATCCATGGGGATGGAAAGTGAAATCTCTAATTTCCTTTTGTGTGATTCCTATGAAATTGTTATATTTCATAACATTTCTTCCCTTGGAATCCAGTTTTAATTCTTTTTGAGATTTTACATCAATTATTTTACATTGCCACTTAAAATATTTCAAACCTACTTGTTCAACAGACTACATTGGTCTCACAAGTACTTCGTTCGACTTCTGTCTTATATCAAGATCAGAAATTATGAACTGAAGCGAAAGCCACCCAAATCAGCCTAATTAAAAGAAGCCTTTCAACACTTCTCAATAAGTGTCTGATCGTTATTCAACGGGAAACCATACAAACACTTTAAAGTCTCTCTTGACTTTGAAGGAAGAGATTTGTGTTCGGGATCCATTGTTTCGTGTCTTTACTGACATCACAAATTCCCTCATATGTGTTGCTTTATTTCCTTTTCTTTTACACACTAAGCATGAAAATCTTTTTGATTTTCCAAAATTCTGGTTTCATTAGTTACAAGCCATTTTTTAATGGGATTTGAAGTTATAAACGAGTTGTGGCTAATATTGATCCACGTGGTTATTTTGCTTTAAGATGACGTTCACTCTAAAAGGATAAGATGTTGACTCAGGCGGGAGTCCAATCGATTTGATTTTCAAATGGCGCTTGAATGACAGGCGTGTGAAGTGGAATCGTTTTGTTTAAAAACGGCGCCTGATGGGAAGGCGTGTGAATTGGGACAGTTTTCTCTCTCCTGCGTAATCATCGGGGATACCAACTGTCACGCATCAATCACCTCCGAAAAACCCTTTGTATTTTCTTCGAAGATTTGGGAACGGATTCTTCTCTCTCCTTTAACCACAGTATAAAAGGTAATCTTGACCATTATTTACCTCTTTACTGCACCCAAAATTTCAGAGAGCAAGAAAAGCTTTGAGAATTCTATTGTTCATCATCTCTCCTAACTTCTTCACTTTAATGGCGGATTCATCATCTGTTCATGCCACTTCCCACATCCTGCCGATTCGTCCCCAACAGAGTTTGATCATCGATTTTACTCCTCAGGTTTATGATGCCTTCATGTTCCCGATCATCGAATGCCTTAAATACTCGCCGCTTGCTCCCGCTCTCACCAAAGCTGAAGCTGTTCCTATGGAGAGTTTATCCCAAATTTTTGCCACTGCTCATTACGACAAGTCTATCGATAGGATCTTCTTCGACATTCTTGATCACAAGGCGTCAATCTCCAAGCAGCGATTCTGCTCACTTTTAGGGTTTGAACCCGATTCATCAAGGGTTAACCCTGAATCCATTCCAGTGGGTCACATGTTTTCTATGTTTTACAATATGGGATATACTGAGGTGCTGACAACGGTCACTAAGTTCAAGAAATCGTGTCTGCCTCCTCAGTGGAACGGGTTATTTACTGTGATGTTCAAGGGGTTATCTGAACGAAATGTTGGGTCGGACGGAGCGAGTCGTCTGTTCATCACGATTATGTATGGGGTTTACAACGGTATCAACCTGGACTATGAGTCAGTCCTATGGTAGCAGCTGATTCAGAGTCTGGCCTCTACATCTCGACACTCCGAGATCTCCTATGCTCGCGTCTGGACCATAGTCACAAAATGGGTGATGGACAAGTATCACGTCCCCATTGTTGCTCGTTCTCCACTGTCTTCGATTGGTACTTTCCATACCACGAAGATCATAGTCTCCGATGCATCCAAATTCTAGTTTATTGGCTCCATCCCTGAGTCAATGTATGGAGATGTTCCTGCTGACAGTCGTATCATCCGAACCTACAAGGAGTTTCGTCGCTCTGGTCCTAGAGAGCTCACTCCTGAGATGATCAAATCCATTTACGAAGCTGACAAGCCTGCTCCAAGGGGAAAGAAGAATGAAAAGGGCAAAGACAAGCAGGTTGGCAAGGGAGCGAAAGGCCCTTCTCCCAAGAAACGTAAAACCACCAAGGCTGCTCAATCCCCTCCGCTGAAGAAGAGAAAAACCTAACCCAGGCGCAAGTTGATATTAGCTTCCTCCTTAAGCGAATCTGAGGAAGAACATTCAAACTCTGATGAGTCCCCTCGTGGTAACACTCCTCCACGATCGCCTACCCCAGAAGTTCATTTTTCCAGTTCACCTATCTCTTCTCCACCAGTCACCATTCCTATTTCCATTCCCCCCATAACCTCCACCACTCAAATACCATCTACCTCTATCCCAGTACCCCCTCCCATTTTCACTGAAGCTACCACAACAACCGCTGAAGTAAGAACCAACGTATCTGATATGGGGGCTCCTACTAAAGCACCTGAACCCACTCCTACTACCGAACCTACTTCACAACCCGAACCCACTCCCACTACCGAACCTACTTCACAACCCGAACCTACTTCCACTACCGAGCCTCCACCCTCACCTCAGCCAGCAGAGGATGAAGAACCATTTCTTGGTGGGGAGGACATGACCTTTGATTCGGTCTATTACAGTCCGTATCAGGTGCAGAGTGACGACGATGATGATGCTCCCGTCACCAAGAAGCATCTCAAGGAGCTTCACGAGAAGATTGATTCTCTCATCGCTTCCTCTTCTTCATCACAGTCTACCATTTCTAAAGCTGTCATTCATAAGATTGTTGATGCTTTTTCCAAAGCTCATGAAGTTTCTCTCAGCTCAGCTACTGCCGCCATTGATGCATCCACCAAAGCCTGTGCGGCTGCGACCGAAAAAGTCGAAAAACTATTCACTGATGCTTCCTCTCTGTTGAAGTCTTTACAGGAAACTGCCGAAGCCACCAAAACGAAGATTGACCCCATCGTCAACTCGCTGGCTACCTCAGTTGCCTCTGAACTGAAGTCATTTGCCGCTCTTCGTCAAACTCTCTCCGACGACAACTCCACTTTTAAGGCGACCATTGAGGAGCGCCTCACCAAGCTTCAAGAAGATCTTGCTGCCGAGAACTCTCTCATGGACGCTCTCGCTAGAAAGACCACTGCTCTTAAGGTCAAGAGTATTCAACTCTCCAACTCTCAAAAGGAGATTGAGTCTCTTCGATCTGAAAGAGAGGTGATTTCATCATGTGTTTCGGATGTCCATGCAGCCATTTCAAACATCCTGGAAGCACATGACCCGATACTAAACTACTCTGTGAGGCGAACTCTCGCAGAAAAGCTTGCTCCTGCCCTTTCTCTACTGAGCAAGATTGAAGGGCTCCTTGCCTTCGTGTCCATTCCGAAACAAGGGGGAGAGAATGTATCTCAACCGCCTCCTACTTCTACAGCAACCAAAACAACCGAACCTCCTCCAACAGGTCAAGCCTCAGGTTCGGGTGTAAAAGACAAAGGGAAACAAATTGCTGAAGACAGTGACGACGACAAAGAGACGATTGCTGATCTCTTGAAAAATCAAGGTCGAGACAAGGATGCTGACATCAACGCTCGGGTTGCTAGAAAGGCTGAAGAAGCTGAAAGAAAACAGAAAGAAGCTCACGACCTTCTTGAGAGTAGGAAAACTCTTTTTCCTCCTTGGACTCTTGAGAATTTGCTGAAAGAAGCCATTGAAACACCAAGCATCTTGTGGCTCGAACCAGTGATCTCACTAGATCGCATTAATTATGTCGATTCTCAGTTCGACATGCCACTGACCCGAAAGGCCTTCATCATCCATGCCTTTGACAACGTTGCAGATATCCCTCATCCTCATCCTAAGGTTGACAGGGATCTTGTCGAGTTCTATCTGAGGGCCGCTCAACCACAGTATCAAACATGGAGCGCTCAGAAGATTATCAACGTTCGGGTCCTCAAGCCGTATCGGGAAGGAAACTTCACCAACGTTCGGTTTAAGGTGCTGAGAGGTTCTGCCAAGACCGAACATGCAATTTCGCTTGCTGATCTTCCCAACTTGAATCCACACGACTAGATAATTTTGCACAACATCCTTCTTACAAATGAAGCAGAATATGGTCCGATCATTGACCACTTCAAGAGGATGCTTGTCTGCTACATCATGGAAGTTGCCAAGATGGATCAGGAGATAGCGAGTGTCTTCAAGAAAAAACCTACTATTTCTCCTGTTGGCTCAGCAAGTGATTTGAACATGATGCAGATGGGGAAGATAGACCCGAAGAGAAACTATGTTATGTTTACCAGAAACGAAGGCCAAAAATGCCTGTTCGCTTTGGCAGACAAACATCTCTACACCACTGCATGCCTGGAACATGTCTTAGGGATTATTCATCGTTGCAAGCAAAACTCAGCTGATGACAAGAAATACTTTGATGATATGATCCAGTGGTACATTCGCTTCAGACAGACAATCCTCGCTCTTATCCCTCGTCTGTTTGATACCACCAAGAAGGTTCCGGCAGCTGGACCCAGCAAGAAGAAGTGATAGTCTCGCTCCAATTGACGCAAAGGGGGAGATTGTTAGGTCCAGTTAGTGTTGCGTCTTTGGGCTCGTTAGCTAGTCCAGTTTTGTCTCCGGTATGGGCATGTCCATCCGTGAGTTCTTTGTAGGGTTATTATATATAGATGCTTGCATGCATTCTTTAACGTAAGATTTGATAGAGATTTTTATAAGCGTTTACGTTCTTATCTTTTGTAACCCTAGAATCCTCTACAGCGGAAGTTCTTCATCGAGCTCTGCTGAGGATTGAGTTAATAGAATCATTCGACTCATTCAGATACATTCTTGTGTTTTTGTGTTATACTGTTATTACTTTCTTGATTTGCCTGTTAAAAGATCTAATCGATCAAGAGTATTATAAACTCATCAAAGCATCTATAGCAGAATTATAATAAAAAAAGGATGTTGAAATATAAATATAAGTGGTGTGTGGAACAAAGAAAAAATGTTAATAAGGTTTGAATATATGAAAGATTAGCTTTATATATTTGGTTTCTAGTTACATTTGATTTCACATGGTGCTAATCAAAAGAATATCATGCGTTATTCTATTAATTAGTAGCTTTTTTGTTTATGTGAAGCAAACGATATAAAAACCTCAAGAAAGAAGTATGCAAACAGACAAGTTTTAACCACATGTTGACGAATGGAGACTTATATAGTTATATAGATAAACATATACTAATCTATATAGTAATCCATATATGTTTATGTTCACTTGTAACCTCTAATGTATTAACTATTTTTAATAATAATTTTCCAAAGGTTTCGTCCTTTTTTACCAAAAACGTTTTAGTTAATTAGTACATATTATTGTATCATATATTAATCGAAACTAATTGATTATAATTCTTTTACTAAGAAGGGCCTCCTTTTTTTATTAGCCCCAGGCCTCAAATCGGTCAGGGTTATATATATATATATATATATATATATATATATATATATATATATATATATATATACATAGGTAAAGGTTCAAATTAGAACCAAAAAAGATTAAGAACCTAAGAACCAACTAATTAAATCAAAACATAGAATGGCATATAAGCTGTAATTCTCACGACATAGAAGCTGTAAAGGTTTACTATCTACAACCACCACCTACCTCCAGTGACTGTACAACCCCGCTGCCACCTACCTCCAGCGACTGTACAACATCGTCGTCACCTACCTCCGACGACTATCCACCACCGCCACCTAGTGTCTTCACCATGTTGCTACTTCATGCTGCCGTCAAAACTCGTTACCACCGCCGTTACGTGCTTTTCCGGCGATTTCCAAAATACTAGTTGAAGGATTCTTGTGGTCTTGTCTCATTTCTGGTGGTCTTCGTAGTTCAGATTTGTCCAGATCTGGTCAGATCTAGAACCTCCGGCTTTAGATCTACAACATTTGCCTTCAGATCTGCCCTCATCTCCCTCATCGTTACTTCTTGCTACCAACGTCGATCTCACCACCACCATCCGCCAACCTTCAGATCTGGATTCGCCACCTTCAGATCTAGAACATCCGCCTTCAGATCTCTCATCACCATCGAGTTAATGTCACCGTCGTCGATCTCTCCACCACCGACCACCGCCTACCATCAGCTAATGTGCTTCGACGGAACACCAAAAAACATCACATTCTACTCTGAAGTTCAAATCTGCTTCGTCCTTAGATCACCAACGTCCAAATCTGACAAAGTACAAGAAAACTTCTTTGATTTGCTTCACCGGAACAACATATCTGATGAAGCATATAACTATTTTCCCTTCTAGATGTCCGACCACCTCTAGATCTGCTTCTTTATTCAACCAATCTCCTTTAGATCTTTGGTTTTATAATCTTCACCGCCAATGTTATACTATTGTGAACATTTCCGACGTTACTTTATTGCCACCACCAACGAAGTCACACCACTGTTGTTGTTTCCTTACCACCAGTGCTCATAGATATGAAGCTAGAGAAAAAAGTATCAGATGTGGAAACAAGATGCATTGAAGGTTTTTGATGAAATGCCTCAATGAAAAGAAGGTATTTTTTAAGTTGTGAATAATGTTAATGAGTGTTTGAACTAATTTGTTAAGCTGTGAATGGATGTATGGAGTAGTATGTTAAGCTGTGAATACGTGTTTTTTTTTAAATAATTATGGTGATTATATATTTGATGTATGTGGTGCACACAAATTGTTTGATGAAAGGCCTCAAAGAAATTTGGTAACTCATTAAGCTATGAATATGTGTTTTTATGTATTAATTAGTGAATATGTAACTTATTAAGCTATGGATGTGTATTTTTTTGATGCGCTAAGTTGTGAAATAATGTCTGAAGTATTACTCTAAGTTGTGAATTAGCGTCTTAAATGTGGTATTAAACTGTGAATTCTGATTTTTTTTATCCATATCTGATTTTTGAGGGAAAGATGTTGGTGGTATTGGCATTGGTGGTTGGTGGTGGCCATGGTTGGTGGTGGCCATGGTTGATGGTTGTTCTATTTCTCACTTATCTTCTTCATTGATTTCAGATAAGTTATATCATCTTTTATGATACGTGTATATGTTTGGTTTTAATGTTTGCTTATAAAATATGAGATAATCTATGTATGTATTAAATTGTGAATGAACTGTTTAATACACTGAAATATGCAATTATACTTACAAATGAGTTGTGAATATATTGTAGTAAACTGTGAATTTTGTGTATTAAGCTGTGAATTTTGTTCACACCTTAATATAATAAATTCACAATTTAATACATAGAAATGCCTCGAGATATGAATATATAAATGTAAGTTTTAATTTGAAAATATGACTACAAATATATAATTGTTGTGTATTAAACTGTGAATTTATTTTATTAAACTGTGAATTATGTGTATTAAACTATGAATTGACTATATTAAGCTTCGTATTTTTTTAATATTTTGTGTGTTAATATGAAATATGAGAATAATAAGCATTATACATATGATTTTTTCTCTAATTTTAAATAAATTATATAAAATTTAAACTATGAGTTTTATGTAAATTAAACTTTAAAAGAAGCATCAGCCTCTATATCTGAAGGTATTAATGTAAGTGTTAAGTTAAGAATATGTCATACTTTATATTAAACTGTTAATTTATTATATTAAGTTGTGAATTCTATGTATTAAACGGTAATTGACTGTATTAAGTTCTCAATTGACTGCATTTTGCTGTGAATTTTTATAAATTTTATGGTAAATATGAATGATTTATGTATGAATTTTTGTATTAATGTTCTTGTGAATATTTTTATATTTTATGTTGTATAAGTGCGTAAGAATGCATTGTTTTTATAACTGTTTTGTGTTAAACTCAAAATGAGTGAACTAATAAGTTTATTAAACTATGAATGAAATATTTAACTTGTCATTACATGATTTTATATACAGATTTGATTTGGAAGGATGATGGTTGCAACGGTGTCACAGGTGGTTGATGGCGGCGTGTAGTGGTGTGGTAGAGTTTGAGTTTCACTTCTCTGAATTTGTGAATTAGTGTAAAATAAATGGTATTAAGTTGTAAAGTTTATGTATTAAAATGTAAATGGACTCTATAAAGTTGTATTTTATATAAATTTTATGTTAAAATATAATTAAATGTATAACTGAAAATATTAAACTAAAAATTTACGATTTTGCCCTTTCTTACATAAAAAAAAATTAAAAATAAAAAATAAAAATAAAAATAAAATAAAATAAAATAAAAATTCAGATTTTAACATGTTTACTAGTATTCACAATACATATTACTTATGAAATGAGGGTTCTTAGTGTTCTTAATCTTTTGTGGTTCTCATTTAAACCAATATATATATATATATATATATATATATATATATATATATATATATTATCTGAATATGTGCATTGAAATTTGAAGACCATGAACTCAAAGACCTTTTTCAATTATCTTATTATGATAGTCATCATTGACCTCATAAAGCGGACATAGGAGAGAAACGCGGACACAGCGTGAATATTTATAATAGATGGAGCTGTTGCGAATGTATTGCATTCGTTTGTACTGTCAATTTAGTGTGGGCCTTTGTTAGCCCATGAAAATAACCCACGTCTACCTTAACATTCTAAACAACGCACTTATCGGATATCTATACTAAGCAAAAAAGTGTTAATACATTTGCTAGATTTATATCGTAACAAAAGTGTTTTTTGTGCAATGAATGTGATTTTCGTAATAAAAGTCAAATGATCGCTTTAGTAAACAACTCGATATTATTTTTTTAAAGATAAAAACAATTTATTGAGTAAAATTTTTATATTTACCTGACTCCGAAAAAAATACATATTTTGAGATGTTATTAATTTCATATAATTATTTAATGATATAAGAAAATACTACAAATTCTATCACGGGATTTGAACTCGAAGTTTTTTTTTTTTAAATCATAATATTTAATGCAAATCTGGAAAAATTTGCTAATATCGTATATGATGGGAGCTATACCAAATCTAAGTATGTAAATCACAACAAAAGTTCGATCGCTCTTATTAATAAACTAAATTTCATTATTTGCTAGCATAAATCAATTGATTTTGTATTATAACTAAGCGATTAACTAAAACGTTTTTATATATATTTTATATTTTTCTATCTGGAATTTTTCTAATATAAATTTTATAGTTTATAAAGACAAGTGTTATTTTACTATAACCCAATCAGTAACGGTTACATTACATACATTAAGATATGGAACCGGTTCACTTATATCAGTAATGGGAAAATGACTTATATGGGTAAGTATGTTTCAAAATCATTCAAAAAATATCATTCAAGTTTGGTGTGTCAAAAAACATCATCCAAGTAAATTATTTGTACAAAAAACACCAACGAAGTACATTCTTTGTTCAAATTTGACCTTTGGTAACCGGCAATTACCGGTAAAAAATAAGTAAAGGAAAAAAAAAACAATAGGAAAATGACTCAAAGAGGTAATTATGTTTCAAAATCGTTCAAAAAACACCATCCGAGTTTGGTGTGTTCAAAAAACACCATCCAAGTAAACTTTTTGTACAAAAAACACCAACTAACTATATGTTTTGTTCAAATATTACCCACCGGTAACTGGTTCTTACAAGTTAAATGATAACTTCGCTTAACTATTATGACATGGCATAATAATGATTGACAAAACAATAAATGATATATTCCTCCTTTAAAAACCGATTTAGGGTTTCTTCTTAAACGAATGACTTCTTCTTCTTCTAAAGTGATGATCTCGAACTCAAGTCCAAAACCCTAACTCTTAACTTAAGGCAAAAAGGGATTGTTTACCCCTGCCTCAATGGGCCTCCCTCCCCCTAAGGCCCAAATCCATAAAAAAGCCCAAAAGGGCATCCAAGCCCAACTACAAGGCATCTAAGGCCTAATATGACCCAAGAACCCCCAACATGGCCTTAAGCCCAAAAAATGACTTGCTACAATCAGGTGGGCCTGAGGCCTAACTTAAACAAGTATGTGCATAGTCCCATCATATGTTGAAGCCTCTGCAATACGGATGTCGAGCTAGTACGTTCGGCGTACTCCTAGCGTACGCCCAACATACTCGGCTAGGGTTAAGAACCGCCAATCTTCCGAAGGCCATAACTTCTTCATTCTAAGTGTGATTTCGTCATTCTTTATATCTACGGGAGCTAATTTAGGCATCAGACAGCCATACCGAGGGTTATGGCCTTCAGATTGCAATTCTTAGTGTTACCTTAATGCTAAATTAGATTTTGTCATTCCAAGGTCCAACCGAGGGTTATGGCCTTCGGAAACGAAATCGCAATCTAATTTGGGGTATTTATAGGCTTCTCATTGTTAGAAGAGTTTATAGTCTTGACCTGTCCATTATTTATTATCCGGTCTACAGACAGGCACGTCTCTTATCCTTTCCTTGTTATTTTATTGTTTCGTACCATTACCTTTGCATGTTTCCTAGGATATGGTTCCGATACTTGTGTACGATGTATTCGAATTTATATTCATTCGTAATAAGTCGTGGTGTCTGTAACGCCCATTTGGTGATGGATAATGTAGGTTGTAAGGACCGACTATTCGGTTTGTGTTGAGCCCAATGGCATATCAGTAAGTATTAGTTCGAGCCTTTATGAAGTTTGGGTTTGTGTTTGAAAAGTTTTATGGCAAAGGAGAGTTGATAGTATTGTAGAGCTTCTCGATTCCTTCATGTGGATATAAAGAACGAAATTGGACTTAGAATGAAGAAGTTATGGCCTTCGGAAGATTGGTGGTTCTTGAGCCTAGCCGAGTACGATGGGCGTATGTAGGAGGGCGTACTTGCATAAAATCCAGATCGCAGAGGCTTCGGCATATGCTAGGCGTATGAATGGACTTGTTTTAAGTTAGCCATCGGGGCCACCTGATTGTAGTAGGTTATTTTTTGGGCTTAAGGCCATGTTGGGGGTTCTTGGGCCATATTAGGCCTTAGATGCCTTATAGTTGGGCTTAGATGCTTATTTGGGCTTTTTATGGATTTGGGCCTTAGGGGGAGGGAGGCCCATTGAGGCAGGGGTAAATGAGCCCTTTTTGTCTTAAGTTAAGAGTTAGGGTTTTGGACTTGAGTTCAAGATCATCACTTTAAAAGAAGAAGAGCAATCATAGGAGAAGAAGAAGTCATTCGTTCATGAAGAAACCCTAAATCGGTTTTTAAAGGAGGAATATACCATTTATTGTTTTGTCAATCATTATTATGTCATGTCGTAATAGTTAAGTCAAGTTATCATTTAACCTGTAAGAACCAATTACCGGTGGGTAATATTTGAACGAAACATATAGTTTGTTGGTGTTTTTTGTACAAAAACTTTACTTGGATGGTGTTTTTTGAACATACCAAACTTGGATAGTGTTTTTTGAACGATTTTGAAACATAGTTACCTCTTTGAGTAATTTCCTATTGTTTTTTTTTTCCTTTACATATTTTTTACCGGTAATTGCCGGTTACCAAATGTCAAATTTAAACAAAAAATGTACTTTGTTGGTGTTTTTTGTACAAATGCTTTACTTGGATGATGTTTTTTGGACACATCAAACTTGAATGGTATTTTTTGAATGATTTTGAAACATAGTTACCCATATAAGTCATTTTCCCTATCAGTAATGGATTTTGAATAAAATGGTGTAAAAAATCGAAAACAAATTTTGAAAATAATGTTATCAATAATTATTTTAATAAAATTAATATCTCAACATGTTGGTTACACGCTACAATAAAATGACACTTGGTTCGGCGCGATAGTTGCTCATTAAATGGAATTGAAAACTAATTTCACGGAATTCTCATGTTTGGTTCAAGATTTACTAAGAAAATAATTTCATAAATAAGGTAAACTTTAAATTCTAATGAGAGCAAATCCATTCACTCATAAATTAAATACATTTTTACAAGGAAACATTCAATATTACTATAATATCACTTTTCTTCAGTCTCCATCAACTACCATCATCGCAGCCATTGTCACCACCATCACCACCACTACCACCCACCGCAACACCCACCACCCACTTCAACCATACAATTATTAACTTACATTAACGATATATTTAAATGATTAATGATATTTCACTGCCCGTTGCATTGCGCGGGTGACGGTATATATATATATATATATATATATATATATATATATATATATAAAATACATTATAAAGGAAATCTCATTGTTTCTAAAAATAACTTCAATATAATAATATTATTTTTTTAAGACGTCCAAACGATTTAGCCAATAGTACAAGTAACAACCAATAAAATAATATTAAATTTATAACTTAACCCTATTTAGGTGGAAAAGATAGCAAAGATTCAAACTAAAAATATATTATGCCTAAAATAAAGGTAATAAATCTTTATTTATTGTACCAAATAAAAAACGTGTCCCATATATTGTGGAAAATTTGAAATCCTAGATGGCGATTCAAAATTTAAAATTGAAGGTTACAATTCCGCTTTTATTATTGAGGTTAATACATGGATAATAAATTAAAATATGTCAAATAATATTGATTATAATATTTATCTTTATTATACAAAATACACAAAAGTACAAGTTAGTTATTAATATAGATTATTAATATAAAGTGAAAATGACCGACAAAGTTATTCATTGTTTTTATTTTTTTTTAAATTTAAAACTTCTACTTTTTAAATAAAGTGGTAATAAGAATTATTATACATATATACACGTCATTTGTATCAAATCTGAAAGTAAGAATTATCGAAAATAATTTCAATATGAAGAAAATAAAACTATGCATTTTACATGTTTATTATTATTATTTTTATATTTGAAAATATTTGATAAAACAAGAAAGTAAGTCTTAAACAAAAACAAACTGAATGATTAATAATTCTTGACAATAAAAATCAAACATGTCTAATTTAAATTGACCGGAAACCAACTATTTTAATAATACTATATTGATTAATACCCAATAAATTATTAAATACAAAGACTTCGTATTGTAATTTAATATGTATACCACAAAAAAAATAGAAAAATATGGATAATATAAAAAAATCTTGTAAAAGGACTAGATGTGTAATTTGCCCTATTATTTTTTTTTTTTAAAAAAAACTTGAAAATTTGGACATATTTTGATTTTTAATAAGAAACTACCTACATGCTGTTTACCAAAAACAATAATATAATTTTATTTTTAACACAAAATAATAGTGCAACTTATATGTTAAAAGAAAACAACATACAAAATATTTTGAAACTAAAAATCGTACCTTTATTTTTGACGAAAGATAATAATAAATTTTTATTTTTAACCCAACAATGCACATTGTCTACTTCATTGTGTTATTTCTGGATTTTTACATGTTTCCGCAATGAAACATATCGTCGCAAGAAATCTATTTATTGAAGTTTTTAACTTTCGTTTAAAAACTATTCACCGAAATGAAATTAACTGCTGAAACAAAGTTATTGCCTCCCGTCACATTGCGCGGGGGCTAGTGTATATATATATATATATATATATATATATATATATATATATATATATATATATATATATATATATATATATATATATATATATATATATATATATTCAATTATCTAGGACTGGACCCACATAAAATAAGACTTAACCCTATAAATAATTTTACCGACAAGAATAACCATTGTGTGAGAGATTGAGTTGAAGATTTTAAACAACAAAATATTTGAGTTTAAGATTTTAAACAACAAAATATTGGATTTTTTCAATCAATTACTAAACAACATACCATATACCTTGATATTCAAATAAGCTTAGAGGAAGAGAAAAGGCATGATGAGAAGAGAAACAATATCAGTGAATAACGACGATGAGATAAACAAATGAAGTGTAAAAAGTGGCATAAAGCTGCAAAACGCTCTTTCGAGTGATCATAATTACAATGCTAAAAAGATCGACAAATGATCCCGTTAAAACCCAACCCTGTATAATTGAATTAATCATTATACAAACATTAGTTCATTAGTTGTAGGAACACAGGCAATCAATAATGTGTGACGGCAAGTCGGCAATCTTGCTGTTTTTGAGATGGTAAAAGGTCGTGTAGGGCGTTTTGCAGCTTTATGCCACTTTTTACACTCAGTTTTTGAGTTTAATCAAACAAAAAAAATAAACAGGGAAAGTAACTCTTTCATTTCCCTCCACGTCTTTTAATAGAATTCGAGAAGGAGACGTTACACATCATTTTTTATGTGTAACTATAACCATGATAAGGAAACAAGAGAGGGAATTTCATTTTGGCTTTTACATTGGAATGAATAATCATTTTGTTTGCCTGTTGTAAGTATAGAATTATTTGTTGGGGTTAGGAAAGTGGAGAAGCATGTTGTTGCGTTAGTTTGAACTTGTATGAAGCTTGATGCCTTTTTGACACTGGGAACATGTTTTAGGGGAAGCCATTGACAAAGAGTTGTACTTTCTAATGAAAGTTCCACATAAAGTTCACACTAATGCTAAACAAAATATAGGAAAAATCTAGAAAGATAAGTAAATTTAAAAAAAAAAATAAAAAATTTTGAAGTAATCATTAAAATCACCAACAAAGCAAAAATACAATGAAAAAATAGTGTTGTTTTAATCAAGAAAAATAAAAACTTTTGGTGAATGATTAAAACCAAACTTTATTATAAAAAACCTAATATGCTTGCAATAAATTTTAATGATTCGCAAAAGCTTACAAAAACAACATTGGGACGAAGACAATAAAATGAACTAGTCAAGTCCAGAAATAAGCAAATTTTGATCACAATCAGATAATAACCAAAAGGAAGAAGCAAAGCAAAGTAAAAAAAAAAATAAAAAAAAAAAACACAAGGAAATCATCCAAATTAATATCGTTTTACCTATTAAAAATCAGTACTGCTCTCTAATGATAGAGGTTCACAATAACACTTAACAAAAAGATAAAGAAAAATCCATATTTCAAAAGGGAACACTCCCAAAACTGAATCCTTATTATTCAAACCGAGCAAGAGGAGAGAAAGAAGAAAAACCCTCAAAATTCAAAAGCTTTGTTTTGGTTTGTTGGTCGTCACCATCTGCAGATAATTATGAAAGGAAAAGTATTAGCCGCCGCCTGATCCGTACTTCTTGCCGAAAACGATAAGCTGCAATTTATCGTATCCAGAAAGGACACCAGCACCAGCAATAGCACGAAGGATATTGGCTCCAGCTCCCTTGAACAGTGACTTGGCACCTTCGTTTTTCAGGATCTGGGAGAAGGCGTCGTATGAGCTCTTGTACTTAACGGCTTCACCAGATGTCATCATCATACGTCTTCTCACTGTGTCGATAGGGTAAGATGCAAGACCAGCACCATTTGTGATCACCCAACCAAGAGCAAAACTAGCAAAGAAACTATCCTGAAATTTTACAAAAAAAAATTACAGAATTTAGAATGTCTATCTGTAAAACAAAATCTTAAGACATCATAAAATATATATATATATATAAGTTACCTGCATCTTGCCAGTGAGGACAACTGGCTTCAAGGAATCGTACAATCCGAAGTAAAGACCACGGTAAACAATGATTCCAACACATGAAATGTTGAATCCACGGTAAAGTCCAGCAACTCCATCAGAAGCAAGAGTCTTCTTGTACACATCAACAAGACCATTGAATTGCCTTTCACCTCCCTTCTTTGCAGCCTTGGCGTCATTAGCCAAACGGGTTCTTGCATAATCAAGAGAGTAGACAAAAAGTAGGGAGGAGGCACCAGCGGCACCACCGGATCCCAAGTTTCCGGCGAACCATTTCCAGTAGCCATCACGGTCCTTCTTGAAGTTGAACAGCCTCTTGAAGTAATCCTTAAAAGCAAAGTTCAAAGCCTGAAATGTACAGAAACAGATAAAAACTTTAATAATTATAATAAAAAAGAAAACAAAACTTTATTATGTTATAATATTATCTACATGATTATCGTAATCAACTTTCATCTTAATCTTTAACTCGGATGCAAACATTGTTGTAATGTGAAGGAATGAAAATACAATGGTGTAAAAAAGAAATTGATGCAATTGCATTGCTTGTTCTTTCTAATAAAGACTGAACTATCAATGTAATATTTTCTTTTAGAAATTGAAACAATCTATAGATTATAGCATTTAGATGTGTTTAATAGTCAGATGTTTAATAGTCAGATGACACTGCTATAACTAGATGTGTTTCATAATTAAAAGCGATAATTAATACTAGATCTAAAAAAGTAAAACTTTCTTTTTTTCTTGATATGATAATGTACATTAACTGTTCATAATTGCTTTTATAACACATCGCCATAATTGGATAGATCTTCAAAATAAATTGTTGTAAAAAAGAAATGGGAAATTAAAGACAGGTTATATAAAAACAAATCAATGAAAGAAAGTTGTTATTTTGCTTATATGAGAAATAAATATGAAAGAGAAAAAGAATACTAGCCTGGGTTGGGAAATAACGAATGACATTAGCAGTGTTTCCTCTCCACAAAGATCCGAAACCTTCTTCCTTAATGGTTCTGCTAAAGCATTCACCGATACCTTTGTATGGTTTCTCCAACCTACCAGACTTAAGCATCTCATCCTGATTCTGGATCAAAAGCTTCACACGTTCAATGGGTGCAGCAGCTGTTTTTGACACAGCAGCAGAGACACCACCCATGAGAAAATCAATAGCAAACCCTTGAAGACCTTTCTCAGCTGGGGCTTGAACACAGATCGGTGATACTTTTGGCACAATCATGGAAAGTTCAGCTGATGACTGAGTTGGGTGCTGAAATGCAGCATTTGAGTAATTTCCATATTGAAATTGCCTCTGGTAAAGTGGCTGCTGGACTCCAGTCTCACGAGCACGAAGCTGTGTCATGCTGGATCCAAGAAGACCGAGCTTCTGGGAAACACTTGGGTGATGTGAATGATCGATCGTCATGACCCCTACACAAGGGAAAAAATACGTCAACCCAGATGTCAAAGTTTAAATGATTAAATAATGAAAATGTTTTCAACAGATCGACATAACATCAAGTAGTTAAACCTCAATCGAACACGGATCACATAAATATCAAAACAATTTCTATTTTAGATCTCCCACAGATTGAATCATTTCTAGTTATAGTTGCAACGAAATGATGTTGATTTTGGTCAACGAACTATTTTGGTCAACTGGAAAACGTAAAATCAACAGATGCGATTTTAATGGACGACAGACAGAGGAGCGGAAGATTCGCAATTATTTCTTAACTCAGAATCATGAAATGGATACTACAAAGTAATGGACAAGGATTTCGGACAACTAAAAACCGATCATAGACCAGATCTAGTATATAAAAACATAGAAAACCGAAAACACGAAAAGCTAAACGCAAAATCGATGTAAACAGCACAGAAACAACACTTGATCTTATGAATCAAGTTTTGTTTATTCAGATCTACGTCGATCCGATAAAACCAAGTGCAAGTATATAGAAATAAACAAAACAAAGAGCTAAATACAGATCTATCAACAAGAAGCTACGATACTTCAGATCTACAAAGCAAAGATGCGTAAAGAAAGGGAGTTGAGAGATCAAGGGATTTTACCTTTCGAGAGAGAGAAGCGAATGAATGGATCCGCGTATGCTGCGGCTCCAGAAAAGCGGCGAAAGGGTTGGAGGACGAAATGAAGGAGCGTAGAAGGGTTTATGAGGAGGAGAAAGAGCTGACCTGAGGGTTGCGAACATTGACCGTAAAGGGTATTCTTTTGGGCTGAATTACAATTAGGCCATCGGGCCTCTCGTTAATAAATTTGACAAACAAGAAGCCCATTTCTTTTTAATGGAAAAGAAATCGTTTGTTTATACTTTCTTATTAGGGTTAGGTGATTTTCTATACGGTTTCTCACAAAAACAAAAAATAGAAGGTTGCTTTAACATTTATTTTTATGTGTCTACTTTAATGTATAGTGAAATCACTTTTCTAATAAAAAGTGATATTGCAAAGTGTTCGTGATATTCATTAATTATACCAAAGAAATTGTGATGATACATGGTAAAATGTCATTATTCCACGGTATAAGAATTTTCTTGATTATATATATAACGATTGATTTTTTCAAAAATCTTATAATTTCTTTAGGTTTACTCTATCGTCTTTCGATCGTGTTATATTATCTTGTGTCTTCTAATCAACATGAATTCACAATCAGATGGTAAGTGTGAAATTTGTAAACACTTCCTTGAAATGGCATCAACAAATTTATTCAAGGGCTTAAAACAATCTTCAGACTTTACAAGTTACAACCATTAAAAACAATAATGAAAGATAATTATACATGACTAAGGGGGTGTTTGTATTGGCTTTTAAAGTGACTTTTGACTTTATCTTTTAGAAAAAGTCCAAAAAGATGTTTGGGTAAAATGAAAATGACTTTTTAATCAACTTTTGCTATAGTGTAAATTCCAGCTTTTTGAAAAGTCACGAAATCGTGACTTTTCCTGACTTTTCACCAGCTAAAACATTAAATTACATTTATAACCCCATCTAAAAGTTAAACCATGTCATTTTTAGTCCTTTTTAGTCATTTTACATGTAAAAGTTAAACCAAACATTTTAATTTTTGATTTTTTCCCTTCAAAAGCTAATACAAACACATTTTAAAAAACAACTTTTACAAAAAGTTCTTTTACAAAAAGGACTTTTGCCCCACAAAAGCTAAGCCAAACACCCTCTGAGAATAACAATAGTAAGCAAGGTTTGGCCCACTACATAGCCGATATGGGTTAAGGTCGAATGTATGAAACAAAAGGAGGCACCAGTTTAATCAAATATATAATATATGTATATATTTTTGCCCAATATTGATTTACGTGGACACCGTCCTGAGGAGTCTAATGGAAATAGTGAGACGTGGGCGTCAAAAATCCCTAGGGCGTTGAGAACTGCAATCGCCAAATGCCTAAATCCAATCGTTTGATATCCCTTGAAAACTTATGTTGTAGAAATCGAAGAACCTTTAAATTGACTTATTACACTTACATCCCTCTAAAATTGTTTTTTATTTCCTATTATTGTTCTAATTTCTTATAGAACCTACCGTCATCACTCATCTAATTTCCAATTTCTTTCTAAATTAGCGAGTTTCGTGCTTGGTTAAGTTGGAGTTCGAAAATTCATCATTGAAGATTGATTCATGTTTGTGATTTGGGTGATTAATTTGTGATTGATATTATTCTCCTTTTGTGAGTTTATTTATCTAAAGTTGACCACTGAGGACACATAAAGTAAGAAATCTGAAGGTTTTCGACTTCAAGTGTAACATCCCAAAATTCAAGACTAAAAATTTCTTTTAATACAATATTACTTAAAGTAAAATCGTCAATTCAAAACATAATCAAAGTAATAGTTTTCAAAACACATGTTCATTATCAGAGTAAAACATTCCCAGGCTGACAAATCTATGGTGTGTGCCATGCAATCACCCCGAGCTCCAACATCAGCTACCAGAAGTACCTGAAACCAAAACTGAAAACCGTAAGCACGAAGCTTAGTGAGTTCCCCACCTTACCATATACCATGCATAACCACATACAGCACATATTAGGCCACGCCCGCTATCCGGGGCCTCGCCCCCTACTTCGGGCCTCGCCCCCTACAACGGCCCCGCCGCTCCAGGCCCCGCCTGGCTTCGAGCCCCGCTCGGATACAGATCTGTTTCACTTAGGCCTCGCCTGTCACAGGGCCCCGCCCACTAGCATATAATAGCACATACACATATCACATAGCATCACATAAGCTAAACATATACTAACAGCTCTTGCTCTATGGCCTCGCCTATCTCTGGGCCCCGCCCGTGTCCTGCTACTGATGAGTCATGGACCTCGTCCATACTCCTGCTGATAGTGAGATACGGGCCCAGCCCACCCTCACTCCTTTCCTAACTTGGGTCTCGCCCCTGGACTGTTGCTACTGAGATGTGGAACACCATCCACACTCTGCTATTGGTGAGTTACGGGACCTCGCCCACACTCACCTTCCTACCAGGCACATACAAATATCACACAGACAACAAGTATAAACTATCACATAAACCATTTCTTGGGCACCCGCCCTCTATCATTGGACCTCATCTGAATATCATACTAGCATATTGTGCCTAGGGCTAACCCCCGGGTCTTCCACTCATAACTACATGGGTCGGCATTGTGGCCGTAGACCCATTCATACAAAAGGGAAACTCACCTGCACTGGCTGAACTTGCTGATGATCCCACTAGCTGCTGCCTGACCACTCACTGAACTCCGGCTCTACTAGCTTTCCGAGCTATCAATACCAATGCAACACTTAGTATAACTGACCCTCGACAGTCGACCAAGTCAACTCTGGTCCAAGTCAAAGTCCTGGTCAAAGTCAACCTTCCAGGTCAACCCTACTTGCCGAGTCCACTTACTGACTCGCCGAGTTCTTATGCTCAAAGTCCTTCCAATCACGACTTGACTCGCTGATGTGTACAAACTCACTTAGTTTTGAACCTACTTTTAATTATCAAATAACACACAAAAGGCAGTGAACCTATCAATTGTGGTATAGCTAAATAAGCAGGGTATCGATCACAGGGAACGACAAATTAAATTAAAAACTAATTTTATCTAAGTTAATTAAGAAGTAGGGGTTTTCTCTAGTTCTACAAGACTAGAAACTTACTAACTATTACTAATTTAAGACTAGAAAATAACGACTTAACTAGATTCAATAATTGGAAAGGAACTTCTGTTTAGTTCAACTTGGTTAACTCTATGGTTGATTTCAAGGTAATGGTGCAATGGATTAATTCTTTCGTTGGTTACCGATTCAAGTGATTAGATTCGTATTCACTACCCTAATCCTTAGCAAATAAACTAACTTAAACAGTGGTCAATTGTCTAATTTAATTATATTCACTAGATTAATTATTCGGGTTAAGTTAGACTTGCAATAGTTAACTAATTTATTCTTTTAATTAACTTCTTGTTTGATGATCATCTTACAAGATTGCACATGAATTTACTCAATTTTCTTATTAATTCTAGTTTCATATTCATTAATCCTAGACATATAGTGTGACAACCCGAAATTTCCATTCAAATCAAACCATATCAAGCCAATAGATGTAGATCAGTTACAGTGAAAATTCAGACTTCGAGTATAAGTTTGGCCGTTTTCAGGGTTTTACACCTAAAGAGATATTAGGAGAGTGGTAGCACTAGGATTTTGTGCAACACTGTAATTCCATTACTCTAGGTCATTAGAATCCATTCCGAGAATAGAAATATTTTCTGCCAAAAATCTCAGGACTATAAATAGAATTTTGGACCAAATTGGTTCATTAGTTGAATTCCAATTAGAGAAAAGCCAATTTCTCTCTCACGGATCTTCGGGTTTTCATCCCAGATTGTGAGTCTACTTTCCTAGATGTGTTTTAATACTTGTTGTATGCTAAATAACATTGTTTACATGTCTAAAATGCAAGATCCGGGAGTTTACCGCCCAAGAACGTTCTTGGGGAGTAAACTCCAAAATCAAGCCTAAAGGCCATCTAGTCCCATTTCCGTGTTAGGCAACTAGTTAAGGACTTTATGTATGAGCATTTGAGGCTAGAAATCAATCAAAACCATTTAGTTTTAGGAGTTTACGGCCAAGGAACATCACTTGGGCCTTAAACTCCAAGTGAAGGCACAAATGAGTGCCTAATGTTCCTTTAGCCTTAGAACAAAAACCTAGAAGCCTTAAACTCATGATTTATGCCACCAAAACCATTAGAAATCAATTCTAGAAGGGAGTTTACGGCCAAGAAGCTCCTTTGGTCGTAAAATCCAAGTTTAAGTGCCAAAATCCTTTCAAACACTTCCTAAGGCTTGGACTCTATTTTAGGCAAATACCTTAATGTGTTTAGGACCTAGGAAACATAAGAAAAGCACAAGTATTGAAGAGTTTACGGCCAAGAGTGGCTCTTGGGCCGTAAACTCCCATAAAGGGGTCAAAGGACACCGTAGACACTTTCTTAGGCCATGAGACAATTTGGGCATGTACCTAGATGACTTATGGACTAGCTAAAACATTTAGAACCCCATGTGTGAGGGAGTTTATGGCCCAAAAGGTTCCAAGGCCGTAAACTCCATAAAATGGTACCATTTAGTTCCATAAACCTTCCTTAAGCCAAGTATTAAAGCCTAGAATTGTTCCTAGTTGTTATAGAGACTTGAAAGAACCATAAGTGTAACAGCCCGAAATTTCAAATATCGATATAACTATGATTTGGGGGTGTTTTAAGAAGGGACTCGGCGAGTTGGAGCCTAGACTCGCCGAGTAGGATCGCAGACCGGGTCGCGGGTTCGCGACTGGACTCGACGAGTCCAGATATGGACTCGGCGAGTCTGCGCTGTTTGGTGAAAACCCTAACCGTTCAGGTTGGAACGTATAAGAGGCACTTATTGGCCGTCATTGTTCATTTTGGCCTTCTGAGAAGAACCCTAAATCGATTGGGTGCATCTGGAGCAAAGTTTAAGGGCCATTGTTGATCTTGGAAGGGTTGTGGTGCAAGGAAGAGAAGGGCTTGGCTAAAGGAATAGCAAGGGAGTCACGTTCTGAGGATTTGGGGACACAGAGGGCACATTATTCAGGTAAGAATTCGAATTATGCTCTGCTATGTTGATGTGTCATGGAATTAGGGTTTATGGAACCCCTTTGTGATTAGATTAAGTGTTACCCTAGTCTCCAAACGACTATAACCCTGTATTAGGACCTTAGAGGTTCAGAAGGTCCCATGCTTGTGTATTTCGGGACAATACTTATCTCAGGAAGCAGTTTGATCGACTGCATGGCATGGACTCGACGAGTCTGATGAACAGACTCGGCGAGTAGCTTGGAGATTGACTGGGACTCGTCGAGTTGTTCTTCAGACTCGGCGAGTTGAGTCGGGGTGGCCCCGCGATTCTTCCAGGAGGAACTCGTCGAGCAAAAAGGGGATACTCGACGTGTAGAAAAGGAATCTTAAGGAATCGGTGAGTCAAGGGCGAGTGGACTCAGAGTCGTTGAACTCGGCGAGTCTTGGGGTGACTCGGCGAGTTAGGTCGCGGGTTAAGTGAAGTTCTGAGTATGGGGACTCGGCGAGTCATAGAGTTGACTCGGCGAGTAGGGTCAGTCAGGGGTTGACTTTGACCTTGTCTTTGACCAAGGATTGACCAGTGGTTCCAGGGGTATTTTGGTAATTGTTGTTATTGTTTGAGTTCAGTGCATTGGTGACTATCCAGAGGTGGAGATCGTATCAGTGATCGGAGCAGCTTGAGCTATCTGTTCAGTCGGCAGTTTCGAGGTGAGTTATCCTCACTATATCGCTAGGGTTTATGGCATCAATGCCAATCCTTTTATCGGATGGAAATCCGGGTAGTTGTCAGTTGTTATATGTTATGGGCCGGAAGGCAATATATGTTATGGGCCGGAAGGCATTACTATGTGGACCGGAAGGTCATGGCCTGGAAAGGCGTATGTATGCATTTAGTATGTTGACTGATTCATAGGGTAATGTTATGATAGTGACCGGCTAGATCGGTATCTTGTTAGAGTAATGCTATGATATGTAATCTGTTGATCGATTGTTGTCTATGAACTACTATATGATTATTCGTTATGTTGTATACACATTTTATGCTTATGGGTCGGAAGGCAATATATGTTATGGGCCGGAAGGCAATATGTTGTGGGCCGGAAGGCGATTATGTTGTGTGATGGACCGGAAGGTCAGGGCCTGGAAAGGCGTATATGTGGTTGGTATTTTGGGGGTATCTCACTAAGCTCTCGGGCTTACAGTTGTGGTTTTATGTTTCAAGTTCTCAAGAGTCTGTGACAAGGCAAAGGCGTGATCGTACCGTTCCTCGCGTTGGTGTTTTATGAATTGAACCTGGGAAATACTCTGTTAAATAATGTATTGAAAACCTTTTTGTAACAACATTATCAAAATGAGTAGTTTTTGAAAAGTTTTAATTGTTTTGAAATTTTGGATGTTACAATAAGAACCTTCCCAAGGGATTTTACGGCCGTAAACTCCAAGGGAAAAGGGTCTTTGGGCCGTAAACTCCCCAAAGGAGTCAATGTTGTGCCCAAACACTTGCATAGGGCTTGAAACAATTCCCACTAAGGTTGTAGTAATTCAAAGTACCATTCCAAGCCTTGGTTGAGAGTTTACGGCCAGGAGCTTACTCCCCTGGGCCGTAAACTCCAATGAATATGGTCTTTTGACCTTAAACTTCCATTAGGGGCATTGCACTCCTTTGTTGCAACCCATTAGCCTCCTAGCACTTGACCAAAAGTGTTGTCCTCGCGTTAAATGTTTATACTTGTATAATTAGTGATTTAATCTCTAATTATTTATATACATATGTCTTCATATGTAATTAGGATCATTGTGTGTGTCTAAGTCTTCACTTGACACCAAGCACTTGTCCGATCCTTCTGTACGATAACAGCCCGTCCAATTCCAGTCATTTACTGCAGGTGAGTTCATACCCCTTAACTAATGTTTTAAACTATTTTAAATGTTTTATGGGGGGGGGGGATACAAGTAGAATCATGCTACTTATTATGTCAATCACATGTGATTAGTAAGTAGGATTATATTACTTATTACATCAATCACATGTGATTAATATACAGCATTCAAAAGATTTGGCTACTCATTAGCCGTTTTACCAAACAGTTTCCTTCAAATGATTTTTATAAACATTTTATATGTTTCAAACTACTTATTACATTGTACCTCTTACTCTGTTTATCATATTTCAAACTTATTTACAACTGTGTTTCAAACAAATGTTCCTTGTACTTATATTGTTTTATCAAACTTATGCCTTCAAATTGTTTTATAGATTGACATCAAGTCGATCTTTCCTTAAACTAATATTTATGTTTCAAATGTTTTACCAAACTTATTTATGCTTTTATATTATAAATTGCATGCCTCTATATGTATAGTTATATAAGAAATGTTTAAAAGGCTTAGGAAGGCTATCCACCCTATTTCCTTTTCGCGCCTTGAGATGTGGTCTGGTGGGATATCGGATACTCGTCTGAAGGTCGTTTAAATATTAGTTATATATCATATGTACATATAAAGTCATAAAAGGTCCTTCCAGTTCATCCTATGCCCTTGGGTAACAAGGGTATACATCCACGTCCATACGTACCACTTAGATTACTAGTAAGCTACCATATGGGTAGTTCAGGAAGATACTAGAACCATTACTAGAACGCGATATCATACAATGAGTCAGTTCATTCATGAGTCAATACTTTCTAGAACATTATTGTACATTACATATACAACTATACTAGGACGAGAACATATACAACTATACTAGAACGTTTACATTACTATACTTGCTAGATAGAGAGAACACACATTACAGCTAGCACACATAGAACATTACAGTTCATTACATTACTATACTTGCTAGAACAATTCATTACATTACTATACTTGCTAGAACAGTTCATTCCATTACAGCTAGAACAGTACATTACATTACATATACGAGAATACGTTAATTACTGTGATTTAAATCGGAGCATGACTTAAAACCTCATGACTTGAGTTGCGGCCAGAGTCTCTTGAAGGGGGAGCGTTGAGTTTGCGTATAGATCTATGCTGGATTGACAATCCTACACCTTGTTGCTAGCTACAGCCGGACCTGCAGGTCTGCGGGTGCCAAACATCATTTCTTTATTACAACCATTCATTATGTCGTTGTTACTAGTCGATAGTATGGCGCAATTTGTCACAGAATGCCTTAGCCTAAAATCTGGTTTAAGGTAGTTAGTACGGTAGTAGTCCTTTTAGAGCTACGTTTTAGTACTACGTTAATTTTTCCATTACATATTTTTAGTGATAACCTCACTTAAACATAAATGTACAAACTATATTTTTTGGATAATGATAATTATACTTTGGAAAAATACATACTCTTACAAGAGACACACACAGAGAACAATTAGGTCTTGGTAGAAGACACCTTCACATACTAGAAGGAATCATAGGGATTCTAGGGTTTTTCAAACACTTACAATTCATATACACTTACACATTCTTACAATACATAGAGTTACAAATACTTACAATTCTTATACACTTACAAATTCTTGCAATACATAGACTTACAAATTCTTGCAATACATAGACTTACAAATTCTTACATACAAATTAAGACACTAAATACTTATGATCTCACCAGCTTCAAAGTTGATACTCGCTTTCAAAATTACTTGTATCCTCAGGTCATCATAGACAGGCACCGATGCAAGGAGAAAGGAAGATGGAGCTTGTTCAAGACTTATCTTTCATTTTGATTTATGCTTTAGTGTTTATCAAAATTTGACAGAATAAAATTGTATAATAATTATTTTATTAATGCAATGGATGATGTTGTTGCTTCTTTACTACTTTACATTGTTGTTGATATTATACATGACATCCTCCGCCCCAAAACGTTTCCGCCGTTCTTGGTTTTGGGGTGTGACAGATTGGTATCAGAGCATTGTTTATAGTGAATTAAGTATATCAACCCATAAAAGATATACTAACTATAAATACATAAGGGATTAAAAATACTCTGACCAAGAGTTTATACTTTAAATAGTAAAATATTTAAGTAAGTATACGTGCTGCATTCATACTAAAATCAGTGTCACTAGGACAGTACAAAAGAATTACGATTGTTGGGCAACACAAGTGGGCTTAGAGACATATGGTCAAAACTGGGAAGTTATAGCCTGATCGCCTATATTATCTGAGGATTGACTAGCATGTGCCTAAGTTTAATTGTGTGGTTGCAACAATGCTAAAATCTTACCAACCCTACCACAATGAGAACAATAGAACATAACATTAAAATTTAAAATACTATAGGAGTATTTGGTGTTACTATAAGTACTTTATACTTGAGAATTAAAACGGGATCTTCATTACTAAGTGGATAGTTGCTAAGTGGATACACTAAGGCTACATGTAATTAGGATGTTATAGACTTAGAATCAGTGATAATTTTGCCTTACCCCTATTCTGTGTGAATTTGGAAATAAGGTCACTTATTCGAAGGTCTATCCTGTTTAGATTACACATAGCTGGTATGCACTTCACAAATGGCGATGTAACTAATGAAGGTTTTCTAAATAATTATCTAGATAGTTCGTCTAATAATTATCCTCTTACCCTAAATTCTCGCATAGAAATCATAGCTGGACTCCATCCCCTTGACAACCAGTATCTTCCGAATGAAGTCATAGCTGGTTGGTTTGGAGAAGAACCAGAGAATGATCATCCTATCCCCTTGGATGATCACCATGATGAAGACCTTTCGTATGATGCTAACTCCGAACCAGAGGTTGAGAACCTACCCCAAACAGCTCCTTTCCAATTCCTAACCCTCGTCCGACCTTTTCATGGCGTGACCCTGAGAGAGTGGAATGCTTGGAAATATGGAGTCAAGGACAAGATCAACCCATGCCATTCAATGGCGACCGAAGCTTTTACGACTTGAGCAATGGGGGCTCAGCGGATAGAGTCTTGCAAATCTTGGTCCACAGAGTGGCCCGAAATTAGATTCAAGGCAGGACAACCCTACATCAGATTACAGAAGTAGTCGCCTATGCTAGAATGCATACCCTCCACACCATTCATCTAGAAGATGCACACGAGAGATCAGAGAGAAACTATGAAACCCTACTGCAAACACTGGCTGAATCACGAGCCGAAGTCATAGAACTCTGAGTACGCCAGATGGTGTGCGAAAGACACCTACTTGACATGGAACGTCATGTAACAACGGAAATTTTTAAACAAAATTTTCATTTCTAAAAATGTATTTTCATCCAAAACAAGGCATAAATATCCAACGTATCATGTCATAATACAAATCATATGAATCCCAAGATCATAAATCATCTATCAGTGTGTACAGATCACGCCGGCGCCTTCCCATGGTCCTCGCTAGTACCTGAAACACATACACAACAACTGTAAGCATAAATGCTTAGTGAGTTCCCCAAAATACAACTTACGCACATACGCCTTTCCAGGCCCTAACCTTCCGATCCATGTGTCTCAGGGGACTTCCGTCCCTGCTGGGTAAACCTTCCGGTCCTACCCACGCCAACCCTTCGGTCCACATTACAACGCCTTCCGACCCATAACATATTCGCCTTCCGGCCCATAACATAATGCCTTCCGGCCCACATTAAGCATATCATACATAGCACATATAACAATTAACTTATCACATATAACACATATGTCTCATATCATATCCGACCTTCCGGTCACACAGTCAAACCCTTCCGGGTACAGTATAGTGAGAAGACTCACCTCGTGAATATCGATAGCTAGCAAATCCCGAAATCACTCGTTCTCGATCCTCCGAGCTACAATCTCCCTATATCATCATACATCTCTTATTAACACTTTTACCACTGAGTTTGACTACCCTTTTTAAGTCAACACTAGCCAACTCTTGGTCAACGGTCAACGGTCAACTTTGACCGGACTCGGCGAGTGCACTAGGGCGACTCGGCGAGTCTAGACGTTTTCACCAACTCTCTAGGATTCCCTTTTGACACGTCGAGTACTCCCCCTGACTCAACGAGTTCCATATGGAAGAATCGCGGGGCCACCCCGACTCAACTCGCCGAGTCTCAAGAACAACTCGGCGAGTCCCAGTTCGACTCATTCCACCTGACAACCCTCTCTAACTCGCCCTGACCCACTGAGTCAACCCACGACTCGACTGGACCACTCACTGGACGATCTAAGGCAATCTTCAAGCTACTCGCCGAGTCTGCTCATCGGACTCGGCGAGTCCATGCCATGCAATCACTCAAACTCGCTTCTAAGGTCAGATCTGCTCCAGCAATTCATAGATCTGGCCTTCCTAGACTGATTCATCACATAAATCCCTTATCTTGGTGTTCACAATGCACTCCATGTCTCATAAATGGCATTTTGGCCCAAGGCATAAGGATTCTGTTGGGTTGAAGATTCGCTCAAGTGTTGCGTCTTTGGGCTCGATTGTTTATTTATTTTATTTGTATTCCGGTTTGGGCCTGTCCAACCGAGAGCCCATTATGTTTAATATATAAGTATATGCCTGCATGCATATTAGGTTAACGATTCATTCTAGAGCGTAACGATAGTATTACAGATTTCTTTGATCGTTCTTGTAACCTACCAATCCTCTACAGTTGATGTTCTTAATCGAGCTCTTCTGAGGATTTTGTTTAATCATTCGACACGTTTGATTCACTCTTGTCTCGTTCTTATTTTCGTGTTCTTACAGTTTTATATTTACTTACCTGTTTGAGATCTAATCGATCTTCATAGATTTAAAGGTTTTAAATCTCATCAATTGGTATCAGAGCAGGAGGCTGTGTAATCGATACACATCTTTTCTGTGAAAAGGTTTCAATTAGGGTTTTTCCGCAACTACCGATATTTATTGAGCCGTCATCTCATTATTGACGTATCTTGATATTTATTGTTTTGCCCTAATCTGCTTTATTACAAGTCTGATCTTTGAACAGGTTTTTTCGATCATAATGGACGAGTCGCAATCAAATCCAATCAATATTTCTAACAGCATCGGTTCAACCACGAAGATTCCAATCCTATACACCCATGACTATGAAGTATGGGCGCATCACTTTGAAGACTACGTGATTGGATCTGAGGATAATGGGTACCTCATATGGGAAGCCATCATTAATGGACCGTTTTCTCATTCTGCAACGTCCAGGATTATTAAGACTCAAAAGGAGTACAATGATCTGCTGAAGGATGTTAAAGATATTGCACAAGATGAAAAGGACAAATTCCAGTGCAATATCAAGGCGTTAAGGTTGATCAGATTCGCCCTTCAGTCCGACACCTTTAGGTTGGTCAGCTCATGCACGACAGCAAAGGAAGTTTGGGATAGACTTCGCGAACTGTATTCTATAGACGAGGATCTTGAACATTCTATCCAAACCTTGCTCTTATCTGAGTTTGGAGAATTCAGGCAAGGAGCCGAAGAAACGGTGACCCAGACGTTCGATCTCTTCAATCATCTTCTCAGCAAGATGATCAAACATGACATTGAAAGGAAGCTTATCGAGCAGAAGGTTACTTTCTTAAATGGTCTGAGGTCTGAATGGAGAGCAGTGGTGTCTACAGTCAAAGCCCATGAGCAGTTTAAATCATATTCTTTGGCAAAACTGGTGGGTATTCTCAAGTCCCAGGAGAAGATTGTGCTGCAGGAGAAGAACGTTGTCTCAAGCCTTGGTTCATTGGCCCTCCTATCAAAAAGTAAAGCTGTGATGGAGGATGAAGACCTCATCTTGGAGGAGTATGACCTCACGTCTGAGGATTATGCTATGATGGTGTCCAATCCCAAGAGGTTCATAAAGAAGAGATTCCCCAGCAATAAAAACCGAAACTGGCAAGGGAGTTACAGTTCAGAAAAGGTGAACAATGAACCGAAGGTTGAGGAGCCCAAGAAGGAACCGAAGGTGGATGGCGATTCCGGAGTAAGCTGTTACTACTGTGGTGGGAAAAACCACTATGCTAAAGATTGCGTCCTTAAGAAGATGGCTGAAAAGGATGATGGAAAAGATGAGGAAGCTGTGTTGCAGAAAAGGCTGATGAGTTGAGAAAGAAGAAGTCTATCGCTAACCCTTCTATTAATGCTCTTATTGTGCAGGGTTCGGTTGCTGATGATGAGTTCGGTAGCACGGAAGTTTGGTCTACCGACTCAGAAGACGATGAAGTGAGGAAGCCTACCCATGGAAAGGCTTATGTGGCAAAGGAGGAGAGCAGTGGAGGAAGATGCTTCATGGTGTCTGATGTATCTCAGATGAGGGGATACAACACTGATGGTGGAAGCGATGAACCGAAGGGGCAGGAGGACATGTGCTTTACGGCTAAACCACTCAGCCAGCAGTTCAATGAACTTGATGAACTGATAAAGAAGGTACAATCGGTTTTCATTTCATCTAAAGTACCACAATCCTCATATGAGAAAGAACTAAAAAATGTTAATACAAGAATTTCTCATCTAGATAGTAGCTTAACTCAAACTCGAGTCACCAATTCTAACATAACTGATCAATTAAGCAGGGTGTCTTCAAAGAGTGAGGAGCGGCGGATGTGGATCGAGTTGAAGGAGTCTGAATTAGTTAAAATAAAAGACGAAAACATTTATTTACAAAGAGACAATTTAAAGTTGTTAAAACAGCGGAATGTTTTTTGTTTAATTGCAAAACGTCTATATTCTAATATTACTCAGCTTCACTTGGACTGTGAAATAGGCCAAAAGATCCATCACATGATTTTGCCCTTCCTTGAGTTTAAGGAGGATGAAATCGATGCTGAAGCCTATAATTGTGAGAGTGTGATATCGTCTGATGATGTCAATCCGACCTACATGTATGGACTGGACAAAATTGAGTCCTTCATTAAATCCAAGGACCACAAGGACATGCTTAAAAATCTTTTGGATGAAAATGATAGACTTAAACTGAGAACCGAAACCATACAAAAATTTGACTCTTTAAACGCCAACGTAAGCTCAGAAAACAAAATTGATGTTGAAAATGCATCTGAGCTTAACGAGGACGACAACATGAGTGAAATTTCTGTAGAGGACACGGTTGACTGCTCAGAATTTGTTAAAAGCGAACCTGAAAACCACAAGAATCTTATTTCTGAAAATTCAGTGGAGTTCGCTCGATTGTCCCAACAAAAGTCCCCGATCTTAGCAGAGAAAGCAGTTGTGTATCAAAAGGTCAGGACCACTCCAAATCAAGTATACAAGGTCACTGGAGTAACCGAACATCAGACAGCTGAACTCACAGCTATTGTAAACGAAGACAATGCTGATGGCTGTGATGAGTACTTCTGGTCAGCTCCAATAGATAATGCAAACGAAACGGTGGGCTTATCTGAAAGGACCTCCTGGATGAGTAAAGGAAGATACATACCTGAACCCTTGAATAAGCCAGATAATTTTGATGAGCCAAGCACCAGTGGTACGAAAGACATTCCTCAGGAGGATGAAAGTTCGGCAAAAGAAGATGTTCCCTCTACTCCCTCAGCTCAAAGTGAAACTCCTTCAGTTCAAAAGGAACCAGCCAAGGAGAAACCGAAAATGAAGGCAAATATTCATCATCAACCAAAGCAGATGAGGAACAAGAAACGTGAAAGGAACCAAAGATACAGGAAGAATCTCTCTGAAAGGAGGCAATTCTGGCAATCCCAGAATGCATACTTCTCACATCAAGACAAGAATCTGAAGTATGAAAACAATCCTGTCGGAAAGCCTGAGAGCCACAACAACCGAAAGCCAAGGTTCGGTTCACAAGAAAATACCAACCGAAAGCAAAGGTTCGGTTCTGAGAATGACTTCAACCGAAAGCAAAGGTTTGGTTCAAAGAACGATTCCAACCGAATGCAAAGGTTCGGTTCTGAAGTCAAAAGAGAACAAAACTCTAAGGTCAGTCCCCCCAATGATCAAAAGCAAAAGGGTCACCTAGAGTCTCCAGCCAAAAAGTCCTCTCAATCTAAACCCACTTCTTCTAGTTCATCTAATTCTTCTAGTTCATCTCCATCTTGCTCTAAAGCTAATTCTGTTTGTTCTCAAAAATCTCATTCGTCAGCTGAACAAAAGGGCAAACAGAAGGTCAATGAATCCAAACCAGAGTCCAAACCGAACGCACCCAATCCTAATAAGATAAAAGTTTTTACCATTAAAAAGAAAGATGAAACAACACTCATAAAACGAACATATCTTGTTGACATCTCTCTTACTGTTCCTGTTCCCATGAAAAGCTCACGTGGACCCAAGAAACTTTGGGTTCCTAAATCTGCTTAATTTTTGCAGGTTATAAGTGACAAGCAGTTCGACGAAGAATGGTACATCGATAGTGGCTGCTCACGTCACATGACAGGGAGGAAAGAGGAGCTCAGGGAATACAGATCTCTTGCAAATGGTGGCAATGTCAAGTTTGGAAATAACTCTTTCGGCACCATAAAGGGATACGGGATGATAACAAATGGTGACTTTACTATAAGGAAGGTGGCTTATGTGGAAGGACTCCAACACAACCTCATCAGTGTATCTCAGCTTGTTGGAGGTACAGGTCTCAAAGTCTCATTCGATGATGAAGGTTCTGAAATTATTGAGAAAAAGACAAAGAAAGTGATTCTCAAGTCAGAGCGAAAGGGTGAAATGTTTCCTCTAAACCTTAAACCCATCAAAGGAAACCCAGCTATATGCCTGTTATCAAAAGCTCAATCTGACGAAAGCTGGTTGTGGCACCGAAGACTCTCTCATCTCAATTTTAAAGATATCAACCGACTTGTCACTGGAGGTCATGTTAGGGGTCTTCCATTGCTCAAGTTTGATAGAGATCATTTGTGTGTTGCATGCGAAATGGGGAAGCAGAGTCGTCAAAGTCATCCATCTGTAATTAACACAAAAGTTGTTGAACCACTCGAATTACTTCATATCGATTTGTGTGGTCCTTCATCTATCGAAAGCATCGGTGGTAGCAAGTATATTCTTGTTATTGTTGATGACTTTTCACGATTTACATGGGTGTTCTTTTTAAAGCTCAAATCTGAAGCGACTCATAAGCTGAAAATGTTCATCAAGCAGATTGAAGTACAGCTCAAGAAGGTCGTTCGCAACATTAGGAGCGACAATGGTCTGGAATTCAAGAATAAGGAGTTTGAAGAGTTTCTAGCAGAAAAGGGAATAAGTCACAACTTCTCAGCTCCCTACACACCTCAACATAACGAAATAATCGAAAGAGGAAACCGATCTTTGTGTGAAGCTGCCCGAACTATGCTAAGTTTCGCTTCCTTACCTCTTTATTTTTGGGCTGATGCTATTTCTGCTGCTTGTTTTACACAGAACAAGTCTTATCTCAACAAGCGATTCACGCTCACACCTTATGAGATACTAAATAACAGAAAGCCCAATGTGAAATTTTTCCATGTGTTCGGCTCACGGTGTTTCATCTTTAACTCTAAAGAACACCGCAACAAGTTCGATGTCAAAGCCGACGAGGGAATCTTTCTGGGCTACTCTCTTACATCCAAGGCATACAGGGTCCTAAACAAGCGTTCGAGAAAAATTGAAGAGACATACTATGTGACCTTTGACGATAGCTATGTCAAAAAGCTACAGGCCAAAGAAGACACCGCTGGGGAAATCTTTCCTCAAACTGGCCAAGTCACAGTCTCGATCGCTAATCTATACGAGAAATTTCTGGAGCTCTTTGATGAACCAGAGAAAGCTTCTCTCTCAGAAGCAGGTGCAGCGGACAACAAGGTTGACCACATGAAGCAGATTGTCGAAGAAGCTGCAAGGAGAATGAGTGAAGGAGGATCGACTTCTAATGAACCTCCATTCAACAATGCTTCTGTCGAGGGGGAGACAAGCTCACATGTCGAGGGGGAGCCAAGTTCTACAACTGCAACCAAAGGTGCTTCTCCAACCGAAGGTGCTTCTCCAACCGAAGGTGACTCTCCAACCGAAGGCGCTTCAACGCCTGAAAGTCCAGCACCACAAGAAACCTCTGAACCTCAAGTTTCTCAAAGCTCATCAATCGAGGGGGAGCATGATGATATGACGCTTGATTACGATAGCCAATCCGAGCCAGAAGAAATGATCAATGCTGAACTAGACCCTACCTTTGATCCAAATTATCCTCCTCTTACCAAATGGACTAGAGATCATCCTATCTCTCAAGTGGTTGGCGATGTCTCTGAGAAGGTTCTGACCCGATCACAACTGAAGGCAAAACAGACATCCTTATTTTCAAAGGTTGAGTTTTTTATGTTTAACTCTTTCGTATCAAAAGTTGAACCGAAGACAATTAACACTGCCCTCGATCACTCTGATTGGGTTCAAGCAATGCAAGACGAACTGAACGAATTTGAAAGGAACAAAGTCTGGCGCCTCATACCAACTCCTCCAGATGCTTCGGTTGTTGGTCTCAAATGGGTCTTCAGGAACAAAATGGACAAGGAAGGTAATGTTATAAGGAACAAGGCTCGTCTGGTGGTAAAGGGATACTGTCAGGAGGAAGGGATAGATTATGAAGAGACTTTCGCTCCCGTAGCTAGGCTGGAATCTGTAAGAATATTTCTTGCTTATGCTGCCCACAAAAACTTTGAAGTTTTCCAAATGGACGTCAAATGTGCATTTCTTAATGGAGAACTCGAAGAAACCGTGTATGTGGAGCAACCTCCTGGGTTCGTGAACGAAAAGTATCCAAACCATTGCTATATTCTGGATAAAGTTGTGTACGGCCTTAAACAAGCTCCGAGAGCCTGGTATGAAACGCTAACTAAATTTTTAAAGATGTCTAAATTCAAACAAGGTCCGGTTGATCCAACCTTCTTTCGCAAAAAGGAAGGTAACCACCTTATGATAGTTCAAATTTATGTCGATGACATCATCTTTGGCTCTACGAATCCCAGCTTAACAGCTGAATTCAGAAAGTTGATGGAGACTAAATTTGAAATGAGCTCAATGGGTCCTATTAACTTTTTCCTTGGTTTAAATATTAGACAGGGACCCGAAGGCATCTTTATCAACCAAGAAGCTTACACGAAGACTCTCCTAGCAAAGTTTGGTATGATGGGAGACTCCAAAGTCAAAGTCCCAATGGCATTCGACACCAAGCTAACTCCATCCCTAGACAAACCGGCTGTTGATATCACGCTCTATCGTCAAATGATAGGCTCACTAATATATCTTACTGCTAGCAGGCCTGACATCATGTTTTCTGTGTGTTATTGTGCTCGATTTCAGGCAAACCCACGCGAACCTCACATGCTGGCAGTGAAGAACATTTTACGCTATCTCAAGCGAACCACCTCCTTAGGTCTATGGTATCCATCCAACTCAGGCTTCTTCGTTCAAGCCTATTCTGATGCTGACCTTGGAGGATGTGGACTCGACCGAAAAAGCACTACTGGTGGCTGTCAATTCCTTGACGGGAAGTTGGTCAGCTGGCAATCCAAGAAACAAACATGTGTGTCGTTGTTTACTGCCGAAGCGGAATACACAGCCGCTGCTTCTTGCACCTCACAAGTGATTTGGATCCAGAGTCAACTTCGAGACTATGGACTCAATATGAAGAAGATCCCACTATATTGTGACTCCGAAAGTGCAATTAGGATCTGTCATAACCCAGTGCAACACTCTAAAACCAAACACATAGCACTGAGGTATCACTTCATCAAAGATCACGTGGAAGATGGAAACGTCGAAGTTCACTTCGTAAGAACCACTGATCAACTGGCTGACGTCTTTACCAAAGCTCTTCCTGAAGCATCATTCAATAGAATATTGCAAGGGCTAGGTATGATGGAATCAGAGTCAGTACCTCACACTTCCTCTCAACCTCAAACATAAGAAGCGAAAACAACCGAACGTTCGGGTTCGGTTAAACCATATGACTCGCACATCACTTCAAAGGTAGTTTTTCTTGGTTGTATATTACTTGTACAAAATTGTTTTTCTTAGTGTTAAAAAATATTTTCCAATTGCATGTCTAAAATCCTTGGTTTCTTAAAATTTTCCAAAACCGAAACCTACCGAAGGTTCGGGTTCGGTTTCTTAAAATTTTCCAAAACTGAAACCTACCGAAGGTTCGGGTTCGGTCTCTTAAAATTTTCCAAAACCGAAACCTACCGAAGGTTCGGATTCGGTTTCTTAAAATTTTCCAAAACCGAAACCTACCGAAGGTTCGGGTTCGTTTTTTCAAAATTTTGTTGAACCGAAACCAACCGAACGTTCGGGTTCGGTTTTTCAAAATTTTCTGGAACCGAAACCAACCGAACGCTCGGGTTCGGTTTTTCAACATTTTCTGGAACCGAAACCAACCGAACGCTCGGGTTCGGTTTTTCAAAATTCTCTGGAACCGAAACCAACCGAACGCTCGGGTTCGGTTTTTCAAAACTTTTCCCAACCGAACGTTCGAGTTCGGTTTTTCATATTTTTTCCAAAGTTTTTTTTAAGTCTTATTTTTTTTCTCTTACTTATTTTTTTATTTTTTTTATTTTCTTTTAATTTTTTTTAAAATAAATCTCAAAAACTCCAAAAATATTTTTCTCTTTATATTTTTTCTTGTGTGTTCGTTCGTTTATGGGGGTATAATTGATGAATTACTTAAGTGTCCCTAGAAGCATGCTGCTGTATGTGTCCCAAGCCTCATAAGATTTTGAATAATAGCCTTCATGACCTGGTATACACAAACCTTGTCTTCCCAATAAGGCTACCTCATTTATTCTAATCCTGAGCTACCTCACTCTCTTCTCACATGAGTTAAGAGTTTTTCTGCTTGGTCCTTATTTTCGCAGCACAGGTACTTTATCTTCGTACACCATCTCTATTACACTTCTCCATTACATTCGTTTCATCATCGTAACCCTTGAGACTCTCAGAAATTACCACTGAGGTTTATGGTTACACAACATCTGTGTTTATGATCTTAGTTTCGTGTCACTACGAGCTGAGTGAAACCCAAAATTCAACACCAAATCTGAATTGACGGTGATCAATTAATTTGCTCAAGTTTTCACCAAAGAATTGACGGCTGTACTTTCATGAAATCTCAAATTTTATTTTGTGTGATTCCGATGAAATTGTTAAACACCATAACTTTTCTACCCTTGGGATCCAGTTTTTATTTTTTTTGAGATTTTATAATTTTCCAAGCCAATTTCAAATAAATTCCTACCTACTTGTTCAACAGACTACACTGGTCTCACAAGTACTTTGATCCCTTTCTTTCTTATTTCAAGATTAGAATTGTTGCATCAAAGAGAAAGCCACCCCAATGTAGCCTAATTAAAAGAAGCCTTTCAACATTTCTTAATAAGTGTTTGATCGTTATTCAACGGGATTCCACACTAACACTTTAAGGTCTCTCTTGACCTTGAAGGAAGAGATTCGTGCCCGGGATCATCAGTTTCGTGTCATTATTGACATCACAGTTAATCCTAAAAAGAGTTGCTTTATTTCTTGTCTTTTTACACTCTTTGCACGAAAATCCTTGATTTTCCAAACTTCCGTTACTAATTAATTTCAGGCTGAATTATTAAATTGGTGGTTAATAATTAAGACGTGGTCAACAATCCTCCACGTGGGTAGTTTGTTCAAAAAGATGCGCTTTACAAGATAAGACGAAGGGTTGCTGACTCAGGCGGGAAATAAAAGGATTGAATTTCAACCGGTGGTCAAAATTCAAAAGGGGCGCGTGTGAATTTGAAACGGCCATACTTTTACTGACAAAGTGGACGCGTGTGCAAAATCCAAGCGTCATCTCTCTGGCAATTAAAGGCGCGTGAGGAATTGAAACGGTTTTCTCACTGAAACGGCGCTTGTTGGGCGGCGTGATCCTAGGAATCTGACACTCTCTCTCCTACGTGATCATCACACGCCT
Organism: Lactuca sativa; assembly: GCF_002870075.4. Lineage (NCBI taxonomy): Eukaryota > Viridiplantae > Streptophyta > Magnoliopsida > Asterales > Asteraceae > Lactuca > Lactuca sativa. Next base: position 169,717,630 of record NC_056623.2, read on the forward strand.
CAACTGTCATCCATCTGTCACTCAGGAAACCTTTTCGTATTTCCATAGAAGATTTGAAACGATTTTTCTCTCTCCTATCACCCACTATAAAAGGCCGTCTTCACCACCTTTTACCTCTTTACTGCCTCCGAAATTTCCAAAGAACAAATACTCCCAAAAAGCTTTCCTGTTCATCATCTTCTTCATACCTTGAACAATGGCAGAATCCTTTTCCGTCCATGCTACCTCACAAATCCTTCCCATCTGTCCACAACAATGTTTGGTGATTGATCTCAACCCTCTGGCGTACGACTCCTACATGTCGCCGATCATTGAGTGCTTGAAGTACTCCCAAATAGCTCCAGCTCTCTCAAGGATTGAGTCTGTACCAATGGTGGCTCTTTCACAGGTGTATGCGACTGCGTATTACGACAAAGCAGTTGAACGGGTATTCTTTGAAGTTGCCGATCACAAGACCTCGATTTCAAGGCAGCGATTCTGCACTCTGCTAGGGTTTGCTGCTGACTCTTCAAGAATCCATCCGGAATCGATTCCGGTGGGCCATCTTTACAACATGTTTTATAACATGGGGTACACGGAGGCGCTCGTCTCCGTTGCAAAGTTCACGAAGTCATGTTTGCCGCCGCAATGGAATGGCATGTTCACAGTCCTCTTCAAGGGCTTGTCGGAACGGAGCTCAGGATCCGACGGTGCCAGTCGACTTTTCTTGTCGATCATGTATGCGGTCTACAACGGGATCAACTTGGACTTTGAGTTGGTCCTCTGGCAACAGCTCATCCAGAGCCTCTCTTCTTCATCTCGCCATTCTGAGGTGTCGCTGGCCCGGTTCTGGATTCTCATCACCAAGTGGGCGATGGGTAAGTTGGATATCCCGACTGCTGCTGGTGCGGTGATGTCTTCGGTGGGTACTTTTCATACCACCAAGATAATCGTATCTGATGCGTCAAAATTTTCCTTCATTGGCTCTATTCCGGAGACAATGTATGGCGATGTTCCTTCTGACAGCAGGATCATCAGGACGATCAAGGAGTTCAAACAGTCAGGGCCAAGGGAACTCACACCGGAAATGCTCAAGTCCATCCACGATGCTGACAAACCGGTGCTAAGGGGCAAAAAGGCGGACAAAGGGAAGCAAGCGACCAAAGCTACTAAGGGTCCTTCTCCCAAGAAGAGGAAACAGACAAAGGCTGCACAGTCCCCACAGCCGAAGAGGAGGAAGACTCAACCGAAGCGCAAGCTTGTCATCCCTTCCTCTTCAAGTGAATCGGAAGGTGAGAGTTCGGGTTCGGACGGATCTCAAGGAGGCGAAACCCCTCAACGAGGCAACACCCCACCCCGTTCTCCAACTCCAGATATGGAACTCCACAACTCACCCATCCCTTCACCCACACAAACTATCCCTACTTCCATTCCGACCATAAACCCCACTACCACTATTCCCTCAACCTCTTTCCCTATACCACCACCCATTTTCACTACTACAACAACAACCACAGCAAAGGTTACAACCAACGTATCTGATACGGGGGTTCATACTAGTGCAACCGAAACCCCACCCGTAACCGAACCACTACAAACTGAAACCCATACAACCGAACATACCCACACTCAACCACCACCCGAAACTACCCCACCCCATACTCAACCTGAATCCTCAAAACCCTCAACACCCCCAGCTTCACCACCCCCTCCATCTCCAGAAAATGCCTCTGATGGAGAAAACCCTTTCCTTGGCGGTGATCACATGACCTTTGATTCGGTCTATTTCAGTCCGTTTCAGGTTCAGAGTGATGAAGAGGATGATGCTCCAGTGACAAAGAAGCATCTTAAGGAGCTCAACGAGAAGGTTGACTTACTTCTCGCCTCCTCTTCCAACCAACAGTCCTCCTTATTTGAAGCTGCTCTTCAGAAGATTGTTGATGCCTTCTCTAGGGCTCAGCATGATTCGGTAGCCTCAGAAACTGCCGCCATCGACGCCTCAACCAAAGCCTGTGAGGCTGCGACCGCAAAAGTCGATAAACTATTCTCAGACGCCTCTTCCTTGCTGAAGTCATTACAGGAGAGTGCGGATTCCACCAAGACAACTTTGGAACCGATTGTTCAGCAATTGGCAAAGTTCGTCTCAACGGAGTTGACTTCGTTCGCTGCCCTTCGCCAAACCATAAGCGACGACAACTCGGCCCTTCGTGCCTCCATTGATGAGCGACTTGCTAAGCTACAAGAGGATCTTGCGGCTGAAAACTCTTTGATGGATGTTCTCGCAAGCAAAACCACCGCCCTAAAGGTCAAGAGCACTCAGCTATCCAACTCTCAACAACAGCTGGAAGCCCTTCGATCCGAAAGGGAGGTCATCAAAACATGTGTTTCGGATGTACACGCTGCCTTATCCAACATCCTAGAAGCACATGATCCGATTCTAAACCATTCAGTGAGGCGAACCCTTGCTGAAAAGCTCTCTCCGACCATGGACCTTCTCAGCAAAATAGAAGGCTTACCAAGTTTCGTGTCCATTCCGAAACAAGGGGGAGATGAGAAGAAGACCGGATCGAAACCACCTCCTTCCTCCAAAGCTACTCACACAACCGAACCACCTCCGACTGGTCAAGCTTCGGGTTCGGGTGTGAAGGACAAAGGGAAAAATATAGCTGAGGAAGAAGATGAAGATGAAGACAAGGAGACCATTGCAGACATGTTGAAACAAAAGAACAGTCGTAATGTGGATGAAGACGTAAATCGTGTGGCGCGAGAGGATGAAGAAGCCGAACGCAAGCAGAAGGAAGCCCACGATCTCCTCGAGAGCAGGAAGACTCTATTCCCTGCATGGACTCGGGAGAGAATGATCAAAGAGGCCATAGACACTCCCAGCATATTATGGCTCGAGCCGGTAATTTCGTTCGACTGCGTTAATTCTGTCGATTCGCAGTTCGACATGCCGTTGACTCGAAAGGCATTCATCTTCCATGCCTTCTCAAATATCTTTGAAGTCCCTCATCCGAACGCTGAGCTTGACAGGGAGCTTATCGACTTCTATCTGACGGCTGCTCGTCCTCAATATCTAACTTGGAGCGCACAGAAGATAGTAAGCGTTCGGGTACTGAAGCCTTACACCGAAGGTCAATTCATAAACGTTCGGTTCAAGGTGATTCGGGGATCTGCAAGAACTGCACATCACATCTCCCTGGCGGATCTACCGAACTTAAATCCTCATGATTGGATTGTTCTGCACAACATCCTCTTGACAAATGAAGCTGAATATGGTCCGATTATAGACCATATCAAGAGGATGATTGTTTGTTATATCATGGAGGTTGCCCTGATGGATCAGGAGGTTGCTACTGTCTTTAAGAAGAAAGCGAAGATAGCTCCTGTGGGATCGGCCAGTGATCTCAATCAGATGAAGATGGGCAAGATCGACCCGAGACGCAATTCGGTCATGTTCACTAGAGTAGAAGGACAGAAATGTCTCTTTGCTTTAGTTGACAAACATCTCTACACCACTGCTTGTCTAGAGCATGTATTATCGATCATTAGAAGGTGTAAAGAGAATACAGCAGATGATGTTAAGTACTTCAATGACATGATCCAATGGTACATCAGGTTTAGGCAGACGATTCTGGCGCTAATCTCTCGTCTGTTTAACACTGTGAAGAAGAAGGTACCTGGCTCCGCTGCTGGCCCAAGTAACAAATGAAGGTCTCGCTCCAATTGACGCAAAGGGGGAGATTGTTCTCGATTGTTTATTTATTTTATTTGTATTCCGGTTTGGGCCTGTCCAACTGAGAGCCCATTATGTTTAATATATAAGTATATGCTTGCATGCATATTAGGTTAACGATTAAGGATTAACGATTCATTCTAGAGCGTAATGATAGTATTACAGATTTCTTTGATCGTTCTTGTAACCTACCAATCCTCTACAGTTGATGTTCTTAATCGAGCTCTTCTGAGGATTTTGTTTAATCATTCGACACGTTTGATTCACTCTTGTCTCGTTCTTATTTTCGTGTTCTTACAGTTTTATATTTACTTACCTGTTTGAGATCTAATCGATCTTCATAGATTTAAAGGTTTTAAATCTCATCAGATTCCAATCCAAAACCTCCATTGATTCACAGAAAGCTTGGGCAAAGGGACACTCTGGACCCCCAAGGGTCTAGATCTATGGTCTAAAACGCTTAAGGGACCAAGGGAGCACTAGATCTAGCCACATGAGGCCTCAATAAGCCCTAAATCAATGAAAACATCAACATAGAAGAGGATAGCACGAAGGTATTACCACAATAACGAAGCTCTGGACTCCAAACCCTCAGAAATGGCTCCTCTTGCTTTCCCCTTAGCTGATCCTCCCTTTCCCTTGCAAGATGACACTTCCAAGATCAATAATGGCCTCCTTCTTTGCTCCAAACGCTCACACTCGATTAGGGTTTCACTCAAGGGACTGGTGAGCACAAATGACGGCCATATGGCCCTTTAAATAGGTCCCAAACCCGAGCAATTAGGGTTTCATTAAACAGCATGGACTCGCCGAGTCCACACCTTGGACTCGCCGAGTCCAGACGCGAAGCCGCGTCCAGAATCGCGACCCTACTCGGCGAGTCTGAGCTCCAACTCGCCGAGTCCACTCACAAAACATCAAAATTAGAAACATAAAAGATACCTAGAAATCCGGGCTGTTACAACTCTCCCCCACTAGAACTAGACTTCGCCCTCGAAGTCTCGCTCTGAAAATAGCTCCGGATGTTGCTCACGCATCACACGCTCTGGCTCCCAGGTCATCTCTGATCCCTTCCGGTGTTGCTACTGAACCAACACCAGAGGTACCTCCTTGTTCCTCAGAACCTTGATCTTCCGATCTCTGATGGCCACTGGTCTCTCAGCATAATTCAGGCTCGCATCCACCTGAATATCCTCTAATGGAACCACTGCCGACTCATCGGCTATACACTTCCTCAACTGCGACACATGAAAAGTGTCGTGGATCTGCCCCAACTCTGCTGGCAACTCCAAACGATAGGCTACCCGGCCTACCCTCGCAATCACACGAAATGGTCCAATATACCGGGGCCCCAACTTGCCCCTCTTCCTGAATCGAATCACTCCTTTCCAAGGAGAGACCTTCAGGAGAACGAAGTCGCCGACCTGAAACTCAAGCTCGGACCGGCGTCTTTCTGCATAACTCTTCTGTCGGCTCTGGGCGGTCAATAACCTCTGTCTGACCTGCTGAATCTGCTCTGTCATCTGAAGTACGATCGCTGTACTGCCCATCACTCTCTGCCCAACCTCTCCCCAGCAAATGGGGATCCGACACCTCCTCCCATACAACAGCTCAAAGGGTGGCATACCAATGCTCGAATGATGGCTGTTGTTGTAGGAAAACTCTGCCAAGGATAAATACGTATCCCAACTACCCCCGAAGTCCAACACACATGCGCGGAGCATGTCCTCAAGCGTCTGAATCGTGCGCTCACTCTGACCGTCCGTCTGGGGATGATATGCAGTACTAAAATGCAGTTTAGTACCCAACTCCTCATGAAATTTCCTCCAGAATCTGGAAGTGAAACGCACATCACGGTCCGAAACAATCGAGATCGGCACCCCATGCCGAGATACCACTTCCCTAACATACACCTCTGCCAACTTTTCCGCTGAAGAACTCTCACTGATGGCAAGGAAGTGAGCGCTCTTCGTCAACCTGTCCACAATCACCCAAATTGCATCAACTCCTCTGGTAGTCCTCGGCAATTTGGTGATGAAATCCATGGTGATTTGTTCCCACTTCCACTCGGGAACCTCCAATGGCTGCAACTTGCCATGCGGTCTCTGGTGCTCGGCCTTAACCCTACGGCAGGTCAAGCACCTCTCAATAAACCATGCGACGTCCCTCTTCATACAGGGCCACCAATACTCTTTCCTCAAATCCAAATACATCTTCGTAGCCCCCGGATGGATCGAAAATTTCGACCGATGGGCCTCTTCCATCAAAGTAATACGCGTACCACCCACAAACGGTACCCAAATCCGACCCTGAAAAGTCATAAGCCCTCGTCCATCCGTAACGAACTCCGAAACCAACCCAACGACCCACTCCTTCTTCTGCATCTCCGGTTGCACAGCCTCGGCCTGTGCCCCACGAATGGCATCCATTACCGGAGCTATCACTGTCAATCTCAAACATACATCCCGCAGTGGAGTGCCCTCCGCCCTGCGGCTCAACGCATCGGCTACCACATTAGCCTTGCCTGGGTGGTACAGGATCTCACAATCATAATCCTTGACCACATCCAACCACCTCCTCTGTCGCATATTTAGGTTGGGTTGATCCATCAAGTACCTCAAACTCTTATGGTCCGTGTATATCGTACACCGAACCCCATACAAGTAGTGACGCCAAATCTTGAGGGCGAACACTACTGCCCCCAACTCTAGATCATGCGTGGGATATCTCGTCTCATGAGGCTTCAGCTACCTCGATGCATATGCTATCACATGCCCCCTCTGCATCAGCACCGCACCTAGCCCCAAAATCGATGCATCACAATATACTACAAAATCCTCCATCCCTTCCGGGAGAGCTAATACCGAGGCTTCGCACAACCTTTGGCGAAGTGTCTCAAAGGAGGTCTGCTGCTCGGGACCCCATGAGAAAGCAACACCCTTCCGGGTCAATCTGGTGAGTGGCACAGCGATCTTGGAGAAATCCTTGATAAATCTCCGATAGTACCCTGCCAACCCAAGGAAACTCCTGATCTCAGAGGGTGACTTTGGCACCTCCCAACCCATCACCGCCTCAACCTTGGCCGGATCGACCAATATCCCTTCCTGATTAACAAGATGTCCTAGAAACTGGACCTCCCGCAACCAGAAATCACACTTGGAGAACTTTGCATAAAGCTTCTCCGATCTCAATACCCCAAGGACCTCCCTCAAATGCTCCTCATGCTGCTCTCTAGACCTCGAATATACCAGAATATCATCGATAAATACAATCACCGACCGATCCAACATCGGCCTGCATACCCTGTTCATGAGATCCATGAACACAGCCGGGGCATTGGTGAGCCCAAAAGGCATCACCACAAACTCATAATGCCCATATCGCGTCCTAAACGCTGTCTTCTGGACGTCCTCATCCCGCACTCTCACCTGATGATATCCCGACCTCAAATCGATCTTGGAGAACCAAGATGCTCCCTGCAACTAATCGAATAAATCGTCAATCCTCGGTAACGGGTAACGGTTCTTGACCGTCAGCTTGTTCAACTCCCGGTAGTCAATGCACATCCAGTGTGAACCATCCTTCTTCTTGACGAACAAGATAGGTGCTCCCCACGGCGAGCTGCTCGGCCGAATAAATTCCTTCCCCAGCAACTCCTGGAGTTGCGAGGACAACTCTTGCATCTCTGGAGGTGCAAGGCGATAAGGCACCTTAGCGATAGGCGCGGCCCTCGGAATCAAATCAATACCAAACTCCACTTGCCTCACAGGAGGCACACCCGGCAATTCCTCGGGAAAGACATCTGGAAACTCACGCACCACCGGTACCTCATCAATTGAACCCGGTCTCTGGGAAGTCGCTCGCGTATCCATCACATACGCCACAAAACCCTTACAGCCCTGCTGTAGACACTGCCTCGCCCTAGCGGCCGAACAAAAAGCTGATCCCGAATGTGTACCCTCACCGTACACCGAAAGAACTCCCCCACTAGGGTCTCGTATAGTCACCAGCTGACGCTCACAGTCGATGACTACGCCGAATCGGCCCAACCAGTCCATGCCCACAATGATACAGACATCACCCATCGCAATAGGAATCAGATCAATCGGAAACTCAAACCCGAAAATCTCTAACACACGTCCCCGGAGAACCTCCGTGGCACAAATCACTCTCTCGTCAGCTATAGAAACTCTTAGAGGCCGACTCAACGGCTCACGACTAACACTGATATGTTGACTAAAGGCCAAAGATACAAAAGACCGACTCGCACCCGAGTCAAATAACACTAAAGCAGGTACAGAGTTCACAGGGAAAGTACCTACGCATAGCATAGCATAAGCATAATATCTCAACATCAAAATAAATACATGAAATAAAGCATACCTGCCACAACATCGGGCGCAACGCGGACCTCCTCCGCAGTCAGCTGAAAGGCTCTCCCACGAGCCCTCGGGGCCTCGGCCTTCACTGGTCGAGTCTTAGTAGCCCTGGCAGCAGGTGCAGATCCCTGATGAAGCTGAGGGCACTCGGCCTTCGATGGCCGGTCTGGTTGCAATGAAAGCAAACCATAAACCCCTTGGGGCAATCCCTAGCGATGTGCCCCTCCTTGCCACACTTGTAGCAAGCACCTGATCGACATGTCCCCTCGTGACCCTTGCCGCACTTTCAGCAAGTGCGGCCCTTCGGAGCTCCCGTCCTCGAATCGGCGGACTTAGTCCGCTTGGCTGCCGGCTGAGACTGAGCCGGCCGCCGATCCACCCGTTGAGACTCGACCTCCTCCCTGGCCTGGGTCTCCAACTCGATCTCGCGCTTCCTGGCATTCGCCTGAAGCTCAACAAAGGTATGATATGTGGAGTTCGACACGAACTCCTGGATATCCCTCCTCAACACACCCAAATACCGGCTCATCCGAGCCTGCTCTGTGGACACCTGCTCGGGGCAGAACATCGCCCTCTCATGAAACTTCCGCATGATCACCGTAACCGAATCAGTACCCTGCTTGAGGGTCAAGAACTCCTGAACCAACCGTTCCCTCTCCACCGGGGGAACGTACTCGTCTCTGAACATAGAGGTAAACCTCTCCCACGTCACAGCTGAAATCTCTGCCAAAGTGAAGTTCGCCGTCACGAACTTCCACCAATCCTTCGCTCCCAGACGGAGCTGGTTCAAGGCGAACCGTACTCTCAGATGCTCCAGACATGAACAAGTGTAAAAGCATCCCTCGATATCAGCAATCCACCTCATCGCAGCGATCGGATCCTGCGTCCTGTCAAACTCAGGTGGCTTCGTGTTGCTGAACTCCCGAAACAGCAACGAGTCACCTCCCTGTGGTCTGGCAGCGGCCACAGCTGCGGTAGCTGTAGCGGCTGCAGCCTCAGTCAACGCGGCGTACCGCTCATCAAAGGTCTCCATCAAAGTGGTCTTAATAGAACCAAACATCTCCGGAATCTCAGCCCGGATCGCTGCAGCCACCTCCTCATGAATCATCTGACGAATCTCCGCGTCACTCACACTGCTCGTACTCGGTCTATGGCGTGGTCCAACCATGATGCCTCTGAAATACAACATAGAACTATCAGAGACTCTATCGAGCATAATCGTACTCGATAACGCAACCCTACTCAGTCTCCGATACCCAGGGATTCTTACTTGGGTCGCCCACTGACCCGGTGTCTTCGGTAGTACGGGCCCAATACTACCGACCACACCGCATCAGCATTCATCCCAAGTCCTCCTCCCCAAACCCCGGATCGTGAGTACTCTACTCTTGTTATGCACTAACTACCCGCTCGCTCTCAAAGCATCTCATAGCAATAGACTTCCCTAGACTAAGGCATCACAAATCAGGCCACTCTAGTCCTATCATGAATACCTAGTCTTCTAGCATGCATAACAATTCATATCATATCATATCTCTTAACACAACATTGTAAGGGTATTTTGGGGATCTTTACCGTTCGGGCGCTGGTTGATCGTACACACTGCTTCATTCTTGTTTACCACAAAATCCTTTATAAAAATTTTATGCCTTTGTTTTTAAAAGTTTTCCTCAAATCCTCGGTTTGAGTTCAGTTACGCCCGAAGGTGTACCCGAATCCATCAAACCAAGGCTCTGATACCAATTTGTAACAACGGAAATTTTTAAACAAAATTTTCATTTCTAAAAATGTATTTTCATCCAAAACAAGGCATAAATATCCAACGTATCATGTAATAATACAAATCATATGAATCCCAAGATCATAAATCATCTATCAGTGTGTACAGATCACGCCGGCGCCTTCCCACGGTCCTCGCTAGTACCTGAAACACATACACAACAACTGTAAGCATAAATGCTTAGTGAGTTCCCCAAAATACAACTTACGCACATACGCCTTTCCAGGCCCTGACCTTCCGGTCCATGTGTCTCAGGGGACTTCCGTCCTTGCTGGGTAAACCTTCTGGTCCTACCCACGCCAACCCTTCGGTCCACATTACAATGCCTTCCGGCCCATAACATATTCGCCTTCCGGCCCATAACATAATGCCTTCCGGCCCACATTAAGCATGTCATACATAGCACATATAACAATTAACTTATCACATATAGCACATATGTCTCATATCATATCCGACCTTCCGGTCACACAGTCAAACCCTTCCGGGTACAGTATATTGAGAAGACTCACCTCGTGAATATCGATAGCTAGCAAATCCCGAAATCACTCGTGCTCGATCCTCCGAGCTACAATCTCCCTATATCATCATACATCTCTTATTAACACTTTTACCACTGAGTTTGACTACCCTTTTTAAGTCAACACTAGCCAACTCTTGGTCAACGGTCAACGGTCAACTTTGACCGGACTCGGCGAGTGCACCAGGGCGACTCGGCGAGTCTAGACGTTTTCACCAACTCTCTAGGATTCCCTTTTGACACGTCGAGTACTCCCCCTGACTCGACGAGTTCCACCTGGAAGAATCGCGGGGCCACCCCGACTCAACTCGCCGAGTCTCAAGAACAACTCGGCGAGTCCCAGTTCGACTCAGTCCACCTGACAACCCTCTCTAACTCGCCCTGACCCACTGAGTCAACCCACGACTCGACTGGACCACTCACTGGACGATCTAAGGCAATCTTCAAGCTACTCGCCGAGTCTGCTCATCGGACTCGGCGAGTCCATGCCATGCAATCACTCAAACTCGCTTCTAAGGTCAGATCTGCTCCAACAATTCATAGATCTGGCCTTCCTAGACTGATTCATCATGTAAAGCCCTTATCTTGGTGTTCACAATACACTCCATGTCTCATAAATGGCATTTTGGCCCAAGGCATAAGGATTCCAATCCAAAACCTCCATTGATTCACAGAAAGCTTGGGAAAAGGGACACTCTGGACCCCCAAGGGTCCAGATCTATGGTCTAAAACGCTTAAGGGACCAAGGGAGCACTAGATCTAGCCACATGAGGCCTCAATAAGCCCTAAATCAATGAAAAGATCAACATAGAAGAGGATAGCTCGAAGGTATTACCACAATAACGAAGCTCTGGACTCCAAACCCTCAGAAATGGCTCCTCTTGCTTTCCCCTTAGCTGATCCTCCCTTTCCCTTGCAAGATGACACTTCCAAGATCAATAATGGCCTCATTCTTTGCTCCAAACGCTCACACTCGATTAGGGTTTCACTCAAGGGACTGGTGAGCACAAATGACGGCCATAAGGCCCTTTAAATAGGTCCCAAACCCAAGCAATTAGGGTTTCATTAAACAGCGTGGACTCGCCGAGTCCACACCTTGGACTCGCCGAGTCCACACCTTGGACTCGCTGAGTCCAGACGCGAACCCGCGTCCAGAATCGCAACCCTACTTGGCGAGTCTGAGCTCCAACTCGCCGAGTCCACTCACAAAACATCAAAATTAGAAACATAAAAGATACCTGGAAATCCGGGCTGTTACACGTCAATTGGTTGAACTAAGAGTTCACCAGAGGAATGACCGTCGCCAGTAGTAGACGCTTTACTTTATTTTCCCTTATAAAAAGAAATCGTGTTTTCTGTCTATGCCCAATGGGGCATTTTCTATGAAATTATCTTGTACCGTAAGTACTTTAGTTAGGTCTTTATGCTGTCAGGAACTATCTTTTGTGGATATGATGTAAGACCTTTACAAGGTCATTTTTCCCCGAATCCTTACATCGTGAATATCAAAGATATTGACAGCCGGCTAACTTCTGTGTCATTCTTCATTCAAGTACTTTTATCTTACTTTCATTGGAGTCTATCTAAATCATACTTTAGTCAAGTCATTGGACTATAGTGATTTATCTCCGGAGACATTTCCAAGTCTCTTTCAGTGGTTGGATCTTGTTATTCACCAACCCACGATACCTCAGCTCGAACGACAAACGTTTTGAGACCACTCTATGAACATACTTTCATTCTTTAACTAGGACTGCATCATAGGGATGTAGGTCAAACTTTCGAGAACATACTCTTACTCTTTACATGAACAATCTAAGTAAATCAGGGTTAACCAGAATCGCTCACAAAACCCTTATCTTTCGTGTTACAGAATCATGTCGTCATCCGGAAGCAATCAGTCGAACAAGGAAACCTCCGCTTTTACTATGGACGCCGCTACCTTTCAAACAGCAGTTACAGCTGCCGTGGTGGCTGCCGTAACCGCGGTCCTTGCGCACCGTAGCGCTAACAGCACAGTCAATGCTACTGATGGGAACGAAGTTTCCAATCGTGGTATCCATCCAGGAAGTCGCCAAACAGTAACAGTCACAGGCTCGCAAAGCCAAAAAGCAGAGAACAAGAAACGAAAGCGTCAAGCCCGGAAGGAACGCAAAAGATCCCAAAAGCTGGCTATACAACAGCAGCAAGTGGAAACCCCTGCCGTTCTCGTACCGCGCAGGCCATATGAGGGAAAACTCCCGAAGTGTGATAAGTGTAGTTTCCATCATCATGGGGCTTGCCATGAGATGCAATGTTGCAATTGCCTAAACATAGGGCATCATGCTCGTGACTGTGGAGCACCGAAACAACCCATCACTCAAGTCCCTTTCATCGAGACTAACCCTGCGCACAAGATGAGTTATAACGCAGAGCGATTTAAGAAGCAATTTTCAAGGTGGAGTAACGAGGAAGGCACTCGTGTCCACATAACACTAGCTAAGCACTGCAATCCCGTCACCAAAGCTAGTACTAGCCAGTCATGCCACCAATGTGGTGAGACAGGGCACTTCAAGAAAGATTGCCCGATAGCAAAGAACTCTGGTGTAGATGGGAGGATTCTCAGGATCACAGCTGCAGGAGATCCTGCTTAAGAACCACGTTAATGTAATTAAGGCGTTTCGTTGTAACAGACTTATAAACTATCTAGAACTAGTGCAACTAGAGTCTTAACTTTTGCGAGATCCTGTCTGTATAGGGAGTCTCGTGCTGCGTATACTTGTCTTTTGTAGTATATCTTATTCGCAGCAATAGTCTTGTGGTAAATCTAAAGTACTGTAACTCTTGTTCATGGTTGCACGGTTGTGTCTAGTCTGTAAACGTCTTATATTCGAATCTAATGTCTTTAAGTTTCAGTATGATTCCGACATTATCATACGACTCGATTTAATTTGATCCTCGCAAAAACAGCTTCATACGTACATCTCTTTCTTCTAGATCACTTTTCCAACGAAGCCGTCATGTCAGAACGCCGAAGTACTCATGCCAGGAGTACCTCTTAGTTATTTTCTTCCAAAGAAATCCCCGAAGTACTCATGCCAGGAGTACCTCTTAGTTATTTTCTTTCCGAAGAAATCCCCGAAGTACTCATGCCAGGAGTACCTTTTAGTTATTTCCTTTCCGAAGAAATCCCCGAAGTACCACTCGTGCAGTACGTCAAGTCCAATCCAAGGATTCATGCGATTGATCTATCACTGAGAAAGGTATACGTAAGAGTTATATATAATCAAGCTTCTACAGGTTTAGAATTGATGATTCCACTTTAACTTCTTTTTCCCCGATGAGATGTGAGCTTAAAGAAGAATCAGTTATTCGACTACCTTTTCAATCTTAATTATATACGACTCGTATACCCGAAGTTGTGATTGTGAAACCATGTATGAATTCTAAAATGGACTTCAGGACGGAGAACTGCCTAAGTATACGAGTAATCAAATCGTCATGTGAACAAACTTAGAACCCAGTATGACTCCCGAAGACAGATCGCCCTATAGTTTAAACACCCACGGAGATACAAGAACAGTCCGGACAACTTAACGAACTACACAAAAATAGAATTAGAAGACTAGGTTTCTCACCCTAGAGAACCCCGGTCAGATTCTTCCAGAGATCGATGGATCGCATCGTATGTGCCTCGGATATCGAGGACTCCGTCAAGATTTTCATAGAAATCGTTATCTCTGCCTCGCATAGACAAAATGGTTGAGCAAACGTAAGGAAAGAAACTACTTCCAGGAATGGATATGAAATCCGAATATCACCAGTCGAGTGTTAGGGAAGGATGTTCGAAAGACTATCTCCTGAACTCGATACGGACACTTCGAGTTCGTAGTGATACCCTTCGGATAGGACCAATACGCCCATGGTTTTCATGAGCTAAATGAATAGGGTTACATCTTTCTTACTTGGATCGATTCGTCATTTCTCCATGAAATGACTTACTTATCTACCCTCGTAGTAAGAAGAAAACCCATGAAAACATTTCCTACAGAGGAACTTTTAGCAAAGTTCTCTAGGCACGAGATTTGGAAATTGAAGAGTCAAATTTCTAGGACACACTGTTAGTATTGTGGGAAATTTTGAGTACTCTTTCAATTTGCCAAAACCATTGAGCATTCATCGACACCAGAGACGCCGACAGTTTTCGCCAAATTCTAGGTCTTACCGACCTACCGCCTTAGTTCATTCAGAACTCCTCGCAAGCTACAGAAACTCGTACGACTTTGACCCAGCAAGGGGTGGCCTTTGACTGGGAAGTTACGCAAGAAAAGGAACCTTTGAGAATTCCAAGTGAGTGACCAAGTTCTTTAGGATAACTCACTTGGGGAATGGCTTAATACGCTTCGTAAAGCGTGGAAATCTAAATCCAATATAGTTAGGACCTCCAAGATTCTTATCAGAATCGGTCCTGTGCCTCGTACGAACTAGACCTACTCCGCGAACTCAGTAACGTACTTTCTACTCTTTGCATCTCGATCATGAAACCATACCTTTCCGTTAGGACTCTTACAAGTCCACTCGTCGAGATCCTCGTCTTCGTATTAGAACCGTAATGACCCTCGACCGAGAGGTCAAGCGGACGAAGCAACGCCGTCGCCAGTTAGTGAAGGTTCGTTGGAATGCCAACTGAGAGCCCGATTTCACTTAAGTGCGCTATAACCAATCGATTAGGAAGTTTCCTCCTCACGACTCGATCATTTGTGCATACTTCCTTGCCTAAATTCTAATTTCGGGACGAAATTCCCTTTAACAGGGGGATGATGTGACAACCCGAAATTTCCATTCAAATCAAACCATATCAAGCCAATAGATGTAGATCAGTTACAGTGAAAATTCAGACTTCGAGTATAAGTTTGGCCGTTTTCAGGGTTTTACACCTAAAGAGATATTAGGAGAGTGGTTACACTAGGATTTTGTGCAACACTGTAATTCCATTACTCTAGGTCATTAGAATCCATTCCGAGAATAGAAATATTTTCTGCCAAAAATCTCAGGACTATAAATAGAATTCTGGACCAAATTGGTTCATTAGTTGAATTCCAATTAGAGAAAAGACAATTTCTCTCTCACGGATCTTCAGGTTTTCATCCCAGATTGTGAGTCTACTTTCCTAGATGTGTTTTAATACTTGTTGTATGCTAAATAACATTGTTTACATGTCTAAAATGCAAGATCCGGGAGTTTACCGCCCAAGAACGTTCTTGGGGAGTAAACTCCAAAATCAAGCCTAAAGGCCATCTAGTCCCATTTCCGTGTTAGGCAACTAGTTAAGGACTTTATGTATGAGCATTTGAGGCTAGAAATCAATCAAAACCATTTAGTTTTAGGAGTTTACGGCCAAGGAACATCACTTGGGCCTTAAACTCCAAGTGAAGGCACAAATGAGTGCCTAATGTTCCTTTAGCCTTAGAACAAAAACCTAAAAGCCTTAAACTCATGATTTATGCCACCAAAACCATTAGAAATCAATTCTAGAAGGGAGTTTACGGCCAAGAAGCTCCTTTGGTCGTAAAATCCAAGTTTAAGTGCCAAAATCCTTTCAAACACTTCCTAAGGCTTGGAATCTATTTTAGGCAAATACCTTAATGTGTTTAGGACCTAGGAAACATAAGAAAAGCACAAGTATTGAAGATTTTACGGCCAAGAGTGGCTCTTGGGCCGTAAACTCCCATAAAGGGGTCAAAGGACACCGTAGACACTTTCTTAGGCCATGAGACAATTTGGGCATGTACCTAGATGACTTATGGACTAGCTAAAACATTTAGAACCCCATGTGTGAGGGAGTTTATGGCCCAAAAGGTTCCAAGGCCGTAAACTCCATAAAATGGTACCATTTAGTTCCATAAACCTTCCTTAAGCCAAGTATTAAAGCCTAGAATTGTTCCTAGTTGTTATAGAGGCTTGAAAGAACCATAAGAACCCTCCCAAGGGATTTTACGGCCGTAAACTCCAAGGGAAAAGGGTCTTTGGGCCGTAAACTCCCCAAAGGAGTCAATGTTGTGCCCAAACACTTGCATAGGCCTTGAAACAATTCCCACTAAGGTTGTAGTAATTCAAAGTACCATTCCAAGCCTTGGTTGAGAGTTTACGGCCAGGAGCTTACTCCCCTGGGCCGTAAACTCCAATGAATATGGTCTTTTGACCTTAAACTTCCATTAGGGGCATTGCACTCCTTTGTTGCAACCCATTAGCCTCCTAGCACTTGACCAAAAGTGTTGTCCTCGCGTTAAATGTTTATACTTGTATAATTAGTGATTTAATCTCTAATTATTTATATACATATGTCTTCATATGTAATTAGGATCATTGTGTGTGTCTAAGTCTTCACTTGACACCAAGCACTTGTCCGATCCTTCCGTACGATAATAGCCCGTCCAATTCCAGTCATTTACTGCAGGTGAGTTCATACCCCTTAACTAATGTTTTAAACTATTTTAAATGTTTTATGGGGGGGGGATACAAGTAGAATCATGCTACTTATTATGTCAATCACATGTGATTAGTAAGTAGGATTATATTACTTATTACATCAATCACATGTGATTAATATACAACATTCAAAAGATTTGGCTACTCATTAGCCGTTTTACCAAACAGTTTCCTTCAAATGATTTTTATAAACATTTTATATGTTTCAAACTACTTATTACATTGTACCTCTTACTCTGTTTATCATATTTCAAACTTATTTACAACTGTGTTTCAAACAAATGTTCCTTGTACTTATATTGTTTTATCAAACTTATGCCTTCAAATTGTTTTATAGATTGACATCAAGTCGATCTTTCCTTAAACTAATATTTATGTTTCAAATGTTTTACCAAACTTATTTATGCTTTTATATTATAAATTGCATGCCTCTATATGTATAGTTATATAAGAAATGTTTAAAAGGCTTAGGAAGGCTATCCACCCTATTTCCTTTTCGCGCCTTGAGATGTGGTCTGGTGGGATATCGGATACTCGTCCGAAGGTCGTTTAAATATTAGTTATATATCATATGTACATATAAAGTCATAAAAGGTCCTTCCAGTTCATCCTATGCCCTTGGGTAGCAAGGGTATACATCCACGTCCATACGTACCACTTAGATTACTAGTAAGCTACCATATGGGTAGTTCAGGAAGATACTAGAACCATTACTAGAACGCGATATCATACAATGAGTCAGTTCATTCATGAGTCAATACTTTCTAGAACATTACTGTACATTACATATACAACTATACTAGGACGAGAACATATACAACTATACTAGAACGTTTACATTACTATACTTGCTAGATAGAGAGAACACACATTACAGCTAGCACACATAGAACATTACAGTTCATTACATTACTATACTTGCTAGAACAATTCATTACATTACTATACTTGCTAGAACAGTTCATTCCATTACAGCTAGAACAGTACATTACATTACATATACGAGAATACGTTAATTACTGTGATTTAAATCGGAGCATGACTTAAAACCTCATGACTTGAGTTGCGGCCAGAGTCTCTTGAAGGGGGAGCGTTGAGTTTGCGTATAGATCTATGCTGGATTGAAAATCTTACACCTTGCTGCTAGCTACAGCCGGACCTGCAGGTCTGCGGGTGCCAAACATCATTTCTTTATTACAACCATTCATTATGTCGTTGTTACTAGTCGATAGTATGGCGCAATTTGTCACAGAATGCCTTAGCCTAAAATCTGGTTTAAGGTAGTTAGTATGGTAGTAGTCCTTTTAGAGCTACGTTTTAGTACTACGTTAATTTTTCCATTACATATTTTTAGTGATAACCTCACTTAAACATAAATGTACAAACTATATTTTTTGGATAATGATAGTTATACTTTGGAAAAATACATACTCTTACAAGAGACACACACACAGAACAATTAGGTCTTGGGAGAAGACACCTTCACATACTAGAAGGAATCATAGGGATTCTAGGGTTTTTCAAACACTTACAATTCATATACACTTACACATTCTTACAATACATAGAGTTACAAATACTTACAATTCTTATACACTTACAAATTCTTGCAATACATAGACTTACAAATTCTTGCAATACATAGACTTACAAATTCTTACATACAAATTAAGACACTAAATACTTATGATCTCACCAGCTTCAAAGTTGATACTCGCTTTCAAAATTACTTGTATCCTCAGGTCATCATAGACGGGCACCGATGCAAGGAGAAAGGAAGATGGAGCTTGTTCAAGACTTATCTTTCATTTTGATTTATGCTTTAGTGTTTATCAAAATTTGATAGAATAAAATTGTATAATAATTATTTTATTAATGCAATGGATGATGTTGTTGCTTGTTTACTACTTTACATTGTTGTTGATATTATACATGACGTCCTCCGCCCCAGAACGTTTCCGCCGTTCTTGGTTTTGGGGTGTGACATATAGCATAGTGATCACATAGCATATGAGGTCAATAATCAATAGATGTTCATGCTAATCAATTATCTTCCTATTAACAGAAAATTAATTATTATTCACACACAAGGTTCTTTAGCAAGCTAAAATAACAAAAATTCACCAACTTGGAATTAATCCTACCAATCAATCAAACCATATTGTCAACTTTGTATCCCCAAACAGAAGTCTAAAGGTTTTAGCTCACAATTAAAGTAAATAACAGCAAACAAACAAAGTCAAGTTGCTTAATCATAATGATAAAATAAAAGAATAAGTGGAATGATGAAATTTTGCCTCAATTACTCTCCGGAATTGAATTCTAGCTTCCTTCGTCGTCTTCTAGGGTTTTTCTGGCTTCTCAATCGTAGCAAAGTATTTCTGAATCGTCCCAGAACTCCCTTCAATCGATCTGTGGAATTATCTTTAAATATACGAATTGACTCGTCGAGTCAAGTGGTGACTCGTCGAGTCCCTCTCACATTCCCCGTATTGTGATAACTCTCTGGGATCCCGAGTCATTATCTTCTCGATTCTTCGATTGGACTCGCCGAGTAGTTGATCTGACTCGCCGAGTAGGTGTCATTTTTAGTGTTTTTCTTCTTTATTTCATTCTCGATCTTCTAACAGTTTCTCCCGCTTCCTTTCGCTTCCGAGCTTCATCTTTGGACTGAAAAACATAATTTAACACTTTTAAGTACCTTTTGTCCATAATATGCAATAACTTAGCTAATAAATGAATAAAAATGTATACTTAATATGAACTAATTATGCACATATCAAAATACCCCACACTTGTCTTTTGCTTGCCCCCAAGCAAAACTAAATTCTAAACATATTAGAATCATATATAACAACTCCAATCTAACCCAGCCATTATGCCAAGACCGCAACACATGCATTTGTGTCTAAAAATTTTCCTAAAGACCTCCCATACTCCAAATACTCACAATCCTCATAAACATTTGCCCACTCATCCCGAACTATGCTCATTTTATGCAACCCTCCGAATCCATCCGCAGAAAACCTCTTACCCTCAAGGTGTTTTTAATTGAGCAACCCGAGCATACATAATCTAGAATTACAACTTTTTGATACCACTATGGAGCTCTTTTGAATTCATATCTTCTTTGATATTTGCTTTGATCTCTTTGAATTCACCACCTTTATTGTTTGATTTTCGGGTATCTTCAACTTTCTGGATTTCTTAGAATTTTGATCTTTTGATCTTCACTTTAATTGCTCCAAAATTCATACAATTTCTCTTGTAATTCTCTTTTTTTTTAACATGTACCTTTCTTTTTTTTTTTTTCACTCAAATCCCTACATGCTTAAGCAGGGGCGCTCAATCTCAACCTTTATTGGCTAACGATAACAATCTTCCTGGATACATTTCAAGTTTAGGCTGCTAAACATATTGCATCCCTCGGGCTGAGCTGGGTCGTGTTTTTGTCCCATAATTTCACTGGAATAAGGAAGCCACAAATGCACTAGAACGTATATAGGCTCAACTAAACATTTGGGTTATCATGCAATTATCAACACAACTCTAACATGGAGTCCTAATTACTTTTACCAAAATTTTCTAAATTAAGTCCTAAGTAATACTTTTGGTTTGCAAAATTTTAAAATTAGCCTAAATTAAGACTCTAAATTTTCTATTTATGTAACCAACCCCCTACCCCACACTTAGTTGATGCAATGCCCTCATTGCATATTATGCATAATAAAAACATAAAAAGAAACTAAAGAGGGAATTGGAACAAACTCCCCTGGGATAGCAGTGGATAGGTTGATCACTTTCATTTTAGCTCCAACTTCAATTGACTTTAGCATGGGAACAACGCATCCATGCCTTGGGCGCCAAATCTCGTGTGGGTCGCTCCAAATACGCGGAAAAACAGTGTAAGATCTTCAAGAATTAATATGGAAAGAGTAAATAATCTGATGGGTTTTAGCCATAAGAACTTTCCAATGTGCGCATGCAAAACCCTAATGCTTGGATCTAGGCTTTCTAATAAACATGCTTTGAATCCAAGACTTCTAATGGCTAATTAGGTTAAATAACAACATTGAAACAGATCTAGAACCATACCTTTGAGTTCCTTGTTGATCTTGTAGTCTTGGAGCTTCTAGAGTCACAAATGTCACTCCTCTAATGGCTTACAAACACCAATAGCAAAGAAGATAATTTAGGAGAGAGGAGAGGGGAGGAAATCGGCCAGGGTTCTCTTACTTTAGGAGATGTGCCGATTTCCTTATGCCATGGGGTCTATTTATACTTGTAGACTCCTTAAGGGTTACAACCTAAACCCTAATTGGATAATCTTCTCTTAAGGCTATCCAAATCCTTTCCATAGATAAGCCTTGGACGAATTAAGCTATCCTTTAGCTTCTAGAATTCGTCCCTTGTATATCTATAAGGATTTTCAGTCTAAAGCTTAACTATCAAACAATTGACAGTTTATACCCCCTCATTTAATTAATCTCTTTAAGTCACCAAATTAATTCTATGACTTATATTAATCAAATAACAATATATTATTCTTTATATTATTCTCATAATATATAAATTATATTTACTCTCTCTTAATAAATCATCCTATCAAGTTGCTATGGTGAAGGCAACCCAAAAGGACCATGCACAACCGGGTCAAATACTTGCCCAATATAGTTGCAGCCTTAGACACTATTCCAACAGTCTCCCACTTGGATAAGTCTAGTAACTATATACACAAGTACAATTCGGTTTGCAATCGTAGCTCTCAAAGACGCTGTCAACTCTGATCTAATCAATCTTGTCCTTTAGATAAGGGAACGCATAGTCCTCTGTTAGATATCATGCTGACAATCCTATGGAATGGTTAGTCAAGCATTTAGGTTTCTCGATCTCTGATTTATTTGACATAGAACTTAATCGAACACATCAATTCAGTTCTGACCGGGCCCGGCACATAAGTCAAATCAAATCATCGAGCGGCCGAGATATCGCTTTTACCTTCTTAGATAAAAGTTACAGATAAACTTCGACTTATATGCATTTACTTATTCATTAACCAACCATACACAACAATGCGTTTTATAACACCGAGTTACTGATGCGTTTTCGCATTATTAATGTACAATCAATTAACAAATAACAAACCATATATCTAGGTTTTAAGACTATATGATATTATCGTCTTGCAATCACCTTTTATATCGTATTCCATAAGGTGATTCCAGCAAGCGCGGGTTTGTTCCAATGCTCAAAACTAGTTCATAAGCACTCATGAATGTTGTAGCAACCCTTTGCTATGTCTAAAACCATTTAGACAATCTACACACCAATTCATGACAATCTTCATTCATATATACTTCCAACATATGAACGATTGTGGATAATTTGAACAATTCGATTATTCCTAATAAACTCAATTATTCTGGAAGTCAAAACATGCAAAGTGAAACAATAGTTAAACAATTAACATAAGATAGTAACATTACTCATAAATAAAACTCCTTTATTTAAGCATCAAATGTTAATTACATTTATCTATTACACGTTTCTAATACTATCTAATCTATGCTAATATAATCCTTTAGCCTAATACTCCTAGCATGCTGCAAGTGCTTAACCCTACTCAGTCCCTTCGTAAGCGGATCTGCTGGGTTATCTTCTGATGATATCCTCTTCACTACGAGTTGTCCTTCTTCTACACAATGTCTGATGAAGTGATATTTTCTGTCGATATGTCTTGATCTACCATGATCCCTCGGTTCCTTGGTCAAGGCAACCACGCCTTCGTTATCACAGAAAATCTCCATTGGCTCCTTTATGGCAGGTACAACTCCAAGATCACCGATGAAGTTCTTTAGCCATATTGCCTCCTTCGACGCTTCGCTCGCTGCAATGTACTATGATTCGCACGTTGAATCAGCTACGGTTTCCTGCTTGGAACTCTTCCATGTCACTGCTCCTCCATTTAGGATAAAGACCCAGCCCGACTGCGAACGGTAGTTGTCCCTGTCGGTCTGAAAACTGGCGTCACTATACCCTCGCACCTTCAAGTCATCACTCCCTCCGAGGACTAAGAATCATTCCTTCATCCTCCGAAGGTACTTAAGGATGTTCTTCACCGCAATCCAATGTGCTTTGCCAGGATTCCCTTGATATCTGCTAACCATGCTCAAAGCGAAGGCTACATTAGGGCGAGTACAAGTCATAGCGTACATGATTGAGCCAACTGCGGAAGCGTATGGTACTCGGCTAATTTCTGCTATCTCAGCTTCGGTACTTGGACTTTGAGTCTTACTCAACTTGGCATTACTTTGTATTGGTAATTCTCCCTTCTTTGAGTTTTCCATACTAAAACGTTTTAGTACCTTCTCTAAGTAAGTATTTTGACTAAGTCCAATTAGTTTCTTACTTCTTTCTCTTACTATCCTTATTCCCAAAATGTAAGAAGCCTCTCCGAGGTCCTTCATAGCGAAGCACTTCCCGAGCCAGGACTTAACCTCCTGCAGAGTCGGGATGTCGTTTCCTATGAGTAATATGTCATCGACATATAAAATGAGGAAGCTTACTATATTCCCACTGGCTTTGACATATACACAAGACTCGTCTTCGCTTTGTACAAATCCAAACTCTTTGACTTTCTCATCGAAGCAAAGATTCCATCTGCGAGACGCTTGCTTAAGTCCATAAATGGACTTCTCAAGCTTACACACTCTATTTGGATGCTTCGGATCCACAAACCCCTATGGCTGAGCCATGTAAACATCCTCAACCAACTTCTCGTTAAGGAAAGCGGTCTTGACATCCATTTGCCAAATCTCATAATCATGAAATGCGGCAATAGCTAGCATCACTCTAATAGATTTAATCTTCAGAACTGGCGAGAAGGTCTCATCATAGTCAACTCCGGGAGTTTGAGTAAAGCCCTTCGCAACCAATCGCGCTTTATATGTGTGCACGTTTCCATCCACGTCGGTCTTCTTCTTGAAGATCCACTTGCACCCAACGGTCTTACGTCCGGGCACATAATCAACCAAATTCCAAACTTGGTTATCATACATGGATTGGATCTCGCTATCCATTGCCTCTTTCCATTTTGCAGACTCCGGGCCTGCCATGGCTTCCTTATAGCTATTAGGTTCATCAAGATTTACTAGTGTACCATCACTAATATACGTGTCCCCTTCGGTAGTAATATGAAAACCATAAAACTGGGGATGAACTCTAACTCTACCGGAACGTCTAAGAGGTAAGGACTCGTCAATCGGTTCAACCGAAGTTTCCTCCTCGGGTTGAGTGCCAGCGGTAGAGGTTCCTTCATCTATCGACTCTTGAATCTCTTCAAGTTCGATTTGCCTCCATCTGTCTCCTTGGCTTATGAGTTCTCGCTCTCGGAAAACTCCTCTCCTCGCAACGAAGACAACATTGTCCTTCGGTCTATAGAAGAGATATCCAAAGGATGTCTGCGGGTAGCCGATGAAAATACATCGCTCACTTCGAGGTTCAAGCTTGTCGTGAGTATCTCGTCTTACGAAAGCCTCGCAACCCCAAACCTTGATATGTGCCAACGAGGGAGCTTTCCCTGTCCACATCTCGTGAGGTGTTTTGGCAACCTTCTTAGTAGGGACTCGGTTAAGGATATGGGCGGCAGTCTCTAAGGCATACCCCCAAAAAGATATAGGTAGTGAAGCACGACTCATCATAGAGCGAACCATATCCAATAAGGTTCGATTACGCCTTTCTGCCACACCATTCAACTGCGGTGTCCTAGGAGGCGTCAATTGTGAAACTATTCCACACTCCTTGAGATAATCGTGGAATTCAAGACTTAGGTACTCTCCTCCTCGATCGGATCGAAGCATCTTGATTTTCCTGCCCAATTGATTCTCCACTTCATTCTTGAACTCTTTGAACTTTTCAAAGGTTTCTGACTTTTTCTTGATTAAATAGATATACCCATATCTACTATAATCATCGGTGAAAGTCACGTAGAAGCGGTTCCTATCCTTCGTGGTTGATATAAACGGTCCACATACATCGGTATGTATTAGGTCCAATAGACCCTCACCCCTTTCACATGTACTCGTGAAGGGTGATTTAGTCATCTTTCCAAGCAAACAAGACTCGCATGTGTCTTCTTCCCTAAGGTCGAATGACTCCAACACTCCATCCTTTTGGAGTTGGGCTATGCGTTTCTTGTTGACATGTCCAAGACGACAATGCCACAAGGATGCTTTATCCATACTAGTGGAAGAATCTATATTCAAAACATCATTTCCTAAGTTATCAACAATCATAACAGTTTCATATATTCCATTACATGGTATAACTTCAAAGTAAAAGACACCATTTAGATAAGCTAAAATAGAACCATTCTCATTATTAAAAGAAAATCTAAATCCTTGTCTATATAAACCATGAAATGAAATGATGTTTCTAGCCATTTCTGGAGAATAGCAACAATTGTTCAAATCTAAAAACAAATTATTCCTAAGCACTAAAGAATACACTCCAATCTTGGTCGCAGGCGACAATCTTCTGTTCCCCATGATTAGATTGATCCTTCCTTGCTCCACATCCCTACTTCTTCTTAGTCCCTGCACATTAGAACAAATGTGGTAACCACAACCGGTATCAAGAACCCAAGAAATAGCATGATTAGAATCATTAGATTTAATTGTATATATACCTGCGAAAGATGGTTTGATCTTTCCTTCTTTGATTGCTTGCAGGTACTCTGGGCAGCTTCTCTTCCAATGTCCTATCTTGTGGCAGTGGTGGCACTCTGCCTCCTTCGGGTTAGGACAGGGCTTAGCGGGATCAACTTTGGCCCCACTAGAAGAGGCACCATCTCGGGCTTTGACCTTGCGATAGTTCTTCGATGAAGCCTTCCGCTTCTTTCCCTTTCCTTGACCAATTACCAAGACAGGAGCAGCAGGCGGATTGGGAGTTGGTGCAACAGACTTGTCTTTGAAGTTGCTCTCAGCGACCCTCAAAAGACCTTGGAGTTTGCTTAGGGCGACCTCTTCTTTGTTCATGTGGTAGGTCATCCTAAATTGGTTGTACATCGGAGGCAAAGAGTGAAGCACCATGTCGATCGCCAAGTCTTCCCCAAAGTCAACATTTAACTTGCGAAGGCGGTCGACATACCTCTGCATCTTTTGCAAGTGCACAGTAAGAGATTCTCCATGACCCATCTTAGCGGAAATCATGTTAGTGAAAATCTCATAACGCTCTTGTCTCGCGTTTTGGTGGTATCTCTCCAATAAGTCTTGGTGCATCTCGTACGGGTACATGTCCTCGTAGGACTTTTGGAATTCGGAGTTCATGGTGGCAATCATGATGCAATGTACCTTCGTTGCATCTCGCTCATGAGTCTCAAAAGCGGTGATTTCGGCCGGAGTAGCGATTTCGGGGTTGATTTTCTCGAGCTTCTCATCAAGGACATACTCCTTATCCTCATAGCGAGCAATGGTGCGAATGTATCTTATCCATTCACTAAAGTTCGTTCCATCGAAGGTGACCTTTTGGCAAAGGCTCATCAACGTGAAAGAACTAGCAGCAACGTTGTTTGCGTTTGACATCTACAAAAGAAAAGGACAAAGATAGATTAGAACAAGAATCCCTAATTATCACCCAATAAGAAAAATTAGGGCTAGGATCCAACAATAACATTTACATACTAGAAAAGGGATGCCGTAATCTAACATGCAAATAAATTGAAGGTAAGTGAATGACGATTCACTAATTCTCCATCACAAAACTTAAACTATTAGTCCTAAGTGTATTGAGAATTCCTAGGTTCGAATGAGATTCATTGAAACTATTCAATGGCATGTTTAAATCTCGATATGCCCCTCTTGTTTGTGACTGGGATACCGAGGATCACAAAGCGGGTGTGAATTACCATGCAAATTCACATGGTGCCTTCATTGTAACGATCACCTATTCGATGTGCCGGTAAACCACACACGCTCCATCGAACTATGATAAACAATGAATCACCCTTTGCCACCTTCGCTTAGAACCAATTAGTGTGCCGATAAACCACACACGCTCCACTAACTTCTTAGCAAGGGTGCAAAGTGTAATTTCATGGGATTGCATCAATTCACTTTTCCTAAAGTAACTAAGATTGGGAAATTTAAAAAATGTGTAGTTACTTTGTATTACTTATTATACTTTTAATGAGGGGATGAGGTTGCCCTATCCTACCCGTTCGACTAACGACCCTCCACCAATCAAGCAAGCGGTGGGTGTGAGTGTACACCCATTAAGCGCCATTTTATAGGCCGCAACCTTATACCCACCTTATAGATCGGCTTCGTGAATGAGGCCTACTAACGGTAAGACTAGCATTTAGTTATACATATATATATATATATATATATATATATATATATATTATTCTAGTAATATCATATTAGTATAGGGTTGTATTTTAAACTTTTTAAAATCTAGGGTTTGAAATTTAAGTTGTCTAAATTAAAACTTTTAATCACAAATATAAATTTCAAAACTTGAGGGTAAGTTTTAAACACTTAAAACATGGAGGATCAAATAACAAATAATTCCAATTAACAATTAATATCCTAATTATCTATATTTGATTTTATTCAAGATTTCTTTGAAGGATAATTACCAAAATAATTAAAATAATTAATTAATTATCATATAAGGAAATTAAATATTTTATTAGATGATAAATACCTTTAACTAGATCAAGATAATAGTCATATATATCAAAAAATCGGATTTAGATTGATCTATTATGATTAAGGTAAGTTTCCATAAGATAATTATGAAAAAAATCCCGAATCTGGCCATTCCTGATGCCTGGACTCGCCGAGTGCACAAAGGGACTCGCCGAGTCAGGCCTACTCGCCGAGTCCACTTTGGAACTCGCCGAGTCCATGACTCAGAAACCAAAAATTCGAATTTTGCAGGTTTGTTTCAGTTAATCAAGCATCAATTTAAAGAAAACCAAGCTTGGCTCTGATACCACTGATGGGTTTTTAGCCATAAGAACTTTCCTATGTGCGCATGCAAAACCCTAATGCTTGGATCTAGGCTTTCTAATAAACATGCTTTGAATCCAAGACTTCTAATGGCTAATTAGGTTAAATAACAACATTGAAACAGATCTAGAACCATACCTTTGAGTTCCTTGTTGATCTTGTAGTCTTGGAGCTTCTAGAGTCACAAATGTCACTCCTCTAATGGCTTACAAACACCAATAGCAAAGAAGATGATTTAGGAGAGAGGAGAGGGGAGGAAATCGGCCAAGGTTCTCTTACTTTAGGAGAGGTGTCGATTTCCTTATGCCATGGGGTCTATTTATACTTGTAGACTCCTTAAGGGTTACAACCTAAACCCTAATTGGATAATCTTCTCTTAAGGCTATCCAAATCCTTTCCATAGATAAGCCTTGGACGAATTAAGCTATCCTTTAGCTTCTAGAATTCGTCCCTTGTATATCTATAAGGATTTTCAGTCTAAAGCTTAATTATCAAACAATTGACAGTTTATACCCCTTCATTTAATTAATCTCTTTAAGTCACCAAATTAATTCTAATTAATTCTATGACTTATATTAATCAAATAACAATATATTATTCTTTATATTATTCTCATAATATATAAATAATATTTACTCTCTCTTAATAAATCATCCTATCAAGTTGCTATGGTGAAGGCAACCCAAAAGGACCATGCACAACCGGGTCAAATACTTGCCCAATATAGTTGCAGCCTTAGACACTATTCCAACATAATCAAGTGGTACTCTAATCAGCATCAAATCAGCAGCCCCTTCGACATGAAACCAAACGACTCGTCGAGTATATACCAGACTCGTCGAGTTACTTCGGGAGATCTTCGGATTTTTGAGAATTAAGGGCGAGTCGTCGAGTCAGTTTAGTGCACTCGACGAGTTGGTCACTGAATGAAAATAATAGAATTCTGCATCTGATCCAGCTTCCAATAAACTCTCTATAGTTTCTATTCACTTCTAGACTCCCTTGCCAACATCTCTAAGGACCGGACTCAATACTTTAACTCTAACGCTCCTTTTTCTTGACTCTCTTTCTCACTTTGATTCTATAACTCTAAACTGTAACTCCCGGGTTTCAGGGCTAAGCATTTTTGTCAATGTAATAGTCTAGGTCAACTCTTGTAACTCTTTTTGAAGTAATAAAGATGAAATATTTGAGTATTATGTGAATTATATGTGTTTATTATTTAATTATAAATGTATAATTAATAAAGAATAAAAATGAGCGTCAAAATTAAAGTGTGAGATAATCCCGATATCTCTACATAAAGTTGTAGAATATGTCTCAAGGTTTCCGTGCATATAAGGAACGCCGAAATCCGAGTTATAACGAAGAAGTTATGACCCGTCGAAGTTTCACGACAGAACCGACACGATACCGGGAAGCGTGAATAGTGAATTTACGATAGAGCGAGATTTAGCGTTAGTGATCTAAACGAAAGTCGTAGAATATGTTAAACTAAGAACATCGATAAAAAGAACGCCCAAATCTGACTTCGTATGAAGAAGTTATGAGATTTTAAACAGACCAATCCTGTCCCGGCTTGTTAAAAATATAACTTTAAAAATAAAGTCAAAATTAGCTGACGGAGTCTAAACGAAAGTTGTAGAGTACGTCTTCACCTACGCGTGGATATAAAGAACGTCAAAAACGGAGTTCGTATAAACGAGTTACAAATTATAATAGCATATTTACGTATTAAAATAAAGTATAAGTCATGTATACGTACACATATATATACATATGTATATATCATTAGAAAGGTATCGACGATGCGGTCATTATAAGACTAATGTTGAGTTCTTTCGACATTAGTTTAGTACAAATATCATTAAATCCATTTATAATAGTATTATAGAAGGGTGTCTAGTTGTTTATATAACTAAAAGGTCATTAAGTAATTATGGAGGGTAGTTTTTGAAAATTCAATTAGTATAAATAAGAGCCTTGGGCTCTCATATTTCTTGCACCATTCTCTTGATTCAAGAGTCTTTCTCTCCTTATCCCCCGAGCATTTCGGTCCCTCGTGATTCGACTTCTCTTTCTGTAGCTTAGTATAGTAATGTGAGCGCTGAAGCGCTGCACGAATCTTTCTTAGAAAGATTCAGCGACGAAGTTCTGCCCCTGCAGAGCCCGACTCCTAGCTAAAACCCCCTTGTAAGTAAGTTATGCTTACCTTATTTTAATATAGCTTATATTTAAAATTAATATTGTTATTATGAACTTATAATAAATATTTGAGCTATTATTATAACTTATATAAGTGTCGTTATAATATTTTTTTTAACTACTCGCGGTACGGGGAATCTGGTTTAAAGGGCCGCATAGGGTTGTTGGATTTCAGAAGTGCTATATGCCAAAATGGTCCTGCCCTCCGGTGTTTTATGTCTGACCCCTGTCTGTACATAGTGGTTGGAAAATATTGTTTAACGCTTACATAATAATAATAATACTAAGACTAATAGTTGGTCACGGTAAATATTAGACTAAAATTTAGCGATAATAATGCTAGGTTTCGTCGAAGGAAAATAGAATCGTTAGAAGCAAGCGCTGCCCGATTTTGGAATCATCACCTTAACAAGTGAGTGCATAGTTACTTTCAACTTACACATAGATATGAAGTATTTTATATAAATTACGTGCTATGTGTGCATATTATCTGAATACTTGCTATCTATGGTAGATGAACGTTGTTATACATGTTTTCAATGATTTAAACTGTATATGTATTTTATATCTACGAAAATGTTGGGGTAAAACATGGGTAGATGCAATAGGTGATGTGTGATAAAATGATGAGAGGCCTCGATGTTGATGTTGTTGATTCTGTCATCTAGCGGAGTATGGATGACGACCACAGACTCTTCTAGACAGTCCAGTGGAACACTAGCAGGCTCGCAACCTGTAGGTGTTTGTGAACGATATGTTCACCGGTGTACTCCATACCCCACATGGTTGCCTTTAGGACATTTATTGCTGAGGAATCCCCTTAGCAGTAGTGTCCGTCCCGATGATGATCCTTAGGCTAGGTCCCTTATGATAGGTGTTTAGGGACGTAAAGTGAGGATAACGGGAACGGGTAATCGGGTTATTGTTGATCGATGAAATTAATAAACTTATTTATTTGTGGGTTGAAAACCCTATGTGCTCACCAGGCTCCCAAACCTGACCCACTCAGTTTTATGTATTACAGGTAGTGGCGCATGAGCATAGGTGTGATGTTTTGGACGAGGGATTACGGATATAGGCCTGTAGATATGAAATAATGTAGTAAGGCTTATATTGTACTGTTTATGCTTTTGATCTGTACGAACATGACTTCCCAAGTCTTTTAATGAAATACATTTCTATGGAAATGCTTTTGATAAATCTTTATCATATTTTTGTTTTGGGACAAATTCCGCAACACTTTCATTTAAAATGTAACTCTGATTTTTAAACAAAGCATAAACAAACCGGTCTTTTCTGGCCGTGATTTTGGGGATGTCACAGTTGGTATCAGAGCATTAGTTTAAGCGGACTAGGAATTTGTAGGATTTCTAGACTTAAACTTAGAATGCTAAGCGATGATTGTGAGGTGTGAGCACTAGCTTATTTTAGGAATTGTGCCTAAAATGCTTTTATGTGCTAAATGCTTTGTGCATAATATGCTGTTAATTGTTCGGATCTATGGTCTGTTGCCGACCGGATCTGGAAACCTTATGTGTTTAGGATTCTAAACGTACGACTACGATATTAGAACTAGCATGTAAACGTTTCGGAGTGATAAGGACGATTTAAAACGTCTATCCTAAATAAAGATCTAAATTCACCTTATTCGGTGTATAGATCAAGATGGCAAGGACCCATAGCGGAAACGTGAATGCAAATGGAGGTAGGAACCAACCCCCAGTGGTTCAGCAAATACCTGTTGTTGAAGAAGTTGCACCTGAGCCAGTCACCATGGCTAGAGTTCAAGCCATGATTCAGGCTATGCTAGCTGAACAAAGGGAAGAAATGAGACGGATGCTCCACGAAAATAGGGACGAACCTACCATACATTTTGAACCGACGGAGCCAGTTCCCGAGCCATCTGAGGAAGGGAACTATAGCCGCCAAGTGAGTCAAGTAGGGACTCAAGGTGAGCAAAAGGATGGCCCAGAAGGGAGAAACAACAAGGATGGGCGGATGTACAAAAATTTATTGGGTGCGAAACCACCAAGTCTCTCAGGAAGCCCAAAGCCTGTTGAGATTATGGACTGGATCTTCGAGATGGAGATGGTGTTTGAGAGCTGCGACTGCAGCGAGAAGCAGAAGACTGTCTTCGCTATGAGACAATTGAAAACTGGAGTCTTGAGCTGGTGGAAGCTATTGGCAGATACAATGCCACGGGGAGAAGCTCTGAAAATGTCATGGGATGAGTTCTTGGAACAACTGAAGGCGCAGTACTGTTCAGAGATAGACCTGATTGATCTGAACAATGACTTCCAAAATTTGAAGAAGGGGAGAATGAGCATCGATGACTATGCTGCTGCATTTACGGAAAAAATGAAGTTGTTTCCATACCTAGTGCCAACCGAACTTTCCAAAATTGAGAAATTCGCAAACGGACTGCCGGCTGACTTTGGCCCAACAGTCAAGATGGCAACCACTCTGAAATCAGCTGTTCGAGCAGCTAAGAACGTGGAGACCCAACAAAAGGAAAGAGGTCTGGAGAGGGCTGAGGTTGGTGAGAAACGGAATTTCAATGGATCCTCGAAGTCCAACAAGAAGAGTAGATTCTCGAAGTCTGGTTCGAGGGGAGGAGGATCAGAAGCGAAGTGGTGTGACAAGTGCAAGAAGAAGCACTCTGGGAAGTGTGACGGAGGGGTCACTTGTTACAAGTGCGGAAAGCCTGGGCACTACGCCAATGAATGCACCCTCAACCAGAAAGCCTGTTATGGGTGCAATGAAGAAGGGCACATTTTGAAGGACTGCCCGAAGAAGAAGGAGACAGGAAGACCCAACATACCACTGAAGCCGAAGGCGAGAGCCTTCCAAATGACGCTCGAGGTTGCAAAGGAGGCAGCAGACGTTGCTTCAGGTACCTTTCTTGTAAATGGTTTGCCTGCAAATATACTATTTGATTCCAGAGCCAACTACTCCTTTGTGTCGCATAAATTTGGTGGGAAATTAGCATTGCCTGTAGAAAAACTAGATAATGCCCTGATTGTAGAAGTTGCCAGTGGCAAATTCGTACCTGTTAGTAATCGTATTAGGAACATCGTCATTGACCTAAACGGAAACGAATTCCACGAAGAGCTATTACCCATAGAGTTAAACGGTTTCGACATCGTTTTGGGTATGGATTGGCTTAGCGCCAACGATGCTGAGATTCAATGCCGAAAGAAGATAGTAAAGGTAAACCCACCCGGAAAAGAATCATTTATGGTGTATGGGGACAAACGCAGAGTGAATTCTGGAATCATCTCCCTGATGAAAGCCAGGAAATGTTTGTCCAAAGGATGTGTATCATACTTGGCATTCGTAATCGATGCCAAGAAGGAGAAGAAAGAGGTGCAGAATATACCGGTTGTGTGTGATTATCCGGAAGTCTTTCCCGAAGATCTTCCCGGATTACCACCTGATAGGCAAGTGGAGTTTCGTATAGACTTGTTACCAGGAACAACACCGATAGCAAAGGCACCTTACCGATTAGTACCGACGGAGATGAAGGAGCTCATGACGCAACTTCAGGAGCTGTTGGACAACGGTTTTATTTGACCTAGTTCATCACCCTGGGGAGCTCCGGTGTTATTCGTGAAGAAGAAGGATGGAAGTATGAGAATGTGTATAGACTACCGAGAGCTGAATAAGGCAACGGTGAAGAACAAGTATCCATTGCCGAGGATTGATGACCTATTCGATCAGCTACAAGGTTCGAGCTACTTCTCAAAGATCGATCTTAGGTCAGGATATCATCAGCTAAAGGTGAGAAAGCAGGATATTGAGAAGACTGCATTCAGAACGAGATATGGACACTACGAGTTCTTGGTTATGTCATTCGGGCTAACCAATGCTCCCGCAGCATTCATGGATTTGATGAATAGGGTTTGTAAACCATTCCTCGATAAATCCGTGATAGTGTTCATCGACGACATTCTCATCTACTCGAAAAGCCAAGAGGAGCATGGCAAGCATCTACGGGAAGTATTAGAAGTGTTGAAGAAGGAGAAGCTTTTTGCAAAGTTCTCCAAATGCGACTTTTGGATACGGGAAGTCCAATTCTTGGGTCATGTTGTTAACCAGGAGGGAATAATGGTTGACCCTGCAAAGATCGAGGCTGTAATGAAGTGGGAACGTCCAAAGAGTCCCACGGAGATTCGAAGCTTTCTAGGATTAGCCAGATATTATCGACGATTTATCCAAGGCTTTTCTTCGATAGCTGCTCCATTAACAACTTTGACTCATAAAGGAGCTACGTATACGTGGATTGAGAAACACGATGAGGCATTCGAGAAGCTAAAGAAGAAGTTATGTGAAGCACCGATACTTTCTCTACCCGATGGAGTCGAAGATTTCGCGGTTTATAGTGACGCTTCTGGAGTCGGGTTGGGTTGTGTTCTGACCCAAAGAGAAATAGCATACGCATCTCGACAATTGAAAGAGCACGAAAAGAACTACCCCACTCATGATATGAAGTTGGCAGCGGTAGTTTTTGCCTTAAAGATATGGAGGCATTACCTCTACGGCACGAAGTGCAAGCTCTTCACTGATCATAAGAGTCTCCAGTATCTCTTTAATCAGAAGGAGTTGAACATGAGGCAACGACGCTGGCTAGAACTTCTCAAGGACTACGACTGTGAGATACTTTACCACCCAGGTAAAGCAAATATTGTTGCTGATGCTCTCAGTCGGAAAGTCAATCTGGAAAGGAAAAGGCCAAGAGCGTTAAGAATTGAAGTCGTCTCGACGATTGTGGAAAGTATCAGGAAAGCTCAAGAAGAAGCTTTAGAGAAAAATGACCGAAAGGAAGAACGTTTAGGAAGAACGTTAGTGTTTGGTACAAACAGTCGAGGACTGAAGGTATTCCAAGATCGAATTTGGGTACCTAAGACGGGAGGAATAAGAGATCTTCTGATGGAAGAAGCACACAAGACCATGTACTCGATTCATCCCGGTAGCACTAAAATGTATAGGGACCTAAAACCCTACTACTGGTGGCCGACGATGAAGCTCGATGTTGCGAAGTATGTGGCCGAGTGCGTAACATGTGCGAGGGTTAAGGCACAACATCAGAAACCGTATGGGAGTTTGGAACCTTTACCTGTACCCATGGGTAAATGGGAAGACATCACCATGGATTTTGTGACTAAACTGCCCAGGACGAAGAACGGTCACGACATGATTTGGGTAGTCGTGGATCGTTTCACCAAGAGTGCACACTTCATAGCAGCCAACGAGAAGTGGTCTATGGATAAGCTCACAAATGCTTACGTGAAGGAAATTGTAAGACTTCACGGTGTCCCTCTTACGATTGTATCAGATCGTGATAGTCGTTTCACGTCAAGGTTTTGGAGGAGTCTACAAGAGGAGTTAGGTACAAAGTTGTGTTTGAGTACTGCTTATCATCCGCAAACTGATGGTTAGAGCGAAAGAACGATTCAGACGCTGGAAGATATGCTGAGAGCATGTACCCTCGAATTCCAAGGGAATTGGGACAAGCACTTACCTCTGGTAGAATTTTCCTACAACAATAGTTTTCACTCGAGCATCAAGATGGCTCCTTATCAAGCCTTGTATGGGCAGAAGTGTCGTACGCCATCTTGTTGGCTTGAAGCCAGAGAGAAGCAGTTTATGGTCCCCGAGATAGTCCATGAGACTGCTGAAAAGTTGAAGGTGATTAGGGAAAGGATGTTAGCAGCCCAGGATCGTCAGAAGAGCTATGCTGACAAGAAAAGACGACCGATAACTTTCGAAGTTGGGGATTTCGTTTTGCTTAAAGTCTCACCGTGGAAGGGACTTATACGATTTGGGAAACGAGGAAAGTTGAGTCCAAGGTTTATTGGACCGTTCAAAGTTCTTCAGAAGATAGGGAACCAAGCTTACAAGATGGAATTGCCCGAAGAACTCAATGGTATTCATAACACCTTCCATGTGTGTTATTTGAGGAAATTCATGGGAGATGTTCCCGACATAATTCCAATCTCAGAGTTAAGGATGGATGAAAATAAAAGGTTGATCGAAGAGCCTGAGGCAATTGTTGACCGTAAGACTAAGAAGTTACGACGCAAGATGGTCGACTTGGTGCTAGTCCGATGGAAAGATTCGAATGGGCCGAATCACACTTGGGAAACAGAGGATGACATGATGAGTCGCTATCCACATCTGTTTGCTGATGCATGATTCCGGGACGGAATCATCCTAAGGGGGAGAGAATTGTAACGCCCGGGTTTCAGGGCTAAGCATTTTTGTCAATGTAATAGTCTAGGTCAACTCTTGTAACTCTTTTTGAAGTAATAAAGATGAATTATTTGAGTATTATGTGAATTATATGTGTTTATTATTTAATTATAAATGTATAATTAATAAAGAATAAAAATGAGCGTCAAAATTAAAGTGTGAGATAATCCCGATATCTCTACATAAAGTTGTAGATTATGTCTCAAGGTTTCCGTGCATATAAGGAACGCCGAAATCCGAGTTATAACGAAGAAGTTATGACCCGTCGAAGTTTCACGACAGAACCGACACGATACCGGGAAGCGTGAATAGTGAATTTACGATAGAGCGAGATTTAGCCTTAGTGATCTAAACGAAAGTCGTAGAATATGTTAAACTAAGAACATCGATAAAAAGAACGCCCAAATCTGACTTCGTATGAAGAAGTTATGAGATTTTAAACAGACCAATCCTGTCCCGGCTTGTTAAAAATATAACTTTAAAAATAAAGTCAAAATTAGCCGACGGAGTCTAAACGAAAGTTGTAGAGTACGTCTTCACCTACGCGTGGATATAAAGAACGTCAAAAACGGAGTTCGTATAAACGAGTTACAAATTATAATAGCATATTTACGTATTAAAATAAAGTATAAGTCATGTATACGTACACATATATATACATATGTATATATCATTAGAAAGGTATCGACGATGCGGTCATTATAAGACTAATGTTGAGTTCTTTCGACATTAGTTTAGTACAAATATCATTAAATCCATTTATAATAGTATTATAGAAGGGTGTCTAGTTGTTTATATAACTAAAAGGTCATTAAGTAATTATGGAGGGTAGTTTTTGAAAATTCAATTAGTATAAATAAGAGCCTTGGGCTCTCATATTTCTTGCACCATTCTCTTGATTCAAGAGTCTTTCTCTCCTTATCCCCCGAGCATTTCGGTCCCTCGTGATTCGACTTCTCTTTCTGTAGCTTAGTATAGTAATGTGAGCGCTGAAGCGCTGCACGAATCTTTCTTAGAAAGATTCAGCGACGAAGTTCTGCCCCTGCAGAGCCCGACTCCTAGCTAAAACCCCCTTGTAAGTAAGTTATGCTTACCTTATTTTAATATAGCTTATATTTAAAATTAATATTGTTATTATGAACTTATAATAAATATTTGAGCTATTATTATAACTTATATAAGTGTCGTTATAATATTTTTTTTAACTACTCGCGGTACGGGGAATCTGGTTTAAAGGGCCGCATAGGGTTGTTGGATTTCAGAAGTGCTATATGCCAAAATGGTCCTGCCCTCCGGTGTTTTATGTCTGACCCCTGTCTGTACATAGTGGTTGGAAAATATTGTTTAACGCTTACATAATAATAATAATACTAAGACTAATAGTTGGTCACGGTAAATATTAGACTAAAATTTAGCGATAATAATGCTAGGTTTCGTCGAAGGAAAATAGAATCGTTAGAAGCAAGCGCTGCCCGATTTTGGAATCATCACCTTAACAAGTGAGTGCATAGTTACTTTCAACTTACACATAGATATGAAGTATTTTATATAAATTACGTGCTATGTGTGCATATTATCTGAATACTTGCTATCTATGGTAGATGAACGTTGTTATACATGTTTTCAATGATTTAAACTGTATATGTATTTTATATCTACGAAAATGTTGGGGTAAAACATGGGTAGATGCAATAGGTGATGTGTGATAAAATGATGAGAGGCCTCGATGTTGATGTTGTTGATTCTGTCATCTAGCGGAGTATGGATGACGACCACAGACTCTTCTAGACAGTCCAGTGGAACACTAGCAGGCTCGCAACCTGTAGGTGTTTGTGAACGATATGTTCACCGGTGTACTCCATACCCCACATGGTTGCCTTTAGGACATTTATTGCTGAGGAATCCCCTTAGCAGTAGTGTCCGTCCCGATGATGATCCTTAGGCTAGGTCCCTTATGATAGGTGTTTAGGGACGTAAAGTGAGGATAACGGGAACGGGTAATCGGGTTATTGTTGATCGATGAAATTAATAAACTTATTTATTGTGGGTTGAAAACCCTATGTGCTCACCAGGCTCCCAAGCCTGACCCACTCAGTTTTATGTATTACAGGTAGTGGCGCATGAGCATAGGTGTGATGTTTTGGACGAGGGATTACGGATATAGGCCTGTAGATATGAAATAATGTAGTAAGGCTTATATTGTACTGTTTATGCTTTTGATCTGTACGAACATGACATCCCGAGTCTTTTAATGAAATAAATTTCTATGGAAATGCTTTTGATAAATCTTTATCATATTTTTGTTTTGGGACAAATTCCGCAACACTTTCATTTAAAATGTAACTCTGATTTTTAAACAAAGCATAAACAAACCGGTCTTTTCTGGCCGTGATTTTGGGGATGTCACATAAACCCTTTTGAAGCTAGCACTCCTAATTCAATTCTGAAAAATTGTCAAAGCATCAAACATCAATTAAACATCAAAAGCAAGTTTTAAAAACATCAAACAAACCAAATAAAAACAAACACAAAATTAAAAATTGTTCAATAAAAATGCATAAAAAAAATCAATCCTCCTCATCATCATCATCAAGCCCTACTCCACTTCCTTCATCCCCACTTCTTCTTGCACTTATCACTTCTTCCCATGATGGAATATATGGAAAGTTACCACCATCGATGTGTGGAATGTTAAAGTGGTCAAAAAGTCGGATATGAGATTGGTTGCTAAAATTCAAGCCCTGCGCCATTTGATCCTGTAGTCGCCTCATCTCCACATTGTACCAATCCATTGGTACTTCGTCATTCTCAACCGGAATCACTGGCGGCTCCTCCTCAATATCCCGCTCTCTCCTCGAACGAAACCCCCTCCTCCCTGGTGCTTCGGGACCAACAACCGGATCATCATTCGGGATGGCATAGTGGCCACCACCATAATCTTCAATAATCCTCGCTCTCCGGAAAAGAATTGGATTGAACGGAGGTGTAGGGATCATCGTCATGAAATTCCACGCACCGCGGTTCATCAACCCGGATGAGTTGGCCAACCGGGTGACAAACATCCCACCATTAATTCGGAAAGTTTTGCGATCCTTGACTGCACCCTCCGAGGGATATGAAGCTAGACACCAAGGAATGTTGCAAAAAACGCCGGGTGTAATGATGCTCCATAAATAGAAGACGTCAAGGTTGGAAACCTTGTCATCATCCTTTCGTTGATTGATGGTGGATGAAATGAGGCGGTGTGTTGGGGATCGAATGCTCCCTTCCTGTGCCGACTTTGGAATATAGACCTTGTTACCAATAGTATTCCACCAGCCCGTACTCGTAACTCCTTCGGGAAACACCATATGGGTTTGTGCCAAAAAGGCCCGAAAGATGGGTGTTGAGACCAAGGGCTGATCATAAACCCCTAATCGACAGGCAAGATCCACCATAGAGCATTGATGAAACTCTCCCCCAAGACAGAAACTGAAGCTGGACAGGTGATAAGCATCCACTCCCCCGGTGAAAGATACCGTGGAGAAAAACTCCAAACAAAGCTCCAAATAAACCGGCTCTTGAATACGGAAGACCCGGCTCCACCCGTCACAAACCATTGTTTCGCCTTCATGGTGAAACTCCTTCAAAAGATAAGGAGCTAACTCCTCCTCATAGCGAACATTCTGCAACCAATCCCAATCTATCCGGTTGGGCACATAGACCTCTTTCTTCTTGATATCAGCCAACTTTTTCTTCCATTTCCGTAATGTCGAAGCGGACTTAATTTGTGGGAAGTTTAGCCATGGAAAATCCCCTTGGTTGCCACTGGAACTTTGCCCCCTTCTGAACTTGATTTCTGCAAAACAAATACACAAAACCCAGAAAACACAGAATATAATTAAAAAACAAACATCTCGCATATGTTTCCCGACTCGACTCGTCGAGTCCAGGCTCGACTCGGCGAGTCGCACGAACTGCACGAGTCAGTCGGCGGGTAGATGAAAATTAGACCATGAAACCTGGAAATTTCGTCAAGGGTTTTGTCTAGGCACTTACTATTAAGGTATTAAGGCCAGAATAAGCAGTCAAAACAACATAATTCATGAAAAATCAAAACCCTAGAAATTTACTACTTTTCAAAAACGGGTTTTTTCATGCAATTGCTACCATAGATGGCCTTATAATCACGTTCTTAACAGAACACAAGAAGAAATTTGTTACCTTTTGAGATTGAACTTGAGAAATTTGAAGAAAACTTGAAGAACAAAGATGAATGCTTGAGAGAAAGTTTGATAGAGAGGCACGGCGAGTGTGTATGTGAAAAAACTGATTCTTAGGGTTAAAACCCTAGTTACCGGTTGTAAAAGTAATTTTGAAATTATTATTTTTTCTGTAAATAATACTGACTCGTCGAGTCGGGGTCAGACTCGGCGAGTCTGGTCGCGAAGTCAAACTTTTTCTGAAATCCATATGGACCCGTCGAGTCGTGGTCAGACTCGGCGAGTCACTTGCAAAAAATTCATAATTTTCGAAATTTTGTTATTTATTTAAAATCATTTCACCCCACACTTAACCTATGCACACTCTCAAGCAGACATGTCCGATGATTTGGAAGATTAAAATTCTAAAAACGAGGGAAAAATTATAAAAAACTAAAAAGTAAAAGAAAGCAAACTCTAGATAACGGGTTGCCTCCCGCCAAGCGCTTCTTTTTAAGGAGTCATTAGCTAGACTCCTTCCCGTCTACGTTTCGTCATCTCCGAGCATCGGGAACGCACGCTTAA
Organism: Lactuca sativa; assembly: GCF_002870075.4. Lineage (NCBI taxonomy): Eukaryota > Viridiplantae > Streptophyta > Magnoliopsida > Asterales > Asteraceae > Lactuca > Lactuca sativa. Next base: position 169,758,730 of record NC_056623.2, read on the forward strand.
CTTTTTGTGATTTGTACTTGGTCTTGTAAGCGTGAATCTTCTTCTTGTAAGCCCTTTTCAATGCATCTCTTTTCCTTTTCACAGCATCATCCTCAGCTGCTTGGGCTTCCCTTTTCCTCTTTTTCTTCTTTACCCCATTCTTTTTCACCTTCTCTTGCACCTCCTTCTCTTTAAATTTAATTACTTCATATTTCATGATGGTTCGTGCTTTAGGTTTAGTAGTGAATGGTTGATCAGCTTCCACCCTCCTTTCCTTTGTCTCTTCATCCTTTCCAGTGCTCAACCCATCTTCAAACGAAATCGTATCAAGACATGCTACATCGGCGTATTGAACTTTCCTTCCCTTTCCTCCTTCTGCTGTTTGTTCTTCTAAAGAATCATGAATAATATCTAAATCCAAGGTATGTGAAGAACTAGTAACAAACAGATTTAAGTCGGCCAAATCTTTGTCAAATTCGACTGGACTCGTCGAGTCCATTAAAGTGACTCGGCGAGTTTGATCGGGTTCCATCTCTTCTTGGGTGTTTTCTGAGTTGGCTCCTTCCAATAGCTTTTCTAACTCCTGCAAGTCCTTGTTTACATCTACATCTTCTTCAGAGTGTATCAAAAACTTGCTTGGATCTTCTTTTAGCAAACGTGCAAGCTCTTCTTGTAATATCTCATCATCCAATTGGATAATTGAGATTTCTTCATTCTTTTCCTCTTCTTGCTTGGCTTCTGGAATAGATTTAAACATTATAGATTCATCACCCACCCTTAATGTCAATGTAGACTCACATATATCAATTAAAGCACACGCGGTGTTCAAGAATGATCTCCCCAAAATAATTGGAATTTCGGGGTCTTCTTTCATATCAACTACCACGAAGTCTACTGGGAAAATAAACTTGTCAACTTTTATTAGGAGATCCTCACAAACGCCTTGTGGATGAATTATCGTCTTGTCCGCCAAATGGATCTTCATATTCACCGGCCTTGGTTCTGGTAAATTCAACTTCTTAAATAAAGACAAAGGCATCAAATTGATGCTTGCCCCCGAATCAGCTAATGCTCGGGTGAAAACTTCATTACCAAATTGGCACGGAATCACCATATTTCCCGGATCACCCTTCTTTTTAGGTAGCTCATTCATCAATATTTCCGCGACTTCAGCCAAATCTTTCCTAGCAGCAAAAAGGCCCTTAAGCAAGTTGAAGTACTTAGGTGTTTGTAGCATTGTTTCCACAAATGGCACATTAACTTGTAAAGCTTTAACATGCGTCATGAAGGTTCTGTATGCTTCTACTTTTTCTGCAGGCATGGCTTTGATTAGGTATGGCAGAGGAGGATTATAAGGCTTCAAAGAACTGACAATTTTCTCATTTACGCATGGACTCGTCGAGTCCATTGGAGTGACTCGGCGAGTCGGATCGGGTTTTGCTGGGTCCGATTCTTCTACCTTTTCTGCCTTCTTCTTGGAGATTCTCAGTGCTTCTGTAACTGTTTCTTCACTGCTAGAGGTTATTACACTTACATTCTCCATTCTTGGATTGGGTTCGGTGTTACTTGGAAGTTGACCCGGTCTTCTATCATTCACTTGATGCGCAAGCTGCCCCAGCTATTTCTCAATGTTGAGAATTGATGCTTGCTGATTCCTAAGCATGTTTCTGGTCTCGTGTATGGCAACATCGTGATCATTATGTCTTTTTTCGGACGCGGCTATGAATCTAGTGAATAACTCTTCTAAATCGGCTTTCTTTTCTACCGGTTCTTCCTTTTGGTATAGTCCCCTCTCCTTCTGCTTGTATTTCACCTCCTTTGCCTTCTTATACTCCTCGTATGGTAGCCAATCCCTCTTAGGTTTTCGCCAATTTTCATCATATCGATCACCACTTGAATAAAAGACTTGAGCTTTCTTATTTCCATTCTCATCCAAATCACAATCCTTTGTGAGATGGGGCCCTCTACAATTTTCGCATCCTACCCTAATAGCATGGATTGCTTGATCCATTTTTGTCATTCTTTGATCTAGGCTATCAAGCTTAGCTATCACCGCCGCCATGCTATCATTTGCCGCGTTTACTGCCCCTCGACTTACTTCGTTTTTCGGATTGTGGTATTCTCTAGAGTGCTTAGAGAATTCTTCAATTAATTCTTTAATTACCGGGGGCGCCTTCTTTGTGAGCGGGCCTTGAGAATCAAGTAATTGCCTTGTGGTGACATTGACTCCATCATAGAAAATGGAGACCTCTTGTTGGCCATTAAGGTCATGGTGTGGGCAATTTCTAAGTAGGCTCTTGTACCTTTCCCAAGATTCATAAAGAGATTCTCCGGGTTGTTGCTCGAAGTTGGCAATGGCTTTCTTTAGCTTGGCTATCTTGGAGGGCGGGCAGAAATGGTCTATGAACTCTTCTTTCATCTTGGCCCATGTGGTGACCGATCCGGGAGGAAGTGACTTTAACCAATCTTTGGCAGCTCCTTTAAATGTGACAGGAAGCATGCGAAGAAGCTGGATCTCGCGTAGAACATTCGGTACGTTGAAGTAATCGGCCACATCATTCACTTTGTCCAAGTGCTTGTAAGCGTCTTCGTGATCCTTCCCGTAAAAAGGAATCTCCTTGAGTTGGGCGAGAATATGGCATTTTAGTTCGAAAGTGGCGGTCGCGGGAATTGCGGGTTGCACAAGTCCTGGCCCGGTGTCATCACGCATCCTTTTCTTCCATTCCCCCATGGGGACTTCATTAATGTTAGCCATTGTGATAGCTAACTCTTCTTCAGAATCGGTTTCGTGCTCGTAAGTATGCTCTTCTTCTTCCTCGGTCTCGTACTCGATATCTTCTTGAATTGGTTCTTCAACTGTCAACGAGGCACTGGATGCTCCTGATTTGCTACTCTTCTTCTTGCTGAAAACGGATTTTAAGTTTTTGAGTGGTGAGTTCTTTGAAGATGTGGTTTCTCCTACGGCTTTTCCTTTGGTTCTTCTTAGTGCGGATTCCGGGTCTTCCAAAGGAGGGAACAGAGGTGTATCAGATCCTCGGGTCATGAAACAACTGAAAAAAAAACAAAACAAAAGAAACAAAACGCGTAAAAAGAACAAAAACGGAATAAAAAAAATAAAGCTGAAACAACGATGTACTCACCGAGTCGGCACGAATGCACTCGGCAAGTTCAAAGCAAAAACTAAAAAAAAATTTCTAGTTATCCTAAAAACAGAAATTTATTCAAACTAATTCTACTTACTGAATTACTTTGTAAATAACTTTGTGTAAGATAAATCCCACACAAAGGATCGATTAAACTAGAATTTAATACTAATTTTAGAACCGTTTCCCGGCAACGGCGCCAAAAACTTGATGTGTGCAAACTCACTTAGTTTTGAACCTACTTTTAATTATCAAATAACACACAAAAGGCAGTGAACCTATCAATTGTGGTATAGCTAAATAAGCAGGGTATCGATCACAGGGAACGACAAATTAAATTAAAAACTAATTTTATTTAAGTTAATTAAGAAGTAGGGGTTTTCTCTAGTTTTACAAGACTAGAAACTTACTAACTATTACTAATTTAAGACTAGAAAATAACGACTTAACTAGATTCAATAATTGGAAAGGAACTTCTGTTTAGTTCAACTTGGTTAACTCTGTGGTTGATTTCAAGGTAATGGTGCAATGGATTAATTCTTTCGTTGGTTACCGATTTAAGTGATTAGATTCGTATTCACTACCCTAATCCTTAGCAAATAAACTAACTTAAACAGTGGCCAATTGTCTAATTTAATTATATTCACTAGATTAATTATCCGGGTTAAGTTAGACTTGCAATAGTTAACTAATTTATTCTTTTAATTAACTTCTTGTTTGATGGTCATCTTACAAGCTTGCACATGAATTTACTCAATTTTCTTATTAATTCTAGTTTCATATTCATTAATCCTAGACATATAGCATAGTGATCACATAGCATATGAGGTCAATAATCAATAGATGTTCATGCTAATCAATTATCTTCCTATTAACAGAAAATTAATTATTATTCACACACAAGGTTCTTTAGCAAGCTAAAATAACAAAAATTCACCAACTTGGAATTAATCCTACCAATCAATCAAACCATATTGTCAACTTTGTATCCCCAAACAGAAGTCTAAAGGTTTTAGCTCACAATTAAAGTAAATAACAGCAAACAAACAAAGTCAAGTTGCTTAATCATAATGATAAAATAAAAGAATAAGTGGAATGATGAAATTTTGCCTCAATTACTCTCCGGAATTGAATTCTAGCTTCCTTCGTCGTCTTGTAGGGTTTTTCTGGCTTCTCAATCGTAGCAAAGTATTTCTGAATCGTCCCACAACTCCCTTCAATCGATCTGTGGAATTATCTTTAAATATACGAATCGACTCGTCGAGTCAAGTGGTGACTCGTCGAGTCCCTCTCACATTCCCCGTATTGTGATAACTCTCTGGGATCCCGTCATTATCTTCTCGATTCTTCGATTGGACTCGCCGAGTAGTTGATCTGACTCGCCGAGTTGGTGTCATTTTTAGTGTTTTTCTTCTTTATTTCATTCTCGATCTTCTAACTGTTTCTCCCGCTTCCTTTCGCTTCCGAGCTTCATCTTTGGACTGAAAAAAATAATTTAACACTTTTAAGTACCTTTTGTCCATAATATGCAATAATTTAGCTAATAAATGAATAAAAATGTATACTTAATATGAACTAATTATGCACATATCACTCGCCGAGTCAGCCCCTGACTCGCCGAGTCTACTGATTCCCGAATCCTGTCCTGTCCCACTCACTGAGTCCTGGCTCGACTCGCTGACCCGAGTCTTAACTCGAAGGGTTTGGGACCACGCGACCTGACTTGTCGAGTCTAAGAACAGACTCGCCGAGCACCAGGCAATCTTCAACCAACTCGCCGAGCTGTTCATCCAAGTCGCCGAGTTCATGTTCATCTTCAGCCGACTCGATGAGCTGTTCATTCCACTCGTCGAGTTCCTCCTCATCTTGAAGCTACTCGCCGAGTCCATTCGGTTCCACAAACATGCAGAGGACTTTTGAGTCATGCAGGGACTCCAAACCGTAGATCTACCCTTCCCAAGCCCACTCCTCACGTAAAGTTGCAAACTTTACGTGTAGAGAAGGAGATCTAGGCAAAATGCACCATAAACTAAGGTTTAAGACCAAGAGGCTCCATAATCCACTCAATGACTGATACTTTACGGGATTCTAAACCAAAACAAGCATGGATTTGAGGTAGCAACCTCAGATCTGGACCTCAAGCTCGAGATTGATCTTAAACATGGCTTAAAAGCCCCAAAACTCATAACCAAAGCGGATCTGGATGAAGGAAGCGACTTATTACCTTCAAGTGCTCAGAAAGGTCCTTCCACTTTGGATTTGCTGCAGTTCCTTGAAGCCTCAATGATTCCTTCCCTCCTTCTTCCTTCAAATCACCCACAAAATGGCAAAGAGCTTGAATAAGCAACAATGGCGGTTAAAGGTTCGTATTCTGGGTTGGAGAGGCAGTAAAGGAGCCCTAGGAAGAAGAATGAGACGTTTAAATAGGCTCCAAGCCCCGAATTTAGGGTTTTCCTCTCACAGACCCTACTCGCCGAGTCGCCTTGGCCGACTCGCCGAGTTGGTCACTTACTCCTCGACTGGGATCCCGTTCGGACTCGTCGAGTTCCTCCTTGGACTCGCCGAGTCCCCCTTAATTTTAGGGTTTCCTTTACTTTCTTGGCTTTCAAAACTTGGGTGTTACAACTCTCCCCCACTTAAACTAAACTTCGTCCTCGAAGTTTGCTATGGCCCACCGCCTGCGGTCTGCTTTCAATATCCCGACAATTATTCCGACTAACATCAATTCTTGCAGATAATCATCTCGGGTCAACCCTAACCCTGAACATTCTGGAAACACAACTTACTCAACTGACAATCCTTCTGGTATTTTCCGAGTACTGCAGCTGAACCTATAGGGGTTCATCCCCTTCTTTCCTCACGCGATTCCCTTGCCTTCCCAAGGCGATGCTCCAAAAACAACTATTTCCTCTATCACTGTGATGATCCTATCTTCACCAATCCATTATTCCCGCTAAATCCAACATGGGTCATCACCGCCAGTAACCACTGACACTCCTCTCTTGCCATAACTTGGTGTCGAGCACTCCTCGACTCAACTAACTGAATTCCACCATAACCCGCTTACCCGCACTACTACTGACTGGATATTTCTACCATTCCTCATATGCCTTCCGGATGAACTGAGACCACTCTGGTCCCTACCAACCTATCAATAACAGGATTACCGGCTCCCACCGGTAGCTAGTCCCAACACCATCACTAGTCGCTCTCAGCGACTTCCAAAGGAAACCTCGACCACCTATAACTGCTCAATCAATACTGCCATTCAGGCACTACAAACCTGGGATCCCCGATCCCCTAACTTGACACTAAGGTCCCTACTAGGTCCCACCTGCGCTGCTAAAACTCGCGGGCCTCACCCACGGGTCCCACCCGCCTGTATCCTTCTAGTCCCACTAGTATATTCACTATCGCTCGGGCCTCGCCCACGGGTCCCACCCAACCATACTATTGAGCAACCCTGCTCCCAGGTCTCATCTACACTGCTAATCTCATATGGGCCTCGCCCACGGGTATCACCCAACTATATCCTGGAGCGGCCTCTCCCAAGGTCTCACCTCGCTAGGGCTATACAGGCCACTCCCTATCATTCTCATCCACTACCCATCCTGATCCCTATCTGATCACTAGAAAATAAGGGCCTCGCCCCAACTCCGCTAACGAAGCGACTAAGGAATGCTACGGCTTACCCATAGTCTTACATCACCATCCCTTGCTGAGTGCTAGTGAATGCTACGGCTGCCCCGTAGTCTTACAACACATCCACGGTTCCACCACTGACTGCTAGTGAATGCTACGGCTGCCCTGTAGTCTCACATCACCTCCTACCACTGACTGCCGACACGAAGGCACCCATGTGCCATTAGCTCTCAAGATCCTCATTCTGACTCCCTCGTGTCCTACGGGCGATCCACAACCTGAATTCCCAACCACGAACTAACCATTACCATCACACGCACTAGCTGATGGGGAGTTTCTCAAACTCCCAACCCTGAAATCCTCAATCCATCAAACACTGAACTACTTCCTTTCCTCCTCGGAGGTCGCGCACTCATTTTGGGTCTGCGTGCTCCTCTCTGGACACACTCGGAGGATTCTCCCCCACTTCGATCCTGCTTACCCCTTGCTACTCAATACTCAAAAAGAAAATCCCAATCCTTGCTACCATTCCATAATCAATCTGCTAAGGAACCCAAGCTTACCATAGCTAGGGATCTAACCAATCCATCTCTGACACTACACAACCCCGATCTAGTGAGACATACCAAGTCCCTCTCAAGCATGCTACATTTACTGCATCCTTCGAAACCTTCTTCAATAGAGCACATCCCCTAGCTACCATACAAATATCCAAGGTATGCAGATGGCATATAACTCGATCACAATCAACCGCTCAACAATAAAATACTCATACCGATAATGATGCAGAACCATAATAATATAATCATGCACAAATAAAAGAACTGAAAATGGAAATTGCATACCTGCAACGTCCGGCGTTGCTCGTGTCTCCAAGGTCGTCATCTGAAAAGCCCTGCTCCCTGCTGCAGGTGCCTCTACCCGGCCCTGACGGCCATCTGTGATCCTCAAGGTTGCAGGGGCGGGTGCCATCACCCGTCCTGCCGGAAACAAACTGGGACACTAGGCCTTCTTGTGGCCCTGCTGGTTGCAATGAAAACATATCAAGTCTGATACCTGCGCGGTGGTAACAGTACAATCCCTGCTGAAATGACCAGTCCGACCATACTTGAAACAGCCAGACTCACCACCGCTACCACTCCTGCACGCGCCCCCGTGCGCCCTGCCACACTTTCCGCACCGACTGCGGTCCTGATAATCCCTTGATCTCGAATCCGATCCCTTGGGCCTTTTGCCCGAACCCGCAGCTACCTGAACCCCATCCGACTTCCTCTTCCGGATTTGCTCCAAATCAATTTCCCTTTCTCTAGCCCGAGAAATCATATCTTCCAGTGTCTTACAGCTGGATCTGCTCACGAATTCCATGATGTCATCCCTCAACATCTCATGGTACCAAGCCTTCTTCGTCTCCTCATCCGCGACATATTGCGGTACAAGAAGAGCCCTCTCCCTGAACTTGGCGGTGATCTCCGCCACAGTCTCACTAGTCCGCGTCAAATCCTGAAACTCTCGCGCCAGCTGCTGCACCTCAATCATCGGCGAAAACTCTGCCCTGAACCTGGCCGAGAAATCGCTCCAAGTCATCGCGTCCAACGCGACATCATCCCCCAAAGCATGACCAATCTCCTTCCACCAATCCCTCACTCTGTCCTTCAGAAGACAGGAAGCGAGTCTGACCTTGTCCCCCTCGGGACACTTGCTCGTATGAAAAGCGTTGGCAACATCAGCCAACCATCTGCTGCTAGCAATGGGGTCCCTAGCCCCATGATAATCTGGTGCCCCGCAGGCTCTGAACTCTCGAAATGTCAAGGTACGCGCTCCCATCAATGCCATCATCTCAGTACGGAAGGCTCCCAGCCTCTCATCCAAAATCTCCAGTATACCCTCCTTGACCGTGCCAAAGATCACAGGAGTTTGAGCTAGAGTACTGCGCGTAACCTCAGCTGATATCAACTCTCTCATCCGCTCCTCGAGCTGCTCGGCCCCTGAACCCGAGCCTGATCCCTCTCCGGCGACTGATCCGCTCACTGGTTTCTCTCGCAACGTCACCATGCTGAGACGCATAACACAACCACTATCAGAATACTCATCACTGATGCGAGACCAAACATACCCTACCAGGTTCCCGGTCTTGTCTCGGCCTTTCCTGAATCGAGTATGGATCCTCTGCTTTCAGTAGTACGGGCCCATACTACCTTCCACATCTATCCGTACTTTCCTCAGGAACTGCTTTGACTCCACCAGGTCCCTTTTTCCCAATACTACTGCTCCCAACACTACCTCATCCTAGGCTTACCCTAGGGAAACCTCTGACTCAACTCAAACCAGTCCTCAGCTGCTGAAGGTCTCCTTGTGATGCCAATTAGCCATCACCTGGATACCATCACATGTGACGAGGCTCAGATAATCCTTCGAGTAAAAGACTCGTCCCTACAACGGTTGGACTCAAACAAGAGCTGCGCAATAGGACCAAATCCAGCACTCTGAGATTATTCAACCCTGATCGCATGTGACGTGTCGTATCCACCTAATGGCTAACTCCCATCACTCAGAATCCCACAATGCACAAAGCAAGCAGCATTCGAACAAGGGAAAATCTAACCATAACATACTCAAGCAATCATATCTACATAGGAAGAATTGGAACTAGCATGCAACACAAACTCATAACTTAGGCATAACCTAAACAGGCTATCCTACTAATGTCTAATCAGCACTACTATGCAGCTCAAAAGCACAAATAACAGGCACATAAGGCATCATCCCTAGATCCTTAGTCCTATTCTAGCATGCTGTTCTTGTTGGGTTTTGAGCATTCTAACACTCCTAAGTGTACATGCAACCCTAAATACCTTGGATCTATGTTTTCTCTATTATACATGCAAATAAGAACATCCAAGGTATTATCCTAATCTAGCATACAAAAACTATGAATGTAACAAGATAGAATACATACCTCTTGATGTAGCTTGATGTCTTCAAGCTTTAAGAGCTTAGCCCCAATAGTGTGGAAGCCTCAAGTGGAATCACAAATCACCAAGACACCTTGGAATACTTTAGAGAATATGGATACTTGGTTTTATCTTGTGAAATTGGCTAGCCCTTCTTAGTGTATCCATACTAGTGCCCATTTCACTAACCAAGGACATCTTTATATAGTATGGAGGATTAGGGTTAAACCCTAATACCCATGACCTATCATTTCCTAGGATCCATGGGTTAAACACTCCATGGACTATCCATGAAAGCTTAGCCCAACCTAAATGAACTTGGCCCATTCCATATATATAAGAGTCCATATTTAATTAGTTCCTTTTGATCACTTAATTAATTATAAATTAATTCTTGATCAATACTAATTAAATAATATGATTCCATATTAATATATTAGAACTTATAATATATTAATATTAATCATAAACATACTATTCTCAAAAGATTATCCATATAAATTGTGTCGGTGAAGTGCAACCCAAATGGACCATGCCGGGTCGGGTCAAGTACATACCAAATATAGTTATGGACTTAGACATTAATCCAACAGTCTCCCACTTGGATAAGTCTAAAACTATTATTGCGTATGACTTCAAACCTAACTGGCAATCATAGCTCTTAAAGCCGCTGTCGAACTCTGATCTTGTCAACGAACTTGTCCATTAGATAAGGGATCATATATTCCTCCATTCTAGATATCATATGGACTGAGACATGGATTATAATCATTCTCTCTGTCCATTTGTTGTTTCCTGATTTTCGATTTATGACGACTGACTAATTGAACAAATCAAATCAGTCCTGGCCCGGCCGAGCACTTCCATTTGTCATCATCAAATCATCGAGGGGCCCACAGATATCGCTTTTATCCCGAAGGTAAAAGGAACGGATAAACTTCGACTCATATGGCTTGTTCTACTACTTGTTGAATCATACACAAAGGCACTTTTTATAACACCGAGTTACCGTATGCGTTTTCGTGCAATCAATGTACTATCAACTCATAGTAACAACTCATATCTCTAGGTTTGAAGAATATAAGATATTATCGTCTCATGATCACTCGTGATAAAATCCATGAAGTGATTCCAATGAGCGCGGGTTGAATCCAATACTCAGAACTTATGAGCACTCATGAGTGTTGTAGCCCTTTGTCCAACACCTTAGACCTCTACAAGCCAACCCATGACAGTCTTAATTCATATCTACTTCCAACATATGACCGACTGTGGATGGTTTGAATAACTTAGTCATTCCGGAAGAATAACCCAGTTTATTCGGGAAGTCAAAACATGCAAAATGAAACACAATAATAATTGAATCCAATATGGTATCAACCCTTTGAACATAAATAAAACACCTTTTATTTATCACCATATGATTACACATTATTCATTGTATACTGTTTCAGCTATCAACTTTATTCTTGAATTTAAAACAATAGTTGTCCCATGCTCCAAGCATGTACACTATGTTTTCTTAAACACTAGTCATGCCATACACCAAGTATGCATACTATGTTTGTCTATGACCTTTACTTTGTGAACTAGATCAATTGAACATAACTTCAATGATTCTCTTTTCACATTCCCAAATCCTTACTGCAAATGCAAGAATTCCAAATTCATGCCATTTACTGAAATCTGTTAGATTCTAAACTTATATGCATTGATCCTCTTGTAACGATTATGCACAAACTCACAAAGACTTGGGAACAATCATTACAGAGTATTCCAAAGGAGATCAACTCCTTGGAAATATCCTTCTTGCATTAAGTTTCCTTAATCTTACACAGATTGAAATTTCTAACTTTGAAAATTTCCAGATTCCATTTTGACTATCACTTCTGAACAAGAGTTGCCTCCTTCCAGATTATGTCAATATGGTCCTTCCAGAATTATCACTACACTTCCAACTGTCCTTGAGTAACCAATCTTTGGTAAACCTTAGATTGTCCTTGACAATTGTTTAATCCTTTTAGTCATATCCAGTTCTAAACCTTTTCCCTTCTTAATGCCCCAGGCATTTGGAAAATTTTAGAACGGATGAATATAGCACATGTAATCGATCCTATATCCGAAGCATATGGGACACGATTCATGATGTCTCGCATAAAGACTAAACCAGTCTTTTGCTATAACATTTCCATTTCTATTTGCCAAGTTCTCATAATTCAGATTATGAAAAGGGATGCCGTAATCATAATCGAATTTTATAACGCAAATAATGGACCCATATACAGAATTTCCTTGTGTTGAGCCATTCCAACGTGAAATTCATATATATATATATATATATATATATATATATATATATATATATATATATATATATATATATTCCTTGACTAAATGATTAAAACCTCACGATCTAAGCTTGTAGATTTGAGATGAAGTATAATTTCCTCTCCCTTAATTATAGAAAAACAACTCTTTCCCAATTGAAACTTTTGTTTTCTATAATTAACATTGCTAACTTGCAATACTTATCATAATTATCATGCTCCCACTAACATGATGATTATTAGCATATCACTTGTGCTCCCACTAGCTTTGACATGTACTCAGAAATCAGCTGGACTTCTAGAAATCAATACTTTATTGACTTTCTTACCAAAGTTCAGATTTCTGATACTAGATTGTTTTGATAAGACTTTATCAAAATCATACACCTTCCCTTAGATAGCACACTTGTGAGTCTAAACAATTATGAAGAGGTATGCCGTAATCATAATGGTTAGACCTTTTTGCCACTTCTCACAAGTCCAGGTTAGTGTGTCGGTAAACCACACACGCTCCACTAACGACTTTGAGAATGCAAATATCACAATTGCTATCTAGCTAAAATCTACTTAGTGAAAGTGTTTCCTCACCATCATTTTCATGAATCGGAGAGAAACCTTATGGCACTTAGATTTAATGGTGTATGTGTTCTTATCCATGTGAATTGTCAAAAGCATAGTCACAAGACAAGGATAATGAAAAATCCAAACTCATATGGACTGAACTCAATCTTAATTTCTTGCCACCTGGCAGCTCAAGGGCCTGCCATTGCTTCCAAGTAGTTGTGCAACCAATTGAGAACTCTAAGAACTCATATGCAAAACCAACTTTAACTGGAATGGGCACAGATATGTCAACACGATAGGTTATAAACCTCAAGTCGTGTGCTAGGGAAGACCTTCAGGTTTTGTTCTTGAGACTTTCAAGACCTTTAAGACTCCCACTGTCCTCTTGACCTATAAGACTCCCTTGTCAAATATCCAAGAGATAGTGTGGATTCTAATCAAGACAAACACTTCACACAATTGGCCTAAGTTGATCTTTGTTTTATCCAAAACATCACAACTTACCAATTTCAAATGTACAAGAGTAGAAAACTTTTACTCTTACATTTGACAAGTGTTTTAAATCTTCTTTAAGACATGTCACTCAAGTTACAATCTTGGAGTATGACTCTAAGACTTGTATTGGAACGAAGTATGACTCATCTTCTTGATTTAACCATTTCAACAATTCAAGTTCCTCTTCTTAGTCATAAGAATGCACTAAGATTTTCCTTAGAGAACTAATTTTGATATGGTTTCTTAATCATTAAGATGATCACAAAAACTGATACTAAAGTACTCTCCCATCTTTTTAGATTTGAGAAACTTTTATCCTTCTGCCTAATTTGATTCTTCTTATTCGCTCTGCCTTACATTGGAACCCTTTTCCAATGTCTCAGAATTACACTTAAGCTTGTAAGTATAATCATATTTACTGTGCTTTAGTAAACTATGACGAATAGTTTTATCAATCTTTTGTGGTGGACTAAATCAGTGCACAAGACTATGTACTCGATCCCTTAGTCCATTACTTGACTCACACATCCATGTGAATACATAATTAGTCTTAATTTTCCAATGCTTGAAAGTTCTCATTCATCATGCTATACAACTTGCATGATTCCAAGTTCCGGTCCAATTGAAACTTAGGTGATGAGAATCTTTCCTTATTTGGTAAATCTAGACATTACCACAAATGAAAGAATCAATTTCATATTTCCACTCTTGCTCTTAATGGAATCATATAAGCAACAATTTTTCCTCAAATGCCATTGTAAGGATATTTTAAAATAAATAAAATCAAAAATTTTCCCTTTTATTTTAAAACATTGCGGAAAAACTAATCCTTACAATCCATATGAAAATTTGTTGTTATCTATTCCTAAGCAAAAATATCATAACTCCTAAGAAGTAGCTCAAGAATCCGATTTTCAAGCAATGCGATAGAAATCCATCTACGTGATCAGATTCAGCATATTCTTTCTTTAAGTTTCTTCACTTTTCTTTGATTCTTAAACATCACCATGTGACCCAGTCACATCATGTATCAAGAACCTCAGAATAGAAACTTAACAGAGTTAGATAGTGGACTTTACCTGAAGTAGAGTCAAACTTATTGACTTTAACATCCTTAGGTAAATTTGGCAGCTTCGCAACCAATGCCCCTTCCTTTGGCAATATAAACATATGGACCCTTTGATAATGGTACAAGGGACTATCACAGACTTAGCTTTTCTCTTTACCATTTGGTCAACCGAGTTGACTATGGCCGATCCCTTTACCATTGGGAAGAGAATGCTTTTCTGGATTTCCTGTGTCACTATTGTCAATGTCCATCAAGTTTTAAGGAAGTTGATCTTAACAAATAGATAAGATCATTAAGGGTCTTGTCATAGTCTGTTTCATAGGTGTCCCAAAGGAACTCACTATGTGACTTAGAAAGTGATTGAACCACCAACTTTCTCAAGACTTTGACACCCAACTCTCCCGGCTTTTCAATATATGACTACATCTCCAAGATGTGATCACACCTAGACCTTGCCTTGCCAATAGGGCTTGAGTAACCTTGAACTTGTGGGTTAGGGAGAATAATTGGAGGAGGTGAAAGAAGTATGATTTCCATGGGACATCATCTTCATTTAGGAAAGCTTGTTTCAAGAGATTTAGGAAGATCATAAATGTCTAAACCAGACATCTTTTGGGAGATATTCAAGATAGTTGATCTTAAGTCCTTAATATAACACCCAATATGAAATATTAAGGCTAGGACCCAACAAACTATTTTATAACTTAGAAGATGGATGCCGTAATCCAAGCTATAAAATATTTGAAGGTAGGTGAATGATGATTCACCAATTTCCACCAAGATAAACGAAATGTATTATTAGGTTTTAATTGGTTTTGAAACTCCTAGATCTATTGAGATTCATTGAACTGTTCAATGGCATGTTTCAATCTCGAGTGTGCCCTTCAGGTTTTGTGACTGGGATGTCGAGGATCACAAAACAAGGTGTGAAGTAACCATGCAAATTACTTGGTACCCTTAAGTGTTTACCCCTCAATCGATGTGCCGGTTAACCACACACGCTCCACCGATACTATGATAAACATTAAGTTACCCTTTGCCTACCTTGTTAAATACGAGTTAGCGTGCCGGTTAACCACACACGCTCCACTAACCGACTTAAACAAAGTGCAAAGTGTAATTTCATGGATTAGCACCTTATTCACATTTTCCTAAGTAACTAAGATTGGGTATTTATAAGTGTTTAGTTACTTAGTATTTATCATTAATACTTTTAATGAAGGGAGAATTATAGTCCTGTCAAACCCGTTCGGCTAACGACCCTCCACCAGTCAAGCAAGCGGTGGGTGAGAGTGGACACCCATTAAGTTGCCATTTTATAGGCAACAACCTTATACCCACCTTATAGACCGACTTCGTGAATGAGGCGTACTAGCGGTAAAACTGACTTTACTCTTATACATATACATATATATATTATTAACTTATAATATTATAAAGTATAAGGGTTGAATTTGAACTTTTAAAATTCTAAGGGCTAACTTGGAATTAAAGTATTCATAAGAGAAAACTTTACAAATTCCAAAACTTGAGGACAAGTTTTGAAACTATTCAAAACTAATTAATTCCATAACTTATGTGTTTAAAGTAGTTTTAATCCAAAAACTCTTCAAGTTCCATAACTTGAGGACAAGTTATGGAAGACTTTAAACTAATAAAAGAATTAACTTTTCTTTATTTTATAACTTATGGAATTAATTAAGGTTACACCTTTTTTATTTTATTTTATTTTATTAAATGAAGAGACTATTGGTCCTCCATAACTTGAGGACAAGTTATGGAGTCATAAAACCATTTAATTAGAACTAGACTCTTTATTTTTGTAACCTTTGCCAATTTTTATGAGTTTTATGATTCTTAAATGTGACTTTTCATGTAACTTGAGGACAAGTTACACAAACACATTTTATACTCAACTCTTAGATTAAAATGGATTGAAAACAACTATTTCAACTAACTTTTCTATTAATCTAAGCAACTCATAAGAATAGGATAATTCAAATCAAACTTTTTCATGTAATTAGTCTAAACCTTAAACTAATACAAAACATGAATCTATTGACAATTATCTTTGAAAATGGATTAGCATGAACATTACCACATCAAAAACACGTTTATAAGTTCAAAAACAACTTAGGGTAATGTTCCTAGTCCATTTCTAGCCAAAAAACTCGAAAATATGCTGTCTGGGGGTCCAACTCGTCGAGTGCATGAACCAACTCGGCGAGTTGGATCGAATTGATCACATTTTAGGCATGGACTCGCCGAGTCCTCTGATGGACTCGCCGAGTCTGATGATCAGACAGCAACAAATTCATTTTTTCAGCTTCTATTGCAGGTATAACAAGAAAACAAGCCTAGGCTCTGATACCACTGTTGGGTTTTGAGCATTCTAACACTCCTAAGTGTACATGCAACCCTAAATACCTTGGATCTATGTTTTCTCTATTATACATGCAAATAAGAACATCCAAGGTATTATCCTAATCTAGCATACAAAAACTATGAATGTAACAAGATAGAATACATACCTCTTGATGTAGCTTGATGTCTTCAAGCTTTAAGAGCTTAGCCCCAATAGTGTGGAAGCCTCAAGTGGAATCACAAATCACCAAGACACCTTGGAATACTTTAGAGAATATGGATACTTGGTTTTATCTTGTGAAATTGGCTAGCCCTTCTTAGTGTATCCATACTAGTGCCCATTTCACTAACCAAGGACATCTTTATATAGTATGGAGGATTAGGGTTAAACCCTAATACCCATGACCTATCATTTCCTAGGATCCATGGGTTAAACACTCCATGGACTATCCATGAAAGCTTAGCCCAACCTAAATGAACTCGGCCCATTCCATATATATAAGAGTCCATATTTAATTAGTTCCTTTTGATCACTTAATTAATTATAAATTAATTCTTGATCAATACTAATTAAATAATATGATTCCATATTAATATATTAGAACTTATAATATATTAATATTAATCATAAACATACTATTCTCAAAAGATTATCCATATAAATTGTGTCGGTGAAGTGCAACCCAAATGGACCATGCCGGGTCGGGTCAAGTACATACCAAATATAGTTATGGACTTAGACATTAATCCAACAGTTCTATCAACTGATAATCATAACATAAACTTGTATGGGTATTTTGGGGTACTTACTTGAGCTCGGTTGATTGCATGCACCACACCTCTTTTCTCTTTTCAAAATTCTTCTCTTTCTGGATTCTTTTGTTTTTCTAAAACTGTTTTTCGTTCTCAAAATTCTTTTTACAAAACTGTCTTTTCGCTTTTGAAAACTTTTTATCCGACCCCTCAGTTTGAGTTCAGGCACACCCGAGAGTATGCCCGAATCCCTCAAACCAAGGCTCTGATACCAACTTGTAACATCCCAAAATTCAAGACTAAAAATTTCTTTTAATACAATATTACTTAAAGTAAAATCGTCGATTCAAAACATAATCAAAGTAATAGTTTTCAAAACACATGTTCATTATCAGAGTAAAACATTCCCAGGCTGACAAATCTATGGTGTGTGCCATGCGATCACCCCGAGCTCCAACATCAGCTACCGGAAGTACCTGAAACCAAAACTGAAAACCGTAAGCACGAAGCTTAGTGAGTTCCCCACCTTACCACATACCATGCATAACCACATACAACATATACTGGGCCACACCCGCTATCCGGGGGCGAGCTTCGGGCCTCGCTCGCTACAACGGCCCCGCCGCTCCAGGCCCCGCCTGGCTTCGAGCCCCGCTCGGATACATATCTGTTTCACTTAGGCCTCGCCTGTCACAGGGCCCCGCCCACTAGCATATAATAGCACATACACATATCACATAGCATCACATAAGCTAAACATATACTAACAACTCTTGCTCTATGGCCTCGCCTATCTCTGGGCCCCGCCCGTGTCCTGCTACTGATGAGTCATGGACCTCGTCCATACTCCTGCTGATAGTGAGATATGGGCCCAGCCCACCCTCACTCCTTTCCTAACTTGGGCCTCGCCCCTGGACTGCTGCTACTGAGATGTGGAACACCATCCACACTCTGCTATTGGTGAGTTACGAGACCTCGCCCACACTCACCTTCCTACCAGGCACATACAAGTATCACACAGACAACAAGTATAAACTATCACATAAACCATTTCTTGGGCACCCACCCTCTATCATTGGACCTCATCCGAATATCATACTAGCATACTGTGCCTAGGGCTAACCCCCGGGTCTTCCACTCATAACTACATGGGTCGGCATTATGGCCGTAGACCCATTCATACAAAAAGGAAACTCACCTGCACTGGCTGAACTTGCTGATGATCCCACTAGCTGCTGCCTGATCACTCACTGAACTCCGGCTCTACTAGCTTTCCGAGCTATCAATACCAATGCAACACTTAGTGTAACTGACCCTCGACAGTCAACCAAGTAAACTCTGGTTCAAGTCAAAGTCCTGGTCAAAGTCAACCTTCCAGGTCAACCCTACTCGCCGAGTTCTTATGCTCAAAGTCCTTCCAATCATGACTTGACTCGCCGAGTCAGCCCCTGACTCGCCGAGTCTACTGATTCCCGAATCCTGTCCTGTCCCACTCACTGAGTCCTGGCTCGACTCGCTAACCCGAGTCTTAACTCGAAGGGTTTGGGACCACGCGACCTGACTCGTCGAGTCTAAGAACAGACTCGCTGAGCACTATACAATGTTCAACCAACTCGTCGAGTTCATGTTCATCTTCAGCCGACTCGATGAGCTGTTCATTCCACTCGTCGAGTTCCTCCTCATCTTGAAGCTACTCGCCGAGTCCATTCGGTTCCACAAACATGCAGAGGACTTTTGAGTCATGCAGGGACTCCAAACCGTAGATCTACCCTTCCCAAGCCCACTCCTCACGTAAAGTTGCAAACTTTACGTGTAGAGAAGGAGATCTAGGCAAAATGCACCATAAACTAAGGTTTAAGACCAAGAGGCTCCATAATCCACTCAATAACTGATACTTTACGGGATTCTAAACCAAAACAAGCATGGATTTGAGGTAGCAACCTCAGATCTGGACCTCAAGCTCAAGATTGATCTTAAACATGGCTTAAAAGCCCCAAAACTCATAACCAAAGCGGATCTGGATGAAGGAAGCGACTTATTACCTTCAAGTGCTCAGAAAGGTCCTTCCACTTTGGATTTGTTGCAGTTCCTTGAAGCCTCAATGATTCCTTCCCTCCTTCTTCCTTCAAATCACCCACAAAATGGCAAAGAGCTTGAATAAGCAACAATGGGGGTTAAAGGTTCGTATTCTGGGTTGGAGAGGCAGTAAAGGAGCCCTAGGAAGAAGAATGAGACGTTTAAATAGGCTCCAAGCCCTGAATTTAGGGTTTTCCTCTCACAGACCCTACTCGCCGAGTTGGTCACTTACTCCTCGACTCGGATCCCGTTCGGACTCGTCGAGTTCCTCCTTGGACTCGCCGAGTCCCCCTTAATTTTAGGGTTTCCTTTACTTTCTTGGCTTTCAAAACTTGGGTGTTACATCAAGTTAGATTGTTTCATGTTGGAGTTCGATTACGACAATTTACGTAAGTTATTTATCTGTTTTTTTTTAATTATTGTAGTTTGATTTACGACTTTAAATATGTATAACTTCTGTAATTATGATGATCTGATAATGTCTGATTTCTCCTTTTTTAGTTCAAAATCAGTTGCTTTAGGTTTGATTTTTTGCGGTTTGCTTCATGTAAAACTTCTGATTTTCTATTGTTTGCTTCAGTTATAAATTTATACAGCTCCTTACTAATTTTTTTATGTTATGTTTCTATGATTTAGGAGGTGTTCCATATAATTTCCTTTCAAACTTCTAGTTTATTCTGAATATGCAAGGTAGAATGAGGTATATAATTATTCCATTGTTGCAATTAGACATTAGTTTTCGAAAAATAGATAGTGTTATGTGGTGAAGCATGATGTAAAGTTTTATTTAAAGGGGATAGAGTTCAAAATGGAAGTCTTTATGTACTTTCTTTAGAATCGAATGTTTTACCCCCGGTGATTTGGAGTTAACTAATTTACTTCGCCTTTGATGATGGGTCATTTTTGGGGGCTCTTATCGAACGTAACATCTGCAAATTTGGGCTAGACATTTAAGATATAATAAGTAATAATTATTCCTTGTACGTTTTACGAGCGATAAATATATGTTTTCAATAGAAAACTATTTCGGATAATAATCTTTGATGAAAGTTGTAGTAGTCGTGATGAAAACTACGTGGGTATATAGAACAGTTAAATTTAACTTCGTATGAAAAAGTTACGATCCCTTGAAGTTTTGCTTTCAACCCTATACGACAAAGTACGTCATAAAATACGAATCAGAGATAGGTTGCTTATAAGCCTAAGTAATCTAAACGAAAGTCGTAGTAATCGTAAAAGCGAGAACGTACATATAAAGAACCTTAAATCTGACTTCTTATAAGGGATTATGATTTTTCGAAGTTTTGGTACAACAGTATGCGACATAGAAATCGAAATTTAAATCGGCTAAGTGTTAGCTAAAACAATGTACGAGAGTTGAAGATCTCGTAAATATGACCCCGTTGATATAAAGACAGTTGAGAACGGAGTTCGTATGAAAGAGTTATTATTTTCACATTGACTTTAAGTCTTTAACAGTCTAATCTCTATTAAAATATGAATTTTAAATAGAATGAGAATTAGATGTTGAGACCTTAAGAACAATTGTAGAGCTCGCTGAGAGGATTTTGGAGATATAAAGAGCATCGAAAACGGAGCTCGTATGTAAGAGTTATGGTCATCCAAAGATTTCGAAAAAAAACATATGTTGTGATGACGTAGCACCACCAGGAGTCGCTACGTGGCAAATAAAGTGTCAGGATCTTCCATTAACTGAGTAACATGGCACCACGAGATCAGGACACGTGGTCACACAGGTTGGTTACACGTGGCAGCTTCTAGAAGGGGCGGATGTGGACGAATAGTGACTTGACATGTGGCAACTTATCATCCGGACACACTAGCTAAAGGCAACGATGCAACTCTATAAGGTGTGCATCGTGCCTAGTTGTGAGCTTATATATACCCTTAGTTTTTCACTCATTTCACCACATAATTCATCTCAAAACCTCCCAAATTCTTTAAATTGGACTTTAGGAGTTTTCATGGGTTGGTAGCGAACCTCTGGACTGCTAGAGAGCCAAGCAGAATAAAAGTGTTCGGGTCGAGATTCTGCCTGCGTAATTTCTAACTTATCGCTAAAATTCTTGTAAGTTAATTTGCACTTACTATGATTCAAGTGTAACTTATATTTATATTCATAATCGTTATTATGAATCTATAAATAAGATTTATCAGTGATTCCAATTCATAATATTGATCGATCTACTTACTTGAATGATGTATATGCTAGATTTAGCGAGGTGTTTAAAGTATGATTTCCAAATAATATATTATGTATACCAAGCAAACCCTACCTCAAATATGATCTTACATGGTTGTTCCTTATTTGATAGATCTTGATGTAGACATTGGGACTAATGAGGAATCTAGACTCATATCTAGGTCTTTTGAAAGGAAAAGCTAAGGTGTTAGGTGAAACGCAGCCTAAATCACCAGTCATCCACTTTTAGCATGTGAGTGTATAATTACTTTCACCATACATATAGCTATCAAGTATTTAATTTTTCTTAAATGCATTATGAGCTTATTATCTATGTTCCTGATATTTGTAATAAATGAGATGATGATTTTTGTTGAAATAATCATTTATGTATTTTTATCAAACTTATAATGTATTGGGTAAAAAGGGTTAAGAGAGACGGAGATATGAGATAATGGTGAGAGACCATGCCTAACATAGTAGTATTGTACTACTGAGACCAGAGAGAGATGAGATAAATGGTGAGTGTAACACTCATAAAATTTGTGAAAATTTTAAACTTTTAAAACATTCCAAAATCATCATTGTTTACAAACTGTTTCCAAAATAAGATTCATATCAGAAAAATCCCAAAATTGTGAAACAAAACATGAGGAGGTGCACGATCACGCATTCGCCTTCCTGCGATCCTCAGAGGTACCTAAAACATAATCCAACAACTGTAAGCCTAAAGCTTAGTGAGTTCTCCAAAAATACCACTACAAAATACAATAAACACAACATGAATAAATGAGCCTCCAGCCTGACTGGTCCGCCTCGCAGGACCTATAGCCTATCTGGACCGCTCTCGAGCCTTCAGCATGATTGGACCACCTCGCAGGGCCTACAATCTATCCAGACCGCTCCTCCTGACTGAACCGCCTCGCAGGACCTTTAGTCTATCCGGACCGCCCTAGGTCTGTTGGCCTTCAGCACAAGGCAGGACTGCCTCAACCCGACCACACAATACATGTCGACATACACATAACTCAAACATATAATCAATTAACATGTAAGTGCAGATCATACAAATCAATAAGCATAACATCATCCTATCTACCAGGATCTCGATCTAACAGATTACTATCGCAACAAGCATACGAGAAACCAGGATAACAATCCAACAGGGCCGCCATTGGTGCTTTCGACCCATAAGCACAGTGAGGAAGACTCACCTCTCAAGTAGTGCTGAACTGGTAAAATCCAACTCCAAAACTCAACTCCGGACTCAACAACCTACAACCACCATATGACCATTCTATTAAAACCTCCAAATACCCAAAATGCCCTCAAAGTCAAACTTGGTCAACCATGGTCAAGGTCAAGTCAACAGTCCATGTTGACCCAACTCATCGAGTGCACATGCCAACTCGTCGATTTTCTTCAGTACTCAGAGAAATTGGGGAAAGTCCGAGCCAACTCGCCGAGTCCTCCAGACGACTTGTTAAGTTCCTTCAGCTTTCCAGAAAAGCAAGAAAACCTTGATCCAACTCGTCGAGTTGTCAGAACAACTCGTCGAGTTTTCCCAGCTTAACTCATTCAGCCCTTTTTCAACCCTTATAATGCTCAAGAATATATATCTGGAACCCATGAGCTGGAAAACCACGTAAAGTTGCTAACTTTACGTCCATGCATGACACCAAGGGGCTAAACTACTAAAAAATGACTTAACAAGGGACCTAGAACATGAAGGAAGCCTAGATCTATATAAAGCTTGAAACTTTAAGCCCAAAGAAGCCAAAAAATGCCCAGATCTGAAGTGGCAATGTAACACCCGAGATCAGAAAGGTCAAGAAAAGAAAGGAAAAACCCTAAGTTGAAGAGGGTTGACTCGTCGAGTCTAGGGAGGAACTCGGCGAGTCGGAGCGGGATCCGGGTGTAAAGCAATTGACCGACTCGGCGAGTCAGGTCTGGGTTTGGAAACCCTAATTTCGGGACTTGGTATCCTATTTAAGCATCTTATTCTCTTTCCTAGGGCTCAGTTGTGGCCCTATAGTCCAAAACCAGAAACCCTAAGCCTCCATTGTTGCTCATTCAAGCTTTCTTGCCATTTTGGGTGGTTTGAAGGAAGAAGGAAGAAGGCACACTTTGGGGATTCAAGATTTGGCAGTAGATCCAGAGTTTGTCAGGTCTTCCAGAGCATTTGAAGGTAATGAGTCGTGACCTTCCCTCTTTTGCATATAGATCAACCTTTATCATGGGATTTGGGGCTTTTAGGACAAGTTCATGAACCATTTCGAGTTAGAAGCCCATATCTGAAGTTGCTACTTCAGATCTATGTGTATCCTGGCCTAGAGAATTATAAAGCATCAGTCTATGGGTTGATTGTTGAGCCCCTTTTGTCTTAAACCCTAGTTTATGGGGAATGGTGCCTAGATCTCCTTCTCTACACGTAAAGTTTGCAACTTTACGTGGGGAATAGGCTTGGGAAGGGTAGATCTTCAGTATGGAGTGCATGAATGACTCAAAAGTCCTTTGCATGTATGGAGATCTGAATAGACTCGGCGAGTCCTTCGAGTGGACTCGGCGAGTAGCTTGAAGATGAGGATGAACTCGACGAGTGGGATGAACAGCTCGTCGAGTTGGATGAAGTTAAGCATGAACTCGGCGAGTTGGAAGAACAACTCGACGAGTTGGTTGAAGATTGCCTTCGACTCGGTGAGTCTATTAGTGGACTCGGCGAGTCAGGTCGTGAAACCCCAAACCCTTCGAGTTGAGACTCGAATCAGTGAGTCGGGTGGTGACTCAGCGAGTTGGTCAGGACAGGGCTTGGAACTAGTTGGACTCGGCGAGTCATAGACTGACTCGGCGAGTCGAGTCGCGTATAGAAAGACCCTGAGCATATGAACTCGGCGAGTCATTAGGAGGACTCGACGAGTAGGGTTGACCTGGAAGGTTGACTTTGACCAGGATTTTGACCTTGACCAGAGTTGACCTAGTTGACCTTTGGAGGTCAGTTGGACTAAGTGTTATATGGATGTTGGCAGCTCGGAGAGCTAGAGGATCAACGGTTCAGGAGATTGTCGAGTAGCAGCCAGAGGTTTATCAGCAGAGCTCAGCAGTTCAGGTGAGTTTCCTTCCAGTAGGAACGGGTCTAAGGCCACAATGCCAGCCCGTTCAGTTAGCTGTAGTTTCAGGACTTCGGTCCAATGCAATAGTTAGTATGTTTGACGCCTCCGTGGCTCAGACAGGATTTATGTGTTTATGCTAATTGATATGTTATGCTATGCTGTGTTTAGTCAGTTAGCTTCGGACTTCGGTCCGATGTAGGGGACAAGGTCCCAGTCAGTCAGCTTCGGACTTCGGTACGATGTAGGGGACAAGGTCCCAGTTAGTCAGCTTCGGACTTCGGTTCGATGGAGGGGGGGCAAGGCCCCAGTTAGTCCGGACCTTGGTCCGATGCAGTGGGCAAGGCCCAGTATGTGCTTTATATGTATTGAATGGTATGTGGTAGTTTGGGGGAGCTCACTAAGCTTTGTGCTTACAGTTTTCAGTTTTGGTTTCAGGTACTCGGTTTTCAAAAGAGGAGCTCGGGAAGATTGTAGTGCACACACCATAGGCAGTTAGCCTGGGAACGTTTGACTCTGATGATGATGTTATGCTTTGATTTAATACTCGAGAAATTATGTTATGACTTATGAAACGGTTTTATTTAGTAATGTTTTAAAAAGAATTTTTTAGTCGTGATTTTTGGGTCTTTACAAGTTGGTATCAGAGCCTTGGTTTGAGGGATTCGGGCGCACTCCCGAGTGTGCTTGAACTCAAACTAAGGAAGTGGTATAGAGTTTTCAAAAGAAAAATCATAGTTACAAAAGGATTTTGAGAAAAGAAAACAATTTTAGAAAAGTGTAAAGAAAAGAGTTTTAGAAAAAGCAAAAAGAGTTTTGAAAAGAGAAAAGGGTGTGGTGCATGCAATCAGCCGAGCTCAAGTAAGTACTCCCAATTTACCCATACAAGTTATGTTACGATTATCAGTATCAGTTTCAGTATCAGTTTCAGTTTCAGTTTCAGTTCCAGCTTCAGTAGAACAACATGCTAGAATAGGACTAAGGATCTAGGATGATGCCTTATGTGCCTGCTTTATGTGTTCAGCTTGATAAGGATTTCATGCTAGTAATGAGTAGACAGTAGCAGGATAGCCTGTGTAGGTTATGCCTGATAGTATGAGCTTAGCATTGTATGCTAGTGCAGTTTTTCGTTATGAGAATAGTTTTGCCTGAGTATGTTTCCTTTATCCGAATGCTGCTTGCTTTGTGCTTTGTGGGACTCTGAGTGATGGGAGTTAGCCATTAGGTGAATACGTCACACCACATGTGATCAGGGTTGAATAATCTCAGAGTGCTGGATTTGGCCCTATTGCGCAGCTCTTGTTTGAGTCCAACTGTTATAGGGACGAGTCTTTTACTTGAAGGATTATCTGAGCCTCATCACATGTGATGGTATTCAGGTGGTGGATAATTGGCATTACAAGGAGGCCTTCAGCAGCTGAGGACTGTTTGGGTGGAGTCAGAGGTTCCCTAGGGCAAGCCTAGGATGAGAGTAATAGAGATCAGTAGAAGAGTAAAGGGGACTTGGTGGAGTTGAGGTAACTCTTGAGGAAAGTACGGATAGATGTGGAAGGTAGTATGGGCCCGTAATACTGAAAGCAGAGGACCCGTACTCGATTCAAGAGGGGCCAAGACGAAACCAGGGAATGGTGGAGCGAGTGAGAAATCCCTCAGCAGTAGTGTGTAAATTGATCAGGAATTGTTATATTTTCAGCATGGCGACATTGCGCGAGCTACAGGTTAGCAGTTCAGGCGTCGAGGAGGGATCTGGCTCGGGCTTTAGAGCCGGGCAACTTGATGATCAGATTAGGGATTTCATTTCCGCAGAGATCACGCGCAACATCATTGATCAGACTTCGGTGATTTTTGGTTCGGTTAGAGAAGCCATTGTGGAGCTCATGGACCGTCATCTTGAGGCCTTCAAGGTCGGGATAGTTTCAAGACAGATTAGGGCTCATCTAGGTCCCGAATTGTAACACTCGTGTTTCTAGCCTAGGCATTTATATTGAGTTGATAGTCTAGGTTAACCTTTGTAACTCATTTTGAAGAAATGAAAAGGAATTATGTGAATATTATGTGTTTTATGCTTAATTATTAGGGCTTAATTAATTAAGAATAAAAATAAGCGTCAAAATTAAAGTGTGAGATAAGCCCGATATCTTTACATAAAGTTGTAGTGGTCGAAACAAGGATTTCGGGGATATAAAGAATACCAAAATCCGAGTTATAACGAAGATGTTATGACCTGTCGAAGTTTCGCGACAAAACCGGCACGGTGCTGAATGTCGTAAAAAGTGAGTTTTTGATAAACTACTTTTTAGCCTTAGTAATCTAAACGAAAGTTGTAGTATTCGTTAAACCGAGAAGTTCGATAAAAAGAACGCCCAAATCTGACTTCGTATGAGGAAGTTATGATTTTTCGAAGTTTCAGCGTAGCAGTAGACAGCTAAAAACTCGAATTTTAGATCGAGCGATTTTTAGCCGACACAACCTAAACGAGAATTGAAGGTCTCGTCATTAGGAGCACAATGGTAAAAAGTCTGACGAAAACGGACGTCAGATGAAGAAGTTATGAATTTTTAACGAATTTCCTGTCCCGGTCTGTTAAAAATAATAATATAAAATTTAAAGTCAAAATTAGCCGACGAAGTCTAAACGGAAGTTGTAGATCGTAATTTTAGCTACGAGTGCATATAAAGAACGTCAAAAACGGAGCTCGTATGCGAAAGTTATGGATTTTAGAAGTTTTGGCGCGAAAACCGAGAAATTTCGCATAGTCACACTTTGCCACGTCACCCTCGCCTCGCATGTGACACGTGTCCTGCTGAGTCACCGAAGATGCTGAGTCACCAGGCTGATGAGTCACGAAGCCACCTGGCGAGGCGTGTCATTTCCTTCTGAGTCCGAGCTGCGGTCCAATCCGCTGACTACACGTAGAAGCCTCGGTGGCGAGCCTCGCATCCGACGCGTGTGTAGTGACTCATGAGTCCGAACCCTTGCAGGTGCCACGAACCCCTACTTCGGACCCTAGACCTCGGTCCAATCACAAGCCGCCAGAGAGCCCTTCGCACGCGCAGCCCTCATGCGAGCCTCCCCCTCTGCGAGCCTTCTCAGCCGTCGGATCAGAAGACTTCTGACCGTCCGATCAGAAGCTTCCCCCTATAAATAGGAGGGTGCGAGACCTCCCGGGTATTTTTGGAATTTTGCCATATTTAGCCCCTAAACCCATATTTTCTTCATATTAACATCCCGCAAAGCCCCGGTATCGATTGTAAAGCCCGGAATACCCCACGAAGTGCCCGAGAAGCCCGTAAAATTTATCTTTTCGGTTTCGAAGCCCGACTTTTGCAGAGCCCGGTTTCTCAATAAAACTCCCGGTTTTATTAGAAACGATCGTTTTAGGAAACGAATTGCTGCCCGATTATCATCAAATCATGTGAGTGTATAGTCACTTTCATTTTACACATAGATATGAGGTATTTACCTTATAATACGTGCTATGTG
Organism: Lactuca sativa; assembly: GCF_002870075.4. Classification (NCBI taxonomy): domain Eukaryota; kingdom Viridiplantae; phylum Streptophyta; class Magnoliopsida; order Asterales; family Asteraceae; genus Lactuca; species Lactuca sativa. The sequence continues at coordinate 169,786,886 of NC_056623.2, forward strand.
TAAATATATTAATTATTTATTTGAGGTGATTGTTGTGTTGATGTTTTATACAAGTTTTAAAATGTATAAGTATTTTTATCTACAAATATGTTGGGTAGAACATGGGTAGATTGTGATGTGTGATAAAATAAAATTGATGAGAGGCCTCGATGTGTTTTGAGATCCAGTCATCTAGCGGAGTTTGGATGACGACCACGGACTTTCTAGATAGTCCAGTGGGAAACATTAGCAGGTCCGCAACCTGTAGGTGTTAATGAACTAAGAGTGTTCATTCGCTGTACTCCATCCCCCTCATGGTTGCCTTTAGGACATGTATGGCTGAGGAAACCCCTTAGCAGTAGTGTCCATCCCGATGATATTCTTTAGGCTAGGTCCCTTGTGACAAGTGTTTAGGGACATAAAGTGAGGATAACGGGAATGGGTAATCAGGGTTATTGTTGATTGATGAACTTAGTAAGTTTATTATTATTGTGGGTTGAAAACCCTATATGCTCACCAGGCTCCCAAGCCTGACCCACTCAACTTTTTATGTTACAGGTAGTGGACCCCGAGCATAGTCGGAGGACAACGAGAGATTTTTGGATTATAGGCCAGTAGTTGTAAATAACTGTTGAAAGGCTTATAATGTCTTGTTTATGCTTTTGATCTGTATCGGAACATGACATCCCGAGGTTTTGATATATATATGGAAAACATATACCTTCTTAATGAAGGGTTTTGATAAACTTTTATCATATTTTGTTTGGGGACCAATTCCACAACATCTTTTAAAAAGATTTCTCTGATTTTATTTTAAAAAGCATAAATTAAATCGGTCTTTTCTGGCCGAGAAATTAGGGGATGTCACAGTTGGTATTAGAGCATTAGTTTAAGCGAACTAAGAAATTGTAGAATTTCTAAGACTTGAACTTAGAATGCTAAGTGATGATTGTGAGATGAGTGTCTACCATATTTTAGACACGAGCACTAGTTTATTTTAGGGAAGATGCCTAAAATGCCCTTATGTGCTAAATGCTATGTGTTTGCCATGTGTGCCATTATTTGTTCGGATCTATGGTCTGTTGCCGGCCGGATCTGGAAACCTTATGTGTAGGATATACGATTACGAGATTAGAACTAACACGTAAACGTTTCGGAGTGATAAGGGAATTGACATGTCTAACAAGGATAAAGACCTAAATTTGCCTTATTCGTTATATAGATTGTAATGGCCATAACTCGTAGTGGAGCTGCAAATGCAAACGGAAACAGGGATCAACAGCCTCAACCTCAAGTAGTTGAGCAAGTACCTGTTGTAGGAGCTGCACCTGAGCCAATGACGATGGTTGGGGTACAAGCAATGATGCAAATGATGTTAGATCGCCAAATGGAGGAGACAAGGCGATTACTACAACAACATAGGGAAGAGACTACGATGCCTGTTGAACAGCCCGTATTGAATGAAGGGCAATCAGTAGGAGGGAACTACAGTGGGACTCTTGGTCAAGCCAACCCACCGATAGTTAGACAAAACAACCAGGATGGAGGAGTTGATGGAAGCGGATGCAAATACAAAGATTTCATGGCATCCAAACTGCCGTGTCTATCTGGGAGTCCGACACCGGTGGAAGTCATGAATTGGATCTCCGAAATGGAGACGATGTTTGAAAGTTGTGAGTGCAGCAACAAACAAAAGACCGCACTTGCAATTCCTCTGTTAAAGTCTGGTGTGTTGAGCTGGTGGAAGTTACTAGCTGATTCGATGCCCAAGGGTGAAGCTAGTAAGATGTCTTGGGAAGAATTTGTGGTCCAACTGAAATTGTAGTACTGCTCTGAGCAGGATCTTCTGGAAATCAACAATGAGTTTCAGAATTTAAAGAAAGGAAAGATGAGCGTTACTGAATACGCTGCTAGTTTTATGGAAAAGATGAAGCTAGTTTCTCATCTAGTTCCAACTGAACTCTCTAAGGTCAACAAGTTTGCCCTCGGATTACCAGCGGACTTTGGTCCGATGGTTAAGCAAGCAACCACTTTGAAAGCCGCCATCTGGGCTGCTAAGAATGTCGAGGTTCAGATCAAGGAGAAGGGTCTGGAGAGGGCAGAAGTTGGTGAAAAGAGAAAATTTGAAGGAACTTCGGGTTCCAACAAGAAAAGCAAATTTTCTAAGTCCAAGAAGTTTGGAGGAGGAGGAGGTGAAGTGAAATGGTGTGAGAAGTGCAAGAGAAAGCACTCTGGGAAATGTAGTGAGGAGGTGACTTGCTTCAAATGTGGAAAGACTTGGCATTATGCCAACGTGTGTCCGTCCGACAAGAGGATATGTTTTGAGTGCCATGAAGTAGGGCATGTTCTTAAAGATTGTCCAAAGAGGAAGGATGCCGCAAAGCCCAATCTACCACCAAAGCCGAAGGCGAGAGCCTTTTAGATGACCCTCGAAGCTGCGAAAGAAGAAGCCGATGTTGCTTCAGGTACCTTTCTCGTAAACGAATTGCCTGCCCAAATTTTGTTTGATTCTGGAGCCAATTACTCGTTTATATCGCATGAATTTGGTAGAAAGCTAGCTTTGCCTGTAGATAGGCTAGTTAATGCCTTATTAGTCGAGATTGCTAGTGGCAAGTTTGTACCTGTTAGCCATCGTATGAAAAACATCCTCATTGACTTGGATGGGAATAAGTTCCAAGAGGAATTATTGCCTATCGAGTTAAATGGATTCGACATAGTTTTAGGAATGGATTGGCTTAGCGCCAATGATGCAGAAATACTATGTAGAAAGAAGATAGTAAAAGTAAACCCGCCAGGGAAAGAGTCGTTTATGGTGTACGGAGACAAACGCAGAGTAAACTCTGGAATCATTTCCCTAATGAAAGCCAGAAAGTGTTTGGCCAAGGGATGTACATCATATCTAGCATTCGTGATCGATGCCAAGATGGAAAAGAAGGAGGTGTAGAATATTTCGGTGGTGTGCGATTATCCGGAAGTCTTTCCCGAAGATCTTCCCGGATTGCCCCCTGATCGACAAGTAGAATTTCGTATCGACTTGTTACCAGGAACGACGCCGATAGCGAAAGCACCTTATCGATTAGCGCCAACCGAAATGAAAGAACTTATGACACAACTTCAGGAGTTATTGGACAAAGGTTTCATTCGACCTAGTTCATCACCCTGGGGAGCCCCTGTGTTATTTGTAAAGAAGAAAGACGGAAGCATGAGAATGTGCATCGATTACAAAGAGTTGAACAAAGTGACGATAAAGAACAAGTACCCGTTGCCAAGGATCGATGACTTGTTCGACCAGTTGCAGGGTTCGAGCTATTTCTCGAAGATCGATCTTAGGTCGGGATACCATCAACTAAAGGTGAGAGAGCAGGATATTGAAAAGACTGCTTTTAGAACGAGATATGGACACTATGAATTTTTGGTTATGTCGTTCGGACTAACCAATGCCCCAGCAGCTTTCATGGATTTGATGAATAGGGTTTGTAAACCATTCTTAGATAAATCCGTGATAGTATTCATAGATGATATCTTGATTTATTCAAAAAGCAAGAAGGAGCATGAAAAGCATCTGCGTGAAGTGCTAGAAGTCCTAAAAAAGGAGAAGCTGTATGCAAAGTTCTCCAAGTGTGAATTTTGGATTCAAGAAGTCCATTTTTTAGGTCATGTGGTTAACCAAGAAGGAATAATGGTTGACCCAGCAAAGATTGAAGCTGTAATGAAGTGGGAACAACCAAAAAGTCCTAGGGAGATTTGAAGCTTTTTAGGATTAGCTGGATATTACCGAAGGTTTATCCAAGGCTTTTCTTCGATTGCTACTCCATTAACAACTTTGACCCACAAAGGAGCCACTTATGCTTGGAATGAGAAGCATAAGGAAGCCTTTGAGAAGTTGAAGAAGAGATTGTGTGAAGCACCGATTCTTTCATTGCCTGAAGGAGTTGATGACTTTGCAGTTTATAGCGATGCATCCGGAGTTGGGTTAGGTTGTGTTCTGACCCAAAGGGATAAAGTGATCGCGTATGCATCGAGGCAATTGAAGGAACATGAAAAGAACTACCCTACTCATGATTTGGAGTTGGTAGCGGTAGTATTTGCCTTGAAGATATGGAGGCATTATCTTTATGGCACCAAGTGTAAACTTTTCACTGATCATAAGAGTCTCCAATATCTCTTTAATCAGAAGGAATTGAACATGAGGCAACGACGCTGGCTAGAGTTACTCAAGGACTACGACTGTGAGATACTTTACCACCCTGGTAAAGCAAATATTGTTGCCGATGCTCTCAATCGGAAGGTAAACCTTGAAAAGAAAAGGCTAAGAGCGTTGAGAATTGAAGTTGTCTCGACAATTGTGGAAAGTATAAAGAAAGCTCAAGAGGAAGCTTTAGAGAAAAATGACCGAAAGGAAGAACGTTTGGGCAAAACGTTAGTGTTCGGTACAAACAACCAAGGGTTGAAGGTATTTCAAGATAGAATTTGGGTACCTAAGACGGGCGGAATAAGAGATCTTCTGATGGAAGAAGCTCACAAGACCATGTACTCAATTCATCCCGGCAGTACGAAAATGTATAGGGATCTAAAACCCTATTATTGGTGGCCAACGATGAAGCTCGATGTTGCTAAGTATGTGGCCGAGTGTGTAACTTGTGCTAGGGTTAAGGCACAACATCAGAAACCGTATGGGAGTTTAGAACCTTTACCCGTACCCATGGGTAAATGGGAAGACATCACCATGGATTTTGTGACTAAACTGCCCAGAACAAGGAATGGTCACGACATGATTTGGGTGGTCGTTGATCTCTTTACTAAGAGTGCGCATTTCATAGCGGCCAAAGAGAAATGGTCTATGGATAAACTTGCGAATTCTTACGTGAAGGAAATGTGAGGCTTCACGATGTTCCATTAACGATTGTGTCCGATCGTGATAGCCGTTTTACCTCGAGATTTTGGAGGAGTCTACAAGAGGAATTGGGTACCAAGTTATGTTTGAGTACAACTTACCATCCGCAAACCGATGGTTAGAGCGAGCGAACGATTCAAACATTGGAGGATATGCTGAGAGCATGTACCCTAGAATTCCAAGGTAACTGGGATGAACACTTACCTTTAGTAGAATTCTCCTATAATAATAGTTTCCACTCAAGCATTAAGATGGCACCTTATCACGCTTTGTATGGGGAGAAGTGTCGAACGCCATCATGTTGGCTGGAAGCTGGGGAAAAGCAGTTTATGGGACCTGAAATAGTCCACGAGACTGCTGAAAAGTTGAAAGTGATAAGGGAAAGGATGTTAGCTGCTCAAGATCGACAAAAGAGTTATGCTGACAAGAAAAGACGACCGATATCGTTCGATGTTGGAGATTCGGTTTTACTTAAAGTCTCGCCGTGGAAGGGACTTATAAGATTTGGGAAACGAGGGAAGTTGAGTCCAAGGTTTATTGGACCATTTAAAGTTCTTCAGAGGATCGGGAATCAAGCTTACAAGCTAGAGTTACCGAAAGAACTAGAGGGTATTCATAACACCTTTCATGTGTGTTATTTGAGAAAGTTCACAGGAGATGTGCCCGACATAATTCCAATTTCTGAGTTAAGGTTGGATGAAAACAAGAGGTTGATCGAAGAACCTGAGGCAATCGTTGACCGTAAGACTATGAAGTTACGACGCAAGATGGTCGATTTAGTGTTTGTGCGCTGGAAACATACGAATGGACCAAATCTCACTTGGGAAACGGAGAGTGACATGATGAGTCGCTACCCGCAGTTGTTTGGTGATATGTGATTCCGGGGACGGAATCATCCTAAGGGGGAGAGAATTGTAACACTCGTGTTTCTAGCCTAGGCTTTTATATTGAGTTGATAGTCTAGGTTAACCTTTGTAACTCATTTTGAAGAAATGAAAAGGAATTATGTGAATATTATGTGTTTTATGTTTAATTATTAGGGCTTAATTAATTAAGAATAAAAATAAGCGTCAAAATTAAAGTGTGAGATAAGCCCGATATCTTTACATAAAGTTGTAGTGGTCGAAACAAGGATTTCGGGGATATAAAGAATACCAAAATCCGAGTTATAACGAAGAAGTTATGACCTGTCGAAGTTTCGCGACAAAACCGGCACGGTGCTGAATGTCGTAAAAAGTGAGTTTTTGATAAACTACTTTTTAGACTTAGTAATCTAAACGAACGTTGTAGTATTCATTAAACCGAGAAGTTCGATAAAAAGAACGCCCAAATCTGACTTCGTATGAGGAAGTTATGATTTTTCGAAGTTTCAGCGTAGCAGTAGACAGCTAAAAACTCGAATTTTAGATCGAGCAATTTTTAGCCGACACAACCTAAACGAGAATTGAAGGTCTCGTCATTAGGAGCACAACGGTAAAAAGTCTGACGAAAACGGACGTCCGATGAAGAAGTTATGAATTTTTAACGAATTTCCTGTCCCGGTCTGTTAAAAATAATAATATAAAATTTAAAGTCAAAATTAGCCGACGAAGTCTAAACGGAAGTTGTAGATCGTAATTTTAGCTACGAGTGCATATAAAGAACGTCAAAAACGGAGCTCGTATGCGAAAGTTATGGATTTTAGAAGTTTTGGCGCGAAAACCGAGAAATTTCGCATAGTCACACTTTGCCACGTCACCCTCGCCTCGCATGTGACACGTGTCCTGCTGAGTCACCGAAGCTGCTGAGTCACCAGGCTGCTGAGTCACGAAGCCACCTGGCGAGGCGTGTCATTTCCTTCCGAGTCCGAGCTGCAGTCCAATCCGCTGACTACACGTAGAAGCCTCGGTGGCGAGCCTCGCATCCGACGCGTGTGTAGTGACTCATGAGTCCGAACCCTCGCAGGCGCCACGAACCCCCTACTTCGGACCCTAGACCTCGGTCCAATCACAAGCCGCCAGAGAGCCCTTCGCACGCGCAACCCTCATGCGAGCCTCCCCCTCTGCGAGCCTTCTCAGCCGTCGGATCAGAAGACTTCTGACCGTCCGATCAGAAGCTTCCCCCTATAAATAGGAGGGTGCGAGACCTCCCGGGTATTTTTGGAATTTTGCCATATTTAGCCCCTAAACCCATATTTTCTTCATATTAACATCCCGCAAAGCCCCGGTATCGATTGTAAAGCCCGGAATACCCCACGAAGTGCCCGAGAAGCCCGTAAAATTTATCTTTTCGGTTTCGAAGCCCGACTTTTGCAGAGCCCGGTTTCTCAATAAAACTCCCGGTTTTATTAGAAACGATCGTTTTAGGAAACGAATTGCTGCCCGATTATCATCAAATCATGTGAGTGTATAGTCACTTTCATTTTACACATAGATATGAGGTATTTACCTTATAATACGTGCTATGTGTAAATATATTAATTATTTATTTGAGGTGATTGTTGTGTTGATGTTTTATACAAGTTTTAAAATGTATAAGTATTTTTATCTACAAATATGTTGGGTAGAACATGGGTAGATTGTGATGTGTGATAAAATAAAATTGATGAGAGGCCTCGATGTGTTTTGAGATCCAGTCATCTAGCGGAGTTTGGATGACGACCACGGACTTTCTAGATAGTCCAGTGGGAAACATTAGCAGGTCCGCAACCTGTAGGTGTTAATGAACTAAGAGTGTTCATTCGCTGTACTCCATCCCCCTCATGGTTGCCTTTAGGACATGTATGGCTGAGGAAACCCCTTAGCAGTAGTGTCCATCCCGATGATATTCTTTAGGCTAGGTCCCTTGTGACAAGTGTTTAGGGACATAAAGTGAGGATAACGGGAATGGGTAATCAGGGTTATTGTTGATTGATGAACTTAGTAAGTTTATTATTATTGTGGGTTGAAAACCCTATATGCTCACCAGGCTCCCAAGCCTGACCCACTCAACTTTTTATGTTACAGGTAGTGGACCCCGAGCATAGTCGGAGGACAACGAGAGATTTTTGGATTATAGGCCAGTAGTTGTAAATAACTGTTGAAAGGCTTATAATGTCTTGTTTATGCTTTTGATCTGTATCGGAACATGACATCCCGAGGTTTTGATATATATATGGAAAACATATACCTTCTTAATGAAGGGTTTTGATAAACTTTTATCATATTTTGTTTGGGGACCAATTCCACAACATCTTTTAAAAAGATTTCTCTGATTTTATTTTAAAAAGCATAAATTAAATCGGTCTTTTCTGGCCGAGAAATTAGGGGATGTCACAGTTGGTATTAGAGCATTAGTTTAAGCGAACTAAGAAATTGTAGAATTTCTAAGACTTGAACTTAGAATGCTAAGTGATGATTGTGAGATGAGTGTCTACCATATTTTAGACACGAGCACTAGTTTATTTTAGGGAAGATGCCTAAAATGCCCTTATGTGCTAAATGCTATGTGTTTGCCATGTGTGCCATTATTTGTTCGGATCTATGGTCTGTTGCCGGCCGGATCTGGAAACCTTATGTGTAGGATATACGATTACGAGATTAGAACTAACACGTAAACGTTTCGGAGTGATAAGGGAATTGACATGTCTAACAAGGATAAAGACCTAAATTTGCCTTATTCGTTATATAGATTGTAATGGCCATAACTCGTAGTGGAGCTGCAAATGCAAACGGAAACAGGGATCAACAGCCTCAACCTCAAGTAGTTGAGCAAGTACCTGTTGTAGGAGCTGCACCTGAGCCAATGACGATGGTTGGGGTACAAGCAATGATGCAAATGATGTTAGATCGCCAAATGGAGGAGACAAGGCGATTACTACAACAACATAGGGAAGAGACTACGATGCCTGTTGAACAGCCCGTATTGAATGAAGGGCAATCAGTAGGAGGGAACTACAGTGGGACTCTTGGTCAAGCCAACCCACCGATAGTTAGACAAAACAACCAGGATGGAGGAGTTGATGGAAGCGGATGCAAATACAAAGATTTCATGGCATCCAAACTGCCGTGTCTATCTGGGAGTCCGACACCGGTGGAAGTCATGAATTGGATCTCCGAAATGGAGACGATGTTTGAAAGTTGTGAGTGCAGCAACAAACAAAAGACCGCACTTGCAATTCCTCTGTTAAAGTCTGGTGTGTTGAGCTGGTGGAAGTTACTAGCTGATTCGATGCCCAAGGGTGAAGCTAGTAAGATGTCTTGGGAAGAATTTGTGGTCCAACTGAAATTGTAGTACTGCTCTGAGCAGGATCTTCTGGAAATCAACAATGAGTTTCAGAATTTAAAGAAAGGAAAGATGAGCGTTACTGAATACGCTGCTAGTTTTATGGAAAAGATGAAGCTAGTTTCTCATCTAGTTCCAACTGAACTCTCTAAGGTCAACAAGTTTGCCCTCGGATTACCAGCGGACTTTGGTCCGATGGTTAAGCAAGCAACCACTTTGAAAGCCGCCATCTGGGCTGCTAAGAATGTCGAGGTTCAGATCAAGGAGAAGGGTCTGGAGAGGGCAGAAGTTGGTGAAAAGAGAAAATTTGAAGGAACTTCGGGTTCCAACAAGAAAAGCAAATTTTCTAAGTCCAAGAAGTTTGGAGGAGGAGGAGGTGAAGTGAAATGGTGTGAGAAGTGCAAGAGAAAGCACTCTGGGAAATGTAGTGAGGAGGTGACTTGCTTCAAATGTGGAAAGACTTGGCATTATGCCAACGTGTGTCCGTCCGACAAGAGGATATGTTTTGAGTGCCATGAAGTAGGGCATGTTCTTAAAGATTGTCCAAAGAGGAAGGATGCCGCAAAGCCCAATCTACCACCAAAGCCGAAGGCGAGAGCCTTTTAGATGACCCTCGAAGCTGCGAAAGAAGAAGCCGATGTTGCTTCAGGTACCTTTCTCGTAAACGAATTGCCTGCCCAAATTTTGTTTGATTCTGGAGCCAATTACTCGTTTATATCGCATGAATTTGGTAGAAAGCTAGCTTTGCCTGTAGATAGGCTAGTTAATGCCTTATTAGTCGAGATTGCTAGTGGCAAGTTTGTACCTGTTAGCCATCGTATGAAAAACATCCTCATTGACTTGGATGGGAATAAGTTCCAAGAGGAATTATTGCCTATCGAGTTAAATGGATTCGACATAGTTTTAGGAATGGATTGGCTTAGCGCCAATGATGCAGAAATACTATGTAGAAAGAAGATAGTAAAAGTAAACCCGCCAGGGAAAGAGTCGTTTATGGTGTACGGAGACAAACGCAGAGTAAACTCTGGAATCATTTCCCTAATGAAAGCCAGAAAGTGTTTGGCCAAGGGATGTACATCATATCTAGCATTCGTGATCGATGCCAAGATGGAAAAGAAGGAGGTGTAGAATATTTCGGTGGTGTGCGATTATCCGGAAGTCTTTCCCGAAGATCTTCCCGGATTGCCCCCTGATCGACAAGTAGAATTTCGTATCGACTTGTTACCAGGAACGACGCCGATAGCGAAAGCACCTTATCGATTAGCGCCAACCGAAATGAAAGAACTTATGACACAACTTCAGGAGTTATTGGACAAAGGTTTCATTCGACCTAGTTCATCACCCTGGGGAGCCCCTGTGTTATTTGTAAAGAAGAAAGACGGAAGCATGAGAATGTGCATCGATTACAAAGAGTTGAACAAAGTGACGATAAAGAACAAGTACCCGTTGCCAAGGATCGATGACTTGTTCGACCAGTTGCAGGGTTCGAGCTATTTCTCGAAGATCGATCTTAGGTCGGGATACCATCAACTAAAGGTGAGAGAGCAGGATATTGAAAAGACTGCTTTTAGAACGAGATATGGACACTATGAATTTTTGGTTATGTCGTTCGGACTAACCAATGCCCCAGCAGCTTTCATGGATTTGATGAATAGGGTTTGTAAACCATTCTTAGATAAATCCGTGATAGTATTCATAGATGATATCTTGATTTATTCAAAAAGCAAGAAGGAGCATGAAAAGCATCTGCGTGAAGTGCTAGAAGTCCTAAAAAAGGAGAAGCTGTATGCAAAGTTCTCCAAGTGTGAATTTTGGATTCAAGAAGTCCATTTTTTAGGTCATGTGGTTAACCAAGAAGGAATAATGGTTGACCCAGCAAAGATTGAAGCTGTAATGAAGTGGGAACAACCAAAAAGTCCTAGGGAGATTTGAAGCTTTTTAGGATTAGCTGGATATTACCGAAGGTTTATCCAAGGCTTTTCTTCGATTGCTACTCCATTAACAACTTTGACCCACAAAGGAGCCACTTATGCTTGGAATGAGAAGCATAAGGAAGCCTTTGAGAAGTTGAAGAAGAGATTGTGTGAAGCACCGATTCTTTCATTGCCTGAAGGAGTTGATGACTTTGCAGTTTATAGCGATGCATCCGGAGTTGGGTTAGGTTGTGTTCTGACCCAAAGGGATAAAGTGATCGCGTATGCATCGAGGCAATTGAAGGAACATGAAAAGAACTACCCTACTCATGATTTGGAGTTGGTAGCGGTAGTATTTGCCTTGAAGATATGGAGGCATTATCTTTATGGCACCAAGTGTAAACTTTTCACTGATCATAAGAGTCTCCAATATCTCTTTAATCAGAAGGAATTGAACATGAGGCAACGACGCTGGCTAGAGTTACTCAAGGACTACGACTGTGAGATACTTTACCACCCTGGTAAAGCAAATATTGTTGCCGATGCTCTCAATCGGAAGGTAAACCTTGAAAAGAAAAGGCTAAGAGCGTTGAGAATTGAAGTTGTCTCGACAATTGTGGAAAGTATAAAGAAAGCTCAAGAGGAAGCTTTAGAGAAAAATGACCGAAAGGAAGAACGTTTGGGCAAAACGTTAGTGTTCGGTACAAACAACCAAGGGTTGAAGGTATTTCAAGATAGAATTTGGGTACCTAAGACGGGCGGAATAAGAGATCTTCTGATGGAAGAAGCTCACAAGACCATGTACTCAATTCATCCCGGCAGTACGAAAATGTATAGGGATCTAAAACCCTATTATTGGTGGCCAACGATGAAGCTCGATGTTGCTAAGTATGTGGCCGAGTGTGTAACTTGTGCTAGGGTTAAGGCACAACATCAGAAACCGTATGGGAGTTTAGAACCTTTACCCGTACCCATGGGTAAATGGGAAGACATCACCATGGATTTTGTGACTAAACTGCCCAGAACAAGGAATGGTCACGACATGATTTGGGTGGTCGTTGATCTCTTTACTAAGAGTGCGCATTTCATAGCGGCCAAAGAGAAATGGTCTATGGATAAACTTGCGAATTCTTACGTGAAGGAAATGTGAGGCTTCACGATGTTCCATTAACGATTGTGTCCGATCGTGATAGCCGTTTTACCTCGAGATTTTGGAGGAGTCTACAAGAGGAATTGGGTACCAAGTTATGTTTGAGTACAACTTACCATCCGCAAACCGATGGTTAGAGCGAGCGAACGATTCAAACATTGGAGGATATGCTGAGAGCATGTACCCTAGAATTCCAAGGTAACTGGGATGAACACTTACCTTTAGTAGAATTCTCCTATAATAATAGTTTCCACTCAAGCATTAAGATGGCACCTTATCACGCTTTGTATGGGGAGAAGTGTCGAACGCCATCATGTTGGCTGGAAGCTGGGGAAAAGCAGTTTATGGGACCTGAAATAGTCCACGAGACTGCTGAAAAGTTGAAAGTGATAAGGGAAAGGATGTTAGCTGCTCAAGATCGACAAAAGAGTTATGCTGACAAGAAAAGACGACCGATATCGTTCGATGTTGGAGATTCGGTTTTACTTAAAGTCTCGCCGTGGAAGGGACTTATAAGATTTGGGAAACGAGGGAAGTTGAGTCCAAGGTTTATTGGACCATTTAAAGTTCTTCAGAGGATCGGGAATCAAGCTTACAAGCTAGAGTTACCGAAAGAACTAGAGGGTATTCATAACACCTTTCATGTGTGTTATTTGAGAAAGTTCACAGGAGATGTGCCCGACATAATTCCAATTTCTGAGTTAAGGTTGGATGAAAACAAGAGGTTGATCGAAGAACCTGAGGCAATCGTTGACCGTAAGACTATGAAGTTACGACGCAAGATGGTCGATTTAGTGTTTGTGCGCTGGAAACATACGAATGGACCAAATCTCACTTGGGAAACGGAGAGTGACATGATGAGTCGCTACCCGCAGTTGTTTGGTGATATGTGATTCCGGGGACGGAATCATCCTAAGGGGGAGAGAATTGTAACACTCGTGTTTCTAGCCTAGGCTTTTATATTGAGTTGATAGTCTAGGTTAACCTTTGTAACTCATTTTGAAGAAATGAAAAGGAATTATGTGAATATTATGTGTTTTATGTTTAATTATTAGGGCTTAATTAATTAAGAATAAAAATAAGCGTCAAAATTAAAGTGTGAGATAAGCCCGATATCTTTACATAAAGTTGTAGTGGTCGAAACAAGGATTTCGGGGATATAAAGAATACCAAAATCCGAGTTATAACGAAGAAGTTATGACCTGTCGAAGTTTCGCGACAAAACCGGCACGGTGCTGAATGTTGTAAAAAGTGAGTTTTTGATAAACTACTTTTTAGACTTAGTAATCTAAACGAACGTTGTAGTATTCATTAAACCGAGAAGTTCGATAAAAAGAACGCCCAAATCTGACTTCGTATGAGGAAGTTATGATTTTTCGAAGTTTCAGCGTAGCAGTAGACAGCTAAAAACTCGAATTTTAGATCGAGCAATTTTTAGCCGACACAACCTAAACGAGAATTGAAGGTCTCGTCATTAGGAGCACAACGGTAAAAAGTCTGACGAAAACGGACGTCCGATGAAGAAGTTATGAATTTTTAACGAATTTCCTGTCCCGGTCTGTTAAAAATAATAATATAAAATTTAAAGTCAAAATTAGCCGACGAAGTCTAAACGGAAGTTGTAGATCGTAATTTTAGCTACGAGTGCATATAAAGAACGTCAAAAACGGAGCTCGTATGCGAAAGTTATGGATTTTAGAAGTTTTGGCGCGAAAACCGAGAAATTTCGCATAGTCACACTTTGCCACGTCACCCTCGCCTCGCATGTGACACGTGTCCTGCTGAGTCACCGAAGCTGCTGAGTCACCAGGCTGCTGAGTCACGAAGCCACCTGGCGAGGCGTGTCATTTCCTTCCGAGTCCGAGCTGCAGTCCAATCCGCTGACTACACGTAGAAGCCTCGGTGGCGAGCCTCGCATCCGACGCGTGTGTAGTGACTCATGAGTCCGAACCCTCGCAGGCGCCACGAACCCCCTACTTCGGACCCTAGACCTCGGTCCAATCACAAGCCGCCAGAGAGCCCTTCGCACGCGCAACCCTCATGCGAGCCTCCCCCTCTGCGAGCCTTCTCAGCCGTCGGATCAGAAGACTTCTGACCGTCCGATCAGAAGCTTCCCCCTATAAATAGGAGGGTGCGAGACCTCCCGGGTATTTTTGGAATTTTGCCATATTTAGCCCCTAAACCCATATTTTCTTCATATTAACATCCCGCAAAGCCCCGGTATCGATTGTAAAGCCCGGAATACCCCACGAAGTGCCCGAGAAGCCCGTAAAATTTATCTTTTCGGTTTCGAAGCCCGACTTTTGCAGAGCCCGGTTTCTCAATAAAACTCCCGGTTTTATTAGAAACGATCGTTTTAGGAAACGAATTGCTGCCCGATTATCATCAAATCATGTGAGTGTATAGTCACTTTCATTTTACACATAGATATGAGGTATTTACCTTATAATACGTGCTATGTGTAAATATATTAATTATTTATTTGAGGTGATTGTTGTGTTGATGTTTTATACAAGTTTTAAAATGTATAAGTATTTTTATCTACAAATATGTTGGGTAGAACATGGGTAGATTGTGATGTGTGATAAAATAAAATTGATGAGAGGCCTCGATGTGTTTTGAGATCCAGTCATCTAGCGGAGTTTGGATGACGACCACGGACTTTCTAGATAGTCCAGTGGGAAACATTAGCAGGTCCGCAACCTGTAGGTGTTAATGAACTAAGAGTGTTCATTCGCTGTACTCCATCCCCCTCATGGTTGCCTTTAGGACATGTATGGCTGAGGAAACCCCTTAGCAGTAGTGTCCATCCCGATGATATTCTTTAGGCTAGGTCCCTTGTGACAAGTGTTTAGGGACATAAAGTGAGGATAACGGGAATGGGTAATCAGGGTTATTGTTGATTGATGAACTTAGTAAGTTTATTATTATTGTGGGTTGAAAACCCTATATGCTCACCAGGCTCCCAAGCCTGACCCACTCAACTTTTTATGTTACAGGTAGTGGACCCCGAGCATAGTCGGAGGACAACGAGAGATTTTTGGATTATAGGCCAGTAGTTGTAAATAACTGTTGAAAGGCTTATAATGTCTTGTTTATGCTTTTGATCTGTATCGGAACATGACATCCCGAGGTTTTGATATATATATGGAAAACATATACCTTCTTAATGAAGGGTTTTGATAAACTTTTATCATATTTTGTTTGGGGACCAATTCCACAACATCTTTTAAAAAGATTTCTCTGATTTTATTTTAAAAAGCATAAATTAAATCGGTCTTTTCTGGCCGAGAAATTAGGGGATGTCACAGTTGGTATTAGAGCATTAGTTTAAGCGAACTAAGAAATTGTAGAATTTCTAAGACTTGAACTTAGAATGCTAAGTGATGATTGTGAGATGAGTGTCTACCATATTTTAGACACGAGCACTAGTTTATTTTAGGGAAGATGCCTAAAATGCCCTTATGTGCTAAATGCTATGTGTTTGCCATGTGTGCCATTATTTGTTCGGATCTATGGTCTGTTGCCGGCCGGATCTGGAAACCTTATGTGTAGGATATACGATTACGAGATTAGAACTAACACGTAAACGTTTCGGAGTGATAAGGGAATTGACATGTCTAACAAGGATAAAGACCTAAATTTGCCTTATTCGTTATATAGATTGTAATGGCCATAACTCGTAGTGGAGCTGCAAATGCAAACGGAAACAGGGATCAACAGCCTCAACCTCAAGTAGTTGAGCAAGTACCTGTTGTAGGAGCTGCACCTGAGCCAATGACGATGGTTGGGGTACAAGCAATGATGCAAATGATGTTAGATCGCCAAATGGAGGAGACAAGGCGATTACTACAACAACATAGGGAAGAGACTACGATGCCTGTTGAACAGCCCGTATTGAATGAAGGGCAATCAGTAGGAGGGAACTACAGTGGGACTCTTGGTCAAGCCAACCCACCGATAGTTAGACAAAACAACCAGGATGGAGGAGTTGATGGAAGCGGATGCAAATACAAAGATTTCATGGCATCCAAACTGCCGTGTCTATCTGGGAGTCCGACACCGGTGGAAGTCATGAATTGGATCTCCGAAATGGAGACGATGTTTGAAAGTTGTGAGTGCAGCAACAAACAAAAGACCGCACTTGCAATTCCTCTGTTAAAGTCTGGTGTGTTGAGCTGGTGGAAGTTACTAGCTGATTCGATGCCCAAGGGTGAAGCTAGTAAGATGTCTTGGGAAGAATTTGTGGTCCAACTGAAATTGTAGTACTGCTCTGAGCAGGATCTTCTGGAAATCAACAATGAGTTTCAGAATTTAAAGAAAGGAAAGATGAGCGTTACTGAATACGCTGCTAGTTTTATGGAAAAGATGAAGCTAGTTTCTCATCTAGTTCCAACTGAACTCTCTAAGGTCAACAAGTTTGCCCTCGGATTACCAGCGGACTTTGGTCCGATGGTTAAGCAAGCAACCACTTTGAAAGCCGCCATCTGGGCTGCTAAGAATGTCGAGGTTCAGATCAAGGAGAAGGGTCTGGAGAGGGCAGAAGTTGGTGAAAAGAGAAAATTTGAAGGAACTTCGGGTTCCAACAAGAAAAGCAAATTTTCTAAGTCCAAGAAGTTTGGAGGAGGAGGAGGTGAAGTGAAATGGTGTGAGAAGTGCAAGAGAAAGCACTCTGGGAAATGTAGTGAGGAGGTGACTTGCTTCAAATGTGGAAAGACTTGGCATTATGCCAACGTGTGTCCGTCCGACAAGAGGATATGTTTTGAGTGCCATGAAGTAGGGCATGTTCTTAAAGATTGTCCAAAGAGGAAGGATGCCGCAAAGCCCAATCTACCACCAAAGCCGAAGGCGAGAGCCTTTTAGATGACCCTCGAAGCTGCGAAAGAAGAAGCCGATGTTGCTTCAGGTACCTTTCTCGTAAACGAATTGCCTGCCCAAATTTTGTTTGATTCTGGAGCCAATTACTCGTTTATATCGCATGAATTTGGTAGAAAGCTAGCTTTGCCTGTAGATAGGCTAGTTAATGCCTTATTAGTCGAGATTGCTAGTGGCAAGTTTGTACCTGTTAGCCATCGTATGAAAAACATCCTCATTGACTTGGATGGGAATAAGTTCCAAGAGGAATTATTGCCTATCGAGTTAAATGGATTCGACATAGTTTTAGGAATGGATTGGCTTAGCGCCAATGATGCAGAAATACTATGTAGAAAGAAGATAGTAAAAGTAAACCCGCCAGGGAAAGAGTCGTTTATGGTGTACGGAGACAAACGCAGAGTAAACTCTGGAATCATTTCCCTAATGAAAGCCAGAAAGTGTTTGGCCAAGGGATGTACATCATATCTAGCATTCGTGATCGATGCCAAGATGGAAAAGAAGGAGGTGTAGAATATTTCGGTGGTGTGCGATTATCCGGAAGTCTTTCCCGAAGATCTTCCCGGATTGCCCCCTGATCGACAAGTAGAATTTCGTATCGACTTGTTACCAGGAACGACGCCGATAGCGAAAGCACCTTATCGATTAGCGCCAACCGAAATGAAAGAACTTATGACACAACTTCAGGAGTTATTGGACAAAGGTTTCATTCGACCTAGTTCATCACCCTGGGGAGCCCCTGTGTTATTTGTAAAGAAGAAAGACGGAAGCATGAGAATGTGCATCGATTACAAAGAGTTGAACAAAGTGACGATAAAGAACAAGTACCCGTTGCCAAGGATCGATGACTTGTTCGACCAGTTGCAGGGTTCGAGCTATTTCTCGAAGATCGATCTTAGGTCGGGATACCATCAACTAAAGGTGAGAGAGCAGGATATTGAAAAGACTGCTTTTAGAACGAGATATGGACACTATGAATTTTTGGTTATGTCGTTCGGACTAACCAATGCCCCAGCAGCTTTCATGGATTTGATGAATAGGGTTTGTAAACCATTCTTAGATAAATCCGTGATAGTATTCATAGATGATATCTTGATTTATTCAAAAAGCAAGAAGGAGCATGAAAAGCATCTGCGTGAAGTGCTAGAAGTCCTAAAAAAGGAGAAGCTGTATGCAAAGTTCTCCAAGTGTGAATTTTGGATTCAAGAAGTCCATTTTTTAGGTCATGTGGTTAACCAAGAAGGAATAATGGTTGACCCAGCAAAGATTGAAGCTGTAATGAAGTGGGAACAACCAAAAAGTCCTAGGGAGATTTGAAGCTTTTTAGGATTAGCTGGATATTACCGAAGGTTTATCCAAGGCTTTTCTTCGATTGCTACTCCATTAACAACTTTGACCCACAAAGGAGCCACTTATGCTTGGAATGAGAAGCATAAGGAAGCCTTTGAGAAGTTGAAGAAGAGATTGTGTGAAGCACCGATTCTTTCATTGCCTGAAGGAGTTGATGACTTTGCAGTTTATAGCGATGCATCCGGAGTTGGGTTAGGTTGTGTTCTGACCCAAAGGGATAAAGTGATCGCGTATGCATCGAGGCAATTGAAGGAACATGAAAAGAACTACCCTACTCATGATTTGGAGTTGGTAGCGGTAGTATTTGCCTTGAAGATATGGAGGCATTATCTTTATGGCACCAAGTGTAAACTTTTCACTGATCATAAGAGTCTCCAATATCTCTTTAATCAGAAGGAATTGAACATGAGGCAACGACGCTGGCTAGAGTTACTCAAGGACTACGACTGTGAGATACTTTACCACCCTGGTAAAGCAAATATTGTTGCCGATGCTCTCAATCGGAAGGTAAACCTTGAAAAGAAAAGGCTAAGAGCGTTGAGAATTGAAGTTGTCTCGACAATTGTGGAAAGTATAAAGAAAGCTCAAGAGGAAGCTTTAGAGAAAAATGACCGAAAGGAAGAACGTTTGGGCAAAACGTTAGTGTTCGGTACAAACAACCAAGGGTTGAAGGTATTTCAAGATAGAATTTGGGTACCTAAGACGGGCGGAATAAGAGATCTTCTGATGGAAGAAGCTCACAAGACCATGTACTCAATTCATCCCGGCAGTACGAAAATGTATAGGGATCTAAAACCCTATTATTGGTGGCCAACGATGAAGCTCGATGTTGCTAAGTATGTGGCCGAGTGTGTAACTTGTGCTAGGGTTAAGGCACAACATCAGAAACCGTATGGGAGTTTAGAACCTTTACCCGTACCCATGGGTAAATGGGAAGACATCACCATGGATTTTGTGACTAAACTGCCCAGAACAAGGAATGGTCACGACATGATTTGGGTGGTCGTTGATCTCTTTACTAAGAGTGCGCATTTCATAGCGGCCAAAGAGAAATGGTCTATGGATAAACTTGCGAATTCTTACGTGAAGGAAATGTGAGGCTTCACGATGTTCCATTAACGATTGTGTCCGATCGTGATAGCCGTTTTACCTCGAGATTTTGGAGGAGTCTACAAGAGGAATTGGGTACCAAGTTATGTTTGAGTACAACTTACCATCCGCAAACCGATGGTTAGAGCGAGCGAACGATTCAAACATTGGAGGATATGCTGAGAGCATGTACCCTAGAATTCCAAGGTAACTGGGATGAACACTTACCTTTAGTAGAATTCTCCTATAATAATAGTTTCCACTCAAGCATTAAGATGGCACCTTATCACGCTTTGTATGGGGAGAAGTGTCGAACGCCATCATGTTGGCTGGAAGCTGGGGAAAAGCAGTTTATGGGACCTGAAATAGTCCACGAGACTGCTGAAAAGTTGAAAGTGATAAGGGAAAGGATGTTAGCTGCTCAAGATCGACAAAAGAGTTATGCTGACAAGAAAAGACGACCGATATCGTTCGATGTTGGAGATTCGGTTTTACTTAAAGTCTCGCCGTGGAAGGGACTTATAAGATTTGGGAAACGAGGGAAGTTGAGTCCAAGGTTTATTGGACCATTTAAAGTTCTTCAGAGGATCGGGAATCAAGCTTACAAGCTAGAGTTACCGAAAGAACTAGAGGGTATTCATAACACCTTTCATGTGTGTTATTTGAGAAAGTTCACAGGAGATGTGCCCGACATAATTCCAATTTCTGAGTTAAGGTTGGATGAAAACAAGAGGTTGATCGAAGAACCTGAGGCAATCGTTGACCGTAAGACTATGAAGTTACGACGCAAGATGGTCGATTTAGTGTTTGTGCGCTGGAAACATACGAATGGACCAAATCTCACTTGGGAAACGGAGAGTGACATGATGAGTCGCTACCCGCAGTTGTTTGGTGATATGTGATTCCGGGGACGGAATCATCCTAAGGGGGAGAGAATTGTAACACTCGTGTTTCTAGCCTAGGCTTTTATATTGAGTTGATAGTCTAGGTTAACCTTTGTAACTCATTTTGAAGAAATGAAAAGGAATTATGTGAATATTATGTGTTTTATGTTTAATTATTAGGGCTTAATTAATTAAGAATAAAAATAAGCGTCAAAATTAAAGTGTGAGATAAGCCCGATATCTTTACATAAAGTTGTAGTGGTCGAAACAAGGATTTCGGGGATATAAAGAATACCAAAATCCGAGTTATAACGAAGAAGTTATGACCTGTCGAAGTTTCGCGACAAAACCGGCACGGTGCTGAATGTCGTAAAAAGTGAGTTTTTGATAAACTACTTTTTAGACTTAGTAATCTAAACGAACGTTGTAGTATTCATTAAACCGAGAAGTTCGATAAAAAGAACGCCCAAATCTGACTTCGTATGAGGAAGTTATGATTTTTCGAAGTTTCAGCGTAGCAGTAGACAGCTAAAAACTCGAATTTTAGATCGAGCAATTTTTAGCCGACACAACCTAAACGAGAATTGAAGGTCTCGTCATTAGGAGCACAACGGTAAAAAGTCTGACGAAAACGGACGTCCGATGAAGAAGTTATGAATTTTTAACGAATTTCCTGTCCCGGTCTGTTAAAAATAATAATATAAAATTTAAAGTCAAAATTAGCCGACGAAGTCTAAACGGAAGTTGTAGATCGTAATTTTAGCTACGAGTGCATATAAAGAACGTCAAAAACGGAGCTCGTATGCGAAAGTTATGGATTTTAGAAGTTTTGGCGCGAAAACCGAGAAATTTCGCATAGTCACACTTTGCCACGTCACCCTCGCCTCGCATGTGACACGTGTCCTGCTGAGTCACCGAAGCTGCTGAGTCACCAGGCTGCTGAGTCACGAAGCCACCTGGCGAGGCGTGTCATTTCCTTCCGAGTCCGAGCTGCAGTCCAATCCGCTGACTACACGTAGAAGCCTCGGTGGCGAGCCTCGCATCCGACGCGTGTGTAGTGACTCATGAGTCCGAACCCTCGCAGGCGCCACGAACCCCCTACTTCGGACCCTAGACCTCGGTCCAATCACAAGCCGCCAGAGAGCCCTTCGCACGCGCAACCCTCATGCGAGCCTCCCCCTCTGCGAGCCTTCTCAGCCGTCGGATCAGAAGACTTCTGACCGTCCGATCAGAAGCTTCCCCCTATAAATAGGAGGGTGCGAGACCTCCCGGGTATTTTTGGAATTTTGCCATATTTAGCCCCTAAACCCATATTTTCTTCATATTAACATCCCGCAAAGCCCCGGTATCGATTGTAAAGCCCGGAATACCCCACGAAGTGCCCGAGAAGCCCGTAAAATTTATCTTTTCGGTTTCGAAGCCCGACTTTTGCAGAGCCCGGTTTCTCAATAAAACTCCCGGTTTTATTAGAAACGATCGTTTTAGGAAACGAATTGCTGCCCGATTATCATCAAATCATGTGAGTGTATAGTCACTTTCATTTTACACATAGATATGAGGTATTTACCTTATAATACGTGCTATGTGTAAATATATTAATTATTTATTTGAGGTGATTGTTGTGTTGATGTTTTATACAAGTTTTAAAATGTATAAGTATTTTTATCTACAAATATGTTGGGTAGAACATGGGTAGATTGTGATGTGTGATAAAATAAAATTGATGAGAGGCCTCGATGTGTTTTGAGATCCAGTCATCTAGCGGAGTTTGGATGACGACCACGGACTTTCTAGATAGTCCAGTGGGAAACATTAGCAGGTCCGCAACCTGTAGGTGTTAATGAACTAAGAGTGTTCATTCGCTGTACTCCATCCCCCTCATGGTTGCCTTTAGGACATGTATGGCTGAGGAAACCCCTTAGCAGTAGTGTCCATCCCGATGATATTCTTTAGGCTAGGTCCCTTGTGACAAGTGTTTAGGGACATAAAGTGAGGATAACGGGAATGGGTAATCAGGGTTATTGTTGATTGATGAACTTAGTAAGTTTATTATTATTGTGGGTTGAAAACCCTATATGCTCACCAGGCTCCCAAGCCTGACCCACTCAACTTTTTATGTTACAGGTAGTGGACCCCGAGCATAGTCGGAGGACAACGAGAGATTTTTGGATTATAGGCCAGTAGTTGTAAATAACTGTTGAAAGGCTTATAATGTCTTGTTTATGCTTTTGATCTGTATCGGAACATGACATCCCGAGGTTTTGATATATATATGGAAAACATATACCTTCTTAATGAAGGGTTTTGATAAACTTTTATCATATTTTGTTTGGGGACCAATTCCACAACATCTTTTAAAAAGATTTCTCTGATTTTATTTTAAAAAGCATAAATTAAATCGGTCTTTTCTGGCCGAGAAATTAGGGGATGTCACAGTTGGTATTAGAGCATTAGTTTAAGCGAACTAAGAAATTGTAGAATTTCTAAGACTTGAACTTAGAATGCTAAGTGATGATTGTGAGATGAGTGTCTACCATATTTTAGACACGAGCACTAGTTTATTTTAGGGAAGATGCCTAAAATGCCCTTATGTGCTAAATGCTATGTGTTTGCCATGTGTGCCATTATTTGTTCGGATCTATGGTCTGTTGCCGGCCGGATCTGGAAACCTTATGTGTAGGATATACGATTACGAGATTAGAACTAACACGTAAACGTTTCGGAGTGATAAGGGAATTGACATGTCTAACAAGGATAAAGACCTAAATTCGCCTTATTCGTTATATAGATTGTAATGGCCATAACTCGTAGTGGAGCTGCAAATGCAAACGGAAACAGGGATCAACAGCCTCAACCTCAAGTAGTTGAGCAAGTACCTGTTGTAGGAGCTGCACCTGAGCCAATGACGATGGTTGGGGTACAAGCAATGATGCAAATGATGTTAGATCGCCAAATGGAGGAGACAAGGCGATTACTACAACAACATAGGGAAGAGACTACGATGCCTGTTGAACAACCCGTATTGAATGAAGGGCAATCAGTAGGAGGGAACTACAGTGGGACTCTTGGTCAAGCCAACCCACCGATAGTTAGACAAAACAACCAGGATGGAGGAGTTGATGGAAGCGGATGCAAATACAAAGATTTCATGGCATCCAAACTGCCGTGTCTATCTGGGAGTCCGACACCGGTGGAAGTCATGAATTGGATCTCCGAAATGGAGACGATGTTTGAAAGTTGTGAGTGCAGCAACAAACAAAAGACCGCACTTGCAATTCCTCTGTTAAAGTCTGGTGTGTTGAGCTGGTGGAAGTTACTAGCTGATTCGATGCCCAAGGGTGAAGCTAGTAAGATGTCTTGGGAAGAATTTGTGGTCCAACTGAAATTGTAGTACTGCTCTGAGCAGGATCTTCTGGAAATCAACAATGAGTTTCAGAATTTAAAGAAAGGAAAGATGAGCGTTACTGAATACGCTGCTAGTTTTATGGAAAAGATGAAGCTAGTTTCTCATCTAGTTCCAACTGAACTCTCTAAGGTCAACAAGTTTGCCCTCGGATTACCAGCGGACTTTGGTCCGATGGTTAAGCAAGCAACCACTTTGAAAGCCGCCATCTGGGCTGCTAAGAATGTCGAGGTTCAGATCAAGGAGAAGGGTCTGGAGAGGGCAGAAGTTGGTGAAAAGAGAAAATTTGAAGGAACTTCGGGTTCCAACAAGAAAAGCAAATTTTCTAAGTCCAAGAAGTTTGGAGGAGGAGGAGGTGAAGTGAAATGGTGTGAGAAGTGCAAGAGAAAGCACTCTGGGAAATGTAGTGAGGAGGTGACTTGCTTCAAATGTGGAAAGACTTGGCATTATGCCAACGTGTGTCCGTCCGACAAGAGGATATGTTTTGAGTGCCATGAAGTAGGGCATGTTCTTAAAGATTGTCCAAAGAGGAAGGATGCCGCAAAGCCCAATCTACCACCAAAGCCGAAGGCGAGAGCCTTTTAGATGACCCTCGAAGCTGCGAAAGAAGAAGCCGATGTTGCTTCAGGTACCTTTCTCGTAAACGAATTGCCTGCCCAAATTTTGTTTGATTCTGGAGCCAATTACTCGTTTATATCGCATGAATTTGGTAGAAAGCTAGCTTTGCCTGTAGATAGGCTAGTTAATGCCTTATTAGTCGAGATTGCTAGTGGCAAGTTTGTACCTGTTATCCATCGTATGAAAAACATCCTCATTGACTTGGATGGGAATAAGTTCCAAGAGGAATTATTGCCTATCGAGTTAAATGGATTCGACATAGTTTTAGGAATGGATTGGCTTAGCGCCAATGATGCAGAAATACTATGTAGAAAGAAGATAGTAAAAGTAAACCCGCCAGGGAAAGAGTCGTTTATGGTGTACGGAGACAAACGCAGAGTAAACTCTGGAATCATTTCCCTAATGAAAGCCAGAAAGTGTTTGGCCAAGGGATGTAAATCATATCTAGCATTCGTGATCGATGCCAAGATGGAAAAGAAGGAGGTGTAGAATATTTCGGTGGTGTGCGATTATCCGGAAGTCTTTCCCGAAGATCTTCCCGGATTGCCCCCTGATCGACAAGTAGAATTTCGTATCGACTTGTTACCAGGAACGACGCCGATAGCGAAAGCACCTTATCGATTAGCGCCAACCGAAATGAAAGAACTTATGACACAACTTCAGGAGTTATTGGACAAAGGTTTCATTCGACCTAGTTCATCACCCTGGGGAGCCCCTGTGTTATTTGTAAAGAAGAAAGACGGAAGCATGAGAATGTGCATCGATTACAAAGAGTTGAACAAAGTGACGATAAAGAACAAGTACCCGTTGCCAAGGATCGATGACTTGTTCGACCAGTTGCAGGGTTCGAGCTATTTCTCGAAGATCGATCTTAGGTCGGGATACCATCAACTAAAGGTGAGAGAGCAGGATATTGAAAAGACTGCTTTTAGAACGAGATATGGACACTATGAATTTTTGGTTATGTCGTTCGGACTAACCAATGCCCCAGCAGCTTTCATGGATTTGATGAATAGGGTTTGTAAACCATTCTTAGATAAATCCGTGATAGTATTCATAGATGATATCTTGATTTATTCAAAAAGCAAGAAGGAGCATGAAAAGCATCTGCGTGAAGTGCTAGAAGTCCTAAAAAAGGAGAAGCTGTATGCAAAGTTCTCCAAGTGTGAATTTTGGATTCAAGAAGTCCATTTTTTAGGTCATGTGGTTAACCAAGAAGGAATAATGGTTGACCCAGCAAAGATTGAAGCTGTAATGAAGTGGGAACAACCAAAAAGTCCTAGGGAGATTTGAAGCTTTTTAGGATTAGCTGGATATTACCGAAGGTTTATCCAAGGCTTTTCTTCGATTGCTACTCCATTAACAACTTTGACCCACAAAGGAGCCACTTATGCTTGGAATGAGAAGCATAAGGAAGCCTTTGAGAAGTTGAAGAAGAGATTGTGTGAAGCACCGATTCTTTCATTGCCTGAAGGAGTTGATGACTTTGCAGTTTATAGCGATGCATCCGGAGTTGGGTTAGGTTGTGTTCTGACCCAAAGGGATAAAGTGATCGCGTATGCATCGAGGCAATTGAAGGAACATGAAAAGAACTACCCTACTCATGATTTGGAGTTGGTAGCGGTAGTATTTGCCTTGAAGATATGGAGGCATTATCTTTATGGCACCAAGTGTAAACTTTTCACTGATCATAAGAGTCTCCAATATCTCTTTAATCAGAAGGAATTGAACATGAGGCAACGACGCTGGCTAGAGTTACTCAAGGACTACGACTGTGAGATACTTTACCACCCTGGTAAAGCAAATATTGTTGCCGATGCTCTCAATCGGAAGGTAAACCTTGAAAAGAAAAGGCTAAGAGCGTTGAGAATTGAAGTTGTCTCGACAATTGTGGAAAGTATAAAGAAAGCTCAAGAGGAAGCTTTAGAGAAAAATGACCGAAAGGAAGAACGTTTGGGCAAAACGTTAGTGTTCGGTACAAACAACCAAGGGTTGAAGGTATTTCAAGATAGAATTTGGGTACCTAAGACGGGCGGAATAAGAGATCTTCTGATGGAAGAAGCTCACAAGACCATGTACTCAATTCATCCCGGCAGTACGAAAATGTATAGGGATCTAAAACCCTATTATTGGTGGCCAACGATGAAGCTCGATGTTGCTAAGTATGTGGCCGAGTGTGTAACTTGTGCTAGGGTTAAGGCACAACATCAGAAACCGTATGGGAGTTTAGAACCTTTACCCGTACCCATGGGTAAATGGGAAGACATCACCATGGATTTTGTGACTAAACTGCCCAGAACAAGGAATGGTCACGACATGATTTGGGTGGTCGTTGATCTCTTTACTAAGAGTGCGCATTTCATAGCGGCCAAAGAGAAATGGTCTATGGATAAACTTGCGAATTCTTACGTGAAGGAAATGTGAGGCTTCACGATGTTCCATTAACGATTGTGTCCGATCGTGATAGCCGTTTTACCTCGAGATTTTGGAGGAGTCTACAAGAGGAATTGGGTACCAAGTTATGTTTGAGTACAACTTACCATCCGCAAACCGATGGTTAGAGCGAGCGAACGATTCAAACATTGGAGGATATGCTGAGAGCATGTACCCTAGAATTCCAAGGTAACTGGGATGAACACTTACCTTTAGTAGAATTCTCCTATAATAATAGTTTCCACTCAAGCATTAAGATGGCACCTTATCACGCTTTGTATGGGGAGAAGTGTCGAACGCCATCATGTTGGCTGGAAGCTGGGGAAAAGCAGTTTATGGGACCTGAAATAGTCCACGAGACTGCTGAAAAGTTGAAAGTGATAAGGGAAAGGATGTTAGCTGCTCAAGATCGACAAAAGAGTTATGCTGACAAGAAAAGACGACCGATATCGTTCGATGTTGGAGATTCGGTTTTACTTAAAGTCTCGCCGTGGAAGGGACTTATAAGATTTGGGAAACGAGGGAAGTTGAGTCCAAGGTTTATTGGACCATTTAAAGTTCTTCAGAGGATCGGGAATCAAGCTTACAAGCTAGAGTTACCGAAAGAACTAGAGGGTATTCATAACACCTTTCATGTGTGTTATTTGAGAAAGTTCACAGGAGATGTGCCCGACATAATTCCAATTTCTGAGTTAAGGTTGGATGAAAACAAGAGGTTGATCGAAGAACCTGAGGCAATCGTTGACCGTAAGACTATGAAGTTACGACGCAAGATGGTCGATTTAGTGTTTGTGCGCTGGAAACATACGAATGGACCAAATCTCACTTGGGAAACGGAGAGTGACATGATGAGTCGCTACCCGCAGTTGTTTGGTGATATGTGATTCCGGGGACGGAATCATCCTAAGGGGGAGAGAATTGTAACACTCGTGTTTCTAGCCTAGGCTTTTATATTGAGTTGATAGTCTAGGTTAACCTTTGTAACTCATTTTGAAGAAATGAAAAGGAATTATGTGAATATTATGTGTTTTATGTTTAATTATTAGGGCTTAATTAATTAAGAATAAAAATAAGCGTCAAAATTAAAGTGTGAGATAAGCCCGATATCTTTACATAAAGTTGTAGTGGTCGAAACAAGGATTTCGGGGATATAAAGAATACCAAAATCCGAGTTATAACGAAGAAGTTATGACCTGTCGAAGTTTCGCGACAAAACCGGCACGGTGCTGAATGTCGTAAAAAGTGAGTTTTTGATAAACTACTTTTTAGACTTAGTAATCTAAACGAACGTTGTAGTATTCATTAAACCGAGAAGTTCGATAAAAAGAACGCCCAAATCTGACTTCGTATGAGGAAGTTATGATTTTTCGAAGTTTCAGCGTAGCAGTAGACAGCTAAAAACTCGAATTTTAGATCGAGCAATTTTTAGCCGACACAACCTAAACGAGAATTGAAGGTCTCGTCATTAGGAGCACAACGGTAAAAAGTCTGACGAAAACGGACGTCCGATGAAGAAGTTATGAATTTTTAACGAATTTCCTGTCCCGGTCTGTTAAAAATAATAATATAAAATTTAAAGTCAAAATTAGCCGACGAAGTCTAAACGGAAGTTGTAGATCGTAATTTTAGCTACGAGTGCATATAAAGAACGTCAAAAACGGAGCTCGTATGCGAAAGTTATGGATTTTAGAAGTTTTGGCGCGAAAACCGAGAAATTTCGCATAGTCACACTTTGCCACGTCACCCTCGCCTCGCATGTGACACGTGTCCTGCTGAGTCACCGAAGCTGCTGAGTCACCAGGCTGCTGAGTCACGAAGCCACCTGGCGAGGCGTGTCATTTCCTTCCGAGTCCGAGCTGCAGTCCAATCCGCTGACTACACGTAGAAGCCTCGGTGGCGAGCCTCGCATCCGACGCGTGTGTAGTGACTCATGAGTCCGAACCCTCGCAGGCGCCACGAACCCCCTACTTCGGACCCTAGACCTCGGTCCAATCACAAGCCGCCAGAGAGCCCTTCGCACGCGCAACCCTCATGCGAGCCTCCCCCTCTGCGAGCCTTCTCAGCCGTCGGATCAGAAGACTTCTGACCGTCCGATCAGAAGCTTCCCCCTATAAATAGGAGGGTGCGAGACCTCCCGGGTATTTTTGGAATTTTGCCATATTTAGCCCCTAAACCCATATTTTCTTCATATTAACATCCCGCAAAGCCCCGGTATCGATTGTAAAGCCCGGAATACCCCACGAAGTGCCCGAGAAGCCCGTAAAATTTATCTTTTCGGTTTCGAAGCCCGACTTTTGCAGAGCCCGGTTTCTCAATAAAACTCCCGGTTTTATTAGAAACGATCGTTTTAGGAAACGAATTGCTGCCCGATTATCATCAAATCATGTGAGTGTATAGTCACTTTCATTTTACACATAGATATGAGGTATTTACCTTATAATACGTGCTATGTGTAAATATATTAATTATTTATTTGAGGTGATTGTTGTGTTGATGTTTTATACAAGTTTTAAAATGTATAAGTATTTTTATCTACAAATATGTTGGGTAGAACATGGGTAGATTGTGATGTGTGATAAAATAAAATTGATGAGAGGCCTCGATGTGTTTTGAGATCCAGTCATCTAGCGGAGTTTGGATGACGACCACGGACTTTCTAGATAGTCCAGTGGGAAACATTAGCAGGTCCGCAACCTGTAGGTGTTAATGAACTAAGAGTGTTCATTCGCTGTACTCCATCCCCCTCATGGTTGCCTTTAGGACATGTATGGCTGAGGAAACCCCTTAGCAGTAGTGTCCATCCCGATGATATTCTTTAGGCTAGGTCCCTTGTGACAAGTGTTTAGGGACATAAAGTGAGGATAACGGGAATGGGTAATCAGGGTTATTGTTGATTGATGAACTTAGTAAGTTTATTATTATTGTGGGTTGAAAACCCTATATGCTCACCAGGCTCCCAAGCCTGACCCACTCAACTTTTTATGTTACAGGTAGTGGACCCCGAGCATAGTCGGAGGACAACGAGAGATTTTTGGATTATAGGCCAGTAGTTGTAAATAACTGTTGAAAGGCTTATAATGTCTTGTTTATGCTTTTGATCTGTATCGGAACATGACATCCCGAGGTTTTGATATATATATGGAAAACATATACCTTCTTAATGAAGGGTTTTGATAAACTTTTATCATATTTTGTTTGGGGACCAATTCCACAACATCTTTTAAAAAGATTTCTCTGATTTTATTTTAAAAAGCATAAATTAAATCGGTCTTTTCTGGCCGAGAAATTAGGGGATGTCACAGTTGGTATTAGAGCATTAGTTTAAGCGAACTAAGAAATTGTAGAATTTCTAAGACTTGAACTTAGAATGCTAAGTGATGATTGTGAGATGAGTGTCTACCATATTTTAGACACGAGCACTAGTTTATTTTAGGGAAGATGCCTAAAATGCCCTTATGTGCTAAATGCTATGTGTTTGCCATGTGTGCCATTATTTGTTCGGATCTATGGTCTGTTGCCGGCCGGATCTGGAAACCTTATGTGTAGGATATACGATTACGAGATTAGAACTAACACGTAAACGTTTCGGAGTGATAAGGGAATTGACATGTCTAACAAGGATAAAGACCTAAATTCGCCTTATTCGTTATATAGATTGTAATGGCCATAACTCGTAGTGGAGCTGCAAATGCAAACGGAAACAGGGATCAACAGCCTCAACCTCAAGTAGTTGAGCAAGTACCTGTTGTAGGAGCTGCACCTGAGCCAATGACGATGGTTGGGGTACAAGCAATGATGCAAATGATGTTAGATCGCCAAATGGAGCTGCACCTCAACCCGACCACACAATACATGTCGACATACACATAACTCAAACATATAATCAATTAACATGTAAGTGCAGATCATACAAATCAATAAGCATAACATCATCCTATCTACCAGGATCTCGATCTAACAGATTACTATCGCAACAAGCATACGAGAAACCAGGATAACAATCCAACAGGGCCGCCATTGGTGCTTTCGACCCATAAGCACAGTGAGGAAGACTCACCTCTCAAGTAGTGCTGAACTGGTAAAATCCAACTCCAAAACTCAACTCCGGACTCAACAACCTACAACCACCATATGACCATTCTATTAAAACCTCCAAATACCCAAAATGCCCTCAAAGTCAAACTTGGTCAACCATGGTCAAGGTCAAGTCAACAGTCCATGTTGACCCAACTCATCGAGTGCACATGCCAACTCGTCGATTTTCTTCAGTACTCAGAGAAATTGGGGAAAGTCCGAGCCAACTCGCCGAGTCCTCCAGGCGACTTGTTAAGTTCCTTCAGCTTTCCAGAAAAGCAAGAAAACCTTGATCCAACTCGTCGAGTTGTCAGAACAACTCGTCGAGTTTTCCCAGCTTAACTCATTCAGCCCTTTTTCAACCCTTATAATGCTCAAGAATATATATCTGGAACCCATGAGCTGGAAAACCACGTAAAGTTGCTAACTTTACGTCCATGCATGACACCAAGGGGCTAAACTACTAAAAAATGACTTAACAAGGGACCTAGAACATGAAGGAAGCCTAGATCTATATAAAGCTTGAAACTTTAAGCCCAAAGAAGCCAAAAAATGCCCAGATCTGAAGTGGCAATGTAACACCCGAGATCAGAAAGGTCAAGAAAAGAAAGGAAAAACCCTAAGTTGAAGAGGGTTGACTCGTCGAGTCTAGGGAGGAACTCGGCGAGTCGGAGCGGGATCCGGGTGTAAAGCAATTGACCGATTCGGCGAGTCAGGTCTGGGTTTGGAAACCCTAATTTCGGGACTTGGTATCCTATTTAAGCATCTTATTCTCTTTCCTAGGGCTCAGTTGTGGCCCTATAGTCCAAAACCAGAAACCCTAAGCCTCCATTGTTGCTCATTCAAGCTTTCTTGCCATTTTGGGTGGTTTGAAGGAAGAAGGAAGAAGGCACACTTTGGGGATTCAAGATTTGGCAGTAGATCCAGAGTTTGTCAGGTCTTCCAGAGCATTTGAAGGTAATGAGTCGTGACCTTCCCTCTTTTGCATATAGATCAACCTTTATCATGGGATTTGGGGCTTTTAGGACAAGTTCATGAACCAT
Source organism: Lactuca sativa (assembly GCF_002870075.4). NCBI lineage: Eukaryota > Viridiplantae > Streptophyta > Magnoliopsida > Asterales > Asteraceae > Lactuca > Lactuca sativa. The sequence continues at coordinate 169,818,830 of NC_056623.2, forward strand.
TTCGAGTTAGAAGCCCATATCTGAAGTTGCTACTTCAGATCTATGTGTATCCTGGCCTAGAGAATTATAAAGCATCAGTCTATGGGTTGATTGTTGAGCCCCTTTTGTCTTAAACCCTAGTTTATGGGGAATGGTGCCTAGATCTCCTTCTCTACACGTAAAGTTTGCAACTTTACGTGGGGAATAGGCTTGGGAAGGGTAGATCTTCAGTATGGAGTGCATGAATGACTCAAAAGTCCTTTGCATGTATGGAGATCTGAATAGACTCGGCGAGTCCTTCGAGTGGACTCGGCGAGTAGCTTGAAGATGAGGATGAACTCGACGAGTGGGATGAACAGCTCGTCGAGTTGGATGAAGTTAAGCATGAACTCGGCGAGTTGGAAGAACAACTCGACGAGTTGGTTGAAGATTGCCTTCGACTCGGTGAGTCTATTAGTGGACTCGGCGAGTCAGGTCGTGAAACCCCAAACCCTTCGAGTTGAGACTCGAATCAGTGAGTCGGGTGGTGACTCAGCGAGTTGGTCAGGACAGGGCTTGGAACTAGTTGGACTCGGCGAGTCATAGACTGACTCGGCGAGTCGAGTCGCGTATAGAAAGACCCTGAGCATATGAACTCGGCGAGTCATTAGGAGGACTCGACGAGTAGGGTTGACCTGGAAGGTTGACTTTGACCAGGATTTTGACCTTGACCAGAGTTGACCTAGTTGACCTTTGGAGGTCAGTTGGACTAAGTGTTATATGGATGTTGGCAGCTCGGAGAGCTAGAGGATCAACGGTTCAGGAGATTGTCGAGTAGCAGCCAGAGGTTTATCAGCAGAGCTCAGCAGTTCAGGTGAGTTTCCTTCCAGTAGGAACGGGTCTAAGGCCACAATGCCAGCCCGTTCAGTTAGCTGTAGTTTCAGGACTTCGGTCCAATGCAATAGTTAGTATGTTTGACGCCTCCGTGGCTCAGACAGGATTTATGTGTTTATGCTAATTGATATGTTATGCTATGCTGTGTTTAGTCAGTTAGCTTCGGACTTCGGTCCGATGTAGGGGACAAGGTCCCAGTCAGTCAGCTTCGGACTTCGGTACGATGTAGGGGACAAGGTCCCAGTTAGTCAGCTTCGGACTTCGGTTCGATGGAGGGGGGGCAAGGCCCCAGTTAGTCCGGACCTTGGTCCGATGCAGTGGGCAAGGCCCAGTATGTGCTTTATATGTATTGAATGGTATGTGGTAGTTTGGGGGAGCTCACTAAGCTTTGTGCTTACAGTTTTCAGTTTTGGTTTCAGGTACTCGGTTTTCAAAAGAGGAGCTCGGGAAGATTGTAGTGCACACACCATAGGCAGTTAGCCTGGGAACGTTTGACTCTGATGATGATGTTATGCTTTGATTTAATACTCGAGAAATTATGTTATGACTTATGAAACGGTTTTATTTAGTAATGTTTTAAAAAGAATTTTTTAGTCGTGATTTTTGGGTCTTTACAAGTTGGTATCAGAGCCTTGGTTTGAGGGATTCGGGCGCACTCCCGAGTGTGCTTGAACTCAAACTAAGGAAGTGGTATAGAGTTTTCAAAAGAAAAATCATAGTTACAAAAGGATTTTGAGAAAAGAAAACAATTTTAGAAAAGTGTAAAGAAAAGAGTTTTAGAAAAAGCAAAAAGAGTTTTGAAAAGAGAAAAGGGTGTGGTGCATGCAATCAGCCGAGCTCAAGTAAGTACTCCCAATTTACCCATACAAGTTATGTTACGATTATCAGTATCAGTTTCAGTATCAGTTTCAGTTTCAGTTTCAGTTCCAGCTTCAGTAGAACAACATGCTAGAATAGGACTAAGGATCTAGGATGATGCCTTATGTGCCTGCTTTATGTGTTCAGCTTGATAAGGATTTCATGCTAGTAATGAGTAGACAGTAGCAGGATAGCCTGTGTAGGTTATGCCTGATAGTATGAGCTTAGCATTGTATGCTAGTGCAGTTTTTCGTTATGAGAATAGTTTTGCCTGAGTATGTTTCCTTTATCCGAATGCTGCTTGCTTTGTGCTTTGTGGGACTCTGAGTGATGGGAGTTAGCCATTAGGTGAATACGTCACACCACATGTGATCAGGGTTGAATAATCTCAGAGTGCTGGATTTGGCCCTATTGCGCAGCTCTTGTTTGAGTCCAACTGTTATAGGGACGAGTCTTTTACTTGAAGGATTATCTGAGCCTCATCACATGTGATGGTATTCAGGTGGTGGATAATTGGCATTACAAGGAGGCCTTCAGCAGCTGAGGACTGTTTGGGTGGAGTCAGAGGTTCCCTAGGGCAAGCCTAGGATGAGAGTAATAGAGATCAGTAGAAGAGTAAAGGGGACTTGGTGGAGTTGAGGTAACTCTTGAGGAAAGTACGGATAGATGTGGAAGGTAGTATGGGCCCGTAATACTGAAAGCAGAGGACCCGTACTCGATTCAAGAGGGGCCAAGACGAAACCAGGGAATGGTGGAGTGAGTGAGAAATCCCTCAGCAGTAGTGTGTAAATTGATCAGGAATTGTTATATTTTCAGCATGGCGACATTGCGCGAGCTACAGGTTAGCAGTTCAGGCGTCGAGGAGGGATCTGGCTCGGGCTTTAGAGCCGGGCAACTTGATGATCAGATTAGGGATTTCATTTCCGCAGAGATCACGCGCAACATCATTGATCAGACTTCGGTGATTTTTGGTTCGGTTAGAGAAGCCATTGTGGAGCTCATGGACCGTCATCTTGAGGCCTTCAAGGCCGGGATAGTTTCAAGACAGATTAGGGCTCATCTAGGTCCCGAATTGTAACACTCGTGTTTCTAGCCTAGGCATTTATATTGAGTTGATAGTCTAGGTTAACCTTTGTAACTCATTTTGAAGAAATGAAAAGGAATTATGTGAATATTATGTGTTTTATGCTTAATTATTAGGGCTTAATTAATTAAGAATAAAAATAAGCGTCAAAATTAAAGTGTGAGATAAGCCCGATATCTTTACATAAAGTTGTAGTGGTCGAAACAAGGATTTCGGGGATATAAAGAATACCAAAATCCGAGTTATAACGAAGATGTTATGACCTGTCGAAGTTTCGCGACAAAACCGGCACGGTGCTGAATGTCGTAAAAAGTGAGTTTTTGATAAACTACTTTTTAGCCTTAGTAATCTAAACGAAAGTTGTAGTATTCGTTAAACCGAGAAGTTCGATAAAAAGAACGCCCAAATCTGACTTCGTATGAGGAAGTTATGATTTTTCGAAGTTTCAGCGTAGCAGTAGACAGCTAAAAACTCGAATTTTAGATCGAGCGATTTTTAGCCGACACAACCTAAACGAGAATTGAAGGTCTCGTCATTAGGAGCACAATGGTAAAAAGTCTGACGAAAACGGACGTCAGATGAAGAAGTTATGAATTTTTAACGAATTTCCTGTCCCGGTCTGTTAAAAATAATAATATAAAATTTAAAGTCAAAATTAGCCGACGAAGTCTAAACGGAAGTTGTAGATCGTAATTTTAGCTACGAGTGCATATAAAGAACGTCAAAAACGGAGCTCGTATGCGAAAGTTATGGATTTTAGAAGTTTTGGCGCGAAAACCGAGAAATTTCGCATAGTCACACTTTGCCACGTCACCCTCGCCTCGCATGTGACACGTGTCCTGCTGAGTCACCGAAGATGCTGAGTCACCAGGCTGATGAGTCACGAAGCCACCTGGCGAGGCGTGTCATTTCCTTCTGAGTCCGAGCTGCGGTCCAATCCGCTGACTACACGTAGAAGCCTCGGTGGCGAGCCTCGCATCCGACGCGTGTGTAGTGACTCATGAGTCCGAACCCTTGCAGGTGCCACGAACCCCTACTTCGGACCCTAGACCTCGGTCCAATCACAAGCCGCCAGAGAGCCCTTCGCACGCGCAGCCCTCATGCGAGCCTCCCCCTCTGCGAGCCTTCTCAGCCGTCGGATCAGAAGACTTCTGACCGTCCGATCAGAAGCTTCCCCCTATAAATAGGAGGGTGCGAGACCTCCCGGGTATTTTTGGAATTTTGCCATATTTAGCCCCTAAACCCATATTTTCTTCATATTAACATCCCGCAAAGCCCCGGTATCGATTGTAAAGCCCGGAATACCCCACGAAGTGCCCGAGAAGCCCGTAAAATTTATCTTTTCGGTTTCGAAGCCCGACTTTTGCAGAGCCCGGTTTCTCAATAAAACTCCCGGTTTTATTAGAAACGATCGTTTTAGGAAACGAATTGCTGCCCGATTATCATCAAATCATGTGAGTGTATAGTCACTTTCATTTTACACATAGATATGAGGTATTTACCTTATAATACGTGCTATGTGTAAATATATTAATTATTTATTTGAGGTGATTGTTGTGTTGATGTTTTATACAAGTTTTAAAATGTATAAGTATTTTTATCTACAAATATGTTGGGTAGAACATGGGTAGATTGTGATGTGTGATAAAATAAAATTGATGAGAGGCCTCGATGTGTTTTGAGATCCAGTCATCTAGCGGAGTTTGGATGACGACCACGGACTTTCTAGATAGTCCAGTGGGAAACATTAGCAGGTCCGCAACCTGTAGGTGTTAATGAACTAAGAGTGTTCATTCGCTGTACTCCATCCCCCTCATGGTTGCCTTTAGGACATGTATGGCTGAGGAAACCCCTTAGCAGTAGTGTCCATCCCGATGATATTCTTTAGGCTAGGTCCCTTGTGACAAGTGTTTAGGGACATAAAGTGAGGATAACGGGAATGGGTAATCAGGGTTATTGTTGATTGATGAACTTAGTAAGTTTATTATTATTGTGGGTTGAAAACCCTATATGCTCACCAGGCTCCCAAGCCTGACCCACTCAACTTTTTATGTTACAGGTAGTGGACCCCGAGCATAGTCGGAGGACAACGAGAGATTTTTGGATTATAGGCCAGTAGTTGTAAATAACTGTTGAAAGGCTTATAATGTCTTGTTTATGCTTTTGATCTGTATCGGAACATGACATCCCGAGGTTTTGATATATATATGGAAAACATATACCTTCTTAATGAAGGGTTTTGATAAACTTTTATCATATTTTGTTTGGGGACCAATTCCACAACATCTTTTAAAAAGATTTCTCTGATTTTATTTTAAAAAGCATAAATTAAATCGGTCTTTTCTGGCCGAGAAATTAGGGGATGTCACAGTTGGTATTAGAGCATTAGTTTAAGCGAACTAAGAAATTGTAGAATTTCTAAGACTTGAACTTAGAATGCTAAGTGATGATTGTGAGATGAGTGTCTACCATATTTTAGACACGAGCACTAGTTTATTTTAGGGAAGATGCCTAAAATGCCCTTATGTGCTAAATGCTATGTGTTTGCCATGTGTGCCATTATTTGTTCGGATCTATGGTCTGTTGCCGGCCGGATCTGGAAACCTTATGTGTAGGATATACGATTACGAGATTAGAACTAACACGTAAACGTTTCGGAGTGATAAGGGAATTGACATGTCTAACAAGGATAAAGACCTAAATTCGCCTTATTCGTTATATAGATTGTAATGGCCATAACTCGTAGTGGAGCTGCAAATGCAAACGGAAACAGGGATCAACAGCCTCAACCTCAAGTAGTTGAGCAAGTACCTGTTGTAGGAGCTGCACCTGAGCCAATGACGATGGTTGGGGTACAAGCAATGATGCAAATGATGTTAGATCGCCAAATGGAGCTGCACCTCAACCCGACCACACAATACATGTCGACATACACATAACTCAAACATATAATCAATTAACATGTAAGTGCAGATCATACAAATCAATAAGCATAACATCATCCTATCTACCAGGATCTCGATCTAACAGATTACTATCGCAACAAGCATACGAGAAACCAGGATAACAATCCAACAGGGCCGCCATTGGTGCTTTCGACCCATAAGCACAGTGAGGAAGACTCACCTCTCAAGTAGTGCTGAACTGGTAAAATCCAACTCCAAAACTCAACTCCGGACTCAACAACCTACAACCACCATATGACCATTCTATTAAAACCTCCAAATACCCAAAATGCCCTCAAAGTCAAACTTGGTCAACCATGGTCAAGGTCAAGTCAACAGTCCATGTTGACCCAACTCATCGAGTGCACATGCCAACTCGTCGATTTTCTTCAGTACTCAGAGAAATTGGGGAAAGTCCGAGCCAACTCGCCGAGTCCTCCAGGCGACTTGTTAAGTTCCTTCAGCTTTCCAGAAAAGCAAGAAAACCTTGATCCAACTCGTCGAGTTGTCAGAACAACTCGTCGAGTTTTCCCAGCTTAACTCATTCAGCCCTTTTTCAACCCTTATAATGCTCAAGAATATATATCTGGAACCCATGAGCTGGAAAACCACGTAAAGTTGCTAACTTTACGTCCATGCATGACACCAAGGGGCTAAACTACTAAAAAATGACTTAACAAGGGACCTAGAACATGAAGGAAGCCTAGATCTATATAAAGCTTGAAACTTTAAGCCCAAAGAAGCCAAAAAATGCCCAGATCTGAAGTGGCAATGTAACACCCGAGATCAGAAAGGTCAAGAAAAGAAAGGAAAAACCCTAAGTTGAAGAGGGTTGACTCGTCGAGTCTAGGGAGGAACTCGGCGAGTCGGAGCGGGATCCGGGTGTAAAGCAATTGACCGATTCGGCGAGTCAGGTCTGGGTTTGGAAACCCTAATTTCGGGACTTGGTATCCTATTTAAGCATCTTATTCTCTTTCCTAGGGCTCAGTTGTGGCCCTATAGTCCAAAACCAGAAACCCTAAGCCTCCATTGTTGCTCATTCAAGCTTTCTTGCCATTTTGGGTGGTTTGAAGGAAGAAGGAAGAAGGCACACTTTGGGGATTCAAGATTTGGCAGTAGATCCAGAGTTTGTCAGGTCTTCCAGAGCATTTGAAGGTAATGAGTCGTGACCTTCCCTCTTTTGCATATAGATCAACCTTTATCATGGGATTTGGGGCTTTTAGGACAAGTTCATGAACCATTTCGAGTTAGAAGCCCATATCTGAAGTTGCTACTTCAGATCTATGTGTATCCTGGCCTAGAGAATTATAAAGCATCAGTCTATGGGTTGATTGTTGAGCCCCTTTTGTCTTAAACCCTAGTTTATGGGGAATGGTGCCTAGATCTCCTTCTCTACACGTAAAGTTTGCAACTTTACGTGGGGAATAGGCTTGGGAAGGGTAGATCTTCAGTATGGAGTGCATGAATGACTCAAAAGTCCTTTGCATGTATGGAGATCTGAATAGACTCGGCGAGTCCTTCGAGTGGACTCGGCGAGTAGCTTGAAGATGAGGATGAACTCGACGAGTGGGATGAACAGCTCGTCGAGTTGGATGAAGTTAAGCATGAACTCGGCGAGTTGGAAGAACAACTCGACGAGTTGGTTGAAGATTGCCTTCGACTCGGTGAGTCTATTAGTGGACTCGGCGAGTCAGGTCGTGAAACCCCAAACCCTTCGAGTTGAGACTCGAATCAGTGAGTCGGGTGGTGACTCAGCGAGTTGGTCAGGACAGGGCTTGGAACTAGTTGGACTCGGCGAGTCATAGACTGACTCGGCGAGTCGAGTCGCGTATAGAAAGACCCTGAGCATATGAACTCGGCGAGTCATTAGGAGGACTCGACGAGTAGGGTTGACCTGGAAGGTTGACTTTGACCAGGATTTTGACCTTGACCAGAGTTGACCTAGTTGACCTTTGGAGGTCAGTTGGACTAAGTGTTATATGGATGTTGGCAGCTCGGAGAGCTAGAGGATCAACGGTTCAGGAGATTGTCGAGTAGCAGCCAGAGGTTTATCAGCAGAGCTCAGCAGTTCAGGTGAGTTTCCTTCCAGTAGGAACGGGTCTAAGGCCACAATGCCAGCCCGTTCAGTTAGCTGTAGTTTCAGGACTTCGGTCCAATGCAATAGTTAGTATGTTTGACGCCTCCGTGGCTCAGACAGGATTTATGTGTTTATGCTAATTGATATGTTATGCTATGCTGTGTTTAGTCAGTTAGCTTCGGACTTCGGTCCGATGTAGGGGACAAGGTCCCAATCAGTCAGCTTCGGACTTCGGTACGATGTAGGGGACAAGGTCCCAGTTAGTCAGCTTCGGACTTCGGTTCGATGGAGGGGGGGCAAGGCCCCAGTTAGTCCGGACCTTGGTCCGATGCAGTGGGCAAGGCCCAGTATGTGCTTTATATGTATTGAATGGTATGTGGTAGTTTGGGGGAGCTCACTAAGCTTTGTGCTTACAGTTTTCAGTTTTGGTTTCAGGTACTCGGTTTTCAAAAGAGGAGCTCGGGAAGATTGTAGTGCACACACCATAGGCAGTTAGCCTGGGAACGTTTGACTCTGATGATGATGTTATGCTTTGATTTAATACTCGAGAAATTATGTTATGACTTATGAAACGGTTTTATTTAGTAATGTTTTAAAAAGAATTTTTTAGTCGTGATTTTTGGGTCTTTACAAGTTGGTATCAGAGCCTTGGTTTGAGGGATTCGGGCGCACTCCCGAGTGTGCTTGAACTCAAACTAAGGAAGTGGTATAGAGTTTTCAAAAGAAAAATCATAGTTACAAAAGGATTTTGAGAAAAGAAAACAATTTTAGAAAAGTGTAAAGAAAAGAGTTTTAGAAAAAGCAAAAAGAGTTTTGAAAAGAGAAAAGGGTGTGGTGCATGCAATCAGCCGAGCTCAAGTAAGTACTCCCAATTTACCCATACAAGTTATGTTACGATTATCAGTATCAGTTTCAGTATCAGTTTCAGTTTCAGTTTCAGTTCCAGCTTCAGTAGAACAACATGCTAGAATAGGACTAAGGATCTAGGATGATGCCTTATGTGCCTGCTTTATGTGTTCAGCTTGATAAGGATTTCATGCTAGTAATGAGTAGACAGTAGCAGGATAGCCTGTGTAGGTTATGCCTGATAGTATGAGCTTAGCATTGTATGCTAGTGCAGTTTTTCGTTATGAGAATAGTTTTGCCTGAGTATGTTTCCTTTATCCGAATGCTGCTTGCTTTGTGCTTTGTGGGACTCTGAGTGATGGGAGTTAGCCATTAGGTGAATACGTCACACCACATGTGATCAGGGTTGAATAATCTCAGAGTGCTGGATTTGGCCCTATTGCGCAGCTCTTGTTTGAGTCCAACTGTTATAGGGACGAGTCTTTTACTTGAAGGATTATCTGAGCCTCATCACATGTGATGGTATTCAGGTGGTGGATAATTGGCATTACAAGGAGGCCTTCAGCAGCTGAGGACTGTTTGGGTGGAGTCAGAGGTTCCCTAGGGCAAGCCTAGGATGAGAGTAATAGAGATCAGTAGAAGAGTAAAGGGGACTTGGTGGAGTTGAGGTAACTCTTGAGGAAAGTACGGATAGATGTGGAAGGTAGTATGGGCCCGTAATACTGAAAGCAGAGGACCCGTACTCGATTCAAGAGGGGCCAAGACGAAACCAGGGAATGGTGGAGTGAGTGAGAAATCCCTCAGCAGTAGTGTGTAAATTGATCAGGAATTGTTATATTTTCAGCATGGCGACATTGCGCGAGCTACAGGTTAGCAGTTCAGGCGTCGAGGAGGGATCTGGCTCGGGCTTTAGAGCCGGGCAACTTGATGATCAGATTAGGGATTTCATTTCCGCAGAGATCACGCGCAACATCATTGATCAGACTTCGGTGATTTTTGGTTCGGTTAGAGAAGCCATTGTGGAGCTCATGGACCGTCATCTTGAGGCCTTCAAGGCCGGGATAGTTTCAAGACAGATTAGGGCTCATCTAGGTCCCGAATTGTAACACTCGTGTTTCTAGCCTAGGCATTTATATTGAGTTGATAGTCTAGGTTAACCTTTGTAACTCATTTTGAAGAAATGAAAAGGAATTATGTGAATATTATGTGTTTTATGCTTAATTATTAGGGCTTAATTAATTAAGAATAAAAATAAGCGTCAAAATTAAAGTGTGAGATAAGCCCGATATCTTTACATAAAGTTGTAGTGGTCGAAACAAGGATTTCGGGGATATAAAGAATACCAAAATCCGAGTTATAACGAAGATGTTATGACCTGTCGAAGTTTCGCGACAAAACCGGCACGGTGCTGAATGTCGTAAAAAGTGAGTTTTTGATAAACTACTTTTTAGCCTTAGTAATCTAAACGAAAGTTGTAGTATTCGTTAAACCGAGAAGTTCGATAAAAAGAACGCCCAAATCTGACTTCGTATGAGGAAGTTATGATTTTTCGAAGTTTCAGCGTAGCAGTAGACAGCTAAAAACTCGAATTTTAGATCGAGCGATTTTTAGCCGACACAACCTAAACGAGAATTGAAGGTCTCGTCATTAGGAGCACAATGGTAAAAAGTCTGACGAAAACGGACGTCAGATGAAGAAGTTATGAATTTTTAACGAATTTCCTGTCCCGGTCTGTTAAAAATAATAATATAAAATTTAAAGTCAAAATTAGCCGACGAAGTCTAAACGGAAGTTGTAGATCGTAATTTTAGCTACGAGTGCATATAAAGAACGTCAAAAACGGAGCTCGTATGCGAAAGTTATGGATTTTAGAAGTTTTGGCGCGAAAACCGAGAAATTTCGCATAGTCACACTTTGCCACGTCACCCTCGCCTCGCATGTGACACGTGTCCTGCTGAGTCACCGAAGATGCTGAGTCACCAGGCTGATGAGTCACGAAGCCACCTGGCGAGGCGTGTCATTTCCTTCTGAGTCCGAGCTGCGGTCCAATCCGCTGACTACACGTAGAAGCCTCGGTGGCGAGCCTCGCATCCGACGCGTGTGTAGTGACTCATGAGTCCGAACCCTTGCAGGTGCCACGAACCCCTACTTCGGACCCTAGACCTCGGTCCAATCACAAGCCGCCAGAGAGCCCTTCGCACGCGCAGCCCTCATGCGAGCCTCCCCCTCTGCGAGCCTTCTCAGCCGTCGGATCAGAAGACTTCTGACCGTCCGATCAGAAGCTTCCCCCTATAAATAGGAGGGTGCGAGACCTCCCGGGTATTTTTGGAATTTTGCCATATTTAGCCCCTAAACCCATATTTTCTTCATATTAACATCCCGCAAAGCCCCGGTATCGATTGTAAAGCCCGGAATACCCCACGAAGTGCCCGAGAAGCCCGTAAAATTTATCTTTTCGGTTTCGAAGCCCGACTTTTGCAGAGCCCGGTTTCTCAATAAAACTCCCGGTTTTATTAGAAACGATCGTTTTAGGAAACGAATTGCTGCCCGATTATCATCAAATCATGTGAGTGTATAGTCACTTTCATTTTACACATAGATATGAGGTATTTACCTTATAATACGTGCTATGTGTAAATATATTAATTATTTATTTGAGGTGATTGTTGTGTTGATGTTTTATACAAGTTTTAAAATGTATAAGTATTTTTATCTACAAATATGTTGGGTAGAACATGGGTAGATTGTGATGTGTGATAAAATAAAATTGATGAGAGGCCTCGATGTGTTTTGAGATCCAGTCATCTAGCGGAGTTTGGATGACGACCACGGACTTTCTAGATAGTCCAGTGGGAAACATTAGCAGGTCCGCAACCTGTAGGTGTTAATGAACTAAGAGTGTTCATTCGCTGTACTCCATCCCCCTCATGGTTGCCTTTAGGACATGTATGGCTGAGGAAACCCCTTAGCAGTAGTGTCCATCCCGATGATATTCTTTAGGCTAGGTCCCTTGTGACAAGTGTTTAGGGACATAAAGTGAGGATAACGGGAATGGGTAATCAGGGTTATTGTTGATTGATGAACTTAGTAAGTTTATTATTATTGTGGGTTGAAAACCCTATATGCTCACCAGGCTCCCAAGCCTGACCCACTCAACTTTTTATGTTACAGGTAGTGGACCCCGAGCATAGTCGGAGGACAACGAGAGATTTTTGGATTATAGGCCAGTAGTTGTAAATAACTGTTGAAAGGCTTATAATGTCTTGTTTATGCTTTTGATCTGTATCGGAACATGACATCCCGAGGTTTTGATATATATATGCAAAACATATACCTTCTTAATGAAGGGTTTTGATAAACTTTTATCATATTTTGTTTGGGGAGCAATTCTGCAACATCTTTTAAAAAGATTTCTCTGATTTTATTTTAAAAAGCATAAATTAAATCGGTCTTTTCTGGCCGAGAAATTAGGGGATGTCACACGAATCTTATGGAGTTCAGGGATCCATCAGGGAGGGAGATCCCATTTCTAGTTTCTGCCATCAGGGGACAGGAGTGAGTGGGGCATCCTGTCTCCAAGAGAGACCTCTGTATGATTGGATAGTTGAGGAAGTTTCGCGAGCCATTCGCAAGGATCTGCCCGACATGGTCGTGAGGATCACTGATAGATTGATCGAGAGGCTCCAGGATCAGACAGCTGTTGTTCAGACAATGGGCAGGGAGTCGGAAAGGAAGAGGAAAACGGATGAGACTCAGGTAGCCCCAGGTTCGGGTAAGAGGCCCAAGGGTTTGGATTTGAGGACGAGGAACTATCAGAACCGCAGTCGGTGCGGGAAGTGCGGAAGGACGCACATGGGTGTATGCAGGCGTAGAAGTGGTGGCGATGCTGGATGTTTCAAGTGCGGCCAGATTGGTCATTTTAGCAGAGACTGTGTTGTTACCTTTGCCCAGGGACTTGACCCGATATGTTTCCATTGCGGCCAGAGAGGCCACAAGAAGGCCTACTGTCCGAGTTTGTATATAGCCGGGCAGGTGCCAGCTCCTGCCCCTGGGACTTCGAGAGACCAACGGACGTCAGGGCCGGGCAAGGGCGCCTACGGCTCGGAGCCGAGTTTTCCGGTAGATTTCAGCAGGGATTCGAGCAGCACTGAGTGATGGAGGTATGTATCTTTGCTTTTCTGTCATCTATTATTGTGATATTATTGTTATATTGCTGCATTGTTATCAGTAAGCTGGAGTGTTGAGGTATTATAATACCTGCTTTGTGGTCGAGTTTTATGCCATCTGCATACCTTGGAATTCGAATGGTGAAATGGAGGTCGTTCCCTCTAGATCAGGTTACTTCGGATACAGTAACTGTACCATGTATGTGTAAGATGCAGTAGTGCTTTACTACTTGCGGAGGGCGTTAGTCGAGTAATGATCAGTTATATTCCCAGTTGTGATAGTTCAGAGTTTTTAGTGGAGTAGCTAGCGGTCAGTAAGAAAGCGGGTTGGGGAGGTGCACCCCCAAACGCAGATTCTCGGGATGTAGTCCCTAAAGCAATTACAGTTAAGGATCGAAGGGTGCTCAGTCAGATAGCAGGAAGGGTGTGGATCTGGTAAGAGTTAGTTGGAGCGTTGGCAAGGATAAACGTCGGCAGACAGCATATCGCCCTTTTAATGAAAGGAAGGATGGAAATCCTTTCGACAGTGAGCAGTAAGGATCTAGTCGAATCCAAGTGGGGGAGAACCCTTACAAGTATACAAGGATAAGAGCCACGTAGACTCAGAATGAGTGCACGTCCTCTGAGAGGAAATGATAGTAGCACAGTGATCGATGGATCGAGAGGTTCAGAATTGGAAGTTCGAGGACCTTCACAGCAATTAGTTCATGTAATCGAGATGGTTAGAAGCTGGTGGAGAATCCTGGATTGGAGGACCACCCGTAGAGGCTCAAGTGAGTCGGAATAAGGATCCTGAGAATGGATAGCAAGAGATGCCTTCGTATTAGTAGCCAGTGGCAGAGTCAGCATGCAGGATTGTGTAGATTTAGGAGTTGGGAGTTTGGAAACTTCCCAACAATAGCTTCTTGTATCCGGATTAGTAGACGGTTGGTTTGGGAACCAAGCCGAAGAGTTCCTCGACGAAGCGCTAAGCATATCAAGGATATAAGATGTCGAAGATGATGCAGTATTCAAAGATTGAGGGCTGTTTTTGAGAAATCAGGATGAGGAATCACTAGCGGGACTAGGGATAGTCAGGATGTCCTCGAGATAGTAGTAGTAGTAGTGTTGTAAGTCTGCGGGGGTAGCCGTAGCATTCACTAGCAGTCAGATAGTAGTAGTGTTGTAAGTCTGCGGGGGTAGCCGTAGCATTCACTAGCAGCCAGATAGTAGTAGTAGTGTTGTAAGTCTGCGGGGGTAGCCGTAGCATTCACTAGCAGTCAAATAGTAGTAGTGGTGTTGTAAGTCTGCGGGGGTAGCCGTAGCATTCACTAGCAGCCGGATAGTATTAGAAAGTTGTAAGTCCGCGAGCATAGTCGCAACCTTTATCGGATTGGTAGGCAGCATGAGCGCGTTGTTGGGTGCGGGAAAGCAATAGTTCACACCCGTTCGGGTGCAGCAGTGGGGATATGGGAATCCATGGGTTAGATTTCGGATTTCCAAGTATTTCAGTTATGGGATCAGAGTAGTAGTGGACCGATGGGGTTCGGGCATGTTAAGGGCTACCTTCAGACTGGGAGCCGTCGTGTTATTAGTCGCAGAGTTGATGATGTCAGGATGTGACGTATGGACCCGATCGGTTGGATCGGAAGGTTGCTTGAGCCACAGTGACAGGATGACTAGTGGAAACTAGTTCCAGAGAAAGATTTCGAACAGAAGTCGTGGGAGCGACTAAGTAAGGAGTCCTTTGACTCCACGGTTGAGTTGGAACTCAGTGTTTCAGGCAGCTTAATGTTTCAGCCAGTTCAGTGTTTCAGGCAGCTCAGTGTTTCAGCCAGTTCAGTGTTTCAGGCAGCTCAGTGTTTCAGTCAGTTCGGTGTTTCAGGCAGCTCAGTGTTTCAGTCAAATCAGTGTTTCAGGCCGTTCAGCGTTTCAGTCGGTTCAGCATTTCAGGCAGTTTAGAGTTTCAGGCATGTTCAGTATTGCAGGCAGTTCAGTGTTTGGAAAATTTCAGAGTTTTGGACAGTATTAGTATTTGTGTTGGAAGGCAAGTGCTGGCGGTATAGTTGGTTGATTTGGAAATAGCAAATCCCTCTCAGCAGGATCAGTCGAGCCTTCTGCCAAGTATAAGTGATCTGTAAGGATAGCTAGGCAGGTAGCTTTTCTTTCAGGATGGAAGGCTCAAGTTACCAGGAGTTGAGTAATCAGATGGGATATAAGCAAGCTGGTTCCAGAAGCTTCGTTTCAGTAGTGACCGACACTGTGAGTGGCTGGAGTGATGGACAATAGGGTGTTAGTTTTCCCAGATAGAAAGTTGGAGGCAATTCGCAGGACAGTTGGCCATAGCAAACTTCGAGGACGAAGTTTAGTTTAAGTGGGGGAGAGTTGTAACACCCGAGATCAGAAAGGTCAAGAAAAGAAAGGAAAAACCCTAAGTTGAAGAGGGTTGACTCGTCGAGTCCAGGGAGGAACTCGGCGAGTCGGAGCGGGATCCGGGTGTAAAGCAATTGACCGACTCGGCGAGTCGGCAAGTGGACTCGGCGAGTCAGGTCTGGGTTTGGAAACCCTAATTTCGGGACTTGGTATCCTATTTAAGCATCTTATTCTCGTTCCTAGGGCTCAGTTGCGGCCCTATAGTCCAGAACCAGAAACCCTAAGCCTCTATTGTTGCTCATTCAAGCTTTCTTGCCATTTTGGGAGGTTTGAAGGAAGAATGAAGAAGGCACACTTTGGGGATTCAAGATTTGGCAGTAGATCCAGAGTTTGTGAGTTCTTCCAGAGCATTTGAAGGTAATGAGTCGTGACCTTCCCTCTTTTGCATATAGATCAACCTTTATCATGGGATTTGGGGCTTTTAGGACAAGTTCATGAACCATTTCGAGTTAGAAGCCCATATCTGAAGTTGCTACTTCAGATCTATGTGTATCCTGGCCTAGAGAATTATAAAGCATCAGTCTATGGGTTGATTGTTGAGCCCCTTTTGTCTTAAACCCTAGTTTATGGTGAATGGTGCCTAGATCTCCTTCTCTACACGTAAAGTTTGCAACTTTACGTGGGGAATAGGCGTGGGAAGGGTAGATCTGCAGTATGGAGTCCATGCATGACTCAAAAGTCCTTTGCATGTATGGAGATCTGAATAGACTCGGCGAGTCCTTCGAGTGGACTCGGCGAGTAGCTTGAAGATGAGGATGAACTCGACGAGTGGGATGAACAGCTCGTCGAGTCGGATGAAGTTAAGCATGAACTCGACGAGTTGGAAGAACAACTCGACGAGTTGGTTGAAGATTGTCTTGGACTCGGTGAGTCTATTAGTGGACTCGGCGAGTCAGGTCGCGAAACCCCAAACCCTTCAAGTTGAGACTCGAATCAGTGAGTCGGGTGGTGACTCATCGAGTTGGCCAGGACAGGGCTTGGAACTAGTTGGACTCGGCGAGTCATAGACTGACTCGGCGAGTCGAGTCGCATATAGAAAGACCCTGAGCATATGAACTCGGCGAGTCATTAGGAGGACTCGGCGAGTAGGGTTGACCTGGAAGGTTGACTTTGACCAGGATTTTGACCTTGACCAGAGTTGACCTAGTTGACATTTGGAGGTCAGTTGGACTAAGTGTTATATGGATGTTGGCAGCTCGGAGAGCTAGAGGATTAGCGGTTCAGGAGATTGTCGAGTAGCAGCCAGAGGTTTATCAGCAGAGCTCAGCAGTTCAAGTGAGTTTCCTTCCAGTAGGAACGGGTCTAAGGCCACAATGCTGGCCCGTTCAGTTAGCTATAGTTTCAGGACTTCGGTCCAATGCAGTAATTAGTATGTTTGACGCCTCCGTGGCTCAGACAGGATTTATGTGTTTATGCTAATTGATATGTTATGCTATGCTGTGTTTAGTCAGTCAGCTTCGGACTTCGGTCCGATGTAGGGGACAAGGTCCCAGTCAGTCAGCTTTGGACTTCGGTCCGATGTAGGGGACAAGGTCCCAGTCAGTCAGCTTCGGACTTCGGTCTGATGTAGGGGACAAGGTCCCAGTCAGTCAGCTTCGGACTTCGGTCCGATGTAGGGGACAAGGTCCCAGTCAGTCAGCTTCGGACTTCGGTCCGATGAAGGGGACAAGGTCCCAGTCAGTCAGCTTCAGACTTCGGTTCGATGGAGGGGGGGGGCAAGGCCCCAGTTAGTCCGTACCTCGGTCCGATGCAGTGGGCAAGGCCCAGTATGTGCTTTATATGTATTGAATGGTATGTGGTAGTTTGGGGGAGCTCACTAAGCTTCGTGCTTACGGTTTTCAGTTTTGGTTTCAGGTACTCGATTTTCAAAAGAGGAGCTCGGGAAGATTGCAGTGCATACACCATAGGCAGTTATCCTGGGAACGTTTGACTCTGATGATGATGTTATGTTTTGATTTAATACTCGAGAAATTATGTTATGACTTATGAAACGGTTTTATTTAGTAATGTTTTAAAAAGAAATTTTTAGTCGTGATTTTTGGGTCGTTACAGGCAACTTCCAGAAATGACCAAACCCAAGAATACCTTCAAAATGAACCCAAAATGACAATAAACTTCCAAAGAGGAGATCCAAGCAATAAATGGTCAAGGTTTCGACTTTATACCTCAAAATGGTCGCAACAACAGAGAAGATCCCGGGTCTACATCCTTCCTCTCAATCAAGCTTCTTCAAACTCCAAACTCCTTCTGAAAGAGCACCAAGAAGCACTCCTCAAGCTCACACACACATACACACAAATGAGAGAAAATGCACAAACTAAGGTTTCTTGGATAGAGGGGGCGGATAAGGAGGCCATCCAAAGGCCATAAGGCCTTTAAATAGGGTGCAACACCCTAAAAATTAAGATTTCTAAACCAGCTACCAACTCGTCGAGTTCTTCCTTACCAACTCATCAATTTGGTCCAAAAGTTTGCGGCCTCAAAAGCTTTCTACACGTCGAGTTGAGGCCATCAACTCGACGAGTTCCAAGGAGATTTTTGCCTTTCAATAAATAAATCATATACATGGAAGTCGGGATGTTACAGTGAGAGACCATACCCAAAACATTTTATTATTGTACTACTGAGAGCAATCATCTAGAATAGTATTGATGAAGACCACTGTCGCTTATACACAGTCCAGTGGAACACTAGCAGACTCGCAATTTGTAGGTGTTAATGAATCATGTTATCCAAGGATGTGGATTGTGTGTTCATTCACGTACTCTATCCCCATGGTTGCCTTATTGACATATATTGCTAAGGAATCCTCAAAGTAGTATTATCTACTCGTTGTCACAATGATCTTGTAGGATAGGTCCCTTGAGATCATCATTTAGGATCAAAGAGCGAGAATAACGGGAATGAGCAATCGGGTTAATTGTTTGTTGTGAAATATATATTTAAAACAATATGATAATGATATTGTGGGTTGAAAATCATATGTGCTAACCGGGCTCCCAATCCTGACCCACTCAATTTCTTTGTATCACATGTAACGATACGAAGGTTTAGGTGTATTAATGTTTGAATCTACTTGTAACACCGTAAATTTTCAAACAAATTTTTCGTTTTCAAAACCACATAATTCTCAATATCACATTTCAAAAACCACGATAGTCAAATTGTCAAAAATACAAATTCATAAATTGTTTAATAAAAAGTTGGGATCCTCAAAACATAAACTCCATCTCGTTTGTACAATCAAGTCGGCACATTCCCGTGATCCTGAGAAGTACCCGAAACACATATCACATAACACGGTAAGCACGAAGCTTAGTGAGTTTCCCCAAAATACCACACACATCTCATTAGCCTCTCATGGCTATATCTCGATAAAGACCCTCCGGTCAATGTGTCTCGGTGGAGACCCTCCGATCCCACAACTCGGGTTGGACCCTCCGGTCCTAACTCAATAAATCTCAGAATAATACACAACATAAATCACAAAGACATAATGCAGGATAACACAATACTCAATAATAGTATACAAGATCCTCCGGTCACACAAAGTTACCACTCACGGTAAGTATAGTGAGAAGACTCACCTCGTAAGTAAGCAAGTAAACCTCGTACCCCTCGAACGGTCTAATCCCCGCTTACATGTCATAATCATCTCTAATTAACACTTATAACCACAACTCTAAATAAATTTGGTCAACCTCTCTCTCTAACTCTTGTAATAAGTAAAAGACCATTTTAGCCCTGAATGGTCTCCATAATCCAAGTCTTAACCAAACCCTAAAAGTCAACAGAAGTCAACACTCAAGTCAATAGTCCATGTTGACCCAACTCGTCGAGTTCATCTATATGACTCGTCGAGTCCTATCACACCCCAAAACCAGGAACGGCGGAAACGTTCTAGGGTGGATGACGTCATGTCAAGTATCACAACATATGCAGTATAGTAATCAAAGTACAACAACCATTGCATTAATAGTAATAATTTTACATAGGTTACATGTCATAGCAACATCAAAGTAAATACATAACATAACAAGATGCAACTTGGTACTAGGTTGTCTTCGCAAAAGCTCGCGGGATGTACCTGTCTATCGATGACCTGAGAATACAAGTTATTTTGAAAGTGAGTATCAGCATTTTTATAATGCTGGTGAGTCCATAAGTATTTAGTGTCATTTGTATAAATACACATTTTTATTCAAAATAACTTTATGAAAGATAGTAGTTTAGAGTTTACGGAGTATTATAATTCTTTCCAGAAAATCCTATATTTTCTAAATAAAAGCAGCCTTCTACCAAGACCCGACAGATTTATGTTTTAAGGAGGAATTTTCCCCAAAATACTATCATTACCAAAATACGGTATTGAATTTAAAGATAATATGAGAATACCACAAGTAAAAATACTAGAGGAAAAATGACATATACCTCAGCAGTAATACTGCTGACTAAGGCAAAAGAAATCATAGACTCCAGGAGAGTATCAAATGAATGATACGCCTGACTCAGTCTAACAAAAGGAAGCACAGACTCTAGACAATATCGAATGAACGAAACAGCTAGCAAAGTCTAAAACATGGAAATACAAACTCCCGACAGTATCGAATTAACGACATAGCTAGCAAAGTCTAAAACATTCGGTAATCCTAAGTGGGTTGGTTTAAAAATACTGTGTTAATTCTTGTTACCTTAAGGCCATGAATTATAAGGTAAACATAGAGATACTCGTACCCATACTGATTGACAATCAAATACTTGACGCCCTGCAGGCGTCAGAATGAATGTGATATTTGTCACCCCTTGGCTTGGTCGACCGAGACTGTAGCTAGCAGTCAGGGTGTGGGAGTGTCTGTCCCGTATAGATCTATATACACAATGCCCGCTCTCCCTCCAGGAGACTTTGGTTACCAACTTGACAACGGTGAAATCCGTGTCCTGAAGATGCATCTCGTATTTTGAATTATATTATAAGTATTGGAATAATGATATAGACTCGCGAATGAACTGACTCCTTTGGAATTCTCCGTACTGGAAAGAGTAAACAGAACCTCCTAACTATTCCTATAATAGTTACTAATGTTTCATGTCTAAGAACGATGAATGGAAGGATGCCCTTGCTACCCAAGGGAAATGAACTGGTCGATGGAAACCTTTATGTCTATACATGTATACATGATATATAACTAATGTTTAAACGACCTTCAGACGGATACCCGATACCCACCAGACCACATCCCAACGAGGAAAAGGAAATAGGGCGAACTAGCCTTCCTAAGTCCTTTAAACATTATTTATATAACTATACAAATATATGCATGCATTTAACGAAATAAAAGCATAGAAGAAAACTTTGATGAAACCTTTGGAAAACCTTTACACATAAGAAATTTATGACTTAATGTCATTTTGTAAAACAAGTTTTGAAAATCTTTGGAATCCTTTGAAAAACCTTTCATAAACAGCTTTGAAAATGATTTTTATAAAACAGTTTAAGTGAAGAAAACCTTTGATAAGAAATTACGATTGGATGTCTCTTTAGTAAACAAACTTTGAAAAACTTTGGATAACCTTTAATGATCTAAAAAGGGATATTCATACTTTAACAAGATTCGAAAACATGGTTTGGAAATCTTAAGCTGGATAAACAGTTTAACATGAATAATCTATTTTGCTATACAGTTATTAATCACATATGATTTATCTAATAATTATACAGTTCAACTTGTATTCCCCCCTATAAAAGCAGTTAAAATCAATTAAAAGGTTATTTCAGGGGTATGAACTCACCTGACGTTGGCGATTCGGATGAATGGACGGTATAGGACGCTAGGTGTCAAGTGAGGACTTGAACACACACTCGGATCCTATTTAACATGTAATGATACATTTAAGTATCTAATTAGTCATATAATAACCAATTAAACAAGTAAGGATGTCCTACTGCATGAAAACACTTTGCTACAAGTGCTAGGAGGCTATTGGGTTGCAATAAGGGGGTGTATGGCCTAGTTAGGGAGTTTACTCTTCAAGAGTAAACTCTTTGGGGAGATTTTGGCCCAATGAACATATCCCCATGAGTTTACGGCCGTAAACTCATGGGTGGTGTGTTCTTGGTTGCTCAAAGGTCTTATAACACTTGAAGAATTAGGCTAGGTTCAATTCTAGGGCATAGGAAGTGGTTAAGTCCTCATATGGACCATTTATGGGAGTTTACAGTTGTAAATAGTGAGTTTATAGCCGTAAACTCTTACTTGTCCCTTCCTTTTGTGTTTTGATGGTTCTAGGTTAAGCATACATGATTCTAGTCCAATATACAAGCCATGGAAGGAAGTTAGGGCACCATTTGACCTCCTTAGAGGAGTTTATGGCCAAGGGACCAATCCTTGGGGGGTTTACGGCCGTAATCTCCTAAGTTCATGGTTTCCTTGGTGTTTAAGGGTCCTACTTTGATGTTGGTTGGTTCTAGACATTATTCCAAGCCATAGGAGGTGTTTAAGGGGAAATTTAACACCTTAAATGGTGTTCACGGCCCATGAAGAGGGGTTTACAGTCCAAGGATGTTCTTGGCCCGTAAACTCATGTTTACTTCTCAAAAGACAAGTTTTTGGTGCTATAAGCTCATACATGCAAGTCCCTAAGTCGTAGCTAAGCACTAGAAGTGATTTGGAAGGGTTTTGGGGCTTCAAAACCCCACTTATGGGTGTTTGCGTTCCAAGAGTGTTCTTGCTCTGTAAACACATGATTTTGAGGCTTTTGGATGATTTAAACACGAATTTTCATGTATATCAAGCGAAACAACAAGCTAGGATAGATCACTTACGATTATGGAGCTTGAAAGAGGTGTTTTTGGATCGAAATCGGCTTTGAAGAGAGAGAGAGTAGAGAGAGGTTGGAAAGGGTGTAAATGAGGTTCCCTCACTCTTATATAGGGGTTTGAGTTTGTGGCCCGAAGGAAATCTACCCGATACCAACGTTAAACGGGGCTTATGGCCGTACCTGATTAAGTGGTCGTAACTCGACGTGGTCGTAAACTAAAAACTTTTTAATTTAAATAACCTAATCCAAATATTAACGGAAAAGTTTATAAGAACGAGTTTTATTAACGGAAGAAGAGGTTACAATGACGGGATAAATTTCAGGTTGTCACAAGTCCCCTCGTTTCCTCAGAAGTGTCGTGAAAATCCAACTTAACTCATCGATTTGTCTCATCAACTCATCGAGTTACACGTGTCCAGAATCGTCGAGGAAAACCCTAACCGACTCGTCGAGTCAGCTAACTGACTTGTCGAGTCCCTTCATAACCTATCCTCAATTAGACGTTTTAGGCAGAAATGCCGTCTCATACTCGGGATCAAACCTTCTAAGGCTCACTTATCACGTAAAGTTGCAAGCTTTACGTTCATGCATGGCATCTAAGGCTTAAAATGCAATAACAAGCTCCATAAGGGGTTTCATGCATAAATACTTGTCCAAAGATTGATGAAGCTTGGATCTTTGGGCTCATGGGACCTCCTTTTGTCTAGATATGGAGTCTCAACTCCATGACAAGCTCCAGCAACTCAAAACTACAATATAAGGGGAAAATACCTAAAACTCCCTAGAAAGAGATGTATGAAAAGGATTGCTCAAGGTGGTAGATTTTTACCTCCAAACTGAAGCTACCACCGAAAAACGCTTGTCCCAAAAGCCTCTTCTCGTTCCAAGGCTTGATGTTATTCAATCTTATTCCAAATATGCACTAGAACACCCAAAGTTAGCTTCTCTCTTTCTCTCTCTCACAAGCAAATACTCACGATTAGGGTTTCTCACAGAAAGTTAGAATGATAAGGGAGGCGAAAATGAGGGCTCAAGGTCCTTTAAATAGGACACAAAACCTGAAAATTAGGGCTTTCTCACTCAACTCCTACTCATCGAGTGTGGGTCCTCCGACTCGTCGAGTAAACTCAAAAATCCTGCGACCATAATATTCTCTACTCGGCGAGTTGTTGCTCCCAACTCGTCGAGTTGCCCTGACAAAAAGAAACAAAATAATTAAATATCATACCTGGGAGTCGAGATGTGTAACGCCCGTAGATCCAGGCTAGTCAATTTTGAGACAATAAGTATCGAAAATGAATTTTTAGGAAAAATATTATTTATAATAAATAGTCTTAACCAAGTTGTAGAATATGTCTCAAGGTTTCTGTACATATAAAGAACGCCGAAATCCAAGTTATAACGAAGAAGTTATGGCCCGTCGAAGTTTTACGGCAAAACCGGCACGACACTGGGAAGCGTAAATAGTATATTTACGATGGAGCGACTTTTAGCCTTAGCAATCTAGACGAAATTTGTATTATACGTTAAGCCGAGAACATACAAAAAAAGAACGCCCAAATCTGACTTCGTATGAGTAAGTTATGAATTTTCTAAGATTTGGCATAGTAGTGCACGGCCCGAAACTCGATTTTTAGTTTGAGTGGTTTTTGGCTTATGCGACCTAAATGAGAGTTGAATATCTCATTAATAGGAACTCAACGGTAAAAAGATAGACGAAAACGGAGTCCGTATGAAGAAGTTACGAATTCTTCGCGGTCATTGAACAGTCTAAACGCCTCCTACTGTTAAATTTGAGATTGGTCGAGAATTAGCCGACGGAGTCTAAATGAAAGTTGTAGATCTTGATTTTACCTACGCGTTGAAAAAAAGAACGTCGAAAATAGAGCTCGTATGCGAGAGTTATGTTTTTTCTAAGTTCAAAGGCTGATACGCGATAGGGGGTGACGTGGCACCACCAGAATTGGACACGTGGCACCACCAGAAGGCTGCCACATGCCCCAACTCGGCGAGTAGATCCTCCTACTCAGCGAGTCAATCAGTCATCACCCCTATAAATAGAGGTGTCGGGTTCCCTCACTTCCTCACACCTTCAAACCCTTCTTTCTCTCTCTAAAGCCCCAACCCCCCCCCCCCCCCTAAAGTCTAGGTAAACCCCCTAGCACCCGAAGGAATCCCTGAGGCTCCCGAAGTCCCGAGAAAAGAGCCTTTCGGCTAGGAAATGCTGCTCCAGCAAAGCCTGGTTTTGAGAAAAACCCGTTGTAAGTGAGCTATACCTATCCTATCTTTAGTATAGCTTATGTTTTAATATAGTAACGTTATTAGGAACTTATAATAAGTATTTGGGCTATTATTATGAGTTATATAGGAGTGTTTCTTAACGCTTATATAATAGTAACTATTAAATAGTCGTGGTTAACGTTAGACTAAACTCTAGTGGTAATGATACTAGGTTTTGTCCAAGGGAAATTGTTTTAACAGTAACGATGTGTTGTCCGAGTACCGAGTCATCACCTACTCAGGTGAGTGCATGGTCCCTTTCATCTTACACATAGATATGAAGTGTTTTATAAAAATTACGTGCTATGTGTGCATATTACCTAAGTACTTGCTGTCTATGCTGGATGAACGATTTTATATACGTTTTAAATTATTTAAACTGTATATGTATTTTATATCTATGAAAATGTTGGGGTAAGACATGGGTAGATGTAATAGATGAAATATGAGTTGGATGATGAGTTGAGAGGTGAAATAAACCGTGAGGTGAGGGTGAGAGGTGGACGATGTGATAATCCTTTTTCCCAAATGATGGCCCCGTCATTCAGCAGAGTATGGATGACAACCATGGACTATTCTAGACAGTCCAGCGGAACACTAGCATGCTCACAACCTGTAGGTGTTGTGAACGATGTGTTCACTGGTGTACTCTAAAAACCCATTGATATGTATTGCGAGTGGACTCTCGAAAACGATACTGTTAATAAAACCCTGGCAGATGCACCTAAAGGACTCTACCGGCAGAAGCGCCTAATAGAGAACCTCATAACCCCGGCAGATGCGCCTAAAAGGACTATTCCTGCAGATGCGCCCCATAGAGAATGTCACAATTTTGGCAGTTGCGCCTAAGTGACAGAACTAGCAGTTGTGCTTGACAGATGTGTCATTTACAATGATGGAATTCATACCTATTCCTTAGGATATTCCTTAGGAATGAATGAACAAGAAATAGCTGATTCTTAGGGTAGATCCTTAAGAATAAAGAGGATAATGGGGATGGGTAATTGGGTTAACTGTTTGATGATTAAACATAATAATTATATTATTATGGGTTGAAAACCCTATGTACTCACCAGGTTTCCCAACCTGACCCACTCAGTTTATTTATATCACAGGTGTCGATATGAAGTTACATTACACTGAGAGATTTAAAAGAGATGTAGATCACTAGTGTAAATAAATGTAAGTTCTGTTTATGCTTATGTTTCTGTATTGACAATGACATCCCAAATGTTTTAAAAGTGAATAAAAATATATTTCTTTAGAAATGATTTGATAACGTGATTATCATGTTTTTCTGGGAACAAATTCCGCAACATTTTTATTAAAAGAGATACTCTGGTTTTTATAAAGCATAAACAAAATCGGTCTTTTCTGGCCGTGAAAAGGGGGATGTCACAAGATGTTACACTACCGAGAGATTTAAGGAGTTTTATGTCATTAAATAAATTGATGTAAGGCTTGTAAAGACTAGTTTATGATTATGTTTATGTATTAGTTATGACAACCCAAGCTTTTAAATATTAATGAAAAACGTTCTTTGGAAATGTCTTTGATATTGATATCATTTCACATTAATAACATTTTGTGACAAATTCCACACCAATAGAAGAATACTTTGTTTTAAATAAGCATATTTTTTTTAATTAGCCGTAAAATAAGGGATATCAAATGATGCTTGTTGTCAAATGCTTCATCTAGAAGCCTTTTTCCGATTTGCTCAAAATATAGACATTTTCCCCCTGAGATTATACTCTATTGATCAGGTTGCAAAGTAAAGGCATGGTTGTTGCTCTTGTTGACTTATTTATTGATTTAGATCCTTCAAGGAAAAAATGTGATTGACAATGTGTGGGTGTTGCTTTCTACTATTCCGGTTTAGGCTATGTTTGGCGTACTAGCTGAAAAGCTAGCTGTTAGCTGAAAAGCTAGCTGTTAAATAAAAAGCTAGCTGATAGCTGAAAAGCTAGCTGATAAAAAAATAATGTTTGGTAAAACTAGCTGAAAAGTAAGCTGAAATATATAAAATTACATAAAAGTACATGTAAGAGTATGTGTTTCTATAATTAATTAAGGGGTGTATTTGGAAAATATTAAAAAAGCTCCTAAAAAGCTAGTCTAAGTAGCTTCTTAAAAAGCTAGCTTATAAGCTACTTTTTGGCTTACCAAACACGACAATACAAAAAAGCTCGAAAAATAAGCTAGTTTAACAGCTAGCTGTGGCGCGCCAAACATAACCTTAATGGTTCTTAGTTTCCTCTTTTATTGGTGTTTAGTGTTTAGTTTATTGCTCTTGGTGTTTAGTGTTTAGTTGATTGCTTAGTTCCCACCTTGGTTTCTAGATTTAGTTGATTGTTATTGTACACTTTGTTTTCTGGCTAGTTTCCTTGTTGGCTTGTTTCTTTTTAATTTAATTAGTTTAATGTACTCTTGTTGTTCTAAAAACAAGAAAAAGATTTTTACAAAATATTGATTATTGTAAAGCAATATATGTTTTTTTTTCAAAAAATCCATACAGACATTGATTTTTGTAGGTTTTTGTTTGATTATAAAATATATTGGATTATTGTTTTAATAAATATTATATATATATATAATCATCAAATATTGTATGAATGTGTGACCAATTCATATATGTTTCATTACGTCGAATGCTAAAAACATATATTTGAATGTATTAAATAAAATATAATATTTCGTTTTATTTTTATTAATTAATTTGATGTAATTAGTTGCTATAAGTAATTTTCATTTCTCTCTTCATAAAATTTAATATTTGCCTTTATAATTAATTAAGTGTAATTATAGAGTAATTGCTAGTCCATGTTAGTAACATGTATCCTACTATCATATCCTTTCATTTTTTTAATCTAAAGGCTAGAAGTTAGTCACACATTCATACAATACATGTGATTCATATTTAATCCTAACCCTATATATATATATATATATATATATATATATATATATATATATATATATATATATATATATATATATATATATATCTTAACTATCTTATAAAGCATATTCAATCTTTTTTGAATTTTAAGAGGTATAACTTCTACAACACTATGTACAACCTTTTTATGTGGCTAGCCTTATCTCATGTCTCTGCGTCTTTCTTGCTCAATCATACCCGAAAATAACATAAAATTCAAATATTAAATATTGTATTCCTTCCTCGATAAGGTTTATTCGATAAATCATTCTCATTCTCCAACTGCGATTTAGGGTTTGGGTTTGGCTGCCGCCCCTATAGCCTTTCATACCCTATTGTTATTCCACAAGTATTCATTCCAAAGTAATCATCAAGTTGAGAAATCTAAATGCAAAAAGAACGATATCTGGTTATTTCGTTGTTTTTCTAATGTCATGAATATCAAGGTAAGATTTTCTTGATATATATATATATATATATATATATATATATATATATATATATATATTAATTTCGAGTGTGAAGTTTAAGACTTTTGCATCGGCTGGATGGTTGGGATGGCTAGGGGTTTCTTTCTCTATATGTATTGGCATACACACAAAAACCACCCATACTCACCCTTTCTTTCTCTATATAGGGTTGTAACTATCCACATAAGTGTTGAACAAATCCACAACTAATTGATTTCATTTTGCAATTTTGAACTGTAAGCATCCTTTCATCGGTAATCCCTTGTAGCTTGATAGATTTTAATATGTATTTTTTGTTTTTATTACAGGTTTAATGATAATTTTGTAATGTTTGTTACAAGTTACCGGTAAACCCAAGTAGCTTCTAATCGTCGTGTTAATTGTGTTATTCATCTCCAGTCGGATAGGTATGAAATCATAAGTGATTATTTACATCTCATTCATCCAGTTAGCTTCATGAACAACTCTCACAAACACCTTCATTAAGTAAATTCAAGTAATTAAGTATGTGGATGGACTTTAAAACTGATTATCACTTTCAATTTTGAATATATTGATAAACATACTATGATTCTAATTATTTGTGATAAATAACATCGGATTTGGATAATCAGGTAAGGAGTTTCAGGTCGTTTTTATGTGTTTTCTTTCTTTGTTTGTCACGTTTTAAAAAGTTACAACTGGCATTCAAGGTAAGAAACAATTTCTATCCCTAAACCTTACTCTTCATATCTATTTCAGGCCCTAAACATCACTGTCGATGATGATGTCTTGTAGATAAGAGATTTCATTTGATTTCAAGCAAAGACCTAAGCAACGATCTTGATATATGTTTTGGTTTCTAATTCATCGTCATTTTAGATGATTGGGTAGCGATTTTACACATTCAGAAATCATACTTGTTAGTTTTCCTAGATCTGTAACTTATTAACAGTTGTTGTATGTTTCCGTGTTTATATTATTATGCCTTTTTTATAATGATTATGTACACGTGTTTATTTTATTATGCCTTTTTTTATAATGATTGACTAATCACTTGTTACTTTTATAGAGGTAGGAGGCCCTTTGATTTTTGAAAAGCAAGAATAAAAAGAGAACCCACTGGAAGCAAAACCCATTCAGGGAAGTCTCTTGTAAACATACATATCCCATTATTATTCCACTTTGAGATTAGTATAAAACGGGTTGTATGTTCAAAGTAATGGTCTTAGAGTATTTTTGTTGAAACAACAAGTATGCTTAAAGGCTTTTACTATTCAAATTTTCCTGATTCCTATTTATTAGTTTTACCATAAATTAGGACAATATGATTATACAAGTGGTTGAAGACACCAACTATGCCAAATCAAGCAAATAAGTTGTTGGGATAACTTTTTAAGTTAAGGTACCTTCTGATGGTCAAGTCTTTTTAATATTTTAATTTCTTGTAGTTTATCTTGATTTGGACAAGATCTTCATGAAATACATGTAGTTAAAGGGGGAGGATTTATTGAAATTTAAGTATATGTCCAGTTTATGTTGTAGTTGCTTGATGGTTCTTAGTAGTCGTTATTGGAATACTTAGGGCATATTCTTTCTTCTTCAATTAATTCATGTCTACCCATCTACAGCTTTATGGAGCAAAATCATCACAAAAAGATGATTTCACTTCATCTGTAAATGTAAGTACCTACACCCATTTTATCAATTTCAGAATTAGCTATCTTTTCTTGGGTATGTTCTCTTTTAATTTGGCTTTTTCCTGTCTGTGTCTTTGATAATTATGGGTTTTAAAGAGGTGTTAATATAGGAGGTAAAGAAATAATTAACCAAGATTTTTTTTCCAAGATAGTCGGTTATTGATGTGTGTTAAAAGAACTAGTTTTAAACCTACTTTTAATTATTAAATGAACACACAAAGGCAGTGGACCTATCAATTGTGGTAAAGCTAAATAAGTAGGGTATCGAACACAGGGAACAGTAAATTAAAACTAAAAACTAATTTTATCTTAAATTAAATAATAAAAAGGGGTTTTCTAGTTTTACAAGACTAGAAACTTACTAACTATTACTTAGACTAAAAACTAGAAAAGCAAAGATTCAACTAAATTCAATGGCAAAGGGAACTTCTGTTTAGTTCAACTCAATTGATCCTATGGCTGAAATTATGGTAATAGTGCAATGGATTAATTCTTCTATTGGTTACCGATTCAAGTGATTAGATTCACGTTCGCTGCACTAATCCTTAGAGAACAAACTAACTCAAACAGTGGCCAGTTGTCTAATTTAATTTAATTCACTAGATTATTTATTCGGGTTAATTTAGACTTGTAATAGCTAACTAATTTGGTCCTTTAGTTAACCTCTTGTTGATGGTCATCACACAAGCTCATACATGAATTTACCTATTTTTCTATTAATTCTAGTTTCACAGTCGCTAATCCTAGTCATATAATAAAGTGGTCACATAAATTATATGAAGTAGCAATTAAGAGATGTTCATGAAACTTAATTATCTTCCTATTAACAGAAAATTAGTTCTCATTCACACACAAGGTTCTTTAACAAGCTAGAATCAACAAAATCACCAATATTAAATTAATCCTACCATAAATCAAACCATAGTATCAATATTGTCTCCCCAAACAGAAGTTTAAAAGTTTTAGCTCATGATTAAGGTAATTAACAACATAAAAACGAAATCTAAAAGTCTAAACATGATGAAGAACAATAGACTAAAGTAAGAATGATGTAATTTTGCCTCAATTCTCCTTTGGAATTGGTTTTAGGGCTGTATCTTCGTTCTTCAGATCTCTCCTGGCTCTGATTCGCAGGTTGCTCCTTCCCAAGGGTTCCAGAATACATTGTGTCGATCTGGACAACTATTTTTATAGATTCGAACTGACTCGCCGAGTCCATGACCGACTCGTCGAGTCCATCCCTTAATTCCCGTACACGGTAAGTCACGGAGTCTTTATCCTCTCGAATCTTCAATGAGATTCGCCGAATAGTCGACCCTACTCGCCGAGTACCTTGTATTTTTAGCATTTTTCTTCTTTGTTCAACTCCCGATCTCCCAACCGCTTCTCCTGCTTCCTTTTGCTTCCGAGCTTCGCTTTTGGACTGAAAACACAATTTAAACACTTTTAAGTATCTTTTGTCCATGATATGAAATAAATTAGCTAATAAATGATAAAAAAATCTATACTTAATATAAGGCTAAGTATGCCACTATCAGTTATGGATGATATTTGTAAAAGGATAGTCAATAGAACTATGGATTTTTTAGAATATCATGATTCATCGGATGAGAAATACCTAATGACATGAAGACTTTTATAAGTTTCATATGATTTCGCATGTTAACAGGTGAGCTATTGATAATCAGTAAATACATCTCAAAAGTTAATCTTATATTGTATAAATATTCTGATTTACAATAGGACTTTGTGCTTGTACATCTCCAATTTTTATACTTGCTTGGATATATTTGTTGATTCGCCTCCTCATGTTGTTGGTTTATTTCCAATTAAATTGTATAGTAGGTTCTGAAGATATCACAAAAAAACTCAAATGTTTGCTAATTTCATATGCTTAGATTAAAATTTATTTTCTGGTTGTTGTAGCTGCTAACTTCTTTTCGGATTACTGTATCTGCTTTTGTGATTTAAGTCTCTTTAACATATATGGGACAAAAGAATGGGATGTATGTAAATGTGGTTGGTTAATTTTTATAAGTTATGTTATGTTTTTAAGAATCCGAGCCTTTCCAATATATGTAGCGAAGTTTTTATTCAGGTTGTTGCAATATTGCTTTCTATAACTTTTGTCATGTTCATGGGAGAAGTAATATTAACAAAATCATAAATTATCTTATTTTCTCTTCTTTATTGTAGCTTCATGTAGATATATTTAACTCTTTGGACCACCTGTTTTTGCATGGTAGGTGATTCCAGAGTTAGTTTGCACTAGAAGTAACCTATTGGTGATTTCAAATTATAATGTCTTTTTTGTGTATGTCATTAAAGTACATTGCCCCTTTTAGTGACCGCTACCTTTAATTTGGTGCAATCATAGGCTGCCAGCCCTTCTTCAAAAACAGTGACAACAAAAGTTAACCCTAAACTGGAGCATTTAATGGCTTACAAAGACTGATTCTGGTTTTAATCACACTCCAACCAATATAGGGGTCAAACAAGATTTGGTTTGTGATTAGAGTTTCATATGTGTCCTTTAGTTTAGGGTAGTCTTTTATGCATCGGTTCTATACTTATAATCAAAAAAGGAATTTGGAATAAAATCACGAACCAATGCAATATTTAGGACTTTGTGCTTTCAAAAGAATAATTTAATGATAGTGAAAATGATTAGATAATAATAAAGCATCAATATGTTCCTGATAATTTAAAGACATTTAAATTTCTCAATGTTAACTATATTGGAATTAGTTACAAATATATATATATATATATATATATATATATATATATATATATATGGCTAGATATTTTGTTTTTTACATTTATTGTGTGCTAGAATACACCAATAGAAATTTAGTAAATTAAATAATTATTTAATTAAATAATTATGGATATTAAATGATTTACATAATTATATGTATATTAAATGATATCCATAATTATAATTCTCTTTTTATTGAAACTAATTAAATCCGTCGTTAATGACAACAATAACATTCTTTCAGAATGAATTTGCATCTAGGTTTTTATATATGAGTTCGTACTTTGTTTCAAGACTCAATCACTTAAAATACAATAAAGTTGTATGTAATATGAAGAACGAATACACTCTCATTCTTCTAGATATGAATTTATTCTGAAAGAATATTATTATTGACATTAATGACGAATTTAATTAGTTTCCATAAAAATGAGTTATAAGTATGGATAACATTTAATATACATATAATTAATACTAAATTCCTATTGGTGCATTCTAGCACACAATAGATGTAGAAAACATTTGAACCTACCTCTCTCTCTCTTTCTCTCTCTCTCTCTCTCTATATATATATATATATATATATATATATATATATATATATATATATATTCGTAGATTTTCATTATTCACTTGCCTGTGATAAGAACATAATCCAACTTACTAAGTAAAATTGACACAAGAAAGTTGTACATAATCAAAGAAACAAATATCATGTCAAATTATGTGAAATTATTATTCCTGAATCTAATATATATTTAGATAACACTATTTTTATTTCAGTTTTTTTGAACACTTTATATAAACCATGAATTGGATTTGAGTTAGAATACTTAGGAGTCATGAATTTGAATAGAGAGTTGTATGTACAAATTAAAATCAACAAAAAAATTGTTACTTTACGAAATAAAACCACAACATAATACTTTGAATTCTATAAATATCAATATAGTTCGAAATTGTTTCGGGTTAACCATTCAGTTTTATTTACGATTGTTTTCTCGACTTTATTTTACAAAAAAAAAAAACTTTAGCTAGTTATTTTATTTTATTTTATTTTTTATTTTTTCAATAGTTTTCTTTACAATTCAATAATGGGAAAAACTTAAAATGGTTTTTGAAGAAAAAAAAAAAAACAAACAAATACTTAGCAATTATATCATAAACAAATAATTCGATAATAAAACCATAAAATATTATTTTGATTTTAAATTACATTACAATGATTTTTATGGATTTAACCTTAGATTTTCTTTTTTCTAAAACTTGGTTCGACGAAATCATTTACATATCATTATGCTTTCATTCATTAATTTGTTAACTTTCTTCCAAAATATTTACTGTTAAACTTTATCAATATGATTAACAAAAACTCGAAAATTAAAAATACACCTATTAAAGATTCTACCAATTCCGTTTACTAATCCTAAAAGAAAAATATGGTTTGTAACCAACAAATGGGCAGCGTTTGTAGGTTTTTTGGTGACGGATATTTTGAAAACCCATATACGTATGTTGCAACCATCTTAACCATTTGTTGACTCTATATTGTGCGAGTGCCACAACATCGTCAAAACAAAACTATTCGACGAAATACAACTAATCATCGCCCGAAAACTTTTTTCCGAACATAAACTATTTGTGAATATGTTTCGTGACGACAATCAATAAAGCTCATGGGCAAACAATTTCGAATGTGGGTATTTATCTTCCAAAGTTGGTTTTTTCGAATGACCAACTTTATGTGACATTATCCATAGAGATATCATGTGCAAATACAAAAATATTAATGAATCCTGACGAACAATTCAATGACAGTGAAATTTATATATCAGATGTGATGTATAAAGAAGTGTTAAACGATTAATAAAGCACAATCAATCATTTGTTCATGTACATTTGTAAATAATATCAACTTTTTATTTTTAATTATTATTGATTTCCTTTCTACTAAACGACTCTTGTTAATTGTTTTGATATTGTAAACTAACGCAAAAGAACTAATTACCTCAAAAAACTAATTTCTAAAAAATTATTTGCACCAGTAGCTTGACGCGAGTAACAACTAGTATATATATATATATATATATATATATATATATATATATATATATATATATATATATATATATATATTGTCTATTCAGTTTGCAAACTGAGTTTTCCTCACTGTACTTTTGGGTCGAAGACACTTGAATTGACGCGGCTAACAACTAGTATATATATATATATATATATATATATATATATATATATATATATATATATATATATATATATATATATATATATATATATATATAGGTTCAGGTTCATTTGAGACCATGCTAATTTTGTGAGACCGTGAGACCAAATCTAAAAATAATTTTAAAATACAAAATAAATGGAAAAATCCAAAAATTCTTTTTTTAAATATTATTTTCGAAACTTCAATTAACTAAAAAAAATAAAAAAAATAAAAAAAAATTTCGTTTTTTTTTTGAAAAATACGTGAAATATTCTAAATAGAATATTACACTGACATATTCTAAAAAATAATTTTAAAATGCAGAATAAATGGAAAAATCTAAAAATTCTTTTTTTAAATATTATTTTCGGAACTTGAATTAACTAAAAAAAAAATAAAAAAAAATTCTATTTTTTTTTTGAAAAATACGTGAAATATTCTAAATAGAATATTACACTGTACATATTCTAAAAATAATTTTAAAATACAAAATAATAGGAAAAATCAAAAAATTCTTTTTTTAAATATTATTTTCAGAACTTGAATTAACTAAAATAAATTGAAAAAAAATAAAAAAATACGTCTCACGGTCTCACAAAATATAGGTGGTCTCAAATGAACCTAACCCTATATATATATATATATATATATATATATATATATATATATATATATATATATATATATATATATATATATATATATATATATATATATAGGATTGAGTTCTATGGAAAACAAATAACTAGGGCAACATCTACTGGAACCAATAATCAAATGACACGTGTCCATTTCTTTCTTCACAAGTAATGTATTGTGGAAGTTATTGTGGAAGTGATGTGTTGTCATGTTTTCATTGGTTCAAATATGTGTTGCCCTAATCATTCATTTTCCATATAACTCTTTCCTATATATATATATATATATATATATATATATATATATATATATATATATATATATATATATATATATATATATATATATATATATATATATATATATATATCATTACTATATATAAAAGCCCTTTTATTCCAAAGGCGCGTACAACAAATTCACGGGGTTCTATTTCCTCCACGTAACCCAACACTAAACGACGCATCCTACAAACAAAACGTCGACTCAAATCCTTCCCAATCGTCGCAACCATTGTCCGGCTAAAGGAAATACCATAAACACATTCATCCTATAAATCACCATCTCTTGCCTATTTGCCTCCTCCCCATGAAGAAGTCGACAACATTTCCCACCGACAATTAACCGAGCAACAAGTTCCTTCAATGACAACATTTTCAAATCGATCAGAAACACAGAACATAGAATCAAAGTGATCTTCCGACGTGCTTTCTTCCCCACAGGTACATCATCATGAACCCTAATTTCATTTCGACTTTAACTACTTTAGAGATAATCTAATCGAATGACTTTCTTGACCCGTTGATGTTTCATCTAACAATTTCATGACCTAAATCTACCTTCCATCTTCCATACGTCATAATGAACATCCTCTTACATATAGTCAAGCCAATAAGTATCACACATCAAGAAATTCAATTGTTTGGTTACTCCCTTTTCAAAGGCATAATACCCAATCTTCATGAAGGTTGGTGTCGTACCTGGGTCTGTATCCCAAACTAAAATTGACTATAATTATCTCAAACTACATGTATTTTTCTAATTGTGTGATGGCAAAACATTCATTTTTCCATCAAATTAAAAAAAAATGACGTAGCCTTTAAATTGGAATTTTGTTTTTCATGTTCCTAATACATTCAACTGTTTTCATTCAAATTTTAAAAAAATAGTAAAAAAATACGTCCACTATGTATAGTTTTTGATGTCTTTTAATTTTTTTTTGACTTATGAATAATGTTAAAACTTCAAGTTGAAATTAATTAGAAATGTTTTTTAAACTTAGGAAATGAAAATTTCCTTATTATATCCAAAATTGCAAATTAAGCATCATGGTCTAATTCTGTTACAGTCAAAATTACTAATTCAAGCATCATGATCTTATTATGTTTCAGTACTCCTCTGTCTTATGTTAACAAAATTGCAAATTGTTGATCAGCATTAAGTATATGTGAACAATAAATCAGACATATATACAATTTATCTAAATGAATATACCATAAGAAAAAACACATCAATATAGTAACAGCTACAACACTAATCAATGGAAAAAGAACAACCCATTATATAGTTAACACTTGCATTTAGTTAATATCCATTTCTTCCTTAATGAAAAATGCAATCTTATGATTTTTGCCAGTTCAACCTTATCAACTAAGTATTCAACCTTTTTTGGATTTAGAACTGTCACAACTATTGGGAGTCGTTACACCACCACTACATTCTCTCCCCAGTTCACTTTTTCTTCCCATTTCACTTTCCTCTTGGATTTAGTCTGATTTTGATGTTAACGATTTGTTAATTTTCTTGATAATTGTTATCAAAACGATTTCTAGAGGTGTAGGTGGTGACTGACGCAACGCTAACCACTGCTTTTAATCTACTTTTTGATTATCGTCATCATATATTTTCCTTTATCAGATATTTTCCATGCAGCTAACTTTTAAAAGAGAAAGTGTGGATATTTAATATTTTGATAATAAATGATTTAAAGAAGCAGGAAATTTAGAATTACAATTGCAGCATGTAGCACTAAAGATAACCTGAAAGTTAATCGTTCTGCTCCTAATACCTCGCAATTTAATAACTATACTTCGATAAATAATAAATTAATTGTAAAGAAATTTGATGCAGGCGGATGACACGTAGTCTAAATTGCATACATTTTGCACTCCATGAAAGTTTGAGTGGTTAAACCCCACGAA
This sequence comes from Lactuca sativa, assembly GCF_002870075.4. Taxonomy (NCBI): domain Eukaryota; kingdom Viridiplantae; phylum Streptophyta; class Magnoliopsida; order Asterales; family Asteraceae; genus Lactuca; species Lactuca sativa. The sequence continues at coordinate 169,856,087 of NC_056623.2, forward strand.
TAGGCAAAATTGTTGTTGGTTTCATGGATATCTTACTGATGCAAACTGGACATATTACTATTTCTCAAGTACTACCATACCAATCAACTTTGCTAGGATATATAAGGTCGGGTGCTCTGCCCTATGCTTGATTGGATTTAATATAACCTCACCAAATGGACTAATTATGGATGGGTAGCAGTATAAATATAATAATTTGTTCAATTATGAAAATATTATGCTGCATCTTCACTATTAACCAAAAAACTAAACATTGTCATCAACTTAATGATCCGTATGCAGCTAATTTTATACTGTATGATCATAAAGTGTTAGGCATGGAATTCTTGGTAAGTTGTTTTCATCCTTTTTTATAAGCCTGTTTATGTGGTCTTTGCAGGCTGTGAAAACAGGAGTCAGGAGAGATGCCATTTTTATTGGTCAATACCTTGGAAAGTGACACAATGTATCAAGATTTTTTTTATGTGAAGCAATGACACATCGATTGGAGATGGACTTCAAAAAAAATCTGATTAGAACATTATGCTTTAAGAATATATCATTTATAGCAGCAAATGCTTAAAGACTGAGGTGATGTTTAAGGTATATTTGCATTGAAGCTGGAATCCAGAAAGATATTAGTATATGATTTCAAATCTCTATGAATCATTTACAATTTGCAGTTCTCATACAAATATTATAATACCATGATAACATAATTTCAAATACATCAATATTAATTTAAAAGTAATAAAAACTTAGTCTCATGAAATTATCATCTTTAAAACAAAAGTAATAATCTCTGATTAATTCATATGATGATCCCTTATCAGCTTAAAAATATGGTCATCACTCTTACTTGGTTATCTTCATCATAAGCCATTTTATGGCAGGAAAAGTAACCTAGGAGAAGCTTGGAAAGGTTGCATCTCTGTTAAAGAGGTGAGTCCCAACTGTTTCATCTGTTAAAAAAGGGAGTTTTCAAAAGGTCCCTATGTACCTTAATCTTTTTAAATACCAAAATCGCCCTTCTTGGCCCGTGCTTAGCAAACAGTTATTTATAATCCAAATGTGATTTTTTTTATCCTAAATTATCAAAAATGAAGAACTATAATCGGTTCACCCAAACACTAAGATTGGCTATAACGACTAAAAAGGCCGATAAGAATAGTTAAGTGACTAAATCAAAAAATGATGAAAGTAAGTTATTATTATGTATTTTTCCCAATAATAAAATAATAAGTATAGTGAATATCACCATATTTGAGTCCGTGTAAGGTAAATGGAAATGTAGAATCTCTGTGACAACTGTTTTTATTATGAAAACCATGGCCAATAATGCAATTCCGTTTGATAATACATATATAAATTGCAAATTCCAATCTTTGTTTCTGGTTTTTATACGCTAATAATGGCTAAAATGGAAAAAAAAAATTCTAATACCAAACTGTCTAATGCAATAATAATAATAATAATAATAATAATAATAATAATAATAATAGCTTAAAGACATGTAATGGATTTTGTGTGATTCTCCATATTGCAAAAATCCTACTGTTTTCTCTTTTCAATAATTAAAGATTTCATAGTAACTTCATAAGTTATAGAATGAAGAAGGATCTGCCGTGCTTTACGATGAAGGTAAGTTAAGGGGTTCTTTTTGCATAGTTGTGGTAGTTTAGGGTGGGTTTTGTAAATTTAATCAAGATTGTAATGCATGAGATAGCGATGGACTTTACTTTTTTTTTTTTTTTTAACAAAATAGGCATTGTCCTTTACATTCAATTATAATAGCAATATACTTTTATTTCTTTACCTCAAATAGCCATATACTTTCATTTTCTTACCAATAATAGAAACATACATAGTTATTATTTATAATAGCAAAATCTTTAGAATTCCTTGATCATAATACATTGTAATTTTGTTTCTTCAATGCTTCAAACAATAATGAAGGAAATACTCAAATTGCCCTTAGTGGGTCGTGCTTAGCACGGGCCTTTAATTTACCTAGTATATATATATATATATATATATATATATATATATATATATATAGGGTTAGGTTATTTTGTTTTCACTATCTATTGTGTGCCCGTATGATTGATTCTGGACCAATCATTTTAGTTATTTTAAGAAAGTAATTAATGCATATTACATGTTGAAGATATAATAGGTATTAATTACATCTTCAGCATTTAATATGCATTAATTAGTTTCTTAAAATAACTAAAATGATTGGTCCAGAATCAATCATACGGGCACACAATAGATAGTGAAAACATTTGAACCTATCTCTCTCTCTCTCTCTCTCTCTCTATATATATATATATATATATATATATATATATATATATATATATATATAGTCTATCATACTGTGAAAATCTTATATTGCCATGAGCATTAAAAACCAATTGATCGACCTTGACAATGAATTAAATAGAACGTCTAATTAAAGAGCTTATACATAATCAACTAACAAAATCACTGGAAAAAAACAATTGGAAACAATGGAAGCTTATGAGAAAAAATGGATTTCTCTTGTTATGGGTTTCTATGAGAAATACTATGCAAAGCTATTAAGATCTCTTGAACTCTTCTATTTATAGCTGTAACAGTTTGTAATTAACTATACATCTTCAAGACTCTTCAACTTTTACACTCCTTGTTGCAACACCTTGCATCATTTATGTTCCTAGATTATTAAGTAACATCGGCCACCAACTTTTAAGAAATGACGGAATTCCCCTTCATATAACTAGATTACGTTAACTTTTTTTAAACAAAAATAATAATATCTTCAATGCCAAGATTGTAATGCCTTAAACGGATTTAACAGTTTTAATAGTAAGAATATTTTTTAATGGTAAAGGGTGTTGAAAAAAGTTAATGGTGGTTTTGAATATATGACGTTATAATCGATTAATCATTTTTAGAATTTTTTTTTTCGAGTATAATCTTTTATATGTTGATGATTTTTTTGACAGGAAAGTTATCTTTAACTCAAGCCACACTATCTTTAAAAGATCCTCTAGTCGGTAATATCAATGAGCTACTTGATGAAAATGATGTAAAAACTTTTATGTACAATGCTTGTAATATGTTACCATGGATAGTAACATTGTTTGTCATTGAGGATGGTAGTAATTTTGGGTTAGTAACATTGTTTGTTGTTGAGGATGGTAGTAATTTTGGGAATTGATTTGGTGGAAATTTTAACACTCACTATTTGAGGCTAGAATTTTTTTACTCTAAGTGTATATTTTTCTTCGAATGTAATTATATGATTATAATTGATTTAAATTTGTTATTTAAAATGTTAAGGTTACGACCATAAGGGTTGAACTTAGAATTGCATATATTATCCGTTGAAGTTAAGTATGAGACTTTGACTTAAAGTTCTTTGACATTTGTTAGGCCATATTTAAATAAGTATTTATTTTTGGGTTTTATTCAAAAATCGATTTCTAAAAGCATTAAAAACAATAATTGAAGCTTTAAAATGTTGAATATACATAAAATTATTTCATCCCATTAGTGATCATTTTGCATGAACATGAAATGAACATGAAAGATTAATACAACCATAGGAAGAAAGAATTACACTATTTGAAGATTTTAATCATCTTGGAAGTTATGAAGTTAATAGAGTGATGCCAATAATTCAAAGAAAAATTCCTCTAGGCGTGATCCACTAATAATTACCAACTTGACTTTGGATGTTAGTCATTCTTATTGCAAAATAAGTTCTTAAGCCTTTAAAAATAAAAGCAAATCTTTTATTTTAGAGGTGATCATAAAAGTATCAACTTTTTCACTAGTATCTTAACCTCTTAGAGAGAGAGAGAGAGAGAGAGAGAGAGAGAGAGAGAGAGAGAGAGAGAGAGAGAGAGAGAGAGAGAGAGAGAGAGAGAGAGAGAGAGAGAGAGGTATACAAAAGCACACAATTTTCATGGAAAAAAACATTTAGGAGAATGAAAGCCTTTCTTAAATCTTTTTAACAAATCATTATCATTTAGGTCTTATCACTTTACGACTCATGCTTCCTCATTTTGTCAAGACATGCTTCTAACGCATGTATTTCTTAAGAAAATAATCAAGAGACCATGTCTTGTCTCTTTTTTCACTAGCCTTCGTTTCTATATACAAGAAAGAGAGATTTAAAAAAATCTAACTTTTATATTTTATAAAGCCATGACTTCTTAGCTAAAATACAAAATGTCTTTAAGTCGAAAAGATGTACATGACTGTATATATCATACCTTATGATATAAACCATGATACTTTCATTAGAATAGTATTATTTTCTCAAAATAAATAATTTCCATTTAATTTCAATAATTAAAATCATTTATCAAGAATCAAATTTTTTATAAATAATATATTTATGTCAACTTGTTATGTTTGTGACTCTATAAGATCATATGGTATTAGAAAATATCACTTTACATGATTCTTGTGCATATAGATCCAACGATTTCCCACTTGTACAATACTCATTATAGATTGATATAAAAAGTGGTAAACATCTTGCAACATTTCACTCCCCCTAACAATATATTCATGACGAAGTGCCATTCAACAACATCCAATTCCCAAACTCTCAAAGCTTCAATTAATGTATAAGGTAGGTTATCACTTCTCCATTTGTTACAAACATCGTGTTGAACATGTGTAACATCCCGATGTTAAGGTACTTCAAATTCAACCTTTAATTTATTTTTATTGCAACTTGCCCCAAAGTTCAAAAATTATATGCAAAAAGGGTCTTAATAGCATTTTGGTAAATACTGGCTTCAGAGTACGCCATGCGTATGTCGTGTACGCTGGGCGTACATCATTGTACATTGGGCGTACTTCCTAAATGGAGAAACCCTACTTTTTAGGGTTTGACTGGTATTTAAGCATCCTTATGGCTTCATTTCCCTTCACCTTCTCAGCATTCACCCTCTCATTCGTGTTGTAACCCTAGAACCACCTTGTGAAGCCATTTCAAGCCTTAAAGTGTGTGTTTGTGTGCTTAGAAGAAGAAGGAAGGAAGCCAAGATCATCTTTGGAGAGTGAGGCACTTTGGATCTGGGATTTACTCTTCATTTGCAACCCTTCAAAGGTATAAAGCTTGCATCTTGATCTTTTAATCTTGTAGATCAAGAAATGGGTGTTTTAGTGACACTTTTTGGTCCCAAATGTCTTATCTTGAGCATGGCATGTTCTTGACATTTTGAGTTGTCCTTTCAGACCCTAGGAGGGGTCCTAAGCCATAAAAATGAAGTCTAAATGGTTAGTTTTGCTTCGTGAATCTTTTAGAATGTCTTAATGGATTAAAACCCTTGAGTTAAGCACTTAATGGGTATGTAAACTCATAAAGTTGGAAACTTTATGACTCTAGAGTGTATTTGAGCCTTGGATATGAAATATGGACATATGTGCTTAAGCCATTAAGCAATTATTGAGTTTTGAAGGATGCGAAGGTACGCCCCGCGTACTAAGAGTACGCCCTGCGTACGAGGCCAACCACCCCAATGGTGGTCAACTGCGAGGGTTGGAGTAAGCTCAGCGTACCTCCGGAGTACGCCCCGTGTACTCGCACTGGGTCAGCCCAGATGAGTTGACTCGGTTGGGTTAACTCGGATAGGTTGACTCAGTTAACTTAGTGGGTTTGACCAATTGACTTTGACCACGTTTGACCATTGAGAGTATTTTGGGATTTTGATGGAATTGGTCTTTGGTGGGATTAGGTGTCGGTTAAAGAGCTGAGTTTCGGAGTCAGGGACCTCATCAGCTTTTATTCAGTTTGCGAGGTAAGTTTACCTGCATTCAAAATGTTACAAATCCCCCCACTTGAATTAGACTTCGTCCTCGAAGTCTGTTGATGCGAATAAATCTGGGTAATGCTCTCTCATCTCGTCCTCCAGCTCCCAGGTTCATTCGAAGCCTCTCTGGTGCTGTTATTGCACCTTCACCAGCTTCACCACTTTGTTACGAAGAGCTTTAGTTTTTCTATCCAAACCTGCAATGGGCTTCTCAACATAATTCAGGCTCTCATACACCTGAATATCATCTAATGAAATAATTGCAACCTCATCTGATACACACTTCTGCAACTGAGACACATGGAAGGTGTTATGGATCTGACTCAACTCATCAGGGAGATCCAACCGATAAGCAACATTGCTAACTTGGGAAAAAATCCTTAATGGACCAATGAATCAGGATTTTAACTTGCCCCTTTTTCGAAAGCGGTGACACCTTTCCAAGGAGACACCCTCAACAATACGAAATCTCCCACCTGAAACTCGAGATCCATTCGGTATCGGGTATAGCTTTTCTGACGACTTTGTGCGACTCGTAGATTGTCGCGCACCTGCTGAATCAACTCAGTGGTCTTAAGCACTACTTCGGTGCTTCCCATGACTCCATGGCCAACCTCCACCTAACAAACTGGAGTCCTAAACCTCCTTCCATACATCATATCGAATGAGGGTCGGTCAATACTAGCATGATAACTGTTTTTTAGGAGAGCTCTGCTAGTGGGAGGTAAGTATCCTAACCCCCTCCGAAGTCTAGAGCATACGCCCGAAGCATATCCTCGAGCTTCTGGATCATCCACTCGCTCTGCCCATCGGTCTGGGGGTGGTAGTGTTGGATTAGTGTCTAAGTCCATAATTATTTTGGTATGTACTTGACCCGATGGTGCATGGTCCTTTTGGGTTGCCTTCACCAAAGCAACTTGATAGGATGATTTATGGAGAGAGAGGATTAATTATGATTTATTAATATATTATAAGCATAATATATTATGTTGTTGATACATGAACTGACCCTCTTAATTTTGTCTACCGCAGTCTACAACTCTCCGCAGTCAAGCTCCCTTAGCAATCACATCCAAAGTCATCAAATCTACCATAATCTTTCTTTTTGTACTTAGTCTATTTTGTATCTATCTCTTGTAATACTCTCTATTGTCCAGTATGCCTTGCATGGCTACTCTTAGAGAGTAAATCTACTGTATCTCTTTAGTCTCTATAAATAGAGACTAGCTTTATCAATCAATATAGATCTCTTTTTACTCATCTCTATATCTTAATTATCTTCAAGTTATCCTTACACATCTCATATCTTTCTTACTCTCTGAAATCCTCTCGAACACAACTGATTAATACCTCTCTTCGGAGCAAGTCACTTGTGACTCTATCACTAAGATTGATCTCACTCACTAACTTGGTTTGAATGCATTCCATGTTATGAATCAACTTATGTGTTTACTTGATATATCACATGCTGTCATTTATGTTTCTTTATATTTACGCAACTAACTATCTAACCATCTAACATATTAACATATTATTGTTGAGCTTTTAGATCCTTTAAGATTAACTAATTCCGCAATCATACTTGTTCTAACATTTGTTCAAGTGTGTCTCAAGTTTTTCTCTCAACAATTGGTATCAGAGCCATGGTGGTTGTTTTTTGAAAAACGGAACTTTCATTTTTCAAAGGGCCTTCTATACCACTGAAGCTTATTTTTTTTAAACAAAAAAATGGCACAAGCACTTTCTCTAAACGTTTCCAACAGTGTTGGTGGTTCAAATCGAGCTCCAATACTAGTTGCAAATGAATACCATCACTGGTCTCAAAGAATGGAAAGATACATACGGAGACTTGGTAAAGATGTATGGTGATCTGTTGAAGAATGACCACATGTCCCTGTTCTTACACCTGTTCAAACCGATGGCGCCATAGCCAGACTAGGAGGAGGACAACCAGTCTTGAACTGTCCCACCAAGGATGATCTTGATAAAATGGAAAATGATGTTGTTGCTTTTTATGAAATCTCTTGTGGAGTTGCTCTTGACAACTTCGACATTATCATAAACTGTAAATCAGCAAAAGAGATCTGGGATGTTCTCAAGAACTTGTATGAGGGTTCAGAACAAGCTCAAGATAAGAAGCTCACAACTGCACTCAATGAATTCAACAACGTCAAAGCTCATGCTGGTGAAAGTTTAGAGGACTCATTCAAAAGGTTCAATCTGATTGTTACTAAGTTATCAAATGCTGGCACCATCCGTAGTAACCATGAAACAAACCTTCAATTTCTCAACGGGTTAGGAAGACATTGGACTACTGCTATGATGATAGTTAAAGGAGATAGAAAGATTCATTCCCTATCTCTTTACAAGCTATATAGGGAATTGCAAGCACAAGAATCCATCGTACTCAAAGATTGTGCTGAATTCGGAGGACCACTTGCTCTTGTAGCACAAGCTCCTCACAACCAGTCTTACTCTCCCTCTTATGAAACTACACCGCAGTCCTAAGAAGCTAACTCAGAGTATGATAATGAAGAAGAATTTTAGAAAGCTATTGCTCTAGTTAGTAAACAATTCAACCGACTACCACCTCACTCTTTTCGCAAGAATCAACAATTCAATAAACCTCCTTTCAATTGTAACTTCAACCCACAAAACAATCACTCTCATTATCCTAAAAGTTCACATCCACACCCGCAATCTCAAAACACTCAACCAAAGGAGACACCGCAGTCCATGCAAACCTCTGACTCCAGTACCCCTTCAGAAGACAAAAGTGATGTTGTAGTATGCCACAAATGCAACAAAGTGAATCATTTTGCAAAGGATTTCAAAGCCAACATAGTGAAAGACAGAGCATTCTACCTTAGAATGGCTCAATAACTGGAAGAAAAGGAAAAGGCTAGGGCGTATGTGGCTCATGTTAAAAGAGACCATCAAGTTTGGTCATCCGAAGATGAAGAAGAAAACATTAGCAACATCAAAGGGAAAGGCAAGATCTGCATGCTAGCAACTGCTGATGATGATGACTCTATGAAGCTAGAAAGGAACTACTTCTACATGGCAACGGATGGAACTCTAAGCATCGTCGATCAGGTAAAACTCATGATCCGAACTCTAAACTATAACATGCATGACTGTCAACCTTTCATAGACAATCTTAATGACACATGTGCTGCCGTCCTTTCAGACTACAACAAATCCTTAGATGAGAAGAACATAGCGTCCCAAGAGATGTTTCATGTGAGAGGATGACTGGACAACAAAAGACTCAAAATGGCTATGTTAGAAAGAGATTTAGAGTTAGAAAAAGATGCAAGAATGTTGAGTGAAACCCAACTAGAAATAGATTTGAACCAAAGAGATTTAGCTTAGAGTGAGATTGTATGTTTAAATCTTTTAATAGAAAAATTGTTCAATGAAAGTGATGCTATTGAAAATTTAGTTAATAGTGGAACCGTGGACAATACATACAATTGGGGTTGGTCCAATGGATATCCTACCGCAAAGGATTCCTCACACGGTTTAACAAGGATCGACTTTATGTCCCTCCAAACCGAGAATTTCATTTTCCAGTCAATGTCAAGACTTTTCTCGAAGATATCAGAACACACTTCGGTAGACTTCATAATCTAAGTAATAATTGTGTCATTAAGGAAATTGTGCCAAAGGCTTTAGATCACACATGTGATCAACCTCTTATCTGTGGCACAATCAGTCCAAATTCTCAGACCTCATCTATTGTTGATGAAGAAATAGTCATAGAAAGTCCCAAAGTCTCACGGGACTTTCCACCCTTGTCCTCAGACCGCAGTGCCTCTCACTGCTGTCATGCTTCTCAGAAAAATCCCATTCCCATTACAACCCAGACTTATGCTATGGTAGCTAGGTCTTCCTTAACAAAGTCCACAATCAAAGGTTCAGTGACTCTTCAACCAATTCACCATGAACTACCCATAGAAAATTTTGAAGTAGGTCAATGTTCTCAAAATCCTGAATTCTCAAGTTCTGATGAGTCAAGCCCTCGGTGTCAAAATTTTTCAAAGGCTTCCAGGAAACCGCAGTTAAACACTAATGATTGCGGATCTCCAAAAACTTTGGAAAAAAAAGGCTTTCAAAGAGGATATTCCATCTCGAGGCACAAATCGACAAATCTTTTCTAAAAACAAAAGACATATCAGATTTCCAAAATCTAAGAGTCCAGAAAAGTTTGTTTTTGCTCACTATCTTTCAAAAAACTCTCCCATCAAGAAACCATGCAAAAAGGAATGTGTAGTTTCAACATCCGTTCCTAAATCTCCTGACAAAACCCAAAAGAAAGAAATGTCTTTTCAAAACAATTGTTTTCAAATCTATTCCTCAGATGATCCAAAATGGAAGGGTATCTTACCCACTCCACCACTTTTAAAATCACCTCAAAGTTTCAACAAATGGAAAGGCATTTTGCCAAATCCCAAGAATAGGTCCAAAGTGTCTACACGTGCAATATCTTCTTCAAGACACACTTTTTCTAAATCCAACAGTTCACGTGTCAAATCTTACCAACCTCGGATCAGTCACAAATCAACCACACCCTTCCGACCGCTGACCAAACAAAGAGCCAAAATAAAAGACAAAATTTCAACATGTCAATGTCAATGTAGTTGTCAAAAACAGTTCTCTCATGTCAAAAATGACCCTTTTCAGAAACCTCGTAACTTTTCAAAAAGGCACTAGGCTCCAAAAACTCACAAACACCCAGGACTAGGATAAAAAGTTGACACGAAACCAGTCCCTGCAACCTCTTTTCATGCATCAATCAGAAGCTCATCTATTGTCCCAGGCTCCAAACTAGTTTGGATGCCTAAACTAACCATGTAATTTTCAGGCCTTGTGCAAGGAGGAACAAGAAGAAGAATGGTTAATCGATAGTGCCTGCTCCTTGCACATGACAGGAAGGTTAGAATACCTTCGAGATTTCAGGCCAATTTGCAACGGTGGAAATGTCACTTTTGGTAACAATGCTAATAGGATAATCCGAGGTTACGGTGTTCTCACTACGGGGAACTTCTCTATTCAAAAGGTAGCTTATGTAGAAGGCCTTAAACACAATCTCATCAGTGTTGGTCAACTATGTAAAGCAGGCCATCGTGTTGAATTTGATGACCAATTTTTCTATGTAATGACAAGCGATAGAAGCACTTGTCTGATCAAGTCCAGGTCCGAAGGTACTATGTACCCTCTGGATGTACCTTTGATCATAGGCAAACCGCATTTATGCTTTCTATCCAAAGTTGTATCCGAAGTCAGCTGGCTATGGCACCGCAAGCTCGCTCATCTTAACTTCAGATGCATTAACAACTTGGTCACCGATGAACTAGTCAGAGGTCTTCCAATCCTCAAGTTCAACAATGATACTCTCTGTCCCGCATGTGAATGTGGAAAGCAATTCAAGTCAAGTCATCCCATGGTGATTGATTCCTCAATCTCTGAACCATTGGAACTTTTACACATTGATCTTTGCGGTCCATCTACCGTAGCCAGTCTTCATAAAAAAATACATACTGGTTATTGTGGATGACTTCACACGTTTCACATGGGTCTTCTTTCTTCGACTCAAGTCAGAAACACTGCATGTGTTGATCAACTTCATCAAGGAAATCGAACTTCAGATCAAGTTACCAGTCAGACGTATCCAAAGTGACAATGGAGTCGAATTTACTAATCATCTTCTAAATAGTTTCTTGGTCTCCAAAGGGATTACACACAACTTCTCAGATCCTTACACACCACAACAGAATGGTGTAGTAGAACGAAGGAACCACACTCTAGTAGAATTTGCCAGATCTATGCTCAATTTTGCAAATCTTCCTCTCTACTTTTGGGCAGAAGCAATGGTCACAACCTGTTTTGTTCAAAATCAAAGCATTGTGTGCAAACGCCTCAACAAAACACCATATGAAGGTCTTAACAACCGCAAGTCAAATATTCGATTCTTTCATATCTTTGGGTGTAGATGCTTCGTAATAAACAATAGAGATCACCTCAATAAATTCGCACCGAAGTCTGATGAAGGCATTTTCCTTGGCTACTCCACTAACAAAGTTGCCTATTGAGTTCTCATTAGACGTACAAGGTTGATAATTGAAAGCTTCGATGTAAAGTTTGATGATTATAACATCCGCAACTCCGCTCCGTTAATTGAAACCACCACAATTCTAGAAAGTGATATTCCTGCCTCTTCGGGTCCATTAAATCTAGTTGAAATAAACTATGATGATCTCTTTGATCCTGTTGATACAGCCAAGCTATCCGAAGTTCTCGTGTCTCTAGAAGCTCAGCAACAACATGTAGATGTATCTGGTCCAACAGCGTCCGAAGAAGTATCGCTAAATACTTCCACCTCGCCGGTTGAGGGGGAAAACTCCACTTCGGACCACACAACAACCATCGAGGTTCTAGTACCAGAAGATGAAGCTCCAATTCGCAGAAAATTTCAACCATCAAACTTTTCTTCGGATTCAGATGATGAAAATGTAGAACACATTGACACAAGAACAGACTCAAGGGTTATCACACTCCCATCCACAATCCAGGGGGAACCTTCGCAGGTTCAAGGCGAACTCCCTTCTACACTCCAGGGGGAACCTTCGCCATCCGCCCAAGATAAATCTAATCCCGCCTTCCCAGTTCAAGACACTTCAGCAGGATGTTCTCAAGTCCAGGGGGAACTGCCCTCTCCAACTGCTGAGCCTTCTAATATTGAAGACATTCCCTCCACCGCAACTGCTGATCCTCTGATACCTCGTCTACATGTATGGACGAGAGACCACCCACTAGGTCAAATTATTGGCAACCCATCCGCAAGAATCCAGACTCGGTTATCCAAGGACTTATCTGATCACTGCCACTACACAATGGTCTTTTCCTCAGTCGAACCTCGATCGATCAAAGAAGCGTTACTTGAACCAGACTGGATTTCTGCAATGCAAGAAGAACTGGAAGAATTCAAAAGGAACAAGGTATGGCAGCTCGTTCCAAAACCGCAAGGCCACACCGTTGTTGGCACAAGATGGGTGTTCAAGAATAAGTTAGATGAATCTGGTGCAGTCGTCAGAAACAAGGCAAGACTAGTTGCCAAGGGATATAGTGAACTTGAAGGCATTGACTATGATGAAACGTATGCTCCGGTAGCACGAATGGAACCCATCCGGTCTTCTTAGCATACGCAGAACACAAAAACATCAAGGTTCATCAAATGGATGTGAAAAGTGCTTTTCTCAATGGGGAATTAAAAGAAGTGGTTTATCTTCAGCAACCTTCGGGTTTCGAAAGCGTTGAATTCCCGGATCACTGCTACAAGCTTGAAAAGGCAGTCTGTAGTCTAAAACAAGCCCCTAGAGCTTGGTATGAGACTCTATCTGAATTTCTTGTCTCTTCAGGTTACAAAAGAGGAGTGATTGATCCCACTTTATTTCAAAAAGCAAATGGTGATCATCTAATGCTTGTACAAATATATGTGGATGATATCATTTTTGGCTCAACTGATCAAAAGATGGTGGATGAATTTGCTAAGCTCATGACCAACAAGTTCCAAATGAGCATGAATAGAGAGATTCATTTCTTTCTAGGACTTCAAGTGAAACAAGTTCCTTAAGGGATATTCATTCATCAAGAAAAATACACCTCAGAACTATTGAAGAAATACTCAATGGATAATTGTTCTTTGGCTAAGGTCCCCATGGCCTTCGGTTATAAGATATCTGCTGATCCTTCAGGTGAATCTGTTGATCACAAGTCTTATAGATGTATTATTGGCTCTCTAATGTACCTCACTGCTAGCCGACTGAATATAGTCTTTGCAATGGGTGTATGCGCAAGGTACTAGACTGACCCAAAAGTGTCTCATATGAACGCAGCCAAATAAATCCTACGATACTTAAAAGGAAGCAAAACTCTCGGATTATGGTACCCCGCAGGAAATGATTTCAGTCTTCAAGCATTTACAGATGCGGATCATGTCAGATGCAAACTTGATCGCAAAAGCACCTTAGGTGGTTGTCAACTTCTGGGTGGAAGACTAGTCAACTGGTCCTCAATGAAACAAAACTGTGTATCATTGTCTACCGCAGAAGTTGAATATGTGGCCGCAGCCAACTGTTTCTCTCAAGTCTTATTGATGAAAACACAACTGCAAGACTACGGATACAGAATGCTGAGGATACCAATCTATTGTGACTCTGAAAGTTCCATAGCGATTTCTCACAATCCTATTCAGCACTCCAAGACCAAGCATATTGAACTACGATATCACTTCATCAAAGACCACATCCTGAAAGGTAACATTGAACTAAATTTTGTCCATACTCATGAAGAGATTGCTGATGTATTTACAAAGGCACTTGACTCTACAAAACTCAACACTTTCTTACAAATGTTAGCAATGATGAATCCGGACCCACAATTCTTTTTGAATTGATAGGTACCGCAGACCATCCTTGGTCTCCGTTGCGGTTCTAGTTGAAGTTATTTATGTTACATGGTTTTGGTATATTCTATGTACCGGAACCATATATCATAATTATACTTCAATGGTCCTTATTGTTTCTTATTACTAATCTTTGCTCAAAGTCTTCATCTCAATTCATCTACCGCAGTCATCCATCCGACGACATATGATCCATCCGCAATGAAGTATCTATCCGCAGTCACTTTAATTGATTTTCAGATTGTTACATTCTTTTGAAAAAAAACACATGGTGTGCTATTTATTGATCCTTCATTAAATAGAGAAAACATTAAAGAAAAACATTCTTTGTGCATCTGTCTCATTCTTTTGAATAAACCTCGTGTCAGACCTATTTTAGGTATGATGACAAAAAGAAAGATTTTCCAAATCAAATCCTTTTAATATGTCTCTTCCTATTACCCTAAAACATCAAATCCGGTACAACTTCCCTTTACCCAACGGATTGATCTCACCCTCACCACACGTTCACCAAACGCGGTCACAAATCTGACATTTCATTAAATGCAAACTTTTTTTAGTAAACCTCAAATTCAGATTTAATCCCTCTTTTCTTAATATGTGGTTGAGATTAATGCTCTTAATTCAAAATAAACCACCAAACGTTTTTACTAGGGATGGGCATAAGCGGGTACCCGCCTCATTTGGCGAGAACCGGAACCGGAATTGCTCTAGGGAGTTCTTAAGTGTTTGGAACCAGTCTCGGAACCGGCGGTTCCGGTTCCGGGAGCAGGTAACCCGGTTACATTAATTTTGTTATCTTTTGCTGATAAAACGGCAATTTAGTTTGATCTAAATCAAATCAATTCGGACGAAAGACGGACAAAATCGGACCAATATATTCTAAACCGGTCTAAGTAACACACGTATTTATATGAAATTACATATATATATATATATATATATATATCTATATATATATATATATATATATATATATATATATATAAACCGGTTCCGACGGGTACCCAACGGGTAGCGGTTCAGAAAAAACGAGAACCGGAACCGAAACTGCTTAAGGCGGTTCCATAACTTTAGGAACCGGAATCGAAACCGCTTAAGGCAGTTCCAATTCCAAAACCGGTAGTTCCGAGACGGTTCCGGTTCCAAAAGCGGGTACCCGGTTCTGATGCTCATCCCTAGTTTTTACCCAAATTCACTCAGGGCAAAAATGTTTCCCGCTCCCTTAAGCCACTATAAAACCCCTTTCTTCTCCACAAAGAAAAGTTTACGCTTTCTAAACCATAAACCTTTCTCTTGCATTCTAATTTCCTTCTTCAAAGCTTCCTCAAAAACTCAACAATGGTGAAATCCGGTGTATCCAAGAAACCTTCCAAGGCATCTAAATCAGTGAATCCCACTGGTTCAGAATCTGCTTCAAGACATCTCACACCAACAATTGCATCAAGCAATTTCAGAGCCGTGTTTGAAGAACATTCTTTCTATAATGCCCCCACAAAACTGATGATCAAGTTCTTGTCCAATCACCCACTATTTGGACCATTCGATTCATTCACTGACGTTGTTCCTCTCTCAACCCTCTTCAAGTGTGCATTTTCATCCTATCGACCACTCGAGAATCTTCAGCAAGTGCATCTCAATCTTGTCAATGATTCTCTGGTCATCTTGACCAAGGGGAAATTTCTCACTGCAATAAACCTCCTTGTTCATCCATCCATCAAGGTTTTTACTCCATCAATGGCGGATATACTGTATGCGCTTTACCAAATGGGATACCAGAAGAAAATCAAAGGGATTAGGGAATTCAAGAAAAACCAATTGCCTGCGGTTTGGCAATTCGTTTGTCACTTCATCATCCGCAGTCTATCCGACAGAACCGGAGGTACATACTGTTGGATTAGTGTCTAAGTTAGTAACCATATTTGGTATATACTTGACCCGAGTGTGCATGGTCCTTTTGGGTTGCCTTCACCAAAGCAACTTGACAAGGTAATTTGATATGAGAGAGGAGATATTATGATTTATTTATATATTATAAGAATAATATATTAAAGGAGAAATCATATTTATTTAATTAGTATTAGTCATAAATTAATTAGGAATTAATTTGGTGACTAAAAGAGATTAATTAAATAAAGGGGTATAAACTGTCAAATGTGTGATAGTTGAGTTTTGGGCTAGGAAACCTAATGGACTAAGGGGGGGGGGGACGAAATTATGATGAAGGATCATCATATTTTCGTCCAAGGCCTCATTCCATAAGGTTCCTTGGGCTGCTTGGTGGCTAAGCTGTCCATTAGGGTTTAGACTAAAACCCTAGCACCCTATAGTATAAATACATGCCCTATGCTTCAATTTAAGGCCACTTGATTCCAAGGAAACCCTAGGGCCGAAATTAGCATCATTCCCTCTTCTATCTTAGTTGCCTTCTTGCTTCAAGGTGTTTGTGAGCCATTAGAGGCACTACAATTGTGGTGCTTGCTTTCAAGAGTTCAAGAGAGTTCAAGAAATCAAGGAAACTAGTTGTTATTGCTATATAACAACAAAGGTATGTCTACTACACTTCTATGTAATTTTCGAAAATCATAGAAGCATGCTAGGGTTTATTTTGTGTTCATAAAGTTGTATGTCTTATAGTGAAAAACATAGATCCAACTAGGGTTGCATGCACACATAGGATTGTCTGTATTAAACCTATCAGTGGTATCAGAGCTATTGGTTTTTTGTTTTCAATTGGATTTGATACATATTATGAATTTGACAAATTAGGGTTTATGGCAAGTAAACCCTAAGGCATGGTGATTTTCGCAAATTAGGGTTGCAAAACCCTAGTTGGCGATTTTTTGATAGGGTTCTTAAACTTTTTTTGCCTAGCCTCCAAATTTCGAAATTAGGGTTAGGAAACCCTAGGGATTTCGAAAATCCCTTGCCCCCCAAGATAAGATCCCAAGATTTTAGGGATTTGGATATTGCTATCTTTGTGATTATCAATTTAATTGTTTAAACTAGATAATTGAAGATCTTGTATTATCCTTTCCATATATTTAAAAAATACAAAAATCTAGGGGATAATATCAGTTTTGATTTTATGATAAACCTTAAAGATTTAATAATTCAAATTAATTGTTTTATTTTGATAATTATTAAATCAAAGTTTTTGGTGTTTAAAATTTTAAATTAAATAGCCTTAATTTTCGAAAATTTTAAATACACATTAAGATACTAGTATTTTGAAATGCTTTAAAATACACCCTTATACAATTATGATATTATAAGATTAATTATTATATATGTATAAGAATAAGCTAGTCTTATCGCTAGTAGGCCTCATTCACGAAGCCAGTCTATAAGGTGGGTATAAGGTTGCTGCCTATAAAATGACGCTTAATGGATGTACACGCACATTTACCGCTTGCTTGACTGGTGGAGCGTCGTTAGCCGAACGGATAGGATAGGGCACTTAATTCCTCATTAAAAGTATAATGGAAATATTAAAGTAACTACATTGTTTTACAAATTCCCACTCTTAGTTACTTTAGGGTAAAATGTGAAAATGATGCTAATCCATGGAATTACACTTCGTACCCTTGTCAAACGTTGATGGAGCGCGTGTGGTTAACCGGCACATCAATTTGGGGATGAAATAGGTAGCGAAGGGTGACTCGATGTTTGTCATAGATCAATGGAGCGTGTGTGGTTTACCGACACATTGATTAGGTGATAGTGACATTGAGTGCACCACATTAATTCGCATGGTTATTCACAAATTTGTTTGCGATCCTCGGCATCCCAGTCGCAAATGTGAAATGCATATCGAGATTTAAACATGCCATTGAAAAGTTCAATGAATCTCAAAGATCTAGGAGTTTTCAATACATTTAAAACCTAAATTGCTTTTTCGTTTTTCATGGTGAGAATTAGTGAATCGTCATTCACTTACCTTCAAGTTATTTACTTTTAGAGTACGGCATCCCTTTCTAAGTTGTAAATAATGTTGTTGGATCCTAGCCCTAATTTCTCATTTGGGTGTTTAATTAGGGATTCATTTCTAATCAAGCTTTGTCCCTTTCTTTTTCAGATGTCTGCTAACAACAACAACAACAACGCTTCTGGGTCATTCTCGTTGATGAACTTGTGTCAGAAAGTGACATTTGATGGTTCAAACTTCAACGAGTGGATGAGGTACATTCGCATGATCACACGCTACGAGGACAAAGAATATGTCCTCGATGAAAAGCTTGAGAAGATCATCCCAGATGTTGCTACTCCTGAGGAACTGGCCGCCTTTGAGGCCCACGAGCGTGATGCCACGAAAGTTCACTGCATCATGCTGGCCACCATGAACCTCGAACTCCAAAAGTCCTATGAGGACATGTATCCATATGAAATGCATCAGGATTTGCTGGAAAGGTATCACCAGAGCGCGAGGCAAGAGCGCTATGAGATCATTACTAACATGATCACCGCTAAGATGGGGAGTGGAGAATCCCTAACCTCTCATTTGCAGAAAATGCAGAGGTATGTTGATCGTCTTCTCAAACTTAATGTTAAGTTTGATGAGGATTTGGCTATCGACATAATCCTCCACTCCTTGCCCTCCTGCTACAATCAGTTTAGGATGACCTACCATATGAACAAAGAGGAGGTCTCCTTGAGCAAGCTCCAAGGACTTTTGAGGACTGCTGAGAGCAACCTCAAAGACAAATCCGTTGCACCGTCCCCTGCTGTGGCCGCTCCTGTGATGGCAATAGGTCAAGGAAAGGGCAAAAAGAGGAAGGCTCCATGTAAGAGCCACCATAAAGGGAAACCCCGTGATGGTTCGTCCTCAAGTGGGACCAAAGCTGGCCCCGTTAAACCCTCTTCCGATCCTAAAGAAGCAGAGTGCTTCTATTGCCACCAAAAGGGCCACTGGAAGCGAAGCTGCCCACAATATCTGCAGGACATAAGAGATGGGAAGATCAGGCCCACATTTGCAGGTATGTATTCTATTAAATCTAATAACTCATCATTTGCTACTTCATGGGTTCTTGATACAGGATGTGGTTACCACATTTGTTCTGATTTGCAGGGCCTAAAAAGAAGTAGGGAGATGGAGCATGGGAAGATGAACCTGATTATGGGAAACAGAAGATCTTCGCCTGTGACCAAAGTCGGTGTTTATTCTTTAGTGTTGAGTAATGGGTTAGGAATAGATTTAGAGAATTGCTGTTATTCGCCAGATATGGCAAGAAACATTATTTCTTTTCACGGGTTGTTTAGACAAGGTTTCAGATATTCTTTTGATAATAATAATGGTTCTATTAATGTTTATTTGAATGGTGTCTTTTATTTCAATGCATTACCTTGTAATGGGATTTATGAATTTGTGATGATTGTTGATAATTTTGGATATAATGTTTTGAATATTGATTCGTCTACTAGTCTAGACAAAGTATGCTTGTGGCATTGTCGCCTTGGTCATGTCAACAAGAAACGCATAGCCCAACTCCAAAAGGATGGAGTGTTGGAGTCATTCGACCTTAGGGACGATGACACGTGTGAGTCTTGTTTACTTGGGAAGATGACCAAGTCACCCTTTACTGGCACTTGTGAAAGGGGTGAGGGTTTATTGGATCTCATACACACCGATGTGTGTGGGCCCTTTAGATCCACCACAAGGGATGCTTGCCGCTTCTACGTGACTTTTACAGATGATTATAGCAGATATGAATATATCTACTTGATCAAGCAAAAGTCGGAAACCTTTGAAAAGTTCAAAGAGTTTAAGAATGAAGTGGAGAATCAGCTAGGCAGGAAAATCAAGATGCTTCGGTCAGATCGAGGAGGAGAGTACCTAAGTCTTGAGTTTCACGACTATCTAAAAGAATGCGGAATCATTTCGCAATTGACGCCTCCGAGAACGCCACAATTGAATGGTGTGGCTGAGAGATGTAATCGGACCTTGTTGGACATGGTTCGTTCTATGATGAGTCGGACTTCGTTACCAATAGCTTTCTGGGGGTATGCCTTAGAGACTGCCGCCCACATACTTAACTTAGTTCCCACCAAGAAGGTTTCCAAGACTCCTCACGAGATGTGGACAGGGAAGGCTCCCTCGTTGGCACATATCAAGGTTTGGGGTTGCGAGGCTTTCGTAAGACGAGAGACTCACGACAAACTAGAACCTCGTAGTGAGAAGTGTTATTTCATTGGCTATCCGCAGAAGTCTTTTGGCTACCTTTTCTATAGACCGAGTGACAATGTTGTCTTCGTTGCTAGAAGAGGGGTTTTCCGAGAAAGGGAATTAATAAGCCAAGAAGACAGTGGGAGGCAAATTGAACTTGAAGAAATTCAAGATCAAAGTGATGAAGGAACCTCGGACACTGGCACTCAACTTGAGGAGGAAACTCCTGTTGAACCTATTGACGAGTCCCTACCTCTTCGACGTTCCACTAGGGCTAGTGTTCCACCCCAGTTTTATGGTTTTCATATTACTACTGAAGGGGATACATTTATTAGTGATAGTACACTAGTAAATTTGGATGAACCTAGCAGCTATAAGGAAGCCATGGCAGGCCCAGAGTCTGCAAAATGGAAAGAGGCTATGGACAGCAAGATTCAGTCCATGTACGACAACCAAGTTTGGAATTTGGTTGATAATGTACCGGGTCGTAAGACAGTCGGGTGCAAGTGGATCTTCAAGAAGAAGACGGACATGGATGGGAAAGTGCATACTTATAAAGCGCGATTGGTTGCGAAGGGCTTTACTCAAACTCCCGGAGTTGACTATGATGAGACCTTCTCACCAGTTGCGAAGATAAAGTCTATTAGGGTGATGCTTGCCATAGCTACGTTTCATGATTATGAAATATGGCAGATGGACGTGAAAACCGCTTTTCTTAATGGAAAGTTGGCTGAGGATTTTTACATGAATCAGCCAGAGGGTTTTGTCGATGTGAAGCATCTGAATAGAGTATGCAAGCTTGAGAAATCTATTTATGGATTGAAACAAGCATCTCGCAGATGGAATCTTTGTTTTGATGAGAAGGTTAAAGAGTTTGGCTTTCTGCGAAGCGAAGATGAATCTTGTGTGTATGTCAAAGCCAGTGGGAGTATAGTAAGCTTTCTCGTATTGTATGTCGACGACATACTACTCATAGGAAACGATGTCCCAACCTTGCAGGAAGTCAAGTCTTGGCTTGGGAAATGTTTCGCTATGAAGGACCTCGGAGAAGCCGCTTATATTCTGGGAATAAGAATAGTAAGAAACAGGGAAAAGAGACTGATAGGACTCAGTCAGGATACATACTTAGAAAAAGTGCTAAAGCGTTTTAGTATGGAAAATTCCAAGAAAGGGGAGTTGCCAATCCAAAGCAATACCAAGCTGAGTAAGACTCAGAGCCCGAGTACAGAGACAGAGATAGCTGATATGAGACGAGTACCTTACGCTTCCGCAGTAGGCTCTATCATGTACGCTATGACTTGTACTCGCCCTGATGTGGCCTTCGCTTTGAGCATGGTCAGCAGATATCAAGGGAATCCTGGTAGAGCACATTGGATTGCAGTTAAGAATATTCTTAAGTACCTTCGGAGGACCAAGGAATGGTTTCTAGTCCTCGGTGGGAGTGATGAGTTAAGGGTACGAGGGTACAGTGATGCTAGTTTTCAGACGGATCGGGATATCTTCCGATCGCAGTCGGGCTGGGTCTTTACCCTAAATGGAGGAGCAGTGACTTGGAAAAGTTCCAAGCAAGAGACCGTAGCTGATTCAACGTGCGAATCAGAGTATATTGCGGCGAGCGAAGCGTCAAAGGAGGCTATATGGTTGAAGAACTTCATTGGAGACCTTGGAGTTGTGCCATCCATAAAGGAGCCCGTGGAAATTTTCTGTGATAATGAAGGAGCGGTTGCCTTAACCAAGGAACCAAGGGATCATGGCATATCTCGACATATCGACAGGAAATACCACTTTATTAGACATCGGGTAGAAGAGGGACTCCTCGTTGTGAAGAGGGTATCGTCAGAAGATAACCCAGCAGATCCCCTTACAAAGGGATTGAGTAGGGTCAAGCATTTGCAGCACGCTAGGAGCGTAGGGCTGAAGGACGATATTAGTTTAGATTAGATAGGTAGGAAACTTGTAATAGATAAATGTCATATTCAACAAATGATGATTAAATAAAGGTGTGTTATTTATAAGAAAGTTTCTATCTTGTGTTGATTGTTTATCTATTGTGTCGATTTTGCATGTTTTGACTTCCTGAATAATAAGATTATTCGAACACTTCACAATCACTCATATGTTGGAAGTAGATATGAAGGAAGATTGTCATAAATTTGTTTGTAGATTGTCTGAAAAGTTTTAGACATAGCAAAGGTTTGCTGGAAAGTTTATGAGTGCTTATGAAATTTGTATTGAGCATTGAAATAGACCCACACTTGCTGGTATTACTTCATGAATGTCATCGCAAGTGATCGCAAGATGATAATATCATATGATCTTTAAACCTAGAGATATGGTTATTGTTTGCTAGTTGATTATACATTGATAATGCGAAAACGCATCAGTAACTTGATGTTATAAAACGTATTATTGTGTGTGGTTTAACTAGTAAATGATAAAGGCATATTAGTCGACGTTTTTCTGTTCCTTTTATTCTATGAGGATAAAAGCGATATCTTGGCCACTTGATGATTTGGTTTGAATTATGTGCCGGGCCCGGTCAGGATAAAGTTGATGTGTTCAACTGAGTTCTATGTCGAACAAATAAGAGATCAAGAAATAAAGTGCTAAACAATAAGTATTGTTAGCATGATATCTAGAACAGAGGATTATGTGATCCCTTATCTAAAGGACAGATTATTGGTCAGGGTTGACAGTGGCTATTGAAAGCTACGATTGCTATCGGGTACGGAAGTCATATGTGAGATATAGTTACTAGACTTATCCAAGTGGGAGACTGTTGGATTAGTGTCTAAGTTAGTAACCATATTTGGTATATACTTGACCCGAGTGTGCATGGTCCTTTTGGGTTGCCTTCACCAAAGCAACTTGACAAGGTAATTTGATATGAGAGAGGAGATATTATGATTTATTTATATATTATAAGAATAATATATTAAAGGAGAAATCATATTTATTTAATTAGTATTAGTCATAAATTAATTAGGAATTAATTTGGTGACTAAAAGAGATTAATTAAATAAAGGGGTATAAACTGTCAAATGTGTGATAGTTGAGTTTTGGGCTAGGAAACCTAATGGACTAAGGGGGGGGGGGACGAAATTATGATGAAGGATCATCATATTTTCGTCCAAGGCCTCATTCCATAAGGTTCCTTGGGCTGCTTGGTGGCTAAGCTGTCCATTAGGGTTTAGACTAAAACCCTAGCACCCTATAGTATAAATACATGCCCTATGCTTCAATTTAAGGCCACTTGATTCCAAGGGAACCCTAGGGCCGAAATTAGCATCATTCCCTCTTCTCTCTTAGTTGCCTTCTTTCTTCAAGGTGTTTGTGAGCCATTAGAGGCACTACAATTGTGGTGCTTGCTTTCAAGAGTTCAAGAGAGTTCAAGAAATCAAGGAAACTAGTTGTTATTGCTATATAACAACAAAGGTATGTCTACTACACTTCTATGTAATTTTCGAAAATCATAGAAGCATGCTAGGGTTTATTTTGTGTTCATAAAGTTGTATGTCTTATAGTGAAAAACATAGATCCAACTAGGGTTGCATGCACACATAGGATTGTTTGTATTAAACCTATCACATACAACATGGGACTAAAACTCCTAGAACTCGTATGGAGCATCTTCATAGGGCATGACGTCAACTATGGTCGGATCCTATGGGATGATTTTCTGTAGTACATTCCAAAAGAAAGCCCATGAGAGAACCCTACCGAACTCACCTTTGCAAGGTTTTGGTCTTTCTGCATCTCCGACCTCCATGCGGATGCAGGAATCAACATGGGCAACGACATCAACTTCTTTATCACCAAGGATCTTAAAAGGTACAATCCCTCCTCTGATCAAGCTATTTTTGGACCAATAAGAAGACTACCCACTCACATTCTTTCTACTCGCGGTCTTGAGACTGCTGATGTCTCAGATCACATTGAGGCTACGGAAGGTATTGCCCCATACCTTCCTACCCGGCCTCTTCCAACTCAATCCGCAGTTCTTGCTCCCACTAATACCGCAGTCCCATCTTCCACAACTCTTTCCAACAATTCCTTATCCCAAAGACGCAAGCAGCTAGTCTCTTCTCGTCAAGGCCCCCACAACACCAAGAAATAAGGAACTCCTAAAAAGGATGCTTCCAAGCATTCCAAGCCCTCCAAGAATAGAAAAACTCCATCAGTGATCACTATAGTTGAACCAAGCCAACGTATCTCTAGCAGTGACTCTGATGAGGATGATTAACCCATTGCACTCCTCAAGAAACGCAAATCCGATCCCACTAGCCATATGCGTGACCGGACTGATACCTCAGCCTCTCAATAGGCTCCGGTAGTCCTTGGGATGACCGCACATCCATTCGAAACAACCATCCTATACCACTCAAACACAAGCAGTGCATCCGATTCACCACAACGTGGAGACTCCCCCTAGGTCAATCCCAAGAGGATGGCTTAGGCCCTAAGGTCTCCAGGGCTTCCCGTCTTCATTTCTTTTCCCCTGAGGAGTTGCACTCCATTCTTTTGTCTGTCACCCAAACACTTCAAACACCATCCCAACCGCAAGGTGATTCTTCAGCCTTTGCCAGAACTGAGCCGAGGCCAGACTTGACTTTAGGTCAAGGAGACTGATGTGTGTAAACTCACTTAGTTTTAAACCTACTTTTAATTATAAAATAACACACAAAGGCAGTGAACCTATCAATTGTGGTATAGTTGAATAAGTAGGGGTTTTCTCTAGTTTTACAAGACTAGAAACTTGCTAACTATTACTAATTTAAAAACTAGAAAACTAAGAACTAACTAGATTCAATAATTGGGAAGGAACTTCTATTTAGTTCAACTCAATTGATCCTATGGTTGATTTCAAGGTAATGGTGCAATGGATTAATTCTTTTGTTGGTTACCGATTCAAGTGATTAGATTCGCATTCACTACACTAATCTTTAGCAAATAAACTAATTTAAACAGTGGCCAGTTGTCTAATTTAATTAGATTTACTAGATTAATTATTTGGGTTAATTTAGACTTGCAATAGTTAACTAATTTAATCTTTTAATTAACTTCTTGTTGATGGTCATCACACAAGCTTGCACATGAATTTACTCAATTTTCTTAGTAACTCTAGTTTCATGTTCATTAATCCTAGACATATGGCAAAGTGATCACATAGCATATGAGGTTGATAATCAGTAGATGTTCATGCTAATAAATTATCTTCCTATTAACAGAAAATTAATTATTATTCACACACAAGGTTCTTTAGCAAGCTAAAATAACAAAAATCACCAACTTAGAATTAATCTTACCAATCAATTAAACCATAGTATCAATTTTGTATCCCCAAATAGAAGTCTAAAGGTTTTAGCTCATAATTGAAGTAAATAACAGCAAACAAACAAAGTCTAATTGTTTAACCATGATGACAAAACAAAAGATTAAGTGGGATGATGGAATTTGCCTCAATTCTCCTTCGGGATTGAATTCTAGCTTCTCTCTTCGTCTTCTAGGGTTTTTCTGACTTCTTTATCGCAGCTAAACTCTTCTGAATCGTTCCAGAATTCTCCTCCATCGTTCTGTGGAGTTATCCTTATATATACGAATCGACTCGTTGAGTCCATCTCTCAGTCCCCGTATTGTGATAAGTCTCTTGGATCCCGAGTCTTTATCTTCTCTAATCTCCGCTTGGACTCGCCGAGTAGTCGACCCTACTCGACGAGTAGGTGCTATTTTTAGAGGGTGTTTGCTTTTTCTCTGCAGATCTTCGTGAGCTCTTTTGTCTGCACGGCACAGACCACGCCCAGACCTAAAGGTTTGCAGTGTGTTTGTTTTTCTAAAGTGCGCAGACATAAAAATGTCTGCGCGAGGTCTTCACCACACAGACTTGGCCCAACCTCTTCTCACGTCTGCGAATTGTTTTTAACCTAAAAAAACGCATCCCTCTTTTCTATCCGCCTCCATCGTCGCTTTCTTACTTGGTCCATATTTCTCCACCCGGCAAACCCTTGACTGCTCTATCTTCAATCCGTCGACCATCACCACCGATCAGCACCGCCGTCACGAGCATCCTCTCCGATTGAAGGCGTCCAGGCGACCGACGACATCTCGACCAGCCGACATTGCGATCCAGCCCACCTGCGAACAACAGGTTTCAACATTTTCCTTACGTTTTTTTTTCCAGTTTCAACATGAAATTCTCCATGATCAGTTCCATCAGTTTCAAAATTGCACTGTGGAAATAAGTTCCATCTGCTTAATACATGATCATATTAGGTTTTTATATATAAAAGATTAGGATTTTGCACTATGGCGTATTTTGCTTTTGCTAAAGATCAATAATTTAAGAAAGTATTGCCTTTTCTTTTCCTGTTTATATCTCACAAGTAGTGCAGAATCAAAGATAATCATATGTATCAGTGAAATTGTTTTGATTGTTGTTATGCTGCTTAGTATGATATTTGGTCTTAATTTTGATAAATTATGCATGGTTGAATTGATCTAAATGGAGCAGAAATTAGTTGATAATCACAGCACGCCAACTGTTTGATTAAAGTCTTCAAAGATGCTAGACTTTTTATTTCTAGTTATTTCAAAGTTATTTATTTCTAGTCATTTCAAGCACCTGTTGCAAGTTGCATTGGTTATACGATCAAGAACATCTAACTTGGTATTATCTTTTTTCTAGGACTCAATGATCTCTCCCAAGGAATGCTAAGTTGTAGTCAATTCAAGCACCTGTTGCCAGTTGCAAGCTGCATTGGTTATACCAAAGATTCTTTTCTATTCATCTTTTGTGTTTAGTTTACATGTAAAACGGTCCCAATTTTTGGTGTTTTGAATGTTGTAATCAATGTATTTGTAACAAAAGTGTGATTTTACTTCAATTTTAATCATCTTTTCATTGTTGATCAAACTTTATAAACATTATCTTTAACATCACTAGCTTACAAATTTTATATGAGGTTTAACATGATAGTTTGATGTTGTAAAAAATTTTAAAAAAATATTGTTTTGGTTGTAAGAATTATATTTCAATATTATAAAATTATTTAAATTTGAAATTTTAAAAACTCTTTTAAGTTCAAAAAAATTGGTTTATTTAAACTTTATTTGATTTTAACAGTCTGCAGACGTATAAAAACAAACAGTCTTCTTATTGCAGACTGCAGATGTTTGGTCCACCTCTTCTGCTGCAGAGGCTTGCAGATGTGGTCCGCAGACTGCAGACATTTTGGCTTCAGAAAAACAAACAGCACCTTAGTGTTTTTCTTCTTTGTTCCATTCTCGATCTCTCAACCGCTTCTCCTGCTTCCTTCTGCTTCCGAGCTTCATTTTTGGACTAAAAATATAATTCAAACACTTTTAAGTACCTTTTGTCCATAAAATGCAATAATTTAGCTAATAAATGAATAAAAATCTATACTTAATATGAACTAAATATGCACATATCAAAGACCGAGGAAGCTCAGGAAATCCTACTCTGCTTACATCAGTAACATGTGGTTTAGGCACGGTGAACACAAATGTGCAAGGATCCGTGAACCCGAGGGACACCTCGGTGCACTTTCAAGGAATTGACGACATAGACCTGAATGACTCATGGAGTAAGTATCAACCATCCAACGAAGGCGAAGCCAAGAAATATGCCGCTTTCCGTAGGGCATTCCAAGCAAGAAAAGCAAGACAAACAAAGCAGCTTCAGCAGAAACAAAAAGAAATTCTCTCTGTGGCTAAGTATTGGGTAGACGCAATCAACAATGCCAATACTGTAGCTACTTTCTGCAAAGTCCATGCCCTGATGGGCAACATGGCTGATACCATACGCAAGGATCAAGAGGCGACTGCTGATCAAACTTCCTCAAAGCCTCGTCCATCTCCAACTGCCCAAGACTCCCAAGATGCAGGAACCGAAATCAAAGTTAGCTCTGCTCCTACCTTCGGTTTTGATGATGTCGATCTTCAAGAGGTCAATCAACCAAGCCCTTCGGATGATGACCTTATGATATATGTTGAAGAAGAGTAATCAAGTGGCTCTCAGCACTCGACCTCCAAGCCAAAGGAGAAAAAAAGAAGAAAAAGATGGCCGTCTCAAGAAAAGAATTTCTCAATCTTCAATCCAAGGTTGATCAAATCTTGGCCGCAGTAAAGTCTACTCAACCGCAGTCTGACGACAATCTTGTGCCACAATCCTTAATCGAAAGGCTTGAACGACTGGAAGCAAGGGAATAAATGGCTGTTGAGAGAATTTCTCTCAAAGTTGAAATGGGGATAAGGTCACTTGACAACAATTGTCAAGAGGATCACAAGGAGTTTATGGCTGCTGCGGAGTGCCATATATCTGAGGTATCCGCAATAAAGGACAATTTGCAGGCAACCATTGCGGATCAATCTTCTCTGTCTCAAAAACTGATAGATAAGACTCACACTGCATATGAGTACACTATCTCAGTTCTCCACACAACCATCAACAAACTCCAACATTCATTGTCATCAAACTTCCATGGCTCCGAAATTCTCCAATTAACAAAGGAGATACATTGACTGCTCTTCAACACCTCTATTCCTGACAATCAGCAACTGGCTGAGGTTCTCAAAGCCCAGTTCCAGGAAGTTTGTGCTAAAGTCGATGGCCTTAAACAATGGCTTGAGGAGGCTCCGGGTCTGAACTCCTCAAGAGGGGGGGGGGGAGTGAAGGAGGAGACCATCGAGAAGAAGATTATGAAGAAGAACATCATTCCAACAGCGCTTCTCAGAAAATCCCTTCACCGCAACCCTCACCGCAACCCTCACCGCAATACCACTCTCCACCACCGTAACACAAAATCATTCCTTCCCCTGAAAGACCTGAAACTCCCCCACACTTCAAGAATCTGGCGGATCATTTGTCCTCTCCAAGCTCAAATGACTCCCCTATAACTAAGCAGAAGAAAGCTGACTAGAAAGCAGCTAAACTTGTAGAGCTTATTTGGACAGAGTACGACTTTGACACTGTGATGGATGAATCCTTAATAAAATCCTAGATCAATCCCCACCGCAGACTTCTTGATGATGACTACAAACCATACCTCACGTATGCTGAACCTCCTTCGGACTGATATTGGGATGTCCCTATCTACCCAAACACTAAATACTTCACTGTATTTGAGCAGTTTGACTGTAAAATGAGACTACCAATGGATTTTGAGAGACTTAACCGATTTTATGCCAAGCATGCCTCTCCCATTGAGAAGATCTGGTCCAACGACAGACCTTCAGCAGTCAAGAACTTCAAACCTCGCAAATTTATGAAGGCTGGTTTTGTGCAATACACACTCACAAGAAGGAATCAGGACTATGTCCGCACCCAAGCTGACTTCCCTTGCATGAACCCAGAAGAAGTCTTCCTGATAGCAAAGGTGTTCCAGAATAAGTGTGAAAAGCATCCGAAGATGAAGATAGCACTTGACAGGGCAAGTACTTATCTGAAAGAAACTGTGTGTGACTTTGCAAAGATCGATGCGGAGATCCACCCAATCATTGCCAAAAAGATTGATCTACCTCCTCTTGATCCCGCACCGATGCCAACTGAAGGCTATGAGGAAAGATCCCTTGGTGCTACAAACTTTCCTAAACTTGGAGCATCTTCAAAAGGAAGACTGATCAAGTCAAATACTTCATCCCCATGGCCTCCATGAACCGCCTCTCAAAGAAACAACTTGAAATCTGTCGAACCGCAGTGGAAAAATCAAAACATACAACTGCCGAAGTCAAGTTCGAAATTTTAAGAAGGATCACTTGGTTGGAAAATGTCAGGAAATTTTGGTGGATCCTGATCAAGTTCCTTAAACTTGATAAGTGAAGAAAATTAGAGGTCACTTAGGGGGAAATTGTTGATACATGAAGTGACCCTCTTAATTTTGTCTACCGCAGTCTACAGCTCTCCGCAGTCAAGCTCCCTCAGTAATCACATCCGAAGTCATCAAAGCTACCACAATCTTTCTTTCTGTACTTAGTCTATTTTGTATCTATCTCTTGTAATACTCTCTATTGTCCAGTATGCCTTGCATAGCTACTCTTAGAGAGTAAATCTATTGTATCTATTTAGTCTCTATAAATAGAGACTACACTTTATCAATCAATATAGATCTCTTCTTACGCATGTCTAGATCTTAATTATCTTCAAGTTATCATTACACATCTCATATCTTTCTTACTCTCTGAAATCCTCTCAAACACAACTGATTAATACCTCTCTTCGGAGCAAGTCACTTGTGACTCTATCACTAAGATTGATCTCACTCACTAACTTGGTTTGAATGCATTCCATGTTATGAATCAACTTATGTGTTTACTTGATATATCACCTGCTGTCATTTATGTTTCTTTATATTTCCACAACTAACTATCTAACCATCTAACATATTAACGTATTATTGTTGAGCTTTTAGATCCTTTGAGATTAACTTATTCTGCAATCATACTTGTTCTAACGTTTTTTCAAGTGTGTCTCAAGTTTTTCTCTCAACATATGTAACATCCATAAATTTTACGCCAAATTTAAACTTTTTCAATCATAAATAAAAATCAAATAGCATTGTTTACAAAAATGTTTTCAAATCATTATCCATCAGAGTGTCCCAAAATCATAACAGAAGGATGAGGAGCGGTACGGTCATGCCTTCGCCTTGCCATGATCTCCTGAAGTACCTGAAACAATAAACTGAGAACTGTAAGCCCTTGGGCTTAGTGAGCTACCCCCAAAATACCAATACCACACTGACAATACCATGTCAGTAATAATCAATCAATCAACATGCATACTGGGCCATCGGCCTGACTTGACCGCCCTATAGGGCCTATAGTCTATCTGGATCTATCCCGAGCCTTCGGCATGACTGGTCCGCCACGTGGGCCTACAGTCTCCCCGGACCGCTCATAGGGTATGTTGGCCTTCAGCACAAAGCAGGACCGCCTCAACCCAACTAATCAAGCAAATAACCATGTGCGCATAACTATCATATACTGGCATACACAAACACCAAACATGTCTATCTCACTGATCATCAGTCATAGAATTCTCTAGTAACTAGAGTACCGACTAGCAGGTCACTAACATACAAATCCTTACGGATCATAAGAGCATAACATACTGTCTACCCTGATTCCGATCTAACAGATCATAACCACATGTAGCATACCATAACAATAACAACTAAAGTGCCGACCTTGGTGCTGTAGACCCTATCGATATAGTGAGGATAACTCACCTTGTAGATGTCGAATCGGAAGGTAAACTCCAACTCTCGGATCACTTGACATAGGCTCCACCACCTATTATCATAGCATAATATACTCGTAAGTCCTTAACCTTATGAGGTACTCCATAACCCACTAGTCAACCCCTGATCAAAGTTAAAGTCCTCAGTCAAGGTCAACAGTCCATGTTGACCTCGACTTGCCGAGTACCCTCGGCTACTCGTCGAGTTCCTTGAAGCACATTCCAACTCGCCGAGTCATCGGGGTGACTTGTCGAGTTCCTTCGATTCTCATTCAAACTTTAAGGCCACCCGTCGAGTTTCCTCCTTGCAACTCGACGGATACACATGCATACATATCCTGGAGAAAACTCATCCGACTCGCCGAGTTATTCTTCAACTCGTCGAGTCTATGGCAATCATCATCGGAATTGCCGAGTTGTTCCTCCAACTTGTCGAGTTCACGACCATCTTCATGTGACTCGCCGAGTCAACCATGCGACTCGCCAAGTCCATTCAGTCCTTTTCCATACAGACCTATTTTGAGCCATGCAGCGACTCCAAATTACAGATCCAAGCTTCTAGGACATGCTTTTCACGTAAAGTTGCAAACTTTACGTGCATGCATAGCTATAAAGGTTCTAAATGCTAAATCTAAGCTCTTAAAGGGGTCTCATGCCCAAGGAGGGCCTCATTCACGACTAATACAACAACTTTATGATTATAAAACTTAAGGAGGGTCCAAATCTGAAGTTCCAACTGCAGATCTAGCCCATAGCCCACCTTATCAACCTCAAAATCCATAAAAAAACTCCCAAAACTCAACAAAAAGGAAAAAGGGAAGTAAGGATGGCAACTTGATACCTCTAAGGGATGCTAGCTGAGGTAAATTCTGCTTCCCACACCTTCCTTACTTCAATTCCTTTGCACTTCTAGCTTTTCTCTTCTAGCCAACCTTCTTTCCAAGATTAAGACACCCAAAATGGAATACCACACGAATTAGGGTTTTAAGGAGCTCTCAAAGACTGAAAAGAGGCCAAAGGAGGTCGAGGCTCCTTTAAATAAGGGTGCAAACTGTAACATCCCAAAAATACCGGCTAAAAATTTCAGTTTTAAATTAGGTTAATACGTAAAAACATCATTTCAAATCATTCATAATAATACTCCGTGTCTGAAAACTGGTAATATCATAATAATATTTCAGAGTACATCCCAGAAAATCCATAGTGCGGAAAAACAAGAGTGTGTGTGATATGCTGCTACTGCGCCGGCTCCTTTCCCTTAGCTGAAGAGGTACCTGAAACCGAAACTGAAAACTGTAAGCACGAAGCTTAGTTAGTTCCCCCACTGTACGACATACCATATAATCACATAACATACGTATATTGTCAGGCATATCTGGGTGCCCGACCTACCCCGTCGGTCCTCTCGACCGGATGTTGCCTAGCATACCTGGGTGCTGGCCTCCCTTTCGGCCCTCTCGACCGGATACTGCCTAGCATATCTGGGTGCTGGCCTCCCCTTCGGCCCTCTTGACCGGATACTGGGAACTATTTCTCCCCTCTACTACTACCACATAACATGTATCACAATATCAGAATCTATCTAGCATGGCTGGGTATGGCTACCCCTTCGGCGCTATCGACCGGATATCTTGGGGGCTATCTCCCCCTACTGTCACTAGCACATAACATCATATCATACTAGCACATAAACATAACACAGGTAGTAGTAATCCCTAGATGAATATCACAGAGACAATCATCTACATACAACTCCTACTGGTGGGCCGACATTGTGGCCGTAGACCCACCGCTACTGGAAGGTAACTCACCTCGAAAGTAACTGTGGAAGTCTGCTTGCTAAGCGTCTGACTGCTGAATCAGAAATCCTCCGGCTATAAATCATAAACATAGGTTAGCCTCTTATTCACACCCTTAGGTCAGATGACTGACCCTCCCTTTGACCCAGGTCAACTCCTTAGTCAAGGTCAACTTCCAGTTGACTAGACTAGCCGAGTCATGGCACCGACTCGCCGAGTCCTTCTCCACTAACACAGTTCCACTCTACAAGCCCATTCTTCTTACTCATTGAATCGTCCTTAACTCGCTACTCGGGCCGATGGGACCGGCTCGCGATCCGACTCGTCGAGTCCATGAATAACTCGCCGAGTCCATGCGAGCAGACTTCCCACTCGCTTCCAGATCCTTATCCGAACATCCTTCATGAGGATCTGGGGTTTCTGGGACTATCGGAACACGTTAGATTGCTAATCCTACGTGCAAACACGAAGGGTTGGACTTCTGACACTTAAACCCAATCAACAGTTCATACAACTCGCCGAGTTTGAAGAACAACTCGTCGAGTACCAGGCAATCTTCATAGGACTCACCGAGTTGTTCATCCAACTCCCCAAGTCTAAGGCCATATTCATAGAACTCGCCGAGTTCCACCTTGGGACTCGCCGAGTCCCTTGACCCATTTCCAATATGAGCCAAATCTGAGACATGCAACTCTTCAAAACCACAGATCTATGATCCTAGGGCATGCTTAACACGTAAAGTTGCAAACTTTACGTGCATGCATGGCCCTATAAGCTCAAAATGCAATTCCAAGCTCTTTAAGAGGTCATGCACTCCATGGGGGTCCTCAATCACTTCAATCACAGCAACTTTATGCTTCTAACACGTCCATAAAGTCTAGATCTGAAGTCCTTTCGGATTATTAAGCACAAACACATGAAGTTTGGTGTTTTAGGGCTTGAAAACCACCAACTTGGGACAAAATGGGATCTAATGAACTAAAGATCAAGGTAAAGACTTTACTACCTGAATGGAAGCTTGTCCCAAAGTAGATTTTAGATCTACTCCATCTCTTGCACTCTTCAAACTCTTCTTTTCTCCTTCTAAGCTCCAATGTGCCCCAAAAATCCTTCACAAGGCAACAAATCACTCAAACTTACAAATGGAGGCTAGGGTTTCGACAAGGAACGCTTTGAGGATGATAGAGGATGAGATGGGGATATAAGGACATTTAAATAGGGTGCAAACCCTAAGGATTCGGTCTCCTCCTGATTGGCCTACTCGCCGAGTCCAGGCGTGGACTCGCCGAGTAGATCACTTAAAGCCCGCACCCATCTCGACATCTACTCGGCGAGTTAGGGCTACAACTCGCCAAGTAGCTCTTCCAAAAAGAACCTTTAATCAAAACAAATACGTACCAGGAACCGGGCGTTACACAAACCCAGAGATTTAGGGTTTCATCTGCCAGCTCCTACTCACCGAGTCC
This sequence comes from Lactuca sativa, assembly GCF_002870075.4. Taxonomy (NCBI): domain Eukaryota; kingdom Viridiplantae; phylum Streptophyta; class Magnoliopsida; order Asterales; family Asteraceae; genus Lactuca; species Lactuca sativa. Next base: position 169,891,031 of record NC_056623.2, read on the forward strand.
CAATATGGACTCGTCGAGTAGGTCACTTAACACGCGATCCCACCCCGCTGCTACTCGACGAGTAGGGGAACCAACTCGTCGAGTAGAGCTTAACCCAATAAATCTTATTTAAACAATACATGAGAATCGGGGCGTTACATATTAAAGGAGAAATCATATTGTTTAATTAATATTAGTCAATAATTAATTAAGAATTAATTTTGTGGCTAAAAGAGATTAATTAAACTTAGGGGACTAGAACTATCAATTGTGTGATAGTTGAATATTGGGCTAATGGACTCCATATTAGAGGAGTGGACGAATTCTATGGGGAAACCGATTAGAAATCATCCAAGGCTTCTAAAGAGGGAGTCCATGTGCTGCTTAGGGCCCAAGTAGTCAAATTAGGGTTTCCTTGTTAGATAACCCTAATAGCCTCACTATTTAAGGACCCCCTACGGCACCAAAAACGTGGATAACTGATTCCTTAGGGTTTCTAGACGGTTTTTGGGTGCCTCTCCTCTTCTCCTTCTTCTTCCTCTTGCTCTTGGTGCTTATGAGCGATTAGAGGTGTGACATTTGTGACACTAAGCTTTCATAAGCAAATTACAAGGAGGATTTGAGATTGTTATTGCTACATAACAATCAAGGTAAGATCTAAACCCTATTATTTGGTTAATATCGATTATCATATGCTAGATCTAGGGTTTAAAGTCTTGGATGGATGAATGTACAATAGAGAAACCTAGATCCAAGCATTAGGGTTTGCATGAGCACATAGGATGTTCTTATGGCCAAAACCCATCAGTGGTATCAGAGACTTGATTGGTTTCTATTGTATTGATGCTTTGTGTTTCATTCATGCTTAGAAAAACGATTTTTTGCTCCTCCGACTGAGAAACTCGTCCAGTCCCAAAGTGAACTCGACAAGTTATGCTGTCAGAAAGAGGGATTCTCAGGATTTCACGCCTATTTTGCTGTGGGATAATTTCCAAATCGGTTTTTATTGATAAATTACGAATTTTATTGATATTGGATGATTATCCTTACCAAAATAAAAGATAATTTCAAATTAATCAAATGTTTACTTCCTTATATGATAAATGTTAATTTTTTGGATTATTTGATCATTATCTTGCATGAAATTGAATTAGGTCATAATTGGATAATCACCAATTAATTGTTTAATTGTCTGATTTGTATTTTGATTCAATAGTTTTGAAAGGTTTCAAAACTTGCCCTCAAGTTTTGAAATTTAAATTTTTGATTAAAAAGTTTAATTTTGAAATATTTAAATTCTAAACCCTAATGATTTGAAATGTTTCAAAAACTTGCCCTCAAGTTTTGGAATTTAAATTTTAATTAAAAGTTTAATTTTAAAATGTTAAATTCTAAAACCCTAATTTTTGAAAAAGTTCAAATTTCACCCTTATGGTTTTATTAAATTAATTAAGTGTATAATTAAAAAAGAGTTAATAAATCCATAGTGACATGGTGTACATTTAATTAAATTAAAAGTGTAATTTATTAAATTAGACCACCTAGTATTTTAAAAGTGTAAAATACACCCTTATACTATATATAACATTAAAAGTCTAAATATTATATATGTATAATTTAAACTGCTAGTCTTACCGTTAGTAGGCCTCATTCACGAAATCAATCTATAAGGGGGGGTATAAGGTTATGGCCTACAAAATGATCATTTAATTGGTTTCCACTCTCACCCACCGCTTCCTTGATTGGTGGAGGGTCGTTTGCCGAACGGGTAGGATAGGGCAAACTCTCTCCTCATTAAAAGTATAATGAATGTTAAAGTAACTAAATGTTTTACAAAATTCCCAATCTTAGTTACTTTAGGCAAAAGTGAATTGATGCAATTTCATGAAATTACACTTTGTACCCATGCTAAGACGTTAGTGGAGCCTGTGTGGTTAACAGGCACACTAAATGGGTTCTAAGCAAAGGTAGCAAAGGGTGACTCAAGGTTTGTCATAGTTCGGTGGAGCGTGTGTGGTTAACCAGCACATCGAATAGATGACTGTAACATTGGGGGCACCATGTAAGTTTGCATGGTTATTCACACACTGTTTTATGATCCTCGACATCCTAGTCACAAATCGAGGGGCATATCGAGATTTAAACATGCCATTGAAGAGTTCGATGAATCTCAAAGGATCTAGGGGTTTTTTCAATACATTCAAAACCTAATTTTTCTTTTTCGTTTTTCAGGGTGGAAAATTAGTGAATCATCATTCACTTACCTTCAAATGTTCTGCAATTTAGGTTACGACATCCCTCTCCCAATTTGTGGAATATTGTGTTGGGTCCTAGCCTTAATATCTCATTTGTGTGATTTATTAAGGACCCAATCAATCAACTAACTTGATTTTTCTCCCGTTTTGTAGATGTCTGAATCTAACCGTGGTCTCCCGAATCCCATGGAAAAGGTTTTCCTACTCAAAGTGAAAGTCTTTCACACAATAAAGGTGAAAGATCGATCCCTACATTGTGGACTAGCTTGGTTTCACTTCCTCCACCTCCTCCTATTGTTTCCCAAACCCACAAGATCTATGAATTGAAAAGTTCAAAATCACTCAAGCCCTATTGGCAATGAAACATGAAGATGGGAAATCTGTGTGTGCTCACGTCCTAGGGATGAAATCGCACATTGATAGGTTGACAATTGTGGGTGCATCTTTTTCCAAAGAGGTTGGCTGTAGACTGAGTTCTTCAGTCACTCCCTAAATCATATGATAAGTTCATAAGAGAGTATTATATGATGGATCTTGACGCGACCCTCATTGACCTAACTTACATGCTTATTGCTGCTGAATCAGAAATGATTTGGCAAAGTAATGGAGCATATTTGTCTGGTAAGTCAACCAACCATGCTTCCATGGTCGCTCCAGGAGAAGCCACATGTTTCTGCTGCCAAGAGAAGGGGCGTTGGATATGAAGCTGCCCAGAGGATCTGAAGAATCTAAGAGATCAGAGAGTCAAGAAGTATGGCTCTACTTCAGGTGATATCCACTATCTATCTCCATGAAGTTTCTATTCATTGATTCTTAATACATAATGTGATAAGATTACATTTGAATTTTTTGCAGGATTAGAGAAAAGAGAGGAAGCTTGATGGAAGAGCAAGATGAGTCTGATCACGAAGAAATGGATCACAATTGCATGAATTCGAAGATCAAATTTTGAGCTTAGAAAGTTATGATAGAGTTGTTAGGAGTATTTGATTACATAGTTTTTCAGTTGATTTTGCATTGTAAGGACATGTTTTCCGCTGATTTTATGAATAATGTTTTTTTGATTTGTCTTATATATATATATATATATATATATATATATATATATATATATATATCCTTGTAATGAAATCATTGTGAAAAATTGATGTTTGTGTATTTCTATAAATGGATGTGATTCTTAGTTATGTTATTTATGGTAGTGTCAAATTTTTTTAAGTAAGGAAATGTTCCCATCACCCAAGTTTCAATTGGACAAAAACTTGGAATCATATGATGTGAATCATGTGATGCACGGAAATCTTGGTACTTAGGAAATTAAGACTAATTCCTTGATCACACAAGTATGTGAGTAAAGTGAAGGACTAAAGGACTAAAACACAATGTTATGCACTAGTCAAGTCCACCACATATAACAGTAAGACTATTCGTCATAATTTACCAAAAGTCTGGTAAATGTGGTTATACTTACAAGATTAAGTGTAATTCTGAATCATTGAAAAGTTTCAATGAATAGCCGAACAAATAAGAAGAATCAATGAAGGCAGAAAGATAAAAGTTTCTCCATTCTAAGAAGGGAGAGTACTTTTGTATCAGATTTTATGATCGTCTTAATGATTAAGAACCATATCACAATTGATCCTCTAAGGACATCTTATTACACTAGTATGGCTAATAAGAGGAATCGGAAATTGTTGAATTGGTTAAATCAAAAGGATGAGTCATACTTCGTTCCAAAATCAAGTCTTAGAATAGTACTCCAAGATTGTGAATTGAGTGACACACACTCATCAAATGTGAAGTAGATTTTTTTTTCTCTTGCACATTTGAAATTGGTAAGTTGTGATGTCTTGGAGAAGACAAGGACCAACTAAGACCAAATGTGTGTAATGTTTTGTCTTGATATAGACATACACTAACTCTTGGATATTTGTTTATCAAGAAATGTTTCTTGATAAGAGAATCTAATATGTCAAGAGGTCAGTGGGAGTCTAAATGATCTTGAAAGGTTTTGAGAACTAATCAACAGTAAACCGATCATTAAACACTAGCACGCGACTTGATGTTTGTAACCTATCGTGTTGACAAAATTCTTTTTCTGTGCCAATCCTGTTGAGTGATTATGCATATGAGTTCTACGAGTTCTCATTAGAATGCATAACGCAAGCACCTTATTCAATGAAAGTACATTGACTGGAATAGGTGATTTACTAGATAACTTGGAAGCAATGGTGGGACCCTTGATGGCAAGAAATTAAGAATGAACAAGTTCTGTCCATAAGAGTTTGAATTTGTCACAAACATTATCTTTCGATTATGCTTATGGCAAATTCACATGGATAGGAACACATACACCATAAAATCTAAGTGTCATAAGGTTCCTCTCCTTCATGAAAAATGATTATGAGGAAACGCTTTCACTAAGAGAGATTTTTAAGAAGATGGCGATTATGTAAATTGCATTCTCAAATTTGATTATGATTACGGTATCCCTCTTCATAGTTCGAATTGTGAGATTTGGCAATTAGTCTGAACATTTGGGACTTAGTAAAATATTTTTTGAATTAGTTTAGACATACATGTGAGCTGTCTAAGGAAAAGTGTGTGATTTTGAGAAGCTTAGATAAAGGCTTATCGAAGCATATCATATTAGAAACAATGAACTTTATAAGTCAATAAATATTGTTTTCTAGAAGTTTAGCTGGTTTCTAAATATGTGTCAAAGCTAGTGGGTGCATAAATGTTATGATAGAATGGATATAATCATCATGTTAGTGGGAACATGATTATTATTTAAGTTTTGCAAGTTGGCAATATTAATTATAGAAAAACAAAACTTTCACTTTGCAAAGTTGTAGGGGGTTTAAAAGTTGTTTATGCTATAATTAAGGGAGAGAATGTTATACTTCGTTTCCAATCTAAAAGCTTAGATCAAGAAATTTTTAATTGAATTTAGTCAAGGGTATATTTATTATTTGCATTCTCAAAGTTTGATTATGATTACAACATCCCTCTTCACAGTTAGAATTTTGAGAACACGGCAAATAGAAATATTATAATGACATTATAGTAAGAAACTGGTAAAGTATAATGTTTTTCATTATGAATTGTATCCCATTCGCTTCGGGTATAGGATTGATTGCATATGCTCTAATATTCGACCGTTCTAAATTTTTCCAAATGCCTAGGGCATGTAGAGGGAAAAAGGAAATAGAACCGGTTTTGACTAAAATAATTAAACAACTGCCAAGGACAATCTAAGGTTCGCCAAGGATTGGTCGCTTGTGGATAGTTGAAAGTATAGTCATGGATGGACCATATTGACATTATTATGAATATAAAAGATTCTATTTAGAATGAGTTGTCATACTCTCGAAGTCACAAAGATTTCTATGTGATCCTTGAATGATAGAAATCAACATAGTTTTTCAATGATCCCATTCACCCAATCATATTTGAATTCAACTTCTAAAGTAGTGTATTCTTATTTTGTAGTAGATGGTGTCATTATGTTTTGCTTGGACCTCATTCTAACAAGACTTACCCTTCATTCCATAATGAAGTCAAAATCTAATTATAATTCATAATTATTTATATATGTTTAGAAATTAACATCTTGTGTAGCTCTTTCCATAAGGATCCTTTCTAAACTGATTGTCTCATATACACTCTCTTAGTTCTTTTACAGTACTCTTAGAATGCTCTCTTTTAGTCATCCATTGACTTAACCATGTATTCAATTAGTATCGTATGACATGCTGACAACATGATCAAATATCATTTCCTATCATAATATGGTGTAAATGATGAATTCATTTTCCAAGAAAATAGAGTATAACCCATTTCATCTAGTTCAAACCTATGAGCTATGTAGTTTTGTGGCTAGCTCAAAATGGTGCCATATGACAATTCCAAGAATTCTACAAAAGAATCTTGTATCTTGATCCATTTCAAGATATTGCCAATATATGTATAAGGACATGAAACTTTTAACATTCATTTTATCTATCCTTTATAGATTTTACATTCCAAGAATGTATCTTCTCCTTCCTAAGTCTTTCATTTTAGAAACACTTTTCGAGTAAGGGTGAAAACGACCTTGCTTGGTCAGAATGTGATTTCAAATGATTAAGTATGTCTCATTCATACAAGATCAGGGATTTCATTATGTTCCCACTAGTTATTAGTAAACACACATGTTCTATTCATTTTGATATAAAAACATACCTTGTAGTTTTACATTAAAATGATGATTACAACATTGATATGTTTGATTTATTTACATAAGTGGATCTCAAGCTCTACACATTTTGTTAGGATAACATTGATTAAGAAAACCTCCAGGCTAATCTATATAGATATCTTCCAGTAGATGTCTATTAAGAAAAACGGTCTTTCTTGAAATCCATTTACTATATCTCATATTAAGAATATGAATTTATAGCAAATAATATCCTTGTTGATCTAATCATAGCTACTTGTGAAAAAGGTTTGATCACAGTCAAAGTCATGAGTATGATGAGGACCATAGTCAATGACATGAGTATGATAAAATCCATTTACTACAAGTATTGCTTTAAACGTGTATGGTTATCCATGTAATTTATTCTTTCTAGAAGAATTATTTACTCCTTCTAGCCTTGCTATAGGGATAAATTTTAATCAAGCCTATACTTGATTCTCATACATGGCTTATATCTCATGTTCATGATTCAAAGTCATTTATCAGATTTGAGATATGACATAGGATTTTGGTATTTGAAGGATTTTCCAGACACAATCAATAAAAGCTCATCAATGAGATATTCTACATTTCTCAAGTCATAGATGATTTCTACCACTAATGCGAACAATTTGTGTTAGTGAATAATTATTATTAGAGTTTAACAATCCTAGTTAAAACTAGTGCCAACTTTTACTACATAAGGTTATGGTTCTTGAGCTGCTTCAAGTACCATGTACCCCCCACTAGCTTTGTCATTATAAGCTTGCTTTCTACTAACTTAGCTTCCACATGAATAAGAGAACTTATTCACGGTGGGTTTACATATAATAATCTAAGCCACATTTAGAGTATTATACAAATATGTATTTAATAGATTTTGGGTTTAGAAGCTTTAGTCCAACATCTGCTTCAAATCCATAAAACATTAAATAAGATAAGGATGGAGCCTTTCCATACAAAATCTTCTAAAAATGTTTAATCTACTTATTAGTTGGTATTTGTATTCTAGATACAATTAATAGTGATTGAAGTATTATCCCAAAAGATTAAAGGAGGATCTTTCTACTTATTCGAAAGTTAATCATACCAAGTAAGATTTAATTAATCCTTTATTATCATTAAGGCCTTAGATGGTTCTTACGGGTATGCTTTACCATGTAAAATATAATTAAAACTACTATAGTTGTTAATAAAGTTGATTTGGTATCTTGTGCTTAATCTCACACATTATTGGAACGGAATTCATACACCAAAGTGTATAGTTCCTTAATTATTTTCTCTACACTTTAGTGAAAATATCATTAGGAATCCTTTACATATAAATAAGGTTGACATATGTCAAATAAACTACATTATTTGCCTTCAAAGATCCCTTTCTTGAAGTTCGAATATGTGAATGTCATTTATATAATAAAGATAACAATGTCAAAGATGAGTTTGATTCAAAACAAGTTTAAGTCAAAAGTGCTTATATATAGAACTTGATTTATTTATAAAACTATTATATTTAGTTTAGAAGTCTATGAAGAGATCAAGTCTCATAAATAAAAGTTAATCATATCAGAATATGGATATTATCGTTATGAAAAACGATTAAGTACATGATCAAACATTTGAATAAAATAACTGAGACATAAATTTAGGCATGCTAAATTAAAACATACTTTGTTCCAAAACAAATATTGTTTTACATTACAAGTAATTTATGTTTTAAGCATAAATAATAAACTAAAATCCTAGAGTGTAGTTCCAACTTGATTGTGCTCAGCTTGGTTACTCTTCAATAAATATTTGCAAGCCATTTACAAATATTAGATTAACATTTAAGTACCAAGTACCTAAGTGTTACATGAAAAGTATGAGTTCTATCTAGTAGATACTAGAAGTACTAATCTCTTCCAGACTTTCTTTCCAAATGAGAGGAGTAAATCCTCTTCTAGTGTCCAGTTTCTTCACAAAAGAAACAAGATCCATCTATGTGGGCTTTAGTATATTTCTTGGGCTTAAAGGTGTCCAGTCCATAAAACATGGGCCTACTGGATCACTCAAGGTGATTCTTTTAGTCTTGCATTATTCCAATGTTTAAACTAGCTTTAAATAAAATATCACGTAGTTATTGGAATATTGCTTGACTTGTTATATCACCAGATATATGTTTAAATTATTCAAGACTTCTTAGAAGTCATGAATAACTATTCCTAGATTGATGTTAGAAGCATCTTTAGCATCACATTGATGCCTTTACTAGGTATCATATTCAGGTTCATTGATCAAAGCAAATAGTTTAGGACAAAGACCTTTAAGTGTATACAATTTCATATCTCTTACGAGATTGTCTCTTAAGACATGAATCCATTCATTGAAGTTGTATCTATTGATTGTTATTGTTTCATTAAGTCATTAAAGAAAATGATAATTCATGATAATGAGAATGGATTATTTTTATTTTTATTCTTTTTTTGAACCGAAAAATATAATATATAACTACTCCTAAACTAACACATAAATCCACCTATGTCCACGACGGGACTTGAACCCTCAACCTCAAGGAGGGAGGGCACCACCTGATACCGCTAGGCTAGAAACCCTTTGGTATGAGAATGGATTATTTAACTACAAAATTTCAACAATATTCATTTAGTATTTTCAATATTTAATCTTTAATAATTAATACCCTTTTAGTTTCCAAAAACATTAATTATCAAAGTTTAGGATCCAAGTTGCAAAACAAATAAATGGTTATGTATCCTTTATCCCATCCATTTGAATTCAACCCGGTAGATATCGATTATCAATTATATCTCATTATATAATTCCTAGATTTATGGGATCTCTAATAACAAATTTAATTAGAAATGTTTGATCCTATCTATGCCTTATATTTCTTTTTCTTAAGTATCATTTATCACAAAAGATCTCCGATCAAATCATCCAATTTGAAAAACTTGTGTAATCGGCGTATAACTTGGTTATAGAAATCGCGAAGAAACCCCGACCATCAAAATACAATACTAAGTGGTTAGGTATCCTTTATCCCACTAGTGCATACAAGAGATGTGCAGGTATTTTTCAAAAGGATTGCATAGATTTGAGGTTTGTAAAATAAGGGTCTTTATATGTTTTTTATAATTCTAGTTTAAAAACATATGATATCATGGTTATTACATGCATATAATAAACTATGGTATCAATTTTCAAAAGAAAATTACATTTTTAAAAGTTCTATATAAAAGCTGGTTTTTATATACTTTGATGCAATTCAATTTTAATAATCGGTATTAAGTTTGAGTGCATTTGAACCTTTTATATCTTTAATAAAACTTCATTTTATTACTTATATATATGGAGTTTGTATAAGTTACAAAAATCACGATTTTAAAACTTATAATGGAGTATTTCAAAATTTGCCGGGTTTTATTTTTTTTAAATAATAACTTGTTACATCTTATGTCCAATTTTGAAAAACCCAAACTCCATGTGATGTTTATTTTGTCCAAAATTATTTTAGCATGTGAAAAACTAATTTATCAACCACACATTATAATTGCATAAAATAAACAACACAAACATGCATAAAAATATATGTGCATAAATATAGCCAACTAATGATATTTTGTGAACCAACATAAAAATGCCAAGTCCATTCCTAAATGGACTTTTAAAGGGAACAAAAACTTCTTGTAATATTGTTTTAGAATCTCCCACTTGAGTAAACACCCATTGCTTGCAAAAGATAGGAAAAACTTATTGAAGACTAAAATTTAGCAACCGTCGCTAAAAGTCCAACAACCCTTTATAAACAACATTAGTGACATTTTTCAGAAAATGTCACTGAAAATCCTGCACACCTTTTAGACTTGAAAATTGCTCTTTTGTCTTCAAAAATGGTTCCAACTTGATTTCTTGTTACATTTTTGTACAAATAAATTAATTATAAAAACTAATCTATTATTTTACAAAAATAACCAAGAAAAGCTAATCTATTTAATTATTACATACCATATGAATAAATAAATTATTACAACCATTTTATAACGAAAATAGCCAACACAACAACATAACAACACATTGGTCCTTGGATAGTTTATGCATATCATATACACATCAAACAACCTTTGTTTTTCTAAGACAACTTTAAATGACAAAAGATGAATGAAACTTTTGTCACATTGTCATAGAAAATATGTATGAACTTATTTTTACACAAAAACAAGTTATCCATATTCTCTAAAAACTAAGATGTCCAAGAATCAAAATAAATCTAACCAAACTTGCAAAGTACTCTGATACCAATTGTTGGGTTTTAGTTCAAATATAGTTTCATAAACTAGAAAAATATGGCAACGGAAGACTTTAATTTTTGAAATAACATAAACATTTTATACCCACCAAGAATCTTCTTGCAAGTTATAGAAAGACTAAGCACAAACCAAAGGAAGGATGAAGAAATAACAACCTTTGTAGCTCTTTGGGTCCTCTTGGGAGGCTTGGAAATTGATAAAGATTGTGGAACCTTTGAGACACCAACAATGACTCAACTTGATGTAGATGCTAGTCCATAAACTCTCAAACCCTTAAGCTTTAATTTCACAACCAATATGAACTTAAAGAGGGCATGTAAAAGCAAGTAATCTTTATTAAAATCCATTTCTAATAAATAATTAATTATATCAAGTTGTTGTTACTGTGACCCATTAGTATCATATGTTATGTAGTAATATCACTTTAATATGACTCTTGAGCATACTAGACCTGTCAGATTTGCATTTACCAAAAGACTCACAATCAAATGGTATCCAAGATCCGATCTAACTGGATACCTTGTAATGCATTTTGAGTTTACATGTTCTAGACAACGACCCCATAAATACATTGTATCCAACATTTTGGATGTACTTAAATTAGTAGTTATTGCGGATAGGCTGAATGGACCATTAGTCAAAACTAATTCCAACATATATTAACAATATCACATAGTTTTTTTTTATCATCTGTCTTGACAAATAGGAGTCACATTAATCATAAGAATTGATGTCAAATAAATTCCAAAGTCCTATCTAACTAGACCTTTTGCAATGCAATTCTTATTTTCAAGAACATGATTCCACAATATTGAAGGGTTTTGAGCATTCTAACACTCCTAAGATGTACATGCAACCCTAGAAACCTTGGATCTATGTTTTACTAAGATACATGCAAATTTGCTTTTCCAAGGTTCTTAACCTAACTAGCATGTCATGGGGAACTTTGAAACATAAAAAGCTAGTAGAGTTACATACCTTTTGGTAGTGGTTGATTGCTTGGAGTTTGAGAGCCTAGCACCAATAATGTGGATGCCTCAAATGGAAGTCACAAATCACCATAAACCTTGGAAACTTGAGAGAGTAGTAGAGCACTTCTAGAAATTGGCCACCCTTAGTTCTTACACAAAACTAGTGCAATGTCAAGTGCCAAGGACTCCTTTATATAGTGTGGTGGATTAGGGTTACATCCATGTAAACCCTAATACCGATGACCTTTCATTTCCATGAGATCCATAGGTTAAATCTCCATGAACTATCCATGGAATTACCATGCAAGCCTAGCCCATTCTAAATAAGCATTAGCCCACACTATATAAATACAAGAATCCATATTTAATTAGTCACCATTTAGATCACTAAATTAATTCTAAATTAATTTTAGATCAAGAATAATTAAATAATATGATTTCATATTAATATATTAGAACTTATAATATATTAATAAATCATAACTTAGACTATTCTCAAAATATTATCTATATAAATTGTTTGGGTGAAGTGCAACCCAAATGGACCATGCTGGGTCGGGTCAAGTACATCTCAAATATAGTTATGGACTTAGACACCTTATCCAACAAATATTACATCTCATTCGAATACTCGAATCAACCTTTTGTTACTAAACAAGTTTCACATATTTGTGACCTTTTTTCAAATATGTTAAAATGTTCTAAATAAGTCATAACTCTCTTATGAAATATTGTACAAACAACTTTGAATCAACATGATTTGCACAACTGAATTTACATATGAACGAAATTATGATGCCAAGGGGTCCTATTTATAGCTACAGGATCTCCGGGATAAGCCCTGATTTTAATAATAAAAAAATACATATTTCATCTATTCAAGGCAACTATCCTTATCAGCCATAAGAGGCCTCTACAAACCTTAAATCCCTCCCTAAAACCTTCCATATCATGGAGGGTTCTAGAATTTCTTCTTTTGTTGAACTATTGAACAATTACAATTCAACTCTTGCACCTTTAATTACTTCCAATTAATCATGAATTAACTACAAATTAATTCTTATTAATAATTAATTAATTCCATCCATTTCTAATCAATTTATTAATCATATAAAAAATTAATAAATCATTTCCCTACTCTCCTAATATCATTTCTAACTATTTCTAGTTATAAGGGTAGCCTAAAAAGGACATTTCTTTTATTCCTTAAGATTATACCAATTTAGTTAAAACCATAACACTCTCCCACTTGGATAAGTCATTAACTACAATTACAAGTTTAAACTTCGGATAACCAACAAAGGTGCTTTCCAAAGTCACTGCCAAACTCTTATTAAAATCAAACGTTGGCCCTAAGATAATTGATCAACTATTCCTCTGTTCTTCAAGATATTGTATGGACATGAGACATGGATACAAATCAATCTCATGGTCCAAGATCTTTTTTCCTGATTTCCGATTCATGATGACTATGTTACGAATTAAATACATCAATTTAGTCCGGGCAAGGCCTTGCACATGAGTGTCAACATCAAATCACCAAGGGGCCCAAAGATATCGCTTTTCATGTTAAGGCAAAAGGAATGAATAAAATTTGACTACATAATTAAAACTTTTACTCATCATGCCATACATGGAACCACGTTTTATAACATCAAGTTACAGATGCGTTTATGTAATACTATTGCACAACAAACTTGAAAGCTATAACTTATGTATCTCTGTTTGCAGAATAGAAGATATTTTCATCTTAGAATTCCCCATGATTGAATCCATGAAGTAATATCTAAGCGCATGTTTATCTAATACTTAACATCCCATTTAAGCACTCATGAGTATAGCAACAATCTTTATGCCAATTCCCATCACTACGAACAATCTACTAATACTCCATGACAATCTTAATTTGGTACCGACTCGCAAGATTACGAAGAATTGTGGAGTTTCGAGTAAACTAATTACTCATGAAGAAACACCCAAAATGAAACACAATAGCAAATTAATTGTCCATGGTATCATACTCTTGAATAAAAATAATTTCTATTATCTAATCGCTATATAATTATAGATTTATTGATTGCATAAATCTTTTGGGGCAATAGAATTAATAACTAAACTTTTCATCATTTTCTCATGCCTATTCTTTTAGCATGCACATCATGTATCCTTCGGTTATTTCTGTTGTAAACGAATCATCAGGAAGATACTCTTTTCACAACTAGATCTCCACCCCCACCTTTTCTTGGATGTGGTGGAATTTCCTTCTTCTATGCGCTGACCTTCTGTGATTTCAAGGTTCTTTAATCAACGCGATTTCACTTTCACATAATATTTCCAATGGCAATTTGCTACTTAAAAAAATCCAAGGTAAACTATGAAGTTTTCTACTTCAGGTACACTCATTGGATACCTCACTTGTGTTAATGTAATCTGACTGAAAATGTTGAGCATTCCACCACCCCCTACATGTATCCTTTCATGCTGCCACACTGCCTATACAAAAAGAATATCTATTTAGGTTTTGACATAGAGTCATCTCTAAATTTTGTGTCATTATATCTCTCCTCATTCATGTTCTCTACTATCAAGCAACCAATCATTAGTATCTCTTAAATACATCAGAATGTCATTGACAGTTATCTAGCGATTCAATCGACAAAATTTTTGATACAATCTCACGATGCTCAAACATACGAGATATCAGAACAAGAACAATTCATAGCATACATGATCAATCATATATTTGAAGCATATGTGACTCGACTCATCCTATCATTTTCATAACTATAACAAAAACTTTGAGATTCACTCAAGTCCTTGATATGATACATATGAACAATCCCTTTCTTGAAAATTTTCATGTTGAAACTTTTTATGTGCTTTGACTAAATCCTGTTAAACATTTCAATCTATACTTTTAGATCCGAAACCAAGTATCAATGTCACTTCATCATAGCAAAACAATTCCCGAGATTTTGCTCTTTGCAATTTAAGGACAATGTTTCCTATAAGCAGTATTATAATCAATATGCAATACCAGAAAGACAACGACACTCCCACAAGATTTCACATGTACTCAACACTCATCTAGAATTATTGAAAGACAATACTCTTTGACTCTTCTCACAGAAGCGCAAATTCTTTCTACAAGGTGCTTTTTTAAATCTACGAATAGACTTCCCAAGCCCTCATATCTTGTTTGGATACTTTATATGTTTAATTCCTTTTAGGATGTGTCATACATCCTCTGGAAGTTTCTTTTTAAGGAAAATTGTTTAAACATCGATTTTACCATATCTTAAATCAAAGAAGGCAACAATGGTAACAAATAACAAAATTAATCTTTCCTCAGCTACTAGTGAGAATGTTTCCTCATAATTAATTTCTTGAGTCTGAGCAAAACCCTTTTCTACAATACTAGCTTTGAATGTGTGTATATTCCTATCTATGATAGTCTTTATATTGAAGATCTAATTACAACTAGTATCATAAGACTAAGCTTCAGATTAACCAATGTCATACTTGGTTATCCTTCATGGATTAAATTTTGCTATCCTTAGACCCTTCTTATTAGCAGCCTCAAGTCCCGTTTTAGTTCCTAACAACTATTAGGTTGTCAAAATTGATTAATGTATTATCACTAACCAATGTGTCACCTTCCACATTTAAATGAAATTCATAAAACTCGGGAGGTACACTAACTCTACTAAATCTGCAAAGAGGTAAGGTAACTTCATTTGAATCAACTGGTATTTCAATCTCAATTTGAGAGCTAGTGCCAGTTATCGGTTCATTGTTGGTCATATCTTGAATTTCTTCAAGATCAATATGACTTCCACTGACTTCTTGATATGTATATGTTACTTTCTCAAGGAACATTCTTATTGAGCTATAAGCGCCATATTCTTATGGGTCTTTAAAACAAATATCAAAAGTCTTTAGTGAATACCCGACAATGTAACACTTCTCAAATCTCGATTCAAGTTGGTCATTGGTTTCTCGTCTAACGAAAGACCTCACAACACCAGACTTAAATATGCGGGAACTTTTCAACTCCATATTTTATGAGGTGTTTTCAAACCTACTTAGTTGGTTACAAGGTTAAAAAAACTCTACTGTTTCAAGTGTATATTCCCAAAAATGTAATTGATAGTGAATCACGATTCATCATACACTGAACCATATAGCAATCGGTTCTCCTTTTGGCAACATCATTACATTATGGTGTTATGGAAACCATTCCACAATATCTAAGATGATCATAGAACTCGATATGAAGGAATTCTCCTTTCCCTTTAAATTGGAAACCTTGTAACTTCCTGCATAATTGACTCCCTACATTGTTATGATACTCTTGAGCTATTCAAAGTGTTAGAATTATGCTTAATCATATAAGTATAATCACATCTACTGAGGTTATCAGAAAATATGACGTAGTAGTATACTTCTCCCTGACACGACTATCCTCCTCCTTGACACGACTTCCTTCTACACTCATGATTTGTGGGTATTATGGAGTTCAATTATTTAAGTACTTGATGTAGAGTCAAAACATTTCGACATTACAATCTCCAATATTTTCAAGTACTTAGGGAAATTTCGTTTTCGATGATCATTTCATTGCATTAATTGAAACTTGCCTCTTCTGAATCATAGTTGCATGGAATAGAGGACACACCAATTCCATTCCTTCATAATGGGGACTTTTGGCCAAAACTATTCCTTTCCATCTAGGATTTGAACGTTTCCTCCCTTTTTCACCAACATTCAAGAAGGAGATAACTGGAATTGGATAAGAAATCTAATTCCTTCATGGTTTCCATATTTTGGAGAAGGTTTAAGAATTCCATTAATGTCTTCTCCATACTGTTTATATGATAAATCAAGTTGAAATTATCATAAGAACTAGTGAGAGATCCAAGCAAAAGATCTATAGCAAGACTCTTGTCAGGGTAACATTGAGATTCTCACGTTTGCCCATGTGGCTTTCATTGAGCACATACAAAAACTATCACTTTTAGATCGCATGAAATTTAGAACTTTTGACGATTTTCAAATAACTATTGCCTTGCCTTTGGTGAAACATTTCACTCCATTGCAAATTCATTTCTTATGTTCACATGTTCATAAACCTTTTGAAACATCGAGGACATAGAGATAATGATGTAAGAGAACTCATTTGACAAATCTACATGTCCATGGGAATAACAACTTCTTCAAAGTTGATGCCTTATTGATTTGATGGATATGCTCTTTGAGGACATCCTCCTATTGAGGAAGATTCCATAACAAATGAGCTATTCCCGGTGGAGAACGAAGAGGAGTTAGATTTCGAAAGTGATAGAGGATGAGGGATAGGAATTCCGTCTAATCTAAGAGATAAAGTTTAAGATGTTGATTCAATCCTTAATTATTAACCCAAATTTAACTCAAGGCTAGGATCCATATTTTCGATTCGAACTTTAAAGAGGGTTGTCGTAATCAAAGTGCAAATCTATTTTAGGTAGGTAATACTTTTTACTAATTTCATTCTCTATGAAACTCCTAGATCTTTTTAGATCCATTGAATCTTATCAATGACATTTTAATCTCAGATAATGATCTTCAATTTGTGACTGGATGCCCAGGATCATAATTAAAATGTAAATAACCATGCAAACTCGCATGAGACCCTCGATGTCGTTTATGATCTCACATTGATGTGTCGGTTAACCACACACACTCCATAAACAATTATAAATTTGAGTTGTACCACCATTTCAATTTTATACTCCCAAATTAGTATGTTAGTTAACCACATACGCTCCACTAACGACTCACAAAGAATTGATGTGCGTTTGCATTGATTAGCATACAATTTGATATTTTATCCTAAGTAACTAGATTGGGAATTTGTTAGAGTTTTAGTACTTTATGTTATGCTTTTGTAACGTCCCAAGAATACTGAGTAAAAATTTCTTTTAGTTAACCTAAAACATTCATTCATTGATTCCAAAAATAACCAATCAAAGTATAAAATGTATCAAATAGTCATTAGAGTACAAAACAATCATAGAATGCGGAACATTGGTGAATGTTGTGTGATCATGTCGGGCCCTTCCCTTTCAAACTAGAAGTACCTAAAAACATTAAATCACAAAACCGTAAGCACAAAGATTAGTGGATTATCTAAATACCACATATAACATACATATAAACGGACACTACCTAAACTGCATAACGGCCCGTACCTAAATAATCGGTCCTGGCCCATATAGAACATGCATAATCGGGCCCTGCCCATGTAATCATGCCTCACCCATATAAAATGTACAAATACATGCAAGAGTCACAAAGACAGCGAGCATCCTACAAACTGTGACAATCGTCAATTTTCGGTCAAGTCAAAGTCAACTAAAGTCAACAAGTTAAACCTTTCGACTCAACTAACCCTTGTGTACTAGGGCTTACGTTATGTAATTACTAAACAACTCGCTATTCGAATGAGAGATCATAAATTGAAAAGTACGTACATCTAGATCTCCCTAACCTAAAACCGTGGTAAGTGACGAGCCAAACCGATAAAACAATGTTGCATACTCATCAGGAGTGTGTAAGATCCTTAAACAAGGCTTAACGGGGTTTACAGACCTTGCATTGCGAAGCCGAACACTCACATTTGTCACACATAAAACCTCTCTCAATCGTTTTCACTCTATCTCACTTTATCGAAAATCTCTCCAAGTATGTGAAATCTCTCCCAAATCTCTCTTTGTATGAGAAATCTCTCTAAGTATGTGAAATCTCTCCCAAATCTCTCTTTGTATGAGAAATCTCTCCAAGAATGTGAAATATCTCCCAAATCTCTCCAAGAATGTGAAATCTCTCCTAAATCTCTCCAAGTATGTGAAATCTCTCCCAAATCTCTCTTTGTATGAGAAATCTCTCTAAGTATGTGAAATCTCTCCCAAATCTCTCTTTGTATGAGAAAACTCTCCAAGAATGTGAAATCTCTCCCAAATCTCTCTCAAAAGTTCCCGTAACTTTTTGAAGTCATTCGGGTCATTCCGACCCTTAACCGGGTCAAAAACGGCTTGAAACGGGGTAAAAACGAGTAAAATAGGCTTAAGGAGCCGAAACCCCTCTTAGGGCCGAAAGTCCTCTTAGGGACCGAACCCTCTTGGACCGAACCTGAAGGCTGCTGAACCGAACCCGAAGCTACTGTTCCTTCGGTCTATTTCGCTCCTGATGCTTTCGGACCGAACCTCCCTTCGCTTCTTGCTGTCTCGCCTAAGTTCGCTTCGGACCCAGCACCAGAAGGGACCGAACCTTCGGCCCCCTTACGAGAAGCCTCGCTGGAAGATCATTTCCTTCCGGTTTTCGACTACGACTTCATTTTAGCTTCCTTTTTAATTATTTTAACGCGGGATTTTCACCCAAAACTTTATTTTAACATATAAGGCCCCATATTTACTAATTATCCATGTTTTTGGGGATAAACCTTATCCAAGAAGAGTGGGTGAAGTACAAGAGGTGGAGTGTTGACTTTCCCTTATTCTATGACACAAGCAACTACTCCCATACCCACTCCATGTCACTATTCACCATCAGCCCATACCTAGTCATTTCATGGTACTTTTCCCACCATTTTTCAGCCACACACTTGGTCAAGGGTAAGAAAACCCTCCTCTCTCCTCACACTTCTCTCATTTTCTCATTCTTTCACCAAGAAGACCAAACTCTTTTCCTCTCAAACTTCCTCTCTCAAATTCGAGATTCAAGGCTGATTATCAAGCTTTCTCACACTCTTGGTAATTATAATTCATCCTATCTATGATTATTACACTTCCCTCTTTCTCAAATCAATGATTCCTTACAAAAACATCATCACATTCTTGTTAGATCTTCGAATCTTCAAGTGATTCTTCAAGTGTTCTTGAGTTGAACACTTCTCTTCTTCAACACTCATCTACTGAAATCACATAAGGTGAGTTCATACCCCTACATTCTCATGTTTTCTCAAGTTTTTAGGGGGGGGGGGGGGGGAATACAAGTCAAAACACCAAGAACATAACTAAAAATCTTCTAACAACTTTCATCAGAAATGTTGGACTCCATTCACGGACTGTTTTGGACAACTTAAACATTTTTGTTTTCAAAAATGTTTTAGTTCTAAGTAGTTCCCGTTCTTAGCTTTAAAATGACTACTTGCACATCTCCATACAATTTTTCTACAATTTATAGTGATTTTTACAAAACAGCCTATCTTTTCAAACACAAATCCGGACCAGTCTGTGAATATGAGCATTTTAATATAAGTTAAAGGCTTCCAAAAATCATGATAAAAATTATGAGTAAACTAGACTCATTTTAGGAACTCTCAGAATTTACGGATTTAGTTTTTGACTTCGTAGGATTTTTCTATGACTTTTCTAAAACAACACAGAAAGTTTAAATTTAGTTAACAACATATAATTTTCATAACACTTTGTATTATGTTGAGCAAAGTGTATAACAATAAGTTCTAAATATTGAATGTGTTTCCCTGTTAGTTTATCATCATAAACTGAAACCTAGTCATTCATGATAAGATTATTCATTCATTTAGAACACGTATATTAAGCTATAATAAGCATAGTTTATGGATTCATAACACAAATGTGTTTTCATAAAAGAGTTCTTATACATTACAAACGTTTTGGATAAACTATAATAGGTATGGTTTATGTTTCCATTAACACAACAAACTCATTTCGGAAGGTTTTATTCCCACAGAAAAAGGTTTTACACTCATGCACACCACGCGTAAACTTGTTAACCTAAATTGTGAGACAATCTCTTTCCGTACGTCCGAGTGCGGAATCTAAATTCCTGGTAGTTATAATCAGAGTCTTCTAGAGGGAGAACGTGATAGTTGTGTATAGATCTATATTGGGTTAGACACCCCACACCTGAGCTGCATGCAACAGCTAGACTGGCAGGTTTGTGGTGACAAGTGTCATTTCAGTTTCGCGACGCTTGAGAAACGTCGTGGCAGGTTCATTCAGTCATTAGTATGGTTATAGCGGCTCACATAGGGATTTAACAACATAAAGTTTACAGGGATTTTCATAAATCAAAAGGGGTTTTATGCCGATTTAAAATCACTTTTTATATCAATAATTACAGATATTATGGTATATTTTCAGTCTTGGTATTTAAGACTACACACCATTCATTACGGGATTTTTCTCAAATCAGAAAGGGTTTTACGCCAATTTAAAACCACATTTATATCTTTAAGTATGACAAATACTTGTTCATTTTGGTCCTGGTACTTAGGACCACATAAATTTTATAAGGATAATATTGGATTTTTCTTGGTAACATACATCTCTTTACAAAGATCGATTTTCAAACTCTTACTGTCAAAAGCTTATGAACTCACCAACCTTTGTGTTGACACTTTTCAAAACTACTTGTATTCTCAGGAATTCAGTGAAAACAGGAAATCAACAACGTTTTGAGGATGGGACGATAAATCGTCAAATAGTTCATTTTATATCATAATGTAATTGATTCGAATCATGTAAACATATACTTTGGTGTAACTTTTTCAATTATATTTATGATGGTTGTATTTACTTTGAGCACTATTATACTCGTTGTTGTGATACTATACATGAAGTCCTCCACCCCCGGATGTTTCCGCCATCCTTGGTTTGGGGGTGTGACACAAACGTAATCTAATGGGCCAACATTGATGCCTTCAACCCACGAGTACAGTGAAGAGACTCACCTCAGTCTGATGACAGATAATCGTACACTCGGGCTGCTGATAACAGAACACATCCCACTAATCACAAACACAATGAAACCCCAATCATAATTTAGATGGGAATCCATACTCAAAGGTCCTTATTTCAATACCACTCATACAAGGTAAAAGACCATTTTAACCGTCCAAAACTAAACTTTACATTCCCCCTTCCTCTTGACCTGATATCCAAAATTGTCCATAAACACTTTATATGGTTATGCCATGCGTAACCTATGCTCTACACGTTTCATAGAGCTTCAATTAGGTGGATCGCAAATTTATCAGGCTACGTTGGGCTTAGACCAATTTATGCCCCGCGTAGTAGGCTGTTAAGTCCTTTTCATATTTAACTGTTAATCCATCAGTACCAACCATCCAATGCTAAGATCAGGTCCTAATAATCGTCTTAAGTGATAAAGTTCCTAACTTTATGCCTCTGCATGGCTAAATAGAGCTCAAAACCAAGCCCTAACCTTCTAACACCTTCTAATGTCCAACAACTCATGCATGGGTAAAAGAAAACATCCAATATCCCATTTTTATGACCTATCAATCTCAGAGACAACAAGAAATCACAACTACAAGGTCTGGAGTAGCTCATATTCACAAGACCTAAGATTATGGGACAAAAGATCATGAAAACCAAGAAACTATCTAGATCTAACACATGGACCAAAAAGGTACAAGCTTTATACCTTTTGGAGTTGAATAATGCAATGTATATTCTGGATCTACAAGCTTGAGCTTCACCAATCTTCAAGGATGGATTTCTCCTTCTTTAAAATGCACCATAAAACACAAAAAAGGTTCAAAACTTGCTTAAAAGAATTAGGGTTTCCAGATGGGTGGTTATGGGAGTGGGGGTTGAACATAGGAAGGGCCTCAAAGGTTTAAGGTCCTTAAATAGGGCTCAAAACATTAGGGTTTGTACCATGCGCACCTACGCCCTACATAGGGCATGAAACCTCACATGGTTTTAATGAATTACGCTTTGCGTACAAGGCCATCTACACCCTACGTAAAAACATAATTTCCAAAATAATAAACTTTAATTATAATATCAATGTAACTGAGAAACGGGTGTTACAACTCTCCCCCACTTGAATCAGACTTCGTCCTCAAAGTCCACTGCTGCAAATAACTTGGGGGTAATGCTCTCTCATCTCCTCCTCAGGTTCCCATGTCCATTCAGAACCCTTCTAGTGATGCCATTGCAACTTTACCAGCTCCACTACTTTGTTGCGCAAGGTCTTGGTCTTTCAGTTAATAATCGCCACTGGTCTCTCCATATAGTTCCAACGCTTGTCCACCGGAATGTTCTCCAAGGTCTGTCAAGCTGAAAAGCTAACAAAGTCCCATATATCCGCTCTTAGCATGTCATGGTATCAAGTATTCATCATCTCCTCGTCTGCAACATACTGTGGAACAAGTAAAGCTCTCTCCCGAAACTTGGCAGTGATCTCTACCCCAGTCCCAGTCGTATGGCGCAAGTTCTGAAACTCCCTCTCCAGCTATTGCACCTCGATGGCCGGTGCAAACTCTGCTCGGAATTTGGTCATAAAATTAGGATAGGTCATAGCCCTCAATAGCTGGTGCTGATAGAGCATAACCGAACTCCTCCCACCAATCGCGAGATCACTCCCTTAAAAACCCTGCAACAAACCTCACCTTCGACCCCTCGGGGTAGAATCTTGTCATCTGGGCACACTCCATGTTAGCTATCCTACGCCTGGCGATATTGGGGTCTTTCACCCCAAAGAACTTTGGTGCTCCACATCCCCAACAATCCTTGAACATGAGAGTACGGGCTCCATGTTTCCCGACGAACATCTTAACTTGAAAGGTCCGAAAGTGCTCCTCTATCATCTCAACAATCCCTTCCTTGATCATCCTGAACATCACATGGGTCGCTTTAGGGATACATCACGTAATCTCCGATGCAATGAGCTTGCATAAACCCTTATCAATTGGTTCGGTACAAGAGCTCGAACCAGAACTAGATCTTGAACCTCCTTCTCCACTACATATCATCACCATACTAAAATACAACAATGAAACAATCAACATACACACAAAGAAGCTCACACTCAAATAGTTGTTTAGAAACATCATGACTTTCCTTGACTCGGGTAGATATGATGTGCTTTCAATAGTATGGGCTCGATACTATCTTCCACACCTATCTGTACCTTCCTCAAGGATTATCTCGAATCCTTTAAGCCACCTCCTGAATAACTTCCTAAAACCCCACTAACCTCATAAACAACAAACTATTATATTTCCTAAACTCTCTTAGGAATCCTTAACTCACTTGCCCTCACACTACCAAAAACTTCTAACACTGTCAGTTGCCTCATGCATGCAAGTTATACACAAAGTGAGATCACGTAAACCGTCGAATAAATGATTCTACTATAATCCCATAACTAGATAAGAAACAGGAAATAAAGCCAAACTAGTCATTCTAGGGCTATATAACCCTAATCATATACAATTTTTAAAGCATACATTTAGCAATTAACTGAGCAAATATAACTCCCAAGTAAACATGACATTCAATCTCCCCATGCTATAGAGTACCACACAAATTAGGCAGTTCTAGCATACAATTCAATGAAGGTAATCGTAGCCCTAATCTAGCATGCGATCCACATATAATCATATAAAGCATAACAACACATATGGTATTTTGAAAACTTACTTGAGATCGATTGATTTCATGCATCACACCCCTTTTTCTTTATAAAAATCTTTTTAGAAACTCATTTTTCTTTTGAAAAGATTATCAACTCCTCAGTTTGAGTCCCGACACACTCGAAAATGTGCCCGAATCCCTCAAACCAAGGCTCTAATACCAACTTGTAACGTCCCAAAAATACTAAGTAAGATTTTTATTTTATTTAACCCAAAACATTCATTCATTCATTCCAAAAGAACCAATCAAAGTATAAAATGTATCAAATAGTTATCGGAGTACAAAACATTCATAGAATGTGGAACACTGGTGGATGTTGTGTGATCATGTTGGTCCCTTCCCTTTCGAACCAGAAGTACCTGAAAACATTAAACCACAAACAATAAGCACAAAGTTTAGCGAGTTTCCCAAATACCACATACAACATACATATAAACGAGGCCCGATCAAATTGCATAACATGCCCCGCCCATATAGAACATGCATAATCAGGCCCCGCCCATGTAATTAGGCCCCACCCATATAATTGTTCCCTACCATATAAAACATTCAAACACATGAATGATTCATAAAGATTGCTAGCATCCTATAATCATAATCCAATGGGCCAAAATTGGTGCCTTCGACCCACGAGTACAACGAAGAAACTTACCTCAGTTTAATGACTATTAATCTCACACCCGGGTTGTTGATGATAGAACACCTCCTACTAATCACAAACATAGTGAAACCCCAATAAGAATTTTGGTGAAAATCCATACTCAAAGGTCCTTATTTCAATATTACTCATATAGGGTAAAAGACCATTTTACCCCTCCAAGACTAAAATTTCCATTTCCCATACCTCTTGACCTAATATCCAAAATTGTAAAAAAAAACACTTTCTAAGGCTACACCATGTGTAACCTGTGCTCTACACGCTACGTAAAGCTTTAATCAGGAGGATCGAGAATTTATCAGGTTACACAGGGGGTAGCCTAGTATACACCATGCGTACTAGGTTGTTAAGTGCTTTTCATTTTTAGCTCTTAATCCATAAGGATTAACCATCCATTGCTCATATCTGGTCGTAATAATCATCTTAAGTGACAAAGTTCCTAACTTTATGCCTTTTCACGGCTAAATAGAGCTAAAAACCAAGCCTTAGCCTTCTAACACCTTCTAGTGTCCCACAACTCATGCATGTTTAATAGAAAACAACCAATATCCCATTTTATGACCAATCAATCTCAAAGACAACAAGAAATCAAAACCTCAAGGTTTAGAGTAGCTCATACTCACAAGACCTAAGATTATGGGGCAAAAGATCATGAAAACCAAGAAACTATTGTTGGAATAGTGTCTAAGGCTGCAACTATATTAGGCAAGTATTTGACCCGGTTGTGCATGGTCCTTTTGGGTTGCCTTCACCATAGCAACTTGATTGGATGATTTATTAAGAGAGAATAAATATTATTAATATATTATGGGAATAATATAAAGAATAATAATATTGTTATTTGATTGATATAAGTCATAGAATTAATTGGAATTAATTTGGTGACTTAAAGAGATTAATTAAATAAGAGGGTATAAACTGTCAATTGGTTGATAGTTAAACTTTAGACTGTAAATCCATATTGATAGGGATTGGACGGATTCTAGAAGCTAGGGATAGCTTCAAATCGTCCAAGGTTATCTAAGGAATGGATTTGGATAGCTTTAAGAGAAGATTATCCAATTAGGGTTTAAGCTGTAACCCTTAAGGAGTCTACAAGTATAAATAGACCCTATGGCAAAGGGAAATTGGCACTTGATCTAAAGTAGATAACCCCTGGCCGATTTCCTCCCCTTTCCTCTCTCCCAAATCATCCTCCTTGCTATTTGGTGTTTGTAAGCCATTAGAGGAGTGACAATTGTGACTCTAGAAGCTCCAAGACAACAAGATCAAACAAGGGATTCAAAGGTATGATTCTAGATCTGTTTTAACATTGTTCTTATACCTAAATAGTCATTAGAAGTCCTGGATTCAAAGCATGTTTAATTAGAAAGCCTAGATCCAAGCGTTAGGGTTTTGCATGCGCACATAGGAAAGTTCTTATGGCTAAAACCCATCAGTGGTATCAGAGCCTAGCTTGGTTTTCATTAAATTGTTGCTTATTTGCTTGAAACTAAACTGCAAAATTCGTTTTTTGTGTTTCTGAGTCATGGACTCGGCGAGTTCCATAGTGGACTCGGCGAGTTGGCTTGACTCGGCGAGTCCCTTGGTGCACTCGGCGAGTCCAAGCGTCAGGAATGTCCAGATTCGGGATTTCTTCATGATTATCTTATGGAAACTTACCTTAATCATATTAGATCAACCCTAATCCGATTTTTTGATATATATGACTATAATCTTGATCTAATTAAAGATATTTATCAACTAATAAAATATTTAATTTCCTTATATGATAATTAATTAATTATTTTGATTATTTTGGTAATTATCTTGAAAGAAATCTTGAATAAATCAAATATAGATAATTAGGAAATTAATTGTTAATTGAAATTATTTGTTATTTGATCCTCCATGTTTTAAATGTTTAAAACTTGTCCTCAAGTTTTGAAATTTATATTTTGTGATTAAAAGTTTTAATTTAGATAATTTAAATTTCAAACCCTAGATTTTAAAAGGTTTAAAATAAAACCCTATACTAATATAATATTACAAGAATAATATATATATATATATATATATATATATATATATATATATATATATATATATATATATGTATAACTAAAATGCTAGTCTTACCGTTAGTAGGCCTCATTCACGAAGCCGATCTATAAGGTGGGTATGAGGTTGCGGCCTATAAAATGGCTCTTAATGGGTGTACACTCACACCCACCGCTTGCTTGATCGGTGGAGGGTCGTTAGCCGAACGGGTAGGATAGGGCAACCTCATCCTCTCATTAAAAGTATAATAAGTAATACAAAGTAACTACACATTTTTAAAAAATTTCCCAATCTTAGTTACTTTAGGAAAAGTGAATTGATGCAATCCCATGAAATTACACTTTGCACCCTTGCTAAGAAGTTAGTGGAGCGTGTGTGGTTTACCGGCACACAAGTTGGTTCTAAGCAAAGGTGGCAAAGGGTGATTCATTGTTTATCATAGTTCGATGGAGCGTGTGTGGTTTACCGGCACATCGAATAGATGATCATTACAATGAAGGCACCATGTGAATTTGCATGGTAATTCACACCCGCTTTGTGATCCTCGGTATCCTAGTCACAAACAAGAGGGGCATATCGAGATTTAAACATGCCATTGAATAGTTTTAATGAATCTCATCCGAACCTAGGAATTCTGAATACATTTAGGACTTATAGTTAGTTTTTATGGTGGAGAATTAGTGAATCGTCATTCACTTACCTTCGATTTATTTGCATGTTAGATTACGACATCCCTTTTCTAATATGTAGATGTTGTTGTTGGATCCTAGCCCTAATTTTTCTTATTGGGTGATAATTAAGGATTCATATTCTAATCTATCTTTGTCCTATCTAGATGTCGAACGCAAACAACGCTGCTGCTAGTTCTTTCACATTGATGAGCCTTTGCCAAAAGGTCATCTTCGATGGAACGAACTTTAGCGAATGGATAAGATACATTCGCACCATTGCTCGCTATGAGGATAAGGAGTATGTCCTCGATGAGAAGCTTGAGAAAATCAACCCTGAAATCGCTACTCTAGCTGAAATGACCGCTTTTGAAACTCATGAGCGAGATGCAGCGAAGGTACATTGCATCATGATAGCCACCATGAACTCCAAATTCCAAAAGTCCTACGAGGACATGTACCTATACGAGATGCATCAAGACTTATTGGAGAGATACCACCAGAACGCAAGACAAGAGCGTTATGAGATTTTCACTAACATGATTTCCGCTAAGATGGGTCATGGAGAATCTCTTACCGTGCACCTGCAAAAGATGCAAAGGTATGTCGACCGCCTTCGCAAGTTAAATGTTGACTTTGGGGAAGACTTGGCGATCGACATGGTGCTTCACTCTTTGCCTCCGATGTAAAATCAATTTAGGATGACCTACCACATGAACAAAGAGGAGGTCACCCTAAGCAATCTCCAAGGTCTCTTGAGGGTCGCTGAGAGCAACTTCGAAGACAAGTCTGTTGCACCAACTCCCAATCCACCCGCTGCTCCTGTCTTGGCTATTGGTCAAGGAAAGGGAAAGAAGAGGAAGGTTTCGTCTAAGAACTATCGCAAGGTTAAAGCCCGAGATGGTGCCTCTTCTAGTGGGACCAAAGTTGATCCTGCTAAGCCTTGCCCTAACCCTAAGGAGGCAGAGTGCCACCAGTGCCACAAGATAGGACATTGGAAGAGAAGCTGACCAGAGTACCTGCAAGCCATCAAGGAAGGAAAGATCAAGCCATCTTTCGCAGGTATATATACAATTAAATCTAACGATTCTAATCATGCTATTTCTTGGGTTCTTGATACCGGTTGTGGTTACCACATTTGTTCTAATGTGCAGGGACTAAGAAGAAGTAGGGATGTGGAGCAAGGAAGAATCAATCTAATCATGGGGAATAGAAGATCGTCGCCTGTGACCAAGATTGGAGTGTATTCTTTAGTGCTTAGGAATAATTTATGTTTAGATTTGAACAATTGTTGCTATTCTCCAGAAATGGCTAGAAACATCATTTCATTTCCTGGTTTGTATAGACAAGGTTTTAGATTTTCTTTTAATAATGAGAATGGTTCTATTTTGGCTTATCTAAATGGTGTCTTTTACTTTGAAGCTATACCATGTAATGGAATTTATGAAACTATTATGATTGTTGATAACTTAGGAAATGATGTTTTGAACATAGATTCTTCCACTAGTATGGATAAAGCATCCTTGTGTCATTGTCGTCTTGGACATGTCAACAAGAAACGCATAGCCCAACTCCAAAAGGATGGAGTGTTGGAGTCATTCGACCTTAGGGAAGACGACACGTGCGAGTCTTGTTTACTTGGAAAGATGACTAAGTCACCCTTCACGAGTACGTGTGAAAGGGGTGAGGGACTATTGGACCTAATACATACCGATGTATGTGGACCGTTTAGGTCAACCACGAAGGATGGGAACCGCTTCTACGTGACTTTTACCGATGATTATAGTAGATATGGGTATATCTATTTAATCAAGCAAAAGTCAGAAACCTTTGAAAAGTTCAAAGAGTTCAAGAATGAAGTGGAGAATCAATTGGGTAGGAAAATCAAGATGCTTCGATCCGATCGAGGAGGAGAGTACCTAAGTCTTGAATTCCACGAATATCTCAAGGAGGTTGGAATAGTTTCACAATTGACGCCTCCTAGGACACCGCAGTTGAATGGTGTGGCAGAAAGGCGTAATCGAACCCTATTGGACATGGTTCGCTCTATGATGAGTCGTGCTTCACTACCTATCTCTTTTTGGGGGTATGCCTTAGAGACTGTCGCCCACATCCTTAACCGAGTCCCTACTAAGAAGGTTGCCAAAACACCTCACGAGATGTGGACGGGGAAAGCTCCCTCATTGGCACATATCAAGGTTTGGGGTTGTGAGGCTTTCGTAAGACGAGATACTCATGACAAGCTCGAACCTCGAAGTGAGCGATGTATTTTCATCGGCTACCCACAGAAATCATTTGGATATCTCTTCTATAGACCGAAGGACAATGTTGTCTTCGTTGCGAGGAGATGAGTTTTCCAAGAGCGAGAACTCATAGGCCAAGGAGACAGTGGGAGGCAAATCGATCTTGAAGAGATTCAAGAGTCGATAGATGAAGGAACCTCTACCGCTGGCACTCAACCCGAGGAGGAAACTCCGGTTGATCCGATTGACGAGTCCTTACCTCTTAGACGTTCCGATAGAGTTAGAGTTCATCCCCAGTTTTATGGTTTTCATATTACTACCGAAGGGGACACGTATATTAGTGATGGAACACTAATAAATCTTGATGAACCTAATATCTATAAGGAAGCCATGGCAGGCCCGAAGTCTGCGAAATGGAAAGAGGCAATGGATAGCGAGATCCAATCCATTTATGATAACCAAGTTTGGAATTTGGTTGATAATGTGCCCGGACGTAAGACCATTGGGTGCAAATGGATCTTCAAGAAGAAGACCCATGTGGATGGAAATGTACACACATATAAAGCGCGACTGGTTGCGAAGGGCTTTACTCAAACTCCTGGGGTTGACTATGATGAGACCTTCTCACCAGTTGTGAAGATAAAATCTATTAGAGTGATGCTAGCGATTGCCGCATTTCATGATTATGAGATTTGGCAAATGGATGTCAAGACCACTTTCCTTAACGGGAAGTTAGCTGAGGATGTTTACATGGCTCAGCCAGAGGGGTTTGTGGATCCGAAGCATCCGAATAGAGTGTGTAAGCTTGAGCAGTCCATTTATGGACTTAAGCAAGCGTCTCGCAGATGGAATCTTTGCTTCGATGAGAAAGTCAAAGAGTTTAGATTTATACGAAGCAAAGATGAATCATGTGTATATGTCAAAGCCAGTGGGAGTATAGTTAGCTTCCTTGTTCTATATGTTGATGACATATTACTCATAGGAAACGACATCCCGAGTCTGCAGGAAGTTAAGTCCTGGCTCGGGAAGTGCTTCGCTATGAAGGACCTCGGAGAGGCTTCTTACATTTTGGGAATAAGGATAGTAAGAGAAAGAAGTAAGAGACTAATAGGACTTAGTCAGAACACTTACTTAGAGAAGGTACTAAAACGTTTTAGTATGGAAAACTCGAAGAAGGGAGAATTACCGATACAAAGTAATGCCAAGTTGAGTAAGACTCAAAGTCCGAGTACCGAAGCTGAGATAGCAGAAATGAGCCGAGTACCATACGCTTCCGCAGTTGGCTTAATCATGTACACTATGACTTGTACTCACCCTGATGTAGCCTTCGCTTTGAGCATGGTTAGCAGATATCAAGGGAATCCTGGCAGAGCCCATCGGATTGCGATGAAGAATATCCTTAAGTACCTTCGGAGGACGAAGGAATGGTTTTAGTCCTCGGAGGGAGTGATGACTTGAAGATGCGAGGGTATAGTGACGCCAGTTTTCAGACCGACAGGGACTACTATCGTTCGCAGTCGGGTTGGGTCTTTACCCTAAATGGAGGAGCAGTGACATGGAAGAGTTCCAAGTAGGAAACCGTAGCTGATTCAACGTGCGAATCAGAGTACATTGTAGCGAGCGAAGAATCGAAGGAGGCAATATGGATGAAGAACGTCATCGGTGACCTTGGATTCGTACCTGCCATAAAGGAGCCCATGGAGATTTTCTATGAGAACGAAGGAGTGGTTGCCTTAACCAAGGAACCGAGGGATCATGGTAGATCTAGACATATCGACATAAAATATCACTTTATTAGACATCGTGTAGAAGAAGGACAACTCGTAGTAAAGAGGATATCATCAGAAGATAACCCAGCAGATCCGCTTACGAAGGGACTGAGTAGGGTTAAGCACTTGCAGCATGCTAGGAGTATTGGGCTGAAAGATGATATTAGCATAGATTAGATAGTATTTGAAACGTGTAATAGATAAATGTAATTAACATTTGATGATTAAATAAAGGAGTTTTATTTATGAGTAATGTTACTATCTTATGTTAATTGTTTAACTATTCTTTCACTTTGCATGTTTTGACTTCCAGAATAATTGAGTTTATTAGGAATAATCGAATTATTCAAATTGTCCACAATTGTTCATATGTTGGAAGTAGATATGAATGAAGATTGTCATGAATTGGTGTGTAGATTTTCTAAATGGTGTTAGAGATAGCAAAGGGTTGCTGCAACGTTTATGAGTGCTTATGAACTAGTTTTGAGCATTGGAACAAACCCGCACTTGCTGGAATCACCTTATGGAATACGATATAAAAGGGTGATCGCAAGACGATAATATCATATAGTCTTAAAACCTAGATATATGGTTTGTTATTTGTTAATTGATTGTACATTGATAATGCGAAAACGCATCAGTAACTCGGTGTTATAAAACGCATTGTTGTGTATAGTTGGTTAATGAATAAGTAAATGCATATAAGTCGAAGTTTATCTGTAACTTTTATCTAAGAAGGTAAAAGCGATATATCGGCCGCTCGATGATTTGATTTGACTTATGTGCCGGGCCCGGTCAGAACTGAATTGATGTGTTCGATTAAGTTCTATGTCAAATAAATAAGAGATCGAGAAACCTAAATGCTTGATTAACCATTCCATAGGATTGTCAGCATGATATCTAACAGAGGACTGTACGATCCCTTATCTAAAGGACAAGATTGATTAGATCAGAGTTTGACAGCGTCTTTGAGAGCTACGATTGCAAACCGAATTGTACTTGTGCATATAGTTACTAGACTTATCCAAGTGGGAGACTGTTGGAATAGTGTCTAAGGCTGCAACTATATTAGGCAAGTATTTGACCCGGTTGTGCATGGTCCTTTTGGGTTGCCTTCACCATAGCAACTTGATAGGATGATTTATTAAGAGAGAATAAATATTATTAATATATTATGGGAATAATATAAAGAATAATATTATTGTTATTTGATTAATATAAGTCATAGAATTAATTGGAATTAATTTGGTGACTTAAAGAGATTAATTAAATAAGAGGGTATAAACTGTCAATTGGTTGATAGTTAAACTTTAGACTGTAAATCCATATTGATAGGGTTTGGATGGATTCTAGAAGCTAGGGATAGCTTCAAATCGTCCAAGGTTATCTAGGGAATGGATTTGGATAGCTTTAAGAAAAGATTATCGAATTAGGGTTTAAGCTGTAACCCTTAAGGAGTCTATAAGTATAAATAGACCCTATGGCAAAGGGAAATCGGCACTTGATCTAAAGTAGAGAACCCCTGGCCGATTTCCTCCCCTCTCCTCTCTCCCAAATCATCCTCCTTGCTATTTGGTGTTTGCAAGCCATTAGAGGAGTGACAATTGTGACTCTAGAAGCTCCAAGGCAACAAGATCAAACAAGGGATTCAAAGGTATGATTCTAGATCTGTTTTAACATTGTTCTTATACCTAAATAGTCATTAGAAGTCTTGGATTCAAAGCATGTTTAATTAGAAAGCCTAGATCCAAGCGTTGGGGTTTTGCATGCGCACATAGGAAAATTCTTATGGCTAAAACCCATCAACTATCTGGATCTAACACAAGGACCAGCAAGGTACAAGCTTTATACCTTCTGGAGATGAATAGTGCAACATAGATTTTAGATCTACAAGCTTAAGCTTCACTAATCTTCAAGGATGGACTTATCCTTTTTAAAAATTCACCACAAAGCACACAAAAGGTTTAAAACTTGCTTAAGAGAATTAAGGTTTCAAGATGGGTGGTTATGGGAGTGGAGGCTGAACATAGGAAGAGCCTCTAAGGTTTAAGGTCCTTAAATAAGGTTCAGAACCCCACAATTAGGGTTTCCACCCTGCGCACCTACGCCCTGCATAATTCGGGTTACGCCCAACATAGGGCATGAAACCAATGCATGGGTTTAATGAATTACGCCCTGCGTACAAGGCCATGTACGCCCCATGTAGAACCATAATTCCCAAAATAATAAATGTTAATAGTAACATAAATGTAATTGAGGAACAAGTGTTACAAATTTTAATGTGAATTATGTCCCATCAGAACCCTTTCGGCTAACGACAATCCACCACACAAAGAAGCAGTGGGTGAAAAGGATACCCATTCAACGGTCGTTTTACAGGTCGTTTCCTTATACCTCTCTTATAGTGTAGCTTCATGAATAAGGCATACTCTTTATTCGACTAACTCAATTAACTTTTAATTAATTAATATTTAAACCAATTAAGATTTAGAAATTATCTTTAATTAAACTTTAAATTAATTAAAATTAAATCTTTAAAAATTAAATAATTATCTTAATTAACTATTATTTATTCTTTATCTTTCTTCCTTAAAACTCGAAATTTGGGCTTCTTAAAATTACCTAGTTTATAATGTTTAAATTTTAAGGTAGGTAAAATAACAATTAAGGAAACTAGTAATTAACCGTAGCTATTTTCGAAAAAAGGATAGAAGGATGAGGAGCTTTTCGAAAAAAAGGTATAACCTGGTTTTTCCAAATTTTCACCAATGTGCATATTATAGACAAAACCCTATGCTCTGATACCACTGATGACTTTTCTAAGTTACATTAAAATTAAATCAACATGATTTGCATAACATAATTTACATAAAACAATTTATGGGCACATGCAACCTAGAGATCTACGGCTTTACTTATAATAGCAATATACTTTGAAAAACTAATCTAACCTATGTATTATTGAAAATCAGGAAATTAGGTTTACAAAACTTTTGCTATAATTGAGTATAACAATCTACTTTCTGTTGGATTAGTGTCTAAGTCCATAACTATTTTGGAATGTACTTGACCCGATGGTTGTGGAGAAAGAGATTAATTATGATTTATTAATATATTATGTGAATAATATATTATAAGAGATATCATATTGTTTAATTAATATTAGTCAAGAATTAAGAGAATTAATTTTATGGCTAAAAGATATTAATTAAATAAAGCGGACTTGAACTATCAATTGTGTGATAGTTGAATAATGAGCTAATGGACTCCATAGAGGATTGAGTGGACGAATTCTATGGAGAAACCCATTAGAAATCGTCCAAGGCCTCTAAGGAGGGAGTCCATGGGCTGCTTAGGGCCTAAGCAGTCAAATTAGGGTTTCCTTGTAAGATAAACCTAATAACCTCACTATTTAAGGACCCCTAGGGCACCAAAAACGTAGGGAACTGATTCCTTAGGGTTTCTAGACGTTTTTGGGTGCTTCCTCTCTTTTCCTTCTTCATCCTCTTGCTCTTGGTGTTTGTGAGCCATTAGAGGAGTGACACATGTGACTCTAAGCTTTTAGAAGCCAATTACAAGGAGGATTTGAGATTGTTATTGCTACATAACAATCAAGGTAAGATCTAAACCCTTTTCTTATGTTAATATCGATTATCACATATTAGATCTAGGGTTTAAAGTCTTGGATGAATGCATGTACAATAGAAAAACCTAGATCCAAGCATTATGGTTTGCATGATCACATAGGATGTTCTTATGGCTAAACCCAACAGTAGTATCAGAGCCTTGATTGGTTTTTATTGTATTGATGCTTTGTGTTTCATTCATGCTCAGAAAATCAATTTTTTTTGCTCCTCTGACTGACAAACTCGTTGAGTAGGATGAACTCGGCGAGTCCCTATGGGAACTCGGCAAGTCATGCTGCCAGAAAGAGGAATTCTCGGGATTTCATGCCTATTTTGTTGCTAAATCATTTTTTATTGATGAATTACGAATTTTATTGATATTGGATGATTATCCTTTCCAAAATAAAATATATATTCAAATTAGTCAAATGTTTACTTTGTTATATGATAAATGTTAATTTTTTGGATTATTTGATCATTATCTTGCATGAAAATTGAATTAGGTCATAATTAGATGATCACTAATTAATTGTTTAATTGCCTTATTTGTATTTTGATTTAATAGTTTAGAAAGTTTTCAAAACTTGCCCTCAAGTTTTGGAATTGAAATTTTTGATTAAAAAGTTTAATTTTGAAATATTTAAATTCTAAACACTAATGATTTGAAATGTTTCAATACTTGCCCTCAAGTTTTGGAATTTAAATTTTAATTAAAAGTTTAATTTTAAAATGTTAAATTTTAAAACCCTAATTTTTGAAAAAGTTCAAATTGCACCCTTATGGTTTTATTACATTAATTAAGTGTATAATTAAAAAAGAGTTAATAAATCCATAATGACATGGTTTACATTCAATTACATTAAAAGTGTAAGTTATTAAATTAGACCACCTAGTATTTTAAAAATGTAAAATACACCCTTATACTATATATAACATTAAAAGTCTAAATATTATATATGTATAATTTAAACTGCTAGTCTTACCGTTAGTAGACCTCATTCATGAAGTCAATCTATAAGGGGGGGGGGGGTATAAGGTTATGGCCTACAAAATGGTCATTTAATTGGTTTCCACTCTCACCCACCGCTTCCTTGATTGGTGGAGGGTCGTTTGCCGAACGGGTAGGATAGGGCAAACTCTCTCCTCATTAAAAGTATAATGAATGTTAAAGTAACTAAATGTTTTACAAAATTCCCAATCTTAGTTACTTTAGGCAAAAGTGAATTGATGCAATTCCATGAAATTACACTTTGTACCCATGTTAAGACGTTAGTGGAGCGTGTGTGGTTAACCGGCACACTAAAAAGAAAAACCTAATTTTTCTTTTTCATTTTTCATGGTGGAAAATTAGTGAATCATCATTCACTTACCTTCAAATGTTCTGCAATTTAGGTTACGACATCCCTCTCCCAATTTGTGGAATATTGTGTTGGGTCCTAGCCTTAATATCTCATTTGTGTGATTTATTAAGGACCCAATCAATCAACTAACTTGATTTTTCTCCCGTTTTGTAGATGTCTGAATCTAACCGTGGTCTCCCGAATCCCATGGAAAAGGTTTTCCTACTCAAAGTGAAAGTCTTTCACACAATAAAGGTGAAAGATCGATCCCTACATTGTGGACTAGCTTGGTTTCACTTCCTCCACCTCCTCCTGTTGTTTCCCAAACCCACAAGATCTATGAATTGAAAAGTTCAAAATCACTCAAGCCCTATTGGCAATGAAACATGAAGATGGGAAATCTGTGTGTGCTCACGTCCTAGGGATGAAATCGCACATTGATAGGTTGACAATTGTGGGTGCATCTTTTTCCAAAGAGGTTGGCTGTAGACTGGGTTCTTCAGTCACTCCCTAAATCATATGATAAGTTCATAAGAGAGTATTATATGATGGATCTTGACGCGACCCTCATTGACCTAACTTACATGCTTATTGCTGCTGAATCAGAAATGATTTGGCAAAGTAGTGGAGCATATTTATCTAGTAATTCAACCAACCATGCTCACGTGGTCGCTCCAAGAGAAGCCATCTGTTTCTGCTACCAAGAGAAGGGGCGTTGGATATGAAGCTGCCCAGAGGACCTGAAGAATCTAAGAGATGGAAGAGTCAAGAAGTACGACTCTACTTCAGGTAATATCCACTATCTAATTCCATTATGTTCCTATTCATTGATTCTTAATACATAATGTGATAAGATTACATTTGAATGTTTTGCTGGGTCAGAGAAAAGAGATGAAGCTTGATGGAAGAGCAAGATGAGTCTGATCACGAAGAAATGGATCACGATTGCATGGATTCAAAGATCAGATTTTGAGCTTAGAAAGTTATGATAGAGTTGTTAGGAATATTTGATTACATAGTTTTTCAGTTGATTTTGCATTGCAAGGACACATTTTCCACTGCTTTTATGAATAAAATACATTTTTTGATTTGTCTTATATATATATATATATATATATATATATATATATATATATATATATATATATATATATATATATATATCCTTGCAATGAAATCGTTGTGAAAAATTGATGTTTGTGTATTTCCATAAATGGATGTGATTCTTAGTTATGTCATTTATGGTAGTGTCAAAATTTTCTAAGTAAGGAAAGATTCTCATCACCCAAGTTTCAATTGGACAGAATCTTGGAATCATATGATTTAAATCTTGTGATGTATGGAAATCTTGGTACTTAGGAAATTAAGACTAATTCCTTGATCACACAAGTATGTGAGTCAAGTGAAGGACTAAAGGACTAGAACACAATGTTGTGTACTAGTCAAGTCCACCACAAATAACAATGAGACTATTCGTCATAATTTACCAAAAGTCTGGTAAATGTGGTTATACTTACAAGATTAAGTGTAATTCTAAATCATTGAAAAGTTTCAATGAATGGTAGAACGAATAAGAAGAATTAATGAAGGCAGAAAAAAAAAAGTTTCTCAAATATAAGAAGAAGGGAGAGTACTTTTATATCAGTTTTATGATCGTTTTAATGATTAAGAATCATATCACAATTGATTATATAAAGACATCTTAGTGCACTAGTATGGCTAAGAAGAGGAATCAGAAATTGTTGAAATGGTTAAATCAAAAGGACGAGTCATAATTCGTTCCAAAATGAAGTCTTAGAATCGTACTCCAAGATTTTGAATTGAGTGACACAAACTCTTCAAATGTGAAGTAGAAAATTGTTTTTCTTACTCTTGCATGTTTGAAATTGGTAAGTTTTGATGTCTTAGATAAGACTAAGACCAACTAAGACCAAATGTGTGTAATGTTTTTGTCTTGATATAGACACACACTAACTCTTGGATATTTGTTTATTAAGAAATGTTTCTTGATAAGATGATCTAATATGTCAAGAGGTCAGTGGGAGTCTGAAGATCTTGAAAAGATTCAAGAACTAATCAAGAGTAAACTTATTAAACACTAGCACACGACTTGAGGTTTGTAACCCATCGTGTTGACAAAATTCTATTTCTATGTCAATCCAGTTGAGTGATTATGCATATGAGTTCTCATTAGAATGCATTAGGCAAGCACCTTATTCAATGAAAGTACATTGACTGGAATAGGTGAGCTACTAGATAACTTGGAAGAAATGGTGAGACCCTTGATGGCAAGAAATTAAGAATGAACAAGTTCTGTCCATAAGAGTTTGAATTTGTCACAAACATTATCTTTCAATTATGGTTATTGAAAATTCACATGGATAGGAACATGTACACCATAAAAAGTAAGTGTCATAAGGTTTCTCTCCTTCATAAAAATAATTGTGAGGAAACGCTTTCACTAAGAGAGATTTTAAGGAGATAGTGATTATGTAAATTGCATTTTCGAATTTGATTATGATTACGACATCCCTCTTCATAGTTCAAATTGTGAGATTTGGCAATTAGTCTGAACATTTGGGACTTAGTAAAATATTTTTTGAATTAGTTTAGACATACATGTGAGCTGTCTAAGGAAAAGTGTGTGATTTTGAGAAGCTTAGAGAAAGGCTTATCGAAGCATATCATATTAGAAACAATGAACTTTATAAGTCAATAAATATTGTTTTCTAGAAGTTTAGCTGGTTTCTAAATATGTTTCAAAGCTAGTGGGAGCATAAATGTTATGCTAGAATGGATATAATCATCATGTTAGTGGGAGCATGATTTAAGTATTGCAAGTTGGCAATATTAATTATAGAAAAACAAAAGTTTCACTTTGCAAAGTTACAGAGGTTGAAAAGTTGTTTTTGCTATAATTAAGGGAGAGAATGTTATACTTCGTTTCCAATCTAAAAGCTTAGACCGAGAAATTTTAATTGAATTTAGTCAAGCGTATATTTATTATTTGCATTCTCAAAGTTCGATTATGATTACAGCATCCCTTTTCATAGTTCCAATTTTGAGAACACGACAAATAGAAATATTATGACGATATTATAGTAAGAAGCTGGTAAAGTATCACGTTTTTCATTATGAATTGTATTCAATACGCTTCGGGTATAGGATCAATTGCATATGCTATAATATTCGACCGTTCTAAAATTTTCCAAATGCCTAGGGCATTTAGAGTGAAAAAGAAATAGAACTAGTTTTGACTAAAAAATAATTAAACAACTGCCAAGGACAATTTAAGGTTCGCCAAGGATTGGTCGCTTGTGGACAGTTGGAAGTATAGTCATGGATGGACCATATTGACATTATTATGAATAGATAAGATTCTATTTAGAATGAGTTTTCATATGGAAAAAGTGGAAATGTTTCCCTTTTGGGAGTTGGATATCGAGAATCAATGTCTAGATTAGAAAGTTTTATGCAAGAAGGATGTTCAAAGGAATGTACTTTGAATATGAGACTTCATGACTATGGAATTGTCTTGTAACAATCTCCAATAGATCCTTTTGTAATTTCATTGGCCGAGTCTTGGTGACTTTTGTGCCGTGACATTATGAAATGAACGTTGCATAAAATGTTAGAATCTAACATATTCTTGTAGTGGTGAGAATTTTGTATTCTTACACTAATGGATTAGGAATTGTGAAATAAGGGTGATTGAAAATATTATTCAATTATACTATTTCACAAAGTAAGGGCCATAGGTAAACATAGTGTGCATGCTAAGAGCATGGGACAACTGTTGTTATGATTCAAGTAAGAAGTTGATTACCCGAAACAACAAATAATGAGTAATCAATATGGTGATTAAATAAAATGTTTTATTTATGCCCAAAGTTTGGGGCTATATGAGATTAGTATTATTCTTGTGTTTCACATTGCATGTTTTGACTTCCCGAATAATAAGATTATTCAAACCCTCCATAGTCGCTCATTCTTTAGAAGTAGGGATGAAAGAAGACTTTCATGAATCAGACTGTAGATTGTCTAAAGTGTTTTAGACATAGCAAAAGTTTGTTGCAGGGTTCATGAGTGTTGCTATAAGATTAGAGTATTGGATTAAACTCACGCTCAGTTGGATCGCTTCATGGATTTTATCACGAGTGATTGGTGAGACAATAATATCTTATATTCTTAAAACCAAGATGTGTGAGTTGTATCTTGCGAGTCGGTTACACACTAATAATATGTAAACGCACGAGTAACTTGGTGTTATAAAACGTATTGTTGTGTGTAATTCGGTGAGTAAGTACAAGCGAGCATTGATTTTATCCGTTCCTTTTACCCAAAGTGGGATAAAAGCAATATATGTGGGCTCCTCGATGATTTAGTGATGACACCCTAAGCGCATAGCCAAGCCGAGACTAAGTTGATGTGTTCAACTGAAGTCTGTTGTCAGTCATCATAAATCGGAAATCAGGAAACAACACATAGACTGAGAGAATGATTATAATCCATGTCTCATGTTTATACGATATCTAGAATGGAGGAATATATGATCCCTTATCTAAAGGACGCGTATCTGATAAGATCAGAGTTGGCAGCGACTTTTGAAAGCTACGATTGCGGATCATGATATGAAGTCATACGCAGAATAGTTATTATACTTATCCAAGTGGAAGATTGTTGGATTAGTGTCTAATTCCATAACTATTTTGGTATGTACTTGACTCAATGGTGCATGGTCCTTTTAGGTTGCTTTCACCAAAGCAACTTGATAGGATGATTTATGGAGAAAGAGATTAATTATGATTTATTAATATATTATGTGAATAATATATTATAAGAGAGATCATATTGTTTAATTAATATTAGTCAAGAATTATAAGGGGACTGGAACTATCAATTGTGTGACTGTTGAATATTGGGCTAATGGACTCCATAGAGGATGGAGTGGACGAATTCTATGGGGAAACCCATTAGAAATCATCCAACGCCTCTAATGAGGGAGTCCATGGGCTGCTTAGGGCCTAAGCAGTCAAATTAGGGTTTCCTTGTTAGATAACCCTAATAGCCTCACTATTTAAGGACCCCTAGGGCACCAAAAACATGGGGACCTAATTCCTTAGGTTTTCTAGACGTTTTTGGGTGCGTCCTCTCTTTTCATTCTTCATCCTCTTGCTCTTGGTGTTTGTGAGCCATTAGAGGAGTGACACTTGTGACTCTAAGCTTTTAGAAGCCAATTACAAGGAGGATTGTAGATTGTTATTGCTACATAACAATCAAGGTAAGATCTAAACCCTTTTCTTATGTTAATATCGATTATCACATACTAGATCTAGGGTTTAAAGTCTTGGATGAATGCATGCACAATAGAGAAACCTAGATCCAAGCATTAGGGTTTGCATGAGCACATAGGATGTTCTTATGGCTAAAACCCAACACTTTCTTCAAACCTTCCTTGGAAAGCAACCGCCAAAAGTATTGTTGTCTCTAATGGCTCACACCTAAACCCTATAATGAAGAGGAAATAGGAGCGAAAATAAAATTGGAATTCATACTTCTTGGAAGCATATGAACAAAATTATGATGCCAAGGGGTCCTATTTATATCTATGGATCTCCAGGATAAACCCTGATTTGAATAATAAAATATTCATATTTTATCTATTCAAGATGGTTATTTTTATCAGTTGTAAGAGGCTTATGGAAACCCTAAAACCCTCCTTAAAACCGTCCATACCATGGAGGATTTTAGAGTTGCTTATTTTGTTCAACTATTAATAATTAGAATGCATACATTGCACCTTTAATTAATGTTGAATTAATTACAAATTAATTTTGATTAATAATTAATTAATTCCAACCATTGCCAATTAATTTATTAATCATATAATAAATTTAAAAATCATTTCCCCACTTCTCTAATATCATTTATAATTATTTCTGGATATGAGGGCAACCCAAAAAGGACTTTGTTTTTATTCCCTAAGATTATACCAGTTTTGTTAACACCTTATACACCTTAATCCAACAAGTAACATGGGATCATAATCCATGATCAAATTATCATTTATATGTTTCAATCTTACCTGTGATAAATGTTGGTATTTTATGTTTTCTTAGTCCTTTTTCCTAATTTTGGAAACGATACTATATCAAAACAAGTCTCAGAATACGCCTTCCTATTACCCTTAGCATTTGGGACCCGACTAGGTATATAACCACAAATTGTCAGGGTAACTGGCTATCTTTCTTTTTGACACTATACACCTTAATCCAACAAGTAACATGGGATCGTAATCCATAATCAAATTATCATTAATATGTTTCAATCTTACCTATGATAAATGTTGGTCTTTTATGCTTTCTTAGTCTTTTTTCTTAATTTTGGAAACGATACTATATCAGAACAAGTCTCAGAATAAGCTTTCCTATTGCCCTTAGCATTTAGGACCCGACTAGGTATATAACCACAAATCGTATGAGTAACTGCTATCTTTCTTTTTGACACTTTTA
This sequence comes from Lactuca sativa, assembly GCF_002870075.4. NCBI lineage: Eukaryota > Viridiplantae > Streptophyta > Magnoliopsida > Asterales > Asteraceae > Lactuca > Lactuca sativa. The sequence continues at coordinate 169,934,091 of NC_056623.2, forward strand.
TTCAGTATAGTGAATGTGGGAGTATTTAAAGGTTGGAGTTTCCATTATTGGCTATGTTAATCCCAAAGGGTCTCTACATCCATTCAACTCCTTAACGGACATTTCTAACTTTGTCCATATCAAAATCAGAATGAACTAATTATATGTACATGGTTAGCTTAGTTTATTACCTGTAACATTGTGATTTTTCACCAAGTTTATTTTTTAAAAAAACATTTATTTAATAGAATACGTTGCAGAAGACTTTTAAGATTATTTCAAAAACATCACAAATGTTACTTTCATGTCAAAACAAACCCATCATAATTAAAGTTCACAAAACATAATGATGAAAATCCAACATGTTCAGATGGTATCATAGCTATAGATACTAAATAAAGCTACCCAATGGTTCCCATCCTCACTAAGACATCATGTCAAGCTACTTGTCCCAATGCACAAAAGCCAACAAGCAAAGAACAAGTGTTAGCATAAGCTAAGTGAGTCAATAAAGTAGAGTGTTAAGAGAACACACATATCCGAAATGGGTCAAACAAAACATCATATAACATACCAAATAGCATCCAACATTCAACCATTTGCATCATAAATCATTTCAATGGTTTACAATACAACATTTCACCATACCATTTTAATTTCAGTTCGACCAAATATAGTTATCAACTTAATGCAACCAAATATTACATATAATTCAATTCACCATTTATTATACGTAATTTCTTTCAATAATATTAAAGCTCAATTCAACCGATTATAATTATCACCTTGAAACAACCGATTATTACATATAATTTAATTCACCGTTTATTATATATAATTGCTATCAACTGATTATCATATGCAAGTTCAACTCAATCGCTTATTGTATATATTCACTTTTGAACCGATTATCTACTTTGGGGTTTTTCTTAGTGACAACCTACCCAACAACTTAACCCGGTTCGCTACTCGTGTGCTCAACCAGTTTAGCGATCTAAGTGGCTCATGACTTCCACCCGAATTCACCAACCCCAAGACTTCCACTTTCGCTACTCCGACGTGCAAAGTAGAAGTACTTCACGGTGTCGTTCAGGATTGGTACAAACAGTGTCAATTCTACCGATACACCCCCTGATTCCCACGTGATGTTTGATCCGGCCACACCATAAAGCCAACACACCACTCCAGTTCCCATACACCGAGGTGCACACGAACCACGTGTCACACGACCGTCTAGAAAGACCGTGTAACTAATCACCGTTACGGCTTAAGCTCTTTCAACCGATTAAACTTGCAAGGTTCTACCCATAACACCATTATACCCCGCAAAACAAGCATACACCAAAATAGTCATATTACTCATACAACTTTAACGTGCAATAAACATGTAATTAAAATTCATCCTATTATCACCATAAAAGCATATGACTACCAATTCATTAAACACTATGACCGCACACAATTACAACTAACACATAACATGCATACATTAACTGCTTCTAAGGCATAACCATACACAAGATGCAAACAACATACTTTGGGACAATTATCGCAAGGTTTTTTAATTCTAGCATGACCCTAGCCCACATCTCTCATCAAACAAAGAAGAGTCTAGCATGCAATACCCTAGATATCATTACACATAAAACATTTCTACAATAATGACATAACAATCAATCATCAAACGGGGCACATGCATCCTAGATAACTAGGTTCATCCCAATCCACCTAAGATATGAGATACTCCTAACAATGTACTTTTAAAACAACAAAGTTGACTTACCTTTAATAAGAAACCACAAAAGCTAAACATCCGTACATTTTCATCGTGCAATCTCCTTGAATCCGCTAAAAGACCTAAACATAAAGATTATTTAGCTTAAGCCTTTATGCTTCTCATAACTATTTATAATCTACATGTGTATATGTGTATATGTTTAAAAAACGATTAGATCAAAAATTGCGGTTTCATACTTGCCGTTAATTATCTTCCATCTAAACTCTTAAATTACTTTTTAAGATTCCGCACGTTTTAACTTACCGTAAACCATGTAAGTAATAAAAGTCATTAGTTCAAACGCCATTGTTTAAATTAATTTCCACCATAAATTAATTTCCACCATTTACTTGAACGAGGTTTTTAACGGTAAGAGTTAGATTTATATAACCAAAAGAGTTGATTCGTACACAACAATTTTTCTCCATACACAACAATCGGTGTTTTAAAATGTTGTATTGTACAACTATATAATGCATGAATTGTTGTGTATGACAAAAAATTGTTGGGTAAGAATCACTTCCCATAACCAACATTCATGATAATTAAATAATCTAAAATACAAAGTAGGATCCATACCTGGAACAAGTATTTTGACAACCATGCTTATGTATTCTTAATGAATATTGATTGTATTAAAACATCACTACAAGAAAAATCCTAAATAGCTACGGAAAGTTACTATGCAATCAAAATCCGTTGCTATTTTACTACGGAATATGGTACGGAACGACTTGTCATAGCTATTTTGCTACATAAATGGTTACGGAATTGCATTATGTAGCTAAATCTTAAATAGCTACGTAAAGTTGTTACGAAATCTAAATTCATAGTTATTTTACTACGGAATATGTTACAAAATGGTTTGTTGTAACTAATTTGCTACGAAAATGGCTACGGAATTGCATTCCGTAGCTAAATCTTGAATAGTTGCTACGGAATTAAAATCCGTAGCTAGTTTACTACAAATAATGCTACACGTTTTTTGTTTGTAGCTAGTTCTCTATGAAACTTGTTACAAAATCCATGTATGTAGCTAGTTGGCTACATAATTGGCTACAAAATAAAAATTTGTAGCTAGTTAGCTATGAAATTAGGATCCGTAGCTATTTTGCTAAGAAAATTTGCTACAAAATAAAATTTTGTAGCTAATCTATTATGGAATTTGTTACAAAAGGATGAATTTGCAAAATAGCTACGAAATCAAAATCCATAGGTATTTGGCTACGGATAATTCTGTAGTCAAGTAGTTACGAAATATGTTTCCAGAAGACTATTTAAAAATATATATTAAAAATACACAATTATCATTGAAAACTCAACAACAAAAATAAAATATTATTTTTAATTGTTTTGAAAATTTAGTTATAACATAATTTCTACATTATAAAAATAAGAATTAAAATGTTTTATTTTGATTTTTTAGTTAAAAAGGAATTATCAAAGGAATTGTCGCATACAATTTGTTTCATTATTGCCGCATACAATTTGTTTCAATAATGTTTCAACTTGTTCCGATAACGTTTCATTAGGGCCAAATTAGTAAATTCAGTAACCCCAATTTACTTCCTCCCAATTAGAGGTATAATGGGTAACACATGGAGTTAAAGTTATCTCAATTCATTTATTTCAGATGATGTAATGTAGGATTAAGAGAAAGTGAAGTATCAAGAGGGTATTAATCTTATTTTTGTTATGGATTGCATAGCAAATGCACAACAGCCAAAGCTTTTTGTGGGGATGATTCTTATCAATTTCTACATAATTGTTTTTTGAAATTTACTGTTATAACTTTATTTCTTAACCAAAAGAGCAACATTTTTGTAACTCTTATAAGCACATGGGTCATTTCTGTAAATTCTCTAAAAGTCATGGACCAAAGTTATATTGTATTGGTAAAATGACCGAATGAATAATGATCATTTTCGCAAGTGTTGTTGCTTGATTAATATTGTCCAACTATAAAAAGGTGTAACAAAAGACGTAAATGCCCTTGTTATCCATAATCTTTTATCCCAAAATTCATATATTTTGATCGTGACTCGTGTCAATGGGACAAAACTAGCAATTTTTTGTCGCAGGCAGAAAGCTGGGACAGAAGACCTAAATGCCCTTTTGATTCAACACAACTTTTTATGTAAATAGAATAAATAATCTTTTCTTACAAGTAGAGGTTCTTACAGGGGTAGTTAGAATCTGTAAATATAGATGAGAAAAGTATCAGAACTGAAAAGCCAGAGGAGTTGGTGATGGCTCTAGTAAAGGCATCTGATAAACTATCAAACATAATCACCTGAAACTATCAAAGTCCTCCATTCACCTCTTGCCTTATTTTTCTATGATAAACTGCATTTTCAAGTTTATAGAGCTATAGTTTTGTAATAAGTAATGTTGCTTATTTGTTGTGTTAATTAATAGTTGTTATTAGGCAGAAGCTGGTAAAAGAACATAAGCTTTGAAATTTCTTGTTTTTAAATTATTAATTGGGTTTTTATAGTTTATATATATTTGTGTTGCCTCTATTTTTAACATAACCTCGGTTTTGGCAACTTGCTTTCATAGCAATGTACTTTTTATGTACATTTCTATTACATGTAAAAAAAACATATAAATCACGTTACCTATAAAGAAACAACAAATATATATATATATATATATATATATATATATATATATATATATATATATAATATTTGTTTACTCATAGAAGTTTGAACAATAAAAACAATCAAACAGTTGAATATCTGATGGTGTATGTATGATTCATATGTATTAATGTTACAAAGACTCGGTGGCAAAATGGTAATAACATGGTTTGACTTTTTGTTGACTTAGTGAAACTCATCAATCTCAAATACTCTTCGAGTTCCATCAAGAGAAACAGAAACTAAATGGTTTCCATCAGCCGATACAACCAATGACTGAATAGCATCAGAATGTCCTCTTAATGTCTCATATCCTCACTCTCCCATCCACACACCTACCCATGTGAAAAATACTTTTTTACCTTTTTCAAGATATGATTAAACGAACCTCGTGTTTACAAGTGCAACGGGGTATAGACTATAAAACTGAAAAGACTTTTTTACCCCTGGAGTGTTGTAGATCCCAGATGATGAGTTTTTTATCCATGCTTCCGGTTGCTGCCCATGGAGAGCTGACACATGAATTGATGTCATGTAGTTAGTGAAAACTGAAAAGATTTTTTTACCCCTGGAATGTATAGACTATAAAAGTTGTCTTCGTTTGAAATTACCTAGATGAGAGCCCGATGCATTCGATTGAATCCGTATGTGAAGTTAGAGAAGTCACAACCTGTGTTCAAATAATAATAATAATAATAATTAAAATATGTAAACAAAAAAATAAAAAGAAATATGAAAAATTAATAGATTAAAATAAAAGAGACCTTTGTTAACAATTAGGTGTCAAAATAAACTGAAAATTTTATGTAAAGTTAAATAAATGTATAGACTATAACAGTCTATTTCTTAAACTTAGAGAGAATGGTGATCATTTGATCAAACAAAATCTAATCTCTTTAATATGTTACCATGCAAAATTTTCGTTAAGTGGAAGTGAGGTAATATGCTTATAATCATTTTGATTATGGTAACTACGCTTGCCTTTGTGTAATACTTCAATAGACTAAATGTAAAAATCGTAATATGGCTTTACTAATTTGTTTATTACAACATGTAAATGATTTTTCTTTTTTATAATTGAATCCAATTTCTAGAATATATCCGAAAAGATGATACACAACCACAGTTTCCATTTAGAACATGTAAATATAATTTGTTTATTTTTCATTCTTTTACAAAAAACGGTTTCCATTTTATAAAAAAGTGATAACCATAGGGACCATAACTGTAATTTACTCATATTTTCAATCGCAGATCTCATTCCTCATTCCACAAACGGTTTATCCCGATCGTCTGATTTGCTTTGTTCGTTCGCCGCTGCTCCGTCAACCGATCGATTTTTCTCGATTGTCTTCATCCCTACCAGGTAACATTCTTCTCTTTTCATTACTCATTTGTTTATGTTTCTCGATTTTTCTCTTTAACACGTTAAATTCGCAAAGAATTGGATGAAGCTGTACATGGATTCAGAGGTCTTACGATTATTTCACCTCTCCAATCCCTCTGTGACATTTCGTCGAACACCTTCTGAGTGTTCGTGAACATTATTAACTTCATCATCAATTTGATCATCGCCTGTATGAGGCAATTACGGTGATAATCTGCCTGCACAGGGATTCAGAAGTCTCTTCCTCTGAGCTCTTGTGAGCCTTTGAGACCATAATTCATCATCGTCCTCGCTTGACGCTGAGAAGTTCGTTTCCACTTCTCTCTCCAATTCATCTGTATCTATAAAATTCTCTCCAATTCATCTGTATCTATAGCATTTAATTAATAACATAGTAACATACCATGCCTTGGATATGTAGTACAAAGGTTTTGGTTTTGGGTCCAACCAAAAATAAGACGACACTTTCCATCAGCTGTGCATACGCAAGCCTCCATTCGTTTCAACTTTCAAGTTCAAATAACTGAGGTTAGCGATATCGATTTTTACTATTTTTTTAATCGTACAATGAGCATCTGATTATTGCAATTATAGACATTGCGATAATGATGTAAGTGTTTGGGTACGTATACGCAGTCCTGCTCTTGGTTTTTGTTTGCAATTCGTAAACATCGGAGGAGAATAACATGGTTGATATACTTTGATTTTAGATTTTTGAAGTGAAATTTCAAATAACATGGTTGTTTGCAATTCCTCTTTATTGTCTCCTCATGAGATCTTAATTTTGTGGTTACATAAGCTTTCTAGTAACCGACTTCAAATAGAACACTTTGTTGATACTGTAAATATGCATCAAGTATATTAGTTTCTTCATTAAGTCATTAATCTGCATTAAAATGAGACTTTCCCACAAATATTAATTCAAATCATTGAATTTAATGATTACTCATTTGTACAAAAGATCCCTACTATAAATCTGTCTCGTACCTTGTTTACAAGAACATTTATCCGATCTTTAATCTCTCCTGTTCGAACAAACAAAACTTGATTATAATCTTGAAAATGAAGACAAGTAAGATGATTTACATACCTTTTTCTATGATGTCAACGTTATTGACCAAGATTCTGTGAACAAGTTCACTTTTAGTAATTGAAGAACAGTTTGCAGACAATAATATATTGTAAATGGTCTGAACAAGTTCTGATAACCAAATTTTTTTCCTCAACCTGTCAGTAAAAAATGTGTTTATAATATTACACAAACTTTTTGGAATCTTGAAGCAAGTAGAGTAGACACAGGGTGTTAGTTGACATCTGAAAGATAAATCACTAAGAATGGTGTTATTATGGTATATTAATCACATTGCTTGATAGATAAATTTAAAGCCTTTTGTTTCCTTCTATGGAAGAATGATGTATGGATGAAGGAAGTATTGTATGAATGAAGTATGAACAAACTAAATATGGTAGCTACTTAGTAATGAACAACATTGCAAAAACAAACAAAGTGATGACAATAGATAAAATTCTACTGTTGGCATCTCAATTATATGAAATATCTTTATAATTAGCATTTACCCTTTTATTAGATATATCAATTAATGATTTTTCTTGTTGGATAATGCAGGAGCCAGAACCGATTGATTGGGAGTACTACAAGAAAGGTCTTTCTTTACCAACAAACAAACCTATTGATTGGTAGTAATTTTAATTGCGGTTTTTGTGCAACCATAGCAATCATTCCATTAGGGTTCCGATTTTTATTTTTTTCTAACTTTATCTTAGATAAAATTCAAAATATTTTATAGATAATTTTGAATTTTTGGTCCTATATCTTTTTTGTGTATTAACACTCTTGGTTAAAATAAGTTGAGTAATGGCCTCATTTTGTGTATACTATCTAGACACCCCTTTTTCCCTTCCTAACATTCCTTTGAACTATGTTATAATGTGCTCTGAACGGTAAAACGGTCATTTATCATACTCAAATAGTCTTTATTTCTATAATATTTGTGATCTAACATATTTATAACTTCTTAAGTTTTTAAAATTTCAGGAAAGACGTCACAATTCTTATTAAGAGACACATTGAAACGAAAGCAACATACAAGTGTATGTTTCATAAACAAACCCTTTCTATGCATACCGGTGGATCGGCTTCTCATTCCAAGATTGCTTCTGATTTAGTAAGTACTCATTTAATTTTATATTATAGCAATCTACTTTCATTTAGAAATACCATTATTTAGTTCTATTTTGATTTTTACAAGGACTAAGCCTAAATACATAAAATAGCAATCTACTTTCTTTTAGTTGTATGTTATAGTTTTTCTAGTTCCATTTTGATTTTTGAGAGGACTAATCCTAAAAAGTATGTTACTTTATTTTTCATTTTTAAAGAGTGGAGCCTATATGTAAAAAATAGCAATCTACTTTGATTTACTTTTGTATCATAGCAATCTAGTTCCATTTTGATTTTTAAATGGGTTTAGCCTAAAAGTAAGTTGCTATTTTTTCATTTTTAAATATCTAAGCCTAAATGTAAAAATAGCAATGTACTTTAATATTGGTTTTTTTTTTGTATATATGTAGAAGAAACTTTGGGGACATGATCCGGCACACCATGAACTATTCTTGTATACACACTAAGAATCACGATGGAGTGACTTTTTTAGTTGACAAAGCTAAAAAAAATTCATGTAAGTTTTATTTTTAATAATTTCATGTAAATTTTTTTTGATTTTTTTTTTTGTATAAGTTTTATCTCAACACAATTATAAAATTATAGGATGATTTTATGGAACGATGTGATCGCTTGGAAGCAATAGGAGAGGAAATTGATGAGGACAAGCTATTTTATGATGTTGATGGGGGACATGATCGAAAAAAGAGATTATATGGATCTGGCTCGTATGGAAAGCGCATTCGTTCTAGTAAAGGATCTTTTGAAATGCATCGCGAACAATACGAGGATAATAATGCCGAGACAAAAGTCGAGATTGAGAATTTGAAGAAGTTAGTTGAGACACAACGCGAACAATATGAGGATATTCAACAAAAATATGAGGATTTTCAGCAAAAATATGAGGATACTCAGAAAAAGAATGTGGAGTTTCAGCAGAAAAATGTGGATGTTCAAGCAAAGTTTGAACAACTTGCACAAGCAATGAATGTCATTAACACATTGAGTGAACAAGTCAAAATTTTTATTAAATAATGATAGAATATTATGTATCGAATAATGTTTTACGTTAAATTTGTAGCGACTTTTAATTTTGAAATATGTATATTTTGATGTATTGGATATTTCTTTTAGTTTCTATAGAACTACTGTTATTTTTGGTTTTATATTAATTGTATTTTTGTAAATTGATATAATAAGTCAAATTAAATAACCGAATTTATAGAAAAAATGGTATTGAACGATTGTTATGGAATTGACTACAAAAAATTTGTTACGGAATTTGCAACAGAATGAATGGCTACGGAATTTGTTACGGAACGAATGGCTACAAAATTTGCTACGGAACAATTAGCTACAAAATTTGCTATGGACCAAATGCTTACGGAATTTGCTACGGAGCAAATGGCTACGGAATTTGCTATGGACCAAATGCCTACGGAATTTGTTACGGAACAAAATAGATACGGAATTTGCTACAGAACTCATTGTTACAGAATTATGATGGAAGTGTGTTGTAGTTGAAATGCTACTGATAGACGTCGTAGCAATGGCCATAGCAAAATTGCTATGGAACTATAATTTTGTAGTTAAACATTTTGCTACAAGAAATCTTACTATGGAATCTCATTGGCAAATTCCGTAGCAACTTCCGTAGTTATTTAGGTTTAGCTACGGAATTACATCATTTTGCTACGGAATTTTTCCGTAATTAAATCGAAATTTTCTTGTAGTGCATCTTTTTTCTTCTTTCTTCAACAAACTGTAATACAATCAATAGTCTAGTTTATACTTCATGTTGTACTCGTGTATGAAATGTTTTAAATTAAAGTCGTTAATCACAAAAAAATACTCCAACTTCGTTTCTCTTTGGTTAGATATAATCTACATGCAAGTACGTACCATTCTAGTCCCACGGTTCAAACAGCCCCAACCCGAATGTATCCTTCAAAAGCGTTGCCTCAAAGACTCCCACCGGAATCCTAGCTTCGCCGGAAAACTCTATAGCCGGCAACAGTTCCGCCCCCACCTTCTTCATCTGATTCTGATACTTCCATTGGTCGTTTCACAGGGACTTAATCAACCATCCCGATGCTTCTAATCATATTTATAGTCTATCACCGGAAAAATGACCTTGCCGGAGTTTTACCAACTCTCCGGAAATGACGATCTACTGTCAGAAACTACCCCAACCTTTCCACTTGCTCTCTTTTTCTCTCTCGACCAAATGTGTAGCAATCCGGGAGTTGCTTTGCTTCATATATAGTTTTTATCTAATGGAGGTGGAGTAACCAAAGCGAAGGAGTACATAAATCGACGAGAGTTAACGTATTACTCATATTCAATTCTCAAATTGAATTCTAATTTACAACTATGGCACTAAACTTTGATACACATTCCGTTATTAATCATAAAAATATAGAATATGACCTTGTTCCTTTTTAATTAAACTTTCCTCTTTTATTTACACAATTAACACCTCAAGTTGCACGATTTAATTTATAAATTCATCGTCTCTAAAACTTATTCAAAGTAAGTTCCATTTATGCCAAGTTTAATTACAATTAAGCCCCAAACTCAATTAAATTGTTTAATTTTATATTTTTAATAACAAACTTTATTCCACAAATCATTTTTTTCCATATATTCGTTTATTAATTTATAACTAAGTCAATTTCTACTAACAGGAATATTAACATCGCTTAACAAACAGATTTCAGGTCGTTACATTACCATAATCAACTTCTAACTAAATGAAATTTCATTTCACTTCATTATGTTAATTTGATAACTGCACTTAACAATATTGGAATGTAGTTGCTAGAGAAATCATATGAAGAGCTTTATCTAAGGCATAACCTTTCTATTCGTAAATAAGAACTTTCAAAATATGAAGGTTAGGATCCATAATTGGTTTTGCAATTTGAAGAGGGATGTCGTCAACGCAACAAAAATTTATTTAGGTAGGTAATACACTTTACCAATTTCAACCGCTATGAAACTCCTAAATCTTTTGAGATTCATTAAAACTATTTAATGGCATGTTAATCTTGGATTTGCACATCCTTTATTTTTGCTTTAGATATCGTGGTCTCATAAATACAATGATGAACCAATCATGGAAGAATCATGACCCTTGATTATGTCATGGCTCTCAAATTGACGTATCAGTTAATCACACATGTTCAATCAATAAACCACAACCACAAGTATCACATCATTTTCCTTTTACGTCTCAAATTTATGTGCCAGTTAACCATAAACGCTTCATAAATATGCTTGTTACAAATAATGTGCATTAATCATGGATTAGCAACTATTCACATTCCCTAAAATAACTAAGAACGCGAATTTTGTTTTTAGTACTTATAGTTAATATACTTTTAACGAGACATCGTCCTATCAAACCCTTTCGGCCAACGACAATCCACCACACAAAGAAGTAGTGAGTGAAAAGGACACTCATTTAACGATCTTTTTATAGGTCGTTTCCTTATACATCTCTTATAGTATGACTTCATGAATGATGCGTAGTCTTGATTCGACTAACGGTCATTAGTTAAACATATGAGGGCACACGTTGTAATTTTCTTTTATATATAGTAAGGTATTGCTTATATATAATTTTATGAGGGGTGAATTTTAAAATATTAAAATTATATGATTTAATCCAATTATCTTTAATTAATTTATTTATTAAATCATCATCTTAAGCTTTTAAAAATATTAAAATTATATGATTTAATATGATATTTCGAATTTAGCCTCCTAGAAGCCCCAAAATTGTCCACCCTCTTTAGGGTTTCTAGAATGCTCATCTTGTTCAACTTTTGAACAATTAACTTTAAGTACCTACACCTTTAATCAGTTCCTGATTAATTGTAATCAATTCTAATTAGCTTCTAATTGATTTTAACATGTAATAAATCAATTTACTAATTATCTCAATCTCCCAAATATATTATAGTTATTTTAGTTCTTGAAGGTAATCCAAAAATGACTTTATTATTATTCTCAAAGTTATACCAATTTAGTCATGATATTGGACACCCATTTCCAATAGTAGAATCTAAAGGAAAGTTGTAGTACAAGGAATTACAAAATCATGGATATAAAGAACGTCGAAGTCCGAGCTCATATGCGAAATATATGATTTTTTGAATAATGCTAGAAATTACATGCGAAAGGTGACATGGCACAATAGGAAAGCGCCACATGGCAGTTGCAGACCCCATTCCCCTTACCAACCAAACGATGATGTGGACCAACGAGAAAGAGGCACATGGCGCAAGGCGTGATGCGCTTTTTGAAAAGCTATAATATAGCTCATTTTCTCATTCTTTTCTCAAACCATTTTCTCTCAAACTTCTCCCTCTACCTCAGCAACCGAATTTCATAAGTTTCCCATATTTCTTAGCGAGGTGCTACAGTGTTGGAAAAAAGAAAGAACTATTCAGCGTTGAAGTTTTGCTCGTGGAGTTTCTGAGTTTTCGCAATAAAAACCTATACGTGGAGTTGCACTTACTATGTTTTTAAGTGTAACTTATATTTATGATTATCGGTGTTATGAACCTATGAATAAAATTTATCAGTAATTCGTGTTATAATATTTATTGATCTACTTACGGGAGTGATGTCTTGGCAAGATCTTAGTGAGGTGTTTCAAGTGGATTTTCCAAACAATATACTTATATACCAAACATATCCTACCTCCAATATGATCTTATCTGGTCATTCTTTGTTTCATAGAACTTGGTATTCCTTGTGATGAATGAGGAATCTGATATATTGTTAATATAGTATCGAAGAATACAAACAAATGCTAATACTTAATAATATTTGTATTTAGGTCATTTAAAAGGGAAAATATAAGTTAGAGGAAGAGCTAACTTACGCAAAAGTCTTCCACCTTTAATCAAGTGAGCGTGTAGTTACTTTCAAGAGCATGATTTTAATAAAAGTATCTATTATTTAAAAGATTAAATATATGCTGAAAGCTTGCTATTTGTATTCTATGCTAAATGTATACCTTGTATAGAGAGTGTGTAGTTACTTTTAAGAACAAGATTTAAGAAAAGTATTTAATATCAATTGGAAACTTATAATATGTGTTAAGTGTATATTTGATAATACTACATGACAATCTTAATAGAAGTATTATTACTTAAAAGATTAAATGTATACTGAAAACTTACTATTCTATGCTAAATTGTATACCTTGTATTGTGATAGTAATGTATGAAGATTAAACTGTATTGGAAGTGATTACATGTTTCGCAATCAGGTCTAGTTATAAACTAAGACTTGTCAAGGATACTTAGTTCAAAGTAAGTTAAATAAGTGGATAGTTTTATACTGGGGTGTGTGTGAGATAAGACCGGAGGGTAGAGTTCTGTTCTATGACACTTTTTGTTGGGTTTTAATTCAAAAATAGTCTAAAATAAATAGTCAAAACTACGAGTTTAGTAATGGAAACATTTTGTTTGAATAAACTAAAACCATTTTCACCCACCAAGGAACATTTTGCAAGACTTAGAAATATTAAAACAACCCTAGAAATTGAAGTATTACAACATTTGAATACTCTAATTTTCATGGGAGATTGGACATTAATGAAGTGTGGCATGAAACTCCAAAAGAGAAGTTCTCTAGAATGTATCCACCAAAAAAGATTAAACCACAAAAATATGCTATTATACACTTGCTAATAAGTTACTTTTAAGCTATTAATACATATCCATATATGTCTTAATAGAAAGAAACTTATTAGCATTCATTCCATGGACCATTTACAAGAAAGGAAGAAGGGAGAAGAGGCTTGAACTTCAAAATTTTGACAACCCTCTAGAGAGCTCTTGCTCTTGGTTTTGCACCACTAAAAGAAGAAGAAGTGAAAAATATAGCACCAAAACACTAGGAAGTCTTTCTTTTATATATCATCTAATGTAAACAAAGAGAATACAATAACGCAAAAGGAATAAGGACTTTTCTAGCATGTGTGGAGGAAGTAATAAACAATGCAAAAGCAATCCTAGCCCATAGTTCTCTTTATTTACGGCCGTCATCAAGTGAAGAAATAAGTTGGATTGCTTATTGCATAACCCATAACTAGTTAGTTGAGATGTAGCCAACTAGTTATTCTAAGTGACCAAAAAGTTATACACAACATTAATAATCATACTATACGATATTAAGCTAGTGTTTGTTCTCTTTTATTATTATTATATCCTAGAAAAAATAATTCCCAATATATTGGTAAATATTATTTTCATAAAATAATGCTTTTATAATTAAATACAAGTGTTAATATTTATTAATAATCAAAATTACTCTAATAAATAATCGGTTAGTAGTAACTTTCTATAAGGTGTGACCCTAAAGGATCATATGTTATTAGCAATATAATTCTATAATGACTCTTGGGCATACAAGATCTTTCAATCTTCCACTTGCACAAGTCTCATCATAAATTGATATAGACAGTGGTGACCGTCTAACAACATTTCACTTCTCCCAATAACACACAACGAAGAATACCATTCATCAACATCTAATTCCCAAAAGCTCAAAGATTCAATTGATGTATAAGGTAAGTTTATCAGTTTTCCCTTTGTTATAGACATCTCGCTGAACATGCGACATAGATCACAATAAATCTCATTTTGAATTCAACTTTGGGTACCATAGTAGATGCCTAACTCTCAACACATAAGATGAACAAATCCAATCTTGACTACATACACATCTCACATAGTTTACGCCATACCTGTAAATGGATTTTATAACCGCCCATTTAAGGATCAACATTTGAAGATATCTGTAACACCCGGTTTTCTAGTATTTTCAAATCCCTACTTTGGTTTTATAATATGTCATTTTGGTCCCTAGATTGTAAGGAAGTAGCCCTAAGAAGCCCTAGTGGCAAAATGGTAATTTTGGGGTAGAAGGTGTACGCTAAGCATACATGTGAGTACATTAAGAATACTAGGGCGCACCTTAGTACGTTGGGCATGCGTACACATATGTACGTTGGGCGTACTTATGTCTGAGTGAAACCCTAATTTTTAGGGTTTGTGGGGTATTTAAGAAACTTTATGGATCATTTGTCCTTATCTTTTTAGCGTCCAAGTCCTTTAGTCATTTTTGGCAAACCCTAACCCCATAAGAGAGTGTTTTGAGCTAAAAGTGTGTTCTTTGTGTGCTTAAGGAAGAAGGAGGTGCATCAAGGAGCTTAGACGTTGAAGAAAGCTTGTGGATCTTGGATCATCACCTTCTTGGGAAGCTCCAGAAGGTAAAAAGTTATCACCTTGATGCTTTGTTTGCTTGGATCTCATTTTGGTAGCTTTACGATGTTCTTTTTTCCACAAAAGTCCCATTTCTATGCATGTTTGGTTATGGACATTTTGGGTTGTTGTTTCAGACCCTAAGAAAGGTTCTATGCCATAAAAATGAGGTCCCTTAAGCTAGTTTGGATCCATGCTTCTTGTAGAATGTCTTAATGGATTAAGACCTTACATTAAGGACTTTTTCGACGTGGAAAGTCATAAAGTTGGGAGCTTTATGACCCTCGTATGCCTCTGGACCTTAGATTTGAAGTATGAGCTCAAGTACTAAAGCCATTAAGCAATTAATGAAGGAAATGGATCTGCAAGGGTGCGCCCTGCATAGACTGGCGTACACCCCACATACTCGGTCATCCATCCCAATGGTGGTTTCTACGAAGCCTTGTGTACGCTGACTTCGGAGTACACCCCGCGTACTCGCATGGATCAGCCATTTTCGAGTTAACTCGGCTGGGTTAACTTGGTTGGGTTAACTAGGCTGGGTTGACTTAGTGGGTTTATGGACATTGACCAGTTGACTTTGAGTTTGACCATGTTTGACCAATTATGAATTTTGAGGGTATTTGGGGTATTGTTGGGATTTTGATGGAGTTGGTCACTTGGTGGTTGTAGGCATCGTGGTTGAGAGCTGAGATTCAGAGTTGGGCCTTATTAGTTCTGTTCAGCTGTAAGGTAAGTTTTCCTCACTATACTTTCAGGTCGGAGGCACCAAGGCTGGCAGAGTGGTTTGATAACCTGATATTGTTGATATGCTGAGTTTGAAATAGATATACATGCTAGTTTTTATATGCTAGTTTGGTAGATCTAGAAGACTACCTGTGATACTGTCTGTTTATCTATATATGATATCATCTGTTATATGTCGACATATTGTGTTGGTTAGGTTGAGGTTGTACTGCTCCATGTTGTAGCCAACACACCCTGGAGCCTGCCAGATATGAGCTGAGGCCCGAGGAGGTCATTCCATACTCATACTGAGGGCTCATGAGTATTCCATATATGATCTGAGGGCCGGAAAAGGCATGCTAGACTCACACTGAGGGATTAGTGGTATTCAGTCCGAGGAATGATCAGGCTGGGGAGCAAGCCAGACATAAGTTGTGGGCTCAGGGGTAAGCTAGACTTATGCTATGGGCTCAGGCATAATATAGTCTGTTACCTGTGGACCCATTGCATGCGGTTATTATATTTGTGCTATTTGTTTGTGTATTGGTATTTGTGGGAACTCACTAAAATTTGGGCTTACAGTTTTGGATTATGTTTCAGGTACCTCAGAGGATCACGGGAAGGAGAAGGCGTGATCGTGCACCTCCTCATGTTTTGTTTCCTGATTTTGGGATTACTCTAATATTGAGCCTATTTTGGAAAACAATTTGTAAACAATGATGATTTTTGGGTTGTTTTAAAAGTTTAAATTTGTCATGAATTTTATGGATGTTACAAGTTGGTATCAAAGCCTTGGTTTGAGTGAATCAGAGGAACACTCATGTGAATCTAGTCTCAAACTAAATAAAAATATTTTTAAAATGATTTTTTTTCAAATGATTTTCAAAATAATCAAGGAGGATGCGATGTGTACGATCAACCGGAGCCACTAAGTAGACCCCAAAATACTATATTGTTATTTGATATTGTGATATGTTAGAACAACATGCTAGTGATAGATTAGGGATCTTCAAGATTTTACATGACATAATTGCTTGATTATATGATGCTTGATAGCATAGGGATCTTCTTTAATGGAATTGACATCATTACTGTAGTTGCTTAGTGTGTGCATCATGGTCGTGCATAACTAAGATTTTATAGACTAAGAATTCTTGGTCTGGCCTTATTTCATTTTCTTGTTTGATGAAGGGCTTAGGGTAGGATCATATATTTGATTGTCTATAGATCCAATGTTATGTATTGTTAACATACACGAGTGTTGCAGGGTTGGTGGAAGTTTCATGGATGAGTGGTGTGGGGTCAGTCGGCCAGTTATGAGACATATAGCCTTCCTCTAAGGTGTGAGGATTCAGTGTATGGTTATTCTAGAGAGTATTGTTAGGGTGTTGTGATGATCCTTTGGGATAAATACGGGTAGGTGTGGAAGGTAGTATGGGCATGTACTACTGAAAACAAAGGACCCGTATGCGTAGCAAGGAAGTCAGAACCCCTAGGGATTTGTTGGGAGTTGGATGACAAGATTAGGGAGATCCTGCAGTAGGATGTAGTTGCTCGTTTCCGAGCTCAGTTGCCAGAGATGTTTGGGTCTATCAAGACCGCCATTATTGAGTACTTTGATGAGCACTATGCTGCTTTGTCAGAAGTTGCTGCTGCTGTAATCACTACAACCGTTGTGGTTGTAGGGGTTGGATCGGGTCGGGTTTTTCAGTATCGGGACTTTGACAATACGAAGACCCCGAATTTGGATGAGGTGCAAGTCCTGATCATCACCATGAGGTGGCTATCTGATATGGAGGGATGTTTCTTCAATTGTTCGTGTCCAGCTGGCCAGAAGGTCAGGTGCACTCTAAACCTTCCGAGGATCAGAGTGAAGGATTGGTGGAGGCTTGCTACTAGTTCATATTCTGCTGAGCAGAGAGCTGATGTGTCTTGGGAGCAGTTCTCTGAGATGTTCTGCTCCCGATATGTGCTGCTAGTGGAGCAAGAGAGGTTGGCCCAGGAGTACCTGGATTTGAGGCAGGGTTCTGAGGCAGTAACGAAGATCACTAAGATGTTCACGGGAAGGGCTATGTTTTGTCCTGAGTTTGCTGGATCTAAGCAGGCTCAGATGAACCATTACTTGAGCATGCTCAAGACGGAGATAAGAATGTTTGTTTCTACTCAGCGCTATGGTACATTGCTGGAGATGCAGGAGGCCACCATGTGGCGTGGGATTGAGGTTGATTTATAGACGAGGGAGTATAGGATAGCCCTGACACAGTCGCAGCCTGCGCTAAAGTGGTTGAAGACCGTTGATGTCATATTTGGGGTTCGGAAGGGCCGCACTTGTGGGAAGTACGACAACGAGCATAAGGGTGCTTGTCGATCATCATCTGGGTGCCACAATTGTGGCCGGCAGGGCCATCTGGCAAGGGATTTCCATCAGCAGGTCCTAACACTCAGTTCTTGGATTTGTTATCATTGCGTCCAGGTTGGCCATGTGAAGGCGTACCCATCGCTTGCTGCTAGGCCGGCGCATGCTCCAACGTTGGCTACTTTGAGGATCAATGATGGGAGTTTGGGCAGGGTGGAGCCCCTGAGGGCTCGAGGTTACACTCTCCAGCTTACTGCAGAGGAGCCCAGAGCGGCTCCAAATGTTGTGACTGATATGTTTCTATCCATTATTCTGTTGATTATGTTTTGTGTTATGCTTATGCTTGTACCTCTGTTAGGTACGTTCCTAGTGAACTCTTTGCCTGCTCTAGTGTTGTTTGAATCGGGTGAGATTTAGTATTTTGTGTCTCGATCATTCAGTAGGGAGTTTGATATGCCCATTGGGGAGTTAGAGTGTTTGTTGCGAGTCTCTATCACCAACGAACATGGGGTTTCAACATCATCAGTATACCAGGGTTGTATTCTGGAGATCTTCAGGGTGCCTTATCCGATCGATTTGATCTCTATCCCCATAAGGGATGTCAGCATAATTGTGGGTATGGATTGGTTAATCTGTTTCGATGCTATGATTGATTGTGAGGGCCAACGCATGGTAGTTCAAACCCTAAGTGGGGGAGAACTGGTTATCTATGGAGAGGTCACCAGGATGGTTCAGGGTTTTGTTCTGCAACAAGAGCTTGAGGCATATTATGGGGTTTGTTGTACTATCTACATGGATCACAAGAGCTTGAGGCATATTATGGATCAGCTGAACCTGAACATGAGAAAGCGCAGGTGGCTGGACGTAGTCAAGGATTATGACAGCGAGATCCTTTACCATCCAGGTAAAGCGAATGTGGTAGCAGATGCTTTGAGCCGCAAGTTGGCTGGGTCGTTAGATAGGGTATCGTGTATGAGGATATCAGTGGATTCTCTGCATTTTGGATTGATTAAGGAGGATCAGGCCTAAGGTGTTCGGGAAGAGAACTGGAAGATAGAGAGGACCAGGGGTGAGATTGCTAGATTTGTTCCAGATTGTCGTGGATTGTTGACCAATCATGGTCAGGTCTAGGTTCCTATATCTATTGGGGTCAGACAGATTGTGTTGGAGGAGGCTCACAAGTCTCGCTTTTCTATCTATCAGGGGGCCACCAAGATGCTTGACCTTTAGGATGGTGGCCATGTAAGAAGAGGGAGATCGCTTGGTACGTGGAGAGGTGCTTGACCCGCAGGATGGTCAAGGCCGAGCATCAGAGGCCGCATGACAATCTGCAACCTCTGGAGGTTCCCATGTAGAAATGGGAGTAGATTTTGATAGACTTCATCACCAAGTTTTTAAATCTATGTCACACCCCCAAACCGGAACAGCAGAAACGTTCGGGAGCGGATGACTCCATGTAGTACTGTAACAATTGAATACATAGTAAAGAAAGCAATATAACCATCATATATATAATTGAAATTTTACATTGTTAAAATTTACATGTTCAAAACCAATTACAATATGCTGCCAAAATATGAATTTAAACTGGCACCGCAGCATCCCTTCTTCAAAAGCTGTTTGTTACCTATAATTACTGAATCCCTGGGACATACAAGTAGTTTTGAAAGAGTAGATCAGCATTTAAGCTGGTGAGTTTCATAAGTATTAAATGACAATGTTTCTATGAACTAAAATGAAATGTTTTGTTTTTGTTTGTTTCTTCCTAGAAAATCCCATATTTTCTATTAGTATAAATGTAGCCTTCTATCAAGACCAATGTTTGTTTCTAGAAAATTTATGTTTTTCCGTATGTGGGTAGTAGTTTAGAAGTTCCAAAACTGTAACACAATAATGTTTTTCATGCCTAAAGTAGTTAATTTATGTATGTGTAAAGTCGCCAAGACGTATAAAAAACCCCGTAAATCAATGTGTTTTTAATACCTCATGTGAGTTTTATAACCATGCTATTGACTGGATTTGCCTATACACAACGTTCTTTAGGCGTTGGAATGTTCTGACGTTTGTCACCCCAAATGGTATACTGTAGCTAACTGTTAGGGCGCGGGGTTGTCGATCCTGTATAGATCTATACACAAACACCATGCTCCCCATCCAAGGGATTTTGGTATATAATACAGGACTTGAAATGTGTACTCGAACGTACGTGAAGTTAATGTCTCACAAAACTTAGTATAAAACAGATTTACGTGTGAGAATGTTCGTTTGTTCTTGCATGTGAAAGTAACTTCTTGAAATAGTGTTTCTAGTATGTAAAAGTTCGTGATGTTCTCGTAAAACCATACCTATTACAGTTTTCTAAAAGTGTGTCTCGTTTGTATTGTAAACCTTAGTGAAATGCTCACTTGTTATGAAAAGTATAACTTTTGTAGTGCCAAAAAGGGACACATATACATACAGTATAAGCAGAGTGTTTGATTTATATATATAACAACATTTTTCATTTCAAAAGACAAGATGTTATCGTTATATATTTTGCATACGAAAGTTTCCCTATAATAGTTATAAATCACATATGATTCCATTGATAAAAAGTGTATAATGAATCTATATATAACACACGATAATAATCGCGTGTTTTACTTTTATTTCCCCCCTTAAAATCATATAAAAGCATTTATAAAACGTTTAAAAGTGTGGATTATAAGGGTATGAACTCACTTGAAAGTTCAGAGAAGGCGAGATGAAAACCGCGCAGAACTTCGACTCGATAAAGCGGATTTTCTTGGGATTCTTAGGAGCACAAACGACCTTCGGGACTTGAGCAAGGAAACCGGGGCTTCGGGATATCACGTGCACGGAAAACGAGGCAAAAACGCAAGAAAGATAAGAGGAATTGTGCCATTTCTTCGGAACCCTCGTATCCTTTTATAGGGGCTGGGAACTGCCTCAGTACGCTGGGCGTATGCGTGCGTCATGCATGACCGCCTCCTCGACTGCCTCAGAGCTTCGGATGGGACGGGGCATAGCCTCGCATAGGGGCGACGTGGACGATCCGAGGCCTAGTCCTCGAGTACGCTGGGCGTACGTGTGTATGCTGGGCGTAACTCGGATCAACCTGGTGACTCCTCCTTCGGATAATACCGAGATTAAATAATAAAATTTATATTTTATTTATTTAATAAACTTCAAAAATTCATATCTTCTTCATACGAACTCTGTTTTCGACGTTCTTTATATCCACGCGTAGGTGAGACTACGCTCTACAACTTTCGTTTAGATTCCGTCGGCAAATTCTGAAATTATTTTTATTATTTATTTTTAAAAGGTCGCGGTAAGAAAGTTTCGTTAGAAATTCATAACTTCATTTTCTGACGTCTGTTTTTGCCAGACTTTTTACCGTTGTAAAACCATTGGCAAGACCTTCGATTCTCATTTAGGTCATTCTAGCCAAAAGTCGCTCGATCTCCGTTTCGAGTTTTTAGTTGTCTGTCGCTAAGCCGAACTTGAAAAAACCATAACTTCTTTATACGAAGTCAGATTTGGGCGTTCTTTTTACGTACGATCACGGTTTAATGTCATATAACATAGTAGGTAATTAATTTGAGATTTTTGGACATTTTATTTTTGAAGTTAATTTCATTATATCAAAAGTGGTTACAATACTTGACTCTTTAGGACATTACATAGAGTTGAAATATCGGGTTGTCACATCATCCCCCGTTAGAGGGAATTTCGTCCCGAAATTTAAAGTAAGAAAGATATTTGTGAATCAGAGAAAAAGATGAGGGTACTTTTGTTTCATCTGATCTTCGCGTTCCCTTGTGTATTCAGGTCCTTGCTTGGCGTTTCAGCGAACCTTCACGATAGGTATGCGACTTTGTTTTGTTTGTTTGACCTCTCAGTCCATGATTTCGACCGGTTCTTCCACAAAGTTGAGGCTCTCGTTGATCTCGATCTCGTCGAGTGGAATAACAAGAGTCTCATCGGACATACACTTTTTCATGTTCGAGACGTGGAAGGTTGGATGTATGTTACTAAGTTCACGTGATAGATTAAGCTTGTAAGCTACAGGGCCGATTCTAGCGATAATCTCGAAAGGCCCTACGTATCTTGGATTCAGCTTTCCATGCTTTCCGAAGCGTATTAAGCCTTTCCACGGTGAGACCTTCAATAGAACGTGGTCTCCTACCTGGAATTCTAAAGGTTTCCTCCTTTGGTCAACGTAGCTTTTCTGTCGGTCTCTAGAGGATTTCAACCATTCACGAATCTGAACGATCTTCTCTGTCGTTTCCTGTATGATTTCCGGACTGGTGAGAGTGCTTTCAGGAACTCGTCCTTTAGCTAACTGTGTGTCGCCAACTTCAGTCCAACACAGAGGGGACCTGCACTTACGACCATAGAGGGCTTCAAATGGAGCAGCCTTTATGCTCGTTTGATAACTATTGTTGTATGAAAATTCGACAAGGGGTAAATGGGTATCCCATGCCTTTCCAAAGTCAATCACACAGGATCTCAGCATATCTTCCAAAGTTTGTATCGTTCGTTCACTTTGTCCGTTTGTTTGTGGATAGTAGGCTGTACTCATGTCTAGTCTAGTCCCCAGGGAACTTTGTAGTGACTGCCAGAACCTTGAAGTGAATCTACTATCTCTATCGGAGATAATGGATATCGGAACACTATGCAGTCGCACTATTTCCCTTATGTAAGTTCTTGTAAGCCTCTCCATCTTGTCAGTCTCTTTGATTGGTAGAAAATGCACGGATTTGTTCAGTCTGTCGACGATTACCCATATGGTATCGACTCCACCCGTTGTCTTGGGCAACTTGGTTATGAAGTCCATAGTAATTCGTTCCCATTTCCATTCCGGTATCTCCGGTTGTTGTAGTAATCCTGAAGGTTTCTGATATCGACCTTAACCTTAGCGCAAGTAAGGCATTTACTTACGAATGTACCAATTTCTGCTTTCATTTTAGGCCACCGGTACAGTTTCTTAAGATCCAGATACATTTTATCTGAACTTGAGTGAACGGAATACCTCGTGTTGTGTGCTTCGGTCATGACCACGTCTCTGAAGCCACCATGTCTCGGTGTCCAGATACGGTCCATGAGAAAATATGCTCCGCCACCCTTGATTTCTAGATTCTTTTCCATTCCTCTCAGGGATTCACCCGCCACATGTTCAGGTTGCAAAGCTTCTAGTTGAGCCTCCTTAATTTGTGTGGATAAGTGGGAATGGATAGTCACAGTCAGGGATTTGACTCTCCGACCAGTGTATTCTTTTCGACTGAGGGCGTCAACTACTACATTGGCCTTTCCAGGATGATAACGAATTTCGCATTTGTAGTCATTGAGTAGCTCGACCCATTGTCGTTGTCACATGTTGAGCTCCTTCTGATCGAAAATGTGTTGAAGGCTCTTGTGGTCGGTGAAAATAGTACTCTTTGTTCCGTACAAGTAGTGTCTCCAGATCTTTAGAGCAAATACCACTGCTCCTAACTCAAGATCGTGTGTTGTATAGTTTAATTTGTGTATCTTAAGCTGACGGGAGGCATATGCAATAACCTTCCCTCTTTGCATAAGAACATAACCAAGTCCTTGATTTGATGCATCAGAATATACTACGAAATCTACTATCCCTTCAGGGAGGGATAGTACCGGTGCGATGCACAAGGCCTGTTTCATTGTTTGGAACGCCTTCTCTTGTTTTGCTTCCCAGTCAAAGGCCACGCCTTTCTGGGTTAATGTAGTAAGAGGTTTCGCAATGCTAGAGAAGTTCTTTATGAATCTGCGATAGTAGCCAGCGAGACCTAGCAATTGATGAATCTATGTAGGCGTCTTTGGTGCAGACCAGTTCTCGATGGCCTTAATTTTGGAGGGGTCCACATGTATCCCCTTTTCGCTAACAACGTGGCCCAAAAATTCGACTCTTCGAATCCAAAATTCACATTTAGAGAACTTCGCATAGAGTTTCTCCGATCGTAATGTTTCTAAGACTTTTCGTAGGTGCTGACTAAGCTCTTCCTTACTTCGGGAGTAGATAAGTATATCATCAATGAAGATGATGACGAACTGATCCAAGTAAGGACGACACACCCTATTCATTAGGTCCATGAATACTACTGGTGCGTTGGTTAATTCGAACGACATCACTACAAATTCGTAGTGTCCATAACGAGTTCGGAAGGCTGTCTTGGGAATATCCTCCTCTAGTACTCGTAATTGAAGATATCCGGATCGTAGATCTATCTTTGAGAAGTAGTTCGCTCCTTGAAGCTGATCAAATAGGTCGTCAATGCGGGGCAGAGGGTATCGATTTTTGACAGTAAGCTTGTTCAGTTCTCTGTAGTCAATGCACATACGGAACGATCCGTCTTTCTTCTTTACAAACAAGACCGGTGCTCCCCAAGGTGAGAAGCTTGGTCTAATGAATCCTTTTTAATGGAGTTCGTTAAGTTGACTGGAAAGTGTTTGCATCTCTGCTGGTGCTAGACGATAAGGCGATTTTGCTACTGGGGTAGCCCCTGGAACTAAGTCGATTCTAAACTTGACTTGACGTTGCGGTGGTAATCCCGGTAGTTCTTCTGGAAAGATATCGGGAAAGTCGTGTACTTCTGGAATGCCCTTAATGTCCTTTACTTCCTTACTCATATCGACGATGTGTGCAAGAAATGCATGACAATCCTTCCGCAAACACTTTCGAGCTTGGATGCACGAAATGATGCAAAGGTTTATACTTGATTTGTCGCCGTAAATCACTAATGTTTCATCGTTAGGGAGATTAAGATGAACTGCTTTTTCAAAGAACATGATGTCGGCGCGAAGAAGACTTAACCAATCCATGTCAACTATGACGTCGAAATTTTTAATTTGGATCGGCATGAGGTTGATTGGGAAAGAATGACCGTCTAAAGTTAATGTACAACTCATGTATATGCAGTTAGTTTTTTTATTTTTTTCCGTTTGCCATTTCTACAGTGAATGATTTTTCTAACATGCTAGGTTTATGTTTATGTAAGTGAATAAAGTTTTGGATCACGAAGCTTCTCTCTGCTCCACTATCGAATAGTATGCATGCATATGAATTATCGAGAAGAAACGTACCAGCAACTACTGTAGGATCAGCTACGGCTTCTTCGTGGCCTATAGCCAAAACTCGTCCCACCCCACCGGTATTCGCTGCCTTCGGGCAGTTTCTTTTCTAGTGGCCCACCTCGCCACAACCGTAGCATGCTTGGCCTACACCAGCGTTGGGAACTTGAGTGATCGGCTTTACAGGTTCCTTGCAGAAATGGACAGTGTGTCCCTTTCTGTTGCAGTTGGAGCACTGCATTTCCCGACAAGGTCCATGGTGGTGGTAAGTGCATTTGGTGCACTTTGGAAGGTTACCCACATAAGGCTTTGTTGGGTAGAGATTTGTAGGAACGGTAGTAGGTACAGTAGCAACATTCACTGTAACTAGTTGTTGTTTCTTCGAGGATTCTTGGGAAGACCCAACCTTCTCCTTATTCCATCCTCTCTTCTTGTTATTGTTTTTTTTGTTTCCCTTTTGTGGTTCTGGTGCAGAAATTGTTGAGTTCTGATGACTTCCGTGATCAATAAGAGATTATGCCAGCTCTTTGGTACTTTCAAAAGTGTCAGGTTTTGAAGCTAACACACTTGACTGAATTTGGGGCGATAGTCCCCAAATGTATCTCTCTATTTTCTTGCTCTCAGGAGCAATCATATCTAGGCAAAGGATTGCCAGATCGCAGAATTTGTTGGTATAAGTTGCTATGTCGGTACCAATCATTCCAAGAGTCCAGAGTTCGCGCTCGAGTTTTTGAATCTCTCCTCGTAAGCAGTAATCTGTCATCAACATGATTTTTAAGCTCTCTCAGCTTATTGAATTCACCACTATTAGAGTAAGTACCTTAACGTGGCCATTCCACCAAGTTAAATCTCTATCAGTAAGCATGTAAGTTGCAAACTTGACTTTGCTGTGCTCGGGATAGGAGCAGATTTCAAAGACTGATTCTGTCCTTTCGATCCACTGCCTCAAAAATCATCACACCACCAGTTCCATTAAACATCCGGGGTTTGGCATTCGTAAAGACCTTATAGGTGCACTCTCGGGGTTGCCCATGACTCTCGCCATGGTTGGAAGGAAGTCTGCCAATTCCCGAACCAGTAGTAACAGGGGTATTGATTTGCGACATGGCAGCCGCTACAGCTGCTGTGACTGCTGCTTGGAACATGGGAGCATCAAATTGAGGAGGTGGAGGCGGTGGTGGTATCTGTGCTTCCCCACCGTTGTTTCGTCTCGGGTTTCGACGCGGAGGCATCCTTTAACTATAGGTTGAGAAGATAAAGATAAGAATTCCATATCATATAAAATGAATGTGCCTCATGAACTAAATCGCTATAGATCAACAACAGATGATAGTATGAGTTTCAAAGATAGAAGAATGGAAGATATTCGTAAATCCGAATATATGAAACAAGCGTATGGTTTCTCCATAATACTTTAAGGATTGAATGAAATACTCAATGTAGTAATAATAGCGTGCCAATTATATTAATATAATAGTTGATACAACGATCACGAAAATTTGACCCCCATAAGGGTCTCCGGTTACAAAGTCAAAGAAAAATAAAACTTTTAGCCGAGGTCCTAACTTATAACAAAATTTGGGATTTGGCAAGCACTACTTGCGTCGTGGGTTGCGCTTGGAGCTTGAATCCGCATCCGATTGCTTTGATTGCATAAGACGCTTATCGAAGGCGGCTTGTTGTTCCCTCAATTCAGAGAGGGCTACAATCATTTGTGCTTGGAATGCTTCGGTTTGGAGTTGGGCATTGTCCTGAGCTCTGTCCAGCCTACGGATGTCGGAAGTGTGAACCTGTACTTCCACGTTGACTTCCCGAATCCGGCTAGCTTGAAATCCGGATTGGTAGGACTGGTTGGCTAGTTTGCCCACCATGACTGGGAGTGCTCGATCGGCTGAACCTCTGCCGCGGACATCGTAGAAGTCTCGACACATGCCGTAGGGAGGGCGTATACTTTGTTGTTGGCTCCATTGGTGGAGGTGACTTCCCCAAACCGGAGTCGGTCCTTGAAAGTTTCTCACGAAGAAGGGAGGTTGTGCGGGTGGTGGATTGATTACTTCCAGCTCTGAGTCAGTACCGGAGTCCTCCTCTTCATCCAATTCTATGGGTTCTTCGTCCTCCTCGGGATCCTCTTCGATCCATCCCGCGTTGCCTTGGTTGGGATAGTAGGGGTCGCCGCGGTGGTGAAATCCAGCCATTCGACTGTACGAGAATAGGGTTATAAGAATTGAATAAAATTTGGAACATGTAAGACTAAACATGTAAGTTAAGCTATTTTATGTAACAAATACTCCTATAGTATTTAAATTTGTGTGTTTGATTCTTGTGATGTTTTGGTAAGTTTTGACTTGTTGCTCACTACGAGCATTCCTCGATATACATTGGTCCGATCTCGGACAAATATAGTTGATCATGCTATATTTGGCCCAAATCTGATTACATATATCGACTCGTAATCGTAGTGTCCAACTTGTCTAAATACTTCTTGTATAGTTATAATCATGAAAATAAGTTGTTGTATGCATGTATTTGTACTTAAATGAACTAACAATTTAAGTTAAATGAAACGCGGCTTAGGCGGAAAAAAATGTTTTGTCAGAGGGTATTAGTCCCTTAAGCATTTATAGTTTGTATATCTTATGTGGTTCAATATACTTAATTCACTATTAACATTGCTCTGATACCAATCTGTCACACCCCCATACCGGAACGGCGGAAACGTTCGGGAGCGGATGACTTCATGTAGTACCGTAACAATTGAATACATAGTAAAGAAAGCAATATAACCATCATATATATAATTGAAAGTTTACATTGTTAAAAGTTACATGTTTAAAACCAATTACAATATGATGCCAAAATATGAATTTAAATTGGCGCCGCAACGTCCCTTCTTCAAAAGCTGTTTGTTACCTGTAATTACTGAATCCCTGGGACATACAAGTAGTTTTGAAAGAGTAGATCAGCATTTAAGCTGGTGTGTTTCATAAGTATTAAAATGACAATGTTTGTATGAACTAAAATGAAATGTTTTGTTTTTGTTTGTTTCTTCCTAGAAAATCCCATATATTCTATTAGTATAAATGTAGCCTTCTATCAAGACCAATGTTTGTTTCTAGAAAATTTATGTTTTTCCGTATGTGGGTAGCAGTTTAGAAGTTCCAAAACTGTAACTCAATAATGTTTTTCAAGCCTAAAGTAGTTAATTTATGTATGTGTAAAGTCGCCAAGACGTCTGAAAAACCCCGTAAATCAATGTGTTTTTAATACTTCATGTGAGTTTTATAACCATGCTATTGACTGGATTTGCCTATACACAACGTTCTTTAGGCGTTGGAATGTTCTGACGCTTGTCACCCTAAATGGTATACTGTAGCTAACAGTCAGGGCGCGGGGTTGTCGATCCTGTATAGATCTATACACAAACACCATGCTCCCCCTCCAAGGGATTCTGGTATATAATACAGGACTTGAAATGTGTACTCGAACGTACGTGAAGTTAATGTCTCACGAAACTTAGTATAGAACAAATTTACGTGTGAAAATGTTCGTTTGTTCTTGTATGTGAAAGTAACTTCTTGAAATAGTGTTTCTAGTATGTAAAAGTTCGTGATGTTCTCGTAAAACTGTACCTATTATAGTTTTCTAAAAGTGTGTCTCGTTTGTATTGTAAACCTTAGTGAAATGCTCACTTGCTATGAAAAGTATAACTTTTGTAGTGCCAAAAAGGGACACATATACATACAATATAAGTAGAGTGTTTGATTTATATATATATAACAACATTTTTCATTTCAAAAGACAAGATGTTATCGTGATATATTTTGCATACGGAAGTTTCCCTATAATAGTTATAAATCACATATGATTCCATTGATAAAAAGTGTATAATAATCTTTATATAACACACGATAATAATCGCGTGTTTTACTTGTATTTCCCCCTTAAAAGCATATAAAAGCATTTATAAAACATTTAAGAGTGTGGATTATAAGGGTATGAACTCACTTGAAAGATCGAAGAAGGCGAGATGAAAACCACGCAGAACTTCGACTCGAGAAAGCGGATTTTCTCGGGATTCTCGGGAGCACAAACGACCTTCGGGACTTGAGCAAGGAAACCGGGGCTTCGGGATATCACGTGCATGGAAAACAAGGCAAAAACGCAAGAAATATGAGTGGAATTGAGCCATTTCTTCGGAACCCTCGCATCCCTTTTATAGGGGCTGGGAACCGCCTCGGTACGCTGGGCGTACACGTGCGTCATGCGTGACCGCCTCCTCGACTGCCTCGGAGCTTCGGATAGTATGAGGCATAGCCTCGCATAGGGGTGGCGTGGACGATTCGAGGCCTAGTCCTCGAGTATGCTGGGCATAACTCGGATTGACTTGGTGACTCCTACTTCGGATAATACCGAGATTAAATAATAAAATTTATATTTTATTTATTTAATAAACTTCAAAAATTGATATCTTCTTCATACGAACTCCGTTTTAGACGTTCTTTACATCCACGCGTAGGTGAGACTATGCTCTACAACTTTTGTTTAGATTCCGTTGGCAAATTTTGAAATTATTTTTATTATTTATTTTTAAAAGGTCGCGGTAAGAAAATTTCGTTAGAAATTCATAACTTCGTTTTCTGACGTCTGTTTTTGCCAGACTTTTTACCGTTGTAAAACCATTGCCGAGACCTTCGATTCTCATTTAGGTCATTCCGGCCAAAAGTCGCTCGTTCTTCGTTTCGAGTTTTTAGCTGCCTGTCGCTAAGCCAAACTTGGAAAAATCATAACTTATTTATACGAAGTCAGATTTAGGCATTCTTTTTACGTACGATCACGGTTTAATGTCATCTAACATAGTAGGTAATTACTTTGAGATTTTTGGACATTTTTATTTTTGAAGTTAATTTCATTATATCAAAAGTGGTTACAATACTTGACTCGTTAGGTCATTACATAGAGTTGAAATATCGGGTTGTCACAATCTAGGCCAAGGGTTTTGATGCTATTTGGGTCATCGTGGATCGATTGACCAAAAGGGCACACTTCCTGGAGATTCGAAACAGTTCTTCGGCTGAGAAGTTGGCCGATGTGTATATTCGCAAGATTCGTTGCTCGCCATGGAGTTCCGATCTTTATTGTTTTAGACCGCGATGTTCGGTTCACCTACCGTTTTTGGCAGAAGTTCCATGAGGAACTAGGCATGAGGTTGCACTTCAGCACAACTTATCATCCACAAACCAATGACTAGAGTGAGCGGACAATACAGACCCTTGAGGATATGTTGCAGGCCTATGTCATTGATTTTGGTAGGAGCTGGGACTCTTACCTACCTCTAGCGAAGCTCACCTTCAACAACAGTTTTCACTCCAATGTTGGTGCTCCGCCTTTTGAGCTCTTGTATGGGCGGAGATGTCGTACCCCAGTCTGCTGGGGCGAGGTTGGTCACAGGCTTGTGGGGCGAGGTTGGTCCCAGAAAACATGATAAATTTATTATCAAAACATTTATGAAGAAATGTATTTTGTTTATATTAAAACGTTGGGATGTCATCGTCACTACATAAACATTAGCATAAACAGACCTTACATTCATTTATACTAATGATTTACATCTCTGTTAATCTCTCAGTGTAATATAGCTTTGTATCGACACATGTGATACAAATAAACTGAGTGGGTTAGGTTGGGAAACCTGGTGAGTACATAGGGTTTTCGACCCATGATAATATAGTTATTATGTTTAATCATCAAACAATTAACCCAACTTCCCATCCCCATTATCTTTTTTATTCTTAAGGATCTACCCTAAGAATCATCTATTCTTTATTCATTCATTCCTAAGGATTGTCGTAAGGAATAGGCACAAAGTCCATCGCTGCCAGGGTTTATCCAACATGCAATTAGTCCATAGATGCCAATGTTATCTATTAGGCACTAAGTCCATAGCTGTCGATGTTCATCTATAGGGCACTAAATCCATAGTTGCCAACGTTCACTTCTAAGGCACTAAGTCCATAGTTGTTAGGGTTTTTAGAGTACATCTGGTGAAAACATCGTTCATAACACCTACAGGTTGCGAGCCTGATAGCGTTCCACTGGAACATCTAGAATAGTCCGTGGTCGTCATCTATACTCTACTAGATGACTGGATCATTGCTTGAGTCAAGGATTCTCACCATCTTTCACCTCTCATCATCTATATCGTCTCTCATCATTCATCTCATCTTTCATCTACCCATCTTTACCCATTATATTTATAGATATAAAAGTACATATACATTTTAAATCAAGTAAAACGTGTATATTCTCTTCATCCAACATAGATATCAAGAACACAGATAATATGCACACATAGCACATAATTTATATTAAATACTTCATATATATGTGTAAGATGAAAGTAACTACGCACTCACTTGTGAAAGTGATGATTCCAAACTTGGACAGTGCTTCATTACCGTTACATTTTAGTCTAATATTTATAGAGACTATTTACGAGCGTCATTGTTTTATAAGTGTTAAACAATACGTTTCAACCACTATGTACAGACGGGGGCCAGACGTGACACACCGGAGGGCAGGACCATCTCTAATATTATTAAAAGAGAGCCCTTAATTCATCAATGAAGCAATCACGGCCTTTGATTGTATTTTAATCCTTTGTTTTTCACCCTTAGATCAAATTGCTGACATCATCTTCCCCAAATGGAATTCAAACACAATTACATTTAATAATAAAATCTTTAATAATTATAGAATATTTAAATTCAGCAATTATGTTATCAAATAAAACTTATCATTCTATTTATATACCAGATATCAGTTTCTTTAATTAATATCGTTCCTAATTTAACTTCCTTATTTATATCTTTTGGCTTCAAAATTCAAATCCATTTTTTTTAAATAACTCATTAAATAAGCATATCAATAATTCGGTTATAAACATATAAAATCTAATCTAATCCCATTAAATCAGCAAACTATTTGAGAGTTAAAATTAAAATCAATATTATTCATAATTTATCTCATAGTATATCCCAGATAAAATGAATAAGTTGGAGATATTGGGTTGAATTTTAAAACTCATTAAATAAGCAAGTCAATTAATTTGAAATTTTGAATCAATATAACTGATATCTTAATTTTTTTCCAAATGAATAGCCGAAAATCTCCAAGATAATATCTTAGGATCCCAATTCTTTTGGAAGATGATGATTTTTTTACTTTTCAAAATTTTGTTTCAAATTTTACTTTATAATGTCATTTTATATTGTATATTTATTTATTATTTTGGTTTTTATAGAAGCAAACACATAAATGTAACACTCTGGGATGGGTATGCACAACAATTTGCTAACTATTTGGAAAATAACAAACAAACTCCTATGGTAGTTGTTATTCAATACAGAAAAATATCTTATTATAGAGGTTTGTTATTACTCTAATTCACAACTTACACCTTAAAAAAATTTCAAAATATTATTCTTCCTTTTACTATAAATAAATATACATTTACACTAACTTCATTATGCATCGTTTCAGAACGGTTCTCCGTTACAAATTGCTTCACAACGACTAGGATTTTTATCAATGATCCCATTTTAAAGCAACAAAAATAACATCTTCTTTATTGTCAATATTTCTTGCCAAATCCAGTTCCGAAAGCACATATGCTAATTGTAGCAACGCTTTATCCTCCATCATCTACTCTGCAAATGACGATTTCCTTGATAAGTTTTATTTTCATGTTATTGTTGATCTCCAACAAGTAGATGAGGTTTATATACTTAACTTCCATTTATTAAATATACATTATGTTAAATAGTTTTTGAATTACTTTTACCTTTATATTTCATTTTACTTTTTTATTATATAATTTAAACTTATATCAATATTTATCATAAAAAATATTGATTGTTGTTGGTACGATTAAACATGTGTGTACTCTATAGTTCTTTCATGTCACAACAATAAGGCAGAAAGAGATGTTAGTGATCATTGTAGATGAAAAATGTGAGATATAATTTAAGAATATTATATAAAGTGTAAATTGTAGATTTGTGATATTTATTTCTATTAAAAATATGTTGTTTGATTGCTAGGTTACATATCTGAGTTTTTTTCCTTGTAATTTGATTTTGACAAGTTTGATCTAAATTTGATAATTGAAACATGTATGAAAGATATGTACTAACGATTTTGAATTTATAATGACCTCCAGAAACCAATCGTAGCCTCACTGACCGCTCCTTCATATCTCAGTAGGTCTTAGCATTTCCTTAAATTTAACTACAAGAAGTCATGGATGCACTTATTGAATCAATCCACTAAACTGAATTTCATTTGTTAGTTGGATGTGGTGACCAAAATGCAAGATTTGTGAAAGTTCATTATAATTTATTAGTGTTATCCTTTGGCAAATTATGAAACTAATATTATTTTTTGTTCATAACATGTTTTTTTTTTTGTAATAATTTCTTTAAGTGAAAGATATGTGTATGTGATTGGGCGTAGCCTGAAAAATAATATTTTAATTCTTATAAGGAAAAAATACTTTAAAAATTGACCAAATTACATGTCTAAATTTGATGTTTATGGTTATGGCAATGCACTTTAATTGTAATGTTTATCGAATTTCCTTGCAGAATGTAAGGTTGTTGGTACATACACCGAACATAGTCAATTCATAAAGATACTACACAACATGTTTTAATCTGTAGGTGTTAAGTTGTAAAAGTCGAATAGTGTCTTGTAATGATTCGCATTTTGTATGTATTTTACTAAGTCTATGTTAAATGCGAGGTGCAGCATGCGAAGTTTCATTGTTTTAGACTTAGTATATTTTTTGTAAGTTCCCTATAAATAGGGACGTAAGCTTGAAGTAGAGAGATAGATCAAAACACAAAAACTCTCTTCAGCTTATTCTGTAATCAGTCTTAATAAAAACGAGATCGGATTATTATTTACTTTGTGTGTTCTTTATCATTCATCATTCAAATCTATTGTTTCACATCTTAATTCTCGATAACAATTCACAACAATTGGTATCAGAGCAGGATTCAAATTGCTTAGATATGATTTTCGTATAAGAATCAATTGCTTTTTGAGTTACAAATTTTACTCAAAATTTTCCGTGCAATTTTGGTTTTGAAAATCACTTTTGATCTTCAGATTTGAATTGATTCTGCATTTGAATTGTTAAGTCGAGTATTCGATTAGCGATTTTTGATCAATTCACTTGATCGATTTCTGAAATTCATCAAATTCTCAAGTTTTCTAAAATTTTTGTTTGTTCATCAATGGCGAACTTCAACATGAACACGATGACTTCTTTCTCTCATTTGCTTGGTTCTTCAACCAAAATTCCGATGTTGATTCCAGAATACTATGATCAGTGGGCTGATAGAATGGAAGACTACTTAAATGGAATTGATGAAGAACTTTGGAATTGTATCGATGGAACAGTTCAAGCTCCTGCAAATGTTCAACAAATTGGTTCATCCACTGGATCTCCTGATGTTGAAGATCAACGAAAACGTCTGAAGGATAACGAAAAGAGATGCATGAGGGAACTAAGAGGTGCTCTTCCTCCTGTGGTTTACAATTACATTCGTAGTTGTAAAACAACAAAACACATCTGGAATACTCTAAAAGAGAAGTATCAAGGTAGCGAAAAGACGAAGATCAATTTTGTGAAGCAATGTCTGATTGAATTGAAGGAATTCAGACAGAAGGATGCAGAAACTCTCGAAAGTTACTATGATCGTCTGAATGAGCTTGTGTTTCGCTGCAACAGGTACGGTATCACTAGATCTATCATGGAATTCAATTTAACTTTCATAATGGGACTTCGCAAGGAGTGGCGAAGTGTGAGCATGATGATTAAGAATCAACAAAGTTTTGATTCAACCAAATTGAATGATCTCTAC
This sequence comes from Lactuca sativa, assembly GCF_002870075.4. Taxonomy (NCBI): domain Eukaryota; kingdom Viridiplantae; phylum Streptophyta; class Magnoliopsida; order Asterales; family Asteraceae; genus Lactuca; species Lactuca sativa. The sequence continues at coordinate 169,969,444 of NC_056623.2, forward strand.
AATCAATTGAAAACACATGAATCTGAGGTCTCAGAAATGTATGAAGAATCAAAACTCGTTATTGGTGGTCCTTTGGCTCTAGTTTCAAAGGTATCTGAAAATGATGAAAAAGATGGATCAGATGATGAAGGATTTTTGATGAATTCCGATGATGAAGCTGTGACATTCTATTCAAACAACAGAGTTAAAAAGTTTTTCAAAAAGCCTTTTAATCCAAAAGGGAAGATGAATGATGTGAAGAATGTTACCACAAGGACTGGAGGGGATGAGAGGAAGAAGATGGAGAAAATTGAGGAAAAACCGAAAAATGCGAATGAAGAGAAAAAGTTGAAAGGTGATTCAGGAATCTATTGTCATTATTGCAATGGTGCGAACCACTTCATAGCTGACTGCGTGGTGCGAAAGAGAGAAGAGAAGAAAGAAAAAGTCAAAGATGAGGCATACTATTCTGAGAAGATTGAAGAGTTACGTGCAAAGACCAAAGGAGTGTCATTGGTTGCAAAAGGAGAAACTACTGAAGAAGAGAGTGGAACTTATCAGATCTGGTCTTCAGGATCTGATGATGAAGAAATGAGGCATCCCACACATGGAGCAATGTTCGCAAGTTTTGAGGAATGCGAAGGGAACATTTCAGGGAAATGCTTTGTGTCAAAATCCACTGACAAATCACCCATGACAACCAAGGTACGTACAATTCTTGAATCTTTTAATATTCCTTTATCTGCTTATGATGCTGAAATTGTTTCATTTGATGATACTGTGGCTTATTTTGATTCTGTTATTGTGTCTGCTAGTAATGAAGCTAAGAAATTAAATGTGCAACTTAGTGAGACACGAAGAGAGTTAGAAATAAAGAAGAGCAGAGTTGAAAAATTAGAATTGCAAGTTAAAAATATAGACTTTGATAGGAATAATCTTACTAATGATGTTAGGTTATTACTAGCACAGAGAAACATCTATTGTAATTCTGCAAAACGCTTGTATGCAAAATTAACAGCTTTACATCACTCTTCTGAAATTAGCAAAGAACAACATAGAAAACTTTTACCTTTTCTTGAGTATGAACGTGAAAAAGTTGATGTTGTTTCTTATGATTGCGAAAGCACAATTACTCAATTTGACAAAATACCTTATGATAGATATGCATATGGTATTGTCAAAATTGATGAATTTCTGAATGCTGATGAATTGGTTAACATTGTCAATGAAAGTTTGACAAAGAGTAAACAAGTGAAAATCATAAAGAAAACTGAAAATTCAAAGCTTGTTTCACAATTGAATTATGCTGATATTGATGAAAATTTTGATAATGTGAGTGAAATCAGTGAGATAGAAGAGGAAGAAGAGATTGATTGTTCTCAATTGTCAATCATTAATATCACATCTAAGATCAAAGGTAAAGAAATAATAGTTGATTCAATAGTAGAGGATGAAATTAATAAATCTTCAACTTCGCAACATTGTATGTTTGATAATGTGGAAGTTGAAAGTTGGAAATCTGATGACACAGATGTAAATAAAGAAGAAACAAAAGTTTCATCTGAAACACCTCAAAGGGTTGTTGTTGATCAAGTGTTTGAAGATACAAAAGAATTTGATAAAATTTTAAATGATAAAGGCGCACATTATTTGGAAACCAACACTGTGGTATATCCAAATTTTGTATGTACTGATGACAAAATTTTCCCAAATCAAATTTTTGTCACTACTGGAAATGCTGAGAAAGTTCATCCTGATTTTAATAAAATGATTGAAAAAGATAATCAAAAGTCCACAACTGAAGGTTTTTTCGCAAATCAAAGCACAGAAGAAAACAATTTAACCAAAAATCCTTATGTGTTTCAAAAACAAAAATCAACACAAAAATGGGTGGTTAAAGGTGAAAACTCAAACAAAGTTTTTGAAAAAGATGAAAAATCAAAGGTTGAAGTAAAATTAAATTCTCATGAATTCAAATTGATGGTTGGAAATTTTTCAACAGAAAATAAAATTTCAAAAAAAAAAGCAAGAAAAGCAATATTCTGGCAAGTTGTGTCTAATGAAAAATTAAATGATGAAAAAGAGCAAATTTCAAAAACATCATCAAGTTTTCATAAACAAATCAACTCTGTTGACAAGGTTCCATATGTTCGCAAATATGACAACAAACGAAAATTTGAGAATTCACAAAAAGTTGCAAATAATCAAAAGTTTCACAAAGTTGGCAAATTCACGAATATTTCATCAAGTTTGAAGAACTCAACTCAAGACAAAAAGAAATTTTCACCAAAACAACCAAATTTTCCAAATCCTTCAATATCAAAACCAAACAAAGTTTCATATACAAAAGGAAAATCTGATGTTAGAACATTCAATCATTGGTTTGAAGGAAAAGGACAGAAATATCAAAATGGCAAATTTTCAGAAGAACAAATCAAAAGTGCATTTGAGAAGCATACAAATAATTCTTCAACTGAGAGTACATCATCTAATAATTCGCAAGTTCCAGTTCAAAAATGGAAACCAGTTATCAAAAATGTGAATGTTGTGAAGGATAAGATTACAATCAATGGAAATCCAAAATTATTGAATGATTATATTTCAAAATCTAGAACTGATGATGTTGATATTATTGATTCAGTTACAAACAAAGTGAAAACATGGTTCTTAAATTCCAAAAATTTGTTCCACTCTACTAATAATGGACCCAAAAAGTCTTGGGTTCCTAAATTTTTTCAATAAATGCAGGTGATATGTGACGAGCAATATGACATGAAATGGTACATTGATAGTGGTTGCTGTCGTCACATGACTGGAAGAAAAGAAAATTTGCGAGATTACAGAAGCTTGGAAAATGCTGGAGTTGTCAAATTTGGAAATAATCACAAGTGTCAAGTGAAAGGATATGGGAAAGTCACAAATGGAAACTTCACAGTCAACAAAGTGGCATATGTTGAAGGACTTCAACATAATCTGATAAGTGTATCACAACTTGTTGTGGGTACTAGAAATCAAGTTGTATTCAATGAAGAAGGTAGTGTCATTTCAAATGTCAAGACGAATGAAATACTCCTCAAATCCAAAAGATATGGTGATATGTTTACACTGGACATCAAACCGATTGTGGGAAAACCAGCTGTGTGTTTACTATCAAAAGCATCAAACGATCTTAGTTGGCTTTGGCATAGAAGATTGTCACACTTGAACTTTCGAAATATAAATAAACTAGTAACTGAAGATTTAGTTCGAGGACTACCAGTACTGAAATTTGATAATAATACTTTGTGTGCAGCTTGCGAACAAGGAAAACAACATCGAAAGGGTCATCCGATTGTGATAGATTCAAAAATAGTAGATCCATTAGAACTTTTTCACATTGATCTATGTGGACCATCAACTGTTGCAACAATAAACAAAAAGCGGTATATTTTAGTTGTTGTAGATGATTTCTCTAGATTCACGTGGGTGTTTTTTCTCAGGTTGAAATCTGAAGTTGCTCAGAAGATGATTGATTTTATCAAAAAGATTGAAGTTAGTCTGAAGAAGAATGTGCGAAAAATTAAAAGTGATAATGGTTCTGAGTTTAAAAATCAAACTCTTGACAGTTTTCTCACAAACAAACGCATTTCGCATAATTTCTCATCACCATATACACCACAACAAAATGGTGTAGTTGAAAGAAGAAATCGATCTCTATGGGAAGCTGCCAGAACAATGTTGACATATGCGAATCTACCCCAATATCTTTGGGCAGAAGCTGTGTCCACAGCATGTTTTACTCAAAATCGATCATTTATTCATCGAAGATTTAATGTTACTCCATATGAAATAATCAATAATCGGAAACCTAATGTAAAATTCCTTCATGTTTTTGGTTGCAGGTGCTTTATCATGAATCTAAAAGATAATTTGTCCAAGTTTCAAGCTAAAGCTGATGAAGACATCTTTTTAGGATATTCACAGAATTCAGTTGCATACAGAGTACTAAATAAACGAACAAGAAAAATTGAAGAAACGTTCAATTTAACATTTGATGATTACTATCTTAAACAGATTGATAGTAAATTTGAGAATAAATCAATACTTGTAGATTCACATAATCCAATTGATAATTCTGAAATCAATGATTTTGATTATGACTTGATTTTTGGGATTCCTGACAGGGCCTTTGATGCAGAAAGAAATGCTCCTGATAATCAAACATCAGAATCTTCAAAACATACTGATGAATCAACGATAACTTGTGAAAGAACATCAGATATTCACAAGGAACAAGAACATCAAGTTGAGGGGGAGCCTTCGCAAAATCAACAAGAACATCAAGTTGAGGGGGAGCCTTCGCAAAATCAACAAGAACATCAAGTTGAGGGGGAGCATTTACAAAATCGACAAGAATATCAAGATATAGATCATGTTGAGGGGGAGCATGATGAAACAGAGACAATTAATCTTGATAATAATGACTAATTTCATGAAGTTAATGATAATTTTTCTGTTGCAGGATCTGACAATGAAGATATGTTTGAAGATGCACCATTAGAATTTGATCCAAATTTTCCACCACTCGAGAAATGGACAAGAAATCATCCAAAAGAACAGGTAATTGGAAATCTACAAGAAGGTGTGTTGACTAGAGTTCAACTTCGTGCGAAAAATGAGGTACTGAATGAAAACCAAGAACTTTGCATGTTTAATGTTTTTATTTCGAAAATAGAGCCAAAAACTGTCAAGAATGCTATGGAACACTCAGATTGGGTTGTTGCTATGCAATCTGAATTGGCAGAATTTGAACGAAACAAAGTTTGGAGATTAGTTTCTAAACCCTCTGATGTTTAATTGTTGGATTAAAATGGATTTTCAAAAACAAAACCGACAAAGATGGCAATATTATTCGAAATAAAGCAAGATTAGTGGTAAAAGGGTATTCGCAACAAGAAGGCATTGACTATGAAGAAACATTTGCACCTGTTGCAAGACTTGAAGCAGTTCGCATATTTTTAGCCTATGCAGCTCACAAAGACTTTGATGTTTATCAAATGGATGTTAAATGTGCATTCTTAAATGGAAAGCTTGAAGAAACAGTGTATGTTGAACAACCACCAGGGTTTGTAAACAATGAGTTTCCTGATCATGTGTATGCCCTTGACAAAGCTGTATATGGATTAAAACAAGCACCAAGGGCCTGGTACGTAACACTTACAAATTTCTTGAAACAATCTAAATTTAAACAAGGATCAGTTGACCCCACATTATTTCGCAAGAAAGTTGGGTGTCATCTAATGCTTGTTCAAATTTATGTTGATGATATTATCTTTGGTTCAACTGATCCAGCATTGTCAATTGAATTTGAAAATTTAATGAAAAGTCAGTTTGAAATGAGCATGATGGGAAAAATTAATAATTTTCTTGGTTTAAATATAAGGCAGAACAGAGAAGGAATCTTAATCAATCAAGACAAATATACGAAGAACTTGCTTGAAAAGTTTGGAATGCTCAATAGCACAAAGCTCAGAGTCCCTATGGCAGTAGGAACAAGACTAACTCCTTCGTTAGATGCTCCTGCTGTTGATCTAACACTGTATCGTAGCATGATAGGGTCTTTATTGTATTTAACTGCAAGTAGACCTGATATTATGTTTTCGGTTTGTTGTTGTGCTAGATTTCAAGCTAATCCAAGAGAGCCTCATTTGACTGCAGTGAAAAATATTTTTTGATATCTCAAGGGAGCTGTTTCTTTAGGACTATGGTATCCTGCGAAAACAGGATTCTTCATTCAAGCTTTTTCAGACTCAGATCTAGGAGGATGTACTTTGGACAGAAAAAGTACAACTGGTGGATGTCAACTTTTGGATGGACAGTTAGTGAGTTGGCAATCAAAGAAACAAACTTGTGTGGCTATATCAACCGCTGAGGCAGAATACATATCTGCAGCTGCTTGTACTTCGCAAAGTATCTGGATTCAGAGTCAACTTCGTGATTATGCAATAAACATGAAAAAGATTCCCTTGTATTGTGATTCATAAAGTGCAATTCTCATTTGTCACAATCCAGTACAACATTCAAAGACAAAACACATTGCTCTTCGATATCATTTTATTAAAGATCATGTGGAAGATGGGAATATTGAAATTCACTTTGTCAAAACAACTGAACAACTTGCTGATATTTTTACAAAACCTCTTGATGAAAAATCCTTTGTTCGAATTTTAGCAGGTTTGGGGATGATTAATGCGAATTCAATTTTGTCAACACAAGAGTAACAGCTTTGTTCAGCAGCTCAGAGTCGAAATCATTCAGATGATACTGTTCATTCAGAACGCTTCGCATGACTTCGCAACCACAGTTTTTCGCATCTGGCTCCAAAATTCTATGGTAAGGGTCACGCTTAATATTTTAGTTATGAAAAATCGAAAATCCAAAAATATTTTTTTTAAAATTTAAAAACCCAAAAAGATTTTATTTTTTTGAAAATTTAAAAACTCAAAAAGATTTTATTTTTTGTTCTTTAAATTTGAAAAATAAAAAATACAAAAAAATTTTATTTTTTTGTTCTTTAAATTTGAAAAATCAAAATCACAAAAATATTTGTTTTCTTTGTTCTTTAAATTGTGTGTTGAGAATTTACTATAGGGCTACAATGCGAAGAGGTCATACATTTGAGTTTCTATGGGAAGGTATTAAATTTTTTTTAAAACTAGTTAGGATGTCCCTAGAAGCATGCTGCTGTATGTAGACCTCAAGCCTCGAATGATTCTATGTGTGACAAATGAAAGCCTTGATGAAATTATCTCATTAACATTTCTACCCAACAAGGCTTGTATTCGCATAAATCCACAAGAGCTACCTTACTCTTCTCATATGAGTTCAGAGTTTTCTGTTTTGTCCACATTATAACAGAGGTACAATTCGATTCTTAAACAATCTTTTTAAACCAAAATGTTCTTCAAATCCAAAAAAAAATTTGAAAAATATTTGTCCTTGAGGTCTTTGGTAAAACCAATCAAAACCTAGACAAATCACAACTCTGTGTTTAAGATCTAACATCATGAGTCAGTGATGAAAGTGAAACCCAAATATCATAAACCTTTAAGGAATTGACGGGGAACTTTGTTCCAGATTTTTACGAAACCTTTGTTTCAGTATCAAAAATTTCGAAACTTCAAATCATATTCAATTCGCATGCGTGGTCTTAATCAAATATTTACAACCAAGAATATTTGTTACCCAACAAGATCCAAAACAAATTTTTTTCTTGAATATGATTTCAGTGTAAGTTTCATTCGCAAATTCGTGTCATGATAAATAATTTCACAAGCCAACTTGTCACTGACTACACTGGTCAAACAAGTAATTTCATTTACAATTTCTCACCTTATGTTAAGGTTGATATGTAATGAAATTTCAAACCAACCCAAAATGAACCTTAAAAGAAGCTCTTCGAAACTTCTTTACAAGTCTTCGATTGTATTTCACGGGAACCTACACAAGCTGTTGATTATCTCTCTTGATAATTAACGAAGCAACCTTTGCCTGGGGTTTTACTGCATTCATGTCAAATTAAATTTTTGACATCACTACATTCCAAAAATTTCTTGATTCTTATCTTATTTCATTGGCACAATGCACACACGAAATCCTTGAGGCTCTGAGTAAAACCAACTCAGGCTGATGATTTCGCAAGACTGGCAAATGACTTTGCTTTAAATCCCAAAAGTGAAAGAGCCTTGATTCCATGCGAAGGGTTTTATCGGTTCGCATTCTATAACGGTTACTTGACAGGCTGTCTACTAAAAATGGTTGGTATTCTATCCGGTTTTCGAGGAGATGTGACAGTTACTTTTTACAGCAAAGTACTCTTTTACAGTGATGATCCGAGATTCAAGGTGCCACATCGGATTATTTTAAATGCATCCCGCTTTAATTTCAAATCAAAGCTTGAGTAACCTATAAAAGGGGCATGAAGAACACTGTGTACGGTTACGCAAACAAGAATTCTCACAAACCTTCAAAGCTTTCATCTTGATTCTATACTTCAAATTTCTTTCAAACCCTACAATGGCGGTCACAAACTCAAACACTTATGAGGTCCTTTCTCAATCCCTAATGAAGATTCAGAGCACAAACTATCAGGTTGATCCCAAAGTCTCAGCTTACCCAGAAGAATTGAAGATGCTCATTGTGGCTTTGAAACGATCACCGTTGTCAACTGCCATGTTCCGATCCTTCCCAGTTCCGATGATCTGGTTATCCCATGTTGCATCCACGGCTTCATACAATCACACGGCGGATGTGATTACTTTCAACCTCGTTAACAACAAGAGGGTGAAACTGTCCAAGAACTTGTTCGTGGAGTTCTTGGAGATTCCCAACAACCCACCTTTTGTGAAACCGGTCAACTCTCAGATTATCCACATGTTTAACGAGATGGGCCATCAACCGGAATTGGAGAAGATCAGTGATTTCCGGAAGTCGGGATTACCCTGTATTTGGAATTTTCTATTTGGAATTTTCCTCAGGTGTCTTACAGGAAGATCTGTTGGTCTTGACAGAGGAAGAGTCGAAGTGTATGCCATGGTAATGGGTATATACTATGACATCAATGTTGATTACGCAACTCAACTGTGGAAGGAATTCGTCAAAAGTCTTGAAAACACGAATTCGGAGAAGGGGATATCATGTGCTAGGTACTGGAGTCTGATCTTGGAGAAAATCTACGAAAAAGAAGCAGTTCCGGTTGAAGCAGATGTCGAAGTGGCTGAGTTTTCACTTTACCAATTTCCAAAAGTCGTAGAAGATGATGAAGCCATATTTACCAGGGTAGCTCGCATTCCGGATGCGATGCTTCGCAAAGTGTCTCCTACTCACAAAGTGTTGGTGAGGTATTTGCGAAACATTGACATGACTGATCAGTCGGGTGTCTTACCTGATGTTTCTTCTCCATCAAAGAAGAAGAAGGGGAGCAAGAAACCTGCGAAGGGGTCACCTTCACCAACTGTTCAAAAAGAAGAGGTGAAGAAAGCTGTTTTACCCTCCAAATCTGGAGTGTTAAAACAAATTCGCAAGGCAGAGGTGAGTAGTAAGGGAGTTACTATTCGTAATATTCCTGCACCAGTTTCTCCTGGGCAGAAAAGACAAAGGGCGGAAGATGTTGCGAAGAATATGCAACGCACATTGGTAAAGAAGAGGAAGATGGTGATTCACAATGAATCATCAGATGACGAAGTTGTCCCTGAAACTCCACCTATTTCTCTACCTATCACAACCATGGTAACTGTTCCTTTACCTATTTCTCAACCTTCACAAATTTCACCACCTATTTCTGAAACCCAACTACTCGAAATAGATCTTACCAAATCAATTCATGAGGAGGTACCTATTTCGGATACGGTTGTCAACGTATCTTATACGGGGGCACCTATCCCGAGTTCTGCACCCACTCTACCCATCACCACCACTACATTCATATTCGGCCATGCTCTTCAGAACCCATTTATCACTCTTTTCCCATCCCATTCACCTGAAAATCCTATTCCTTCGCAACAAATGCCGGATCCAGAAGTCGAAGGAGGTGCTTTTGGTGGTATTCTTGATGACATCTCTTTCGATTCTGATGAAGAAGAAATTCCTGATCATATGCTAATGACAGGAAAACAATTCAAAATTCTTAATCAAAAATTGAAGACCATTATTCAATCACAAGCCGATTCAGGGAGAATGTCTTCGATTTCAGCAATGGAGGTGGATATCATGATTAAAGGGGCTGAGAAACGCATTTTGGAGAAAGTTGATCAGTCTGATAAAAATAACGAACTCCGAGTACAAGCTCAAGGGAATAATTTCACGACTACTCTTAAAGATCTTAAAGCTGCAAACAAAGAAATACATCTTCTCTTTATCCAAGATGTAAATAAAATTCGTGAAGACGTCAACTTTAAAATTCAAGAGTTGAAGTCAGACATTGCGAAGGATCTGCAAGCAGTAAATACACGACAGGAAGATCTTCACAAGTAGATTGCGGAAATCTCATCTCAACTACACAATCTCAACAACATTCCTGTTGCTGATGATCAAAAGGCTGCTATCATGGAGAAGTTTGATATCCTGATCAAATTGGTCACGGAGCTCAAATCCGCAGTTTCGCAGTCTTTTACTTCGCAAATCCTTACTCCAGAATTCTTATCTCTAAAGATTAACACTTTAGAACAAGCCATTTAGAAGGCTCTAGCTCCGATATTGAACTTTAGTTCTTTACTTCCGACGGGTGCTCCACCAGTTTTCACAGGGGCGCAAGGGGGAGAGAAGAGTCGAAGTAAAGAAGTTGATGCGAAATCAGTGGGGAAAGTCATTTCGACTCAACTAGTTGCAACTCTTCCAATCCCTACCAAACCGATTTCTTCAACAACAATAACCACAAAAACAATATTTAAGGGAATTGTTATTGGAGGAAACGAAGGAGGTTCGAGTTCTCAACCTCAGAAGGATGTATCAGGGAAGGGAAAGGGAATCCTTTATGAAAAATCAAAAGAGGAGAAAAAAGCTGATGCCGAAGCTGAACTAGAAAGGATGAGACAGGTCCAAAGCATAATGCGACAACGTGCAGGTGATCCTCCCTTAATAAACAAAGGCGATCCTGCGAAGCTTTACTCTTACGAAACGATAGAGTCTAAAGTAGTAGCAAGGGAGATGTACGAGTTCGAGAAGAAGCCAAAACGAAGTTACGATATTGCGAACTCAGATCACTGTCAGCTAGACTTCCCTATCAACGAAATGATGTTCATCACAGCGCAGTACAAGATCAGTGAGAAATTTGATAACCCAGATGACTACACTCACATGAAAATCAGATTTCATGCTGTTCTTGCGAAGAATCCTGATGAAGTCTGGTCCCTGATGAAGATCAAGAAGGTGCTCACGATAAAGAAAGATGTTCTGTTCGAAGATATGCTTCAGAACTTTCGATATTATGTCATCAGGGCAGACAACAAACAATATGACTTCACTATTGCTGACTTCCCACTGATGAACTGCAATGATCTTATTCAAGTAGCTTTGATTCTGAAGCACATGGAAGAGAACAAACTTAAAGGCTCAGAGACGGATGTTTTCAAAGTCGGGTTCGCACATGTGAAGACTTACATCGACAACTCCTTCGATTGTCTTGCACTGACTGATGAGGAGTTGGCGAATGTGCTTGGAAGAGAAGTGAAGGTTCCATGGGAAGATACTTTGTCACAATCAGCATTGTCGAAGTATGTTGTGGGTGAGATTTGCGTTAAACCATTTGGCATGGTGTTTTCGGGAAGAGACACTAAGGGCAAACCAAAGAAGTTCTTGTTCAAAGCTTCAGAAATCGAAAGATACAATTCTTCGCAATATACGCACTTCATTGTACGTATGAATAATTGCAAGAAAAACAATGAAGGTGACAAGAAGGACTTGAAGAAGGTGATCTCCTGGTATGGAGAAGTGCGAAGAACAATTCACTCTGCAATTCAAATGCTTTTAGGTTGAATTGTATCGACTGTTTACAAAGGGGGAGAATGTAGGTGTTAAGTTGTAAAAGTCGAATAGTGTCTTGTAATGATTCGCATTTTGTATGTATTTTACTAAGTCTATGTTAAATGCGAAGTGCAACATGCGAAGTTTCATTGTTTTAGACTTAGTATATTTTTTGTAAGTTCCCTATAAATAGGGACGTAAGCTTGAAGTAGAGAGATAGATCGAAACACAAAAACTCTCTTCAGCTTATTCTGTAATCAGTCTTAATAAAAACGATATCTGATTATTATTTACTTTGTGTGTTCTTTATCATTCATCATTCAAATCTATTGTTTCACATCTTAATTCTCGATAACAATTCACAACATAATCAAGGAGTCACATAATGTCTTGATAAAACAAAGATCATGTGGATCATTTATGTTAAAAATTAATGTATTAAAAAACCAAATTGCTCTAATATAAATATTTAATATTTTTATTTAATAAGTTTGGTTCAAAACTCTAAAAATGAATCTAACTAACATTTTTTATTTAAATTTCATCTAAGACAGTGCCACCTATTAATATGATATATATTTAATTTATGTTCCCCGTGTTTAACGCGGGTCATAATCTAGTTTTGGCATTGATGAGATTAAAACTTAATCTTGAAGATCGATTAGATCTTAAACAGGTAAATAAGTATTAAACAGTAAGAACACGAAAATAAAGAACAAGTCAAGAATGAATCAAACGAGTCGAATGATTATAAAACAACCCTTAGAAGAGCTCGATCAAGAACATCAACTGTAGAGGGTTAGTAGGTTTACAAGAACGATAAAGAAAATCAAAGTAATCGTAATTCTCTATATTGTAATCTAAAATCGTTAACCTAATATGCATGCAAGCATATACTTATATAATAAACCTAACAGGATCTCGGTTGGACAGGCCCAAACCGGAGTACAAAACAATTGGACTAACAGCCGAGCCCAATGACGCAATCCTTTAGCGAATCTTCAACCCAACAATCTCCCCCTTTGCGTCAATTGGAGCGAGATCTTGACTTGTTACTTGGGCCAGCAGCGGTAGCAGGAACTTTCTTCTTCACAGTCTGAAACAGACGAGAGATCAGAGCAAGTATCATCTGTCTAAACCTAATGTACCATTGGATCATGTCGTTGAAGTACTTGACATCGTCTGCTGCATTTTCTTTACACCTTCGGATGATCGACAACACGTGCTCTAGAAAAGAAGTGGTGTAAAGATGTTTGTCAGCTAAAGCAAAGAGACATTTCTGTCCTTCTGCTCTAGTGAACATGACCGAATTGCGTCTCGGGTCGATTTTGCCCATTTTCATTTGATTAAGATCACTGGCCGATCCCACAGGAGCTATCTTCGGCTTCTTCTTGAAGACAGTGGCTACCTCCTGATCCATTAGGGCTACCTCCATGATGTAACAGACTAACATCCTTTTGAGATGGTCTATAATCGGACCATATTCAGCTTCATTTGTCAAGAGGATGTTATGCAAAACGATCCAATCATGAGGATTTAGGTTCGGTAGATCTGCCAGGGATATAAGATGTTCAGTTCTTGCAGACCCTCGAATCACCCTGAACCGAACATTGATGAATCTTCCTTCGGTATAAGGCTTCAAAACCCGAACATTCACTATCTTCTTGGCGCTCCATGTTTGATACTGAGGATGAGCAGCCTTCAGATAGAATTCGATCAGCTCCCTATCAACCTCAGGGTTAGGATGAGGGACTTCAAAAATATTGGAGAAGGCGTGGAAGATAAACGCCTTTCGAGTCAAAGGCATGTCGAACTGCGAATCGACAGAATTATAGCAGTCGAAGGAGATCACCGGCTCGAGCCATAGGATGCTAGGAGTATCTATGGCCTCCTTAATCATTCGCTCCCGAGTCCAGGCAGGGAAGAGAGTCTTCCTGCTCTCAAGGAGATCGTGGGCTTCTTTCTTCTTGCGTTCGGCTTCTTCAGCCTCTCGCGCCACACGATTGATATCATCATCAACATTGCGACTGTTTTTACGTTTCAACAAGTCCGCAATGGTTTCTTCATCTTCATCTTCATCTTCTTCCTCAGCTATGTTCTTCCCTTTATCCTTCACACCCGAACCCGAAGCTTGACCAGTCGGAGGTGGTTCGGCTGTGTGAGTAGCTTTGGAGGAAGGAGGTGGTTTCGATCCGGACTTCACTTCTCCCCCTTGTTTCGGATCGGACACAAAACTAGGTAAGCCTTCGATTTTGTTGAGAAGGTCCATGGCAGGAGCAAGTTTTTCAGCAAGGGTTCGCCTCACCGAATGATTTAGAATCGGATCGTGTGCTTCTAGGATGTTGGATAGGGCAGCGTGTACATCCGAAACACATGTTTTTATGACCTCCCTTTCGGATCGAAGAGCTTCAAGCTGTTGTTGAGAGTTTGAAAGCTGAGTGCTCTTGACCTTGAGGGCGGTGGTTTTGCTAGCCAGAACGTCCATCAATGAGTTTTCAGCTGCGAGATCCTCTTGAAGCTTAGTGAGGCGCTCATCAATGGAGGCACGAAGGGCCGAGTTGTCATTGCTGATTGATTGGCGAAGTTTAGCGAATGATTGTAACTCCGTTGAGACGAACTTGGCCAATTGCTGAACGATTGGTTCCAATGTTGTCTTGGTGGCATCAACGCTCTCTTGTAAGGACTTCAACAGGGAAGAGGCATCTGAGAATAGTTTATCGACTTTTGCGGTCGCTGCCTCACAGGCTTTTGTATAGGCGTCTATGGCGGCAGTGGCTGAAGCTACAGAATCATGCTGAGCCCTGGAGAAGGCATCAACAATCTTCTGAAGAGCGGCTTCAGAGAGAGAGGACTGGTTGTTGGAAGATGAAGCAATAAGTAAATCAACCTTCTCGTTTAGCTCCTTTAGATGTTTCTTTGTCACTGGAGCATCATCCTCTTCGTCACTTTGAACCTGAAACGGACTAAAGTAGACCGAATCGAAGGTCATGTTTTCACCGCCAAGGAACGGGTCATCTCCATCAGAGGCATGATCTGGAGATGGTGGGGGTGGTGAAGCTGGGGGTGTGGTGGTTTTTGTAGGTTCAGGTTGAGTGTGGGTAGGTTCGGTTGTATGCTGGGTTTCGATTTGAGGTGGTTCGGTTACGGGTGGGGTTTCGGTTGCATCGGTATGAACCCCCGTATCAGATACGTTGGTTGGAACCTTTGCGGTTGTTGTTGTAGTGGTATCAGTGAAAATGGGTGGTGGTATAGGGTAAGAGGTTGGAGGAATAGTGGTAGTAGGGGTTATGGTAGGAATGGAAGTAGGGAGTGTTTGAGTGGGTTAAGGAATGGGTGAATGATGGATTTCCATGTCTGGGGTAGGAGATCGGGGTGGGGTGTTGCCTCTTGGAGGGGTTTCGCCTCGTTGAGAGCCGTCCGAATCCGAACTCTCGCCTTCTGAGTCACTCGAGGAGGAAGGGATGACAAGCTTTCGCTTCGGTTGAGTTTTCCTTCTCTTCGGTTGCGGGGACTGGGCAAGTTTTGTTTGTTTCCTCTTCCTGGGAGAAGGACCTTTAGGAGCTTTGGTCACTTGCTTCCCTTTTTCCGCCTTTTTGCCCCTGTTAACCGGTTTGTCAGCATCATGGATGGACTTTGGCATTTCCGGTGTAAGTTCCCTCGGTCCTGATTGTTTGAACTCCTTAATCGTCCTGATGATCCTGCTGTCAGAAGGAACATCGTCGTACATTGTCTCCGGAATAGAGCCAATGAAAGAGAACTTGGATGCATCAGAGACGATGATCTTCGTGGTATGAAAAGTACCAACCGAAGACATCGATGCACCAGCAGCAGTGGGGACGTCGAACTTATCCATTGCCCACTTTGTGATAAGAGTCCAGAACCGGGCAAACGACACCTCAGAATGTCATGATGAAGAAGAAAGGCTCTGGATGAGCTGTTGCCAGAGGACCAACCCAAAGTCTAGGTTGACGCCGTTGTAAATTGCATACATAATCAACAGGAACAGTCGAATTGAACCATCGGATTCTGAGCTCCGTTCTGATAAGCCCTTGAAGAGGACTGTGAACATGCCGTTCCACTGCGGCGGCAAGCAGGATTTCTTGAACTTTGCGACGGAGGTGAGCACCTCCGTGTACCCCATATTGTAAAACATGTTGTAAAGATGGCCCACCGGAACCGTCTCCGGATTGATTCTTGAAGGGTCAGCAGCAAACACTAGCAGTGTACCAAATCGTTGCCTTGAAATCGAGGTCTTGTGATCAGACACCTCGAAGAACACCCTGTCGACTGCTTTATCGTAATGAGCAGTCGCATATACCTGCGATAGGAGCACCATGGGCACAGACTCAACCCGAGATAGTGCAGGAGCGATTTGCGAGTACTTCAGGCACTCGATGATCGGAAACATGTAAGAATCATACGCCTGAGGTGTTAGGTCAATCACCAAGCACTGTTGAGGACGATTGGGAAGGATGTGTGAGGTGGCATGGACTGAGGATGATTCTGCCATTGTTGAAGGTAGGAAGAAGAAGATGAACAGGAAAGCTTTAGGGAAATTTTTGCTCTCTTGGAAATCCGGATGCAGTAAAGAGGTAAATGGGAGTGGAGACTGCCTTTTATAGTGATTGTAAGGAGAGAGAAAAATCTGTTCAAATCTTCTATGGAAATACGAAAAGGTTTCCCGGAATGACAAATGCGTGACAGTTAAGGCATGCGATGATCACGTAGGAGAGAGAGTGTCAGATTCCTAGGAACACGCCGCCCAACAAGCGCCGTTTCAGAACAAACCGTTTCAAATCCTCATGCGCCTTTAGGTGCCAGAGGGAATCGCTTGAAATTCGCACACGCGTCCATTATGTCAGTTAAGGAGTGGGCGTTTCAAATTCACACGCGCCCCTTTTTACCACCGGTTGAAATTCAATCCTTTTATTTCCCGCCTGAGTCAGCAACCCGTCGTCTTATCTTTTGAATCGCATCTTTTGAATAAATTGTCCACGTGGATGATTTTTGACCACAGCTTAATAATTAACCACCAATGCAAGAAATCAGCCTGAAATTATTAGAACCAGATTTTTGGAAAATCAAGGATTTTCGTGCTAAGAGTGTAAAAAGAAAAGAAATAAAGCAACTCTTTGTAGGAATAAATGTGATGTCAATAATGACACGAAACAAATGATCCCGGGCACGAATCTCTTCCTTCAAGGTCAAGAGAGACCTTAAAGTGTTAATGTGGATTCCCGTTGAATTACGATCAAACACTTATTAATAAATGTTGAAAGGCTTCTTTTAATTAGGCAACTTCAGGGTGGCTTTCGCTTTGATGCAGCAATTCTAATCTTGAAATAAGAAAGAAAGTGATCAAAGTACTTGTGAGACCGGTGTAGTCTGTTGAACAAGTAGGTAGGAATTAATTTTAAATTGGCTTGGAAAATATAAAATCTCAAAAAAAAAAAATTAAAAACTGGATCCCAAGGGAAGAAATGTTATGGTGTTTAACAATTTCATAGGAATCACACAAAATAAAATTTGAGATTTCATGAAGGTACATTCGTCAATTCTTTGGTGAAAACTTGAGCAAATTAATTGTTCACCGTCAATTCAGATTTGGTGTTGCATTTTGGGTTTCACTCAGCTCGTAGTGGCACGAAACTAAGATCATAAACACAGCTGTTGTGTAACCATAAACCTCAGTGGTAATTTCTGAGAGTCTCAAGGGTTACGTTGATGAAACGAATGTAATGAAGAAATGTAATGGAGATGGTGTAAGAAAATAAAGTACCTCAGCTGCAAAAAGAATGACCAAGCAGAAAACTCTTATCTCATGTGAGAAGAGAGTGAGGTAGCTCACGATTAGAATAAATGTGGTAACCTAATTGGGAAGACAAGGTTTGTGTATACCAAGTCATTAAGGCTATTATTCAGAATCTTATGAGGCTTGGGACACATACAGCAGCATGCTTCTAGGGACACTTAAGTAATCCAACAATTATATCCCCATAAACGAACGAACACAAACAAAATTAAAAGAGAAAAATATTTTTGGAGTTTTTGAAATAGATAATAAAAAAAATAAAAAGAAAAAAATAAAAGATAAAAAATAAGCAAAGAAAATAACACTTGGAAAGAGTAAAAAAAAACTTTGGAAAATTTTGAAAAACCGAACCCGAACGTTCGGTTGGTTTCGGTTGGGAAAAGTTTGAAAAACCGAACCCGAGCGTTCGGTTGGTTTCGGTTCAAGAAAATTTTGAAAAACCGAACCCGAGCGTTCGGTTGGTTTCGGTTCAAAAAAATTTTGAAAAACCGAACCCGAGCGTTCGGTTGGTTTCGGTTCAAGAAAATTTTGAAAAACCGAACCCGAGCGTTCGGTTGGTTTCGGTTCAAGAAAATTTTGAAAAACCGAACCCGAACCTTCGGTAGGTTTCGGTTTTGGAAAATTTTGAGAAACCAAACCCGAACCTTCGGTAGGTTTCGATTTTGGAAAATTTTGAGAAAACCAAGGAATTTAGACATGCAATCAGAAAATACTTTTAACAATAAGATAAACAACTTTGTACAAGAAATATACAACCAAGAAAACTACCTTAGAGGTGATGAGCGAGTCAGATGATTTGACCGAACCCGAACGTTCGGTTAATTTCGCTTCTTACGTTTGAGGTTGAGAGGTAGTGTGAGGAACTGACTCTGATTCCATCATACCTAGCCCTTGCAATATTCTGTTGAATGATGCTTCAGGAAGAGCTTTGGTAAAGACGTCAGCCAGTTGATCAGTGGTTCTTACAAAGTGTACTTCGACGTTTCCATCTTCCACATGATCTTTGATGAAGTGATACCTCAGTGCTATGTATTTGGTTTTAGAGTGTTGCACTGGGTTATGACAGATCCTAATTGCACTTTCAGAGTCACAATATAATGGGATCTTCTTCATATTGAGTCCATAGTCTCGAAGTTGACTCTGGATCCAAATCACTTGAGAGGTGCAGGATGCAGCGGCTATGTATTCCGCTTCGGCAGTAGACAACGACACACACATTTGTTTCTTGGATTGCCAGCTAACCAACTTCCCGTCAAGGAATTGACAGCCACCAGTGGTGCTTTTTCTGTCGAGTCCACATCCTCCAAGGTCAGCATCTGAATAGGCTTGAACGTAGAAGCCTGAGTTGGAAGGATACCATAGACCTAAGGAGGTGGTTCGCTTGAGATAGCGTAAAATGTTCTTCACTGCAAGCATGTGAGGTTCGCGTGGGTTTGCCTGAAATCGAGCACAATAACACACAGAAAACATGATGTCAGGCCTGCTAGCAGTAAGATACATTAGTGAGCCTATCATTTGACGATAGAGCGTGATATCAACAGCCGGTTTGTCTAGAGATGGAGTTAGCTTGGTGCCGAATGCCATTGGGACTTTGACTTTGGAGTCTCCCATCATACCAAACTTTGCTAGGAGAGTCTTCGTGTAAGCTTCCTGATTGATAAAGATGCCTTCGGGTCCCTGTCTAATATTTAAACCAAGGAAAAAGTTAATAGGACCCATTAAGCTCATTTCAAATTTAGTCTCCATCAGCTTTCTGAACTCAGCTATTAGGCTGGGATTCGTAGAGCCAAAGATGATGTCATCGACATAAATTTGAACTATCATAAGGTGGTTACCTTCCTTTTTGCGAAAGAAGGTTGGGTCAACCGAACCTTGTTTGAATTTAGGCATCTTTAAGAATTTAGTTAGCATTTCATACCAGGCTCTCGGAGCTTGTTTGAGGCCATACACAGCTTTATCCAGAATGTAGCAATGATTTGGATATTTTTCGTTCACGAACCCAGGAGGTTGCTCCACATACACGGTTTCTTCGAGTTCTCCATTAAGAAATGCACACTTGACGTCCATTTGGAAAACTTCAAAGTTTTTGTGGGCAGCGTAAGCAAGAAATATTCTGATAGATTCCAGCCTAGCTACGGGAGCGAAAGTCTCTTCATAATCAATCCCTTCCTCCTGACAATATCCCTTTACTACCAGACGAGCTTTGTTCCTTATAACATTCCCTTCCTTGTCCATTTTATTCCTAAAGACCCATTTGAGACCAACAACCGAGGCATCTGGAGGAGTTGGAATGAGGCGCCAGACTTTGTTCCTTTCAAATTCGTTCAGTTCGTCTTGCATCGCTTGAACCCAATCGGAGTGATCGAGAGCAGTGTTAACTGTCTTTGGTTCAACTTTTGATACGAATGAGTTAAACATACAAAACTCAACCTTTGACAATAAGGATGTCTGTTTTGCCTTCAGTTGTGATCCGGTCAAAACCTTTTCGGAGACATCACCAACCACTTGAGAGATAGGATGATCTCTGGTCCATTTGGTAAGAGGAGGATAGTTTGGATCAAAGTTTGGGTCTAGTTCAGCATTGATCATTTCTTCTGGTTCGGATTGGCTTTCGTAGTCAAGTGACATATCACCATGCTCCCCCTCGACTGATGAGCTATGAGAAACTTGAGGTTCAGAGGTTTCTTGTGGTGCTGGACTTTCAGGCGTTGATGCACCTTCGGTTGGAGAAGCACTTTCAGTTGCTGTTGGACTTTCGGTAGCAGTTGTAGAACTTGGCTTCCCCTCAACATGTGAGCTTGGCTCCCCCTCGACTGAAGCATCGTTGGATGGAGGTTCATCAGAATTCGATCCTCCTTCATTCATTCTCCTGGCAGCTTCTTCGACAATTTGCTTCATGTGGTCTACCTTGTTGTCTGCTGCACCTGCTTCTGAGAGAGTAGCTTTCTCTGGTTCGTCAAATAGCTCCAGAAACTTCTCGAATAGATTAGCGATCGAGACTATGACCTGGCCAGTTTGAGGAAAGATTTCCCCAGCTGTGTCTACTTTGTCCTGTAGCTTTTTGACATAGCTATCGTCAAAAGTCACATAATAGGTCTCTTCGATTTTTCTCGAACGCTTGTTTAGGACTCTATATGCTTTGGAAATGAGAGAGTAACCCAGAAAGATTCCCTCATCGGCTTTGACATCGAACTTGTTGCGGTGTTCTTTAGAGTTAAAGATGAAACATCGTGAGCCGAACACATGGAAAAATTTCACATTGGGCTTTCTGTTGTTGAGAATCTCGTATGGTGTGAGCGTGAATCGTTTGTTGAGATAAGACCTGTTATGTGTAAAACAAGCAGCATAAATTGCATCAGCCCAAAAATAAAGAGGTAAGGAAGCGAAACTTAGCATAGTTCGGACAGCTTCACACAAAGATCGGTTTCGTCTTTCGACAATTCCGTTCTGTTGAGGTGTGTAGGGAGCTGAGAAGTTGTGACTTATTCCCTTTTCTGCTAGAAATTCTTCAAATTCCCTGTTCTTGAATTCCAGACCATTGTCGCTCCTGATGTTGCGAACGAACTTCTTGAGCTGTACTTCAACCTGCTTGATGAACACTTTCAGCTTATGAGTCGCTTCAGATTTGAGCTTTAGAAAGAAGAACCATGTAAATCGTGAAAAGTCATCAATAATAACAAGAATATACTTGCTACCACCGATGCTTTCGATAGATGATGGTCCACACAAATCAATATGGAGTAATTCGAGTGGTTCAACAACTTTTGTGTTAATTATAGATGGATGACTTTGACGACTCTGCTTCCCCATTTCGCATGCAGCACACAAATGATCTTTGTCGAACTTGAGCAATGGAAGGCCTCGAACATGACCTCCAATGACAAGTTTGTTGATATCTTTAAAGTTGAGATGAGAGAGTCTTCGGTGCCACAACCAGCTTTCGTCAGATTGAGCTTTTGATAACAAGCATATAGCTGGGTTTCCTTTGATGGGTTTAAGGTTTAGAGGAAACATTTCACCCTTACGCTCTGACTTGAGAATTACTTTCTTCGTCTTCTTCTCAATTATTTCATAACCTTCATCGTTGAATGAGACTTTGAGACCTGTACCTCCAACAAGCTGAGATACACTGATGAGGTTGTGTTGTAGTCCTTCCACATAAGCCACCTTCCTTATAGTAAGATCACCATTAGTTATCATTCTGTATCCCTTTATGGTGCCGAAAGAATTGTTTCCAAACTTGACGTCGCCACCATTTGAAAGAGACCTGTATTCCTTGAGTTCTTCTTTCCTCCTTGTCATGTGACGCGAGCAGCCACTGTCGATGTACCATTCTTCGTCGAACTGCTCGTCACTTATAACCTGCAAAAATTAAGCAGATTTAGGAACCCAAAGTTTCTTGGGTCCACGTGAGCTTTTCATAGGAACAGGAACAGTAAGAGAGATGTCAACAAGATATGTTCGTTTTATAAGTGTTGTTTCATCTTTCTTTTTAATGGTAAAAACTTTGATTTTGTTAGGATTAGGTGCGTTCGGTTTAGACTCTGGTTTGGATTCATTAACCTTCTGTTTGCCTTTTTTTTCAGCTGACGAATAAGATTTTTGAGAACGAACAAAATGAGCTTTAGAGCAAGATGGAGATGAATTGGAAGAATTAGAAGAATTAGATGAATGAGAAGGAGTGGGCTTAGATTGAGATGACTTCTTAGCTGGAGACTCTAGGTGACCCTTTTGCTTTTGATCATTGGTGGGACTGACCTTAGAGTTGTGATTTCCTTTGATTTCAGAAACGAACCTATGCTTTCGGTTGGAGTCGTTCTGTGAACCGAACCTATGCTTTTGGTTGGAGTCATTCTCAGAACCGAACCTTTGCTTTCGGTTGGTATTCTCTTCCGAACCGAACCTTGGCTTTCGGTTGTTGTGGCTCTCATGCTTTTTGACAGGATTGTTCTCAAACTTCAGATTCTTGTCTTGATGTGAGAAATATGCATTCTAGGATTGCTAGAATTGTTTCCTTTCAGAGAGATTCTTCCTGTATCTCTGGTTCCTTTCACGTTTCTTATTCCTCATCTGCTTCGGTTGATGATGAATATTGGCTTTCATTTTCGGTTTCTCCTTGGCTGGTTCACTTTGAACTGTGGGAGTTTCACTTTGAACTGAGGAACTAGAGGGAGTGTCTTCTTTTGCCGAACTTCCATTCTCTTGAGGAATGTCTTTTGTACCACTCGTACTTGGCTCATCGAAATTATCTGGCTTATTCAAGGGTTCTGGTATGTATCTGCCTTTACTCATCCATGAGGTTCTTTCGGATAAGCCTACCGTTTCGTTTGCATTATCTATTGGAGCTGACCAGAAGTACTCATCGCAACCATCAACATTGTCTTCTTTTACAATAGATGTGAGTTCAGCGGTCTGATGTTCGGTTACTACAGTGACCTTGTACACTTGATTTGGAGTGGTCCTGACCTTTTGATATACAACCGCTTTCTCTGCTAAGATCGGGGACTTTTGTTGGGACAATCGAGCGAACTCCACTGAATTTTCAGAAATTAGATTCTTGTGGTTTTCAGGTTCGCTTTTTACAAATTCTGAGCAGTCAACCGTGTCCTCTACAGAAATTTCACTCATGTTGTCGTCCTCATTAAGCTCAGATGCATTCTCAACATCAATTTTGTTTTCTGAGCTGAAGTTGGCGTTTAAAGAGTCAAATTTTTGTATGGTTTCGGTTCTCAGTTTAAGTCTATCATTTTCATCCAAAAGGTTTTTAAGCATGTCCTTGTGGTCCTTGGATTTAATGAAAGATTCTATTTTGTCCAGTCCATACATGTAGGTCGGATTAATGTCATCAGATGATATCACACTCTCACAGTTATAAGCTTCAGCATCGATTTCATCCTCCTTAAACTCAAGGAAGGGCAAAATCATGCGATGGATCTTTTGGCCTATTTCACAGTCTAAGTGAAGCTGAGTAATATTAGAATAAAGACGTTTTGCAATTAAACAAAAAACATTCCGCTGTTTTAACAACTTTAAATTGTCTCTTTGTAAATAAATGTTTTCGTCTGTTATTTTAACTAATTCAGACTCCTTCAACTCGATCCACATGCGCCGCTCCTCACTCTTCGAAGACACCCTGCTTAATTGATCAGTTAGGTTAGAATTGGTGACTCGAGTTTGAGTTAAGCTACTATCTAGATGAGAAATTCTTGTATTAACATTTTTTAGTTCTTTCTCATATGAGGATTGTGGTAATTTAAATGAAACGAAAACCGATTGTACCTTCTTGATCAGTTCATCGAGCTCGTTGAACTGCACGCTGAGTGGTTTGGCCGTAAAGCACATATCCCGCTGCTCCTTCGGTTCATTGCTTCCACCATCAGTGTTGTATCCCCTCATCTGAGATACATCGGACACCATGAAACACCTTCCTCCACTGCTCTCCTCCTTTGCCACACAAGCCTTTCCATGCGAAGGCTTCCTCACTTCATCGTCTTCTGAGTCGGTTGACCAAACTTCCATGCTACCGAACTCGTCATCAGCAACCGAACCCTGCACAATTAGAGCATTCATGGAAGGGTTAGCGGTAGATTTCTTCTTTCTCATCTCATCAAGCCTTTTCTGTAACAAGGCTTCCTCATCCTTTTCCTCATCCTTTTCCTCATCCTTTTCAGCCATCTTTTTGAGGACACAATCCTTAGCATAGTGGTTTTTCCCACCACAGTAGTAACAGCTTACTCCAGAATCACCATCTGCCTTCGGTTCCTTCTTGGGCTCTTCAACCTTCGGTTCATTGTTAACCTTTTCTGAACTATAACTCCCCTGCCAGTTTCGGTTTTTGTTGCTGGGGAATCTCTTCTTAATGAACCTCTTGGGGTTAGACACCATCATAGCATAATCCTCAGACGTGAGGTCATACTCCTCCAAGTTGAGGTCTTCATCCTCCATCACAACTTTACTTTTTGACAGGAGGGCCAGTGAACCTAGGCTTGAAACAACGTTCTTTTCCTGTAGCACAATCTTCTCCTGGGACTTGAGAATACCAAACTGCTCATGGGCTTTAACTGTTGACACCACTGCTCTCCATTCTGACCTCAGACCATTTAAGAACGTAACCTTCTGCTCGATAAGCTTCCTTTCGATGTCATGTTTGATCATCTTGCTAAGAAGATGATTGAAGCGATCGAACGTCTGGGTCACAGTTTCTTCGGCTCCTTGCCTGAATTCTACAAACTCAGATAAGAGCAAGGTTTGGATAGAATGTTCAAGATCCTCGTCTGTAGAGTACAGTTCGCGAAGTCTATCCCAAACTTCCTTTGCCGTCGTGCATGAGCTTACCAACCTGAAAGTGTCGAACTGAAGGGCGAATCTGATCAATCTTAACGCCTTGATATTACACTGGAATTTATCCTTTTCATCTTATGCAATATCTTTGACATCCTTCAGCAGATCATTATACTCCTTTTGAGTTTTAATAATCCTTGACATTGCTGAATGAGAAAAAGGTCCATTAATGATTGCTTCCCATATGAGGTATCCATTATCCTCAGATCCTATAACGTAGTCTTCGAAGTGATGCGCCCAGACTTCATAATCATGGGTATATAGGATTGGAATCTTCGTGGTTGAACCGACGCTGTTGGAAATATTGATGGGATTTGATTGCGACTCGTCTATTATGATCGAAAAACCTGTTCAAAGATCAGACTTGTAATAAATCAGATTAGGGCAAAACAATAAATATCAAGATACGTCAATAATGAGATGACGGCTCAATAAATATGAGTAATTGCGGAAAAACCCTAATTGAAACCTTTTCACAGAAAAGATGTGTATCGATTACACAGCCTCCTGCTCTGATACCAATTGATGAGATTAAAACTTAATCTTGAAGATCGATTAGATCTTAAACAGGTAAATAAGTATTAAATAGTAAGAACACGAAAATAAAGAACAAGTCAAGAATGAATCAAACGAGTCGAATGATTATAAAACAACCCTTAGAAGAGCTCGATCAAGAACATCAACTGTAGAGGGTTAGTAGGTTTACAAGAACGATAAAGAAAATCAAAGTAATCGTAATTCTCTATATTGTAATCTAAAATCGTTAACCTAATACGCATGCAAGCATATACTTATATAATAAACCTAACAGGCTCTCGGTTGGACAGGCCCAAACCGGAGTACAAAACAATTGGACTAACAGCCGAGCCCAATGACGCAATCCTTTAGCGAATCTTCAACCCAACAGGCATTATAGCACTTCTGAAATCCAACAACCCTATACGACCCTTCAAACCAGATTCCTCATACCGTGAGTAGTTAAAAGATATTATAATAACACTTTGTATATTATATTTTATAATATATTTATTGTTTATAAGTTCATAATAACGATATTGAACTTAAACATAAGCTATACTTAAAGTTGGGTAAGCATAACTCACTTAGTAGGAGGTTTTGGCTAGGAACCGGGCTCTGCGGGGGCACAACTTCAAAGCTGAAAACTCTTCTAATCAGAGCCTTTTGGCGTTCTAGGACTGGCCTCTTATCACTTGGTAAGTACTATGGGTTGAGAGGGGTTTAGAGAGAAGTTAAAGAGAGAGAGAGAGAGAGAGAGAGAAAGGCTAAGGTGTGAAGAATATGGGAGGACCTTGCATGCTATTTATAGGAGCTAGCCTATGCAGTATGTTGGGCGTTTCTCGGAGCAACATTGCGCATACGAGGGATACGCTATGTGTACGAGGGGGTAGGTGTCGCCTCCGGATGTGAGACCGTGGAGAGTAAGCAAGGGTCCAAATTTTGGCACGTCACCCTCTTCGTATCAGCTTACTTCCGACTTCTAAATTCTGTAACTTTCACATATGAGATCCTTTTTTGACCTTCTTTATATCCACACATAGGTGGCGAAGTAATCTACAACTTTCATTTAGACTCCGTCGGCTAATTTTGACTTTATTTTTAAAGTTACATTTTAACAGGCTTAGACAGATAAAGTCCGTTAAAAATTCATAACTTTGCCATGCAACGTCCGTTTTCGTCTCTCTGTATATCGTTGAACTCTTAATAACGAGATCTTCAATTTTCATTTAGATTGTGTCGGCTAAAAATTTGTCGATCTAAAATTCGAATTCCGGGCGGTGCACTATTGTGCAAAATTTTAGAAAAATCATAACTTCCTCACACAAAGTCATATTTGGACGTTCATTTTATGCACACTCTGGGTTTAACCTATACTATGAATTTTGTTCAGATCACTAAGGCTAAAAAGTATTTTATCACAAACTCACTTTTTATGTCACACAACGTCGTGCCGGTTTTTCCGTGAAACTTCGACATGTCATAACTTCTTCGTTATAACTCGGATTTCATCGTATACGAAACCCTTGTGACATATACTATAACTTGGTGAAGATTATTCAATCTAAAGAAGCTTCCATCAAAAAGTCATTTTTGATGCTTATTGTCTCTAAATTTACTAGCCAGAATTTGCGGGCGTTACAATTATCTCCCCCTTAGGATGATTACGTCCCGAAGTCATCAACAAAACAGGGCTGGTATAATGAGTCCATACATTATCTTTTCATCCTAGGTAATAATCGTAACTCTTATGTTCCTTCGAATGACTATCTGATTCTTGGATTTCTTGACTGCAAGTGGTGCTCGATCTTGCACTCACTCTCTATCTCACATTGGACTTTCAGTCGTGACATTCAAGTCATAATCTCGATCCATATTGGAGACTCCTGCTCCTTCGTAAACATACTTTACTTTGATTGTGTAACAGACTGATGAGCCATGTTCTAATGATCTCTCATCTAATGATGCAATGCTTAGACTCGGGTCTTTTTGAGTCGAATTCCAGAATGGAATATACCTTCCTTCATGTTTCTAATGTGATATAATCACATTCTAGCATGTAGCACTTGTAGCTACAAGTTTCTTACTTTCACAGTGATTGTGATACTTCTATTGATTGCTTCGATTATCTTTCACTCCAGTCTTCTGGCTTAAGTTGGATGCTACATCACTTGGTTCTCTAAACCACGTAGAATACATATCTTAGTCGGACTCGATATGATATGACCACCGAGGTCATAATAATAATAATCATCATATTCTTATTCATTACCGAAATGACAGTAACGATGGACATGAACAAAAAAGAATCAGTTACTAGCACCTTGAAAACCTTGTGACTTTCCCAGATCTAAGTGTGAGTCATGTGCATCCGGTAGTATAGGCCTCTACTACCTTTCAAACCTACTCATACTCGATCCAAGTATTGTCTCGTAGTTTTTCAAGTCACCATACATGAATTTCACATAGTCATTTTGATGGGTTTTAGGAAAATCAAATAAACTAGAAAAACAATTCCTAAGTTCACATGCAACCTACTTTGGATCTATGTTTTATCTATTGAACATACAACTTTGAATTGCAAAACAAGAACCCTAGAGGAGAGAGGCTAATATCAAAATTAACAAACTAGGGTTTAGTAATTACATACCTTTCAATTGTTATAATAAACAATTGATAATTCCCTTGATCTTGATCTTGATCTTCTTGGAAGCTTAGCACCACAAGTGTAATGCCTCTAATGGAATCACACCCAAACTAGCAAGAAGGAAAGTAGAAGGAGAGAGAAGGAGTATGCAATTTTCGGCCCTAAGGGTTTCTTCCAAAGAAAGAGTCACCAAAATGTGAACCAGGAGGCTGCTTATATAGTTGAGGGATCTAGGGTTTAGGAAAAACCCTAATGCTCCTTGCTTAGGGCCTAAGCAAAGCCAAAGGCCTTATCCAAGCCCCCTTGGACGAAATCCTTAGGGTTTCCCCTATAGATTTCGTCCACCTCCTTCCAAGGAGGTTCTGGAGCCTTCCACTCAACTATTAGATAATTGCAAACTAGTACCTGCACTTTATAATTAATTCTTTTAACCCAAAATTAATTCTAATTAATTTCTGGCTAACAATTAATTAAACAAAATGATTTCTTATTAATATATTAATCTTTTAACATATTAATAAATTCATTTATATTAATTTATTAATCTTATAATAAATTAATATCTCTCCTTTCATAATTTCCTTGTCCGGTTGCTAGGTTTGAGGGCAACCCAAAAGGACTGTGCTGCTATCAATTCAAGTACATACCAATTATAGTTATGGGCTTAGACACCTAATCCAACAGTCTCCCACTTGGATAAGTCTATAACTATAATTGCTAGTATGCCTTCTAAATTTGACCAGCAAATTGTAGCTTCCAAAAAGCTGCTGCCGAACTCTGACCCAGTCAGTTACGAGTCCTAAGATAAGTGATCATATACTCCTTCGTTCTGCAAGATATCCCCAGACATAAGACATGGAATACAATCAATCTCTTAGTCCAGAATCTATGTTTCCCAATTTCTGATTCCTGATGATATAGGACTTCTAATCGAACACATCAATTAGTCCTGGCTGGGCCCAGCACATAAGTCAACACCAAATCATCGAGGGGCCCACAGATATCGCTTTTCCGGTTAGGGCAAAAGGAACGAATAAACATCGACTCATATGCTTGTATCTTTTACTCATCAAACCATACATGACAATACGTTTTATAACACCAAGTTACTGATGCGTTTTCGTATCACCAATGTATAGCCGACTTGCAAATTACAACTCATATATCTCTGTTTCAAGATCATAGATATTATCGTCTCAGTATTACTCGTGATGAATTCCATGAAGTAATACTCTGAGCGTGGGTTTATCCAATACTCAAATCTCAATTTCTGAGTACTCATGAACGTTGCAACAAATCTATTGCCATGTCTATCCTTAGACAATCTACAATCCAGTTCATGACAGTCTTGATTCACTACTTACTTCCAAAAGTACGAGCGACTGTTGAGTTTGAATAATCTTATTATTCGGGAAGTCAAAACATGCAAAGTGAAACGCAATAATAATATTAATCCTATATGGCCCCAAAGTTTTTGAGCGTAAATAAAACCACTTTTATTTAAACACCATATTGATTACTCATTATTCATTGCTTATAGTTTCAGAAAATCAACTTATTACTTGAATTATAACCACAATTGTCCCATGCTCCAAGCATGCACACTTTGGTTTCCTATGGTCCATACTTTGTGAAATAAATCAATTGAAAAACCTTTCCAATGATGCTCATTTCACAATTCCCAATCCCTATTATTAGTGTTAGAACACAAGGTTCTTGCAACTACTAGTATATGCTAGATTCTAACATTTTATGCAATGATCCTTTCGCAAATTCATAGCACAAAAGTCACCAAGACTTTGTCTAATGAAATTACAAAGTACTCTATCGGAAATTGTTACAAGATAATTCCATAGACGTGAAGTCTCACATTCAAAGTACATTCCTTTGAATATCCTTCTTGCATAAAAGTTTCTAATCTAGACACAGACTCTCAACATCTAACTCCCAATATGGAGACATTTCCATATTTGCCATATGACAGCTTATTCTTAATAGAATCTTATCGATTCATAATAATGTCAATATAGCCCATTCAATACTATACTTCTAACTACTCACAAACGACAAATCCTCAGTGAACCTCAGATTTTCCTTTGATAGTTGTTTAATTATTTTAGTCAAAACCGATTCTAGTTCCTTTTTCCCTCTTAATGCCCTAGGCATTTGGAAAATTTTAGAATGGTAAAATATTATAGCATATGCAATCGATCCTATACCCGAAGCGTATTGGACATGATGCATAATGTCTCACATAAAGAAGTGATACTTTATCATCCTTCTGCCATAATATTTGTCATGTTCCCACAATTCGATCTATGAAGAGGGATGCCGTGATCATAATCGAATTTGAGAATGCACTATATATCCTTGACTAAATTTATTAACATTTCTCGATCTAAGCTTTAAAATTTTGAAATGAAGTATAATATTCTCTCCCTTAATTATAGCAAAACAACTTTTCAAACATTACAACTTTGCAAAGTGAATCTTTGTTTTCTATAATTAATATTGCTAACTCGCAATACTTTACCATAATAATCATGCTCCCACTAACATGATGATTATTTTCTTACCAGCATAACACTTATGCTCCCACTAGCTTTGACATGTATTCAGAAAACAATTAAACTTCCAGAGAACAATGCTTATTGAATTCCTTAAGTTCATATTTCTAATACCTAATGCTTTGATAAGCCTTTATCAAAGCTTCTTAAAATCATACACCTTTGCCTTAGAAAGCTCATATGTGTGTCTAGACAAATTCAGAACTTATGTCACTAAGTCCCAAATGTTCAGACTAATTGTCAAATCTCATAATTCGAACTATGGAAAGGGATGTTGTAACCATAATCGAATTTGAGAATACAATTTCCACAATTGCTATCTTCTTAAAATCTCTCTTAGTGAAAGCATTTCCTCACAGTCATTTTCATGAAGGAGGTAATCTTATGACACTTAGATTTTGTGGTGTATAAGTTCCTATCCATGTGAATTTGTCAAAACCAAAGTTTGTGACAAATCCAAACTCATATGGACTGAACTTTCTCAATCTCGATTTCTTGCCTCATGGTAACACGAGTGCCCACCATGTCTTCCAAGTGGTTTATCAACTCATCCTTACTTATCAATGTACTTTCCATTGATCAAGGTGCTATGCATTCACATGAGAACTCATAGAACTCACTTGCATAATTAATTTAATTGGAATGGCATAGAAAAGGAGTATGTCATCCACGATAGGCTATAAACCTCAAGTCGTGTGCTAGTGATGATCAATAAGGTTTATTCTTGATTAGTTCTTGAAACTTTTTTCAAGATCATTAAAACTCCCACTAACCTCTTGACATATACGATTCTCTTGTCAAGAAACTTTCCTCGACAAAACAAATATTCAAGAGTTAGTGTGGTTCTTATCAAGACAAAACACTTCACAAAATTTGTCCTAGTTGGTCTTTGTCTTATCCAAGACATCACAACTTACAAATTTTAAATGTGCAAGAATAAGAAAACTTTTCCAAATTCCACATTTGATGAGTGTTATAAACCTTCTTGAGACTTGTCACTCAATTCACAATCTTGGAGTATAACTCTAAGACTTGATGTTGGAACGAAGTATGATTGACTTCTTGATTTTAACCATTTCCACAATTCTCGATTCCTCTTCTTATACATGCAAATGTACTAAGACTTACTTAGAGGATCAATTGAGATATGGTTCCTAATCATTAAGACTTATCATAAAACACAATAAAAGTTACTCTCCCTTCTTCTTAGAATAGAGATACTTTTATCTTTTTGCCTACTTGATTCTTGTTATTCGTTCTGCCATTGATTGAAATTCTTTCAATCAACTCAGAATTATATTTAATCTTATAAGCATAACCATATTCACTAAACTTTAGTAAATCATGACGAATATCTTTATCACTCTCGTGGTGAACTTGATCAATGTACAACCTAGTGTACTTGATCTCCTAGTCCTTCTCTTGACACTTTGTCAAAGAATTAGTCTAATTTCCAAATATGAAGTTTCTCATTCATCACGCAATCAAGTTGCATGACTCCAAGTTTATGTCCAATTGAAGCTTGGGCGATGAGAATCTTTCCTTATTTGGCAAATTCTCGACATTTCCACAAATGATATAATTAAGAATCAAATCCATTATTGATAATAATACATCAATTTTTCATAACGACTTCATTGCAAGGATATATAAAATTATTCAAACCAAAAATTTTATTTTATTCATAAAAGCAGCGGAAAACTTATCCTTACAATGCAAAATCAACTGAAAAAACTATGTATTTATTCCTAACAAATCTATCATAACTTTCTAAGCTCAAAATCTGATCTTCGAATCCATGCGACGGTGATCCATTTCTTCGTGATCAGACTCATCTTGCTTTTCCATCAAGCTTCCTCTCTTTTCTCTCATCCTGCAAAACATTCAAATGTAATCTTATCACATTATGTATTAAGAATCAATGAATAGGAACTTGATGGAGTTAGATAGTGGATTTTATACCCAAGGAGGAGTCATAACACTAGACTCTCCCATCTCTTAGATCTCTCAGGTAGATAGGGCAGCTTCGTCTCCAATGCCCCTTCTCTTGGCAATAAAAGCAAATGGACTCTTTTGGAGTGACACAAGGAACTATCTCAGAGTTTACCTTTTCTGGATCTCCAATGTCATCATTTTCAATGTCCATTGAAGTTTGGGAGTTTGATTCACCAGGCAAATTTGCTTGATCAGCACGCCAAATCATTGATGATTCAGCAGCTATAAGCATAAATAGGTGAGATCAATGAGGGTCACGTCGTGATCCATCATATAGTACTCTCTAACGAACTCACTATATGATTCAAGAAGTGACTGAAGAACCCAGTCAACAGCCAACTCACTTGAAATCTCGACACCAAACATGCTTAACCTATCAATGTGTGACTTCATCTCTAAGACGTGTGCACACACAGGTTTCCCATCTTCGTGTTTACTTGCCAAAAGGGCTTGAGTGAGCTTGAACTTTTCAAGCCTTCGAACTTTTAGGTTTGGGAGAACAACGGGAGGAGGTGGAGGAAGTGGAATCAAGTTAGTCCACATGGTAGGGATTGATCTTTCACCTTCATAGTGGAACAAACTTTGAGCAGGAATATTTATTCCTTTAGATTCGGGAAGACCATGGTTAGATTCAGACATCTACAAAACCGGGAGAAAATTCAAGTTAGTTGATAAGAATCCTTGATGTAACACCCAAAAGAAACATCGAGGCTAGGATCCAACACAACATTCCACAAATTGGAAGAGGGATGCCGTAATCCAATTTGCAGAATATTTGAAGGTAGGTAAATGACGATTTACCAATTTCCACCACGAAAAACGAAAAAGAAGGTTAAGTTTTAAATGTATTGGAAACTCCTAGATCATTTGAGATACATTGAAACTATTCAATGGCATGTTTTAATCTCGGATTATGCTCTTCAATTTGTGACTGGGATGCCGAGGATCACAAACAAGATGTGAATAACCATGCAAATGTGCTTGGTAACCTCATTGTCTTTATCATTAACCATTGATGTGCCGGTAAACCACACACGGTCCATCAAAATGACAATTATAAGATACCCATTACTACTCTTTATTAGTGCCTTTTAGTGTGCCGGTTAACCACACATGCTCCACTAACGACCAATAAAGCATAATGTGCAATTTCATGGATTAGCATACTTTTCACATTTTTTCTAAAGTAACTAGAGTTGGGATTTTATAAAATAATGTTCTAGTACTTTCTTTAATAACATTATACTTTTAATGAGATGTAGTTGTCCTATCAAATCCGTTCTGCTAACAACCCTCCACTAATCAAGGAAGCGGTGGGTGAGAGTGGACACCCATTCAACTACCATTTTATAGGCAGTTTCCTTATACCCCCCTTATAGATTAGCTTCGTGAATGAGGCATACTAGCGATTTGACTGACCATATTCTTATACATATATAATATTTAACTTTTAATTATAATATATATATATATATATATATATATATATATATATATATATATATAAGGTGTGTTTTAAAACATTTTAAAACTCCAAGGGTTTATATAAATTTTTTCGAAATTTAAACTATTAAATTTTAAATTTAAGTAAACCAATTAATTAGATTTAATATTTATCTATTAATTAACTTTTAATTAATTTATTAAATCTTTTAAGGATTATCTAATTAAATTAAACAATTAACTTAATCCTAATCCATATCCCTTCTAGATTTCGAAAATATGGGGATAGGATAATTTCCTTCTTTATCTCAATAATACAATAAGGCAACTATTATCCAAAACAAAGAAACCCTAAAAGAGGGAGCATATTTCGAAATTACAAGGGGAGGAGGCTAGGGTTTTGGAAACCCTAACCCTAATTTCGACTAGGGCTCATGGAGGCTAGGGTTTTCGAAAACCCTTTGCACCAAAACCCTAAAATCGAAAATTTTGGCCTTTAGGGTTTAATGGCTATAAACGCTAATTTGCAATTCAACTATTATAGCAATTCAATTTAAAACAACAATGGCTTTGATACCACTGATGGGTTTTAGGAAAATCAAATAAACTAGAAAAACAATTCCTAAGTTCACATGCAACCTACTTTGGATCTATGTTTTATCTATTGAACATACAACTTTGAATTGCAAAACAAGAACCCTAGAGGAGAGAGGCTAATATCAAAATTAACAAACTAGGGTTTAGTAATTACATACCTTTCAATTGTTATAATAAACAATTGATAATTCCCTTGATCTTGATCTTGATCTTCTTGGAAGCTTGGCACAACAAATGTAATGCCTCTAATGGAATCACACCCAAACTAGCAAGAAGGAAAGTAGAAGGAGAGAGAGGGAGTATGCAATTTTCAGCCCTAAGGGTTTCTTCCAAAGAAAGAGTCACCAAAATGTGAACCAGGAGGCTCCTTATATAGTTGAGGGATCTAGGGTTTAGGAAAAACCCTAATGCTCCTTGCTTAGGGCCTAAGCAAAGCCAAAGGCCTTATCCAAGCCCCCTTGGACGAAATCCTTAGGGTTTCCCCTATAGATTTCGTCCACCTCCTTCCAAGGAGGTTCTGGAGCCTTCCACTCAACTATTAGATAATTGCAAACTAGTCCCTGCACTTTATAATTAATTCTTTTAACCCAAAATTAATTCTAATTAATTTCTGGCTAACAATTAATTAAACAAAATGATTTCTTATTAATATATTAATCTTTTAACATATTAATAAATTCATTTATATTAATTTATTAATCTTATAATAAATTAATATCTCTCATTTCATAATTTCCTTGTCCGGTTGCTACGTTTGAGGGCAACCCAAAAGGACTGTGTTGCTATCAATTCAAGTACATACCAATTATAGTTATGGGCTTAGACACCTAATCCAACAGTCTCCCACTTGGATAAGTCTATAACTATAATTGCTAGTATGCCTTCTAAATTTGACCAGCAAATTGTAGCTTCCAAAAAGCTGCTGCCGAACTCTGACCCAGTCAGTTACGAGTCCTAAGATAAGTGATCATATAATCCTTCGTTCTGCGAGATATCCCCAGACATAAGACATGGAATACAATCAATCTCTTAGTCCAGAATCTATGTTTCCCGATTTCTGATTTGTGATGATATAGGACTTCTAATCGAACACATCAATTAGTCCTGGCTGGGCCCAGCACATAAGTCAACACCAAATCATCAATGTAGCACTTTTAGCTACAAGTTTCTTACTTTCACAGTGATTGTGATACTTCTATTGATTGCTTTGATTATCTTTCACTCCAGTCTTCTGGCTTAAGTGGGATGCTACATCACTTGGTTCTCTAAACCACGTAGAATACATATCTTAGTAGGACTCGATATGATATGACCACCGAGGTCATAATAATAATAATAATCATCATATTCTTATTCATTACCGAAATGACAGTAACGATGGACATGAACAAAAAAGAATCAATTACTAGCACCTTGAAAACCTTGTGACTTTCCCAGATCTAAGTGTGAGTCATGTGCATCCGGTAGTATAGGCCTCTACTACCTTTCAAACCTACTCATACTCGATCCAAGTATTGTCTCGTAGTTTTTCAAGTCACCATACATGAATTTCACATAGTCATTTAACACATCAGATAACATAACCAAGCTTTATATTATTTATTGAAAGGCTCACATAGAGGTTGAAGTTCACCTACACTAGGCATTGGCTACACCACATGATACTATCTATATGGCTACTTTATATCTTGATCTTCGGATATATAGATCCTTACTCTTGGTCCCTTTCATCCTCGCTTGCTTCATTAAGGATCATCTAGAATTCTCTTGCCTTTGGCTTTGGCGGTGCATTTGGCCTTGCCGCTTCGTTTTTCTTCAGGAAATCTTTTGACATATTCCCCTTGTCTCCACATCTGTAGCATACCTTATCATTAAGCGTACAATACTTGGAATCGTGACCGATCCTACCACACTTATAGCAAGTCACTTCTCCATCGCATATTTCAAAGTGCTTCTTCTTTCACTTCTCACGACACTTGGTTCCACCACTACCTCCATACTTTTGGTCATCTAGGTTGGACTTCGTGAATCTTCCTTTCTTATCAGATCTTTAGGATACCTTAATCTTCCTCTTTTATCCCACCTTATCTTTTTATAGACCCTTTTCTCTTATATGGGCCTCTATATGTTGGATAAGGTGTCTAAGTCCATAACAATATTTGAGATGCACTTGACCCGACCCAGTATGGTCCATTTGGGTTGCACTTCACCCGAAAAATTTATATGGATAATCTTTTGAGAATAATATGTTTATGATTTGTTAATATATTATAAGTTATAATATATTAATTTGAAATCATATTATTTAATTAGTATTGATCATAAATTAATTTAGAATTAATTTGGTGATAAAAAGGTGACTAATTAAATATGGGCTCTTGTATTTTATAGTGTGGGCTAATACTCATTTGGAATGGGCTTGGCATGCATGGGAGTTAATGGATAGTCCATGGAGCTTTTAACCCATGGATCCTTGGAAAGGAAGAGTTATTAGGGTTTACATAGATGTAACCCTAATCCTCCACACTATATAAAGGAGTCCTTGACACTTGATTTGACACTAGTTGTGTGTGTACAAGAGTGGTGGCCAATTCATAAGTGTGCATTAT
Source organism: Lactuca sativa (assembly GCF_002870075.4). Taxonomy (NCBI): domain Eukaryota; kingdom Viridiplantae; phylum Streptophyta; class Magnoliopsida; order Asterales; family Asteraceae; genus Lactuca; species Lactuca sativa. The sequence goes on from NC_056623.2 coordinate 170,006,449, forward strand.
TCTCTCAAGAGTTTTCCAAAGTTTGTGGTGATTTGTGATTTCCATTTGAGGCATCCACACTATTGGTGCTAGGCTCTCAAACTCCAAGGAATCAACCACTACTAAAAGGTATGTCATTATACTAGTACTTTTAAGATTCAAGTTCCCCATGCCATGCTAGTTAGGATGTAAACCTTGGAAATTCTTATTTTCATGTATTTTAGAGAAAACATAGATCCAAGGTTTATACGGTTGCATGTACACCATAGGAGTGTTAGAATGCTCAAAACCCAACAGTGGTATCAGAGCCTTGGCTTTTTTTCTTGAATACTTGATGCAAACTCTTGAAAAATCGAAAAAACTTGCTGTCTGGACAGTGGACTCGCCGAGTCCATGGGGGGGACTTGGCGAGTCCAAGCATATCTTCATCCTAAACTGAAATTGGACTACAATCATTACACTAAAAAGTTTTGCACTTATAAAACCTGTTTTTGATGTTGTAATGATTATGCTAATCGAATTTCAAAGGCTATTATCAAAATTTCAAGTTTTGTATGTTCATATGATTCTTGAAATTGTTGATATGGATGTTCATGAACTTACAAGTTTTGTTAGATCATAGGAATTATTTGCAAATTGTTTGTTAGTTAATTCTTGATATTAATGTGTTTTAATAGAATCCATAATTTTTCCTCAAGTTATGGATTACCAAAAGTCTTTTCTTTTAAAGTCCATTAAAAACCATAGGTTACATAAGTTGAAGAGTCTTTTTCATCATAAATAGTTTTATGGACTCCATAACTTGTCCTCAAGTTATGGATGTCCAAGAGTGTCTTCATTAAAAGTTTTTTAAACCTTAGTTAAACTTATAAGTTATGAAAATCCAAAAGTTTTTGAATTGTTCAAAACTTGCCCTCAAGTTTTGGAATTTGTAAAGTCTCACACACACTTTAGTTCCAACCCTTAGAGTTTTAAGAGTTAAAATTCAACCCTTTTACTTTATAATATTATAAGTTAATAATTTATATATGTATAAGAGCAAGTCAGTCTTACCATTAGTAAGCCTCATTCACGAAGCCGGTCTATAAGGGGGGTATAAGGTTGTTGCCTATAAAATGACAGCTTAATGGGTGTCCACTCTCACCCACCGCTTCCTTGACTGGTGGAGGGTCGTTAGCCGAACGGGTAGGACAAGGACAATAACTCTCATTAAAAGTATAATGATGAATAGAAAGTAACTAAACCTTTTATAAATCCCAATCTTAGTTACCTTAGGAAAATGTGAATTTGGTGCTAACCCATGAAATTTACACTTTGTACCTTACCAAGTTGTTGGTGGAGCGTGTGTGGTTAACTGGCACACTAACTTGGACTAGTAAGGATGGAAAAGGGTGACTTAATGTTTATCATAGATCAGTGGAGCGCGTGTGGTTAACCGACACATTGATTAGGTGGTAATATTAAGGGTACCAAGTGAATTTTCATGGTTATTCACACCTTGTTTTGTGATCCTCGGCATCCCAGTCACAAAATCTGATGGGCACAATCGAGATTGAAACATGCCATTAAAAAGTTCAGTGAATCTAAAAAAATCTAGGAGTTTCAAACCAATTAAAACCTAATTTTATTTCGTTTTTCATGGTGGAAAATTGTGAATCGTCATTCACCTACCTTCAAATATTCTATAGCTTGGATTACGACATCCCTCTTCCAAGTTATAAAATATTATGGTGGGTCCTAGCCTTAGTATTTCATATTGGGTGTTATATTAAGGATTTTAAATCAACTAACTTGAATCTCTCCCATTGTAGATGTTGGTTCAGACAAGTATGATCTTCCCAAATCTCTTGAAGATGATGTCCCACAACATCTTCCAAGTTATAAAATATTGTGGTGGGTCCTAGCCTTAATATTTCATATTGGGTGTTATATTAAGGATTTTAAATCAACTAACTTGAATCTCTCCCATTGTAGATGTCTGGTTCAGACAAGTATCATCTTCCCAAATCTCTTAAAGATGATGTCCCACAACATCATGCTTCACTTCCTCCACCTCCTCCAATTATTCTCCCCGACCCATAAGCTCGAAGTCTTGAAAAGTTCAAACTCACTCAAGTCCTATTGGATAGTAAACACAAGGATGGAAAGCCAGTGTGTGCACATGTCTTGGAAATGGAGGCACACATTGACAGGCTAAGTGTCACACCCCAAAACCAAGAACGGCGGAAACGTTCTCGGGCGGAGGACGTCATGTATACTATCACAACACAGTAAATGTAAATAAGCAAATAACATCATCCATTGCATTAAATATATAATTTTAATACAAGCGTGTTTTGTATAGTTATAGACATCAAAATAATGTAAGTCAAAATAATAAGATGAGTCTTGAATACGCTCCATCTTCTCAAAAGCTGGCCTCGGTACTTGTCTACTGATGACCTGAGAATACAAGTTATTTTGAAAGAGTTTATCAGCATTAAGCTGGTGAGTTCATAAGTATTTTAGTGTCAATGTTTGTTGTCAAAAACGTTTGAACCTGTCTCAATGTATAAGCTTGTAAAAATGTAAGTAAGTGTTTGAAAGTGTTTGTAAAAGTTTGAATCTCTCAGAAAAACCTATATTTTCTATTAAAGTAACCTTCTACCAAGGCTTAACTGCTTTGTATACTCGTTTGTTGTAAAAGTGTGTAATTTCCCAAGTGTAACTATCATTTAATAATATATAGTTTGTACATTAATGCTTAAGTGAGGTTATCACTAAAATATGTAACGGGTAAATCATTATAGTACTGTAGTTTTGTATAATAGGAACTACTGCTGTACTAACTACCTTAAACCGGATTTATATTAAGGTAGAATGTGATAAATTGCACCATGCTATCGACTGGTAACAACGACATACGAATGGTCGTAATAACGGAATGACGTTTGGCACCCGCAGACCTGCAGGTCCGGCTGTAGCTAGCAGCAAGGTGTAGGATAGTCAATCCAGTATAGATCTATACGCAAACTCACGCTCTCCCTCCAAGAGAATTCTGGCTACAACTCGGGACATGACATTTAAGGCATGCTCCGATACAGTGGATCACAATTGTTAACGTATTCTCGTATATGTAACGTAATGTTTCTAGTTCTAGTATAGTTGTGTATGTTCTCTTTCAAAATTAAGCGAAAAGATGAGGGTATTTCAGTTTCATCAGATCCTCGCGTTCCCAAGTGAATTCCGGTCCTCGCTTGGCGTTCCAGCGAACCTTCACGATAGGGATACGACTTTGCTTCGTCTGCTTGACCTCACGGTCCATGATCTCTACTGGTTCTTCCATGAAGTTGAGGCTCTCGTTGATCTCGATCTCGTCGAGTGGGATTACAAGAGTCTCGTCGGATAGACACTTTTTCAAGTTAGATACGTGGAATGTACAATGTACGTTACGAAGTGTGTCGGGTAGGTCGAGTTTGTAAGCTACGGGGCCGACTCTTGCAAGAATCTCAAAAGGCCCTATGTACCTCGGATTAAGCTTCCCACGCTTGCCGAAGCGTATCAAGCCTTTCCAGGGTGAGACTTTGAGAAGGACTCGGTCTCCCACCTGAAATTCCAAAGGTTTTCTTCGTTTATCAGCGTAGCTCTTCTGTCGGTCTCTAGAGGCATTCAATCATCCACGGATCTAAACGATTTTCTCTGTCGTTTCCCAAATGATCTCCAGACCGGTGAGAGTACTGTCGGAAGCTTGCCCCCTGGCTAATTGGTTATCACCCACCTCAGCCCAGCACAGAGGGGATCTGCACTTTCGGCCGTAAAGAGCTTCGAATGGAGCAACCTTGATGCTCGTGTGATAACTATTATTATAGGAAAATTCCACAAGGGGTAAATGAATATCCCATGCTTTCCCAAAATCAATCACACAGGCTCGCAACATATCTTCCAGTGTTTGGATGGTCCTCTCACTCTGTTCGTCGGTCTGTGGATGGTAGGCTGTGCTCATGTCCAGCCTTGTTCCTAGGGAATGTTGTAGTGATTGCCAAAATGTTGTAGTGATTGCTTATGTCTATATATGTATATTTGATATATAATTAATATTGAAACGACCTTCGGATGGTCACTCGAAATCCCACCAGACCACATCTCAAGGCGCGAAAAGGAAATACGGCGGATGGCCTTCCTAAGCCCTTTAAACATTACTTATATATGTATACATATATGGGCATGCAATTTATAATATAAAAAGCATAAATAAGTTTTTATAAGACATTTTAAACATAAATATTATTTCAAGAAAAGATCGACTTGATGTCAATCTATAAAACAATTTGAAGGCATAAGTTTGATAAAACAGTTTAAGTATAAGGAACATTTGTTTGAATCACAGCTGTAAATAAGTTTGAAAAGTAAAGAGTTTGTAAAACATTTTAAAGTAAAACAGTTTGATAAACAGTTTGAACAGTGCTAAAATCATTGGTTTCCTAGTTATTAATCACATGTGATTGAAGCAATAACTATAAGTATTTAACTTGTATACCCCCCCCCCCATAAAGTATTTAAAACATTTAAAAGCATTTCAAAGGTTGATTAAAGGGGTATGAACTCACTTGTGGTGAGCTGATTGGATTGTAGTATCGGACACCATGCTAGGTGGCAAACGGAAACTTGTTTACACGCACGAGCCTAGTTATCATATAATAAGCATATATATAACTAATTAGCCAAATAATAACTTAATAAAATAAGTTGGGACACTTAGGAACATGAAAACACTTTGTATAAATGTTATAGGTCCTAAGGGTTGCATCTAAGTCCATACGGGACAAGGCAAAAGGGTTTGAAGCTTCCAAAAGGCCTTGTATAAGAGTTCACCACCCAACAAACCCCACCTTTGGAGTTTACGGCCGTAAACCCATGAGTTTATGGCCGTGAACTCCTCACTTGGTGGTTTTGGGTGTTTTAAGGTGTTATATTAACCCTAGAATAATCCTAGCACTTGTGGAATAATCCTTGAAGTAGTTTAAGGCCCTAGAATGCTCCATAGAGGGGTTTACGGCCTAATGATCATATCCCCTAGAGTTTACGGCCGTAAACTCCTATGGGGTGTTGGTTTTAATTCATTTAAGTCACTTGCACATGTAGGATAGCTTCTATGTTTTTGTCTAAGGCTAAAGGGGACAATAGGCACACATTTGTGCCTTGACTTGGAGTTTACGGCCCAAGTGATGTTCCTTGGCCATAAACTCCCTTTTAGGGATGATTTTTATGTATTTTACTCCCCCTTTAAGTCCTAAGTATTAAGGGGTAATTGTCTTAAAGCCTTAGGGTGTTTAGGGTACACTTTGCCCTTGAAAAAGGGGTTTACGGCCCAAGAGATATCCTTGGCCGTAAACTCCTATAACTCTATGATTTTGAAGTGTTTTGGTGTCCAAATTAGATATAAGCATTAGAGGGTAAATGCCTTAAGCCTTAGGGGTGATTTAGGGCTCACTTTGGCCCTTGGAAATGGTGTTTACGGTCCAAGAAACTCTTGGTCCGTAAACTCCAAAAGCCTTATGATCTTGGATGATTTCTAGCTTCAAAAGATCCTACAATAAGTCCTAAAAAGTTTGTCTAACAAGGAATCGGGACTAGGAAGCTTTTAGGCCTCGTTTTGGAGTTTACTCCCCAAGAACGTTCTTGGGCGGTAAACTCCCGGATCTTGTGTTTTAGACATGCAATCTATGTTATAAAGCATAAAACAAGTAATAAAACACAACTAGGAAAGTAGACTCACAATCTGGGATGAAAACCCGAAGATCCGTGAGAGAGAAAATGGCTTTTCTCTAGTTGGAAATGTGAATAATGAATTAATTTAATTCAGAAATCTATTTATAGTCCTAAAATATTTTGGCAGAAAATATTTTTATTCCGGATATTGGACTATAACATTATGAAACTTGGAATGTGCAAATTTCACAAACCCAGGAGCATCCACTCTCCTGATATCTCCTTAAACGTAAACCCTAATGCACACAAACTCATTCGGAAAAGTATGAAAATCACTGAAACTGGACTGGCTTCTATTGAATAGATAAAGTTCGTACAAATGGAAATTTCGGGTTGTCACACTAAGGATGATAGGTGTCGAGTTCCTAAGGAAGTTGGCTATTGATTGGGTTCTTCAGTCACTTCCTGAGTCATATAGTGAGTTTGTTAAAGACTACTATGTGACAGATCTCGACATGACCTTAATAGATCTTACCTATTTGCTAATTGCTACAGAATCAACAATGATTTGGTGCTATGGTCAAGCAACATGGATTGGAAGGTCTGCCTCCCAAGCTGAAATGGACATCCCAGAAATGATTCCTTCTTCTAAAGGGAAGGAATTGGCCATGGTCAAAAGTGATGATCATAAGAGAAAGGCCATTTCTGAGACTGCTCTAGGTGATGGATCAGATGAGTCTGTGTGTTTCTATTGCCAAGGAAAGGGACATTGGAATCGAAGTTGCCCTGACTACTTGAGATCTTTAGTCAAAATGTATGGTTCTGTTTCAGGTAAGTCCATTATCTAACTCTGTTAAGTTCCTAATTGTTGATTCTTCATACATGATGTGACTAGGTTGCATTTTAATGTTTTGTAGGATCAAGCAAAGTGAAGGAAGCTTAAAATAAGAGTATGTTGAATCTGATCGCGAAGATGGATGTCAATCGCATTTTTTGAAGATCGGATTCTTGAGCTACTACTTAGGAGTTATGATAGATTTCTAGGAAATATGTAATAGCAAAGTTTCCATTTAAAGTTGCATTGTAAGGAAAAAGTGTTTTCCGTATTTTATAAATAAATAAAAATTTTGTTTTACTTTATTTTATATCTCCTCACAATGGCATTTATGGAAAGTTAATGTTTGTATGTTTCTAGCAATAATGAATTTGATTCTTTCATCTGTGGTAGTGTCTAAATTTACCAAATAAGGAAAGATTCTCATCACCCAAGTTTCAATTGGACCGAAACTTGGAATCATGCAGGTTGTATTGCATGATGAATGAGAACTTTCATCTTTGGAAAAATTAAGACTATTTCCTTGTTCACATATGTATGTGAGTCAAGTGAAAGACTAAAGGATCGGGTACACTAGGTGTGTACAGGTCAAAGTCCACCAAAAGGATCGATAAGACTATTTTTCATGATTTACTAAATTTTAGTAATATGGTTATAATTAATAGTTTAAGTATAATTATGAAACATTGGAAAAGTTTCGATGTGTGGCAGAATGAATGGGTAGAATCAAATTTGGCAGAAAGATAAAAGTTTCTCAAATCTGGAAAGATGGGAGAGTACTTTAGTGTCATGTTTTATGATCATCTTAATGATTGTGAGACCATATCACAATTCATCCTCTGGAGACATCTTAGTGCATTCTTATGGCTAAGAAGAGGAGTCATGAATTATTGAAATGGTTAAATCGAGAAGATGAGTCATACTTCGTTCCAAAACAAGTCTTAGAGTCATACTCCAAGATTGTAACTTGAGTGACATATCTTAAAGAAGGTTTATAACACTTGTCAAATGTAAGAGTAAAATGTTTTCTACTCTTATACATTTGAAATTGGTAAGTTGTGATGTTTTGGATAAAACAAAGACCAATTGAGACCAATTGTGTGAAGTGTTTATCTTGATAAGAATCCGCACTTACTCTTGAATATTTGTTTGGTTGTCAAGGAATGGTTCTTGACAAAGAGAAAATTATATGTCAAGAGGACAGTGGAAGTCTTAAATGTCTTGAAAGTTTCAAGAACTAATCAAGGATAAAACCTATGGTTTATCGCTAGCACACGACGTGAGGTTTGTAACCTATCGTGTTGACATAATTCTTGTTTCTGTGCCTATTCCGGTAAAGTTGACTATGTATGCGAGTTCTGTGAGTTCTCAATTGTGTGGATAACAACCTGGAAGCAATGGTGGGACCTTGTGCTGCCAAGAGGCAAGAAATTAAGATTGAACAAGTTCAATCCATATGGTTTTGATTTTCTCAATAACCTTGTCTTGTAATTATGGTTGTGATAAATTCTTATGGATGGGAACACATACACCATAAAATCTAAGTGTCATAAGGTTTCTTTCCGATTCATGAAAATGATGGTGAGGAAACACTTTCACTAAGAATATTTTAAGTAGATAGCAATTGTGATATTTGCATTCTCAAAGTCGTTAGTGGAGCGTGTGTGGTTAACCGACACACTAACATGCACTTGTAAGGAATGGAAAAGGTCTAAACAATTGAGACTATGATTACGACATCCCTTTTCATAGTTCTGAAATTGTTTAGACACACATGTGTACTATCTAAGGAAAGGTGTATGATTTTGATAAAGTTTTATCAAAGCATCTTGTATTAGAAATCTAAACTTCGGTAAGAAAGTCAATAAAGTATTGATTTCTAGAAGTCCAACTGATTTCTGAGTACATGTCAAAGCTAGTGGGAGCATAAGTGTAATGCTAATAATCATCATGTTAGTGGGAGCATGATAATTATAATAAGTGTTGCAAGTTAAGCAATGTTAATTATAGAAAACAGAAGTTTCTCTTGGAAAAAGGTTGTTTTGCTATAATTAAGGGAGAGGAGATTATACTTCATTTCAATCCTAAAAGTTTAGATTGAGATTTTAATCATCTTTAGTCAAGAATATATATATATATATATATATATATATATATATATATATATATATATATGAGTTTTATGTTGGAATGGTTCAACATGAGGGACTTCTATATATATTGCGTTCTCAAATTTTGATTATGATTACGACATCCCTCTTCATAGTCGATTTTTGAAAACATGGCAAATAAAATATTGTAGCAAAAGACTGATCAAGTATCATGTCTTTATGTGAGACATCATGAATCGTGTCCCATATGCTTCGGGTATAGGATCGATCACATGTGCTACAATATCTATCTGTTCTAAATTTTCAAAAATGCCTAGAGCATTAAGAGTGAAAAAGGAATACAACCGGATATGACTGAAATGATTAAGCAATTGTTGAGAACAATCTGACGTTTACCTAAGATTGGTTTCTCTTGGACAGTTGGAAGTATGATGCTAAATTTTTGGAAAGGTCCATATTGACATATTTTGAAAAGAGGTAGCTCTTGTTCAGAAGTGAAAGTCAAAAATAGGAATATGGAAATGTTTTCCATATTAGGAGTTGGATTTTAAGAATCTATGAGAAAGTTAGAAACTTTTATGAAAGAAGGATGTTCAAAGGAATGTACTTTGAATGTGAGACTTCGTTTCCATGGAGTTGATCTCCACTGGAATACTTTGTAATGTCTTTTGCCAGGTCTTTGTGACTTTTGTGCATAGTCATTGCAAGAGTATCAATGCATAGGAGTTTAAAATCTAACAAATTACAATAAATGACAAGAATTTGATATTCTTACAATTACAGTAAGGATTTGGGATTGTGAAATGAGCATCATTGGAATCATGTTCAATTGATCTACTTCACAAAGTAAGGATCATAGACAAACATAGTTTGCATACTTGGAGTATGGCATGACTATTGTTTAGAAAACACAGTGTACGTGCCTGGAGCATGGGACAACTATTGTTTTAATTCAAGTGTTAAGTTGATAAATCGAAACAAAATAATTTGTAATCAATATGGTGATAAATAAAAGGTGTTTTATTTATATTCGTAAGTGCTGAGACCATATTGGATTCAATTATTCTTGTGTTTCACTTTGCATGTTTTGACTTCCATAATAACTAGGTTATTCTTTCCGAATGACTAAGTTATTCAAACTTCCACATTCGGTCATACGTCGGAAGTAGGTATGAATTAAGGCTGTCATGAATTGGGCTTGTAGATGACTAAATGTGTTTAGCCATAGCAATGGTTGCTACAACATTCATGAGTGCTCATAAGTGCTGAGTATTGGAATAAACCCACGCTCACTTACATCACTTCATGGAATTTATCTCGAGTCATCGTGAGATGGTAATATCATATAAGTCTTCAAACCTAGAGATATGACTGTTGCCTATGAGTTGGTTATACATTGATTGTACGTAAACACATTTGGTAACTCGATGTTATAAAACGTGCCTTTGTGTATGATTCAACAAGTAGTTGAACAAGCATATGAGTCGAAGTTTAACTGTTCCTTCTTGGATTAGAAGCGATATCTGGGCAGCTACCTTGACCATCTTTCGAAGTTCTAAATAATCTACTGATCAAAGGCTGTAAGGGCGGGCTGCTCTACATGCCCGGTCATAACTAAGTTGATCTGTTCACTTAAGTTCTATGTTAAACAAATCGGAAATCGAGAAAAAAACTACTGGACAATAAGTAAAACATTGTTCCATGTATTTGTCCGACTGATATCTAGAACAAACGATTATATGATCACTTATCTAAATTGGCGCTTCATAGTTCAATAGAGTTTTTGAGAGCTACGATTGTCAGTTGGAGACTATTGGATAAGGTGTCTAAGTCCATAACTATATTTGAGATGCACTTGACTCGACCCAACATGGTCCATTTGGGTTGCACTTCACCTGAACAATTTCTATGGATAATCTTTTGAGAATAATATGTTTATGATTTGTTAATATCTTATAAATTATAATATATTAATATGAAATCATATTATTTAATTAGTATTGATCATAAATTAATCTAGAATTAATTTGGTGATAAAAAAGGTGACAAATTAAATATGGGCTCTTGTATTTTATAGTGTGGGCTAATACTCATTTGGAATGGGCTTGGCATGCATGGGAGTCAATGGATAGTCCATGGAGCTTTTAACCCATGGATCCTTGGAAAGGAAGAGTCATGGGTATTAGGGTTTACATGGATGTAACCCTAATCCTCCACACTATATAAAGGAGTCCTTGGCACTTGATTTGACACTAGTTGTGTGTGTACAAGAGTGGTGGCCAATTCATAAGTGTGCATTATTCTCTCAAGAGTTTTCCAAAGTTTGTAGTGATTTGTGATATCCATTTGAGGCATCCACACTATTGGTGCTAGGCTCTCAAACTCCAAGGAATCAACCACTACTAAAATGTATGTCGTTCTACTAGTACTTTTAAGATTCAAGTTCCCCATGCCATGCTAGTTAGGATGTAAGCCTTGGAAATTCTTATTTGCACGTATTTTAGAGAAAACATAGATCCAAGGTTTATAGGGTTGCATGTACACCATAGGAGTCTTAGAATGCTCAAAATCCACCCATATATTCTTAGTTGCTCTAACAACTATCTTCAAAGTAGTTTCCATTTTGACCATTGGGCCAAAGTCCTTTGGCAATCCGTTAGAAAACCTATCTATCTTGGAGAGTTCAGTAGGCACCAAGTAGGGAAATGGCTTGATCCTCTCGGTGAATGTGGTTTCATACTCATCAACACTCATCTTCCCTTTCTTCAGGTTTTGAAAGTCGTTGTTTAGGTTTATCAGATCTATCTTTGAGCAATATTGCATTTTCAACTGCTCCATGAATGCTTCCCAAGACATCCGCACGGCTTCTCCCCGTGACATAGTATATTCCAACAACTTCCACCAACTTAAAACTCCAGTCTTTAGTTGTCTGATTGCAAAGATGGTCTTTTTCTTATCGATGCAGTTGCAACTTTCAAATACCATTTCCATCTTGGAGATCCACTCCATAATTTCCACTTGCTTTGGGCTTCCAGAAAGACTTGGTGGTTTGACACCCAAGAAGTTCTTATACATACGCCCATCCTTGTCAATCCTTCTATCCGGTTCGTTCCTCCTGACCACTCATGGTCCAACTTGACTTACAATATGATTGTAATTTCCCTCATCTGAAAACTCTTCTTTTAGTTCGGGCTGCACAATAGGCACAGTAGGTTCATCCCTATTATGTTGGAGTAGAAGCCTTGTCTCTTGGATATGACGATCCAACATCATTTGTATCATTACTTGTACTCCTGCCATTGTGATTGGCTCAGGTGCAGCTACTATCTCTGGTCCATGCTCAATCACAGGCCCCTGATTAGCATTAGCATTTCCATTAGCGTTTCCGAATCCGCTTCGAGTTCTCACCATGTCAATCTATACACCAATTCAGACGTTCGGGGTGTAGTGACGAGAATTAAGATAGGGAATGCTTTATTTACGATAGACGTATAAATCTCCATATCACTCCAAAAAGTTATATGCTAGTTCTAATACCAAAATTAAACGCTTAGAAATCTGAACACATAAAGTTTCCAGATTCGGTCGGCAACAGACCATAGATCCAATTAAATAATAGCATATAAGACATATTTATAGCTATAACATAATTCATTTTGCATATAAAATCAATTTAGGCATTTTCCTAAAATAAGCTAGTGCTTGTGTCTATTCAGGTGAACTAACTAATATATTAGACACAACCCTCACGATCACCGCTTACATTCGAAGTTTAAGTCTAGAAATTTCCTACAGATTCCTAGTTCGCTTAAACTAATGCTTTGATACCAATTGTGACATCCATAAATTCACGGTCATTTTAAAAATTTTATTTATGCTTATTGAAAAATCAGAGTATCCATTTTAAAGAATAATATTGCAAAATTTGTTCCCAAAAAACATGATAAATTTATTATCAAAGCAGTTTCGAAGAAATGTATTTTGTTTATATTAAAACATTGGGATGTCTTCATCAACAAAGAAACATAAGCATAAACAGACCTTACATTCATTTATACTAATGATTTACATCTCCGTTAATCTCTCAGTGTAATGTAGCTTCGTATTGACACCTGCAATACAAATAAACTAAGTGGGTCAAGTTGGGAAACCTGGTGAGTACATATGGTTTTCAACCCACAATAATATAGTTACTATGTTTAATCATCAAACAATTAACCCAACTTCCCATCCCCATTATCTTCTTTACTATTAAGGATCTACCCTAAGAATCATCTATTCTTCGTTCATTCAATCATAAGGAATAGGCTAGAATTCCATTGATGCTAGGGTTTATCCAACAAGCACCATGTCCATAGCTGCCAATGTTATGTATTAGGCACTAAGTCCATAGTTGCCAATGTTCATCTATTGGGAACTAAATCCATAGCTGCCAACGTTTACTTACAAGGCACTAAGTCCATAGGTTCCAGGGTTTTTAGAGTACATCTGGTGCACAGATCTTTCACAACACCTATAGGTTGCGAGCCTGCTAGCGTTCCAGTGGATTGTCTAGAATAGTCCGTGGTCGTCATTTGTACTCTGCTAGATGACTGGATAATCACTTGGGTTAAGGCTTCTCATCATCTTTCACCTCTCATCATCTATATCATATATATCATCTCTCATCTTTCATCTACCCATCTTTACCCATTATATTTATAGGTATAAAAGTACATATATAGTTTAAATAAAGTAAAACGTGTATATTTTGTTCATCCAACATAGATATATAGACCACAAACAAGAGCTTTTTATTTCCTTTCAAAGAGGAATTCGATGCAATCATCATTGACTTATGCCTCCGCAAGCTATCTTGAGTAGGTCTTGCCGAGAAGTCATATATTATTTACGGGATAGAAAGTCCGTATAAGAAGATCGCCCGGGAGGGGATTTTTCCATTAAATGCTTAATCGGATCACATAGCACTTAATTTATATTAAATACTTCATATCGATGTGTAAGATGAAAGTAATTATGCACTAACTTGTTAAAGTGATGATTCCTAACTCGAGCAGTGCTTCGCTTCTAACAATTCTATTTTCCTTCGGCAAAACCTAGTATCATTACCGTTAAATTTTAGTCTAATATTTATAGAGATTATTTACGAGTAAAATTGTTTTATAAGTGTTAAACAATACATTTCAGCCACTATGTACAAACAGGGGCCAAACATGAAACACCAGAGGGCAGGACCATTTAGGCATTATAACACTTCTAAAATCGAACAACCCTATGCTGCCCTTCAAACCAGATTCCCCATACCGTGAGTAGTTAAAGGATATTATAATAACACTTTGTATATTATATTTTATAATATATTTATTTTTTATAAGTTCATAATAATGATATTGAACTTAAACATAAGCTATACGTAAAGTAGGGTAAGCATAACTCACTTACTAGGAGGTTTGGCTAGGAACCAAGCTCTGCGGGGCAGAACTTCCGAGTCGAAAGCTCTTCTTCTCAGATCCTTTTGGCACTTCGGGACTCGCCTCTTAGCACTTGGTAAGTACTAGGGGTTGGGAGGGGTTTAGAGAGACATAGAGAAAGGATAAGGTGTGACAACCCAAGTTGTCCCGTTACATTTCCCCGTTACCGTTAACGGAATATTCCAGTTTATAAAAGTTCCGTTAATTAGAGGTCGTCAATTAAATAAACATTTCAATTGTTTATGTTTAATATGTCGTTAAGTCTTGATAAAAGGAAATAAAAACACATAACACACATTTCCATTTAATTGGAAAAGTTACTTTTTATTATTACGACCACTAAATCGGGTGCGACCAAAAGCCCCGTCTAACGGCAGTATCGGGTAGAATTCCACTGAGCTCCAACTCCCACCCATATATAAGGGGGAGTAAACTCCATTTGGAGCTTTTCCACACACTCTCTCTCTCTCTCTATACTCTCTCTCTCTAGACTCGTTTCCGACCCGAATCCGCAACCAAACGCTTTCAAATTGTAAGTCCACTTATCCTAGCTTGTTCTAAACATATTGATTCGTGTTTATAGCTTAAAAATCGGACTTAGAAGCTAAGGAAGAGGAGTTTACAGCCTAAGCTCCTCCTTAGGTCGCAAACCCCTAAATCAAGGCCAAATTGACCACAAAATGTCCTTAAATGCTTGGAAATAAATTGAGGATTTAGCCTAGGAGTGTTTGATCATTTAAAACAATCAAAATGAGGTATAAAAGAGAGTTTACGGCCCAGGCATATGCCAAGGCCGTAAACACCTCTTAATCATGTCAAAATGCCCCAAACACACTCCTAAAACACCCTTGGACTTAATACATAAATTAGGGGCTTATCATTTCGGGTTTAAACCATTTAAACACATCAAAATGGAGGGATAAAAGGAGTTTACGGCCCAGGCATGTACCAGGGCTGTAAACACCCCTAAACATACCCAAATGATAGTTTTAATCCTCCAAATGGCCTCACACTTGATTATAAATTACTAGCAAGGTATTAGGGGCTTGAAACTTCACAAAACTCAAGGAATGAGAGTTTACGGCTGTAAACTCCCTTATGAGTTGTCCCTGGGCCGTAAACTCCATTAAGATGCCCTTAAAGACCTTAAACCCACTATTTGGAAGTCTCTACCCACTATTTGGGATGCATCTTCAGGACACGGCCTTCTCCGTCGTCTAGTTGGTAACCAGAATCTCCTGTAGGGAGAGCGGACATTGTGTGTATAGATCTATACGGGATTGAGAACCCCGCACCCAGACTGCTAGCTACAGTCCCGACCTACCAAGCCAACGGGTGACAAATGTCACATTTTGTAGACGCTTGTAGGGCGTTTGGAACTCTAGTCAGTATGGTTACGAGTATCCCGGGTTACCTTATAATTCATGGTCTTAAGGTAACGGTATTTCACTGGCAATTTACATTGTATGTTGGTAACCCATTTTTCAGAGTCACACTGTTTTGACCTTGCAAGATGTATCTTTCATTTGATACTGTCTGCGGTCTGTATTCTCTGTTTTAGACCTTACTAGACGCATCATTCACTTGATGTTGTCTGGGGTCTGTACCCACTATATTCCTTGTATTCACTGTATTCACAGTATCCACTGTTTTCACTGTATCCACTATACTCACTATATTCACTTTTTTAGACCTTGCTAGACGTATCATTCAGTTGGTACTGTATGGGGTCTGTGTTCACCATATTAGACCTTACTAGCTGTACCTTTCATTTGGTACCTTCTGGGGTCTGTGTCTCTATTTGTTAGACAGAACCAGGCGTGTCGTTTGTTCGATACTCTCCTGGAGTCTATGATACCTTTGCCTTAGTCAGTAGTCCTCACTGCTGAGGCATATGTTATTTCCCTATTGTCTCTTGCTTTCTTTAATAATCAAATTCAGTATTTTGATAATGATAGCAATGAAGGGAAAACTACTTTTTACCACATAACACTGACCAGTCTTGGTAGAAGGCTGCTTTATTAAAGAAAATATAGGATTTTCTGGAAAGAACTCTAACACACAGTAAACACTTAAACTACTACTTCATAAAGTTATTTGACTAAATGACACTTAATACTTATGAACTCACCAGCATTTGTAAAAATGCTGATACTCGCTTTTCAAATAACTTGTATTCTCAGGTCAGCATTAGACAGGTACACCCCCGGAGCTATTGATGAAGACGGCTTAGTACCTTGCTATACTTATTATATTTGTTTGTATACTTTGAATTGTTGTAATGTAAACCATGTAAAACTATTACTATTAATGCAATGTTTTGTTGTACTTTGATTACTATAATGCATATGTTGTGATACTTGACATGACGTCATCCACCCCAGAATGTTTCCGCCGTTCCGGTTTTGGGGTGTGATAGATTGGTATCAGAGCATTGTTTATTGTGAGCTAAGTATATCAATTCATAAAAGATATACAACCCATAAACACAAAGGGATAAAACACTCTGACCAAGAATTATACTTTAAAATATAACCATATTTTACCAAAGTATAATAACATCCAGAATCTAAACGCTTGAACAAAAGTATCACAAGAAGAACAATAATAAAAGTCTTCGGATGTTGAACACTACAGTCAAACCTGGGCAGTTATGTAATCGTAAGCTGGAATAAATGTAATCTGATCAACTACATTTATTCGAGATGCGATGAACGTGTGCTTGGGAGGGATAGTGGTGTTGCAACAAGTCTGAAACTTACCAACTAGGAATGTTAGAGCCAAACATAAAGTTAAAATACTATAAGAGTATTTTGGAACACTAAAAGATTCACACTAATCCCAGAATTCATATTCAGAAGATAAGGAAACAAACAAGAATTAAAATACGATAAGGGTATTTTAGGATCCTTATTGATATACCTACAACTACAGAGGGTATACTCCCAAGGTTATATATATATATATATATATATATATATATATATATATATATATATATATATATATATATATAATAAGGATCCCATAGGCTAAGAATGTGTGGTTTCGCTCTATTTCCTTTTCCTCGTTGGGATGTGGCTCTAGAGTAGTATCACATATTCGAAGGCCTATCGGATCTAAGCTATATATGATTTGTATACCCTGTGTAATCGTAGCAGGAATTGATATGGATCACCCAGTGAAATGTTAATAATCCCTTAGGATTCTTTAGACATTTCCATTCTCGCACGAACCCTGTAGAAAACCCTACCCTCTTCAGTGCTTGTCAGAAAAGTTGATTCCGACCCCGAAGAAGTTCATTGAGAAGATTTCCAGTTCGGAAATAAATGAACTGGGTTGGGACTATTGAATTCATCAAGTGCCTATATCTTTTAGGGACAGTGGTGAGAGATTCGCTTAAGCTTCCGAGATTCCAGTCATCCGTCATGAAGCGATGACACCCAGAGTCAGATTCGGAGGCAAGGCGGAGTAGAGATTCAATATGTCCATACGAGGAGAGAACCCTAGGTAACTACCTAAAGGAAACCAACGCCGATTCCAGTCAAAGATACGAGGCAGACAACGGGAGCCAATACATGGAACCCGAGAAGTGTCTTTTTCCTTGTGTTCGTCACGCTAATACACCCATAAAATAATACAATTTAGTGAGTTAGTGGTTACACTACTCACACTATGTGTTAGGTAAATCGTCGTTTCCCGTTGCCAGATACACGATTAGGGCAGATCCCCGCATCTCTATTGAGAGAATTTTAGCCATCTGCCCTTGTGAGCCTCTCTTTCCGTAGTTTCGTTCCGAACCGTTCTCAAATCTCTCCAGGTCGGAGAGTGAAACCTTTCCCAGTATAAAGATAACTTAGTAGGAATGACTCGCATCTTATGGCCTTTTTCCGGTACTCATACTCCTACCTTGATTACCAGGACTACATCATAGGGATGTAGGTCGACACTCAGACAATCAGTACCCTAGGCACGGGAAAAATTTATGCCTAATACGTTCAGGACAGAAATGTCCAGGGTTAACCATCATCCCTCATTGTCTTGTGTTCCTTTCCGTGTAGGAAAAACCATGCCTCCGAAGAAGCATAACCAGTCCGCAAGCAAGAAACCCACTCTCCTGTTTGATGAAGCTACTTTCCGGGCTACGGTCTCGGCAGCCGTTGCAGCTGCCATGGCTCAACTGAATGCTAACAACGCCAATGTTAGCGAGGGCCTTATAGGGATTTCCAACCCCAGCTATGGACCACAGCAACCCACACTTCCATGCCCGACCATTCAAGAAACTCAACCAGCCCCACTAAAGAGAAAGTTCAAAAACGAGGAAGGAAGTACCTCGGCTCAAGGACCTTCCGAAGGGCAACAAGCTGAGGCAATCAATACCCCTACTTACCCTTCCATCCCAACATCTACAAGACCAAACCTAGAAAGCCAACCAATGACGACAGTCCCGAGCAGGCAAAGTGGTAAAACAGAGAGGAGGAAATGGAATCGTCACGCTCGAAAGGAGCGCCAATGACTCCACAAACTCGCTGTGCAACAACAGCAAGTGGAAACTTCCACCCCTCCAGCGCCAGCACGACCCCTTTCACAAGTCCCCGGCATCGGGTCCACCCCTACACACAATAGTGGTGTCAAGGTCGGACTCTCTAAATGGAAATTTTCGAAGTGGAGAAACGAGGAGGGCACTCGTGTCTACGTAACTCTGACTAAGCACCTCACTCCTACCACCAATACTAGTACGAACCAACCATGTCATCAGTGCGGTGAGACGGGACACCTCAAAAAGGATTGTCCAATAATAAAGAACTCCGGTGCAGACGGGAGGATACTAAGGATCACTGTTGCAGGAGAAACGACAGGGGCACAGGAAAAGTCTAACTCTAATGCTTAGGTAGAAGCATCAAGGAACCCGGTGGATTTTTGGTACGTCTTTCCATATCAGATAACTAAACCAAAAACATTAAAAGACTAATACATAATGTAAATACTTCCCCATTAAGGTGAAAGTCGCAACAATGTTATAAAATTTAAAATTCATTAGGTAAAACTATAATGGATAAACATATACGTTACAGCCATGTATAGTTAAGATGGATAGACCTAGAGTGAGTCAATGTCGCCTCATTTCCTGTTCCTCGTTGGGTTGTGGATTTAGGGTGGAGTCGCTCAGTCAACAGTCCTCCCCACCTTAAATATACATGACTAGTATATGTTAGGCGGTTATAGAAATGCCTTGTGAGAATCCACTCATGAAAAGGTACTCTATCCGGAAACACTTAGAACTCTCTATAGTTCCGCGTCGACTCTACCGATCCAAGTATCCGCGGTAGTGATACATAGGACGAAACCCGAGACGCCTAGAACTTGTTCGGCACATGACTCTATCGATCTTCATTATACACCATGTCGGAGTGTGCCAACTTCAACGACTCTATTGATCATGGTTCGACTTCGTGCAACCATGTGTACATTCTTAGTGCTATGTAAAAAGAACTTTCTCCAAAGCCATGTCGGCAAATAAAGGTTCTCCCGAACCTAAACCTAACACAAATAATCAAACCTAATGCGATCCGTCAATCGTCCCTCTTATCTCAAACCTTCCGAAGTACCCAAGAGAGGATACCGTATGCTGTTGACCGACCCCTCGTAGTCAGATGGACACCAAAGTGAACGACACTGCAGATACTCCAGAAGACGATAACCATCCGAAGCATACCTAGTAGATTCCTTAGAAAGGACCTTCATCCTATCCCATGGAACGGGAGCTAGAGTCAACAGAACCACTTCGGGTTGAGCTACTATAATGACCACAAATCCGAAGTTGTTATCATTCCGTTTGAGCCAACCTAGTAGCTAACACCCTCGATTGATAAAGAAACCTGAGTCGTAAGAGACAAGGACATTGACTACAACCATCCATTCACGCTTAATCCCCCGAATTAAGCATCGCGGCTAATATCCCGGAAATCCGAGAGTTGCGATAAAGTAAACTCTAAGAAGAATGGATGAAAAGATTAAAGTTCCGAGTGATGGGAACCTATACTCACTAGATTTAACCTAGACCGAGAAAACTCAAAACCTTCGGAAGAGTAGTTGCAGTAGATGCCCAGACTACTCAGTCACTTCGTCCACCCTGTTACAGACAAGTAGTGCCTAGGATCCTCCGCCCTCTCGCATGGAGGAAATCGTCGTCGCCCTGTAGACGATAGACTTCATTCTCCGAAGTGAACACTAGAATACCGAGAACCACAGGATAACCTCCGCAACCATGAATGCTTGATTAAAGTGAGAAAGTAGTTGCATAAAGCCTCATGACCCAGATCTCGAAGAGATTATAGACTTGACACCAGCCTTGGTGTTAGTCGAAGGGTTATGCAGGAACATGCGCTTCCGCACTAGAATGAACCAAAGTCTTATAGATCCATTGGACTATTAGATGTTCCACGGATACTATCTCACACAGAAATAGTAGAACCACCTCCTGAGATAGTCCAACACTCGTCTGGTGAAACCCTATCTCCCCGACCCTCAGGGTTTCCGTGTCTCAAGATTCGTTAGTGCAGGTCCATTTTGCACAAGCTTCAGATAGACACTCTATAGCAGACAGATAACCGTAGATACGCAACCCATCCGATGACCTAGAAAGTCTCTATCAGCCAGTTGTCAGGAAACACGAAACCAAAGACCACCCGAACTTTCTAAGAACCAACCTGAAGGACTACACTACCAGTACGGGAGAGAATGTTAGGAACTTCGGAATGGCGATCACGCCAGTGATGATCTTGCCATAGAAGTACACTATGTTCTAAGTACTGAAAAGCTCTACCATTCCGAGAGCTTAGGACCATATGAGAATCCCCATGGAGACTTGGTCCAACCCTTTTCAGGCCGCTACTACCTTCGGATATACCACAAGATTCACACCCGATCGATCCACTTCTTAGACTTGATATGTGATTTCCCGACAACACTCTTCGTGCCTCACTCATCTTCATAGAATCCATTAAGAACCCTAACCTTGTAGATACACCAGTTGGAACCCACTAGCTACACTAGATGGAATCCGCATCCCGTACGTGAAGGTCTGTTGGAATGACAAACACAGACTAGAGTTCACTTGGGAATGCGAGGACAACCATATAGGAAGTAATCTCTTACATCTACTTGGCCATTCATACCTACTTCCTTGCCTAGACCTGAATTTCGGGACGAAATTACCTCTAACGGGGGGATGATGTGACAACCCAAGTTGTCCCGTTACATTTCCCCGTTACCGTTAACGGAATATTCTAGTTTATAAAAGTTCCGTTAATTAGAGGTCGTCGATTAAATAAACATTTCAGTTGTTTATGTTCAATATGCCGTTAAGTCGTGATAAAAGGAAATAAAAACACATAACACACATTTCCATTTAATTGGAAAAGTTACTTTTTATTATTACGACCACTAAATCGGGTGCGACCAAAAGCCCCGTCTAACGGCAGTATCGGGTAGAATTCCACTTAGCTCCAACTCCCACCCATATATAAGGGGGAGTAAACTCCATTCGGAGCTTTTCCACACACACTCTCTCTCTCTCTCTCTATACTCGTTTCCGACCCGAATCCGCAACCAAACGCTTCCAAATCGTAAGTCCGCTTATCCTAGCTTGTTCTAAACATATTGATTCGTGTTTATAGCTTAAAAATTGGACTTAGAAGCTAAGGAAAAGGAGTTTACGGCCTAAACTCCTCCTTAGGCCGTAAACCCCTAAATCAAGGCCAAATTGACCCCAAAATGTCCCTAAATGCTTGGAAATAAATTGAGGATTTAGCCTAGGAGTGTTTGATCATTTAAAACAATCAAAATGAGGTATAAAAGAGAGTTTATGGCCCAGTCATATGCCAAGGCCGTAAACACCTCTTAATCATGTCAAAATGCCCCAAACACACTCCTAAAACACCCTTGGACTTAATACATAAATTAAGGGCTTATCATTTCGGGTTTAAACCATTTAAACACATCAAAATGGAGGGACAAAAGGAGTTTACGGCCAAGGCATGTACCAGGGCCGTAAACACCCCTAAACATACCCAAATGATAGTTTTAATCCCCCCAAGTGGCCTCACACTTCATTATAAATTACTAGCAAGGTATTAGGGGCTTGAAACTTCACAAAACTCAAGGAATGAGCGTTTACGGTCGTAAACTCCCTTAGGATTTTTCCCTAGGCCGTAAACTCCATTAAGATGCCCTTGAAGACCTTAAACCCACTCATACTATATAGTTTTGGACCTAGAATAATTCCATGAACAAGTTAGAAGCCTTAAAACACACTAGATCCCCTCACCATGAGTTTACGGCCGTAAACTCATGGTGAGATGTCCCTGGGCCGTAAACTAAGCTTTGGGAGTTTACTCTCGGAGAGTAAACTCCATTCCTAAGCCATACACACCTTTAGACGCTACCCGGGACACCCCAAACGCTTAACCAAAGTGTTTTCCGCTCCTTTGAGTGCGTATACATGTTTAATTAGTATTAAATATACTAATTGTATGTGAACATATGTTATCATATGTGAAATAGGTCATTGAGTGTGTTCGAGTCCTTACGTGACACCGAACGCCCAACCGACACCCTCGTCGGACCTACTTACACCAGGTGAGTTCATACCCCTGAATGAACCTTTTAAATGTTTTTACATGTTTTATAGGGTGGGAATACAAGTTAAACATGCCAGTTATCATATCAATCACATGTGATTGATAACCCGCATGCACAAGATTTTACCACACTGTACACTGTTTAACTGAGTAGGACACTATAATGGTTTTCAAAAGGGATTTCAATTGCTTCAAAACATTTACTTATACTGTTTTACCTAAATTCAATTTAAACTGGTTTATGAAAGATTCCAAAGATTTCTAAAGGTTTTCACACTTAGTTTACCAAAGAATACCAAATGCGAGTTTTCCTGAGTATAAAGGTTTTTCCAAGGTTTTCATCAAAGTTCCATTTCACGTTGTATATTTTTACTTGTTAGTTACCGCTGCTTCGCTTTCATGTATTTTAAACTCCTACTAAATAACGCTTTCACTTCGTGATGCGTTTATACCTGTTATTGTCTCTATTTCACTTATACTTATAGTCGCTTATACCTGATAGACGCTCTTACTTCACTTATTGTCGTCTCTACTTCGTGATACACTTATACTTGGTACACTTATACTTCACGATTCGATTATCCCACTCTGTACGCTTATACTTCACGACTCGGATAGAGTAAACTCCCAAAGCTTAGTTTATGGCCCAGGGACATCTCACCATGAGTTTACGGCCGTAAACTCATGGTGAGGGGATCTAGTGTGTTTTAAGGCTTCTAACTTGTTCATGGAGTTATTCTAGGTCCAAAACTATATAGTATGAGTGGGTTTAAGGTCTTTAAGGGCATCTTAATGGAGTTTACGACCCAGGGACAACTCCTAACGGAGTTTACGGCCGTAAACTCTCATTCCTTGAGTTTTGTGAAGTTTCAAGCCCCTAATACCTTGCTAGACGTATCATTCAGTCGTTTGTTCGATACTCTCCTGGAGTCTATGATTCCTTTGCCTTAGTCAGCAGTCCTCACTGCTGAGGCATATGTTATTTCCCTGTTGTCTCTTGCTTTCTTTAATAATCAAATTCAGCATTTTGATAATGATAGCAATTAAGGGAAAACTACTTTTTACCACATAACACTGACCAGTCTTGGTAGAAGGCTGCTTTATTAAAGAAAATATAGGATTTTCTGGAAAGAACTCTAACACACAGTAAACAATTAAACTACTACTTCATAAAGTTATTTGACTAAATGAAACTAAATACTTAGGAACTCACCAGCATTTGTAAAAATGCTGATACTCGCTTTTCAAATAACTTGTATTCTCAGGTCAACATTAGACAGGTACACCCCTGGAGTTGTTGATGAAGACGGCTTAGTACCTTGCTGTACATATTATATTTGTTTGTATACTTTGAATTGTTGTAATGTAAACTATGTAAAACTATTACTATTAATGCAATGTTTTGTTGTACTTTGATTACTATAATGCATGTGTTGTGATACTTGACATGACGTCATCCACCCCAGAACGTTTCCGCCGTTCCGGTTTTGGGGTGTGATATAAGGTGTGAAGAATATGGGAGGACCTCGCATGCTATTTATAGGAGTTGGCCTGCACGATACGCTGGGTGTTCCTTGGAACTACGCTATGCGTACCTAGTATGCTGCATATACGAGGGGGAAGGTGTTGCTTCCAGATGTGAGACCGTGGAGAGTAAGCAAGGGTCCAAATTTTGCCATGTCACCCTCTTCGCATCAACATACTTCTGACTTCTAAATTTTTTTATTTTTTCATACGAGCTCCGTTTTGACGTTCTTTATATCCATGCATAGGTGGCAACGTAGCCTACCACTTTCATTTAGACTCCGTCGGCTAATTTTGACTTTATTTTTAAAGTTATATTTTAACAGGCTTAGATTGGTAAAGTCCGTTAAAAATTCATAACTTTGTCATCCGACGTCCATTTTCGTCTCTCTTTATATCGTTGAGCTCATATTAATGAGATCTTTGATTATTGTTTAGATTGTGTCGACTAAAAATCGGTCGATCTAAAATTCGAATTTCGAGTTGTGCACTACTATGCAAAATCTTAGAAAAATCATAACTTCCTCATACGAAGTCAGTTTTCAACGTTCTTTTTAGGCACGCTCTCGGTTTAACATGTACTATGAATTTTTTTTAGATCACTAAGGCTAAAAAGTATTTTATTGCAAACTCACTTTTTACGTCACACATCGTCGTGCCGGTTTTGTCACGAAATTTCGACATGTCATAACTTTTTCGTTATAACTCGGATTTCAGTGTTCTTTATATGTACAGAACCCTTGTGACATATACTATAACTTGGTTAAGATTGTTCATTATAAATAATCTTCCTTCAAAAAGTCATTTTTGATGCTTATTGTCTCTAAATTGACTAGCCCGAATTTACGGGCGTTACACTTCTAGAAGAGGGGGAAATTGGGTCCCCGATATATTAGGCCATTCCAGATTATTTCCAGGGTTGGCATGGTCACCTAAATATTGGATCTTCCTGAGGAGCTCAGTCAAATTCACAACACTTTCCATGTTTTGCAGCTGCGAAAGTGCATATTGGACGAGGACGCAGTGGTGTCTTTGGAAGATATACAGGTAGATGAGCGCCTGAACTATGTTGATAGACCATTAGCTATTCTAGAGATGAAAGTAAAGGTTTTGCGTAGCAAGGAAGTACCTTTGGTAAGGGTATGATGGCAACATCGGAGGGGTTCCGAGTGGACCTGGGAGCAGAGGCTGAGATGTGGGAGCATTACCCAAATTTGTTCTTTACAGCAGACTTCGAGGATAGAGTCTAGTTCAAGCGGGGGAGAGTTGTAACACGTCGGTTTTCAAGTATTTTCAAATCCTTCATTTGGCTTTATATTTTGTCATTTTGGTGCTTGGATTGTAATGAAGTAGCCCTAGGAAGCCCTAGTGACAAAATGGTAATTTTGGGGCAGGAGGTGTACGCTAAGCGTACATGTGAGTACGCTAAGCATACTAGGGCACGCCCTAGTACATTGGGCGTACACATATGTATGCTAGGCATACTTATGTCCGAGTGAAACCCTAATTTTTAGTGTTTGTGGGGTATTTAAGCACCATGTATGAATCATTTGTTGGGTTATGAGCATTCTAACACTCCTAAGTGTACATGCAACCCTAAATACCTTGGATCTATGTTTTCTCTATTATACATGCAAATAAGAACATCCAAGGTATTATCCTAATCTAGCATACAAAACAATGACTATAGCAAGATAGAATACATACCTCTTTGATGTAGAAAGTCTTCATGAAGCTTGAGTGCCTAGTGCCCCAAGTGTGACACCTCAAATGGTTCACACAACACCAAATACAAATGGAATGACTTGAGAGAATTCTACACTTCATGAAAATCGGCTAGCCCTTTCTTACTCTCTCTAGTGGCCGATTTTTCCCAAGAATGTGATCTTTATATAGTGTTACAATTAGGGTAAACCCTTAATTGTCATGGCTTTCCATTTCCTTGGATTCATGGGTTCAAATACACCATGGAGCATCCATGAACCATCCTATGGGTTTTAGCCCAACTTGATTATCCATGGAGCATTAGCCCACTATACAAGTATGGATGATTTACACAATCAACCCATATATTTAATTAGTCTTCTTTTGATCACTTGGTTAATCCTAGATTAATTCTTGATCAATACTAATTAAATAATCTCATTATTCTTATTATTAATATACTAGAACTTATAATATATTAATAACCATAAGTGTCTTATTTCTCTCATTTAGTCTATCCAAGTGCATGATGCCATGCAACCCAAATGGACCATGCCGGGTCAGATCAAGTCTTACCAGTTATAGTTATGGACTTAGACATTAATCCAACAGTCTCCCACTTGGATAAGTCTAAAACTATTATTGCGTATGACTTTAGGAACCAACTGGCAATCGTAGCTCTCAAAAGCTTCTGTCGAACTCTGACCTTGTCGATGAACTCTGACCTTTGTCAATGACTTGTCCATTAGATAAGGGATCATATATTCCTCCATTCTAGATATCATATGGACTGAGACATGGATTATAGTCATTCTCTCTGTCCATTTGTTGTTTCCCGATTTTCGATTTATGACGACTGACTAATTGAACAAATCAAATCAGTCCTGGCCCGGCCGAGCACTTCCATTTGTCATCATCAAATCATCGAGGGGCCCACAGATATCGCTTTTATCCCGAAGGTAAAAGGAACGGATAAACTTCGACTCATATGGCTTGTTCTACTACTTGTTGAATCACACACAAAAGCACGTTTTATAGCACCGAGTTACCAAATGCGTTTTCATGCAATCAATGTACAACCAACTCATAGTAACAACTCATATCTCTAGGTTTGAAGAATATAAGATATTATCGTCTCATGATCACTCATGATAAAATCCATGAAGTGATTCCAATGAGCGCGGGTTGAATCCAATACTCAGAACTTATGAGCACTCATGAGTGTTGTAGCCCTTTGTCCAACACCTTAGACCTCTACAAGCCAACCCATGACAGTCTTAATTCATATCTACTTCCAACATATGACCGACTGTGGATGGTTTGAATAACTTAGTCATTCCGGAAGAATAACCCAGTTTATTCGGGAAGTCAAAACACGCAAAATGAAACACAATAATAATTGAATCCAATATGGTATCAACCCTTTGAACATAAATAAAACACCTTTTATTTATCACCATATGATTACACATTATTCATTGTATACTGTTTCAGCTATCAACTTTATTCTTGAATTTAAAACAATAGTTGTCCCATGCTCCAAGCATGTACACTATGTTTTCTTAAACACTAGTCATGCCACACACCAAGTATGCATACTATGTTTGTCTATGATCTTTACTTTGTGAACTAGATCAATTGAACATAACTTCAATGATTCTCTTTTCACACTCCCAAATCCTTACCGTAAATACAAGAATTCCAAATTCATGCCATTTACTGAAATCTGTTAGATTTTAAACTTATATGCATTGATACTCTTGTAATGATTATGCACAAAGTCATAAAGACTTGACAACAAACATTACAGAGCATTCCAAAGGAGATTATCTCCTTGGAAACATCCTTCTTGCATTAAGTTTCCTTAATCTTACACAGATTGAATAATTTCTAACTTTGAAACATTTCCAGATTCCATTTTGACTATCACTTCTGAACAAGAGTTGCCTCCTTACAGACTATGTCAAAATGGTCCTTCCAGAATTATCACTATACTTCCAATTGTCCTTGAGCAAGCAATCTTTGGTAAACCTTAGATTGTCCTCGACAATTGTTTAATCCTTTTAGTCATATCCAGTTCTAAACCTTTTCCCTTCTTAATGCCCCAGGCATTTGGAAAATTTTAGAAAGGATGAATATAGCACATGTAATCGATCCTATATCCGAAGCATATGGGACACGATTCATGATGTCTCACATAAAGACTAAACCAGTCTTTTGCTATAACATTTCCATTTCAATTTGCCAAGTTCTCATAATTTAGATTATGAAAAGGGATGTCGTAATCATAATCGAATTTTAGAATGCAAGTAATGGACCCATATACAGAATTTCCTTATGTTGAGCCATTCCAACATGAAATTCATATATATATCCTTGACTAAATGATTAAAACCTCATGATCTAAGCTTATAGATTTGAGATGAAGCATAATTTCCTCTCCCTTAATTATAGCAAAACAACTCTTTCCCAATTGAAACTTTTGTTTTCTATAATTAACATTGCTAACTTGCAATACTTATCATAATTATCATGCTCCCACTAACATGATGATTATTAGCATAACACTTATGCTCCCACTAGCTTTGACATGTACTCAGAAATTAGCTGGACTTCTAGAAATCAATACTTCATTGACTTTCTTACCAAAGTTCAGATTTCTGATACTAGATTGTTTTGATAAGACTTTATCAAAGTCATACACCTTCCCTTAGATAGCACACTTGTGTGTATAAACAATTATGAAGAGGTATGCCGTAATCATAATGGTTAGACCTTTTTGCCATTTCTCACAAGTCCAGGTTAGTGTGCCGATAAACCACACACGCTCCACTAACGACTTTGAGAATGCAAATATCACAATTGCTATCTAGATAAAATCTACTTAGTGAAAGTGTTTCCTCACCATCATTTTCATGAATCGGAGAGAAACCTTATGACACTTAGATTTATTTGGTGTATGAGTTCCTACCCATATGAATTTGTCAAAACCATAATCACAAGACACAGATAATGACAAATCCAAAACCATATGGATTGAACTCAATCTTAATTTCTTGCCACCTGGCAGCTCAAGGGCCTGCCATTGCTTCCAAGTTGTTGTGAAACCAATTGAGAACTCTAAGAACTCATATGCAAAGCCAACTTTAACTGGAATGGGCACAGAAATGTCAACACGATAGGTTATAAACCTCAAGTCATGTGCTAGATAAGAACTTCAGGTTCTGTTCTTGATTAGTTCTTGAGACTTTCAAGACCATTAAGACTCCCACTGTCCTCTTGACCTATAAGACTCCCTTGTCAAACATCCAAGAGATAGTGTGGATTCTAATCAAGACAAACACTTCGCAACATTGGCCTAAGTTGATCTTTGTTTTATCCAAAACATCACAACTTACCAATTTCAAATGTACAAGAGTAGAAAACTTTTACTCTTACATTTGACAAGTGTTTTAAACCTTCTTTAAGACATGTCACTCAAGTTACAATCTTGGAGTATGACTCTAAGACTTGTATTGGAACGAAGTATGACTCATCTTCTTGATTTAACCATTTCAACAATTCAAGATCCCTCTTCTTAGTCATAAGAATGCACTAAGATTTCCTTAGAGAACTAATTTTGATATGGTTTCTTAACCATTAAGATGATCACAAAACTGATACTAAAGTACTCTCCCATCTTTTCAGATTTGAGAAACTTTTATCCTTCTGCCTAATTTGATTCTTCTTATTCGCTCTGCCATACATTGGAACCTTTTCCAATGTCTCAGAGTTACACTTAAGCTTGTAAGTATAATCATATTTACTGAGCTTTAGTAAACTATGACGAATAGTCTTATCAATCTTTTGTGGTGGACTTGATCAGTGCACAAGAATGTGTACTCGATCCCTTAGTCCTTTACTTGACTCACACATCCATGTGAACAAGTAATTAGTCTTAATTTTTCCAAAACTTAAAAGTTCTCATTCATCATGCTATACAACTTGCATGATTCCAAGTTCCGGTCCAATTGAAACTTGGGTGATGAGAATCTTTCCTTATTTGGTAAATCTAGACATTACCACAAATGAAAGAATCAATTTCATATTTCCACTCTTGCTCTTAATGGAATCATATAAGCAACAAGTTTTCCTCAAATGCCATTGTAAGGATATTTTAAAATAAATAAAATCAAAAATTTTGTTTTATTTTAAAACTTTGCGGAAAAAACTTATCCTTACAATCCATATGAAAACTTGTTGTTATCTATTCCTAAGCAAAAATAGCATAACTCCTAAGAAGTAGCTCAAGAATCCGATTTTCAAGCTATACGATAGAAATCCATCTACGCGATCAGATTCAGCATATTCTTTCTTTAAGTTTCTTCACCTTTCCTTGATTCTTAAAACATCACCATGTGACCCAGTCACATCATGTATCAGGAATCTCAGAATCGAAACTTAGCAGAGTTAGATAGTGGACTTTACCTGAAGTAGAGTCAAACTTATTGACTTTAACTTCCTTAGGTAAATTTGGCAGCTACGCAACCAATGCCCCTTCCTTTGGCAATATAAACATATGGACCCTTTGATAATGGTACACGGGACTATCACAGACTTAGCTTTTCTCTTTACCATTTGGTCAACCGAGTTGACTATGGCCGATCCCTTTCCATTGGGAAGAGAATGCTTTCCGGGATTTCCTGCGTCACTATTGTCAATGTCCATCAAGTTTTAAGGAAGTTGATCTTAACAAATAGATAAGATCATTAAGGGTCTTGTCATAGCCTGTTTCATAGGTGTCCCAAAGGAACTCACTATGTGACTTAGAAAGTGATTGAACCACCAACTTTCTCAAGACTTTGACACCCAACTCTCCCGGCTTGTCAATATGTGACTACATCTCCAAGATGTGACCACACCTAGACCTTGCCTTGCCAATAGGGCCTAAGTGACCTTAAACTTTTCAAGAACTTGTGGGTTGGGGAGAATAATTGGAGGAGGAGAAAGAAGTATGATATCCATGGGACATCATCTTCATTAGGAAACCTTGTTCCAAAAGATTTGGGAAGATCATAGGTGCCTAAACCAGACAACTTTTGGGAGATATTCAAGATAGTTGATTTAAAGTCCTTAATATGACACCCAATATGAAATATTAAGGCTAGGACCCAACAAACTATTTTATAACTTAGAAGAGGTATGCCGTAATCCAAGCTATAAAATATTTGAAGGTAGGTGAATGACGATTCACCAATTTCCACCAAGATAAACGAAATGTATTATTAGGTTTTAATTGGTTTTGAAACTCCTAGATCTTTGAGATTCATTGAACTTTTCAAAGGCATGTTTCAATCTCGAGTGTGCCCTTCAGGTTTTGTGACTGGGATGCCGAGGATCACAAAACAAGGTGTGAAGTAACCATGCAAATTACTTGGTACCCTTAAGTGTTTACCCCTCAATCGATGTGCCGGTTAACCACACACGCTCCATCGATACTATGATAAATATTAAGTCACCCTTTACCTACCTTGTTAAGTCCAAGTTAGTGTGCCGGTTAACCACACACGCTCCACTAACGACTTAGACAAAGTGTAAAGTGTAATTTCATGGGTTAGCACCTTATTCACATTTTTCCTAAGTAACTAAGATTGGGTATTATTAAGAGTTTAGTTACTTAGTATTATCATTAATACTTTTAATGAAGGAGAATTATAGTCTTGTCAAACCCGTTCGGCTAACGACCCTCCACCGGTCAAGCAAGCGGTGGGTGAGAGTGGACACCCATTAAGTTGCCATTTTATAGGCAACAACCTTATACCCACCTTATAGACTGGCTTCGTGAATGAGGCGTACTAGCGGTAAGATTGACTTTACTCTTATACATATATATATTATTAACTTATAATATTATAAAGTATAAGGGTTGGATTTTAACTTTTAAAATTCTAAGGGCTAACTTGGAATTAAAGTATTCATAAGTGAAAACTTTTCAAATTCCAAAACTTGAGGGCAAGTTTTGAAACTATTCAAAACTAATTAATTCCATAACTTATGTGTTTAAAGTATTTTTAATCCAAAAACTCTTCAAGTTCCATAACTTGAGGACAAGTTATGGAAGACTTTAAACTAATAAAAGAACTAACTTTTTCTTTATTTTATAACTTATGGATTTAATTATGGTTACATATTTTCCTTTAATGAAGTGACTCTTGAACTTCCATAACTTGAGGACAAGTTATGGAGTCATAAAAAAAATTATTCAATGACACAAGACTCTTCATTTTGTAACCATTGCCAACTTTTATGAATTTTATGAGTCTTTAATGTGACTCTTCATGTAACTTGAGGACAAGTTACACAAACACATTTTATACTCAACTCTTAGATTAAAATGGATTGAAAACAACTATTTCAATTAACTTTTCTATTAATCTAAGCAACTCATAAGAACAAGATAATTCAAATCAAACTTTTTCATGTAATTAGTCTAAACCTTAAACTAATACAAAACATGAATCTATTGACAATTATCTTTGAAAATGGATTAGCATGAACATTACCACATCAAAAACAAGTTTATAAGTTCTAAAACAACTTAGGGTAATGTTCCTAGTCCATTTCTAGCCAAAAAACTCGAAAATATGCTGTCTGGGGGTCCAACTCGTCAAGTGCACGAACAAACTCGGCGAGTTGGATCGAATTGATCACATTTTAGGCATGGACTCGCCGAGTCCTCTGATGGACTCGCCGAGTCAGATGATCAGACAGCACCAAATTCGTTTTTTTCAGCTTCTATTGCAGGTATAACAAGAAAACAAGCCTAGGCTCTGATACCACTGTTGGGTTATGAGCATTCTAACACTCCTAAGTGTACATGCAACCCTAAATACCTTGGATCTATTTTTTCTCTATTATACATGCAAATAAGAACATCCAAGGTATTATCCTAATCTAGCATACAAAACAATGACTATAGCAAGATAGAATACATACCTCTTTGATGTAGAAAGTCTTCATGAAGCTTGAGTGCCTAGTGCCCCAAGTGTGACACCTCAAATGGTTCACACAACACCAAATACAAATGGAATGACTTGAGAGAATTCTACACTTCATGAAAATCGGCTAGCCCTTTCTTACTCTCTCTAGTGGCCGATTTTTCCCAAGAATGTGATCTTTATATAGTGTTACAATTAGGGTAAACCCTTAATTGTCATGGCTTTCCATTTCCTTGGATCCATGGGTTCAAATACACCATGGAGCATCCATGAACCATCCTATGGGTTTTAGCCCAACTTGATTATCCATGGAGCATTAGCCCACTATACAAGTATGGATGATTTACACAATCAACCCATATATTTAATTAGTCTTCTTTTGATCACTTAATTAATCCTAGATTAATTCTTGATCAATACTAATTAAATAATCTCATTATTCTTATTATTAATATACTAGAACTTATAATATATTAATAACGATAAGTGTCTTATTTCTCTCATTTAGTCTATCCAAGTGCATGATGCCATGCAACCCAAATGGACCATGCCGGGTCGGATCAAGTCTTACCAGTTATAGTTATGGACTTAGACATTAATCCAACATCATTTACCCTCATCTTTTTAGCCTCCAAGCCATTGAGTCGTTTTTAGCAAACCCTAACCCCATAAGAAAGTCTTTTTAGCTAAAAGTGTGTTCTTTGTGTGCTTAAGGAAGAAGGAGTTTCATTAAGGATCATCACCTTCTTGGGAAGCTCCAGAAGGTAAAAGTTACTACCTTGATGCTTTTTTTACTTGATTCTCACCTTGGTAGCTTTATGATGTTCTTTTTGTCTCAAAATTCCCATTTCTATACATGTTTGGTTTTGGATATTTTGGGTTGTCCTTTCCAACCCTAGGAAGGGTTCTAAGCCATAAAAATGAGGTCACTTAAGCTATTTTGGATCCATGCTTCTTGTAGGAGGTCTTAGAGGATTAAGACCTTGCATTAAGGACTTTTTGGACGTGGAAAGTGATGGGTTTTAGCCATAAGAACATCCTATGTTCTCATACAAACCCTAATGCTTGGATCTAGGTTTCTCTATTGTACATGCAATTCATCCAAGACTATAAACCCTAGATCTAGTATATGATAATCAATATAACATATGAATTAGGGTTTAGATCATACCTTGATTGTTATGTAGCAATAACAATCTCAAATCCTTCTTTGTATTGACTTTAGAAAGCATAGAGTCACAAATGTCACTCCTCTAATGGTTCACAAACACCAAGAGCAAGAGGATGAAGAAGAGAAGAGAAGGAGGCTGGCCAAAACATGTGGAAACCCTAATCCACAAGTTCACCACGTTTTTGGGGCTTTAGGGTCCTTTAAATAGTGAGGCTATTAGGGTTATCTAACAAGGAAACCCTAATTTGGATGCTTAGGCCCTAAGCAACCCATGGACTCCTTCCTTAAAGGCCTAGGACGATTTCTAATGGGTTTCCCCATAGAATTCGTCCACTCCTTTAATATGGAGTCCATTAGCTCAATATTAAACTATCATACACTTGACAGTTCTAGTCCCTTAAGTTTAATTAATGTCTTTTAGTCACAAACTTAATTCTTATTAATTCTTGACTAATATTAATTAAACAATATGATTTCTCCTTGAATATATTATTCTCATAATATATTAATAAATCATATTTAATCCTTTCTCTCCATAATTCATCCTATCAAGTTTCTTTGGTGAAGGCAACCCAAAAGGACCATGCACCATCGGGTCAAGTACATACCAAAATAGTTATGCACTTAGACACTAATCCAACAGTCTCCCACTTGGATAAGTCTAATAACTATTCTGCGTATGACTTCAGATCCTAATCTGCAATCGTAGCTTTCCAAAGCCGCTGTCAACTCTGATCTTATCAGATACACGTGTCCTTTAGATAAGGGATCATATATTCCTCCATTCTAGATACCGTATAGATATGAGACATGAACTTAATCATTCTCTCTATACTATTTCCCGACTTCCAATTTATGATGACTGACAACAGACTACAATTGAGCACATCAATTTAGTCCCGGCTTGGCCAAGCGCTTAGGTGCCATCACTAAATCATCGAGGGGCCCAAAGATATCGCTTTTATCCTACTTTGGATAAAAGGAACGGATAAACATTGACTCAATGCTCGCTTGCACTTACATACCGAATCACACACAACAATATGTTTTATAACACCAAGTTACTGGTGCGTTTACATATTATAAATATGCAACCGACTCACAAGATACAACTCACACATCTCGGTTTCAAGAATATAAGAAATTATCGTCTCACCAATCACTCGTGATAAAATCCATGAAGTGATCCAAGTGAACGTGGGATTAATCCAATGCTCAAATCATATTCATAAGCACTCATGAACGTTGCAGCAAACATTTGCTTATGTCCAACACTCTTTAGACAATCCACACACCAATTCACAATAGTCTTCATTCATACCTACTTCCAACATATGAACGACTGTGGCCCGTTCGAATAATTTGACTGTTCTTAAACCAATTAAATTATTCAGGAAGTCAAAACATGCAAAGTGAAACACAAGAATAATACTAATCCCATATGGCCTCAAACCTTTGAGTATAAATAAAAAACCTTTTATGTATCACCATATCGATTACTCATGATTTGTTGTTTCGGGTAATCAACTTCTTACTTTAATTATTACAATACTTGTCCCATGCTCTTAGCATGCACACAATGTTTACCTATGGTTCTTACTTTGTGAAATAGATCAAATGAACACATTTCCAATCATACTCATTTCACAACTCCTAATCCTTCCCACAAGTGAAAGAATATCAAATTCTTGCCACTTATAGAATATGCTAGATTCTAACATTTTATGCAATGATCCTTTCGTAATGTCATAGCACAAAAGTCACAATGACTATTGCCAATGAAATTACAAAGTCCTCTATCAGATATTGTTACAATACAATTCCTTAGATGTGATGTTTCTCACTCAAAGTACATTCCTTTGAACATCCTTTTGCATAAAAGTTTCTAATCTAGATATTGATTCTCAATATCCGACTCCCAATATGGAAACATTTCCAAGCTTACCATATGACAACTCATTCTCAATAGAATCTTATCTATTCATAATAATGTCGATATGGTCCATCCAATATCATACTTCCAACTACTCACAAGCGACCAATCCTCGGCGAACTTTGGATTGTCCTTTGATAGTTGTTTAATTATTTTAGTCAAAACTGATTCTTGTCCTTTTCCCTCTAAATGCGCTAGACATTTGGAAAATTTTAGAATGGCTAAATATTGTAGCATCTACAATCGTTCCTATACCCGAGGCGTATGGGACACGATGTATAATGTCTTACATAAAGATTTGATACTTTATCAATCTTCTCCCATAATATTTTATGTGCTACGTTCTCACAATTCAAACTATGAAGAGGAATGTCGTAATCATAATCAAAATTTAAGAACACACTATGTATCCTTGACTATATTTATTAACATTCCACAACCTAAGCCTTTAGATTTGAAATGAAGCATAATATTCTCTCCCTTAATTATTGCAAAACAACTATTCAACCCTTACAACTTTGCAAAGTATGACTCTTGTTTTCTATAATTAATATTGCTGACTTGCAATACTTGCCTTAATAATCATGCAATCATAACATTTATGCTCCCACTATCACGATGATTATTACAAACATAACACCTATGCTCCTACTAGCTTTGACATGTATTCAGAAACAGCTTAACTTTCAGAAAAACAATGCCTATTGAATTTCTTTAAGTTCATATTTCTAATACCCAATGCTTTGATAATCTTTTATCAACGCTTTTTAAACTTATACACCTTTTCCTTAGATAGTTCATATGTGTATCTAAACAATTCAGACTAATTGCCAAATCTCACAATTCGAATCATGTAAAGGGATACCGTAACCACAATCGAATTCGAGAATACAATTTTCACAATCACTATCTTCTTAAAATCTCTTTTAGTGAAAGCATTTCCTCACAGTCATTTTCATGAAGCAGGGAATCTTATGACACTTAGATTTTAATGGTGTATTTGTTCTTATCCATGTGAATTTGTCGAAACCAAAGTTTGCGACAAATCCAAACTCATATGGACCGAACATTCTCAATCTTGATTTCTTGCCTTATGGTAACACGGCTGCCCACCATGTCTTCCAAGTAGTTAAGCAGTTCACCCTTTCCTATCAATGTACGTTTCATTGATCAAGGTCCTTGCCTTTTATTCATCCAAATGAGAACTCATAGGACCCACATGCATAATTAACTCAATTGGAACGGCATAGAAACAAGATAGTGTCTACACGATATGTTGTAAACCTCAACTCGTGTGCTAGTGATGATCGATAAGGTTTATTCTGATTTGTTCTTGAAACCTTTCAAGACCATTAAGAGTCCCACTAACTCCTTGACATATAAGATTCTCTTGTCAATAAACATTTCTTGACAACCAAATATTCAAGAGTTAGTGTAGCTTTTATCAAGACGAAACATTTCATAAAATTGGTCCTAGTTGGTCTTTGTCTTATCCAAGACATTACAACTTTCTAATTTCAAATGTACGAAAATAAGAAAATCCTTTTTCCAAATTCTACATTTGATGAATTTTATAAACCTTCTTTAGACTTGTCACTCAATGTCACAATCTTAACACTAAGACTTGTTATTGGAACGAAGTATGATTGACCTTTTGATTTAACCATTTCTTCAATTCTCGATTCCTCTTCTTAGACATACCATTGCACTAAGACTTACTTAGAGGATCAATTGAGATATGTTTCTTAATCATTAAGACATATCATAAAGCATAAAAGGTACTCTCCCTTCTTCTTAGAATAGAGAAACTTTTATCGTCCTGCCTACTTGATTCTTCTTATTCGTTCTGCTATTGATTTAAACTCTTTCAATCAATTCAGAATTACACTTCATCTTATAAGTATAATCATATTTACTAAATCTTTAGTAAACCATGACGAATATCTTTGTTACTCTTGTGGTGGATTTGATCAACACACAACTTTGTGTACTCGATCTCCTAGTCCTTTACTTGACACTTTGTCAACGAATTAGTCTAATTTCCAAATATGAAATTTATCATTCATCATGCAACCAAGTTGCATGATTCCAAGTTTCTGTCCAACTAAAACTTGGGTGATGAGAAACTCTCCATATTTGGTAAATTCTCGACATTTCCACAAACAACATAATTAAGAATCACATCCACTCGTTGAGAAATATGCAAACATCAATTTTTCACAATGATTTTATTGCAAGGAAATAAATAAATATGTCAAATAAAATTTATTTTATTCATAAAAGCAGCGGAAAACATTTGTCCTTACAATGCAAAATCAATTGAAAACTATGTAGTCCAAAGGAAAATTTTCTAACAACTCTATCATAACTTTCTAAGCTCAAAATCTAATCTTCAAATCCATGCGATCGAGATCCATTTCTTCGTGATTAGACTTATCTTGCTCTTTCATCAAGCTTCCTCTCTTTTCACTGATCCTGCAAAACATTCAAATGCAACCTTATCACATTATGTATTAAGAATCAAAGAATAGGAACTTAATGGAGTTAGATAGTGGATTTTACCTGAAGCACAACCATACTCTTTGACTCTCCCATCTTCTGGACTCTTCAGGCTCTTAGGGCAGACTTGTATCCAATGCCCTTTCTCTTGGAAGCAAACGCAGTTCGGTTCTCCTAGAACGTCCTCGGAAGTATGGTTGGTTGACTTTCCCAACAAATACGATCCATTGCTTTGCCAAATCATTTCTGATTCAGCAGCAATGAGCATGTAAGTTAGGTCAATGAGGTTTTCGTCATGATCCATCATGTAATACTTTCTTTTGAACTCATTATATGATTCGGGAAGTGACTGCAGAACCCAGTTCATAGCTAACTTATCAGGGAATGACGCACCCAACATTATCAACCTATCGATGTATGATTTCATTCCTAGAACGTGGGCACACACGGGTTTACCATCTTCATGTTTCATTTCCAATAGGGCTTTAGTGACATTGAACCTTTCAATTCTTCGATCTTGTGGGTTAGGGAGAATAATTGGAGGAGGTGGAGGAAGTGAAGCATGATTTCTTGTTCCTCGATCGAATCGTGGAATATCATCTTTATGTGGAATGCTTGTTCCACGGGATTTGGGAAGACCATAGTTGTTATACTTTGACATCTACAAAACGGGAGAAAACGAATTCAAGTTAGTTGATTGATTGAGTCCTTAATAAATCACCCAAATGAGATATTAAGGCTAGGACCCAACACAATATTCTACAACTCGGGAGAGGGATGCCGTAACCCAAATTGCAGAACATTTGAAGGTAAGTGAATGATGATTCACTAATTTTCCACCATGAAAAACAAAAAACTAATTAAGTTTTAAATGCTTTGAAAACTCCTAGATACCTTGAGATTCATTGAACTTTTCAATGGCATGTTTAAATCTCGATATGCCCCTCTAGTTTGTGACTGGGATACCGAGGATCACAAAGCCGGTGTGAATAACCATGCAAACTTACATGGTGCCCCCACATGTTACAGTCACCTATTCGATGTGCTGGTTAACCGCACACGCTCCACCGAACTATGACAAACATTGAGTCACCCTTTGCTACCTTTGCTTAGAACCATTTAGTGTGCCGGTTAACCACACACGCTCCACTAACGTCTTCACAAGGGTACAAAGTGTAATTTCATGCAATTGCATCAATTCACTTTTGCCTAAAGTAACTAAGATTGGGAATTTGTAAAACATTTAGTTACTTTTGTACTTCATTATACTTATAATGGAAGGTTTCTGTCCTATCCTACCCGTTCGGCTAACAACCCTCCACTAGTCAAGAGTGCGGTGGGTAAGACTGGATACCCATTCAATCGCCATTTTATAGGCAATTTCCTTAAACACCCCTTATAGACCAGCTTCATGAATGAGGCCTACTAACGGTAAGACTAACTTTTACTCATACATATATATAATGTTAGACTTTTAATGTTATATATAGTATAGGGTGTATTTTACAATTTTAAAATACTAGTTGGTCTAATTTAAAAATTATACCTTCAATTAAATGTAAACCAAAACTTCTATGGATTTATTAAACCTCTTTTAATTGCACACTTTAATTAATTAATAAAACCATAAGGGTGTGATTTGAACTTTTCAAAACAATACTAGGGTTTTTGAATTTAACATTCCTAAATTAAACTTTTAATCAACTTTTAAATTCCAAAACTTGAGGGCAAGTTTTTGAAACATTTCAAAACATTAGGGTTTCAACTATTTAAATTTCAAAACAAAACTTTTGAGTTCAAATTTAAATTATAAAACCTAAAGGGGAAAATTGAAACTTTTCATAACACAAGGATCAAATAACAATTAATTTTATCATTATCTATATTTGACCTAATTTCAATTTCTTGCAAAATAAGTTACCCAATTAATACAAATAATCCAACTTTAATCATATAAGGAAGTTATTATCTAATCAATTGGTAATTATCATTTGTTTAATCAAGGATAAACTCATAAATATGCATAAAATTGGATTTTAATGACCTAAAACAAATAAGGCAAGTATCCATGAGTAAAACAGCAAGAAATCCCGAAATCCCCTCTTTCTGACGCTCGAACTCGCCGAGTACCCCTATGGACTCATCGAGTAGGGGCCTACTCACCGAGTCCACAATGGGACTTGCCGAGTTCATAAGGCAGATGGGCTAAAATTTGTTTTGTAGCTTGAACCAACACATAAGGCATCAATACAATAGAAACCAATCAAGGCTCTGATACCACTGATGGGTTTTAGCCATAAGAACATCCTATGTGCTCATACAAACCCTAATGCTTGGATCTAGGTTTCTCTATTGTACATGCAATTCATCCAAGACTATATAACCCTAGATCTAGTATATGATAATCAATATAACATATGAATTAGGGTTTAGATCATACCTTGATTGTTATGTAGCAATAACAATCTCAAATCCTTCTTGTATGGACTTTAGAAAGCTTATTGTCACAAATGTCACTCCTCTAATGGTTCACAAACACCAAGAGCAAGAGGATGAAGAAGAGAAGAGAAGGAGGCTGGCCAAAACATGTGGAAACCCTAATCCACAAGTTCACCACGTTTTTAGGGCTTTAGGGTCCTTTAAATAGTGAGGCTATTCGTGTTATCTAACAAGGAAACAATAAATTTGGATGCTTTGGCCCTAAGCAACCCATGGACTCCTTCCTTAAAGGCCTAGGACGATTTCTAATGGGTTTCTCCATAGAATTCGTCCACTCTGTAGGGTCCATTAGGTGTTGCATCTTGGGCTCGGTCCATAGTCCAAATTTTGTATCCGGATTGGGCCTGTCCATCCGTGATTTTATTATTAGGGTTTAGTATTTATAGATGTTTGCATGCATCTTTGTACGTAATATTTCAGAGTTGATTATTCACAGAATATATATTTTATCGATTGTAACCCTAGAAAGCCTCTACAGCGGAAGTTCTTTATCGAGCCCTGCTGAGGCGTGAATCTATTGAATCATTCATCATATTTTGATTCAATCTCTTGTTTGATATTTCTGTTTCAATTATTGTGATCAACCTGTTTAAGATCTAATCGATCAAAGTGTGTTTCAACTCATCAATTGGTATCAGAGCAGGAGACTGTGTAATTCATACACATCTCTTCTGTGAAAGAAGTGATTAGGGTTTATTCCGCATTCATTGATATTTATTGAGCCGTCACTCCATAATTGATGTATCTCATTAATTATTCATCTTGCCCTAATATTACGTATTACAAAGTCTGATCTTATAACAGGTTAAACGATCAAGCATGGACGATTCTCAATCCAATCCCATCAACATCTCTAACAGCATCGGATCAACCACCAAGATTCCAATCCTCTACACTCAAGACTATGAAGTGTGGACGCACCACTTTGCAGATTACGTTATTGGATCTGAAGATAATGGGTATCTGATATGGGAAGCTATCACATCTAGCCCTTTCGCTCATTCAAGCACTTCTAGAATCATTAAAACTCAAAAGGAGTATAATGATCTATTTAAAGATGTGAAAGACGTCGCTCCAGGATGAAAAGGAGAAATTCCAATGCAACATTAAGGCATTGAGATTAATTCGATTTGCTCTTCACTCCAACACGCTTCGATTAGTAAGTTCTTGTGGTACAGCAAAGGAAATCTGGGATCGGTTGCGAGAGCTGTACTCCACAGATGAAGATCTGGAGAACTCAATTCAGACCCTACTTCTCTCTGAATTGCAGAATTCAAGTAG
This sequence comes from Lactuca sativa, assembly GCF_002870075.4. Taxonomy (NCBI): domain Eukaryota; kingdom Viridiplantae; phylum Streptophyta; class Magnoliopsida; order Asterales; family Asteraceae; genus Lactuca; species Lactuca sativa. Next base: position 170,048,763 of record NC_056623.2, read on the forward strand.
ATGCCAGAGGAGGTTGTTACACAAACATTTGATCGATTCAATCATCTTCGCAGCAAGATGATCAAACATGAAATTGAACGAAAGCTCATCGAACAGAAGGTCACTTTCTTTAATGGCCTAAGACCCGAATGGAGGGCAGTTGTGTCGACGGTTAAAGCGCATGAGCAGTTCAAATCGTATTCCTTTGCAAAACTGGTGTGGATTCTGAAATCCCAGGAAAAGATTGTGCTACAAGAGAAAAGCGTGGTTTCAAACTTGGGGTCTTTGGCTCTTCTGTCTAAAGGTAAGAATGCAACAGAAGAAGAAGAAGATTTGAATATGGGAGACTATGATTTAACATCTGAAGAATATGCAATGATGGTGTCAAATCCCAGAAGGTTCATCAAGAAGAAGTTCCCTACCAACAAGAACCGAAACTGTCAGGGAAGCTATCGCTCTGAAAAGGTGAAAAAGGAGTCAAAGGTTGAAGAATCAAAGAAAGAAGCGAAGGGTGAAGCTGACTCTGGTGTCAGTTGTTTTTACTGTGGTGGGAAAAATCACTACGCAAAAGATTGCATGTTGAAAAAGATGGCAGAGAAAGATGAGGAGAAGGATGAAGAAGCGAGTCTCCTGAAAAGACTGGAGGAGATTAAAAGGAAGAAGGCTAATACTAATCCCTCTATAGATGCTCTTGTTGTGCAGGATTTGGTAGATGATGATGAGTTCGGTGGCATACAGGTATGGTCAGCCAACTCAGAAGATGATGAGGTGAGAAAGCCTTCTCATGGAAAGGCTTATGTGGTGAAGAGTAGTGATGGTGACGGATGTATCCCAGATGAGAGGATACAACACTGATGGAGGAAACGAAGTGGATAAGGAGCGAGAGGACGTGTGCTTTACAGCGAAGCCTCTCAGTGTGCAGATCAGTGAACTAGATGAACTGATCAAGAAGGTACAATCCATTTTTGTTTCATTTAAAATTCCACAAACATCATATGAAAAGGAATTAAATAATCTGAATTCAAGAATTTCAAATCTAGATAGTTGTTTAACTCAAACACGTGTCACGAATTCTAATCTAACTGACCAAATAAGCAGGGTATCATCCAAGAGTGAGGAGCAAAGGATATGGATAGAGCAGAAGGAGCTGGAGCTGGTTAAGTCTAGGGATGAGAATATCTATTTGCAAAGAGACAATCTTAAGTTGTTGAAACAGAGACATGTTTTTTGTTTGATTGCAAAAAGACTTTATACTAACATCACTCAGCTGCATTTAAACTGTGAAATAGGCCAGAAGATACATCGCATGATTTTGCCCTTCCTTGAGTTAAAGGAGGATGAAATCGATGCCGAAGCATACAATTCTGAAAGTGTTGTATCTTTAGATGATGTAAATCCCACTTATATGTATGGTCTGGACAAAATTGAATCTTTTATAAAGTCCAAAGACCATAAGGACATGCTTAAGAATCTTTTGGATGAAAATGATAAGTTGAAACTTAGGGCCAAAACTATACAAAAATTTGACTCATTGAGTACCAAATTAAGTTCAGAAAATAAAATTGATGTTGAAAATGCATCTGAACTTAATGAGGACGATGACATTAGTGAAATCTCTGTAGAGGATGAGGTTGACTGTTCCGAGTTTATTAGGAGCAAACCCGAAAACCACAAAAACTTAATTTCTGAAAATTCTGTGGAATTCGCTCGTCTGTCCAAAAACATGTACTCAATCCTTAAAGAAAAGGCCGTTGTATATCAAAAGGTTAGAACCACTCCAAATCAGGTTTATAACGTCACAGGAGTAACCGAACATCAGATAGCCAAACTCACTGCCATAGTGAATGAAGATAATGCAGATGGTTGTGATGAATTTTTCTGGTCTGCACCGATAGACAACGCAGATGAAACAGTTGGTTTGTCGGAGCGAACATCATGGAAGGCCAAAGGTAGATATGTGGCAGAACCACTGAATAAACCTACCAACTTTGACGTGCCCAGTTCCAGCGGAAAAAAAGAGGTTCCAGTGGAATGTGTCTCCTCAACTAGCGAAACCTCTTCCATGAAAAGTGAACTTGTTGCTAAGAAGCCGAAACAGAAGGAAAATATTCACAGACAACCGAAACAGGTGAAAAATCAAAAGCAGCAGAGAAATCTGAGATACAAGAAAAATCTCTCAGAGCGAAAGCAATTTTGGCGCTCCCAAAATCCCCACTATACTCACTTTGACAGAAATTCCAAGCCAAAAGGAGAAGAAAATAAGAGTAAAAGGAGCTTCGGTCCATTAGATCAAAAGAACCAGAAGAATACTTTCGGGCCATAGGAAGAACAAAACCGGAAGGATAGCTTCAGCCCTGAAAGTAACAACAACCGAAAGGCCGGTTTCGGTCCATTAAACAACAATAGACAAAGACCAGAGTTCAGCCCATCAAGCTTTTACAGTAGAAGATCCAGCTTCAGTCCAGCAACTCACAACAACCGGAAAAACAGTTTCGGTCCATCATCAAACAGCAACCGAAGGTCCAGGTTCGGTCCCTCAAATGAACACAACCGAAAGGGTCATTTCGAACCTCAAGTCAGGAAAGATTCTCATTCTATTTTCTTTTCCTCTAATTCTTCTCATTCTCATTCTTCTTCTAAGCCTAATTCTCATCCTACACCAAACTCACAATCGTCGAAGGATTTGAAAGGAAAAAGGAAGATTTCCTCAGCAAATGAAGACCGAAAGCAAGCTAAAGTCCAAACGCCCGAACCTTAATCCAAAATACCTGCATCTAACTCCAATAAAATCAAAGTGTTTACCATTAAGAGGAAAGATGAAACAACCTTAATAAAACGAACATATCTTGTTGATGTTTCTCTTATTATTCCTGTTTCTGTAAAAGGCTCACGAGGACCCAAGAAACTTTGGGTTCCTAAATCTGCTTAATTTTTGCAGGTTATAAGTGACGAGCAGTTCGACGAAGAATGGTACATAGACAGTGGCTGCTCACGTCACATGACAGGAAGGAAGGAAGAGCTAAGGGAGTTTCGGTCACTTCAAAACGGTGGCAATGTCAAGTTTGGTAACAACTCTTATGGAAGGATAAAGGGTTATGGGATGATAACCAATGGAGATTTTACAATCAGGAAGGTGGCGTATGTAGAGGGGTTGCAGCATAACCTCATCAGTGTGTCTCAACTGGTGGGAGGTACAGGTCTCAAAGTCTCATTCGATGACGAAGGTTCAGAGATAATAGAGAAAAAATCCAACAAAGTCGTTCTCAAGTCTGAACGAAAAGGTAAAATGTTCCCTTTAAATCTCAGACCAATCAAAGGGAATCCAGCAATATGTCTTTTGTCCAAAGCTCATTCAGACGAAAGTTGGTTGTGGCACCGAAGGCTCTCACATCTCAACTTCAAAGACATCAACAAGCTAGTCACCGGTGGCATGTTCGGGGACTTCCACTGCTCAAGTTCGATCGTGAACACTTATGTGCTGCATGTGAAATGGGGAAACAAAGTTGCCAAAGTTACCCAACAATCATAAACACCAAAGTTGTTGAACCACTTGAGTTGCTTCACATCGACTTATGTGGTCCATCATCAATAGAGAGCATTGGCGGTAACAAGTACATCCTTGTGATTGTTGATGACTTCTCACGTTTTACTTGGGTTTTCTTTCTAAAGCACAAATCTGAGGCGACTCCCAAACTGAAGATCTTTATCAAGCAAGTCGAAGTGCAACTGAGAAAAGTCGTTTAAAACATCAGGAGCGACAATGGACTGGAATTCAAGAACAAAGAATTCGAAGATTTTTTAGCAGAAAAAGGCACCAGTCACAACTTCTCAGCCCCCTATACACCTCAACAGAACGGAATTGTCGAAAGGCGAAACCGATCCTTGTGTGAGGCGGCCCGAACCATGCTGAGTTTTGCTTATCTTCCTCTATATTTCTGGGCTGACGCCATTGCTGCAGCTTGTTTTACTCAAAACAGATCTTATCTCAACAAGCGTTTCTCACTCACCCCTTATGAGATTATTAACAACAGGAAGCCGAATGTCAAGTTCTTTCACGTATTCGGTTCAAGGTGCTTCATCTTCAACCTCAAAGAACATCGCAACAAGTTTGATGTCAAAGCTGATGAAGGTATCTTTCTGGGATATTCTCTTACTTCAAAGGCATACAGGGTTTTGAATAAGCGTTCTAAAAGAATTGAAGAAACCTATTATGTGACGTTCGATGACAATTACGTCAAAGATGAAGTCTACTGAAGAAGCAATTGGAGAGATTTTCTCTCAAACAGGTCAAGTCATAGCATCGATCGCCAATTTCTTTGACCAGTTCATGGATTTGTTTGATGAACCTGAGAAAGCTGCTCACTTTGAGGCCATGGCAGCAGACAACAAGATTGATCACCTTAAGAAGATTGTCGAAAATGCAGCCAAACAAATGGGAGAAGAAGAACCAGTTCGAAAAGAACCTCCCCAGAGCGGTACTTTGGTCGAGGGGGAGAATCAATTTTCTTCAAGTCATCAAGACTCACATATCCAGGGGGAGAATCCTATCTTTGATGCACCCGAAAGCTCTGTTGCACCCGAAAGCTCTATTGCACCTGAAAGTCCTGTAGCACCCGAAAGTCCGGTAGCATCCGAAAGCCCCGCTGCCCACGAAAGGCCGGTTACACCCGAAAGTCCAGTGACAACCAAAAGTCCGGATCAACCCGAAAGATCAGTCGAAGAAAGACTTCTTGGTTCATCATCTGTCGAGGGGGAGAACTCAAATATGCTCTATGATGATGACATTCAATCAGAGTTGGAAGAAATGGTAAATGCTGAATTGGATCCATCCTATGATCCAAATTATCCTCTCACCAAATGGACCAGAGATCATCCTGTATCTCAAATAGTGGGTGATGCATCTGAAAAGGTTCTAACTCAATCTCAACTGAAGGCAAAGCAAACTGCCTTATTCTCCAAAGTAGAATTCTGCATGTTTAATTCTTTCATCTCCAAAATAGAGTCGAAGACTGTCAATATTGCTTTCGATCATTCTGATTGGGTTCAAGCAATGCAAGACAAACTCAATGAGTTCGAAAGAAATAAGGTCTGGAGACTCAATCCAACACCAAAAGATGCCTCGGTTGTCGGTCTCAAATGGGTGTTCAGAAACAAAATGGACAAGGAGGGAAATGTGATTTGAAATAAGGCTCGGCTAGTGGTGAAAGATTATTGCCAGGAAGAAGGAATCGATTACGAAGAGACATTTGCTCTGGTAGCAAGGCTGGAATCCGTTCGAATACTTCTTGCCTATGCTGCACACAAAAATTTCGAGGTCTACTAGATGGATGTGAAGTGCGCCTTTCTGAATGGGGAACTTGAAGAAACTATGTACGGGGAGCAAACTCCTGGTTTTGTAAATGAAAAGCATCCAAATTACTGCTACATCTTGGATAAGGCTGTTTATGGTCTGAAACAAGCACCTAGGGCATGGTATGAAACATTAACTAAGTTTTTAAAGATGTCTAAATTCAAACAAGGTTCGGTTGACCGAACCTTCTTTCGTAAAAAGGAAGGTAACCACCTTATGATCGTTCAAATTTATGTCGATGATATCATCTTTGGCTCAAAGAATCCTAGCCTAACAGCTGAATTCAGAAAGTTGATGGAGACTAAACTTGAAATGAGCTCAATGGGTCCAATTAACTTTTTCCTTGGTTTAAATATTAGACAGGGACCCGAAGGCATCTTTATCAACCAGGAAGCATATACGAAGACTCTCCTTGCCAAATTCGGCATGATGGGAGACTCGAAGGTCAAAGTCCCTATGGTGTTTGGTACCAAGCTCACACCATCCTTGGAAAAACCAGCAGTCGATATAACGCTATATCGACAAATGATTGGTTCCCTGATGTACCTCACCGATAGCAGGCCAGATATAATGTTTTCAGTGTGTTATTGTGCCAGGATCCAAGCAAATCCACGTGAACCACATATGCTGGTAGTGAAAAATATATTCCAGTATTTGAAGCGAACCACCTCTCTCGGTCTCTGGTATCCCTCAAACTCAGGTTTCTTCGTTCAAGCCTACTCAGATGCAGATCTAGGAGGATGTGGTCTAGACCGGAAAAGCACTACAGGAGGCTGTCAATTCCTTGACGGGAAATTGGTGAGCTGGCAATCTAAGAAACAAACATGTGTTTCTCTGTCTACAGCCGAAGCAAAGTACATTGCCGCCGCCTCCTGCACATCTCAAGTGATTTGGATCCAAAGCCAACTCCGGGATTATGGACTCAATATGAAAAAGATCCCACTATATTGCGACTCAGAAAGTGCAATTAGGATATGTCATAACCCAGTGCAACATTCCAAGACAAAGCATATAGCACTGAGGTATCACTTTATTAAGGATCATGTGGAAGAAGGAAACGTAGAAATTCACTTTGTTCGAACCAATGATCAACTGGCCGACATCTTCACCAAAGCCCTTCCTGAAGCAAGTTTCAATAAAATCCTAAAGGCATAGGTATGTGGAATCGGAATCAGTACCAAAAACACCTTCTCAAAACTAAAAGTAGGAAGCGAAATGAACCGAACGCTCGGTCTATTTCGGGCTCGGTTCACATGGGAACCGAAATGAACCAAACGCTCGGTCTATTTTGGGTTAGGTCCCACTGCCCTTATTTTCGCTTATCTCAAAAAGGTGATATCTTTGGTTGTATACTTTTGTACAATTGTTTTCCAAAAATTCCAAAAATATTTTTTTAAAAACCGAAATGAACCGAGCGTTCGGAGTATTTTGGGTTCGGCTCAAAAAAATTTCAGTTTGGTTTGTTTTGCTTTTCTCTTTACAAAAAATATCAAAAATTCCAAAAAATATTTTCTTTCTTTTTGTCTCTACTTTTGTTTATGTTAACAGTTTATGGAATATCGATGGGGCAGGTATCATTCTCAAACTTTTTACTAGCTAAGTGTCCCTAGAAGCATGCTGCTGGATGTTGTCCAAAGCCTCAACTGATTTTGAATAAAGCCTTATTGACTCGGTATATACAAACCTTGTCTTCCCAATTAGACTGCAACATTTATTCTAATCATGAGCTACCTTACTCTTTCCTCACATGAGTTAAGAGTTTTCTGCTTGGTCACTATTTTTATAGCAGAGGTACTTTAGTTTTCTTACACCACCTCAAATATTTTTTCTCCATCATATTCACTTCATACAAGTAACCCTTGAGAATCTCAGAAATTACCACTGAGGTTTATGGTTACACAATCTCTATGTTTGTTATCTTAGCTTCGTGTCACTACGTGCTAAGTGAAACCCACAATTCAATACCCACTATGCATTGACGGTGAACAATTAAATTTGCTCTAGCTTTCACTTATGAATTAACGAAACCACTCAAGTGATTGTACCTTGAAATCTCTATTTTCCCTTTGCGTGATTCTTATGAAATTGTTACATACCATAAAATTTCTTCACATAGAATCCAGTTTTAAATTTTCTTGAGATTTCACACCAAGCATTTTCAACAAGTCACTAAAATATTGTCCAAACCTACTTGTTCAATAGATCACATCGGTCTCACAAGTACTTCATTCGGTTTCTATCTTATGTCAAGATCAAGAATTCTGAACAAAAGCGAAAGCCACCTTTATAAGCCTCATTAAAAGATGCCTTTCAACACTTCTTAACAAGTGCTTGATCGTAATTTAACGGGAAACCACACAAACACTTTAAAGTCTCTCTTGACTTTGAAGGAAGAGATTCGTGCCCGGGATCCACTGTTTCGTGTCTATATTGGCATCACAATTTCCCACATGTATGTTGCTTTATTTCTTTATTCTTGACACTCTGCGCACGAAAATCTTTTCGATTTTCCAAAAGTCTGGTTTCGTTCACTACAAGCTATTTTTATAGTTCTGGTATTTAATGCTATATTCTCAACGGGATGTTGTGGTTTATTTACGTGGTTGCTTTTATTTAGTGAAGACAGCTCATTTTAAGGATAAGATGATGACTCAACCGGGAGACTAAAGGTTTCATGGAATTCAAAAAGGTATCTGATGGGAAGCGTGCAAAATGGAAATGTTTTTCTCTCTCATGCGTAATCATAGGAGCTGCTAACTGTCACGCGTCAATCAACTCAGGAACCGATTCGTTTTTCAAGAAGATTTGGGGGCAGATTTTTCTCTCATCTCTACACACGGTATAAAGGGTAAACCCTAAGTTTTTTTACCTCTTTACTGCACCCAATTTTCTGAGAGCAAACAAAGACGCTTTTCTACCACTGTTCATCTCCTTCTTCGAAGCACTCAACAATGGCGGATTTCTCCTTTGTTCATGAAACCTCCCATATTCTCCCTATCCGACCCCAGCAAAGCTTGGTCATTGATCTCACCCCATTTTCGTACGATGCCTTCATGTACCCTATAGTGGAGTGTCTTAAACACTCTCCACTGGTTCTCGCACTGACCAAGGTCGAAATCGTACCTATGGAGTGTTTATCCCATATTTTCTCTACTGCCCACTACAACAAGTCTATTGATCGCATTTTCTTCGACATTCTTGCTACCAAAACCTCCATCTCAAAAAAAACGATTTTGCTCGCTTCTAGGGTTTGAACCTGATGAGTCGAGGGTTAACCCTGAGTCGATTTCTGTGGGACAGTTGTTCTCCATGTTTTACAACATGGGTTACACTGAAATCCTGACCACCATCACAAAGTTCATGAAATCGTGTCTTCCTCCTCAGTGGAATGGCTTTTTCACGATCCTGTTCAAGGGTCTATCAGAGAGGAGCGCAGGTTCTGATGGGGCTAGTCGTTTGTTCATGACGATTCTCTATGGGTTGTACACTGGTGTCAACCTCGACTATGGCTCAGTTTTATGGCAGCAGTCAATCCAAAGTCTTGCCTCTACTTCTCGCCATTCTGAAATTTCATATGCAAGGTTCTGGACGCTCGTCACCAAATGGGCAATGGAAAAGTATCATGTCCCGATTGTGGCTACATCTCCACTCTCATCTATCGGCATCTTCCAACTACGAAGATTATTGTGACGGATCCTTCCAAGTTTCAGTTTGTTGGTTCTATTCCAGAATCAATGTATGCGTGTGTATCAGGGGAGAGTCACGTCATCAAGACCTACAAGGAGTTTCTTCCTTTGGGTCCCAGAGAGCTCACTCCATAGATGATTCAGTCAATCCATGACGCTGACAAGCCTGCTCCCAGGGGAAAGAAACCAGAAAAGGGGAAAGACAAGAAGGTGGTCAAAAGGACAAAAGGCCCTTCTCCTAAAAAGAAAAAACCCGTGAAGGCAGCCCAATCACCTCCACCAAAGAAGAGGAAAACCCAGCCCAGGCGAAAACTCATTCTTGCCTCTTCCTCTAGTGAATCAGAGGATGAGGGTTCAGACTCAGAGGAGTCGTTTCGTGGTGACACTCCTCCTCGCTTGCGTTCACCTGAGGTACCAATTTCAACCAAACCTGTTTCTCCTCCCCTAATCTCTATCTCTATTTCCATTCCCCCCATAACCTCCACTACTCATATTCCACCCACTTCTATTCCTGTACCACCTCCTATTTTCTCAGAGGCTATAACAACAACAACCACTGGAGTTCGAACCAACGTATCTGATACGGGGGCTCGCACTTCAGCACCCAAACACACCTGCAACCGAACCTATTTCCAAACCCGAACCTACTACCTCAACCGAACCTCCACCTTCGCCTTCATCTCCAAATCACTCAGCAGATACCGAGACTTTTCTTGGAGGGGAAGACATGACCTTCGATTCTGTCTACTACAGTCCCTACCAGGTTCAAAGCGATGATGACGATGATGCTCCTGTCACCAAAAATCACATCAAGGAACTTCATGAGAAAATTAATAGTCTCATCACTTCCTCCTCCTCCTCTCGGTCCAATATCTCAGAGGCTTCCATTCAGGGCCTAGTTGATTTTTTCACCAAGGCACATGAAGCTTCTATCAACTCCGCCATTGCTGCTATAGAAGCATCTACAAAGGCCTGTGCTGCTGCGACCGAAAAAGTCAAAAAACTATTTCACGATGCTAACAGTCTTTTTACAGTCTTTACAGGGAGCAGCTGACTCTAGTGCAGCGAAGGTCGATTCCGTTGTCGAGAAGTTGGCTACTTCATTCGCATCAGAACAGCATTTCTTTGCCGGTCTTCATCAGTCTCTTGAAGCTGACAATAAATCTTTCCAGGCAACTGTTGAGGAGCGATTGACCAAGCTCCAAGAAGATCTTGCTTCGGAGAATTCAGTGATGGATGCGCTTGCTCGTAAAACCACTACTCTAAAGGTCAAGAGTCTTCAGCTTTCCCAATCAGAAAAGGAGGTTGTGTCTCTTCGATCTGAAGGAGCGGTCATTTCAACTTGTGTTTCGGATGTCCACGGCGCCGTCTCCAATATTATTGAAGCACACGACCCTATCCTCAACTACTCAGTAAGGCGAACTCTTGTTGAGAAGCTTGCTCCTGCCCTTGCCTTGCTCAGCAAAATCAAGGGGCTTCCTGAGTTCGTGGCCCATCCAAAACAAGGGGGAGAAGGAGTTTCAAAGGGCGAAAATCAATATCAACCGCCTCCTACTTCTACATCAGCTTCAACTAAAGCAACCGAACCTCCAACAACTAGTCAGGCTTCAGGTTCGGGTGCTCAAGATAAAGGGAAAAAGGCTATGGTTGACAGTGACGGTGATGATGACAAAGAGACCATTGCTGATGTCCCTCATCCTCACTCGAAGGTCGATAGGGAGCTTGTTGAATTCTATCTTAGGTCTGCTCAGTCTCAGTATCAAATGTGGAGTGCGCAGAAGATCATCAATGTTCGGGTCCTCAAACCCTTTCGACAGGGTAACTTCACAAATGTCAGGTTCAAAGTTTTGAGGGGGTCTGCTAAAATCGAACATGCCATTTCACTCGCTGATCTTCCTAACCTGAATCCACATGATTGGATCATTCTGCATAACATCCCCCTCACCAATGAAGCTAAATATGGGCCGATCATAGATCACTTCAAGAGGATGTTGGTTTGCTACATCATGGAGGTTGCCAAGATGGATCAGGAGATTGCAAGTGTCTTCAAGAAGAAGCCCACCATCTCTCCAGTTGGTTTTGCAAGTAATTTGAATATGATACAGATGGGGAGAATCGATCCAAAGCGGAACTCAGTCATGTTCACAAGGAATGAAGGCCAAAAATGCCTGTTAGCCTTGGCAGACAAGCATCTTTATACCACTTCGTGCTTGCAGCATGTTCTGGGGATCATTAATCGGTGCAAGCAGAATTGTGAAGATGACAAGAAGTATTTTGATGATATGATCCAGTGGTACATTCATTTCAGACAGACCATTCTTGCCATCATTCCTCGTCTGTTCGATACCACGAAGAAAGTTCCTGCAGCAGGACCCAGCAAGCCTAAGTAGAGTCTCGCTCCAATTGACGCAAAGGGGGAGATTGTAGGGTCCATTAGGTGTTGCGTCTTGGGCTCGGTCCATAGTCCAAATTTTGTATCCGGATTGGGCCTGTCGCTCCGTGATTTTATTATTAGGGTTTAGTATTTATAGATGCCTGCGTGCATCTTTGTACGTAAGTTTTCAGAGTCGATTATTCACAGAATATATCTTTTATCAATTGTAACCCTAGAAAGCCTCTACAGTGGAAGTTCTTTATCGAGCTCTGCTAAGGCGTGAATCTATTGAATCATTCAGCATATTTTGATTCATTCTCTTGTTTGATATTTCTGTTTGAATTATTGTGATCAACCTGGTTAAGATCTAATCGATCAAAGAGTTTTTCAACTCATCTCACTCCTTTAATATGGATTCAATTAGCTCAATATTCAACTATCATACAATTGATAGTTCTAGTCCCTTAAGTTTAATTAATGTCTTTTAGTCACAAACTTAATTCTTATTAATTCTTGACTAATATTAATTAAACAATATGATTTCTCCTTTAATATATTATTCTCATAATATATTAATAAATCATATTAATCCTTTCTCTCCATAATTCATCCTATCAAGTTGCTTTGGTGAAGGCAACCCAAAAGGACCATGCACCATCGGGTCAAGTACATACCAAAATAGTTATGGACGTAGACACTAATCCAACAGAAAGGTCATAAAGTTGGGAACTTTATGATCCTAGTATGCCTCTGGACCTTGGATCTGAAGTATGAGGTCAAGTGCTAAAGCCATTAAGCACTTAATAAAGGAAATGGATCTGCGAGGGTACGCCCCGTGAACCCGGTTAGCCACCTTGATGGTGGCTTCAGCGAAGCCTTGTGTACGTTGCGCGTACCTCTGGAGTACGCCTCGCATACTCGCATAGATCAGCCATTTTCGAGTTAACTCGACTAGGTTAACTCGGATGGGTTGACTCAGTGGGTTTATGGACTTTGACCCATTGACTTTGAATTTGACCATGTTTGACCAACTTTGACCATGTTTGACTTGTGAGGGTATTTTGGATATTTTTAGGATTTTGATGGAATTGGTGACTTGGTGGTTGTAGGCATTTGGGTTGAGAGCTGAGATTCGAAGTCGGGCCTTATCAATTCTATTCAATTGTGAGGTGAGTTTTCCTCGCTATACTGTCGGGTCGAAGGAACTAAGGCCGGCCCATTGTTTTGATAAACTGATATTGTTGATATGTTGAGTATGAAATATATATGCATGCTAGTTTTGATATGCTAGTCTAGTAGATCTATAGGAATACCTGTGATACTATATGTTTATATGTATATGATATCATCTGTTATATGTCTACATATTGTGTGGGTTGGGTTGAAGTTGTACTGCTCTGTGTTGTAGCCAACAAACCATGGAGCAATCCAGATATGAGCTGAGGGCCAAGAAGGGCACGCCAGATTCATACTGAGGGCTGATGAGTATTCCAGATAAGAGCTAAGGGTTGGGAAGGGCATACCAGACTCACACTGAGGGCTTAGTAGTATTCAGTATGAGGACTGATCAGGTCGGGGAGCAAGCCAGACATAAGATGTGGGCCCAGGAGGCAAGCTAAACTTAAATTGTGGGCTCAGGCGTAATCCAGTGTGTTAGCTGTGGACCCATTGCATGTTGTTATTATATTTGTGCTATTTATTTGTGTATTGGTATTTGGGGGTACTCACTACGCTTTGTGCTTATAGTTTTGGATTATGTTTCAGGTACCTTAGAGGATCGCGGGAAGGTGAAGGTGTGATCGTGCACATCCTCATGTTTTATTTCATGATTTTGGGATTACTCTGATATTAAATCTTTTTTTGGAAAACTATTTGTTAACAATGATGATTTTTGGGTTGTTTTCAAAGTTTAAAATTTTCATGAATTTTATGGATGTTACAATATCTAAGCACAACACTCCCTACACTTAAGTCTCATTGTGCTCTCCTCGTGATACTTGTTCAACCTTTAAATACTTTAGTTCTGTTCTCCTCATGATACTTGTTCTAGTATGTACATGTATAAGCAAGTAGGTATATTTTTATAACTTATCGTTATACTCTTAAAATATATCATTATCCAGAGGACTTAAGCCCCATTGTATTTATAGTTGTATATCTTTTATTGGTTGATATACTTAGTTCACTATAAACAATCCTCTGATACCAATCTGTCACACCCCAAAACTGGAACGGCAGAAACGTTCGGGGGTGGAGGACGTTATGTTTAGTATCACAAGACATGTATCATAGTAAGCAAGTAATGAACAACCATTTCATTAGAAAGAAAGTGTTTACAAAGTATGTGTTCACAAAACATAGAATTCATAAGCAAATAACAAAAAAAGACTTGAGCTATACTGCTCCATCTTCTGAATTCCCAGCGCGAGTACCTGTCTACTAGTTTCCTGAGAATACAAGTTATTTGAAAGAGTTTATCAGTAATTAAGCTGGTGAGTTCATAAGATTTTAGTGATGTATGTAAGTTGTAGAAAGTTGTTGACAAATGTAGTTGAAATGTAGTAAGTTATAAGTTCTGTTTTAGAAAAGTTCGCATGTTCCTCTAGAAAATCCTATATTTCCTAATTCGGTGAAAGATACGTAAACGTGATCCTACAATCCTTTCTATGAGTACTAAGTAGATACAAGTTATATAAAACTCAGAGTAAACAAACAATTGATTGTGCGCATCTGCCCTAAGTCCACAACCAAACAAGGAACAGGAGGTAAGACGGATAGCACACATCCCATTGTTTGTTTGGTCCTCGTTGTATATAACCCTGGTGTATTCACTTGTTACTCATAGAGTTAATTGTAACAGTTCCTTTATATTTAATGAAAATATTCTTTAATAAATCCTTATTTCTTATGATAAAATAGTTACCACAGTGATTACTGTTGGATTAGTGTCTAAGTCCATAACTATTTTGGTATGTAGTTGACCCGATTTTGCATGGTCCTTTTGGGTTGCCTTCACCAAAGCAACTTGATAGGATGATTTATGGAGAAAGAGGATTAATTATGATTTATTAATATATTATATGAATAATATATTAAAAGAGAAATCATACTGTTTAATTAAAAATAATCAAGAATTAATTTGGTGGCTAAAAGACATTAATTAAATAAAGGGGACTAGAATTGTCAATTGTGTGATAGTTGAATATTGGGCTAATGGACTCTATATTAGAGGGGTGGACGAATTTTATGGGGAAACCCATTAGAAATCGTCCAAGGCATCTAAGAAGGGAGTCCATGGGCTGCTTAGGGCCTAAGCAGTCAAATTAGGGTTTCCTTGTTTGATAACCCTAATAGCCTCACTATTTAAGGACCCCTAGAGCACCAAAAACGTGGCCAAGAGTTTCCTTAGGGTTTCTAAACGTTTTTGGGTGCTTCTCCTCTTTTCCTAAGTCATCCTCTTGGTCTTGGTGTTTGTGAGCCATTAGAGGTACTACACTTGTGGTACTTGCTTTCAAAGCTAAGGAGATTCAAGGAACTAGTTGTTATTACTATATAACAACAAAAGGTATGTATTCTATTCTTCTATGTGAATTTCGAAAATAGTACTAGCATGCCAGGTTTCTTTTTGTGTTCATAAAGTTGTATAACTAATAGTGAAAACATAGATCCAACTCTAGGGTTGCATGCACACATAGGATTGTTTGTATAAAACCCATCAGTGGTATCAAAGCCATTGGTTTGTGTTTTCAATTAGCTATATTCAAATGTATGAACTTGACATATTAGGGTTTATGGCCAATAAACCATAGGAGGCATGAATTTACAAAAATTAGGTTTCTTGAACCCTGATTTTCGAAATTTGGCTAGGGTTTCCCAAACCCTTTCCTTAGCCTCCAAGATTTCGAAATCTAGGGTTTCCCAAACCCTTTTGATTTATCCCATCCCATAATTTCGAATTCTAGGGGATTTAAGGGATTAGATTAAATTTATTGTTTAATTTAAAAGATATCCTTACCAAAATAAAAGATAATTGTCAAATTAATTAGATCATCATTTCCTTATGTGATAAACTTGCTTTATTTGAATTATTTGATAGATTATCATGCAAGAAATTAAATTAGGTCATATTTAGATAATTACTAATTAATTGGTTAATTATTATTATTTGTAATTTGATCTAGAATGTTCTTGCTTATGTTTTGAAAAGTTTCAAAATTTGCCCTCAGGTTTTGGAATTTAAATTGTTTGATTAAAGGGTTTAATTTTGAAAGTCTAAATTCTAAAACCCGTAGTTTTGAAAAGTTCAAATTACACCCTTATGGTTTTGTTAAGTTAATTAATAGTATAATTAAAAGAGAGTTAATAAATCCATAATCGTATGGTTTATATTTAATCAAATTAAAAGTGTAATTTATTAAATTAAACCACCTAGTATTTTAAAAGCATAAAATACACCCTTATACTATATATAACATTAAAAGTCTAATATTTTATATGTAAAACTGCTAGTCTTACTGTTAGTAGGCCTTATTCACGAAGTCGATCTATAAAGGGGGGTATAAGGTTATGGCCTATAAAATAGCCCTTTAATGGGTGTCCAGTCTCACCCACCGCTTCCTTGATTGGTGGAGGGTCGTTAGCCGAACGGGTAGGATAGGGCAAACTCTTTCCATTAAAAGTATAATGAATTATAAAGTAACTAAATACTTTTACAAAATTCCCAATCTTAGTTACTTTAGGAAAAAAGTGAATTTGATGCAATTCCATGAAATTACACTTTGTACCATTGCGAAGACGTTAGTGGAGCGTGTGTGGCTAACCGGCACACTAAATGGGTTCTAAGCAAAGGTAGTAAAGGGTGACTCGATGTTCGTCATATTTTCGGTGGAGCGTGTGTGGTTAACCAGCACGTCGAATAGGTGATTGTAACATTGGGGGCACCATGTAAGCTTGCATGGTTATTCACACCCTGTTTTGTGATCCTCAGCATCCCAGTCAATAATCGAGGGGCATGTCAATATTTAAACATGCCATTGAAAAGTTCAATGAATCTCAAAAGATATAGGAGTTTTCAATACATTTGAAACATAAATTTCCTTTTCGTTTTTCATAGTGGAAATTGGTAAATCGTCATTTACCTACCTTCAAATATTCTACAACTAGATTACGGCATCCCTCTTCTAGGTTTTAGAGTATTGTGTTGGATCCTAGCCTTGATGTTTCATTTGGGTGTCACATCAAGGATTCTAATCAACTTAACTTGAATTTTCTTCCATTTTGTAGATGTCTAGTTATGACAATCATGATCTTCCCAAATCCCATGGAACAAGCTTTCCAAACGAAGATGATATTCCACGATATGATCGAGGAACAAGAGATCATGCTTCACTACCTCCACCTTCTCCAATTATTCTCCCTAACCCACAAGTTCGAAGGCTTGAAAAGTTCAAGCTCACTCAAGCCCTTTTGGCAAGTAAACATGGGAAACTTGTGTGTGTACACGTCTTAGAGATGAAGTCACACATTGATAGGTTAAGAATGTTGGGTGTCGAGATTTCAGGTAAGTTGGCTGTTGACTAGGTTCTTCAGTCGCTTCCTGAATCATATAGTGAGTTCATTAGAGAGTATTATATGATGGATGATGACGTGGCCCTTATTGATTTGACCTATTTCCTTATAGTTGTTGAATCAGCAATGATTTGGCGAGCTGGTCGAGCAAATTTGTCTGGTGAATCAAACTCCCAAACTTCAATGGACATTGAAAATGGTGACATTGGAGATCCAGAAAAGGTAAATTCTGAGATAGTTCCTTGTGCCATTCCAAAAGAGCCCATTTGCTTTTCTTGCCAAGAGAAGGGGCATTCGAGACGAAGTTGCCCTATTTACTTGAGAGATCTAAGAGATGGGAGAGTCAAGACGTATGACTCTACTTCAAGTAAAATCCATTAACTAACTCTTTTAAGTTCCTATTCTAGATTCTTAATACATGATGTGATAAGATTACATTTTGATGCTTTGTAAGATCGAAGAAAAGAGAGGAAGCTTAAGGGAAGAAGTGAGTTGAATCTAATCGTGAAGAAATGGATTTCAATCGCATTGATTGAAGATTGGATTCTTGAGCTACTACTTGGAGTTAGAATAGATTGCTAAGAAATATGTATTAACATAGTTTTTCAATTGAATTGCATTGTAAGGACAAATTTTTCCGCAATAAAATAAATTTTGATTTTATATTATTTATTCATCCTTGCAATGGCGTGTATGAAAAATTCATGTTTGAAGGTTTCTATTATTAGCAATAATGGATTTGATTCTTAATTATATTATTGTGGAAATGTCAAGAATTTACAAAATATGGAGAGTTTCTCATGGCCCAAGTTTCAATTGGACAGAACCTTGGAATCATACAACTCGGTTGCGTGATGAATGAGAAATTTCATATTTGAAAATTAGACTAATTCGTTAACAAAGTGTCAAGTGAAGGACTAGGAAATCGAGTACA
Organism: Lactuca sativa; assembly: GCF_002870075.4. Classification (NCBI taxonomy): domain Eukaryota; kingdom Viridiplantae; phylum Streptophyta; class Magnoliopsida; order Asterales; family Asteraceae; genus Lactuca; species Lactuca sativa. Next base: position 170,066,654 of record NC_056623.2, read on the forward strand.
CAAGGTTGTGTGTTGATCAAGTCCACCACAAGAGTAACAAAGATATTCGTCATGATGTACTAAGGTTTAGTAAATATGATTATACTTATAAGATTAAGTGTAATTATGAGTTGATTGAAAGAGTTTTAATAAATAGCAGAAGGAATAAAGAAGAATCAAGTAGGCAGAAAAATAAAAGTTTCTCTATTCTAAGAAGAAGGGAGATGTAACGACCAAAAATTTCAACCAATTTAAAATTTTCAGAAACAACTCGATTCCATTAAAGTTACTACAAAAAGGTTTTCAATACAATTTATTTTAAGTATTCCCAGAATCTCATCACAACATAAACACGAGGAGCGGTACGATCACGCCTTCGCCTTGCCACGGTCTCCTGAGAACCTGAAAAACGTAAAACCACAACTGTAAGCCCGAAAGCTTAGTGAGATATCCCCAAAATACCAACCACATATACCATACACGCATAACATGCCATAACATATCCGATCACAGAACAGCCAAGCACTTCGGGTCTACTGTGGGACTGGTCCGCCGCACCGGCCAACAGTCCACCTGGTCCACCCTCTGAGTCTAGCCAAAACCTCGAGTCTACAGTGTGATTGGTCCGCCCACACCGGGCCTACAATCCACCTGGTCCACTCTCCGAATTTATCCACATACATCGAGTCTGCAGTGTGATTGGTCTGCCCGCTCCAGGCCTTCAATCCACTTGGTCCACTCTCTGAGTCTACAGTATGACTGGTCCGCCCGCACCGGGCCTACAGTCGGCCTGGTCCACTCTCTCAGCCTCGGCACATCTGGTCCGCCCTCTTGCGGCCTACAGTCTATCCAGACCGCTCGCTGGGCCTTCGGGTCAACCGGTCCACCCTGGGTATCTTGGCCTACAGCACAAAGCAGGACCCGCCTCAACCCAACACCAGTCCAAACAACCATGTGCACATAAACATACAATCATATAGCAATTCACAGTCAACAAGCCGATCAAACAGATCACATAACATATCATCATCCTAACCAAGATACCGACCTAACCGGTCACTAGCATAGCATCACCCTACATCTCAGAATACCGATCTCAATCAGGTCTCTAACATATACCATCCAAGCTACCAGGATGCAAACATATCAAAGCAATAACATAACAACAATACCCGGATCTCAATCCGATAAGGGCCGGCCTTGGTGCCTTAGACCCTGTTGATATAGTGAGGATAACTCACCTCGAAACTGCCGACTGAACAGATAACCCAAGCTGCTCCGATCACTGATACGATCTCCACTACTGAACAACCACCAAGGCACTGAACTCAAAACAATATCCAACAATTACCAAACTGCCCCAGGAAACCACTGGTCAACCCTTGGTCAAAGTCCACCCCTGACTGACTCTACTCGCCGAGTCAACCCGATGACTCGCCGAGTCCCTAAGCTCAGAACTTCCCCAATCCGCGACTCAACTCGCCAAGTTCAACAACTCTGAGTCCACTCACATACAACTCACCGAGTCATCCCCTTGACTCACCGATTCACGGATCAATCCAGAAAAGATTGGGACTCTTCGACAAGACTCGCCGAGTCCAAGAACAGACTCGTCGAGTCTAAGGCTATCTTCAACCTACTCGCCGAGTTGTTCTTCCAACTCGTCGAGTTCCAGGCCATCTTCATCCAACTCGCCGAGTTGTTCTTTCAACTCGTCGAGTTCCAACCTATCTTCAAGCAACTCGTCGAGTCTACCCATGTGACTTGCCGAGTACCACCGGTCTGAATCCATACAGAAGCATTCCAGGCCATGCAATTGATCCAAAACATAGATCTAGCCTCCTACAACGCATCCATCACGTAAAGTGGCAAACTTTACGTGAATCCAAAGAGATCTAGGCCTTTTACACTCTAGGGTTTGGGTTTGGGACAAGATAGCTCCATCAATCACTCACAAACAGGGACTTTCATGCATTCCAACCCTTCTCCATTCCAAATCTGAGGTAGCAACCTCAGATCTAACCTCCAAACTCCAAAACATACCAAGATGAGCTCCCATAAACCCCAAAATGATGAATCTATAAGATTAACAGCCCCAAGAACGAGATAATACCTCAAAAGAACGCCCCAACATCAATGAAACTCGAATCCAAGCAAAGCCCCTTGCTCCAAGCCTCCTACCCTTCAAGATTTCCTCAACAATTGCTTCTCCAAGCTTCCAAATGCAACTTGATCCACTCACACACGAAGGTTAGGGTTTCTGGACTTGAGGATGAGTAAAGAGGCTGGGGAAATGGATTTTATGTTCTTTATATAGGGCTCAACCCCGAGAATTAGGGTTTTCTCCACTCAGCACCTACTCGCCGAGTCCAATACACTGACTCGCCGAGTCGGCCACTTAACACGCGACCAAGTCACGACTCTACTCTCCGAGTCCACCCCTGGACTCGCCGAGTCTCTCTTTCCCAAATTACTCTTTTAGCCCTTCAACTTTACTCTTGCTATTCCGGGATGTTACAATTCTCCCCCACTTACATTAGGCTTCGTCCTCGAAGCCTGCAACAACTCAACTCCTAGAAATACTCCTGCCATGCACCACCTAGCATTAACCCAACCAGGTTCCTCAAAATACAACCCTAGAACTAGAAACTCATTTTCTCCCTCCTTACGGTGTCCTAACCACCGTCTTGAGCCGGCCACCGGCTTTACCCTCTGATAACTCCACTTAACAACTGAGTACTACTCATGATTCAACACTGCTCCAGTTCACAACCATCACTCGACCCATATGAGCTAGAAAATAATTATGCATCACTGGATTCCCGATCCGAGTCCAACTCTAACCATTCTGCTGACAGAAAGACACATGCTTTAGAGCAACCCCCATGAGTTCTCCTTTTGCAATCACATACACATGCTGAACTAGCTCTAGCACCCTCAGGTTGGGAAAACCCGATACACGGATGACATCTTTAAACATCCCCCAGGATGAACCACTACTAAATGCACAATTCCCTGATCAGAATCACACTGAGAGCCCAAGACTCCCTCCCTGCATCCCTTCTGAGCCTCTTAGCTCTACACCCGTGGAATTCCTTCCGCGACCTCAGCAGACATCCCGACCCGGATGTGCTTCTATTCCACTATCGCAAACACACTGTTCAAAACCGTACTCGGATCACTCTAATCATAACTCTGCTCTGCCACTTTCACTTCCATGAACTTGCACTCCCTCTCGGAGTTACACTCCTCTCTCTTTCCTTACCAAGGAAAACCACTTGGCTGCCTTGATACTACCACAAGTGCCACAACGCTCGCCCAAAGCTACACCACTCCTTCATAGCGTAACCGCTATCCATCAGCCACACATGCTCTGACTCTGATCACAGGGACTCTCAAGCCCATGCACTATCTCAATGAATCAAGACCACTACCTGGGGCCAGACCTTCTAATGCTATCACACTGCAACATGTACAATCCATATCCTCGAACCGATCCAACAGTACCTGCAGAGTCTTCAGCATGACTGGACCGCCTCACCAGGCCTTCAGCCAATCTGGACCACTCTCAGAACCTTAAGCCAATCTAGACTGCTCTCAGTGCCTTCAGTTTAGCTGAACCGTTCCCCGAGCCTTCGGCCTGACTGGTATGCCTACCGGCCTTCAGTCTATCCGGACCGCTCAGCTAACATCCATCATTCTGAGCTATCTCTCTGGGAGACCCTCCCATGCATACTGTTCTAGCCCTCTAGGGGTTCTGAACTCTATCTCCATCATACATACTCGATCCCGGCCCGAATCCCAGGCCCTCCATAATCAAATGCCCTAGGTCTGTATCCCGCCCCACATGCCCGACACTTGCTCCTACTAGTCTACACTCTGGGCTGGCAGAACACTGCTGAATCCCAACAGCTAAGCAACCTCACATGCTTATCGATCTTCCGGAGAATTTTCCTATTCTCCCCCACTTAGGGTGCTGACTATCAACCACCGGTCGCCATCACCGACCTCTTAAAACAACTCTGCACAAAACCAACACTTACACGCGGACTGATTCCCACTAGCACTAGCAACCTTCACAAAAACACATTTCCATACTGATCATTCCGCTCGAAAGAAACTCAACCCGCAGCTAATCACTCCTCAAAAGCAAGATGCTACCAGGCATTCCAACCAACGCCCGATCCCACTAATAACCCTCATAGATAATAACCACGAAATTCTCATCCAATAACCCATAACCAACCACAACCCTCAAAAACGATGAATACCGCATCGAAAACCACACAAAGATACCATCACAAAATAATACTCCACAATAAACACAAGATAACAAGATATCAAGAAGGAAACATACCCGCAGCTGCATCCAGCACTGCTCTGACCTCCTCTGCTGAAAGCTGAAAAGCACGACCCTGAGCCCTTGGGGACTCCACTCCACCCTGACTTCCACCCGTGATCCTCAAAGTGGCCGGTGCTGGAGCCTGCACTGGTCCTGCAGCAAGCTGTGGACAGTTGATCCTCAAATGTCCAACCTGATGACAATGATAACAAATCCTCAAATCCTGGATTGGCGCTGACTGCCGACAATCCCTCGCATAGTGCCCCTCTTTTCCGCACTTGCGGCATGCACCACCGGACCTACAAACTCCGGTGTGACCCTTCCCACACTTCCCACAAGTGTGGCTGTTCAGATCTCCCACTCTAGCATCAACGGTCTAGGACCGTTTCGGCGCCAGCTGCGACTGCACCGGAGCCTGCCTCAGCTCAAGCAACTGCAACTCGATCTCTAACTCACGCCGCCTAGCGGCCTCCTGCAACTCCAACAAGGTCTCGCACCTTTGCGTAGACACAAACTGTCTGATATCCCTCTTGAGCATGCTCAGATATCGAGACGTCTGAGCCTGCTCCAAAGCGAACTCTGGGCAGAACATTGCCCTCTCAGTGAACATCCTGGTGATCTCAGTCACCGACTCTGATTCCTGCTTTAGCTCAAGGAACTCCTGAGCCAACCTCTCCCTCTCAACTTGTAGAACATAACGAGTGTTGAACATCTCTCTAAACTGATCCCATGAAACCGCAGCCCTCTACGCATCTGAAAATGACCCCGTGGTCAATCTCCACCAATCCTTCGCCTCGAGCCTCAACAGGTTCAGAGCACACCTCACCCTCTGATCAGCAGGGCATGAACACGTGAAGAAACACCCCTCCACGTCCGATAACCATCTCATAGCAACAATCAGGTCCCAGTATGCCCCGGAACTCCCTCTCCTGCTCCCGATCCTGACCTGGATCCACTCCCAGTATGCCTCGGAATCTCCATACTAAAAATCACCACAAAACTCAGATACTTCCCACTATCCCAGGAACCAACTCTCTCAACCTAACCCTAGAGGTCATGGTTTCCCTGATACGCGTATGGGTCCTGTGCTTTCAGTAGTACGGGCCCATACTACCTTCCACACCTACCCATATTTGTATGAAGTACTATCACAACACTCTAGAGAAAACATGCATAACAACTCTCAACCCTCACCACAAGAGGAACACTGAAAATCTCCCACAAGGAAACTCTAGGCTACAGGCATCACAAATCAGGCAACATTATCATGAAATCCTAAAGATCCCTAGCCTAACACTAGCATGCTGTTCTATCAAAGCTCAAAAACAAATATCATGTATGGTATTTTGGGGTTACTTACTGGCTCCGGCTGATCGTACCTCCACATCCTCCTTTACTCATTTTGAAAACCATTTTAAATTCCTTTATTTTTTTTTTCGAAAACTCTCTCCTCGATTTAAGACTGGAGTCACACGAGTGTTTCTCCAATTCACTCAAACCAAGGCTCTGATACCAACTTTTAACGACCAAAAATTTCAACCAATTTAAAAATTTTGGAAACAACTCGATTCCATTAAAGTTACTACAAAAAGGTTTTCAATACAATTTATTTTAAGTATTCCCAGAATCTCATCACAACATAAACACGAGGAGCGGTACGATCACGCCTTCGCCTTGCCACGGTCTGTCACACCCCCAAACCAAAATGGCGGAAACATTAGGGGGTGGATGACTTCACGTAGTATCACAACCATTGAATATTGTAAAGAAAGTAACACAACCATCACATATATAATGAAAACGTATGTTATTGCGTTATACATATTAGCAAAAGAATATTACAATGAGATGATAAATGTTCAATAATAAAACATCCTTAGTGTTTCCTTCTCCAAAAGCTGGTGGTTACCTGTATTACTGATTCCCTGAGAAATACAAGTGGTTTCGAAAAAGTGTCAACAATTAAGTTGGTGAGTTCATAAGTGTTTTGCATTGAAAAGTATGTCCTTTTTTATAGTAAATCGATGAACGAGGTTTTCAGAAAATCCAATATTTTCTATAAATGATTTGAAAAGTTTCCCATGTTGCAGTGCGTTAGTGTTTTTCATACTTGAATAATAATAACGAAATTTGTATTAAAAATAAAATGGAAAACTGAAATGCATATATGAATCTCGTAAATCAAACTTGTTTTTATACTTTTATGTGAGTTTTATAACCATGCTATTGACACAGATGGCCTGTAACAACGTTCTTCAGGCGTTGGAACTGTTATGACGTTTGTCACCCCAGGCCTGCCGGCCTAGCTGTAGCTAACAGCTTAGGTGTGGGATTGTCAATCCCGTATAGATCTATACACAAGTATCACGCTCCCCCTACAAGGGATTATGGTATATAATACAGGACTTAATAATGCATACTCGAACGTACGTGAAGCTGTCTCACATTACTTGGTATAAACATATTTACGATAATAAAGACTTTACTTCTTTTGAAAGCATTTCATTTGTCGAGATGTACATGTAAAATGTATGAATCACTTGAATACTACACTCATTATAGTTTCTCAAAAGTATGTTCCCATTTGGTAATAACAACTTGGTGATATAATAGCCCTTTAAACATAAAGTTATTTTTGTATCAAAACCCTATAAGAACGATATTTTAAAAATGATACTTTGATTTGTAATGTACTTGTATTCCCCCCCCCCCCTAAAACGTGAAAAGAATTGAAAATTAGGGGTATGAACTCACTCGTTAAGTTTGAAGAGAGAGGCTAGGATTGAGCAGAACTTCGACCGCGGATGGTTGCGTCGTCGGGCTCTTCGGGGATCTCTGCAGCGTAAATCTTTCGTCGGGGGCTCGAGTGCGGAAACCGAGGTCGTGGAATGGTCTCTGAAGCTTAGAAGTATGGGAGATTGACTGAGGAATTGAGAAAGGTGTGCAAAAACTCGAAGCTCAAGTTCTCTATTTATAGGCTGGGAATACCTCGTACGCGGCGCGTACCTCCGAAGTACGCTGGGCGTACTCGGTTACGCGGGGCGTAATAATGCGTCATGGATTACGACTCGGGTCTAGCTAAGCGTAGCTTGGGCGGGCCGATGGGACTCGACTCTGGGTCTAGTACGCGGGGCGTACTCCCATATTACGCGGGGCGTAATCCTGGCTTCCGACTTCTAAATTTCGTAACTTTCGCGTACGAGCTCCGTTTTTCGCGTTCTTTATATCCACGCGTAGGTGAGATTATGCTCTACAACTTTCATTTAGACTCCGTCGGCTAGTTTTGACTTTATTTTTAATGATATAATTTTAATAGGCCGGGCCTCCTAAAGTTCGTTAAAATTTCATAGGTTCTTTATTCGACGTCGGTTTTCGTTTGTCTTTTTATTGTTTTATTACTACTGTGGAGATCTTCAACTTCCGTTTAGGTGGCGATAGCTAAATAACACTCAATCCTCAATTTGAGTTTTTAGCCCTCTACTACTGTTACGAAACTTAGGAAATTCGTAACTTCTTCATACGAAGTCCAATTTGGGTGATCTTTTTATGTACGCTCACCTTTCAACGAGATCTACGACTTTGGTTTAGATACTTAAGGCTAAAATGCATTTTATTGAGATTCTACTTTTTACGTCAAATAATGTTTTAACGTCGTGTCGTAAATATACGAGTGGTTATAATTTCTTCAATATAACCCGGTTTTGAGCGTTCTTTATGTTTTTGGAAACCTTGGCATGATATCTAATATTTGATGCATCCCAACTTAGATACTTGAACACTTTATTTTCGAGGTTAATTTCGTTGTTTTTAGCTTTCGAGTGTTTACAATGCTTTTGGGAAATATAGGGTTGTCACATCATCCCCCTGTTAAGGGAATTTCGTCCCGAAATTTAATCTAAGATAGAGTTTACAGTTTTTGGAAAAAGATGCGGGTACTTTTGTTTCATCTGATCCTCGCGTTCCCAGGTGTATTCAGGTCCTCGCTTGGCGTTCCAGCGGACCTTTACAATGGGTATGCGGCTTTGTTTAGTCCTTTTGATTTCTCGATCCATGATCTCTACTGGTTCCTCCACAAATTGAAGGTTTTCATTTATTGCAATTTCGTCTAGTGGGATGACAAGGGTCTCGTCGGATAAGCACTTCTTTAGATTCGATACGTGAAAGGTAGGGTGTACGTTGTGGAGTTCCTGAGGTAGTCTAAGTTTGTAGGCCACTGGACCGATCCTGGCAAGGATCTCGAATGGTCCGATGTATCTAGGGTTCAGTTTTCCACGTTTTCCGAAGCGTATTAAACCTTTCCAAGGTGAGACTTTGAGTAGGACATGGTCTCCAACTTGGAATTCCAAGGGTTTTCGTCTCTTATCTGCGTAACTCTTTTGTCTATCCCTTGATGCTTTTAGACGTTCTCGGATTTGAACAATCTTCTCTGTAGTCTCCCTTATGATTTCTGGTCCAGTGAGCGTGTTGTCAATTGTTTGTCCTTTTGCTAGTTGTGTGTCCCCCACTTCGGCCCAGCACAAAGGTGACCTGCATTTGCGGCCATAGAGGGCTTCGAACGGGGCAGCTTTGATACTGGTGTGGTAGCTATTGTTGTACGAGAACTCGACCAATGGTAGATGTGTGTCCCATGCTTTTCCAAAATCGATTACGCAAGCTCTCAGCATGTCTTCTAGGGTTTGTATAGTTCTCTCGCTCTGGCCGTCGGTTTGTGGGTGATAAGCGGTACTCATGTCTAGTCTTGTCCCCAAAGATTTTTGTAGCGACTGCCAGAACCTTGAGGTGAATCTACTATCTCGGTCCGAGATAATGGATATGGGCACACCATGCAGTCGTACAATTTCTCTGAGGTATGTCCTTGTTAACTTCTCCAATTTATCCGTCTCTTTGATCGGTAGGAAATGCGCTGACTTAGTTAATCTGTCGACAATTACCCAAATGGTGTCGAGTCCGCTTGTTGTCTTGGGTAATTTTGTTATGAAATCCATGGTTATCCGCTCCCACTTCCATTCGGGTATTTCTGGTTGTTGTAATAAACCCGAAGGCTTCTGGTATTCCACCTTGACTTTGGCACATGTCAGGCATTTGCTCACGTAGGTAGAAATATCGGCTTTCATGTTCGGCCACCAGTACAACTTCTTGAGATCGAGATACATCTTATCGGAGCCGGGATGTATGGAGTATCGTGTTTTATGGGCTTCGTCCATAACGATTTCTCTGAATCCACCAAACTTCGGTATCCAAATTCGTTCCATGAAATAACGAATTTCGTTGCTCTTGGTCTCAAGGTTCTTATCCATTCCACTTAGGGCTTCTCCCGTCACATTTTTGGAATTCAAGGCTTCTATTTGGGCTTCCTTGATTTGCGTGAACAGGTGTGAATGGATCATCATAGTTAGGGACTTCACTCGGCGACCTGAGTACTCCTTCCGACTGAGTGCATCAGCCACTACATTAGCCTTTCCAGGGTGGTATCGAATTTCGCACTCGTAATCACTTAGTAGTTCTACCCATCGTCTTTGTCTCATGTTGAGTTCCTTCTGATTGAGGATATGTTGGAGGCTTTTATGATCGGTGAAGATGGTACATTTTGTGCCATAGAGATAGTGTCGCCATATCTTCAGAGCGAAGACGACTGCTCCTAGCTCAAGATCGTGCGTTGTGTAGTTCACTTCGTGCGTCTTTAGTTGCCTTGAGGCGTAGGCGATGACCTTCCCTCTTTGCATTAAGACACACCCAAGTCCTTGGTTTGATGCATCACAATAGACCACGAAGTCCTCCGTTCCCTCTGGCAAGGTTAGGATGGGCGCACTACATAAGGCTCGCTTTAGTGTCTGAAATGCGTTGTCTTGTTTTTCTCCCCAGTCGAAGGTCACATTTTTCTGGGTTAGGGTGGTAAGTGGCTCGGCAATCCTTGAAAAGTTCGGTATGAATCTTCGGTAATATCCGGCGAGTCCCAAAAATTGCCGGATTTCTGTAGGGGTTCTTGGAGTAGTCCAACTATCTATTGCCTTTATCTTGGAAGGGTCCACGTGTATTCCTTCTTTGCTTACAACATGTCCTAGGAAATCCACTTCCCGAATCCAAAATTCACATTTGGAAAATTTTGCGTAAAGTTTCTCTGCCCTTAATGTTTCCAGTACTTGGCGGAGATGCTGGCTGTGTTCTTCCTGGTTTCTTGAATAGATGAGTATATCATCTATGAATACGATCACGAATTTATCCAGGAAGGGACGACATACTCGGTTCATCAAGTCCATGAACACTGCTGGAGCATTCTTCAATCCGAAGGGCATTACTACAAATTCGTAGTGACCATAACGTGTTCGGAAAGCCGTTTTGGGGATGTCTCCCTCCAGTACTCGCAGTTGGTGATAACCAGATCTTAGATCGATCTTTGAGAAGTAGCTTGCTCCCTGTAGTTGGTCGAAGAGATCGTCTATGCGCGGTAAGGGATATCGGTTCTTGATCGTGAGTTTGTTCAGTTCCCGATAATCGATGCACATGCGAAAGGATCCGTCCTTCTTTTTCACGAATAGGACTGGCGCTCCCCATGGTAAGAAGCTCGGTCTGATGAACCCCTTGCTCAGCAGTTCGTTTAATTGACTGGATAGTTCCTGCATCTCGGCTGGGGCTAAACGGTACGGTGACTTTGCTACAGGGGTAGCTCCGGGGATTAAGTCGATTCTGAACTCAACTTGACGTTCCGGTGGGATTCCTAGAAGATCTTCTGGGAAGATGTCTGGGAAATTGCAGACTTCCGGAATGTCTTTAATGTTTTTCGATTCTTGTTTCTTGTCTACACGTGGGCTAGAAAGGCATGATATTCCTTACGAAGATATTTTTGTGCTTTAATACAGGAAATGATTTGCAAATTTGAACTATGTTTGTCGCCATAAATGACAAGAGTTTCGTTGTTTGGCAGATTTAGGCGAACGGCTCTTTCGTGGCAAAGGATATCGGCATGGTGAAGGCTCAACCAGTCCATACCGATGATGACATCGAAACTTCTTATGGAAATGGGCATAAGATCGACTCGAAACAAGCGCTCGTTTAAATTTAGTGTGCACCCTACGTATAAATCGTTTGCGTGTTCTGTTTTACCATTTGCCATTTCTACAGTGAATATTTTATTGAGTGGTTGGGGTTTTTGATTAAGTAGGTGTTTGAATTTATGACTCACAAAACTTCTCTCCGCACCGCAGTCAAAAAGTATGCATGCATAAGTGTTGTTGAGTAGAAACGTACCCGTAACCACCGTGGGGTCCGCTATTGCTTCTCTCTGTCCTACTGCCAGCACTCTCCCTACACCGCCAATATTCCTTTCCTTGGGACAATCCCTCCTGAAGTGTCCAGTCTCTCCGCACCCATAACACGCCGGACTTACTCCAGTGCCAGAAACTTGAGTGATTGGTCGTGCCGGTGCTTTACAGGAACGGGCTGTGTGCCCTTTCCTGTCACAGTTCTTGCAGTGCATCTCGCGACAAATACCATCGTGATGGTAGTTGCACTTACTGCACTTGGGCAGATTCCCTGCATATGGTTTTGTTGGCGCAGAGGTAGCAGGAGTTGTGGTGGGGGTAGTAGCAGCATGAACCGCAACCATTTGCTTCTTTGAAAGTTCTTGCGAAGTTTGCCCTTTCCTTTTGTTCCAAAATTTCTTCTTGTTGTTGTTGTTGGCATTGATTTCATTGTTGCTGTTCCCTTTGGTTGGTTCAGCCATAATAGCCGCGACTCCTTGACAGACACCATGATCAACAAGAGATTGCGCTAGTTCCTTGGCGCTGGCGAAGGTCAAGGGTCTGGAAGCTAATACACTTCCCCGAAGTTGGGGTGATAGTCCCCAGATGTATCTCTCGACCTTTTGGCTCTCCAGGGTTAACATTCCTGGGCAAAGTGTTATTAAGTCACTGAACCTGTTGGTGTAACCTGCTATGTCCGAACCTACCATCGAGAGGTTCCACAGTTCCTGTTCAAGCTTCTGAATCTCGCCTCTTGGGCAGTATTCTCGAAGGAGCATTCTTTTCAGGTTTTCCCAACCCATGGAGTTTGCCACTACCAGGGTTAGTGTCTGGACGTGGCCGTTTCACCATGTCAGGGCGCGTTCAGAGAAAGTAAAAGCGGCGAACTTTACTTTGCTTTCTTCAGGACATGCACAGATTTCGAATACAGCTTCCGTTTTCTCTATCCATTGAGATAGAGCCAATACTCCCCCAGTCCCGTAAAAGGGAATAGGTTTTCCGTTGGTGAAGTCTTTGTAAGTGCATACCCCTGAACGGCTTTGACCTTGGCCATTTGTAAAACTGTTTGTTCCTCCCCCCGATCCGTTGTTGCTCATTTGAGCCATTGCTGCAGTTACAGCAGCGGTTACAGCAGTCTGGAACATAACGGTGTCCATAATTGGAGGAGGTGGTGGAGGTGGTGTTGAAGTTGAGTTTCTGCGTGTTGATCTACGAGGAGGCATGTTCTGGTAGAAAAGAAAATAAGAATGAATACTATAAGTTTCTAGTGTTTTGACAATCGTGTGTTAGTTGTATCTTGTAATTTGTTTTGACTTTAGTTTATGGTTTCAAGGTAGGCACAGAAATTTAAAACTCGTAATTTTTGAGAGGTATATAATAAGAAATACTTCATATTCATATATATAGGTCACACCTGAGGTGTGTTACATTACATATCTTGTTCGGGAAAATTTGACCCTCCTAGAGGTCTCCGATTGCAGATACAAAAGGGAAATAAGGGAAAAACTTTTATCCGAGATCCTAATCTATAACAAAATTGCTGGGCATCGAACAAGCTCTACTTGTAGCGTTTGGAGCTAGACTCGGCATCCGACCGTTTGACTCCCATCAGTCGCCTCTCGAGATCTGCTTGTTGTTCCTTCATCTCTCTTATTTCTGCCAGAGCCGTTATCATTTGGTTCTGAAGTGTTCCCGTGTAGATTTGGGTATTCTCATGTAGTCCTTCCAAACGGCGGATGTCAGCGGCGTTACCTTGGGTAGCAGCATTGATCTCGCGAACTCTGGCTGCTTGTTGGTCCGCCTGGTAGTTCTGGTTAGCTATAGCATTCACGACGACAGGAAGTGCTCGATCAGCTGAGCCTCCCCCACTGACGTTGTAAAAATCCCGACACATGCCGAATGGAGGGCGTACACCTTGCTGGCGGCTCCAGTAGTAGAGGTGGCTTCCCCAGATGGGGATGGGTCCCGGTTGATATGGTCTGATTACGGGAGGATGAGGGATGGGAGGGTCGTACACTTCTGGCTCGGAGTCTGTTCCGCTAGAAATCTCTTCGATCTCTTCATCGACTTCGAATTCCTCTCCGACTTCGACTTCGAATTCTTCCTCGATAACCCCTTCGGGTTCTTGCTCGACCTCTTCTTCGATTTCCTCTGGGTCTTCCTCCGGTTCTTCTTCTATCCAACCGCCGTTGCCTTGGTTTGGGTAGTAGGGATCTCCTGGTAAATGGAATCCGGCCATTTGTCTATACTAGGATAGATGTATGAGAACTTTATAAGAAAAGAAATTTCTATTTAACGACTTACTATTTTTTAACTATAATTTTTATTGTACAACTATTTTTACTAATACTCCTATAATATTTCAACTTGGCGAAACTAAAATAATTTGTATTTGGTAAGTTCTTGGCTTGTTGTCCACTATGACCATTCCTCGACGTACGTTGGTCAAATCCAGGATAAATATAGTTGATCAGGCTGTATTTATTCTCGACCTGATTACATACCCCGAGGCTCAATTGTAGTGTCGTAACTTGCCTTAATACTTTTTAGTAAAACTTGTTATGATACGAGATTAATGCATGCTTGTAAAAATGTATATCTTTAAAAGAAAGTATTTTGTTCAAGAAAATGTTTTGTCAGAGGGTTTTTGGTCCCCTTTGCATTTATAGTTTGTATATCGTATGTGGTTCGATATACTTAGTTCACTATAAACAATGCTCTGATACCAATCTGTCACACCCCCAAACCAGAATGGCGGAAACATTCGGGGGTGGATGACTTCACGTAGTATCACAACCATTGAATATTGTAAAGAAAGTAACACAACCATCACATATATAATGAAAACGTATGTTATTGCGTTATACATATTAGCAAAAGAATATTACAATGAGATGATAAATGTTCAATAATAAAACATCCTTAGTGTTTCCTTCTCCAAAAGCTGGTGGTTACCTGTATTACTGATTCCCTGAGAAATACAAGTGGTTTCGAAAAAGTGTCAACAATTAAGTTGGTGAGTTCATAAGTGTTTTGCATTGAAAAGTATGTCCTTTTTGATAGTAAATCGATGAACGAGGTTTTCAGAAAATCCAATATTTTCTATAAATGATTTGAAAAGTTTCCCATGTTGCAGTGCGTTAGTGTTTTTCATACTTGAATAATAATAACGAAATTTGTATTAAAAATAAAATGGAAAACTGAAATGCATATATGAATCTCGTAAATCAAACTTGTTTTTATACTTTTATGTGAGTTTTATAACCATGCTATTGACACAGATGGCCTGTAACAACGTTCTTCAGGCGTTGGAACTGTTATGACGTTTGTCACCCTAGGCCTGCCGGCCTAGCTGTAGCTAACAGCTTAGGTGTGGGATTGTCAATCCCGTATAGATCTATACACAAGTATCACGCTCCCCCTACAAGGGATTATGGTATATAATACAGGACTTAATAATGCATACTCGAACGTACGTGAAGCTGTCTCACATTACTTGGTATAAACATATTTACGATAATAAAGACTTTACTTCTTTTGAAAGCATTTCATTTGTCGAGATGTACATGTAAAATGTATGAATCACTTGAATACTACACTCATTATAGTTTCTCAAAAGTATGTTCCCATTTGGTAATAACAACTTGGTGATATAATAGCCCTTTAAACATAAAGTTATTTTTGTATCAAAACCCTATAAGAACGATATTATAAAAATGATACTTTGATTTGTAATGTATTTGTATTCCCCCCCCCCTAAAACGTGAAAAGAATTGAAAATTAGGGGTATGAACTCACTCGTTAAGTTTGAAGAGAGAGGCTAGGATTGAGCAGAACTTCGACCGCGGATGGTTGCGTCATCGGGCTCTTCGGGGATCTCTACAGCGTAAATCTTTCGTCGAGGGCTCGAGTGCGGAAACCGAGGTCGTGGAATGGTCTCTGGAGCTTAGAAGTATGGGAGATTGACTGAGGAATTGAGAAAGGTGTGCAAAAACTCGAAGCTCAAGTTCTCTACTTATAGGCTGGGAATACCTCGTACGCGGCGCGTACCTCCGAAGTACGCTGGGCATACTCGGTTACGCGGGGCGTACTCGGTTACGCGGGGCGTAATAATGCGTCATGGCTTACGACTCGGGTCTAGCTAAGCGTAGCTTGGGCGGGCCGATGGGACTCGACTCTGGGTCTAGTACGCGGGGCGTACTCCCATATTACGCGGGGCGTAATCCTGGCTTCTGACTTCTAAATTCCGTAACTTTCGCGTACGAGCTCCGTTTTTCGCGTTCTTTATATCCACGCGTAGGTGAGATTATGCTCTACAACTTTTATTTAGACTCCGTCGGCTAGTTTTGACTTTATTTTTAATGATATAATTTTAATAGGCCGGGCCTCCTAAAGTTCGTTAAAATTTCATAGGTTCTTTATTCGACGTCGGTTTTCGTTTGTCTTTTTATCGCTTTATTACTACTGTGGAGATCTTCAACTTCCGTTTAGGTGGCGCTAGCTAAATAACACTCAATCCTCAATTTGAGTTTTTAGCCCTCTACTACTGTTACGAAACTTAGGAAATTCGTAACTTCTTCATACAAAGTCCAATTTGGGCGATCTTTTTATGTACGCTCACCTTTCAACGAGATCTACGAATTTGGTTTGGATACTTAAGGCTAAAATGCATTTTATTGAGATTCTACTTTTTACGTCAAATAATGTTTTAACGTCGTGTCGTAAATATACGAGTGGTTATAATTTCTTCAATATAACCCGGTTTTGAGCGTTCTTTATGTTTTTGGAAACCTTGGCATGATATCTAATATTTGATGCATCCCAACTTAGATACTTGAACACTTTATTTTCGAGGTTAATTTCGTTGTTTTTAGCTTTCGAGTGTTTACAATGCTTTTGGGAAATATAGGGTT
Organism: Lactuca sativa; assembly: GCF_002870075.4. NCBI lineage: Eukaryota > Viridiplantae > Streptophyta > Magnoliopsida > Asterales > Asteraceae > Lactuca > Lactuca sativa. The sequence continues at coordinate 170,083,126 of NC_056623.2, forward strand.
GTCACACGGTCTCCTGAAGAACCTGAAAAACATAAAACCACAACTGTAAGCCCGAAAGCTTAGTGAGATATCCCCAAATTACCAACCACATATACCATACACGCATAACATGCCATAACACATCCGATCACAGAACAACCATGCACTTCGGGTCTATTGTGGGACTGGTCCGCTGCACCGGCCAACAGTCCACCTGGTCCACCCTCTGAGTCTAGCCATAACCTCGAGTCTACAGTGTGATTGGTCCGCCCGCACCGGGCCTACAATCCACCTGGTCCACTCTCCGAATCTATCCACATACATCGAGTCTGCAGTGTGATTGGTCCGCCCGCTCCAGGATTTCAATCCACTTGGTCCATGTTGGGTCATGTTTTGTTATGTATTGCGTCTATTGGGCTCGCTTATTAGTCCAAGTTTTGTAACTCCGGTTTGGGCCTGTCCAACCGTGAGCTTGATAGGGTTTAATATAAATATATGTGCTTGCATGCATATTAGGTTAACGATTGATAACAACTGAAACGATAGCTACGATAGATCAGAGAATTATTTAGCAGTTTCATTATCGTTCTTGTAACCCTAAATCCTCTACAGCGGAAGTTCTTTAACGAGCTCTGCTGAGGATTGTTTGAATCAATCATTCGACACATTGTGATTCAACTTTGTCTTGTTCATTGTTTATGTTCTTCATATTACCTGTTACAAAGATCTAATCGATCTTCGAGTTTATTTATTAACTTATGAATTGGTATCAGAGCGGGAGGCTGTGTAATTCATACACTTCTTTTCTGTGAAAAAGGTTGCAATTAGGGCTATTCCACATTAACTAATATTTATTGAGTCGTCATCCCATAATTGACGTAACTCAACATTTATTTGTGTTGCCCTAATTTAATATATTACAAGTCTGATCTTTTAAACAGGTTATTCGATCAAGCATGGACGAGTCACAATCCAATCCCATCAACATCTCAAACAACATTGGATCAACGACAAAGATTCCCATCCTTTACACCCAGGATTACGAAGTCTGGGTGCATCACTTTGAAGATTATGTCATTGGATCTGAGGACAATGGTTATCTCATCTGGGAAGCAATCGTTTCTGGACCATTCGCTCATTCAGCAACTTCAAGAGTTATTAAAACTCAGAAGGAATACAACGATCTTTTGAAAGATGTTAAAGATATCGCTCAAGACGAAAAAGATAAATTTCAGTGCAATATTAAAGCATTGAGATTAATCAGATTCGCTCTTCAATCTGACACTTTCAGGCTGGTGAGTTCATGCACAACTGCCAAAGAAATATGGGACAGGCTGCGAGAGTTGTATTCTACGGACGAAGATCTTGAGCATTCCATTCAAACCTTACTTTTGTCCGAATTTGGTGAATTCAAGCAGAGTCCTGAAGAAACTGTGACTCAGACGTTCAATCGCTTCAATCATCTTCTTAGCAAGATGATTAAACATGATATTGAAAGGAAGCTGATTGAACAAAGGTTACATTTTTGAACGGTCTCAGATCTGAGTGGAGGGCGGTAGTGTCCACAGTTAAAGCGCATGAGCAATTCAAATCTTACTCTTTGGCGAAACTGGTAGGGATTTTGAAATCTCAAGAAAAGATCGTGCTACAGGAGAAAAATGTGGTTTCAAGCTTGGGTCCGTTGGCCCTTCTGTCCAAAAGCAAAGCAGTGATGGAAGATGAAGACCTCAATCTAGAGGACTATGACCTTACCTCAGAAGACTATGCAATGATGGTCTCAAACCCAAAAAGGTTCATTAAGAAAAGGTTCCCCACCAATAAGAACAGAAATTGGCAGGGAAGTTATAGTTCTAAAAAGGTCAGGGAAGAACCGAAAGCAGAAGAACCAAAGAAGGAACCGAAAGCTGAAGGAGATTCGGGAGTGAGTTGCTATTATTGTGGAGGAAAGACCCACTATGCGAAAGATTGTGTTCTCAAGAAAATGGCTGAAAAGGATGTGGATAAAGATGAAGAAGCAGTGTTGTTGAAAAAGCTGGAAGAGATCAAGAGAAAGAAATCTACTACTAACCCTTCTATGAATGTTTTAATTGTGCAGGGTTCGATAGCGGATGATGAGTTCGGTGGCGTGGAGGTCTGGTCAACCGACTCTGAGGATGATGAAGTAAGGAAGCCTTCTCATGGAAAGGCTTATGTGGCGAAAGATGAGAGTAGCGGTGGAAGATGCTTGATGGTGTCAGACGTGTCTCAGATGAGGGGATACAACACAGATGGTGGGAATAGCGAGAAGACTTATGTTTCACAGCAAAACCGCTCAGCGTGCAGTTCAACGAACTTGATGAATTAATCAAGAAGGTACAATCTGTTTTTATTGCATTCAAAGTCCCACCAAGTTCATATGAAAAAGAATTAAAAAATGTTAATTCAAGAATCTCTCATCTAGATAGCAGTTTAACGCAAACCCGTGTCACCAATTCTAACCTACTGACCAAATAAGCAGGGTGTCTTCAAAAAGTGAGGAACGGAGGATGTGGATCGAACTGAAGGAGTCGGAGTTAATCAAAACCAAGGATGAAAACATTTATTTGCAAAGAGACAATTTAAAACTTTTAAAACAGCGAAATGTCTTTTGTTTAATTGCTAAGCGTCTTTATACTAATATCACTCAACTTCATTTGGACTGTGAAATAGGGCAGAAAATTCATCGCATGATTTTGCCCTTCCTTGAGTTTAAGGAGGATGAAATTGACGCTGAAGCATATAACTGTGAAAGTGTTGTTTCGTCTGAGGATGTTAATCCGACGTATATGTATGGTCTAGACAAAATCGAATCTTTCATAAAGTCCAAGGACCATAAGGACATGCTGAAAAACCTTTTGGATGAAAATGATAAACTGAAACTGAGGATCGAAACCATACAAAAATTTGACTCATTGAATGCCAACTTGAGCTCAGAAAATAAAATTGATGTTGAAAATGCATCTGAGCTTAATGAGGATGACAATATGAGTGAAATTTCTGTAGAGGACACAGTTGATTGTTCTGAATTTGTCAAGAGCGAACCCGAAAACCACAAGAATCTCATTTCAGAAAATTCAGTGGAGTTTGCTCGTTTGTCCCAACAAAAGTCCCCGATCCTTGCAGAAAAGGCAGTAGTATATCAAAAGGTTAGAACCACTCCAAATCAGGTGTACAAGGTCACAGGTGTAACCGAACATCAGACTACTGAACTCACAGCCATTGTAAACGAAGACAATGCTGATGGTTGCGATGAGTTCTTCTAGTCAGCTCCCATCGACAATGCTGACGAAACAGTAGGTTTGTCTGAAAGGACTTCATGGAAAACCAAAGGCAGATATGTGACAGAACCTTTGAACAAGCCTGATAACTTCGACGTGCCAAGTACTAGTGGTACAAAAGATGTTCCTGAAGAAAAAGGAATTCCTGCAAAAGAAGTCACTCCTTTAAGAGAAACATCATCAGTTCAGAGTGAACCAGCTGACGGAAAACAAAAACCAAAAGCGAATATCCATCGTCAGCCGAAGCAGGTGAGAAATCAGAAATAGCAAAGGAATCAGAGATACAAGAAGAATCTCTCTGAAAGAAAACAGTTTTGGCAATCTCAAAATGCCTATTTCTCTTATCGTGACAGAAATTTGAAGTCAGAGAAAAACACTGGAAGTTCACAAGAATGTCAAAACAACCGAAAGCAAAGGTTCGGTTCAGAGTACAACATCAACCGAAAGCAGAGGTTCGGTTCAGAGAACAACATCAACCGAAAGCAGAGGTTCGGTTCAGAGAGCAAAAGCGACCAAAATTCTAGGTTCAGTCCCACTAATGATCAAAAACAAAAGGGTCACCTAGAATCTCAAGTCAAGAAATCATCTCAGTCTAACGTCTCTCGTTCTTCTTCTTCTAATTCTTCTAATTCCTCTCACCCTCATTCTAAATTCTATTCTATTCGCTCTCAAAATCCTGAATCTTCAACAGATCTAAAAGGAAAATCGAAGGTTTCATCAATCAAAACAAATCAAAAACCTAAACCAGAATCCAAACCAAAAGCTACAAATCCCAATAAAATTAAGGTTTTCACCATCAAAAAGAAAGATGATACAACACTAATAAAAAGAACATATCTTGTTGACATCTCTATTACTATTCCTGTTCCTGTGAAAGGCTCACGTGGACCCAAGAAACTTTGGGTTCCTAAATCTGCTTAATTTTTGCAGGTTATCAGTGACGAGCAGTTTGACGAAGAATGGTACATTCACAGTGGCTGCTCGCGTCACATGACAGGAAGGAAGGAAGAACTGAGGGAGTTTAGGTCTCTTTCAAACGGTGGAAATTTCAAGTTCGGGAACAACTCCTTCGGCACCATAAAAGGCTATGGAATGATTACAAACGGTGATTTTACGATTAGGAAAGTTGCATACGTAGAAGGATTACAACATAACCTCATCAGTGTATCTCAGCTTGTTGGAGGTACCGGTCTCAAGGTTTCATTCGACGATGAGGGTTCAGAAATAATTGAGAAGAAGACGAAAAGAGTTATTCTCAAGTCGGAGCGCAAAGGTGAAATGTTTCCCCTGAACCTCAAACCCATCAAAGGGAAGCCAGTTATCTGCCTGTTATCCAAAGCACAATCTGACGAAAGCTGGCTGTGGCACCGAAGGCTCTCTCATCTCAATTTTAAGGACATCAACAAACTTGTCACTGGAGGTCATGTTCGAGGTCTTCCATTGCTCAAGTACGATAGAGAACATTTGTGTGCTGCATGTGAAATGGGGAAGCAGAGTCGTCAAACTCATCCATCAATTATAAACACTAAAGTTGTTGAACCACTAGAGTTACTTCATTTTGACTTGAGTGGTCCATCATCTATCGAAAGCATCGGCGGTAGCAAGTACATTCTTGTTATTGTTGATGACTTCTCACGTTTTACATGGGTGTTCTTTCTAAAGCATAAATCTGAAGCGACTCACAAGCTAAATTTGTTCATCAAGCAGGTTGAGGTACAACTTAAAAAGGTTGTTCGCAACATCAGGAGTGACAATGGGCTGGAGTTCAAAAATAAAGAATTCGAAGAATTCTTAGCCGACAAAGGAACCAGTCATAACTTCTCAGCTTCCTACACACCTCAACAAAACGGAATAGTCGAAAGACGAAACCGATCTTTGTGTGAAGCGGCCCGAACCATGCTAAGTTTTGCTTCTTTACCTTTATATTTTTGGGCTAATGCTATCTCTACTGCTTGTTTTACACAGAACAGGTCATATCTCAATAAGCGATTCACTCTCACTCCTTATGAGATCATCAACAACAGGAAGCCAAATGTCAAATTCTTCCATGTGTTCGGTTCTTGGTGCTTCATCTTCAATCCTAAAGAACACCACAACAAGTTTGATGTCAAAGCCGATGAAGGGATATTTCTGGGCTATTCTCTCACATCTAAAGCGTACAGGGTATTAAACAAGCGCTCGAGGAAAATAGAAGAGACTTATTACGTGACTTTTGATGATAGCTATGTCAAAAAGCTAAAGGCCAACGAAGACACAGCTGGAGAAATCTTTCCTCAAACTGGCCAAGTCACAGCCTTAATCGCAAACCTCTTTGAGAAGTTCGTCGAGTTATTTGATGAACCAGAGAAGGCCACTCTCTCAGAAGCCAGTGCAGCAGACAATAGAGTAAATCATTTAAAGCAACTTGTCGATGATGCTGCAAAGAGAATGAATGAAGGAGGATCAAGTTCTGACGACTCTCCACAGCACAATGCTTCAGTTGAGGGGGAGGATCCATCTTCATCATCACAGCCGAGCTCACATGTTGAGGGGGAGAACAATTCTCAAGCTGCTCCCGAACGCACTTCACCAACCGAAAGTGCCTCACCACCCGAAGGTGCATCAACACCCGAAAGCTCAGCACCACCAGAAACCTCTGTAGCTCCAGAAACTCAAGACACACCAGAAAGCTTATCTGTCGAGGGGGAGGATGCCGATATGCTTCATGACGATGACAGTCAATCCGAAATAGAAGGGATGGTAAACGCTGAATTGGATCCATCCTATGATCCAAATTACCCTCCTCTCGTCAAATGGACCAGAGATCATCCTGTCTCCCAGGTTGTTGGTAATGTCTCTGAAAAGGTCCTGACCCGATCACAACTAAAGGCAAAACAAACTTCCTTATTTTCAAAAGTGGAATTCTGTATGTTTAACTCCTTCGTCTCTAAAGTTGAACCCAAGACAGTTAACACTGCTCTTGATCACTCCGATTGGGTTCAAGCTATGCAAGATGAACTAAATGAATTCGAAAGGAATAAAGTTTGGCGTCTCATTCCAACTCCTCAAGATGCCTCAGTTGTTGGTCTCAAATGGGTCTTCAAAAATAAGATGGACAAGGAAGGCAACGTGATACGAAACAAAGCCCGTCTGGTAGTGAAAGGATACTGTCAGGAGGAAGGAATCGACTATGAAGAAACTTTCGCTCCTGTTGCTAGGCTGGAATCCGTTAGAATATTTCTTGCCTATGCTGCACATAAAAAATTTGAGGTCTACCAAATGGATGTCAAGTGTGCATTTCTAAATGGAGAACTTGAAGAAACAGTGTACGTGGAGCAACCTCCTGGATTCGTAAATGAAAGGTATCCTATTCATTGTTATATTTTGGACAAAGTCGTATATGGACTGAAACAAGCTCCGAGAGCCTGGTATGAAACGCTAACAAAGTTTTTAAAGATGTCCAAATTCAAACAAGGTTCGGTTGAACCAACCTTCTTTCGCAAGAAGGAAGGTAACCACCTTATGATTGTTCAAATTTACGTCGATGATATCATCTTTGGCTCAACGAATCCTAGCTTAACGGCTGAATTCAGAAAGCTGATGGAGACTAAATTTGAAATGAGCTCAATGGGTCCAATTAACTTTTTCCTTGGTTTAAATAATAGACAGGGACCCGAAGGCATCTTTAATAATCAGGAAGCTTACACGAAGACTCTCCTTGCAAAATTGGGCATGATGGGAGATTCAAAGGTTAAAGTTCCAATGGCGTTCGGCACCAAGCTTACTCCATCTTTGGATAAACCAGCAGTTGATATTACGCTATATCGCCAGATGATCGGTTCACTGATGTATCTTACTGCTAGCAGGCCTGATATAATGTTCTCTGTATGCTACTGTGTTAGATTTCAGGCGAATCCACGTGAACCTCATATGCTTGCAGTGAAGAACATTCTCCGTTATCTCAAGCGAACTACCTCTTTAGGCCTATGGTATCCATCCAACTCAGGCTTCTTCGTTCAAGCCTACTCAATGCAGACCTTGGAGGTTGTGGACTAGACAGGAAAAGCACCATGGGAGGCTGCCAATTTCTAGACGGAAAGTTAGTTAGTTGGCAATCAAAGAAACAAACCTGTGTGTCTTTATCTACAGCTGAAGCGGAATATATTGCAGCTGCCTCCTGTACTTCTCAAGTGATTTGGATCCAAAGTCAACTCCGGGACTATGGACTCAATATGAAAAAGATCCCACTATATTGCGACTCAGAAAGTGCAATTAGGATCTGTCATAACCCAGTGCAACACTCGAAGACTAAGCACATAGCACTGAGGTATCACTTCATCAAAGATCATGTGGAAGATGGGAACGTGGAAATTCATTTTGTTCGAACCACTGATCAACTGGCTGACATCTTCACCAAAGCTCTTCCTGAAGCATCATTCAACAAAATTCTACAATGGGCTAGGCATGATGGAATCAGATTCAGTACCACAAATCACCTCTCAAACTCAAAAGTAAAAAGCGAAATAGACCGAACGTCCGGGTTCGGTTTTTGTACTCATGTGCCGAAATGAACCGAACGCTCGGGTTCGGTTGGATAATCTGCATTTCGCTCATCCATCAAAGGTAATTTTCTTGGTTGTAAATTTCATGTATGATTGTTCCAAATTCATTTTTCTTATTGTCAAAAGTATTTCCTCTTTGAAAATCCATTGTCTTTGGTAACCGAAATAAACCGAATGTTCGGGTTCGGTTCTTAAATTTTTCTCACCCGAAATAGACCGAACGCTCGAGTTCGGTTCCAAAGTTTTTCACAACCGAAATAGACCGAACGCTCGGGTTCGGTTTCTCAATTTTTCTCAACCGAAATAGACCGAACGCTCGGGTTCAGTTTCTCAAATTCTCACAACCGAAATAAACCGAACGCTCGGGTTCGGTTCCAAAGTTTTTTTTTTCTCTTTTTATTTTCTTTCTCAGTCTTATTTTTTTTATTTATTTTATTTTTTTCTTTTTCACTATAATTTATCAAAAATCCCAAAAATATTTTTCTTGTATATCATTTCAGAAACTCCAAAAATATTTTGTTCTTTATTTCCTTTTTGGCTTTATTTTTGTTTGTGTGAAATTGTTAAATTAGTTAGTGTCCCTAGAAGCATGCTGCTGTATGTGTCCAAAGCCTCATTTGATTCTGAATAATAGCCTTAATGACTTGGTATACACAAACCTTGTCTTCCCAATTAGGCAATCACATTTATTCTAATCGTGAGCTACCTAACTCTCTTCTCACAAGAGATAAGAGTTTTCTGCTTAGTCCTATCTTTTACAGCAGAGGTACTTTGCTTTCTTACACCATCTACATTACATTTCTCCATCCCACTCGTTTCACAAAACGTAACCCTTGAGACTCTCAGATCTTACCACTGAGGTTTATGGTTACACAATAACTGTGTTCATGATCTTAGTTTCGTGCCACTACGAGCTGAGTGAAACCCAAAATTCAATACCCAATCTGAATTGACGGTGAACAATTAATTTGCTCTAGTTTTCACTAATGAATTGACGGACGTATCTACATGAAATCTCAAAATTTTCTTTTGTGTGATTCCTATGAAATTGTTAAACACCATAACATTTCTTCCCTTGGGATCCAGTTTTTAATTTTTGTTGAGATTTTATATTTCCCAGCCAATTAAATTATTCCCAACCTACTTGTTCAATAGACTACACTGGTCTCACAAGTACTTCGTTCACTTTCTATCTTATATCAAGATTAGGTATGTTGAATCGAAGCGAAAGCCACCCAACTTAGCCTAATTAAAAGAAGCCTTTCCACACTTCTTAATAAGTGTTTGATCGTCATTCAACGGGAAACCACACCAACACTTTAAGGTCTCTCTTGACTTTGAAGGAAGAGATTTGTGCCCGGGATCATCTGTTTCGTGTCTTTATTGACATCACATTTTTCACAAAAAGTTTGCTTTATTTCTTTTCTTTTACACCCTAAGCACGAAAATCCTTGATTTTCCAAAATTCAGGTTCTAATAATTACAAGGCATTTTACATGGATTAGCAGTCGATTAAAGGTTGTGGTTGATTTTAATCCACGTGGCGGTATTTTTCAAAAAGATGCTGTTACCATTTAAAGGGATAAGATGGAGAGTTGCTGACTCAGGCGGGAGTCTAATCGATTTGATTTCAAACGGCGCAAAAGGGAACGCGTGCGAATTGGAACCGTCGCATCTCAAATGGCGCAGAAGGGGCGCATGTGAATCTGAAACGCTTCATATCCAAACGGCGCTTGATGGGAGGCGTGTTCTTAGGGATCTGACACTCTCTCTCATGCGTGATCATCGGCAACCCCAACTGTCACGCATCAGTCAACTCCGAAAAACCCTTCCATTCTCAATCGAAGATTTGGGAAGATCTTTCTCTCTCTTTAACCCACAGTATAAAAGGCAACATCCTCCAAAGTTTACCTCTTTACTGCAATTAAAATTCCCAGAGCGCAAGAAATCCCTGAACCTTTACTGTTCATCATCTTCTCCACTTTCTTCAAACAATGGCAGATTCATCTTCTGTTCACGCCACATCCCACATACTGCCTATTCGCCCACAACAATGCCTCATCATCGATCTAACCCCTCATGCTTATGATTCCTACATGTTTCCTATAATCGAGTGTTTGAAGTTCTCGCCGATTGCTCCTGCACTTTCAAGGGCTGAATCAGTTCCGATGGAGTTCCTGTCGCAGATCTTTGCGACTGCTCACTATGACAAAGCGGTTGACAGAATTTTCTTTGACATTTTTTAGCACAAAGCGTCAATTTCCAAGCAACGATTTTGCTCCCTGTTAGGGTTTGAAGCTGACTCTACGAGGGTGAATCCTGAGACTATTCCGTTGGGGCATTTATTCAACATGTTCTACAACATGGGTTATACGGAGGTTCTTTCTTCCGTCGCGAAGTTCAAGAAGTCATGCCTGCCGCCACAGTGGAACGGGATGTTCACTATGCTATTCAAAGGGTTATCGGAAAGAAGTTATGGATCTGACGGGGCCAGCCGGTTATTTCTATCAATAATGTATGGTGTCTACAATGGCATCAACATTGATTATGGGTCTGTTATGTGGCAACAACTCATCCAGAGTCTCTCCTCTACATCCAGGCATTCTGAAATCTCTTACGCCAGGTTCTGGACTTTGGTCACAAAATGGGTGATGAACAAGTACAACATCCTCGTTTTTGCTGGTGCTCCAATGTCTTCGATTGGTACATTCCATACCACGAAGATTATTGTCTCAGACGCTTCCAAATTCCCATTCAACGGCTCAATTCCGGAGTCTATGTATGGTGACGTTCCAGCTGACAGCCGGATTATCAGAACTTACAAAGAATTCAAGCGTTCTAGTCCGAGGGATCTCACACCGGAGATGTTGAAGTCTATTCATGACGCCGACAAGCCTGCTCCAAGAGGCAAGAAGGCGGATAAAGGGAAACAGGTGGCGAAAGGGGCTAAAGGCCCTTCTCCAAAGAAGAGGAAACCCACAAAAGTTGCTCAGTCTCCGCAGCAAAAGAGGCGAAAAACCCAACCCAGGAGAAAGCTGGTTATCGCTTCCTCATCCAGCGAGTCTGAGGGTGAGAGTTCGGATTCTGACGACTCTCCACGAGGCAACACTCCACCTAGATCTCCTACCCCTAAAATTCAAATCCCTCCTTCTCCAATTCCCTCTCCTCCTAAAACTATTCCTATTTCCATTCCCACCATAAACCCCTCTACACACATTCCAACCACTTCAATCCCAATGCCACCACCAATATTCACCGAAGCAACCACAACATCCACTGCAGATGTTAGAGCCAACGTATCTGATACGGGGGTTCATGCTGAAGCAACCGAACCTACCCCAGCACCCGAAACCACAAACACAACCGAAACCCCAAAACCAACCGAACCTACTCCCACACCTACACCCGAAACAACCCAACCAGAACCTACCCATACTACTGCACCACCACCTTCTCCCGGTCATGTCTTGGAGGGAGACGACACATTCCTTGGCGGGGAACATATGACGTTTGATTCGGTCTACTATAGTCCGTTTCAAGTGCAGAGCGATGATGATGATGACGCTCCGGTAAAAAAGAAACATCTCAAGGAGCTCCATGACAAGGTCAACTTGCTCATTTCCTCCTCTTCCACGTCTCAATCATCACTTTCCGAAGCTGCTGTTCAGAAGATTGTTGATGTTTTCTCAAAGGCTCAGCAAGATTCTCTCGCTTCTGCCACCTCCGCCATTGATGCCTCTACAAAAGCCTGTCAGGCTGCGACCGAAAAAGTCGATAGCCTCTGCCCTGTTAAAGTCTTTACAGGAGAGTGCAGATGCCACCAAGACTACGTTGGAACCAATTGTTCAACAGTTGGCCACGTCTATCTCCACTGAGTTGAAGTCCTTCGCTTCATTTCGCCGACTGCTATCAGACGACAACTCAGCGTTTCGCGCTTCTATTAACGAGCGTCTCTCAAAGCTTCAAGAAGATTTGGCGGTTGAGAACTCGTTGATGGACATTTTGGCCAAGAAGACCACTGCCCTGAAGGTCAAGAGTGCTCAAATCTCCCATTCTCAACAGGCGATTGACTCTCTTCGGTCCGAAAGGGAGGTCATCAAGACGTGTGTTTCGGATGTCCACTCAGCAATCTCAAACATCCTCGAAGCACATGATCCTATCCTTAACCATTATGTGAGGCGTACCCTTGCAGAAAAGCTCGTCCCCGCCCTTGACCTGTTAAGCAAAATCGAAGGGCTCCCTGATTTCGTGTCCAATCCGAAACAAGGGGGAGAGAAGGAGTCTGCATCCCAACCACCTCCATCCTCAAAGGCAACTCACACAACCGAACCTCCTCTTGTAGGCCAAGCCTCCGGTTCGGGTGTGAAAGATAAAGGCAAGAAAATTGTTGAGGAAGAAGAGGAAGATGACCAAGAAACCATTGCCGACTTGTTGAAACGCGAAAGTCGACGCAATGAGACTGATGATAGTGCTCGTGTGGCAAAAGAAGCTGAAGAATCTGAACGAAAACAGAAGGAAGCCCACGACCTTCTTGAGAGTAGGAAAACTCTTTTTCCTGCTTGGACTCTCAAGAGGATGATAAAGGAAGCTATCGACACTCCAAGCATCTTGTGGCTGGAACCAGTAATTTCTTTTGACTGCTCCAATACTGTCGACTCTCAGTTTGACATGCCACTGACCCGAAAGGCGTTCATCTTTCATGCCTTCGCCAACATTGCAGAGTTCCCTCATCCTCATCCAAAGGTTGATCGGGACTTAATTGATTTCTATATGAAGGCTGCTCAACCCCAATATCAAACTTGGAGCGCTCAGAAGATTATCAACGTTCGGGTCTTGAAGCCGTATACTGAAGGGAACTTCATCAACATTTGGTTCAAGGTGCTTCGGGGATCTGCCAAAACCGAACATGCCATTTCTTTAGCAGATCTACCAAACCTCAATCCCCATGATTGGATTATTCTGCACAACATCCTTCTGACCAACGAAGCTGAATATGGTATGATCATTGACCATCTCAAGAGGATGCTGGTGTGCTACATCATGGAAGTTGCACTGATGGATCAGGAGATAGCAAGCGTTTTCAAGAAGAAACCAAAAATATCTCCTGTTGGCTCGGCCAGTGATCTAAACCAAATGCAGATGGGCAAGATTGACTCGAGGAGAAACTCAGTCATGTTCACTAGGAATGAAGAACAGAAATGTCTTTTTGCCTTAGCTGATAAACATTTGTACACCACTGCTTGCCTAGAGCATGTGTTGGGGATCATCCACAGATGCAAGCAAAACTCAGCGGATGATATCAAGTACTTCGACGACATGATACATTGGTACATTCGGTTCAGACAGACGATCCTTGCGCTTATCTCACGTCTGTTTGATACTGTAAAGAAGAAGGTACCAGCTGCTGGCCCAAGCAAGAAGAAGAAGTAGTCTCGCTCCAATTTGACGCAAAGGGGGAGATTGTTGGGTCATGTTTTGTTATGTATTGCGTCTATTGGGCTCGCTTATTAGTCCAAGTTTTGTAACTCCAGTTTGGGCCTGTCCAACCGTGAGCTTGACAGGGTTTTATATAAATATATGTGCTTGCATGCATATTAGGTTAACGATTGATAACAACTGAAACGATAGCTACGATAGATCAGAGAATTATTTAGCAGTTTCATTATCGTTCTTGTAACCCTAAATCCTCTACAGCGGAAGTTCTTTATCGAGCTCTGCTGAGGATTGTTTGAATCAATCATTCGACACATTGTGATTCAACTTTGTCTTGTTCATTGTTAATGTTCTTCATATTACCTGTTACAAAGATCTAATCGATCTTCGAGTTTATTTATTAACTTATCAGTCCACTCTCTGAGTCTACAGTATGACTGGTCCGCCCGCACCGGGCCTACAGTCGGCCTGGTCCACTCTCCGAGCCTCGGCACGTCTGGTCCGCCCTCTTGGGGCCTACAGCCTATCCGGACCGCTCGTTGGGCCTTCGGGTCAACCGGTCCGCCCTGGGTATCTTGGCCTACAGCACAAAGCAGGACCCGCCTCAACCCAACACCAGTCCAAACAACCATATGCACATAAACATACAATCATATAGCAATTCACAGTCAACAAGCCGATCAAACAGAACACATAACATATCATCATCCTAACCAGGATACCGACCTAACCGGTCACTAGCATAGCATCACCCTACATCTCAGAATACCGATCTCAATCAGGTCTCTAACATATACCATCCTAGTTACCAGGATGCAAACATATCAAAGCAATAACATAACAACAATACCCGGATCTCAATCCGATAAGGGCTGGCCTTGGTGCCTTAGACCCTGTTGATATAGTGAGGATAACTCACCTCGAAACTGCTGACTGAACAGATAACCCAAGCTGCTCCGATCACTGATACGATCTCCACTACTGGACAACCACCAAGGCACTAAACTCAAAACAATATCCAACAATTACCAAACTACCCCTGGAAACCACTGGTCAACCCTTGGTCAAAGTCAACCCCTGACTGACTCTACTCACCGAGTCAACCTGATGACTCGCCGAGTCCCCAAGCTCAAAACTTCCCTAATCCGCGACTCAACTCGCCGAGTCACACCGAGACTCGCCGAGTTCAACAACTCTGAGTCCACTCACATACAACTCACCGAGTCATCCCCTTGACTCACCGATTCACGGCTCAATCCAGAAAAGATTGGGACTCTTCGACAAGACTCGCTGAGTCCAAGAACAGACTCGTCGAGTCTAAGGCTATCTTCAACCTACTCGCCGAGTTGTTCTTCCAACTCGTCGAGTTCCAGGCCATCTTCATCCAACTTGCCGAGTTGTTCTTTCAACTCGTCGAGTTCCAGCCTATCTTCAAGCAACTCGTCGAGTCTACCCATGTGACTCGCCGAGTACCACCGTTCTGAATCCATACAGAAGCATTCTAGGCCATGCAATTGATCCAAAACATAGATCTAGCCTCCTACAATGCATCCATCACATAAAGTGGCAAACTTTACGTGAATCCAAAGAGATCTAGGCCTTTTACACTCTAGGGTTTGGGTTTGGGACAAGATAGCTCCATCAATCACTCACAAACAGGGACTTTCATTCATTCCAACCCTTCTCCATTCCAGATCTGAGGTAGCAACCTCAGATCTAACCTCCAAACTCCAAAACATACCAAGATGAGCTCCCATAAACCCCAAAATGATGAATCTATAAGATTAACAGCCCAAGAACGAGATAATACCTCAAAAGAATGCCCCAACAGCAATGAAACTCGAATCCAAGCAAAGCCCCTTGCTCCAAGCCTCCTACCCTTCAAGATTTCCTCAACAATTGCTTCTCCAAGCTTCCAAATGCAACTTGATCCACTCACACATGAAGGTTAGGGTTTCTGGACTTGAGGATGAGTAAAGAGGCTGGGGAAATGGATGTTATGTTCTTTATATAGGGCTCAACCCCGAGAATTAGGGTTTTCTCCACTCAGCACCTACTCGCCGAGTCCAATACACTGACTCACCGAGTCGGCCACTTAACACGCGACCAAGTCGCGACTCTACTCGCCGAGTCCACTCCTGGACTCGCCAAGTCTCTCTTTCCCAAATTACTCTTTTAGCCCTTCAACTTTACTCTTGCTATTCCGGGATGTTACAGGAGAGTACCTTTTATTGTGTTTTATGATAAGTCTTAATGATTAAGAACCATATCTCAATTGATCCTTTAAGTGAGTCTTAGTACATTTGTATGTCTAAGAAGAGGAATCGAGAATTGTGGAAATGGTTAAATCAAGAAGTCAATCATACTTCGTTCCAATATCAAGTCTTAGAGTTATACTCCAAGATTGTGAATTGAGTGACAAGTCTTAAGAAGGTTTATAACACTCAACAAATGTGGAATTTGGAAAAGTTTTCTTATTCTTGCACATTTGAAATTGGTAAGTTGTGTTGTCTTGGATAAGACAAAGACCAACTAGGACCAATTATGTGAAGTGTTTTGTCTTGATAAGAGCTACACTAACTCTTGAATATTTTTTTGTCAAGGAATGTTTCTTCACAAGACAATCTTGTATGTAAAGGAGTTAGTGGCAGTCTTAATGATCTTGAAAAAGGTTTCAAGAACTAATCAAGAATAAACCTTATTGATCATCACTAGCACACGATTTGAGGTTTACAACTTATTGTGTTGACATTATTTTGTTTCTGTGCCATTCCAATTGAGTTAATTATGTATGTGAGTTCTATGAGTTCTCATTTGAATGCATAAAGACAAAGCACCTTGATCGATGGAAAGTACATTGATATGTAAGGATAAGTTGCTAAACTACTTGGAAGACATGGTGGGCACTCGTGTTACCATAAAGTAAGAAATCAAGATTAAGAAAGTTCAGTCCATATGAGTTTGGATTTGTCGCAAACTTGGTTTTGGAAAATTCACATGGATAGGAACACATACACTATAAAATCTAAGTGTCATAAGATTCCCTCCTTCATGAAAATGACTGTGAGGAAATGCTTTCACTAAGAGAGATTTTAAAAAGGATAGCAATTGTGAAAATTGTATTCTCAAATTCGATTATGGTTACGGCATCCCATTCCATAGTTCAAATTGTGAGATTTGGCAATTAAGTCTGAACATTTGGGACTTAGTAACATAAGTTCTGAATTTATCTAGACACACATGTGAGCTTTCTAAGACAAAGGTGTATAAGTTTAAGAAGCTTAGATCAAGTATTAGAAATATGAACTTAAGAAATTCAATAAGAATTGTTTTCTGGAAGTTCAGCTGTTTTCTGAATACATGTCAAAGCTAGTGGGAGCATAAGTGTTATGCTTAATTGATAATTATTATCATGATAGTGGGAGAATAAATGTTATGCTTGTATGATTATTATGGTAAGTATTGCAAGTTAGCAATATTAGTTATAGAAAACAAGAGTTATACTTTGCAAAGTCATAAGGGTTGAAAAGTTGTTTTGCTATAATTAAGGGAGAGAATATTATGCTTCATTTCAAATATAAAGGCTTAGATTGTGAAATTTTAATAAATTTAGTCAAGGATACATAGTGTGTTCTCAAATTTCGATTATAATTACGGCATCCCTTTTCATAGTTCGAATTATGAGAACGTGAGACATAAAATATTATGGCAGAAGATTGATAAAGTATCATATCTTTATGTAAGACATTATGCATTGTGTCCCACACGCTTCGGGTATAGGATCGATTGCAAATGCAATAATATTTGACCATTCTAAAATTTTCCAAATGTCCAGCGCATTAAGAGGGAAAAAGGACTAGAATCGGTTTTGACTAAAATAATTAAACAACTATCAAAGGACGATCCAATGTTCGCTGAAGATTGGTTGCTTGTGAGTAGTTGGAAGTATGGTATTGGATGGACCATATCGACATTATTATGAATAGATAAGATTCTATTAAGAATGAGTTGTCATATGGCAAATATGGAAATGTTTCCATATTGGGAGTTGGATATTGAGAATCTATGTCTAGATTAGAAACTTTTATGCAAGAAGGATGTTCAAAGGAATGTACTTTGAGTGAGAGACATCATATCTATAGAATTGTTTCTGATAGAGATTGGCCAAGTCTTGATGATTTTGAGCTATGACTTTACGAAAGGATCACTGCATAAAATGTTAGAATCTAGCATATTCTATAAGTGGGAAGAATTTGATATTCTTATACTTATGATAAGGATTGGGAGTTGTGAAATGAGTATGATTGGAAATGTGTTCATTTGATCTATTTCACAAAGTAAGGACCATAAGTAAACATCGTGTGCATGCTAAGAGCATGGGACAATTGTAGTAATAATTCAAGTAATAAGTTAATTAACTGAAACAACAAATAATGAGTAATCGATATGGTGATAAATAAAAGGTGTTTTGTTTATACTCAAAGGTTTGGGACCATATAAGATTAGTATTATTCTTGTGTTTCACTTTGCATGTTTTGACTTCCTGAATAATTACTTATTTCAGAATAATCAAATTATTCGAATGGTGCACAGTCGTTCATATGTTGGAAGTAGGTATGAATGAAGACTGTCATTAATTGGTTTGTAGATTGTCTAAAGTGTATTAGACATAGCAAAGGTTTGCTGCAACGTTCATGAGTGTTTATGAATATGATTTTGAGCATTGGATTAAACCCACGCTCACAAGAATCACTTCATGGATTTTATCACGAGTGATTGTGAGTCGATAATATTGTATATTCTTGAAACCGAGACGTGTGAGTTGTTATTTGTTGGTCGGTTACACATGGATGATAAGTACGCACCAGTAACTTGGTGTTATAAAACTTATTGTTGTGTGTGATTCGATAAGTGAATACAAGCAAGCATTGAGTCGAAGTTTATCCGTTCCTTTTTCCCAAAGTGGGATAAAAGTGATATATGTGGGGCCCTCGATGATTTAGTGATGACACCTTAAGCTCTTTGCCAATCCAGGACTAATTTGATGTGTTCAATTGTAGTCTGTTGTCAGTCGTCATAAATCGGAAATCGAGAAACAACATATAGACTGAGAGAATGATTGCAATCCATGTCTCACATCCATGCGATATCAAGAATGGAGGAATAAATGATCCCTTATCTAAAGGACACGCTTCTGATAAGATCAGAGTTGACAACGGCTTTTGGAAACTACGATTGCTAATCAGCATCTGAAGTCATACGCAAAATAGTTATTAGACTTATCCAAGTGGGAGACTGTTGGATTATTGTCTAAGTCCATAACTATTTTGGTATGTACTTGACCCGATTTTGCATGGTCCTTTTGGGTTGCCTTCACCAAAGCAACTTGATAGGATGACTTATGGAGAAAGAGGATTAATTATGATTTATTAATATATTATATGAATAATATATTAAAAGAGAAATCATATTGTTTAATTAATAATAGTCAAGAATTAATTTTGTGGCTAAAAGACATTAGTTAAATAAAGGGGACTAGAATTGTCATGTGTGTGATAGTTGAATATTGGGCTAATGGACTCTATATTAGAGGGGTGGACGAATTTTATGGGGAAACCCATTAGGAATCGTCCAAGGCATCTGAGAAGGGAGTCCATGGGCTGCTTAGGGCCTAAGCAGTTAAATTAGGGTTTCCTTGTTTGATAACCCTAATAGCCTCACTATTTAGGGACCCCCTAGAGCACCAAAAACGTGGCCAAGAGTTTCCTTAGGGTTTCTAGACATTTTTGGGTGCTTCTCCTCTTTTCCTAAGTCATCCTCTTGCTCTTGGTGTTTGTGAGCCATTGGAGGTACTACATTTGTGGTACTTGCTTTCAAAGCTAAAGAGATTCAAGGAACTAGTTCTTATTACTATATAACAACAAAAGGTATGTATTATATTCTTCTATGTGAATTTCAAAATTTGTATTAGCATGCCAGGTTTCTTTTTGTGTTCATAAAGTTGTATAACTAATAGTGAAAACATAGATCCAACTCTAGGGTTGCATGCACACATAGGATTGTTTGTATAAAACCCATCAATTAATTCTAGAATCACTTAGCTTATACCGACTATATATATTCTAATATTGAATAGATAGTTGATTTGATGAATCTGCCCTAAGCCCACAACCAAACAAGGAATAGGAAATAAGGTGGAAAGCATACATCCAACTACCTGTTGGGTATTAATGATATTTAACCATGATGTATAAACTAAGGTATTATAGAGTCAATCACCTAAAGTCCTTTAAATTTACACTGGTTTAATAAAATGGATTAAACCCTTTACTGGTAAGTTTCTAGCTTTGAGTACCAAAAGTTCTGTTTGAAAAATATACTTTGTACTAGAAAACTGTGCATTGAACTAGTGTCCTATGACTTGAATATGATGACTTAATGTATACGGAACATATATATATATATATATATATATATATATATATATATATATATATATATATATATATATATAACTAAAATCGAATAGATAATAGGTTGGGTGAATCTGCTCTAAGCCCACAACTAAACAAGGAACAGGAAATGAAGTGGAAAGCACACATCTTATTACCCATTGGATTCTATTAATATATATCTGTTGATGTACACATTAAGGAATCATAAGGTTAGCATTATGGTCCCTTTCTACTAAATGTACTAGACCTGACTGTTCAGTTTGTCGTTTGTAACATGTAAGTACTGTAGTATTGTATATAGTAACTACTATTGTACTAATTGCCTTAAATTGATTATTAAGGTATAATGTGATGGCTAGATCCCATACTAAACGCTCTCCCTGTCAAAAGATTTTGTGATCCACATGTGCCCTCTGCAATCAATTGCAAGCCGTGAACATCCACATTAAAATTATGTGATCATGTATACCCAGTATAACGATCACCTTTTGTTTAGAACAATGCGTTAGTGATTCATTAGTATAATTAGATCCTATAATAGTGCCATGCTATAGCATCTTAGTATGTTCGTTCTGTTATTGTATCTTAGTACCTTCTCTTGTTATAGTATCTTAGTATGTTCTTTCTGTTATCGTATCTTAGTATCTTATCTTGTTATAGTACCTTAGTATGTTCTTTCTGTTATCATGTATTGTATCTAGTATGAACTGAACCCCTAAACTATACCCATTATAGTTTACTAGTATTCTACTTGAATTGATATTGAAAAGACTCATTTGACGACCAAGTTATGCTTGTACTTTAAAGACGGAGTTTTGTTAAACTATAAATCAACATAACTGTAAAATAGTTTTTGAAATGTTTTGATCACTTATAGAAGAAATAAGTAATATTTTGAAAGATGTTTATAACAAGCAATTACACAATTATCATTGTGTTCAAATTGTATTCCCCCCCCCCCCCCTTTAAAAGCATTTAAAACAGTTAAAAGATTTATTACGGGGTATGAACTCACCTGTTGTGGGTGATTCAACGAATACTCGTGTAAGGATGAGAAGTTCCACGAATGAAGTACCAAGACTTAACAAGTTCTAAATAACATATATTGACATGAATATAGTGTTTATAAGCAACTATATGAAAGGAAACACCTTCTGGGACTAGGAAACACTTTGACCATGTGTTATAATCACATGTGATTGGACTAAGGAGTGTGGAATGACTCTAACATGAGTTTATGACCATGGTTTTAAGGCCCAAAGGAATTTACAGCCGTAAACTCATGGTCAAACATGCATAAGTGTTGGTTTGAAGGCTAGGGAAACTTGAGGGACTTTTGCTCTACACAAGGATGAGAAAGACCCACTCATTGGAGAGTGTTGATGTGTTTATGGCCCAAGGGAGTTTACTCCTGGCCGTAAACTCTCTAAATGGTCACATTTAGGGTCTTAAAGGTAAGGGGTCTCAAAGGTTCATGTGTTCTAAGGTTAAGCAAGAGCATAAATGTGTTTAAGGTCCAAAACTTGACCATACTTGGAGTTTACAGCCAAGGGTGTTTACTCTTGGGCCGTAAACTCACTAGATGATGAGTTTGGTGATGATTTAAGGTCTTACAAAGCACAAAGGAGTGTTCTAGCCTTAATTCCAAGCCTCGGGAAGAGTTTATGGACAAAATGGCACCCTTAAAGGGGTTTACGGCCATGGGAGATGGCTTGGCCGTAAACTCCTTTTGTCCTTGTGTTTTTGGTGTTTTCTAAGGCTCTTAGCATGAGTCCTAACTAGATATCAAGTGTAGGGAAAAGTACTTACGATGTAGAGGCTTGAAAAGCTTGATCTTGGCCAAGAACACTAGTGTGTGTTTCTTGTGTTCTTGGTGAAACTTGAAGATCTATGAAGACAGGATTTTCATGGATGAAATCATGAGAGGATGCTAGATTAAGAGGTGAATCAATAAGACAAGGAAGAATACTTTCCACTTTTTAAGATCTAGGATGAAGATCGGGATGATAGTTGAGAGAGAAATGGGGTGTTCTAGAGGAGGAAGTGAAAGAATGAAGAAATTTGAAGGATATGAGTCTATAAAGGGGAGTTTACGACCCTCCTTGAGTTTGCGGCCGTAAACTCAAGTGCTTTAGGCCGTGAACTCTTCTTGATGGGGTTAAGGCTGGATCAGTTCAACAGTGTCTCTAGCAGGTAATTCCTAACATTTATTCCTTAAGTGTACTAGGCTCGATCTCCTTAGAATGACCTTCAACAATGCTAGAAATCATTACCAATGAGTCTGACACTCAGTTGAGTTGACTGACTGAGTCTTCAAAGTAAAAAAATTTCGGGTTGTCACAATCTTAGGTGTTAAGGATACAAAGATAATACCTTTTAATAAAGTATCACTTATAACAAAAATCTATGAGGTGACCTTGATGCGGGTCCGTTCAGTACTAGTTCTATGAAAAGTACTTATGAATCTTGGTTACAACCACTTTCCTACTCTCATCTGGTAAGAGTCGACAAATCCAATTCATATTAGTCGTACTTCATAATTGCTCCAACAACCATGATCGTCAATGAAACTTTATAATAATTTGATTATTCATGGATTAAACATGTTAATATAGAACGCAACAGGTATTGATATGATGATCATATCCCAATATATCAAAATAATATAACCGTTACTGTCTTAATGTTCTAATATCCAAATACTAAATTCAAATCATAATCCAATTCCTAGAATAATAAAGTCCTATAGTTGAAGTGTGACCATTCGTACTTAGCTTAAAAGAAAGACTTTATTAATGGGTCTGAATAAATTTAACTTGTTTGAATTCTGCAAATACTATCATCTCCATATTTGACTTTACTCTAAGTATAGTTAAAAATCTTGGAGAATATGATTGGTGTTCTGATATGATATAAAGTCCTTAGCTTGATTAAGTATACTCTCGAAGTCACAAAATATTTCTAGGTTCTCCCTAAATGGAAGGACTTAACCTAGTTTTTTAATGATCTTGTTCATCAAATCGTATTTGATTTTAGCTTTTGAACCAGTAGTGTATTCTTATTTAGTAGATTGTGTAATTTTATTTAGTTTGGATCTCATTCCTACAAAACTTACTCTCCATTCCATAATGAAGTCATAACCCAATTATAATTCATAATTATATACATCTGTTTTGAAGTTAGCATCTTGTATAGCTATTTACATAAAGATCTTCTTCTAAACTGATTATCTCATGTACATTCTTTTAGTTCTTCTTAAGTACTCTTAGAATGTCCTTATATTCATGTAGTGACTTACCCATGTAACCAATTGGTATCTTTTGATATGTTCATAACATAATCATATACTTAGTCTTATGCATAATATGGATTAAATGATGGATTCATTTTTCAAGCAAATACAATGTAAATCATTTTGTCTAGATCAAACCTATGTGCTAGGTCCTTTTGAGACAAGTTCAAAATGGTGCCATGTGGCAATACAAAGAGTCCTCCAAAGGAATCTTCTATCTTGATATCTTTCAAGATATTATCAACATATGCATAAGAATTTATAACTTTAACATTCTTATTTATCTATCTATATAGATTTTACATTCCAAGACATCTTGTCATTCCTAACTCTTTTATCTTAGAAGCACATTCCGAGTCAAGGTGAAAAAGCATGGCATGGTCAGAATGTAATTTCTCATGATTAATTAAGTCTCATTCATAAAAGATGTGACAACCCGGAATTTTCATTCGGTCAAACCCTAGAAGTCAATCACTTCTTATTATAAGTTAATGCCATTATTGCTTATTTTAACAAATTTGGAGTTCGTTTGATTATTTTAATATTATTCTTTAAACGAACGGGTGTAACAAAGTGTCGTCTCGGGTTTTGAAATTTAAAAACCACAAACACCTTGCGTCGTAGAAGTTCCCGGCCAAACTATTTCGCTTGGGACGAAAAATCATCCCAAAATCCGTAAACTCATGCTTATCCATGAGTTTACTCCCTAAGTCTAGTTATAATGTGTTTACTCCTCCAAAAGAGTAAACTCCAAAAGAGTAAACTCAAGAAAACCTCTCAAGTAACAAACTAGAAACAATTCAAGATCTTCCAAGTTGTAAGTGTTCTATCCATTTCAAGTTGATTAAACACTTAATCTAGTGTTTGTGCATCTATTCATCCATTCATTTTTGTGTTTTGGTTAGATTTTCAAAAACACCAAGAACACCAAGAACACACACTAAGTGTTCTTGGACTTTTAGCTAAATCCAAGCTTCCTTATAGTAAGTACTTGCATCCTTAAATCTTCTTAAGCTTGTATTACCTATTAACATCAAAGAAAGGTACCAAGAACACCAAGATCAAGGTGTTCACAGTTTTGGGAGGCTCCCAAAACTGTAAACACCATTTATGGAGCAAAGTGGTGCCTTAAGGTGCCTAGATGCTTCACCATGCCTTAGGGACTTGTCTAGCTTCATCATTGATGAGTTTATCACACAAAAAGCACCAAATACTTCGATTTTTATGTGTTTACGGTTTGGGGATCTCCCAAAACCGTAAACACCCCAAAAAGTGCATAAAAGTCCCATAAAAGTCCAATGGTTATTCCTTATGCCTAACTCTAACCTAGGCTATTGCCATGATTGAGCTAAGGACTTGAAAACCCCCAAATACCCAAATTAGGAGTTTAAGGTAGTAAACCCAAAGAGAAATGAC
This sequence comes from Lactuca sativa, assembly GCF_002870075.4. Taxonomy (NCBI): domain Eukaryota; kingdom Viridiplantae; phylum Streptophyta; class Magnoliopsida; order Asterales; family Asteraceae; genus Lactuca; species Lactuca sativa. Next base: position 170,107,538 of record NC_056623.2, read on the forward strand.
CATGAGGCCGTAAACTCCTCAAAGGAGTGTAATGATGCCCTAATCTCTTCCAAAGGGCAAACCACCAAGTAGAAATGCTTCAAAGGACTTGCAAAACCTCAAACCAACTTATGGTAAAAAAGAGAGGAGTTTACGACCGTAAACTCTTGAGTTTACGACCGTAAACTCATTAGGTCAAAGTCATGAAAACCGTAAACTCCAAGGGAGTTTACCCTTGAACCCCAAACACTATAGCAAGGTCCTTTAGCACTTAGATGCAATCCTTATGACTTGTAGCACCTAAATAAGGTGTTTTACCTGCCTTAGGATGTCTTAACTTTGTCAATTCGTGTTTTTGAGTCTACTTGGATACATATATGTTTGATTATATGTTAACTAGGATCATTGAGTGTGAACAAGTCTTCACTTGTCACCTAGCTACCCTACATCATTCAGTACATCCAAACCACCATCTACAGGTGAGTTCATACCCCTTAATCAATGTTTTAAATGATTTCAAATGTTTTAATGGGGGGGGGGGTTACAAGTAGAAAACAACATGTTATTAAATCAATCATATGTATTTATAACTGTGTTTTCATTCAGCAGACTTCACATACTACAAAATATGATGCATGAAATGGTTTTATATCTTAAAAATACCTTGATAGCAAAAGTATTACGTTTGAAATGTTTATTAAAATGACATCAAGTCATTGTTAATTATCGTTCAAAACTCTTAGATGTCTTACAAAACCATTTTTACCTGCTTGAACAAAACTATATCTTTACACTTATGTTCTTTTATATGTATTGATGTTATAGTTTTCATCCTTCATTCAGTTTCCCACACTCTTGTGTAGCAAGGTTGTGTAAACCTGTTTGGACAATCAATTACCTTCCAGTTAACTATTATAGGGATATTTAGGATATACATAACAGTATTCCTATTACAAGGAATTACATCAGAGTCAGTTCATTCATGAGTCTACACTATACATTACATGAGTACCTTACATGAATACATTACATAGGTACCTTACATGAATACATTACATAAGTACCTTACATGAATACATTACATAAGTAGCTTACATGGATACATTACATGAGTACCTTACATGAATGGTTCGACGGTTTATCTTTGTTCAAGGTAAAAATCCATACTGAGTTCTATTAAGAGTCATCTTGGTTTTGAAGTTAATTTTTGTTCACGTAAATGAATGATTTTGACTTTTGTGTCCCTATAAAAGAGACAAAGGTTCATTAGACCTTTCAATGGTATGATCATCTAGATGACAAAGAACCAAAGAGGCTAAGAAATAGAGGTCTGTCTTTATCCTTATTTGTTCCAAGCCTTTAAATCATAGTTCAAGGTTTTACATCAAAAATATTTGCCTATTAACATCATATATAGATTTTTTGATATGTAATTATTAACTTGCAGATAACCACTTGAGGATAACTGTTGATTTCAAGAAAACATGTTGAGAAAGGAATGAAACAAAGAAAAGAAAGAAGAAAAATAGAATGAAAGTAATATAAAACGATGAGTGGAATAATGACCATGTACTTACATTCATATTTTTTGGCTTTTAAGTTGGCGACTTATGTTAGATTTTTGGTTTGCAGCTTTATCAGATGCTGGTCAAATTAATCCTACAACTCTGGTATAATTTTCTACGTTTTGAAAATACTTTATACACCGTTTGACTGATCCGATCACATTTTAGGAGTAGGCTTCTATATGCAAAAATTAGCCAATTTTTTTCGTTTATTCTATTAGTATTGTCCCACCTGGCATCTGGAAACGTTTAACGCTAAATATGATTGTATTTGAAAGTAAATTGCTATTTCTTGCCACCCATTTATAGCAATGTACTTTCAAAGTATTATTGTTTAATACAAAAAAAATTAAATTAAAATGTATTTTATTTATGGTTGAAATGAGAGTAAGATGCTCTACATAAGACAAACCAAGGAAAGTCTATTCCTTTTCATGAACTTAACAAAAAGAAAGTCTATATTGGTTAAAAGAATAAAATATATTTCTATTTCCTGTAGTTTGTAGTAATTCCTTTTGTCTTTTCTTGCATTCTTTGTCATGATTATATGATATTTTAGTCGAGGATGGCTAATGGGTGGAAGCCTTAATATCCTTATTTTGTCAAATATCAGACACTTTATGTGTGTTCTTTTTTGTACAGACAATCATAAGACCCATCCGGAAGAGTAATGGATCTCCCTTGTTGAAGCTTGGGATGCCCACAGTGGAAACTTTAAGCAAATCTATTTCCAGGAAGCTTAAACAATTGGGCGTAAGAAAAGCATTGAGATTCTGAACATGGGAATTCATGATTTTGTTAATATCATTATATTTATTCTTTTAGAACTTTCATATTTTTATTCCTTTATTTTTAAGTTTTGTTATAATTTTACATTTATTTAAGAAGACAAGATACAAGTTATAAGGCATTATGTACAACTGTGAAATTTATAGACTGTTTAAATCCAAAAAGATAGTAAATTGAAACCCAAATTCCCCAACCCTTAGCAAATTTGATAGGATAATGTGAATTAAGGAAACATAAATATATTAAAATTATAGTATACTATGAAATATGGAAACGTAGAAAACCAAAAAAAAAAGATGTGATCACATTATCTTTTTTATGTACTATGTATTTGAAAAAACAAACAAAATGTGTTAAAATTTTAAAGTTGTACAAAAGTTTGAGGTGTATTGTAAACCAAAGAAAAGCTTCAATAAAAGAAAAATGAAAGATGTCATGTAGGTTTGGTTTTGCTATAAGGAAAAAATAGTGAATTTGGATCCTTTAATTATTAGAAAAGCCTCAAAAACCATTATGTTGTCAAAGGTGGAAATAAATTAATCAAAATGACTAGAATTTCCGAACTGAATGATATAAATGTCGTAGATATTTTGACACATATAAAACATCTAATTATACATATTTTATATCTAACTATAAAAACATAAACCACACTAAGATTATTTAGATTTGTTTTATGTTTGATTCAATTTTGTTTTCTCCTAAAATCATATATAGTCTATAAACTATAATTTTAATTTTCTAAATGTAATTTCTTGGTCTTTCCAGTAAAAAATTTATAAAATTTGACTTATTTCACATTTCAAAATCGTCAAACCTAAAGTTCAAAAAAACTTAAAATCAGATATGTACCAAATTATTTAAACTATGGTTGTATCATTTCTATAATTGAGTTTCTAAGACGCGTAAATAAAAGGATTACTAGTAAAACAAAAAATAAAATAGATAAAAGGATTTTTATATTTCAAGAATATATAAGATTGTTAAATAAATTAACCATCACTCTAACCTATATTGCCGATTTAGCGAGTCGTGTAAATTTTTTATTATCACTGTTTGTTGATCAGATTCTAATCGTGTTTAAAAAAAACATTTTTTTTGACAAAAAAAGTAACTCATGCTTTTTTACCCAAAATAGTAACATACATATATTCTTCACCAAAAATAGCAATGTACCGTCGGTGATTGAAAGAAAACTATTTGAAACACGTTGAAAGGAATCTTATTGTTGTCACGAAACTATTCATGTAAACGAAATAGACGTCAACTAAATACTTTACCTTCAAGCCAAAACAACAATGGCTAGAGAACCGAAACATTTTGACGTGTGCCAAAAGTAAAGCAATCGCATCTAATCTCATAACTCTTGAATCACTTTTTTTAAATAACCACTTATGACTTTACAAAGACTTGAACCCATGACCTCTCTTATGAAAGGACCACTACTTACCGCTAGGCCATTGGCCCTTTGGTAACTCTCGAATCACTAAATCTTAAATATGTGTAAATTTATACATGATGCGGGGATACTCCATTACAATCATGCTTAAAGTTCTTAAATAATCAACATTAAAGTAACACAAGTTCCAAAATATCACAAAAGTACAGACTTAAAAAATGTTGTGAAAAATATATACCTTATTAATAATTGTAAAAAAGTTGCAACTTTCGTTTGTTTATTCAATTGTTTGGATAATATAGAAAGCCTCCAATGTTATGGTGTTTCGGAATGTAAAACAATTGCTAATAATAATTGCATTTTTACTTTTAATTAGATTACAAATAGATTTAAGTTTAGATTAATTCATTTTTACTTTTAATTAGATTGGTCTATTTTGTGTATCCAATTTCAAACTTTTTATGTATTTTGATTTTTGAGCTTCGTATTTAAGTGTCCGTTTGTTTATTGCTAATGTTTTGAATGTTGTTAAAAAATACAATAGTTTTAATAAAAAAAAAATTCAAATCCTTTACTCAAATAAAAAATAAAACAAAATTACACAAACCTATTTTGTGTCAGAAACTAGGTAAACAACTTTGGTTTTTTAATATTTTCAAAACATATATTTATCACACAATAAACCGTTATTTAAGACTCAGCGATTCGAGAGCTGTGTGATTAAAGATGATAAATTCATAATATATTATGAATACCATAAAATATTGAAATATTTTTCTATATGTGGCTTTATATAATGAAATATATTTGTATTTAAGCATACCTAATTGGTTTTAATTTAATGAAATATATTATGTATTTACAATATTGAACTATTTTTCTATATGTTGTTTTATATAATTTTATATTTTTTAAATAGATTATCAGTTATTAGCAAGAATGTTCAACTAAAATTTTATTTTTTATTATGACAAGAATGGACCTTGCATAAGAAAATCATTATGTATATTAGCAAAGTTAAACATAGACCTTGCATTTTCAACTAAGGTTTTATTTTTTATTTTGACAAGAATGTCCTAGAATGGAGTTAGGGTGCATAAACGTTGTGTTCCATTCCATTCCAGCATAAGAAAATCATTATGTATTGCATTGGTAAACTCAGTTTTGTTATCACTACAAGTTTTACGGACATGAAACTTGGCTTTCACATCGATGGATTTATCAAATTATGAGTTTAAGTGTTGTGTCCACCTTATGTATTTTGATAGTTAATTATACCATCTTTCACATACTTTATTTTTAGAATGTAAAATAAAGTTTTAGGGCTGAGTTGGAGATGAATACCTTTAAAATCTATTTTATACTTTAAAAATAAAATATAAATATAATATATGGTACATTGCCTCATGTTGCCAATGGAGGATTATCAACGTGTGAAAGCTGACCCGAAACCTTAACGTTTTTTTTTTCTTTAAAATGTTCCTTGATACAACTAGGGTTATTTCCAATAAAGACCTCAAATTTACTATTTTTGTCGTTTTAAACCAAAATGTTTGTTTTTTTCAAAAAAAAAAACCACACATTTTGCAAAAACTTGTTTTTTTCTGTCTTGTAACCGGTTGAGTGGGTACCCAACCATCCTTTTTGTGTCGATTGATATGAACCAAGAAGAACCAGGAAGAGAAACCCACCACTGGAGCCACTCCTTCGTTGAACTAGAACCAGAACAAACCAGATCCATAGCCACCACTTTAGACCTCCCTTACACAACCTACATCACAAACAGAAGAAAAAACTTACTGCTGCTCTTCATCTTCTCCGTCAAAAAACACCTGCAACAAAGAAAAGAAACATAAAAAAACTGCTACTGTGTTTTTTTCCCTCTAGCCGAGACTTAGACTTTTCCATATTTGCTCATCAAGAAACCGACAACCGCCATCGGTTTTGCACTATCACCAAGTCCACCTCTCCACCTTCGCCCTTTCCATCGATACTCGAACCCTTGCCTCTAGCTGAGACCACCTAAAAACATAAACGAACCCGTCGCCACCTCCTTCGAACAATCATCACTACCTATCAACTGCTTCTTCCAAGCCAAGAACGAAGCTACTGTTCATCTTCTTCACCTAGTCCGAACCCGCACAAACAAAATCATTGAAGAAAAGAAAAAAAAACTAATTTCCTCTCATTGCTTTCCCTTTGGTTTAACCTCATGTCAAGAACCCTCATCCGAAAACAAAATAGAAAAAGAATAAAAAGAAAAGGAGAAGAAGAAAAATCAGTAAATATTGGGTCTTTATTGGAAATAACCCTATCTTTTTTGCAAAAAATCCGATTTTATGAGTCAATTAAAATGTTTTTATTGGTTTTTGAGATGTTCAAATGGTCAAGTTGAACCTGTCTATTTGCAAACTAATCGGTTTTTATCGGTTCAGTTCGAACCAACACGCAAAATGTATTATTGACTTTTGGTATTTTTCAACTTTACTTAACTAGGAACAATGTGCATTTCTATTTTAAACCATTGAAAACAAAAATAAAGGTCGGTTACCTTTTTTTTGAAACGACAAACTATCATAGTCCTAATCTAATTTATTTATACGAACAAAAAATTCATTTATACAAAGTATTTATCTTTTTTGCAAAAAAAATCTGATTTTATGAGTCAATTAAAATGTTTTTATTGGTTTTTGAGATGTTCAAATGGTCAAGTTGAACCTGTCTATTTGCAAACTAATTGGTTTTTATCGGTTTAATCTGAACCAACATGCAAAATGTATTATTGACTTTTGGTATTTTCAACTTTACTTAACTAGGAACAATGTACATTTCTATTTTAGACCACTGAAAACAAAAATAAATGTCGGTCATATTTTTTTTTGAAACGACAAACTATCATAGTCCTAATCTAATTCTAAACACCACGCAAGTCTCATAACGAGACTTGAACATCTCAAAAATAAATGTCGGATATGACCATTTGAACAGCCGTAGTCTCATAGTGAGACTTGACCATTTGAACATCTCAAAAACCAATAAAAACATTTTAATTGACTCATATCTAATTCTAAACACCATGCAAGTCTCATAATGAGACTTGGCCATTAGAACATCCCAAAAACCAATAAAAACATTTTAATTGACTCATAAAATCAGATTTTTTTTTTGCAAAAAAGATAGGGTTATTTCTAATAAAGACCCAATATTTACTTATTTTTTTCGTTTTAAACCAACAGGTTTGTTTGTTTTCTAAAAAAACCCAACTTTTTGCAAAAACTTGTTTTTTTTGTCTAGTAACCAGGTGAGCAACTGGTCTTCCTTTTCCTTTGCCTTCCTTGTTTTTCTATACAAAACCACCTGCAATTCTAAATTTCACCATTGATTTACACTATTAGTTGGTCTTAAATTAACTAATGAAAAAACTGTTAACCATGACATCCCATTCATGCCCTTGGTTGATAACCCCACACATTTGAAGAACCATTCTTGCTATAAGCCATACATATAAAATCCAACAAGGGTGAGGTTGTTTGGTTCTCGGGTTTAGGTGAATCGAGATACACTACAAGTAAGTTCTTATTCTCCTTTTCGTTTTTTCTTTTTCTGTTTTGTTTTCGGATGAGGGTTCTCGACATGAGGTTAAACCGAAGGGAAAGAAATGAGAGGAAATTAGTTTTTTTTTCTTCAATGATTCGGTTTGTTGCAGGTTCGGACTAGGTGAAGAAGATGAACAGTAGCTTCGTTCTTGGCTCGGAAGAAGCAGTTGATAGGTAGTGATGATTGTTCAAAGGAGGTGGTAACGGGTTCGTTTAAGTTTTTAGGTGGTCTCAGCTAGAGGCAGGGGTTCGAGTATCGATGGAAAGGGCGAAGGTGGAGAGGCGGACTCGGTGATGATGCAAAACCGATGGCGGTTGTCGGTTTCTTGATGAGCAAATATGGAAAAGTCTAAGTCTCGGCTAGAGGGCAAAAAACACAGCAACATTTTTTTTTATGTTTCTTTTCTTTGCTGCAGGTGTTTTTTGACGGAGAAGATGAAGAGCAGCAGTAGGGTTTTTCTTCTGTTTGTGATATAGGTTGTGTAAGGGAGGTCTAAAGTGGTGGCGATGGATCTGATTTGTTCTGGTTCTAGATCAACGAAGGAGTGGTTCCAGTGGTGGGTTTCTCTTCCTGGTTCTTCTTGGTTCTTTTCAATCGACACAAAAAGGATGGTTGGGTACCCACTCAACCGGTTACAAGACAAAAAAAAAAAAAAACAAGTTTTTGCACAATGTGTGGTTGTTTTTTTTGGAAAAAAAAACCTTTTGGTTTAAAACGAAAAAAATAGTAAATTTGAGGTCTTTATTAGAAATAACCCAAAAAGATAAATACTTTGTATAAATGAATTTTTTTTCTTATAAAGATCTTACTTGCAACAATCATTTCCTACAACCAAAGTGTGTTGCTTTTCAAATCTCTTTATAACCCTTCACCGATTATTTTTATAACATTATCTTTTATTTTCTCCAAACACATATATCTTTTTTCTCTCCAATGCGAGATGAGTTTTGATAGTATGAACCATTGACTTTACAAATTGAAGTATAAGGTATCCATCATTTCTTTTATCTTTTTTGTTTGTTATTTAGTCCAATAATATAAAATAAGTTATGAGTTTTTGAAGAATATATCCTAAATTTTTATTATATAAATACTATATAAAGTTTTAAAATTAGATGGATCTTAAGACCTGGATCTAGACCACTTCAGTTGTGTCTACGTGGCTTCAAACCAGGAACCGGCTAACGGTGGTTATAAAGGTGTTATAAAAACAAAAATAAAAATTATTTATTTATTTAAAATATTATTTAAATGCAATGATTTTATTTTGAAACAGCAACTATTCTACTCCTAATATAATCCTAAACATTATCTATATCTCCTACTGAGACTTGAACCCATAACCTCTTATTTAAACCCAAAAAAATATAATTGACATGATTTATGGTGACTTCCTTTGTCCCTTATCTCTACATTTTTATTTTCTAGATTTTTGTTAGTATTAATAAATATGTAATTAAAAACATTTGGTTCCAAATAGAATGTTTCTTCTTTTTCGATGATGAAAAATGATTAGACGATTGTATTTTAATGTAACGAATTATTCTTCAAAAATTATTATAAGTTGCAGAAACATAGGATTATTACTGTTTTATAAATAAACATCTAACACTAATGAAATGGATGGTGGGGATGACGATGGCACGGTGAGTGAACAGTGAGTTGCTATGATGACACATCTTGAATTTATCATCATGATCTTTGAAACACCTGTGCATGCACCATTCCCTTTCATCCCTTGTCTTTTATTCCTATTCGCCCTCCTCGCATCCATCGTCGAGCCCTTTTGCTTTTATTTTGAAGACAAATTCTCTGAAAGTAGATGATATATTTTATTTTATATTATCTAGGGTTCAAAAATTCATTCTTATTTTATATAGATAATCAGTATGGATAACATTTTTCTCAAGCGTTAATGGAATAGATTGCAAATCATGTTCTAACATGCAACCAGACCTTGTAACATTTTGTTCGCATTTAGTTTTTTCTTTTTTTACATATTTAGAAAAAAAAACTTGTTGTTTGTATATATTAAAATGACAACTTGTTGATATGACCATTATGACCGGTTGTAACAAATTATAGCTGATCATATTAATCATATTTTTACATTTTCAACAAATTTGTTTACCTGAATGTATAAAATAAACAAAGTTACTCAGATATCAACAAAACAAAAAGGCAATTACCTTGATTTCAATTTGTCTCCTTTTTTATTTTACCTACTAAATATAACCTAAATGATAAAAAAATTTAAAACATGCCATTTTAGTAAATATCTTTTTTAAAATACGTTACTTCGATAAATAAAAACTTCGTATTTGATAGAGAAAAAACAAATAGTTATTTTATAGAATTTTATTGTTTAAGATTTTAAATATAAAAGTTGAAATTTACTTGAGATTAAAAATATAGAGATGGAAACCAATAATATGAAATATAATATTGTCTTCAATAAAGTGTACTCCATGTATTACAAGAATTTAAAATACAAAAAATAAAAGTAATTTTTTATCCACATGATATCATTGTTTTTGTCTCATATATACATAGAGCTATTTCACAATTTAGCCACGAAAAATGGCTCACACCATATCGTAGCCAATTTAAATGGTCATAAATATTGTTTTAAGAAAATTTAGCTGAATATATTAATATTGTAAACATTATGATCGACCGTCTTAATAAAAAAAGTTGATTTATCAAGGTAATTACCTGTTCGTTTTGTTCATATCTAGGTAAATTCGATTTTTATACACATTAAGGTAATAAACTTGTTGAAAATGTTCATATAGGACCATTATGCTCAGTTGTAACTTGCTACAGCTGGTCATAATGGTCATATATGAACACTTCCAAAAAATTCGTTACCTAGATGTATACAAAAAAAACAAAGTTACCTATGAACAAACGAAAATTTAATTACCTTGATAAGTCAATTTCTCTACTTTTATTGCTTCCTTCTAGTGCTTAACAGCTCAAGTTTTAATTTATTTCTCCATTTTTAATTCAAAGAATATTTTATTTTATATTCATCAACATAAATAATTTATTTTATTTTTTTACTTATAGTAATAATAATATATTTTTATTTTTATATATTAAAAATAAAACTAATGTATTTATTTTTAAACAAAAAAAGTAACAAAATATAATAACTTCAACCATATTTTATTTTTATATTTTACTTTTAAAATGTAAAACAAAATTTAAAGTGATTCATCTAATTCAATTCTAAAACTGAATTTTACATTCTAAAAGAAAGTATCTGGAAAAATGGAATAATTAACACTTGAGAAAAATACAGAAAAACCCAAACTTTTATCATATTACATTCTAAAAAACATTTATATTATATTTACCTTTACAAAAGCTCTTACATTATAAAATACCTTTCACTAAAATCCAAATAACTGGTTACATTACCTAATGATCAGATGACCTGGCATAAAAAAAACCACGCGAACAAATTTCAAATCCCTCTTTTAATACATTGACCAAACATTAAATAAAAATAACTAGGGTTTTTGTCGTAAACACATAGGATTTTATTTTTTTGGTTTAATGGCAGGAGTATGGTATCTTCTAGATATGTTATGCATAAAAACGTGATAAATATTCTTTTATATGTCTTGAAATTAATCAATGGTAGGGTTACGTTTTTCATAAGAAAACATGCTAATGTCTTTTTGGTCTTGAAATCACCAGTAGGTTTCTTTTGGTCTTCAATAAGTGGTAATGGTATTTGCAATGGGTATTAATTTGAGTGAAGAAAATATGATAATGTTTTTTGGCCTTCAAATAGGTGTCATTATTTTGTGATTTTTTATTCTTAATCAGTGGTTTTTTGTATTTGTAGTGAGTGTTAATCACCAATCAGTGAACATCGATTCATCTTCAGTATTTTACTTGAGTGAAGAAGGAAGCACGGATAGTGAAGACGAGGAATATATTGAGTTTTCTACGGATACAGATTCCATAGGGTCATTATGTCTTGACATAGAAGATGATATGTTTATAGATGCCCGATTTGAGGAAGATGTTGACACAAGTATGACAAAAACCACATATGATCCTTTTTTATATTTGTTATGCCCTCGTCATAAAGAAGATGTTGAAATAGTAAAATTGTATCGAGGAGATGAATATGAAGAAGAGCTTTATGATGATGATGATGATTCACAATTTGGAAAACACAACTGGAATGCGGATGGAGAAAACAGAGAAATCGGGGTCGAATATAATATTCACAACTCTTTGGTTGATGGGAGAAAGATGAAACCTCAATTAGGGAAAAAGTGCGAAAGTCCCGAACAACTAAAATTTTGTGTTAGAAACTACGTTATTGCAAATGGGTTTCAGTTACGTTTTGCTAAAAGTGATCATGATAGGATATTAGTAATTTGTGTGAAAGAAAATAACAAAAAAAGGTCCCGTATAGGTTGTATGCTTCTTGGATTGGAAATGAAACAACTTTCCAAGTTAAATCTTTGAATGATAATCATAGATGTTCTCGAAGTTTCAAGTTTGGGACCCTTGTTACTCCCTCCTGGATTGCTAAACACTATGTGGATGAGATGATAAGAAATCCCACACTGAAAATAAGAGAACTGAAAGATGGCATTCGAAGGAAATTTTCTTTCAAGGTAAGTACTCCACAGTGTCAAAGGGCGCGAGCTAATGCATTATTTTTAATCGAGGGGAAACTATCAGACCATTATGCAAAAGTTTGGGATTATGGCCAAGAATTCTTAGGTTAAATCTGGGTAGTACCGTAAATATTGGAGTGAAAAGTAATCCGGATGGCAATTATTTTCAGCGTATCTACATTTGCTTTAAAGCCTTAAAAGATGCTTGGAACAGCGGTTGTCATCGGGTAATTGGATTGGATGGTTGTTTCTTGAATGGACGAGTTAATGGAGAACTATTATCTGCAATTGGACGAGATGAAACAACCAAATTTATCCAATAGCTTAGGCTATTGTAGACGTTGAAAACAAAGACAATTGGAAATGGTTTGTTGAACTGTTAGGTACGGACATTGGTTTTGAAAAAGGAAGAGGTCTTACTTTGATTTCAGACCAACATAAGGTATTTTTTTAACAAACATTTAAATTTCTGTCAAAAGTTACTTAAGGCTGTCCAAAAATAGTGAAAAAAAATAAGTTTGTTTTCAGTCTGTTCAAAACAGTAAAAAACAAAAAAACAAAAAAAAAAACATTAGGTTTTAGTTTCGGTCTGTCCAAAACAGTAAAGAAAACAAAAACAATGTCGTTAACTTTATTTAATATGTCCAAATCATGGGCTTGTAGAAAGTGCGAAGGAACTAATACTATATGCTGAACACAGACAATGTGCACGACATATTTATGTGAATTTTAGGAAGAACTTCAGTGGTGAGATGTATAAGAAGATGTCTTGGCGATGTTGCATGCCAACCACAGAAGAAGGGTTTAAGAGTAACATGGAAGAATTTAAGAAAGTTAGCCAAAAAGCTTATGAGCATCTGATAAAAAGGGATCCTAATACATGGTCTAGGGCATTCTTTGAAGTTTATAGGGCTTGCGAGGCAGTTAAGAATGGGAATTCAAAGTCTTTCAACTTTGTGATTGTGGAAGCAAGAAGAAAACCATTACTTATGATGTTAGAGGAAATTAGATCATACTGCATGGTGCGGTTCAAAGTTATGTCAAGCAAAGCACAAACATGCGAAAAGGAAATTTGTCCAAATATATGTAAAAAATGAATTATTTCCATAGAAACATAAGGTAATACCACAAATTATTTGAAATATGATTGGTTTTAAAGTTGCCTTTATTAAATGATTATTATCACATTTTTCTTATTTTGTAGAAATTGGCTAGTCTACCTTGCTGGAGGAAGTGTGTTTGAAATAAGAAATGGATACGATGCATACAAGCTTGACTTAAATGCACACTATTGTCGTTGCAAGCTATGACAAATATCTGGCATTCCTTGTGTACATGCTGGTGCAACATTGAACTACTGCCACATTGATCCTGAAGATTATTTGAGTACATGGTTTAGTAAGGATAAATTCATAGCAGCATATACCAAGATAATCGATCCCATGAATGGAAATAAAATGTGGCCAAAAACACCTTACGAAAAGCCTTTGCCACCAAAAGAAAGGAGGATGCCAAGCAAACCTACTATTAAAACGAAGAGACATGAGACTGAAAACAAATCAAAGTATCCAACTGTTTCAAATGTGGGGAGGCCAAAAACATGTCGCAAACTGTTTACAAATTGGTCATAATGCTAGAACATGCAAGAATGAGAAACAACTACCCCCTCCCAAGCCAAAAAGGCCGGACGGAAGGCCTAGAAATAACGATTTTGATGATCGTACAAAAGGTGGAAGAGGAAGTAGATGAGGTGGAAGAAGACGTAGAGGATGGAATAGAGTGTTGGATTAGTGTCTAAGGCTGTAACTATATTTGGTAAGTACTTGACCCGGTTGTGCATGGTCCTTTTGGGTTGCCTTCACCATAGCAACTTGACAGGGTGATTTGTAAAGAGAGCAAAGATAGTATTATTAATATATTATGAGAGTAATATATTAAAGGAATAATAATATTATTTGATTGATATAAGTCATAAATTAATTGAGAATTAATTTGGTGACTTAAAGAGGTTAATTGAATAAAGGGGCATAAACTGTCAAATGTATGATAGTTGTGTATTGGGCTATGTATCCTTATGGATATTAGGGTGGACGGATTTTAGGGTTTGGATATCTTAAAATCGTCCAAGCCTCATATCTAGAAGGATATTTGGATTGTTTAAGGCCTAAGTTATTCAATTAGGGTTAAGGGTGTAACCCTAGTAGCTCGTAGTATAAATAGACCCCATGGGTGAGGGAAATCGGCCACTTTTGCAAGGAAGAAACCCTAGAGCCGATTTTCTCACCTCCTCTCTCTCTCTCTCTTTCTCTCTTTCTCTCAATATCATCCTCTTGCTAGTTGGTGTTTGTAAGCCATTAGAGGAGTGACAATTATGACTCTAAGCTCCAAGAACAAGAAGTTTCAAGCAAGCAACTTAAGGTATTCTTCTAGATCTGATTTCATATGATATGATTCAATTGTTTACACTAGATCTAGAATTGTAAGCCTTGGATACATTGCATGTTCAATTAGAGAAACCTAGATCCAAGCATTATGGTTTGCATGTGCACATAGGAAAGTTCTTATGGCTCAAACCCATCAGTGGTATCAGAGCTTTGATTTATTTCTATTGAATTGTTACTTTGGTTGATTGCTTATGCTTAAAAAATTTAAATAATCTAATTAGTTGATTTATATTATTTGCTATTTGATCCTTATGTTTTGAAAAGTTTAAAACTTGTCCTCAAGTTTTGAAATTTAAGTTTTGTGATTAAAAGGTTAATTTGAATAATTTAAATTTCAAACCCTAGAATTTTACAAGTTTAAAATTCAACCCTGTACTATTATATTATTACAAGCTTAATATATATATATATATATATATATATATATATATATATATATATATGATTTAAAATGCTAGTCTTACCATTAGTAGGCCTCATTCACGAAGCCAGTCTATAAGGTGGGTATAAGGTTGCTACCTATAAAATGGCACTTAATGGGTGTACACTCACACCCACCGCTTGCTTGACTGGTGGAGGGTCGTTAGCCGAATGGGTAGGATAGGGCAATCCTCTCCTCATTAATAGGTATACTGAATCTATATAAAGTAACTAAACGTGTTTCATAAAATTCCCAATCTTAGTTACTTTAGGAAAAGTGATTTGATGCAATCCCATGAAATAACACTTTGCACCCTTGCTAAGATATTAGTGGAGCGTGTGTGGTTAATCGGCACACTAATTGGTTCTAAGAAAAGGTGGCAAAGGGTGATTCATTGTTTGTCATAGCTCGATGGAGCGTGTGTGGCTTACCGGCACATCGAATAGATGACTGTAACAATGAAGGCACCATGTAGATTTGCATGGTAATTCACACCCGCTTTGTGATCCTCGGCATCCCAGTCACAAACTAGAGGGGCATATCGAGATTTAAACATGCCATTGAAAAGTTCAATGAATCTCAAAGAAATCTAGGAATTCTCAATACATTTAAAACTTAAGCTTATGTTTTTCATGGTGAAGAATTAGTGAATCATCATTCACTTACCTCGAAATTATTTGCATGTTGGATTACGGCATCCCTTTTCTAATGTGTAAATAATGTTGTTGGGTCCTAGCCCTAATTTTTCATTTTGGGTGTTAATTAGGGACTTAAATCTAATCAAACTTTGTTCCTTTCTATTTGTAGATGTCTAACGCGAACAACGCTGCTACTAGCTCATTGACGCTAATGAGCCTTTGTCAAAAAGTGACTTTTGACGGATCGAACTTTAGCGAATGGATAAGATACATTCGCATGATTGCACGCTACGAGGACAAAGAGTATGTCCTCGATGAGAAGCTCGAAAAGATCAATCAAGAAATCGCTACTCCCGAAGAAATGGTTGTCTTTGAGACCCATGAGCGTGATGCAACGAAAGTCCATTGCATCATGCTAGCCACGATGAACCCCGAATTCCAAAAGTCCTATGAGGAAATGTATCCATACGAGATGCATCAAGAATTAATGGAGAGATACCACCAAAGCGTGAGGCAAGAGCGCTATGAAATCATAACAAATATGATAACTGCTAAAATGGAAAGTGGAGAGTCTCTAACCGTGCACTTGCAAAAGATGCAAAGATATGTTGATCGTCTTCGCAAGTTGAATGTCAACTTTGGGGAAGATTTGGCTATCGACATTGTTCTTCACTCCTTGCCCTCGCGCTACAACCAATTTAGGATGACCTACCACATGAACAAGGAAGAGGTCACCCTAAGCAAACTCCAAGGGCTTTTAAGGACTGCTAAAAGCAACCTCAAGGACAAGTCTGTTGCATTAACTCCCAATCCACCTGCTGCTCCTATTTTTGCTATTAGGCAGGGAAGGGGCAAGAAGAGGAAGGCTTCTTCAAAGAGCCACCACAAGGGAAAGTCCCAAGATGGTTCCTCTTCTAGTGGGACCAAGGTTGGTCCTGCTAAGCCCAACCCAAACTTAAAGGAGGCAGAGTGCCACTATTGCCACAAAATAGGGCATTAGAAGAGAAGCTGCCCGGAATATCTACAAGCCATCAAGGATGGGAAGATCAAGCCATCTTTCGCAGGTATTTACACAATTAAATATAATGATTCATCTCATGCTATTTCTTGGGTTCTTGATACCGGATGTGGTTATCACATTTGTTCTGATTTGCAGGGACTAGGAAGAAATAGGGATGTGGAGCGTGGAAGAATAAATCTAATCATGGGGAACAGAAGATCGTCCCCTGTGACCAAGATTGGAGTGTATTCTCTAGTTCTTAGAAATGGATTGAATTTAGATTTAAATAATTGTTGCTACTCGCCAGATATGGCAAGAAACATCATTTCTTTTCATGGTTTATTTAGACAAGGATTTAGATATTCATTTAATAATGAGAATGGTTCGATTTATGCTTATCTAAATGGTGTTTTATATTTTGACGCAATGCCTTGTAATGGAATTTATGAAACGGTTATGGTTGTAGATAACCTAGGAAATGATGTGTTGTGTATGGATTCTTCTAATAATATAGATAAGCATGCTTGTGGCATTGTCGTCTTGGACATGTCAACAAGAAGCACATAGCCCAACTCCAAAAGGATGGAGTGTTGGAGTCATTCGACCTTAGGGAAGATGACACGTGCGAATCTTGTTTACATGGAAAGATGACCAAGTCACCCTTCACTGGCACTTGTGAGAGGGGTGAGGGTTTATTGGATCTCATACACACCGACGTGTGTGGGCCCTTTAGATCCACCACAAAGGATGGGAACCGCTTCTACGTGACTTTCACCGATGATTATAGTAGATATGGGTATATTTACTTAATCAAGCACAAGTCAGAAACGTTTGAAAAGTTCAAAGAGTTCAAACATGAAGTGGAGAATCAATTGGGTAGGAAAATCAAGATGCCTCGATCCGATCGAGGAGGAGAGTACCTAAGTCTTCAATTCCATGACTATCTCAAGGAATGCAGAATAGTTTCGCAATTGACGCCACCTAGGACACCACAGTTGAATGGTGTGGCAGAAAGGCGTAATTGAACCCTATTAGACATGGTTCGTTCTATAATGAGTCGTGCTTCACTACGTATCTCATTCTGGGGGTATGCCTTAGAGACTGCCGCCCATATCCTTAATCGAGTCCCTATAAAGAAGGTTACCAAAACACCTCAAGAAATATGGACAGGGAAAGCTCCCTCGTTGGCACATATCAAGGTTTGGGGATGTGATGTTTTCGTAAGACGAGAAACTCACGACAAGCTCGAACCTCGTAGTAAGCGGTGTATTTTCATCGGCTACCCACAGAAATCCTTTGGATATCTCTTCTATAGACCGAGTGACAATGTTGTCTTCGTTGCGAGGAGAGGAGATTTCCTAGAACGAGAACTCATAAGCCTAGGGGACAATGGGAGGCAAATCTATCTTGAAGAGATTCAAGAGTCGAGCGATGAAGGAACCTCTAACGCTGGCGCTCAACCCGAGGAGGAAACTCCGGTTGAACAAATTGACGAGTCCTTACCTCTTAGACGTTCCGAAAGAGTTAGAGTTCAACCCCAATTTTATGGCTTTCATATTACTACCAAAGGGAACACGTATATTAGTGATGGTACACCAATAAATCTAGATGAACCTAATAGCTATAAGGAAGCCATGGCAGGCCCAGAGTCTGCGAAATGGAAAGAGGCGATGGACAGCGAGATTCAATCCATGTATGACAACCAAGTTTGGAATTTGGTTGACAATGTGCCCGGACGTAAGATAGCTGGGTGCAAATGGATCTTCAAGAAGAAGACCGACATGGATGGGAATGTGCGCACATATAAGGCATGATTGGTTGTGAAGGGATTTACTCAAACTCCTGGAGTTGACTATGATGAGACCTTCTCGCCAGTTGCTAAAATAAAGTCTATTAGGGTGATGCTAGCCATTGCTGCATTCCATGATTATGAGATATGGCAGATGGATGTCAAGACCGCTTTCCTTAATGGGAAGTTGGCTGAGGATGTTTACATGGCTCAGCCAGAGCGTTTTGTCGATACGAAGCATCCCAATAGAGTGTGCAAGCTTGAGAAGTCCATTTATGGACTTATGCAAGCATCTCGCAGATGGAATCTTTGCTTCGATGAGAAAGTCAAAGAGTTTGGATTTGTACAAAGTGAAGATGTATCATATGTATACGTCAAGGCCAGTGGGAGCATAGTTAGCTTCCTCCTTTTGTATGTCGATGCCATACTGCTTATAGGAAACGACATCCCAACTCTGTAGGAGGTTAAGTCCTGGCTCGGGAAGTGCTTCGCTATGAAGGACCTCAGAGAGGCTTCCTATATTTTAGGAATAAGGATAGTGAGAGAACGAAGTAAGAGACTAATAGGACTTAGTCAAAATACTTACTTGGATAAGGTACTAAAACGTTTTAGTACGGAAAACTCAAAGAAGGGAGAACTACCGATACAGAGTAATGCCAAATTGAGTAAGACTCAAAGTCCGAGTACAGAAGCCGAGATAGCTGAGATGAGCCGAGTACCTTACGCTTCCGCAGTTGGCTCAATCATGTATGCTATGACTTGTACTCGCCCTGATGTGGCCTTTGCTTTGAGCATGGTCAGTTGATATCAAGGGAACCCTGGCAGAGCTCATTGGGTTGCAGTCAAGAATATCCTTAAGTACCTTCGGAGGACCAAGGAATGGTTTTTAGTCCTCGGAGGGAGTGATGACTTAAAGGTGCGAGGGTATAGTGATGCCAACTTCCAGACCGACAGGGACTACTACCGTTCGCAGTCGGGCTGGGTCTTTACCCTTAATGGAGGAGCAGTGACTTGGAAAAGTTCCAAGCAAGAAACCGTAGCTGATTCAACGTGCGAATCAGAGTACATTGCAGTGAGTGAAGCTTCAAAGGAGGCGATGTGGTTGAAAAACTTCATTGGTGACCTTGGAGTTGTGCCTTCCATAAAGGAGCCTATGGAATTTTTCTTTGATAATGAAGGAGCGGTTGCCTTGACCAAAGAACCGAGAGATCATGGTAGATCTCGGCATATCGACAGAAAATATCACTTTATTAGATATCGAGTAGAAGAAGGACACCTTGTAGTAAAGAGGGTATCATCAGAGGATAACCTAGCAGATCCGCTTACAAAGGGATTGAGTTGGGTTAAGCACTTACAGTACGCTAGGAGCATTAGGCTGAAAGACGATATTAGTTTAGATTATATAGTTTAGAAACATGTAATGGATAAATGTAATTGACATTTGATTATTAACTAAAGGAGTATTATTTATAAGTAAATCTACTGTCTTATGTTAATTGTTTAAACTATTGTTTCACTTTGCATGTTTTGACTTCCTGAATAATTGAGTTATTAAGAATAATCGAATTATTCGAATGGTCCACGATCGTTTATATGTTGGAAGTAGGCATCAATGAAGATTGTCATGAATTGGTGTGTAGATTGTCTAAAAGGTATTAGACATAGCAAAGGTTTGCTGCAACGTTCATGAGTGCTTATGAACATGTTTTGAGCATTGGAATAAACCCGCGCTTGCTGGAATCACTTTATGGAATGTACCACAAGTGATCGCAAGACGATAATATCATATGGTCTTAAAACCAAGATATATGGTTTATTGTTTATTAATTGGTTGTGCATTGACAATGCGAAACCGCATCAGTAAATTGATGTCATAAAACGCATTGTTGTGTATAGTTGATTAGTAAATAGTAAATGCATATAAGTCGAAGTTTATCTGTTACTTTTATTCTAAGAGGGTAAAAGCGATATCAGGGCCCGGTCAGGACTAAATTGATGTGTTCAATTAAGTTCTATGTCAAATGAATCTGAGATCGAGAAACCAACTGCTGGACAATAAGTATGACTATGTTCCATGAGATTGTCCGCACAATATCTAAACAGAGGACTATACGATCCCTTATCTAAAGGACAGGATACTGATAAGATCAGAGTTTGACAGGGTCTTTGAGAGCTACGATTGCTAATCGGATTGTGTTTTCATATATAGTTACTAGACTTATCCAAGTGGGAGACTGTTGGATTAGTGTCTAAGGCTGTAACTATATTTGGTAAGTACTTGACCCGGTTGTGCATGGTCCTTTTGGGTTGCCTTCACCATAGCAACTTGATAGGGTGATTTGTAAAGAGAGAAGAGATATTATTATTAATATATTATGAGAGTAATATATTAAAGGAATAATAATATTATTTGATTTATATAAGCCATAAATGAATTGAGAATTAATTTGGTGACTTAAAGAGGTTAATTGAATAAAGGGGCATAAACTGTCAAATGTATGATAGTTGTGTTTTGGGCTATGTATCCTTATGGATATTAGGGTGGATGGATTTTAGGGTTTGGATATCTTAAAATAGTCCAAGCCTCATATCTAGAAGGATCTTTGGATTGCTTAGGCCTAAGTTATTCAATTAGGGTTAAAAGTGTAACCCTAGTAGCTCATAGTATAAATAGACCCCATGGGTGAGGCAAATTGGCCACTCTTGCAAGGAAGAAACCCTAGATCCGATTTCCTCACCTCCTCTCTCTCTCAAGATCATCCTCTTTCTAGTTGGTGTTTGTAAGCCATTAGAGGAGTGACAATTGTGACTCTAAGCTCCAAGAACAAGAAGTTTCAAGCAAGCAACTTAAGGTATTCTTCTAGATCTGGTTTCATATGATATGATTCAATTGTATACACTAGATCTAGAATTGTAAGCCTTGGATACATTGCATGTTCAATTAGAGAAACCTAGATCCAAGCATTAGGGTTTGCATGTGCACATAGGAAAGTTCTTATGGCTCAAAACCATCATAGAGGACGAGCTGGAAATAGAGGAGGAGATGTGAGAGTTATAATAAATGAGGATGATGATTTTGTGGATTGTTATATAGGTGAGTTGTCTACAATTTAAAATAAAACATGTTTTTTATGACTTTTTTAAATCTTTAGTTTTCTATGTAGAAAATGAAAATGAAATGGTTATTTATGATGATGAAGGAGCTCCTAAAAGACACAAACTAGTTTCCCTGAGACGCAATATGTTGCAGATGGTGATCTTCAAGAGGTTCCAATGAAAGATGAGGAAGATTCTGAAGATTTTTTAAACATTATACCAAAGGAGTGTCGGAACTATGAAAACACGAAAGACTGAGTAGGTGGAATTAATAACCTTTTTTGTATAGTGGGCAATGTTTAAAAAACTTTTTGCATTTAAAAACTCTATGCAGTATTTATGAAATTTATTCACTTAATAGTCGCCCTTTTGAAAACTCAATGCAGTATTTCTGCACTTCTTAAGGGTCATTTTTTTTTATCTTAGTGTAATGTATTTGTGCTTATATGTGTTTGTAGAAGAAATTTCTCATCAGGACCATTTTGTTAAAAAAAAATGTCGACGAGACCATTTTTGTAAAAAAAAAGAGTTCCGACAAGGACAATTTTTGTATTAACAAACTGCCAATAGGGACCATATGTTTTAAATATAGCAGACATGTCATATATGTCATGTTTTCCTATCTTGAGTATTGAACAGATCAAGAAAAGCATCACATATGTTCAGGGACCATTTTTTTTTAATATTTGATCTGTATACATGGACCATAATTGTTATAGACAAGCCTAATTCATTTTGAATCTGCACAAAAGAAGGACCATAATTATGATCAACAAGCCTGTATACTAAAATGCCCTTATATAACTTTTGTCAAGCTCATAAACTATTTTCACAACAAACTTTGTAAATTACATGGCTATAAAGACTACTAAAAATATGATATTTATCATCAACAAAAAGTGAGAAACCAACTTCTTAAATTTAATATTTCAACAACCATTAGATACAACAATTCATAGTGAAATAATATAAAGACTACTAAAACCATGATAACTTCTTGATACAACACTACATAGCCTTACAACACTTAATCTTTGAAAACACTAATTGCAAACCAATTGATAATGAGTACAACAAACACAAATGCCAATAAGCTAACAATTACTTTGATAGTATTGTTCTTCTTCTCCAACACTTCAATATTTGGCTTCTTTCCCTTCTCTAACACTTCAAGATTTTCATTCATTCCTTTTAATTCGACGATAAGCTTATTCCTTTCTTCTTTATAGTACCCATTCAAGTTTGATTCAATGATAAGCTTAGTCATTTCTTCTTTATAGTACCCATTCAACTCCGGGTCAATCCAGTTAAAATACTTGCAATCTTCACTTGAACCTTGAGCAATGATTTAGAAAGTAAGTAAAAAAGAAGCTAAAACATTTTTATTTCATCTATATATGAACTTACCCAATAAGGGCACTTGTAAAATCGTCTTTTAGGGTTCTTAGTCGTAGTTGATATCCTTATCTAGATTCGTAACCACAACCACAACCACAACGATCTAAATCTTCTTTTTCTTTGAGTTGTTTTACCGACATGTATCTATATTTTGAAAATGAAGAAGAAGAAACCATTGATTCGTGTGTGAAGTGCAGCTACTACTTCCTTGTTGTCCTTCCGCAATTGCATTAAAGTACACCCTTTTTGACCAAGAAACAAACCAGTAGTTGGGATTGATCGCCTTCCTTCTTCAATTTCATAGGGTCCAATTTTTTTTTTATGTTGGTTCTAAAGTAGAGAGATGAAGTAGTGAGACGGGATAAACCCTAATTCCTTATGTTTTGTTTTGGTTCTAATGTTTGGTCAGCGTATTAAAGGGGGGGCTTTAAGTTTATTCACGTTGGTCTTTTTTTTATGCCAGGTCATTCGGTCATCAAGTAATGTAACCGGTTATCTGGGTTTTAGTGAAAGGTACTTTATAACGCAAGGGCTTTGTGAAGGTAAATATAATATAAGGGTTTTTTTGAATGTAATATGATAAATGGTTGGGCTTTTCTGCATTTTCCCTTAACACTTCAAATACATAAGACTGAAAAAACACTTGAACTTATTTATTTGATCAAATACGTCGATGTGAAAGCCAAGTTTTCTGTATGTAGAACTTGTAGTGATAACAAAACTGAGCTTACCAATGCAATACATAATGATTTTCTTATGCACAAAGAAATGGAACACAACTTTTATGCACCATAAGTCTAATGTAGAACATTGTTGTCAAAAGAAAAAAAAAACCTTAATTGAAATGCAAGGTCCATGCTTAAGTTTGCAAATCTGCCAATTTTTTAATAGAAGCTTTCTCTATCAAAATTTTCATTTAAAACCACAATATTATTAATAAGTATCTCAGCTGCACTCCAAACAAAGGTAAGAATGGTCAAAAGGATAGTATCAAATTATTCCATATCTTCTTATTTTGGTGCTTTATAAAAAATAACTAAGACCACCTGAGGAAATTCCAACCCAAAGCTGATGAAGCAATTTGTTTGGGTTATTCTACCAAAGTTGTCGCTTACCAGGTTCTAAATGTATACGCTAAAGCTATTGAAGAAAGCTTTAATATAAACTTTATGATCACTATGTTTGCAGGATAAATAAAAATCATGTTCCAACTTACATGGTAGTGAATATTTCCCCTTATACAGAAGACCTTAGTCAAGTAATTATTAACCTAGATTTTAATTATCTAGTTGGTCCCTAGGCGACTACACTTGATTTAGAACTTATCCAAGTCATTGAAGTTATCTTATTGCAACAAATTGTTGCCTCTGGTTCTATTATCCCCATGAAATTACTACCGAAGGGCTTTTATCTCAAGTTGAGGGGAGAGTCACATAAAACTTTCTCCTCTAGTGTCAAGTGTAGATAAAACCTTCGATAAGCTACATATAAAGAATCCAATATATATTAATCATTTACTTCGGAATCAAAACATTAGTGAAACCACGAATAATTTCCAATATCACAAATACAATAATGAGTAAATTACACAAATGGTCTCTATGGTTTAGTGTAGCACCTGGTTTTAGGTATTTATCCTGTTATTAAATCTTCATTTATTTTTGCATTTTTGGCCTTGGACTCGGCGAATCGAAGGACTGACTCGCCGAGTAGAAGCGGGATGAGGCGCGGGGTTTAAGCTGCGGACTCGGCGACTCGAGTCCCGGACTCGGTGAGTAGCTGCTGTTTGGACAAAAACCCTAATCCAGGGGTTTGCACCCTATTTAAACAACCTTATGCAGCCTCCTTTCCCCCTTTATGCTCCCAAACACTCCTCATAGCAAACCCTAGCCGTTTTTGTGAAGATATAAGGTTTTTTGAGTGATTCTTGTGAGTTTGGATCTCAAGGAAGAAGGAAGAGCATAGAAGGATCAAGAGGGGACTGAAGGATTTGAGTTTGGTTCATCATTTGCAGTCTTGGGAAGGTATAAAGTCTGAACCTTGCTCATTCTTTTGTTAGATCCCTCTTTAGGGTGATTTAGGGCTTTTATAAGCCATTTTTGGTGGCCAACCATGTTTGCAAACATGGTTTGGGGTTTGGGCTTTTGTATCATGTCATTTTATGAGCCACAAGTCAGATCTAGGCCGCTTTTTGCACCAAGGAAGGCCCCATGCAACAAAAGAACCATTTTAGATCCTTTTAAGCTCTAATGTCCCATGCTTGCACGTAAAGTTTGTAACTTTACGTGCTAGATCGAGTTTAGGGGCTTGGATCTATCATTTGGTTAAGTGTTGTGCATCAGAAATCGAAGTTCTTAGTAAGGAATGTGATAGACTCGGCAAGTCCATTTTCTGGACTCGGCGAGTCCAAGGGTTTTGGTCCCATATCAGTGAGGGTCATAAGGACCAGTTGAGTGAGGAAGGGTTTTAGGAGTCCCAGGGAGTGACCCAACGTTCTGAACTAAGCAAAGTGTTCTGGGAATTCATGGTACTCGGCGAGTGCATGAACGGACTCGGCGAGTCCAAGACAATCTTCATGGTACTCGGCGATTTCTTCATACAACTCGGCGAGTCAAGGACAGAACGTGTTCATAGGATGAAGAGTAACTCGACGAGTTGTTCATACAACTCGGCGAGTCAGGGCAGGACATAAGTAACGGTTGATGATGAACTCAACGAGTTGTTCATACAACTCGGCGAGTCGGATGTGGATTCAGCCAGTGTTCATTAGAAGGAAAACTCGTCGAGTCATCGCCTAACTCGACGAGTAGAGACGGGTATGAGGTCTGATGGAAGGATAGGGACTTGGCGAGTTGGTGAGACAACTCGGCGAGTCAGGTCAACTAGAGGTTGACTTTGACTTTGACTTTGACTTGGTCAAGGGGGATAAAATGGTCATTTTACCCTAAGGGTAGATGTCAGTTTCTGACTAAGTGTTTTGTGGGAATTATAGCTGGAGGATTTCCGGAGCAGCAGCGGCAACAGTCAGAGGATTCCCGCACGGTTCAGCAGATACAAGGTGAGTTACCTTCCAGTAGGGGTGGGTCTTAGGCCACAATGCCGGCCCACCATTGAGGAGTATTTAGAAGATAATTGTCTTTTTGATAATTTATCTTGGTCTGGTATGCGTTTGGTTATGAGTTATATCTGTATGATATGTTACATGATATGGATAGTTTCCCTGATAGTGGTCCTTAGGACCAAGGGGTAGGTCAGTACCCGGATATGTCTGAATGTGTGCTTATATCTTGCTATTGTATGCTAGTGGTAGGGGTGGAATAGTCCCCAGTTACCGGTTGAAAGATACCGATGACGGTTACCGGTTGAAAGATACCGATGATGATTACCGATTGAAAGATACCGATGGTATTGTATGGTGTGTGATATGATGGGGGAACTCACTAAGCTTTGTGCTTACGGTTTCAGTTTTTGGTTTCAGGTACCTCTTCATCTAAGGGGAAGGAGTCGGCGGCGTAGCATGGCATCACACACACTCACATATGATTTCCGCATGGTGTTTTCTGGGATCGTACTCTGATATGACATTTGTTCTTGGTTGTGGGTTTCAAATATGATACTTGGTTTTGAGATGTCATGTTTTTACAATATTTTCTAATGAATGTTTTATGAATTAATTAATCAAAAATGAAATTTTTGGGCTTGAATTTTGGGATGTTACAAGTTGGTATCAGAGCCCTGGTTTGAGGGATTCAGACACACCCTCGGGGGTGTCTGGACTCAAACTGAGGGGCTAAAAGATTTTTTTTCAATAAAATGGTTTTCTAAAAATCTAAGCGAAAGGATTTTACGAAAGACAAGGTGTGTGATGCATGCGACCGGCCGGGCTCAAGTAAGTTTTCCCCAAGATACCCATACATGTTATGTTATGCTATATGGCTTGATTCAGAATTGCTTGCTAGAATAGGACTAAGGATCTAGGAAGATGCCTTGTGTGCCTGATATATGATTCTGATAATCGCATGCTAGTTAGAGCTAAGGATCTAGGAGGATGCCTTATATGCCTATTGTATGAGCTGTATGCTAGGGCTGTTTAGTCAGCAGTAGGATGACCTGTATAGGTTATGCCTGATTTGGTTACTCAATGCACGAATGCTTCTTGCTTTGTGCTATGGTGGTCTGGCTATTTCCGACTAACTAAGGAGCGGATATGTAACAGTACCTACAAGTTAGTTAGGGGGAAATGGTAGAGGCTCCTGTGCAGCTGATGGCAGAGAGTAGGTCGGAGAGTGCCCTAGGGAAGCCTAGGATGAGGTTAGTGGAAAGGGGTATTGGTAAAGGGACCTGGTGAAGTCGAAGCAATCCTTGAGGAAAGCACGGGTAGATGTGGAAGGTAGTATGGGTCCGTACTACTGAAAGCAGAGGACCCATACTAGAATCAAGGAGGGCCTAGATGAAATCGGGAACCTCGGAGAGTGTGTTAGATCTCTTTAGTATATGTATGATCCTAACTCTTATGCGTGTGTTTTTAGTATGGTGACCACACGACTTGGAGTAGGAGGATCCGGATCAGGATCAGGATTAGGCTCGGGTTCGGGATCCGAGCAGGTTGATGACGGGCTACGCGAGTTCATCGTGTCTGAGATCACGAGAGGCATCCTTGAGTCGACCCCTATCATCTTCAGGTCGATCAAGGAGGGGATTGTTGAGCTGATGGAGGATCGTCTTCCGTCATTCAGGAGTGATATGGCGTCTGGCCATGTGGGTACGCGCGCACTGTCCTTTAAGGACTTTTGTGGAAGTGGTGCGCTGGATTTCCATGGGGTGAAAGACCCCATTGATGCTAGGAGATAGATCGCAAACATTGAGTCTGCGCAACTGACGAGCTTCTGCCTAGAGGGGTCGAAGGTGAGCTATGCAGTAGGATGCTTGCGAGACAGGGCTAGGGATTGGTGGGAGTCTGTTGGCGACTCATTGGGAGCCTCGGGTGTTGAGGCTATGACTTGGTCGGACTTTGTGAGCAGATTTAGGGCGGAGTTTGCGCCAGCTGTGGAGCTTCAGCGGTTGGCCAGGGAGTTTTTGGATATGAGACAGATTATGGAGACTGTGGCGGAGATCACCGCCAAGTTCCGGGAGAGGTCATTGCTGGTGCCCCAGTATACGGGGGATGAGGATATGAGGTGGACCCGCTACCACGACATGCTACGAGCTGACATTCGGGAGCATGTTAGTTTTTCAGCTTGCCTTACCTTGAATTCCATGATTGCCAGGGCTAGGGAGAGGGAGATTGATCTGGAGCACGTCCAGAAGAGGAAGGCAGTGGAGGGGCTGACGACTGGGGCTTTGGGGAAGAAGCCCAAGGGATCTGATGGTAGGCCGAAAGGCCAGGCAGGACAGGACCGCTGTGGGAAATGTGATCGGTCACACGAGGGAGCTTGTCACACTGGGCCAGGTTCGGGCTGCTATAAATGTGGCAAGGTAGGGCGTCTTGGCAAGGATTGTACTGCCCCCCTCCCCCCCCCCCCCCCCCCCGCGGTACAGTTGACAGACCTGATTTGCTTCCATTGCAATCCGAGGGGACACAAAAGGGCCAATTGCCCGAGATTGACAGCAGCATCAGCAGCAGTGCCAGCGGCAACGCCGGTCTCAACGATGGCGCGGGTTACATATGGCCGAAAGGTCAAGACAGAGGTTCCATTGGTGCGGAGCCGAGCATTTCAGTTGACAGCCAAGGAGGCACGCGCTGCACCTGATGTGGTGACGGGTATGATTCTTTCCCTCTGATCTTCTTTTGTTGTGATTGTGTTATTGATATGTGCTCTGTTTAGGATTGTTCCATGTGAACGGCATCCTAGTTCTGGTGTTGTTTGACTCGGGCGCTACCCGATCATTTGTGTCTCTTGCACTTAGCAAGAGATTTTCTGAGTCTTTGGGCATGTTGGATTGCTCCCTAGAGGTAGAAATTGCGGACGACCGTTCGGTGCGGACATCATCGGTATTTCGAGATTGTGTGTTGAGGTTATTTGAGGAACGCTACTTGGTAGACTTGGTTCCCATTCCATTGCGTGGGAACAAGGTGATTATAGGCATGGATTGGCTCAGCCCTAATGGGGCAGTGATCGAATGCGCACAACAGTTGGTGCGGGTCAGGACCCCAAGCGGGGGGGAGCTGGTGATCCAGGGTGAGAGGCCACAGCGAGGACCAGCTTTATGTTCAGCAGCGAGAGCTAGGCGCTACCTCCAGCAGGGTTGCGCAGGTTATGTCACGTATGTTATGGATACCCGGGAAACGGGTAGGGTGACGGTGGACGATGAACCTGTGGTACGGGAGTTTGCGGAAATATTCCCCGAGGAGTTGCATGGGATACCTCCGGAACGACAAGTGGAATTCAGGATCGACCTAGTTCCTGGTGCGGCTCTGATAGCCAAGGCACCGTATCGGTTGGCTCAACCTGAGATGCAGGAGTTGTCTACACAGCTGCAGGAGCTGTTAGACAAGGGTTACATTAGACCGAGAAGTTCACCCTGGGGAGCACCGATTCTGTTTGTGAAGAAGGACGGGTCGCATCGGATGTGTATAGATTATCGGGAGCTGAACAAGGTAACGGTGAAGAACTACTACCCACTCCTGAGGATTGATGACCTCTTTGACCAGCTTCAGGGGGCATCTTGGTTCTCCAAGATTGATTTGCGTTTAGGGTATCATCGGATGAGGGTCAGAGAGGAGGATGTGCAGAAGACTGCGTTTCGGACACGTTATGGCCACTATGAGTTTGTGGTGATGCCTTTCGGGCTCACCAATGCTCCTATGAATTTTTAACGGACATTTCCTGTCCCGGCCTGTTAAAAATAATATAATAAAAATAAATTCAAAATTAGCCGACGAAGTCTAAATGAAAGCCGTAGAACATAGACTCGCCTACGCGCGGATATAAAGAATGTCAAAAGCGGAGCTTGTATGAGGGAGATATGAAATTATGAAGTTTTTAAATAATTAAAGTATATATATATATATATATATATATATATATATATATATATATATATATATATATATATATATATATATATATTCAGATAATATCCGAAGCGCTGATGAGTTCGATCTGATCCGAAAGGTACGCCCAGCGTACAAGGAGGTAAGCCCAGCGTACATGTCGACAGCGAGGTACGCTCTGTGTCGGAGGGAGTTATGCCCAGTGTACTTCGACCTTTTGTGGTCCGAGAGAGGGCCGCATAGCACCATCGAAACCTCGCCGCGTAGCAGCCTTATCCGAGATTACGGCCAGCGTTGGGCCTCGGTACGCCCAACGTAGTCCGAGGTCTCTCTGCTATAAATAGAAGACCGAGGATGCCGATCTTTTTGCTCAAAATTCTTCTCTCTCTCTCTCTCTCCCGTATTTCCTCATTCTGCGTGCAAGAAATACCCCGAAGCCCCGATATCAATCCCGACAGCCGAAGCAAGTCCTGAAGCCCCGAAGATCCCAAGAATTATTGTTTTCGAGCCAAAACTCTGCTCGAGTGAAGCCCGGTTTTGGAGAAAACATCTCGTTTCAGCGAATAGATTATTTTAATAGACGAGGTGTTGCCCGATCAACGTCTTATCAAGTGAGTGTGTGGTTACTTTCTTCTAACACATAAATATGAATTATTTGCTATAGAATACGTGCTATGTGTTTATTTATTGTTTGTTTATTTAAGGTGGACGGAAAATGATTATTTTATATAGGTTCTAAATGAGTTAACCTGTATTTGTATTTTAGATCTACAAATATGTTGGGAAGAACATAGGTAGATGGAGTAATTGGTGTGTAACGAAAGATGGTATGAGTGAACCTTGGTGACTATGGATTTAGCGCATGTTAAGTGAACCTTGGTAACTATGGTGTTAGCACCTGTTAAGTGAACCTTGGTGACTATGGAGTTAGCGCCTGTTAAGTGAAGCTTGGTGACTATGGAGTTAGCGCTTGATAGCTATGGATTTAGTACCTGATAGATAAACTTTGGCAGCAATGGACTTCGTGCCAATTCCTTAGGTAAATCCTTAGGAATGAATGAAGGAAGGATAGTTGATTCTTAGGGTAAAACCTTAAGAGTAAAGAAGATAATGGGGATGGGTAATTGGGTTGATTGTTTGATGATTAAATATAATAAATATTATATTGTGAGATGAAAACCCCATATGCTCACCAGGCTCCCAAGCCTGACCCACTTAGTTTTGTATGTATCACATGTATCATTGAGAGATTAAAGGAGATGTAAATCATTAGTGTAAATAAATGTAAGTTCTGTTTATGCTTATGTGTCTGTATCGGAACATGACATCCCAAGATTTTGTTATATAATGAAAATACATTTCTTTAAGAAATGCTTTGATAAATTCTTATAATATTTTGTTTTGGGAACAAATTCCGCAACAGTTTTCTTTAAACGATTACTCTGATTTTAAAAACAAAGAATAAACAAATCGGTCTTTTCTGGTCGTGAAATTGGGGATGTTACAATTCCGAAGTCAAGATATGTTTGAGATGCATCTTTGTGCTGAATTATTTTGTGTCTGTAATGTTCATTTATTATTGCAAGTACTATTTTGTATTGCTCTTATTGTCATATAGTAAAGTACAAGAGACAAGATAAACAACAAATGGCTATGTCAGTGTGTTGACATCAGATGTCTCTTATTCAATGCACTCTTTATCAAATTTGTCCTGTAGTTACTTCTTGACTATTTAAGGAGTAGTGTTGCTTGTATCAAAGTGTGGAACATGCACCTTTTTCACTTATATCAAGAATCATTCATTCAATCATTCTCTTACATTGTTTCTTTAATTGAATCACTTTACATTGTTCATACATATTAATTATTCATACTTTGAGCACTTTGTTGATTATCTTAATTTTGAGACAAGACTGGTTTACCGGACTTGACTGGATCTTTAATACGAGCAAACATTGATCTTAAGTTAATTCAAGGTTTGAGTTCTCAAACCTTGTCCGCACAGATCCTTTATTCACAAAATCCCCTCAAAGGAAACAACCAAATCAGCTCTAATTCCTATCAAAACTTTTCTCCAAAGAACATTTCTGGAGATAGTTGCAATATTTTCTAAGATAAATCTTTGATCCGTTTGGATCAGTTTTGAGAGATGGACTCCAGTCTTGATGGAATGGAAGATTGACACCTCGAGATCACAAACACTCTTGAATTGGGAATCGTTTACTGGCTTGAAGGCTCAGAAGAAAAACAATTCTTTCGTTTGAGCCAGAAACATCTGTTCCCAAACTCATGTATGAAGAACCTCATGAAATGAAACACCCGCAGATTCAGGCTAGTCAACTTAGAGACAATAAGCATCAAAAATGACTTTTTGATAGAAGATTATTTAGAATAAATAATCTTAACCAAGTTATAGTATATGTTACAAGGGTTCCATACATATAAAGAACGCTGAAATCCGATTTATAACAAAGAAGTTATGACCCGTCGAAGTTTTACGGCTACATCGGCACGACACCGCATAACGTAAAAAGTGAATTTTTGAGAAACAACTTTTTAGCCTTAGCGATCTAAAATAAAGTCGTAGTAGACGTTAAACTGAAATTGTGCATATAGACAACATCCAAATCTGACTTCATATGAGGAAGCTATGATTTTTCTAAGATTTAGCCTAGCAGTGCACAACCCGGAAATCGAATTTTAGATCGATCGATTTTTAGCTGAAAAAACCTAAATGAGAATTGAAGATCTCATTAATAGGAGCTCAACAATATAAAGACATACAAAAATGGATGTCGGATGACAAAGTTATGAGTTTTTAACAGACTTTACTTGTCTAAGCCTATTAAAATATAACTTTAAAAATAAAGTCAAAATTAGCCGAAGAAGTCTAAAAGAAAGTTGTAGATCACATCACTACCTACGCTTGGATATAAAGACCGTCGAAAATGGAGCTTGTATGCAATTGTTACGGAATTTAGAAGTTGATGCGAGGACTGACACATGAACAAATCTTCGCCCTAGATTTCTCCCCACGACCTCCCATGTGGACCTTACACCTGCCCCCTAGTATGCGTAACGTAGGCTTCGGATGCCCCACGTATTGAGTATGCCTAGCGTAATCTGAAGTACGCTCTGCGTATGCGCAACCTCCCAGCCTATAAATAGAAGTGTTTTTCTTCATTTCTCTTCACACATTTCCCATTCTTTCTCTCTCAAACATCCTTCTTAACCCTTCCCCTTCCCTAGCACTTCCCAAGTGTTAGAGGCGAATCCCGGAGTGCCATAAGGCTCTGAGAAGAAGAGCTTTCGGCTCATAAGTTATGCGCGTAGAGCCCGGTTCTTCGCTAAACTCCATTGTAAGTGAGTTATGTTTACCCTACTATAAGTATAGCTTATGTTTAAATTCATTATCATTATTATGTACATATAAAAATATATGTAACTATTATAAAATATACAAAGTGGTATTATAATACCTTTTAACTTCTCGTGGTACGGGGAATCTGGTTTGAAGGGCCGCATAAGGTTGTAGGATTTCAGAACATCTTAAATGCCAAAATGGTCCTGCCCTCCGGTGGTTCATATCTGACCCCTATCTGTACATAGTAGTTGAAAAGAATTGTTTAGCACTTATAAAACAATATCGCTCATAGACCTTGAGTTAATTAGTCGCAATAAATACAACACTAAAACTTAGCAATAATAATGTTAGGTTTCGTCGCAGCAAAATACGATTGTTAGAAGCGAAGAGCTACCTGAATTTCAAGTTGTCACTTTAATATAAATTATGTGCTATGTGTGCATATTATCTGTTTTCTTGATATCTATGCTAGATGAACAAAATATACACATTTTACTTGATTTAAGTTGTATACGTATTTTATACGTATAATTATGATGGGTAAATATGGGTAGATGAAAGATGAGATGAATAATGAGAGATGAAAGATGTTATAGATGATGAAAGATGAAATATTATGACAAGCCTTGACCCAAGCGATGGCCCAGACATCTAGCAGAGTATAGATGACAACCACAGACTATTGTACATAGTCCAGTGGAATGCTAACAGGCTTGCAACCTGTAGTTGTTGTGAACGATATGTTCACCAGATGTACTCTAAAATCCCTGGCAGCTCTGAACTTAGTGCCTTATAAATGAACATTGGTAGCTATGGACTTAGTGCCTTACAAATGAACATTGGCTGCTATGGACTTAGTGCATTACAAATAAACGTTGGCATGTATGGATTTAGTACCTTATAGACAAACATTGGCAGCTATGGACTTAGTACCTTACAAATGAATGTTGGCAGCTATGGACTTAGTGCCTTACAAATAAACATTAGCAACCATGGATTTACTGCCCTATAGGTGAAGAATGGCGGCTATGGACTTAGTACCTAATAAATAACACCGACAATTATCGACTTAGTGCTTGTTATATAAACCCTGGCAGCGATGGACTTCGTGCCTATTCCTTAGGACAATCCTTAGGAATAAATATTGAGGAATAGATTATTATTAGGGAAGATACTTAGAAATAAAGAAGATAATGGGGATGGGTAATTAGGTTAATTGTTTGATGATGAAAGATAATAACTATATTATTATGGGTTAAAAACCCTATGTACTCACTAGGTTTCCCAACCTGACCCACTCAGTTTATTTGTATCACAAGTATTGATATGAAGACACATTACACTGAGTGATTAAAGGAGATGTAAATCATTAGTCAAAATGAATGTAATGTCTGTTTATGCTTATGTTTTTGTATTATTGAGGACATCCCAATGTTTTAATACAAATAAAATACATTTCTTCGGAAATGCTTTGATAATATTATTATCCAGTTTTTCTTGGAACAAATTTTGCAATGATATTCTTTAAAATGAATACTCTAATTTTTAAATAAGTATAAATAAAAAATTTTAAAATGACCGAGAATTTGGGGATGTCACGTGAAAGCTTCCCTCGAATCTCCTGAAGCCTCTACTGACATCAACATGGAAGTTGCCTTAACTATCTCGAAAAACTGTTCTTCCGAGGAAATAGTGTCCAAGTATCCTCTTATGTGTTTATTGTTACCTAAGATGGCACAGTTTTCAAACCGAAACAATTTCCAACATTCAATGTGCCTACGAATGCAATGAACAAAGGAAAAGATACTCGTAACACCGTTGTTCAGGAACCTTCAAAAGGTTCAAATCAAAAACTTGAATGGAAAGTAAAAAGGAATGAAAATTCAACTGAACCATCTCGGAACACAGTTCTTCATGAACCATCTCGGAAAGTTGTTCTTCCGAGGAAGAAGTGTCCAAGCAACCAATAGAAGGTCAAAGCAACCTTCTATGGATGTTTACTATGAGAAGAGTTTTTAGAAGGGTGGTTGATTTCGTAAACGATGCCTCGGAACATTGAAGAAAAAACAGCAACAATCACTTAAGGGAGATTGTTGAACCCAAAAGTGACCCTCCATAGAAGATCAACAATAAGATGCTAACCAAAGGTTAATCAAGCTCGAATTCAAGTATCATTTGAAGGCTGTTTGTTTAGAAGAAATGGAAAAGCTCAGAAGTGATGGGTTTTGAGCATTCTAACAGTTCCTAAGTGTACATGCAACCCTAATAAACCATGGATCTATGTTTGTCTAAGATTCATGCAAAATTGATTTCCAAGGTTCATGATCCTATCTAGCATACATGGGGAACATTTTAACTTAAATGAAAGATAGAATAACATACCTTGTTGTTGATTTTGATTCCTTGAAACCTTGTGAGCCTAGCACCCCAAGTGTGATGCCTCAAATACTTCACACAACACCAAATGCTATGGAGTAAACTTGGAGAGAAAGTATAACACTCCAAAATTGGCTCTAGCCCTCAAGTATGCATGTCCAGCCGATTTTGGGAGAAACATGAGCTTTATATAGTGTGTTGCATTAGGTAAACCCTAATGTAACATGACTCTTCATTTCCAGGATGCATGGATTAACTCCATGGAGCATCCTATGGGTGGAACCCAACTTGATAATCCGTGGAGCCTCTTAGCCCACTATATAAGTTATGGATGATTTACATAATCAACCCATATATTTAATTAGTTATCTTTTGATCACTTAATTATTTCTAGATTAATTCTTGATCAAACTAATTAAATAATATTATTAATATATTAGAACTTATAATATATTAATAACCATAAGTGTTATTTCTCTCATTTAGTTTATCCAGTGCATGGTGCCATCCAACCCAAATGGACCATGTCGGGTCGGGTTAAGTACATACCCAAAATAGTTATGGACTTAGGGGTCGTTTGACAGTTGTTGACTGGGTTAGAGTTGACTGGGTTAGAAGCTGACTGGGTTAGAAATGCTGACTGAGTCCATATCTGACTGAGTTTATGATGTTTGATTATTTATCTGAATGGTTGTGCTAATGAAAAAATGACCATATTACCCTTGTGTTGTCTCTTGTGCTGGAAAAAAAAATTATAAAAACACAAATTATCATATAAAATCCAAATTAAACATACATCTATTTTGATTTCATACAAATAAATTTTAACAAATTCACAGCATATAACACTTTCTTATCTTAACAAATGTTAATTTCTTATCTTAACAAAATTCACAGCATATAACACTTTCTTATCTTAACAAATTTCATACAACATAAATTTTGATTTCATACAAATAAATTTTGATCTCATAAGCATATAACACTCTCTTGGGCATTTTGTCAAACACATTGTGTGCACAACTTATCTCCTCTCTTTTCTAGTAGATTTTAGAGTGACATAGCTCCAAAAATAGATTTACAAACATATGCACATTCAAGACCATTTGAAACAAGACAATGGAATCAAATCAAGATTCTATATTCTCAAAACCAGTAGATTTCTGCACTTGGGTAAAGTCATAAAAAAAAAAGCAAAACAAAAACACTAAAGAAAACGTTACATGCAGTAGAGAGAATGGCGCAGGAGGTGCAGATCGAGGATGGCGTTGTGTAATCGTCACCGGAGAAGCTGTTGGCGATGGAGGTGATCAGCTGCAGCAGGTGTCGCTTTTGTCTAGGTTAACAGCGAAGGAAGCTGGAGGTGAGCAAGGGTACGCTTCTTATTTTCAGTCAGGAGTTTTTTTGCTTACCGGGTAAGTGGATTGGCTGACAGAGGTTAATTGGAATGCTGACTGAATCAGCTATATTTTGTATTTATCAAACAGTTGACTGCTGACCAAGTCAGCAGTCAGCACTAACCGGACCCAGTAAGTTGAAATCAAACATGCCCTTAGACACCTTATCCAACAGTCTCCAACTTGGATAAGTCTAATAACTATATCTACAAGTATGACTTCAGGAACCAATCGGCAATCGTAGCTCTTTCAAGGTCTCTCAGAACTGAGAAGATGATGATACGCCATTTAAGATAAGTGATCATATAATCCTCGTTTCTAGATATCAGTCGGACAAATACATGGAACAATGTCTTTCTTATTGTCCAGTAGATTGTTTCCCGATTTCTGATTTGTTTGACAAAGAACTTAATTGAACACATCAACTTAGTTCTGACCGGGCCTGATACATAGGTCAAAACAAAATCATCAAGGGGCCCAGATATAAGCTTCTAATCTAAGAAGGAACAGTTAAACTTCGACTCATATGTTTGCTCTACTACTTGTTGAATTATACACAAAAGCACGTTTTATAACATCAAGTTACCAATGCGTTTTCGTACAATCAATGCATAACCAACTCATAGGCAACAAATCATATCTCTAGGTTTGAAGATTTATATGATGTTACCGTCTCACGATCACTCGATATAAATTCCATGAAGTGATACCAGTGAGCGTGGGTTGATTCTAATACTCAGAACTTATGAGTACTCGTGAAGTGTTGTCCTAAAACTTGACACCTACAACCAACTTCATGACAGTCTTAGTTCATATCTACTTCCAACATATGACCAACTGTGGAAAATTTGAATAATATGTAAAACAAAACATAATATTCTGGAAGTCAAAACATGCAACGGAAATTCTAGTAAACGATTGACAGAACATAGCAACACATTACTCATAAATAAACACAAATTTTATTCATCATCAAATGTCAATTACACTTTACGAATTTCCAAAGTTATCTAACTACTAAAACTAATATCATCCTTAAGCCCTATGCTCCGAGCATGCAGAAGATGCTTAACCCGAATCAGTCCTTTCGTGAGGGGATCTGCTGGGTTCTCATCTAATGATACCCTCTTTGCCACGAGGATTCCTTCTTCTATGCAATGTCTGATAAAGTGATATTTTATGTCGATGTGTCTGGATCTCCTGTTATCGCTTGGTTCTTTAGCTAAGGCAACAACACTTTCATTATCCCAGAAAATTTCCATAGGCTCCTTTATAGCTGGTACAACCCTAAGGTCTCCAATGAAGTTCTTCAGCCATATTGCCTCTTTTGATGCCTCGCCAGCTGCTATATACTCTGGTTCACAAGTGGAATCAACCACTATCTCCTGTTTGGAACTCTTCCAAGTGATTTCTCCTTCGTTTAGGGTAAAGACCCAACCCAACTGAGAGCGGAAAGTATCCCTATCATTCTGGAAGCCAGCATCACACTACCCAACAACTCTCAAGTCATCACTCCCTCATAGGGTAAGGACCCAGTCCTTAGTCCTCTGTAGGTACTTGAGGATATTCTTTACCGCAGTCCAATGTGCCTTGCCAGGGTTCCCCTGATACCTGCTAACCATGTTCAGAGAAAAGGCTACATCAGGTCGAGTACAAGTCATAGCATACATGATCGATCCTATAGCCGAAGCATATGGTACTCGACTCATTTCTGCTATCTCAGCCTCGATACTCGGGCTTTGAGTCTTACTCAATCTGGTGTTACACCGAATAGGTAACTCTCCTTTCTTGGAGTCCTGCATGCTGTATATCTTAAGCACCTTATCCAAGTAGGTACTCTGACTAAGTCCAATTAGTCTTTTACTCTGGTCTCTCAAGAACCTTATCCCTAGAATATAAGCAGCTTCTCCTAGGTCCTTCATAGAGAAACACTTCCCAAGCCAGGACTTAACTTCCTGCAGAGTTGGGATGTCATTTCCTATGAGTAGTATGTCATCCACATACAATACCAAAGGCTAACTATACTCCCACTAGCCTTGACATATACACAAGATTCATCTTCACTCCTAGAAAATCCAAACTCTTTGACTTTCTCATCAAAGCAAAGATTCCATCTGCGAGGTGCTTGCTTTAATCCATAAATGGATTTCTCAAGCTTACACACTCTATTAAGGTACTCTGTATAGACAAAACCCTATGGCTGACTCATGTAAACATCCTTAGCTAACTTTCCATTAAGGAAAGCAGTTTTGACATCCAGTTGCCATATTTCATAGTCATGAAATGCAGCTATGGCTAACATAACCCTAATAGACTTAATCTTGGCTACTGGAGAAAAGGTCTCATCATAATCAACTCTTGGAGTTTGAGAGAAGCCCTTTGCAACTAGTCGTGCCTTATAAGTGTGTACATTACCATCCATGCCGGTCTTCTTCTTAAAGATCCATTTGCACCCTACAGTCTTACGACCTGTTAATTTCTCAACCAAGTTCCAAACTTGATTGTCCTACATGGACTGTATCTCGCTGTCCATTGCCTCTTTCCACTTGGTTGACTCAGGGCCTGCCATGGCTTCCACGTAACTGTTAGGTTCATCCATCCCTACTAGTGTCTCATCACTAATAAGTTTATCACCTTCCGCAGTAATATGGAAACCATAGTAATGCTCAGGCGCATTCCTAACTCTCGTGGAATGCCTCAGAGGTATAGACTCGTCAATTGGCTCAATAGAAGTTTCCTCCTCATGTTGAGTGCTTGGGTTTAAAGTTCCTTCACCACTTGAATCTTGAATTTCTTCAAGGTCAACTTGCCTCCCACTGTTTCCTTGGCTTATGAACTCTCTTTCTCGAAAGAAAGCCCTCCTAGCTACAAAGACCACATTGTCACTAGGTCTGTAGAAGAGGTAACCAAAGGATTTCTGTGGGTAGTCGATGAAAATACACCTCTCACTTCGAGGTTCGAGCTTATCATGAGTCTCACGTCTTACGAAAGCCTCGAACCCCAAATCTTGATGTGGTCTAGTTTAGGTACTTTACCAGTCCACATCTCATGAGGAGTTTTGGAAACTTTCTTTGTAGGGACTAGATTAAGGATATAGGCGGCAGTCTCTAAGGATACCCCTAAAATGAGATTGGTAGCGAAGCTCGACTCATCATGGAACTAACCATATCCAACAAGGTTTGATTACGCCTCTCAGCCACACCATTCAACTGCGGTGTCCTGGGAGGTGTCAATTGCGAGACAATCCCACATTCCCTAAGATAGTCGAGGAACTCTAAACTAAGATACTCACCACCTTGATCAGATCGAAGCATATTAATGTTCCTGCCTAAGTAGACATATCCATAACTACTGTAATCATCACTAAAAGTCAAATAATAACGATTAGCATCCCTTATGGTGTCACACCCCAAAACCGGAACGGTGGAAACGTTCTGGGGTGGATGACGTCTTGTCAAGTATCACAACACATGCATTATACTAATCAAAGTACAACAAAACATTGCATTAATAGTAATAGTTTTACATGGTTTACTTTACAATACATTAAAGTAATACAAGTAAATATAATAAGTACAACATGGTACTAAGCTATCTTCATCAACAGCTTCGAAGATGTACCTGTCTAATGATGACCTGAGAATACACGTCATTTGAAAAGCGAGTATCAGCATTTTTACAAATGCTAGTGAGTTCATAAGCATTTAGTGACATTTTAATCAAATAACTTTATATAAGTGGTAGTTTTTCAAGTATACAGTGAAATAGAGTCCTTTCCAGAAAATCCTATATTTTCTAATTAAAAAGCAGTCTTCTACCAAGACTGGTCAGAATTATGTGGTAAAAAATGGTTTTCCCTTAAACACTTTCATTTTCAAAAGACGGGATTTGCTTTTTAAGAAAGTTGGAGAATATCAAGGAAGGTAACATATGCCTCAGCAGTGAGGACTGCTGACTAAGGCAAAAAGAATCATAGACTCCAGGAGAGTATCGAATGAACGACACGCCTGGCTCAGTCTAACAAAAAGAGACACAGACCCCAGACGGTACCAAATGAAAGGTACAACTAGTAAGGTCTAAAACAGCGAACACAGAACCCAGTCAAACTAAATGATACGTCTAGCAAGGTCTAAAACAGCGAACACAGACCCCAGTCAGTATCAACTAAATGACACGTCTAGCAAGGTCTAAAACAACAAACACAATGAACACAGACCCCAGACAGTATCAAATGAAAGATACATCTTGCAAGGTCAAAAACAGAGGATACAGACCGCAGACAGTATCAAATGAAAGATACATCTGGCAAGGTCAAAACAGTGTGACTCTGAAACTGTGTTACCAGCATACAGTGTAAATTGCTGATGAAATACAGTTATCTTAAGGCCATGAATTATAAGGCAACCTGGGATACTCGTAACCATACTAACCGACATTAGAGTACCAGATGCCCTACAAGCGTCTATAAAATATGACATTTGTCACCCCTTGGCTTGGTGGGCCGTTGACTGTAGCTAGCAGTCAGGGTGCGGGGGTGTCAATCCCATATAGATCAATACACACAATGTCCGCTCTCCCTACAGAAGACTCTGGTTACAAACTAGACGACGGAGAAGGCCGTGTCCTGAAGATGCATCCCAATTAGTGGGTAGTGGGTTTCATATGTAAGTGCTGAACTAGAGGTAGAGACTCATACCTGGACTGGCTAGAGTAAACCAATATGTCTATGCTCATCTACATAACATATAACTAATGAATTAAACGACCTTCGGACGACCATCCGATCCCACCAGACCACTTCTCAACGAAGAAAAGGAAATAGGGCGGACAAGCCTTCCTAAGTCCTTCAATCATTACTTATATGCATCTAAACAAGCACAGACATACATCTAACTACGCTTGAGTGTGTAACAAGTGGATTCATATCGTGAAGTATAAGTGTACAGTGTCGAATAACCAATTCGCGAAGTATAAGCGTGCCAAATGTAAGTGTATCACGAAGTAGATGCGACATCAAGTGAAGTAGGAGCGTATCGAGTATAAGTGAAGTAGAAGCGATACCAAGTATAAGTGAAGTAGAAGCGATATCAAGTATAAGTGAAGTAGAGACGTATCACTAAGTAAGAGTGTGAACAAGTATAAGCGTCCATCAGGTATAAGTGTATCACGAAGTGGAAACGTTATCAAGTATAAGTGTATCACGAAGTGTAAGCGTTATCTAAACAGAAATAACGCAGTGGTATCTTAACCAAGTAGAAGTATAAAAACATAGACGTAAACTTTGGAAAACCTTTATATATTAAGAAAATCACGACTTGGTATTCCTTTGTGAAATAAGTTTGATTTAAAACCTTTAGAAATTCTTTGGAAATCTTTCATAAATCAGTTTGAAATGAAAATTTGAATAAACAGTATAAGTAAGAGTTTTGAACAAGTGAAAACCTTTTAGAAAACCATTTATAGTGTCCTACTCGGTAAAACAGTTTACAGTGTGGTAAATCTTTGTGCATGCGGGTTATCAATCACATGCGATTGATATGATAACTGGCATGTTTAACTTGTATTCCCCCCCCCCCCCCCCTATAAAACATGTAAAAGCATTTAAAAGGTTCATTCAGGGGTATGAACTCACCTGGTGTAAGTGGATCCGACGAAGGCGCCGGTTGGGTGCTCGGTGTCAAGTAAGGACTTGGACACACTTAAAGACCTATTTAACATATGATAACATATGTTCACATACAATTAGTATATTATATACCAATTAAACAAGTATACGCACTCTAAGGAGCGGAAAACACTTTGGTTAAGTGTTTGGGGTGTCTCGGGTAACATCTAAGGCTGTGTATGGCTAAGGAATGGAGTTTACTCTCCGAGAGTAAACTCCCTACACTTAGTTTACGGCCCAGGGACAACTCCCCATTAGTTTACGGCCGTAAACTCATGGTGAGGGGTTCTAGTGTGTTTTAAGGGCTCAATCTTGCTCATGGGATTTTTCTAGTTCCAAATCTAAATGGTATGAATGAGTTTAGGGTCTTTAAGGGCACCATTATGGAGTTTACGGCCCATGAACCACCCCTAAGGGAGTTCACGGCTGTGAACTCCTATATCATGGGTTTATTGAAGTTTTAAGCCCTTAATGCCTTCCTAGCATTTTATAGTAATAGTCTAAGGTCATTTGGGGAACAAAAACCAACATTTTGGCATGTTTGAGGGTGTTTACGGCCTTGACACATGTCTAGGCTGTAAACTCCTTTTATCCCCCTAAATCCTTGTGTTTAAATGATCTAAACCCGAAATAGCAAGCCCCTAATTCATGTATTAAGACTAAGGGTGGTTTGGGAGTGTGCTTGGGGCATTTTGACAAGGTTTAGAGGTGTTTACGGCCTAAGCATGTGCTTGGGCCGTAAACTCCCTTTTATGCCCTAAAATCTTGTGTTTTGATGTTTAGACACTCCTAGGCTAAATCCCCAATTAGTTTCCAAGATTAAGGATGAGTTTAAAGGCAAGTTTGGCATCATTTTAGGGGTTTACCACCCTAGAGTGTTCTTGGGCCGTAAACTCCTTACTCCTTGCCTTCTTGGGCGATTTTTGGGGTTTAACTACAGCTAGTGATGTATAGAACAAACTAGGGTAAGTGGACTTACGATTTGGAAGCGTTTGGTTGCGGATTCGGGTCGAAAACGAGTCTAGAGAGAGATTATAGAGAGAGGGTGGAAAAGGCTCAAATGGTGTTTACTCCCCCTTATATATGGGTGGGAGTTGGAGCTCAATGATATTCTACCCGATACTGTCGTTAAACGGGGCTTTTGGTTGCACCCGATTTAGTGGTCGTGATAATAAAACTAACTTTTTCCAATAAAAATGGAAATGTAATTTAAGTGTTTTCTTTTACTTTATTACGACTATCACGTCATAAAACATAAATAAATAAAACATTTATTTATTTGACGACCTCTTATTAACGGAACTTTTATACAGTGTAATATTTCGTTAACGGTAACGGGGTAATGTAACGGAATAACCTTGGGTTGTCACATCATCCCCCCGTTAGAGGGAATTTCGTCCCGAAATTCAGGTCTAGGCAAGGTAATAGGTATGAATGACTGAGTAGAGGCTGGAGGTTACTTCTTATTTTGTTTGTCTTCGCACTCCCAAGTGAACTCTGGCCTGTGTTTGTCGTTCCAACAAACCTGCACCTACGGGATGCGGATTCCGTCTCGTGTAGTTAGTGGGTTCCGACTGGTGTATCTACGAGGTTAGGGTTCTCAATGGTTTCTACAGGGGTGAGTGGGATACGAAGAGTGACGTCGGGTAATCGCATATCAAGTCTAAGAAGTGGATCCATCGAGGTGTGAAGCTTGTGGAATATCCGAAAGTAGTAGTGGTCTGACGAGGGTTGGACCAAATCTCTGTGAGGATTCTCGGATGGTCCTAAGCTCTCAGAAGGGTAGAGCTTCTCAGTACTTAGAACATAGTGTACATCTATGGCAAGATCATCACTAGCGTGATCGCCATTCCGAAGTTCCTAACGTTCTCTCCCGTACTGGTAGTGTAGTCCTTCAGGTTGGTTCTTAGGAAGCTCGGGTGGTCTTTGGTTTCGCGTTTTCCTGAAAATTGGTTTTT
The DNA here is from genome assembly GCF_002870075.4 of Lactuca sativa. Lineage (NCBI taxonomy): Eukaryota > Viridiplantae > Streptophyta > Magnoliopsida > Asterales > Asteraceae > Lactuca > Lactuca sativa. The sequence goes on from NC_056623.2 coordinate 170,152,056, forward strand.
AGAGGCTTTCTAGATCATCGGATGGGTTGCATATCTACGGTTATCTGTCTGCTGTAGAGTGTCTATCTCATGCTCGTGCAAAATGAACTTGTATTAACGATTCTTGAGATACGGAAACCCTTAAGGTCGGGGAGATAGGGTTTCACCAGACGAGTGTTGGACTATCTTGGGAGGCGGTTCTACTATTTTTGCGTGAGATAGTATTCGTGGAACGCCTAATAGTCCAATGAATCTCTAAGTCTTTGGTTTATTCTAGTGCGGAAAGCGCACGTTCCTGCATAACCCCCCGACTAACACCAAGGCTGGTGTCAAGTCTATGATATCTTCAGGATACGGGTCATTAGGCTTCACGCAACTACTTTCGCACTTTGATCAAGTATTCCTGGCTACGAAGGTTATTCTATGGTCCTCGGTATTCTAGTGTTCACTTCGGAGAATGAAGTCTATCGTCTACAGGGCGACGATGATTTCCTCCATACGAGAGGGTGGAGGGTTATGGGCACTACTTATCTATAACAGGGTGGACGAAGTGCCTGAGTAGTGCGAACTTCTTCAGCAACTACTCTTCCGAAGGTTCTGAGTTTTCTTGGTCTAGGTTAAATCTAGTGAGTATAGGTTCCCATCACTCGGAACTTTAATCTTTTCATCCACTCTTCTTAGAGTTTACTTTATCGCAGCTCTCGGATTTCCGGGAGATTCGCCGCGATGCTTAATTCGGGGGACTAAGCGTGAATGGATGGTCGTAGTCAATGTCCTTGTCTCTTACAACTTAGGTTTCTTTATCAGCCGAGGGTGTTAGCTACTAGGTTGGCTCAAGCGGAATGACAACAACTTCGGATTTGTGGTCATTATAGTAGCTCAATCCGTAGGGTTCTCTTAACTCTAGCTCCCGTTTCATGGGATAGGATGAAGGGTCTTTCTAGGGAATCTACTAGGTATGCTTCGGGTGGTTATTGTCTTCTGGAATGCATGCAGTGCCTTTCGCTTCGGTCCTTATCTATCTAAGGAGGGTTGGTTAGCAGCGCGCGGTACCCCTCTCCTGGGTACTTCGGAAGGTTTGAGATAAGAGGGAGGACTGACAGATCGTACTAGGTTTGATTATTTGTGTTATGTGTAGGTTCGGAAGAACCTTTATTTGCCGACAAGGCTACGGAGAAAGTTCTTTTTACACAGCACTTAGGAATGTACACATGGCTGAACGGAGTCAAACCATGATCGGTAGAGGCGTCGAAGTTAGCACACTTCGACATGATATAAAACGAGGGTCAATAGAGTCATGCGCCGAACATGCACACAAGTTCTAGGAGTCTCGGGTTTCGTCCTGTGTATCACTGCCGCGGATACTTGGACCGATAGAATAGACACAGAACTATAGAGAGTCCTAAGTGTTTCTGAGTAGAGTACCTTTTCATGAATGGATTCTCACGAGGCATTTCTATAATCGCCTAACATATACTAGTCATGTATAATTAAGGTGGGGAGGACCGTTGACTGAGCGACTCCGCCCTAAATCCACAACCAAACGAGGAACAGGAAATGAGGCGACATTCACTCACTCTAGGTCTATCCATCTTAACTATTCATGGCCGCAACGCAAACGTTTAGCCATTATAGTTTTACCTAATGAATTTAAATTTTATAACAGTGCTGCGACTTTCGCCTTAATGGGGAAGTATTTACATTTTGAATTAGTCTTTTAATGTTCTCGGTTAGTTATCTGGGATCGAGAGACGTACCAAAAATCTACCAGGTTCCTTGATGCTTCTCCCTAAGCATTAGTGTTAGACTCCTCCTGTGTCTTTGTCTTTCCCTTCGGTTGGGCAGTCTTTCTTGAAGTGTCCCATTTCACCACATAGGTGGCAAACTGTACGGGTCGCCACATTGGTGGTTGATGTAATGAACTCCACCAGGGTTCTGCAGACGCGAGCAGTATGCCCCAACATGTGGCACCTAGCACAATAGAGCTCCCGATAGACACCATGATGATGGTAGCTGCACTTGCTGCAACGGGGAAAGTTTCCTAAGTATGGTCTCCTAGGTGTAGGGAAGGAAGGGTTGGCAGGGAATTTAACCATCTCAGCTCGTTGCCCTTCGGAAGTTCCTTGAGCTGAGGTACTTCCCTCTTCGATCTTGATCTTTCTCTTTAGTGGGTTCGGTTGAGGTTCTTGGGTGGCTGGGTATGAAGGTGTTGGTTGCTGCTGTCCATTGCTAGAATCGGGAATCCCGATAGGACCCTTGCTAACATTGGCGTTGTTAGCATTCAGGTGAGCCATGACAGCTGCTACGGCTGCCGAGACTGTAGCTTGGAAAGTAGCTTCATCGAATAAGAGAGTAGGTTTCTTGCTTGCGGACTGGTTGCGCTTCTTCGGTGGCATGGTTTTTCCTACACGGAAAGGAATACAAGATGATAAGAGACGATGGCTAGCCTGGACATATCTGTCCTGACTGTATTAGGCATAAATTTTCCTGTGCCTCGGATGTTGGTTATCTGAGTGTCAACTTACATCCCTATGATGTAGTCTTGGTAATCAAGGTAGGAGTATGAGTATCGGAAAAAGGCTATAAGATGCGAGTTGTTCCTACTAAGTTACCTTTATAATGGGAAAGGTTTCACTCCCCGGCCTGGAGAGATTTGAGAACAGTTCGGAACGAGACTGCGGAAAGAGAGGCTCATGAAAGCTCATGGCTAAACACTCTCAATAAAGGTGCGGGGATCCGCCCTAATCGTGTATCTGGCAATGGGAAACAACGATTTACCTAACACATAGCGTGAGTAGTGTAACCACTAACTCACTAAATTGTATTATTTTATAGGTGTATTAGCGTGACGAACACGAGGGTAAGACACTTCTCGGGTTCCATGCAATGGCTCCCTCTGTCTACCTCGTATCTTTGACTGGAATCGGCGTTGGTTTTCTTCAGGTAGTTACCTAGGGTTCTTTCCTCGTATGGACATATTGAATTTCTACTCCGCCTTCCTTCTGATTCCGACTCTGGGTGTCATCACTTCATGATGGATGACTAGAAATCTCGGAAGTTTAGGCGAATTCCTCACCGATGTCCCTAAAAGATATAGGCACTTGGTGAAGTCAATAGTCTCAACCCAGTTCATTTATTTCCGAACAGGAAATCTTCTCAATGAATCTCCTCTGGGTCTGAATCAACTCTTCTGTCAAGCACTGAAGTGGATAAGGTTGTCTACAGGGTTCGTGCGAGAATGGAATTGTGTAAAGGATCCTAAGAGATTATTAACATTTCACTGGATGATCCATATCGAGTCCTGCTACGATTACACAGGGTATACAAACCATATATAGCTTAGATCCGATAGGCCTTCGAATATGTGATACTACTCTATATCCACATCCCAACGAGGAAAAGGAAGTAGAGCGAAACCACACATTCTTAGCCTATGGGATCCTTATTATATATAACCTTGGGAGTATACTCTCTGTAGTTGTAGGTATATCAATAAGGATCTTTTTAGTTCTTCACACAAGGCTGGTTATGGATTCTAGAATACCCCTATGGTATTTTAAATTCTTGTTGGTTTTCTTACCTTCTGAATGTGATTCTGGGATTTGTGTGAGTCTTTTAGTGTTCCAAAATACCCTTATAGTATTTTGACTTTATGTTTGGCTCTAGCATTCCTAGTTGGTAAGTTTCAGACCTGTTGCAACACCACCATCACTCCCAAGCACATGTTCATCGCATCTCGAATAAATGTAGTTGATCAGGTTACATTTATTCCAGCTTACGATTACATAACTGCCCAGGTTTGACGGTAATGCTCAACATCTGAAGACTTTTATTATTGTTCTTCTTGTGATACTTGTGTTCGGGTGTTTAGATTCTGGATGTTCTTATACTTTGGTAAAATATGGTTATATTTTAAAGTATAATTCTTGGTCAGAGTGTTTTATCCCAATGCGTTTATAGGTTGTATATCTTTTATGAATTGATATACTTAGCTCACTATAAACAATGCTCTGATACCAATATGTCACACCCCAAAACCGGAACGGCGGAAACGTTCTGGGGTGGATGATGTTATGTCAAGTATCACAACACATGCATTATAGTAATCAAAGTACAACAAAACATTGCATTAATAGTAATAGTTTTACATGGTTTACTTTACAATACATTAAAGTAATACAAGTAAATATAATAAGTACAACATGGTACTAAGCTATCTTCATCAACAGCTTCAGGGATGTACCTGTCTAATGCTGACCTGAGAATACAAGTCATTTGAAAAGCGAGTATCAGCATTTTTACAAATGTTGGTGAGTTCATAAGCATTTAGTGACATTTTAATCAAATAACTATATATAAGTGGTAGTTTTTCAAGTATACAGTGAAATAGAGTCCTTTCCAGAAAATCCTATATTTTCTAATTAAAAAGCAGTCTTCTACCAAGACTGGTCAGAATTATGTGGTAAAAAGTGGTTTTCCCTTAAAAACTTTCATTTTCAAAAGACGGGATTTGCTTTTTAAGAAAGTCGGAGAATATCAGGGAAGGTAACATATGCCTCAGCAGTGACGACTGCTGACTAAGGCAAAAAGAATCATAGACTCCAGAAGAGTATCGAATGAACGACACGCCTGGCTCAGTCTAACAAAAAGAGACACAGACCCCAGACGGTACCAAATGAAAGGTACAACTAGTAAGGTCTAAAACAGTGAACACAGACCCCAGTCATACTAAATGATACGTCTAGCAAGGTCTAAAACAGCGAACATAGACCCCAGTCAGTATCAAGTAAATGATACGTCTAGCAAGGTCTAAAACAGCGAAAACAGTGAACACAGACCCCATACAGTATCAAATGAAAGATACATCTTGCAAGGTCAAAAACAGAGGATACAGACCGCAGACAGTATCAAATGAAAGATACATCTGGCAAGGTCAAAACAGTGTGACTCTGAAACTGTGTTACCAGCATACAGTGTAAATTGCTGATGAAATACAGTTATCTTAAGGCCATGAATTATAAGGCAACCTGGGATACTCGTAACCATACTAACCGACATTAGAGTACCAGATGCCCTACAAGCGTCTATAAAATATGACATTTGTCACCCCTTGGCTTGGTGGGCCGTTGACTGTAGCTAGCAGTCAGGGTGCGGGGGTGTCAATCCCATATAGATCAATACACACAATGTCCGCTCTCCCTACAGAAGACTCTGGTTACAAACTAGACGACGGAGAAGGCCGTGTCCTGAAGATGCATCCCAATTAGTGGGTAGTGGGTTTCATATGTAAGTGCTGAACTAGAGGTAGAGACTCATACCTGGACTGGCTAGAGTAAACCAATATGTCTATGCTCATCTACATAACATATAACTAATGAATTAAACGACCTTCGGACGACCATCCGATCCCACCAGACCACTTCTCAACGAAGAAAAGGAAATAGGGCGGACAAGCCTTCCTAAGTCCTTCAATCATTACTTATATGCATCTAAACAAGCACAGACATACATCTAACTACGCTTGAGTGTGTAACAAGTGGATTCATATCGTGAAGTATAAGTGTACAGTGTCGAATAACCAATTCGCGAAGTATAAGCGTGCCAAATGTAAGTGTATCACGAAGTAGATGCGACATCAAGTGAAGTAGGAGCGTATCGAGTATAAGTGAAGTAGAAGCGATACCAAGTATAAGTGAAGTAGAAGCGATATCAAGTATAAGTGAAGTAGAGACGTATCACTAAGTAAGAGTGTGAACAAGTATAAGCGTCCATCAGGTATAAGTGTATCACGAAGTGGAAACGTTATCAAGTATAAGTGTATCACGAAGTGTAAGCGTTATCTAAACAGAAATAACGCAGTGGTATCTTAACCAAGTAGAAGTATAAAAACATAGACGTAAACTTTGGAAAACCTTTATATATTAAGAAAATCACGACTTGGTATTCCTTTGTGAAATAAGTTTGATTTAAAACCTTTAGAAATTCTTTGGAAATCTTTCATAAATCAGTTTGAAATGAAAATTTGAATAAACAGTATAAGTAAGAGTTTTGAACAAGTGAAAACCTTTTAGAAAACCATTTATAGTGTCCTACTCGGTAAAACAGTTTACAGTGTGGTAAATCTTTGTGCATGCGGGTTATCAATCACATGTGATTGATATGATAACTGGCATGTTTAACTTGTATTCCCCCCCCCCTATAAAACATGTAAAAGCATTTAAAAGGTTCATTCAGGGGTATGAACTCACCTGGTGTAAGTGGATCCGACGAAGGCGCCGGTTGGGTGCTCGGTGTCAAGTAAGGACTTGGACACACTTAGAGACCTATTTAACATATGATAACATATGTTCACATACAATTAGTATATTATATACCAATTAAACAAGTATACGCACTCTAAGGAGCGGAAAACACTTTGGTTAAGTGTTTGGGGTGTCTCGGGTAACATCTAAGGCTGTGTATGGCTAAGGAATGGAGTTTACTCTCCGAGAGTAAACTCCCTACACTTAGTTTACGGCCCAGGGACAACTCCCCATTAGTTTACGGCCGTAAACTCATGGTGAGGGGTTCTAGTGTGTTTTAAGGGCTCAATCTTGCTCATGGGATTTTTCTAGTTCCAAATCTAAATGGTATGAATGAGTTTAGGGTCTTTAAGGGCACCATTATGGAGTTTACGGCCCATGAACCACCCCTAAGGGAGTTCACGGCTGTGAACTCCTATATCATGGGTTTATTGAAGTTTTAAGCCCTTAATGCCTTCCTAGCATTTTATAGTAATAGTCTAAGGTCATTTGGGGAACAAAAACCAACATTTTGGCATGTTTGAGGGTGTTTACGGCCTTGACACATGTCTAGGCTGTAAACTCCTTTTATCCCCCTAAATCCTTGTGTTTAAATGATCTAAACCCGAAATAGCAAGCCCCTAATTCATGTATTAAGACTAAGGGTGGTTTGGGAGTGTGTTTGGGGCATTTTGACAAGGTTTAGAGGTGTTTACGGCCTAAGCATGTGCTTGGGCCGTAAACTCCCTTTTATGCCCTAAAATCTTGTGTTTTGATGTTTAGACACTCCTAGGCTAAATCCCCAATTAGTTTCCAAGATTAAGGATGAGTTTAAAGGCAAGTTTGGCATCATTTTAGGGGTTTACCGCCCTAGAGTGTTCTTGGGCCGTAAACTCCTTACTCCTTGCCTTCTTGGGCGATTTTTGGGGTTTAACTACAGCTAGTGATGTATAGAACAAACTAGGGTAAGTGGACTAACGATTTGGAAGCGTTTGGTTGCGGATTCAGGTCGAAAACGAGTCTAGAGAGAGAGTATAGAGAGAGAGGGTGGAAAAGACTCAAATGGAGTTTACTCCCCCTTATATATGGGTGGGAGTTGGAGTTCAGTGATATTCTACCCGATACTGTCGTTAAACGGGGTTTTTGGTCGCACCCGATTTAGTGGTCGTGATAATAAAAGTAACTTTTTCCAATAAAAATGGAAATGTAATTGAAGTGTTTTCTTTTACTTTATTACGACTATCACGTCATAAAACATAAATAAATAAAACATTTATTTATTTGACGACCTCTTATTAACGGAACTTTTATACAGTGGAATATTCCGTTAACGGTAACGGGGTAATGTAACGGAATAACTTTGGGTTGTCACATATGGCATGTTTGAAGGGTCCACACACATCCGTGTGTACGAGATCCAACAAACCTTCACCCCTCTCACAAGTACCAATGAAGGGAGACTTTTTCATTTTTACAAGTAAGCATGATTCGCAACTGTCATTTGACCTTGACTTTAGGTCAAATGATTCCAAGACTCCATCCTTTTGGAGTTGGCCTATGTGTTTCTTGCTGATATGTCCAAGACGACAATACCATAATGATGCTTCATCCAAGTTATTATCATTAACAGAATCAATACACAATACATTACTTCCTAAGTTATCTACAACAGATACAATTTCATACACACCATCACAAGGTAATGCTTTAAAATAAAGAACATTATTAAAGAAAGCATTAATCGAACCAACTTCATTATCAAATGAAATAGTAAAACCTTGTTTATACAATGCATGAAAGGAAATAATATTTCTTGCCATTTCTGGCGAGTAACAACATTTATTCAAATCTAAACTAAACCCACTACATAGCGATAAAGTATAAACTCCAATCTTGGTGACAGGTAAAGCTTTCCTATTCCCCATGATCAAGTTTATTCTTCCATGCTCCACGTTCTCACTTCTTCTTAGTCCCTGCAAATCAGAACAGATATGAATACCGCAACCGGTATCAAGGACCCAAGAGTTAGAATAGGGTGAGTTATTAGATAAGATAGTGTAAATAACTGCATGGTTGGGTTTAACTTTCCCATCCTTCACATCTTGTTGGTACTTTGGGCAGTTCTGCTTCCAATGTGCCTTTTCATGGCAATAAAAGCATTCGACCTCTTTTAGGTCAGCAGAAGGAGTGATGAAACCTTTCTTGGTTCCATTTGAAGAGGTGCCTTAAAGGGTCTTACCCTTGGTACCCTTCGAGGGACTCTTCCTCTTCTTACCCTTCCCTTTCCCGATTGCCAAGACAGGGGCGGAGTTGATAGGAGTAGGTGTAACAATCGACTTACCCTTAAGACCACTTTCCGCAGTCTTTAGGAGTCCTTGAAGTCTGCTGAGTGTGGCCTCTTCCTTATTCATGTGATATGTCATGCGGAATTGATCATAGCACGAGGGTAAGGAGTACAAAATGATATCTATTGCAAGCTCCTCGGGAAGGTTCACATAAAGCTTCAGCAGACGGTCCACATATCTTTTCATTTTCTGCATGTGGCCCGTGATGGGTTCACCATCCTTCATTTGGGTTGTTATCATGGAGGAGATGATTTCATACCTCTCTTCTCGAGCACTTTGATGGTATCTTTCCATCAAGTCTTGGTGCATTTCAAAAGGGTAGAAGTCCTCATAGGACTTTTGGAGTTCTGATGTCATGGTGGCCATCATGATGCATGCCACTTTCATGGCATCCCTTTATTGTTCCTGGAAGTCAGCGGTCTCCTGTGGAGTTGTAGTGGTCTCATCAATCTCTTTAAGCTCCTTATCGAGGACATATTCCTTGTCCTCGTAGCGAGTAATCATCCTGATGTTTCTGATCCATTCATTGAAGTTGGATCCATCAAAAGTGACTTTCCCACACAAGTTCATAAGAGTAAAGGAGCCATTAGGAATAGAGCCAGAAGCAGCATTGTTTGAAGACATCTGAGTACGAAGAAAGACAAGATTAGTTTAGATATTAATTTAGTCCTTAATAAAATACCCAAATGTATTATTAAGGCTAGGACCCAATCACAATATATTATACATAGAAGAGGTATGTCGTAATCTAAGTAATAACATATTTCAAAGGTAGGTGAATGACGATTCATCAATTTCCACCAAAAACGAAATATTAATATATTAAGTTTTTAATTTGGTTTTTAGAAATTCCTAGATTCTTTTGAGATTCAATGAACTTTTCAAAGGCATGTTTCAATCTCAAGTGTGCCCTCCAAGCTTTGTAACTGGGATACCGAGGATCACAAAACAAGGTGTGAAGTAACCATGCAAATCACTTGGTACCCTCAATGTGTATTACTTAATCGATGTGCTGGTTAACCACACGCGCTCCATCGACATATAATAAACCTTAAGCCACCCTTTACCTACCTTGTTAAGTTCAAGTTAGTGTGCCGGTTAACCACACATGCTCCACTAACGACTTAAACAAAGTGTAAAGTGTAATTTCATGGATTAGCACCTTATTCACATTTTCCTAAAGTAACTAAGATTGGGAATTTAATTAAAGCATTTAGTTACTTTATAATTATCATTATACTTTTAATGAGAATTTATAAGTCCTTGTCCTACTCGTTCGACTAACGACCCTCCACCAATCAAGGAAGCGGTGGGTGAGATTGGACACCCATTAAGTTGTCATTTTATAGGCAACAACCTTATACCCCCCTTATAGACCGGCTTCGTGAATGAGGCGTACTAGCGGTAAGACGACTTGATCTTATACATACATACATACATACATATATATATATATATATATATATATATATATATATATATATATAAAATTAACTTATAATATTATAAAGTATAAGGGTTGAATTTTAACTTTTAAAATTTTAAGAGTTGGAACTAAAGTTTTAATCATGACTTTACTTGTTCCAAAACTTGAGGGCAAGTTTTGTAAACTTTCAAAACTTTTCATTTCTTATAACTTATGAATTAATTGTGTATTAAAAATGAAGAATCTTAGTTTTTATAACCCTTGTGTTCTTTTAATGGCTTTTATTAAAGTGTGACCTTTGGTTTTCCATAACTTGAGGACAAGTTATTGACTACATTAAAACACATAATGATCAAGAATTAAACTACCAAGTAGGTTACAAACAATTCATATGATCATCTAATCTTCATAAGTTCAAGAACATGAATATGAACATTTCAAGAATCATAAATTACTCCTAAAACTTGTAATTGTTTTGATAATTGCCATTGAAAATGGATTAGCATAATCATTACACCATCTAAAACAATTTTTAAAACATCAAAATAGTTTAGGGTAATTTTTCTAGTCCGTTTCCAGCAACAAAAGTCGAAAATCTGTTGTCAGAGCCTCCTACTCGTCGAGTGCATGATCCTACTCGACGATTAGGATGAATTTTCACTTGGACTCGTCGAGTCCCCCCCCCCCCCCCCATGCATGGGCGGACCCACATGAGAGCCAGGATGGCCTTAGGCCCACCCTCGACTTTTTTTTTGTGATTTACTTATTATATACTATTATTTGCAGTGGCTGACAAAAAGGTCATTTAGCTCAACTGGCAAAGGCGTTTGTGTGTCTCCAATATTCCTAGGTTTAAGCCTATTTGATGACAAATTTTTGAACACCCGAATCATTTAATTACATTTCATTTAAATTTTTTAATCGCTTATTTATATTATCAATTTCACAATTTAACCTATTATCTAACTTCTTTAACAAATCAGTTTTAGAAGTTTATATATTCTACCCCTCAATTTTTATAAAATTTTATTTTTCTTATTTTAATTACTTTTTGAATTTTATCATCTTACAACTCACTCTCATAAATTTATTCTGTTTATATAACAAAGTTTATTTAGAAGGGTCCAATTTTAGTTTTCACATAGTGTCTTCAAAATCAACGAACCTTTTCAATAATTTAGTTTATATATATATATATATATATATATATATATATAGAGAGAGAGAGAGAGAGAGATAGGTTCAAATATTTTTAGCAACTATTGTGTGCATGTATGCACCAATGAGAATTGAGAAAATAATAAATCTTTAAATAAATCATGTAAGGGTATTATAGTAATCTTTGCATGTTTAATTATGGTAATTCATTAACTTCCTAAAACCTAGTTTTCTCCCCTCTTTATCTTCAAACGATCGCCCTAAAAAACCTGTAGCCGCACCTTAATCGGCAACTTCAATGTTGTTCCTCTACTAGCCGACCATCACCGATTTCCTCTCCTCCCATCCCTAATTTCAATTTAATCCCTCTGTTGCCAAATTAGGTCATCCCCGAGATCAGCCTACTTAAATCGAGTGCACGCTTAAACCAAATTGAATCCTCCAACTTCAAGGGGTAACAACATCATACGCCTTGAGTCTTTCTCACCAAGCGAAGAAGCTCCGATGTCTCATTCCAGCCACCGTTTCCTTGTTTCTCCATTTATCAGCTCCTGCAAATGGCTCTCTTGTATAACAACAAAATACAGGTATAGGATTTGATTATTACCATTTTCATGGGGTTACTCCTGCAATTGGCTCTCTTGTTTAACGACCACTCTATTTGTTTCAAATTTACATTTTCTCGCAAGTTGCTTATGTGGATCTATCAAAAGTATGTTGTTGAATAAAGATCTGTATGGTTGTAATTAGTCTTTTTAATTGCGTGAATTTGAGATGTTTCAATTCTTTGCTACCTAATAAACGATGTTGGATACGTATCATGCATTCCAACTGTTCGACGAAATGCCAGTAAGAAAAAAAATTCTCAAGAAATAAAAGATTTATTTAAAGAAAATGATAAATGAAAGGCTTTTCTTGTTTGCAGATACAATTGAAGTCTTCAGCAGAAGAAATGCAGGCCATTATTAAGGGTCTTGAAAAGGTCAGACAAGAACTAGATGCTTCAGCAAACGATGGCTTTGTCTATGAAGTTTTTTATAAAGTAAATACACAAATATTTTACTCAATTTCTTGTAATTTGATTTTTTATATAAAACTACAATCTGATGTGAATATTTCTTTTTGTTGCATTGTTAGACACCGAATCAGTTTATCAGCATTGCTGAGTTGGAAGTGGGGTTCGTAACCAATTTGTATTATATGGTGGTAAGAATCAAGAACAACCCTTTGAATTAAACTTTATATATATATATATATATATATATATATATATATATATATATATATATATTGTATTATTTTATAATGTTTGTGTTGCAGGGTAGAAATGTTGATGCGTTGGCATTATATTTTGGTGAAGATCCTGCTCGTTGCCCATTTGAACAAGGTAACATATTTAATTGGCATGTTCTTTTTATAAGGAGAAATAATAATAATAATAATAATAATAATAATAATAATAATAATAATAATAATTGTTGAATTGCATGTGTTTGAAAGTATAAGAGAAGAATGATGGTTTATGGCTATGGTTGTAGTTAATTCTTTAAGAATATTCAAAACCATTCTGCAAGAATAGTTTATTCTGTTAGAATATTATTGTTGTATTCTGATAGAATTTTAGTTAATTATTTGTATGTTTAATGTGCAGTTATTACAAGTGTATCACTACGAATTACTTGGAAATGAATTTCTGATAAAATGGCTTGAAGAATGGCTTGAAGACCTGATGGGAAAGGCTTGAAGAATGAATTAAAGAATGATCACACTCAATGTTTAAGAATGTTGTTATTTTTTAAGAATTATACTTGTTATTCTTTCATAATGTTTGTTATTATTCAATGAATCACAATCATACAATTAATTATTTGGTATATTATTAGTTCAAGAATCGATTTTGTGTATTCTTTCGGAATGTATTTTTACTAGTTTATGGTTGACATTCTGTCATTCTGATAGAATAAAATCGAAAAATATATTTACTAGTTCATTGCTAACATTCTATCATTCTGACAGAATAAAATTGAATTTTTAATTTTGAATTAATTTAAAATATTCAGATTTTTAAAAATAAAGGAATTAATTATCCCTAAAAATACGAAAATTTCCTTTTTTAATATAGGTTAATTGACTAAAATGCCCTTATGCTGAAATTTGTGTGATTATATGGTACATGCTATCATATTCTACTATCACAGACCCTCAGATCATGGCCCTTGATTTTCCATCCAATGGTCTAGATATGTGCATTCTGGCACACAATAATTACTAGAAACAAAATAACCTAGGCATATATATATATATATATATATATATATATATATATATATATATATATATATATATATATATATATGTTATAACTCATTCTCTTCAATTTGTTTTGGTTATACAAAAAGTGATATTTAAAGGGACTTAATTTTAGTTTTCGTACAGGGTCCTCAAAATCAATGGACCGGCCATATATATATATATATATATATATATATATATATATATATATATATATATATATATATATGTGTGTATATATATATATATATATATATATATATATATATATATATATATGTACAAAGTTATGAGGGAACACCCTAAATAAAATTTCTGGCTCCGCCCTTGCCCCCATGGACTCGGCGAGTCCACTGATCAGACAACAAACAATTTCGATTTTTAACACATTTTTGCACAAATAACAAACAAACAAGCCTAGGCTCTGATACCACTGATGAGTTTTGAGCATTCTAACACTTCCTAAGTGTACATGCAACCCTAATAAACCTTGGATCTATGTTTGTCTAAGATTCATGCAAAATTTATTTCCAAGGATCATGATCCTATCTAGCATACATGGCGAACAATTTAACTATGAAAGATAGAATAACATACCTTCTTGTTGATTTTGATTCATTGAAACCTTTTGAGCCTAGCACCCTAAGTGTGATGCCTCAAATGATTCACACAACACCAAATGCTTTGGATTAAACTTGGAGAGAAAGTAAAACACTCTAAAATCGGCTCTAGCCCTCAAGTATGCATGTCCAGCCGATTTTGGGAGAAATATGAGCTTTATATAGTGTGTTGCATTAGGTAAACCCTAATGTAACATGACTCTTCATTTCCATGATCCATGGATTAACTCCATGGTCCATCCATGGAGCATCCTATGGGTGGAACCCAACTTGATAATCCATGGAGCCTCTTAGCCCATTATATAAGTTATGGATGATTTACATAATCAACCCATATATTTAATTAGTTTTCTTTTGGTCACTTAATTATTTCTAGATTAATTCTTGATCAAACTAATTAAATAATATTATTAATATATTAGAACTTATAATATATTAATAACCTTAAGTGTTATTTCTCTCATTTAGTTTATCCAATGCATGGTGCCATGCAACCCAAATGGACCATGCCGGATCGGGTCAAGTACATACTAGAAATATATATATATATATATATATATATATATATATATATATATATATATATATATATATATAGATATAACTTATAATGGTATAAAGTATAAGGGTTCAATTTTAACTTTTAAAACTCTAGGGTTTGGAATTAAAGTGTATGTGAGACTTTACAAATTTCAAGACTTTACGGCAAGTTTTGAAACTATTCAAGACTTTTCATTTCTATAACTTATGAGTTTTAATGGTTTTAAAGAAAATAATTTTGGAATTCCATAACTTGAGGACAAGTTATGGAGTCCATTAAATGGCATTTAGATCAAGAATTACACTAACAAACAATTTGCAAATAATTCCTATGATGTACTAAAACTCATAAGCATGAACATTCATATCAACAATTTCAAGAATCATATAAACACATATAAAACTTTAAATTTTGATAATAACCTTTAAAAATGGATTAGCATAATCATTACCACATCAAAAACAGATTTTATAAGTCCAAAACAGTTTAGGGTAATGATTCTAGTCCATTTCCAACAACAAAACTCGAAAATCAACACTCTGGGCCTCCTACTCGCCGAGTGCAATAACCTACTCAACGAGTAGGATGAATTTTCACTTGGATTCGTCGAGTCCCCCCATGGACTCGGTGTGTCCACTAAACAATGAGCAGATTTTCGAATATTTCAAGCAATTTGCATCAAGTATAATGAAAACAAGCCTAGGCTCGGATACCACTAATGGGTTTTGAGCATTCTAACACTCCTATGGTGTACATGCAACCCTAGAAACCTTGGATCTATGGTTTGTCTTTTTATACATGAAATTTTGATTTTCCAAGGTTCTCAACCTAACTAGCATGATATGGGGTAGTTGTAATATAAAACCTTTGTAGAATAACATACCTTTTCTTATGGTTGATTGATTGGAGCTTCAAGAGCCTAGCACCAATAATGTGGATGCCTCAAGTGGAATCCCAAATCACCAAACCAACTTGGAAAACTTGAGAGAATAGTATGCACTTGTATAAATCGGCCCACCTTTGATCTCACATAGACTAATGCCATTTCATGTGCCAAAGACCTCTTTATATAGTATGTCGGATTAGGGTTACATCCATGTAAACCCTAATACCCATGACCTTTCATTTCCATAGGATCCATGGGTTAAAAACTCCATGGACTATCCATGCAAGCTTAGCCCATTCTAAATGAACTTTGCCCATTCTATATATATATATATATATATATATATATATATATATATATATATATATATATATATATAAGAGTCCATATTTAATTATTCTCTTTTGATCACTAAGTTAATTCCAAATTAATTCTTGATCAATACTAATTAAATAATATGATTTCATATTAATATATTATAACTTATAATATATTAATAAATCATAAATATACTATTCTCAAAAGATTATCCATACAAATTATTTTGGTGAAGTGCAACCCAAATGGACCATGCCAGGTCGGGTCAAGTACATACCAAATATAGTTACGGACTTAGACAGCTTATCCTCCAAAAGCAACCACAACTTCGTTATCGCAAAAAATTTCTATGTGTTCTTTGATTGATGGAACAACTCCAACATCACCGATGAAATTCTTCATCCATGTTGCTTCATTTTCTGCCTTTCTTGTTGCGATGTAATGTGGTTCACAAGTAGAATTGACCATTGTGTTCTACATGGAACTCTTCCAAGTTACATCCCTACCATTCAAAAGGAATACCCAACTATATTGAGAATAATAATTGTCTCAATTTTTTTGAAAGTTGGCATCACCATAACCACTTACTCTTAACTCATCTTTGTCACTAAGAACCAAAAACAATTATTTAGTTCTCTGTAAATATTTCAGAATATTCTGAACTTCTATCCAATGGGCTCTACCTAAATTATTCTAAAAGCGACTTACCATGCTTAATGTGTAGGACACATCAAGACGAGTACAAGTAATAGAATACATGATTGATCCTATAGTCAAAGCATATGGGACTCGACTCATGTCATATATCTCTTTATCATCATTGGGACATTGAGTCTTACACAATTTAATAGTATGATGAATGGGCAAATCCTATTTCTTAGAATTATCTATACTGAAACATTTCAATAATTTATCCAAGTATGTACTCTAGCTAAGACTAGTTAGACATTTCTTTCTATCCACATGAATTCTTATTCCAAGAAAGTATGTCGCCTCTCCAAGATTGTAGATAGCAAAACACTTTCCAAGCCAAGACTTTACTTCTTGCAAGGTTGGAATATTATTTCCTATAAGGAGTATGTCATAAACATACAAGACCAGGAAGGTTACAGCACTCCCATTAGCTTTGACATATTCACAAGACCCGTATTCACTTCTAGAGAATCCAAACTCTTTGACTTTCTCATTGAAGAAAAGATCCAAAACTATGAGATGTTTGTTTTAGTAGAAAGATGGACTTTTCAAGATTTCACACTTTATTAGGATATTTGGCGTGTTCTAAACCTTCTATCAAGTCATGTAAACATCCTCAGTCAGCTTCCTATTTACGAGAGCGGTTTTAACATCCATTTGTCATACCTCATAATCATAGAAGTTAGTTATGGAAAGTGTTACCCTAATAGACTTGATCTTGGCTACTGATGATAAGGTCTCTTCATATTCAATCCTTGGTTTGAGTAAATCACTTTTCAACCAACCTAGCTTTAAAAGTGTGTACACTAATCCATTTTGGTCATCTTCTTGAAGATCCATTTACAACCCACCATCTTTTGACCGGGTGTCCGATCTACCAAGTTCCACACTTGGTTATCAATAATGGACTGATTCTCGTTGTCCATTTACTCTTTCCACTTTGTAGCCTCAGGGCTTGTCATCTCTATCCTTGTAGTTAGCTCGTTAATCCAAATTTACTAGTTATCTATCACTGATATATGTTTCCTCATCCGATGTTATGTAAAACACATAAAAGTCGGGTGGTGCTCTAGATCTATTATATCAATGAAGAGGTAATGAATAGTCAATTGGCACAACATGCGATTCTTCCTTTGGTTGAATGCTAGTGTCAACTAAAGTCTTCTTATTTTCTAACTCTTGAATTTCTTCAAGATTAATGGCACTCCCACTATCCTCTTTGAATATGAGTTCTTTCTAATGATAGACTCCTCTTTAAGCTACAAAGACCACGTTCTCATTTGGTTTGTAAGACAAGTATCTAAATGAGTTTTATGGGTATCCAATGAATACACACCTCTCAGCTCTGGGTTCCAGTTTATCTTGGGTCTCATGCCTAATGAGAGCCTCATAACCCCAGACCTTGATATGTGCGAATGAGGGAGTTTTCCTACTACACATCGCATAAGGTTTTTTGGAAACTTTCATGGTTGGAACAAGATTTAGGATATGGGAGACTATTTCTAAATCATACCCGCGAAAAGATATAGGAAGTGAAGCTCGAATCATCATGGAACAAACCATGTCTAATAAGGTTTGATTTCCCCTCTCAGCTAAACCATTTAGTTGGGGTTTCTTAGGGGGAAAATTATGAAACTATTCCACATTCCTTGACGTAGTCAATAAGCTTGATAACAAGATATTTCCATATTTTTCAGATCGAAGCATCTTTACCTTCCTGCCGAGTTGATTCTCTACTTCGTGTTGAAACTCTACGACTTTTTCAAATGTTATTGATTTATGTTTGATTAATTAAATGTAACCATATCTACTTTAAGCATCTATAAACGTCACATAGTAACGATTAGCATCCCTTGTGGCATGTATGAAGGGTCCACACACATCAGTGTGAGTGAGGTCCAACACACCTTCACCTCTTTCACAAGTCCCTGTGAATGGTGACTTAGTTATCTTTCCTGATAGACAAGACTCACATTCATCATGTGCTCTAAGATCAAATGGTTCTAACAATCCATCCTTTTGGATTTGGGTGATGCACTACTTGTTTATATGGCCAAGACGGCAATCCCATAAGCATGCCTTGTCTAAAACATTAGAAAAATCAATGTTATACACATTATTTCCATCATTCTAACTACATACAACAGTTTCATAGACATCGAAAAAGGATAAGCGTTGAAAACAAAAAAACCATTCTTATAAATGAAAATAGAACCATTGTCATTATCAAACGAGTAGCAATATCCTTGTCTAAATAAAGCATCGAATGAAATAAGTGTCCATGTCATATTACAAGAATAATGACAATCTAATAAATCAACCCTAACACCATTACAAAACACGAGCTCATAAATCTTGATCCTAGTAACAGGCAAAGATCGTCTATACCCCCTGGTCAGGTTCAGCTTCCCATGCTCGGCCTCTTCACTTTCCTTTAGACCCTGCATATCAGAACAAATGTGTTAACCACATCCCGTGTCGAGGATCCAAGAATTAGATATTTTGGTATTATTTATTCCGATAGTATACATACCAAAAGTAGAACCATATGCTTTGTAAGTTCCTTCTTTCATTTCTTGAAGGTATTTTGGGAAACTTCCTTTCTAATACCCCTTTCGCCATAGTGAAAGCAAATGGTCTCTTTCGGATCACTAATAGGTGGGACCTCTTAATTAGATTTCCTCTTTGATCCACTAACTCTCCAACGTGGGCTTTCCATTTTCATTTGGGTTGGGCAACGACTTTCCTTTTCTTTCCCTTGCCTTCATGAGTGGCCATGACAGGATCACTTGCAACACTAGGAGTATGAGATTTCTTCACTCGGGCCTTAGCTATTTGCAGAAAGTTATGGATTTGCGACAATGTTGTTTCTGTGTTGTTCGAATGATAGATCAAAATAAACTGATCATGAAAACTTGGCAAGGAGTTGAGAACCATATCAATGGCCAACTCCTCTTCAAATTTAACATTTAGCTCCTCTAATATATCCAGGTGTGTCTGCATTTTCTACACATGAGCATTGATAACGTCTATTTTATGTATATATTTATGATGTTTTCTTATTATTTTATACTATGTTTTTATGTTATTTAGAACTAAAAGATACTTAATATGCTTTGAAATATTCAATTACAGTAAAAATGGGAGCTGGAATGCTAAAGGAAGAGAATGGAGCTGAAAAGATGCAAAAAGGATATTGCTGGCAGATTGACCCCTCCTTAGTGTTTCGGGTATATCTGATGACTCCCAAGTCCAATTGACAAGATTCACATTATTCTGAAAACTAGACGAAATTTCCTACGACTTATGTGAGAGGGAGTTCTGGCTAATTCGACACTTATCTTATCCAAAATCGGCCTTGAAGATGAAGCATAAAAGCTGGACGAAAATTCCCTCCAAGTTACTTATTCCCCAAGCACCACTTATCTTATTTTTATTTGCTTAATCCCTAAGCCACATTAGTTTCCTTATTCCAATACAAGTCTAATATTTCATATTAATTCCATCTCCATTCAACTATAAATACCCCATATCATTCCACCATTTTTAATAATCTATGATATTCTACTTCGACTTGTGCGACAAGAAAACTTCATAGCTGTTGTTTTTAGGGTCTAAAAGGCGGCCGAAGGGCCGTTAAGCTGATATGGAGCAAAGATCTAAGGGATTAGAGAGCGGATTCATGTCGGTAATCATGTGGTTTGTTATCGTGACCATGTTTAGCATTCCACTGTGATACTACTATGTTTTTACTTTCTGATTTTGGTATCAAAACCATTTGCTTTGAGTTTATGTTTGGATAAAACCTTGATTTGTGGATTAATTGCTATGTTGTATTGTTTTATTTGTGGTTAATTTATCTTGTTAAGTTTTTTAAAAGATCCTCATGTGTTAATGACAATTATTTTCTGTTAATTATTAAGTATATCGAGTTGTATGAACGTCTGCTTGATTGCTTGATTGCTTGCTTGATACGAACTGAACACTAGAAAACATGTTAGTTTAATCAATTGATCACTGCTTGAATTGACTTGTTTGCTAAAGGATTAGTAATAATGAACATGAACCTAATCATTTTAGAAATCGGTGAACATGAATAAATAAATCTGTGTGTGCAATTTTCTATGAATTTAAGGTGTAATCTATCTAAACCAAAGTACCTAAAGAGATTTGTCTTCCTGCCAGTTTATCGAGATTTGCTATTTAGTTATCCGTTTGAGATTTGATTAAACATTTATTTATTCCTTCCGTATGTTTTGTAACCTATAATCAATTATTTTAAATTAATTCACTACCGTTCCCCTTGTGTTCGACACCCTTGCTTATCAAAGCTATACTATACTCGATCGGGTTCTCTGCCTGTAAGGTGTGGTTTAGATGCGATAAATTAGGACTTATAAATAAGAAACTAGTGCACTAAATATACACACCAAGTTTTTGGCGCCGTTGCCGGGGAGCGGTTTTCAATCAATTTACTTTATTTGATTATTCGTTATTTATTTTTATTTTTTTAGTTTTATTTTATTTTTATTTTATTTTCGTTGATATTATGTCACTTTTCGGGAAGGTTTTTGTTGTTATGTGCAGGAATACGTGATCATAGGCATTGCTTGGTTTTACTTTTTGCATGGGTTTCGAGATTACAAGCGATTAGGGAATTCTTGACTTATTTAGTTTACTACTTTGTCCAACTCAATCCACGAGGCGTAATATAGCAAGGCGTATCATGGTGGTTAACTGGAAGACCGAGCTCTTGCTGTTCTTGACTAGTTGGGTCAACTCTTGTTCTACTTTTAGTAAATGGTTCAAAGAAAACAAAGGAAATAGTCTGACAGGTCCCGAAAGTATTTGTTTTCACAAACCACCTCTTGCATGCAAGGGATTTAATCAACAATTGTAGTTTGATTTTGACGAAGACATGTGATCGTGATATCCTTTTTAGTTATTTTGGTTTTTTAGTTATTTTAGTGAGTTTTTATTTTTATTTTTAGTTTGTTTAAATTTTGTTTTCCATGTTGATGCTCTTGATGTTTCAGATCTTTGAAGAATTTTTACCCTTCAGATGCTTTCAGAAATTTCAATAATTGGGGTCGAATGTTGATTTGTCATGAGAGAAAAAACCGTGTCAGAGTTTGAAGTGGACACTTGAGAGCCATGACTTTCAATAAGTGTGGGGTGCGCGTCGATATTTGGAGGGATTATTATTTCGAAGAGTGGCGTTTCTAACTATACATTGATTCCCATGGCATGGATGAGCTATTCCCACACCATGAAGTTTTATTTTGACGCGATGTAGAAGTATCATCCCGACTGCCATGACATGGTTGACACTTTCCTATGTCGTGGGGGAGTTTTTCATCGCGAGAGGAGGCTGCTATTCTACATACCACGACGTGACCACCACTTACCACGTCGTGCCCATGCTATTATTCGCGATATGGATTTTTCCTCACTCGACGACACAACGTGGTTGACACTTTCCCACGTCATGGTCACTATACATTGCTTTAGTTTGCAATCGTTTGCAGCACATTTCATAAGTCAATGTTCTTTTGTATTTTCCAGTAGATTCAGAAGCAGCAGTTCCAGTTTCTAGTGTTCCAGCAATTTTCAGAGCAGCTTTTAGCAGCCCCATTCGATCTCGTCACTACTACCCCAGGGGAGTCTGTTCCTTTATCTTTGTTTTTATTATTTTTATGAGCTTAATTAATTTTATGCATACAATGAGGACATTGTATTAAATAAGTGTGGGGTAGGGGGTCGAAAAAGAAAATTAAAAATTGCTGGATTAGGAAAATTTAAAAATTTATAAACTTGAAATAATAGTTTAATTTAGAAATCTAGTGATAATTTAAATCTATGCTAATATTGTATGAGATGATCTGATGAGAACCCAAATGTTTACCTGAGCCTACACATGTTATAGTGTATTTGTGAC
Source organism: Lactuca sativa (assembly GCF_002870075.4). Classification (NCBI taxonomy): domain Eukaryota; kingdom Viridiplantae; phylum Streptophyta; class Magnoliopsida; order Asterales; family Asteraceae; genus Lactuca; species Lactuca sativa. Next base: position 170,174,533 of record NC_056623.2, read on the forward strand.
TTCCCATTTCCTAGTGAAAAGTCATGAGATATGAAAGGTAATCTGGTAGTTTATATGACATAATATGTTTTGCAACCTAAACCTGAAACCTATCCAGGAAAGCTTATTTAGTCATTACACATAGACTAATATCTTAACCAATAAGGGTTGAAGTTAAGCGCCCCTACTTAAGCATGTAGGTATTGAGTAAAAAAAAAAGTGAGTTACATGATAAAGAAAAAAGAGAGAGAAATTACCAAAAAGTGAAAGAATTTTGGAGCTATCAAGTTGAAGATCAAAAGATCAAAATTCTGAAGAAATCCAAAAGTTGAAGATACCAAAAATCAAACAAAAAGTGGTGAATTCAAAGAAAGCAAATATCAAATATTCAAAGAAGTGAAGAATTCAAATAGCTCCATTGTGGTATCAAAGTTGTAATTTCTAGAATTTATGTATACTTGGTTGTTTAGCCAAAAATATCTTGAGGTTAAGGAAGATTTCTGAGGATTGATTCGGAGGGTTGCAGAAATGAATGTTGTATAAATTAAGGGGTGAATGTTCATAAGGATTGTGAGTATTTAGGAGTGAGAAGTTTCTTAGGAATTATAGACACAAATACATGCATTGTGGTCTTGGGATAATGGCTGTGTTTGAAATGGATTATTCTATGCGATATTTATGAGATAATAAAATCAGATTTGCTTGAGGGCAAGCAAAAGGCTAGTGTGGGGTAGTTTGATAACGTCTATTTTATGCATATATTTATGATGTTTTCTTATTATTTTATACTATGTTTTTATGTTATTTAGAACTAAAAGATACTTAATATGCTTTGAAATATTCAATTACAGTAAAAATGGGAGCTGGAATGCAAAAGGAAGAGAATGGAGCTAAAAAGATGCAAAAAGGATATTGCTGGCAGATTGACCCCTCTTCAGTGTTTCGGGTATATCTGATGACTCGCAAGTCCAATTGACGATATTCATATTGTTCTGAAAACTAGACGAAATTTCCTACGACTTATGTGAGAGGGAGTTCTGGCTAACTCGACACTTATCTTATCCAAAATCGGCCTTGAAGATGAAGCATAAAAGCTGGACGAAAATTCCCTCCAAGTTACTTATTCCCCAAGCACCACTTATCTTATTTTTATTTGCTTAATCCCTAAGCCACATTAGTTTCCTTATTCCAATCCAAGTATAATATTCCATATTAATTCCATCTCCATTCAACTATAAATACCCCATATCATTCCACCATTTTTAATAATCTATGATATTCTATTTCGACTTGTGCAACAAGAAAACTTCATAGCTGCCGTTTTTAGGGTCTAAAACGCGGCCGAAGGGCCGTTAAGCTGATATGGAGCAAAGATCTAAGGGATTAGAGAGCGGATTCATGTCGTTAATCATGTGGTTTTTTATCGTGACCATGTTTAGCATTCCACTGTGATACTACTATGTTTTTACTTTCTGATTTTGGTATCAAAACCATTTGCTTTGAGTTTATGTTTAGATAAAACCTTGATTTGTGGATTAATTGATATATTGTATTGTTTTATTTGTGTTTAATTTATCTTGTTAAGTTTGTTAAAACATCCTCATGTGTTAATGACAATTATTTCTGTTAATTATTAAGTATATCTAGTTGTATGAACGTCTGCTTGATTGCTTGCCTCTTATGATTTTGATGACCATCAAGATTATATGACTAGGAATAGTGAACATGAAACTAGGGTTAACTAGAAAATAAGTAAATTAATGTGTGAGTATATGTGACGACCAACCACATATGAGCTAATTGAATTAACCAATTCGATTAACTATTATTACAAGTCTTGCTTGATACGAACTGAACACTAGGAAACATGTTAGTTTAATCAATTGATCACTGCTTGAATTGACTTGTTTGATAAAGGATTAGTAATAATGAACATGAACCTAATCATTTTAGAAATCGGTGAACATGAATAAATAAATCTGTGTGTGCAATTTTCTATGATTTTAAGGTGTAATCTATCTAAACCAAAGTACCTAAAGAGATTTGTCTTCCTGCCAGTTTATCGAGATTTTCTATTTAGTTATCCGTTTGAGATTTAATTAAACATTTATTTATTCCTTCCGTATGTTTTGTAACCTATAATCAATTATTTTAAATTAATTCACTACCGTTCCCTTTGTGTTCGACACCCTTGCTTATCAAGGTTATACTATACTCGATCGGCTTCACTACCTGTAAGGTGTGGTTTAGATGCGATAAATTAGGACTTATAAATAAGAAACTAGTGCATTAAATATACACATCAAGCACACATATTCCCCTTCTTTGAGCGTACACTTCATTAGGGCTTTGACGATCTCATAGCGTTCTTGCCTTGTTTTCTTGTAAACATTTCACCAAGAACCTTTTTTAGCTCATATGGCTAATAGTCCACGTAGTATTTTTGTAAATCTGGGGTCATGGTAGCGATCATGATGCAAGCAACCTTTATGGCATCGACAACTTGTTTCTTTTGAGCAATTATTTCTTCTAGAGTATCCGTTTAAACGTCAACCTCAGGAATAGGAGTATCTAGAACATACTTTTTGTTATCATACCATAGAGTCATCTTCAAGTTGTGCATCCATTCCTTATAGACTGGATCATTGAAATTTTACTTAGACAAAATAAAAAAGAGAGTAAAGTTTAATTGTGACAATTGCGACAATTCTCATTGGTCACCGATTGTATAAGGAACTCAAAAATAGATTAATATCTCAACAAGAGGCTTATATCTTTGGTATATAAGAGAAAATAGTCCAAAATAGATGTAAACCGCATGATTAAGTGTGTAGAAAGTTACATTTACTAGTATAAAAGGGTAACATATTAGGAAAGTACATTGCGAGGCAAATTCAAGGGTATAAATTTTGTAAGAATTTGACTTCTATTGGAGGAGTTATGATTTTTGTAGAAAGTAAAATTAGTCACATCAATAAAACTAACAATGTCAAAATAGTACTAAGTGATTGGTTGATTTTTTTATTAAAGTCATTAAAAGGAAAGTCGTAGTACTCCTCAATAGCTACACGAAGAAGACATGATTTTTAGAAAAGCATAAAATACGGGCTAAAAATGCAAGTCGAAAATAGCCAAAACAACCTAAAGGAAAGTTGCAGTACTCGCCAATAGCTACACGAAAATATAAAGAATTCCAGAAACTAGATTCATATAAGAGAGAGATGAATTTTCAAAAAAGATTAATCGTGCACGTGTAATGCACGCCACGCACGACATCCATACCTGACACCCATATTCATCGAGATACGAGAGATGTGGACCCTATTTAAGGACCTTAATCTCTTTGAGGCCCTTCTCATCTCCATCCTCCACCTTGTCCATCAGTCTTCTTGAAACCCTATCCAAATTTGTGAGAGGTTAAGGCCTTAATGTGATTTTTGTGTGTTTTGTGAAGAAGGGAGTTCTTTGAAGAAGAATTAGAATGCATCAAGCTTAAAGATCCAAACTTTGTGCTTCATCATTCACCTCCAGGAGGTATAAAGCTTGAACCTTTATGTTCTATTTTGTTAGATCTTGAGTGGGTTCATGGTTTGTTACGCTTTTGGTCCCCAAGACTTTGGCTTTACGGAGTACGAGGTACTCTATACCTTGTCAACACCATATTCTATTGTATTTAAGTTTGAGGAGTCATAAAAATGGGAAATTGGGCACTCCCATCCATTCATGCGAGACATCTTAAGCTTTTGAGTGGTTTTTGGATTTAAGGTTAGGTTTTATAACCTCTTAAGCCATGAAAAGTGTGACAACCCAAATTTATTTCTGTTACATAATCCCGTTTCCACTAACGGAATTCGTCGTTATGTATTAAATTTCGTAATATTTGGAGTCGTCAATAAACAAATACCTATCTACTTATATTTCCTTGACATTATCACTTTAGTATGAGTGGATATGACTTGTAAGTGTTAACCCCGTTTAACCAAACAAAGCTATATTACTTTTAACCACTTCACCCGGGTAAAAAGTTTTAACCCCGTTAAACTTTAGCATCGGGTAACCGTGTACCGGGTGCAATGCCCGAGGCATATTTAAGGAAATTAGATGCCACCCTACACCCTTTTACCACCCTCTCACACTCTCTCACTACTTTCTCTCTCTAGACTCGATCCCGACCCTGAAAACCGCGAATTCCGGCTTCCTAACGTAAGGGTTTCTTCCCTATCTTGTCCTAAACATATTCCATTGTATTTAGAACACAAAAAGAACAAGAATTAGTAGAAAACATGGAGTTTACGGCCTAGGAAGCCCCTTAGGCCGTAAACACCCAAAACTTGGCCAAATGTCCCATTTTCCCTTCCTATAAGGTTGATGCTAATTAAGGAAATAGCCTAGATGAGTTTGGACATGAAAACACAAGTTTTTAAAGCCTAAAAGAGGGTTTACGGCCCAAGCTTGTGCTTAGGCCGTAAACACCCAATTTCCATGTTAGATTGCCCCCAAAACTCATCCAAGGCATGATAGAATTTAGATATGATCTTAGGAAGAGTTTAAGGCCATAAAACAACACATTTTAGAACCTAAAAGGGGAGTTTACGGCCAAGCCTATGCTAGGGCCGTAAACACCCATTTCTCATGCTAAAATGCCCCAAAAACCCACCTAAGGCCTTCTAGAATTTAGCTAAGATTTAAGGGAGTGATTAGGACCATTTAACAATCCATTTTGAGGGACAAAATGGAGTTTACGACCCAAGCACAAGCTAGGACCGTAAACTCCCTCAAACACCACCAAATGAAGATTTTAGCCCCCAAATTTGGTCCTAAGCATTCACTAGAAATTTAGGGGATGGATTAAAGGCCTTATCTTGCACTTTTGGGTGAAGGACAAGAGTTTACGGCCAAGCCTAGGGGCTTACGGCCGTAAACTCCCAAGGAGTGGCCTTTGGGCCGTAAACTCCAAGGGAGTAAACTCTTGGACTCCCCCGTAACCCCTATTTGGCCTTATACGATCCCCGTGAACCCCTTCTAAGCCCTAAGACCCCGTATCCATGCTAGAATATCTAAATATCTTAAAGAAAGGCACAAAATGATTAATTTCTTGTAAAATACATATTTCACATGATATTAGGGTCTTAAAAGGTTCACAAGTCCTCAATTGGTACAAAACGCTCAACCGACACTTTCACCCGATTTACCCGATTTACTCGGTTTCAGGTGAGTTCATACCCCTTTAATGAACCTTTCAAATGTTTTATATGTTTTAGGGGGGGATACAAGTCAATTATACATGTTCATGGAAATTAATACAAGTCAATTAATCATGTTACGGAAATTAATCACATGTGATTCACTATTCGTAGTTCAAATCACATGTGATTTACCACTATGTTTTATGAAAAGAATTTTCGTTTTCAAAAATATTCTGGATAAATAAACAATTTTCTAAATGTTTCCTTTTGACAAGATTTTTATTAAATAAATTCTTTATAAAATGTAACCACACCAATATATTTATATAAGTAAGACTTGAAGGACTTAGGACCGATAGCTCGCCTTATTTCCTGTTCTTGTTTGATTGTGGGCTTAGGGTAGTTGTTATCCGTCTGACTGTCGTTGATTTCTTAGTTATATATCATATATATTAGTGTTGGATACGAATATTTTCATTTCATTCGATGTTTAAACCACTAAACTGACAAGAATCATACACACTAAGTTAACTATAATAGGTATAGTTAAGGCCACTATTACTCGCTATAACTATTACTCTATACACTATAATACATTCTATTACGATACTATACACTAATAAGAGATCACACTACGAGTTATACAAAAGTCTACTACACTATAATACAAGAGGAAGCACTAATCAAGAGGTAACACACTAATCCACTATGAGATACTCTATTCGCTACACACTACGCCCAGAGTTTTCCGACACGAGAACGACGCTACATGTATAGATCTATACGGGGCAGACGCTATTACATCTCGACTGTAAATTTTCAGTCCGAGCCGTGCAGGCCCAGGGATGCCGCTACTTCACTACATTGTGCATGACCGGGAAGGTCATGGGGTCCTCTATTATTCACACTATCGGTAACATACAAGAAATACATTATAACCACACTAAAATACTAAACTAAAGGCTAAGTTAATATCCCGAAGTAATCAAGTATCTAACACTAAAGGAAGTTTGCACCACTATTATTGACTTCAGGCATAACCTACCATATTGCATTACTTATTGGAGATTCACTATTATACTCTTACAATAAATAGTTTTCAAAGATGAAAATTACATGTTTCTTAAAGGTTTTCACTTACAATGTATTCTGGAAAATATAGGATTTTCTAGGTTTTTCTACTACTTATGAATGTAAATTGAAGCTTTTCATACTATTGGTTCTAATGCTTTTTATACAAAACCTCACACTAAACTCTTATGAACTCACTAGCTTTACGCTGATATTCGTTTTCAAAATAACTTGTATCCTCAGGTCAAAGATAGTCAGGTACAGGTGCAGCATTTTGGAGAAGGTGGAGCATATGAGATTCATCTCTTATATTTGATTTACTTTTGGTGTTTGTTGAACATTACAAAACACACTTGTAATTAAACTCACTATGTAATGCAATGGTTGTATGTTTCTTGTTTTACTATTATACAATTATGATGATACTGTACATGACGTCCTCCACCCCGAAACGTTTTCCGCCGTTATCGGTTTTAGGGTGTGACAAAAAGGCATAAATCTAATGACTTTTATCAATTAAGACATCTATTAGGTCCAGATTTAAGAATTGGACGTCTGTTCTTAAGGTATTAAGACATTAAAGTTGAAGTTGGAAAACAGTCGGTTAAGCAAGGCGTAACCTGTTGGCCACCCATTTTTTGGAATGAGACTCTACGCCCAGCGTAGAGCTTGAGTATGCTGCACATAGGTCAATAAGGTTGGCCGTTGGCTTTTGGTTAAATGTGAGGGTTAAGGACTTGGAAGGGAAAAATGGTCTTTTGCCCAAATAAGGATTTGTCATGGTATTCTGGACTTGCTAAGTCAGGATAATTACCTTAATTATTAATTAGGGTTTGGTTTTGATACGAATAGTGTTAGAAGATTCTCGTACCAACAGCTCAGGTATGAGATGTACTTGTTATCGATTGAGGCCAGTATTTGTCACAACTAGTATTTTAAGGCTAGGAAATTTTGTCCATGTGTAATTACTTTTGGAGAATTCTTGTAACTCTAAGTATTATGTTACACGTGTTATTCATTCAACAACAACAATTCGAATCAAAATTCACATGTGAAGCCCTAAACCTAATTCAATGCACTATACTCACTCAACTTTGGGTTTGAAACCCTAACTTCCTGGTCCAAACTTTTATTGGACCAGGATCCTCTTATTGGGCCTAATGGACCAATAAACCCATAAACTTGATTCTTTTGTGCTAAGAAACCTCATTTGGGCCCTAGTTGGACCCACATTCAATAATAAATAACATTTTTGGCCATAAGACTCATCATGGGCCTTATTGGGCCGAAAACCATCTTCTTTAATTTAATGGGTCGTAAACATTTTCTTTGGAACTTATTGGCCCGAAAACACATATCATTTCCCTTTTTGGACTGTAAAATCTTATGTGGACCTACATGGATCAAAAATCCCTAATGGTCCAATGCAATAACAACCCCAAGATCCATGTTCTTCTATCCTTCCTCCCACTCTCATTTTAAAAAAAATAAAAAAATAAAAGAGAGAGAGAGAGAGAGAGAGAGAGAGAAAATCTAATTGATTAAAAACTTGACACCTCCTTATTGCATGGAGGATATCCATGCAATTAACCTCCCATACAACAAGACATTCTCATACTTCAAGGCAAGTTCTTCTCTCTCTTCCCTCTTCCTTCTTCCTTCTTATCCTCGGCCAAGGAGCAACATCACCACCTCCATCACTTTGCAAATTCAAACCATATTTACATTCCTCACTCCTCTCAACTCTCCAAAAACTCTCTCATCCTTCCTCCAAGAAATCGTGAGTTTGTGTGTGTGTGTGTGTGTGCGCGCACTCAAGGAGATCCTTCAAACTCACATACTAGGTAAGCTACTTCACACTTAAGTTGAATAAATCCATCTTATGCTAAGATCTTCCCTCAAAACATCACCATTCTCGTGTTTATGCTCCTAGAATCATCTTTTTTTCGAGGATCTTCCCAAAGGAGCTTGCTAGGCCGAAAACACCTCCTTCTTTTCTTTAAAACCGACTCATCACCAAGGTGAGCTTCATACCCCCTAGTTTTCGGTTTTACTATGTTTTGGGGTTGAATACAAATTGGCTTTGTGTTAGATCTATGTATTTATGCATGTTTATGTGTATTTTCATGATGTGTTGTGCAAATATGTTATGAATCTATTTTAAACCCTCATAAACCTGATATATTTCCAAGTCTTGAAGATCTTAGGAAAATAAGTTACTTTATGTAACTCATTATGTTGTTGAAAAGATAAAACATGTTAAAGGATACTTTAAAACACAATAAAATCTAATGAGGGCCATTTTTGACAAATAAACAAAAGTGAGCCTTTTGTGACAACTCAGGGTTTTGAAAGAACCAAAAGAGTCATTTTTAGATAAAAAATGGGTTTTTAAGACATTCACGATATTAAAGGGGTCAAAAGAGTCATTTTTTTATAAAAAGAACTTATTATGACATTCATGGTTTTATATTGATCAAAAGTGTTATTTTTGACAAAATGGGTTTATTTTGGGCCTTCACTATTTTAATGGGCTAAAATGGTCATTTTTCATAAAAGGGGCCTTATTTGGAAATTCATGGTTTCATGGGCTTGAAATGTAAATTTTTGGCCTTAATGGACTTAAAATGTCATTTTTATCAAAATAGGCCTTATTTACAAACTTTTGGTTCTTAATGGACTTGAAATGTTGTTTTTATCAAAATGAGCCTTATTTACAAACTTTCGGTTTTTAATGGGCTTAAAATGTCATTTAAAATGAAAAATGGGCTTTTGTTGTAGATTTTGATTTTAGTGGGCCAAATAATTAAAATTTAACAAAAGTGGGCTTTTATTGAAAAATCTTGATTATTTGGGCCAAAAAGGTCATTTCTAAGGAAAGTGGGCTTTTTATGTCATTTTGGTAGTAATTGAGCTAAAACAAGCATTTTAATAACAAACGGGTTAATTAATTTTCACTTTAATTGGGCCTTGTTTCTCATTACATGTTATGTGGGCCTTATAGGCCCATTGATTTTCTTATTGGGCCTCACGACACATTTTTATGTTAATCGGGCCAATAACAAACAATACTTGAGACTTTGATAAAAACAACTGGTATTTTCATCACCAATATTTTGTAATCAAATGCATACTCGAAACATTATTTTAAACAGTAAACAATGTGATACACAGTTCACGTAAATTTAGTTAAGGTTCTTGTGAGACGTTCTTTCATTCGTACCTATCTAGTGTACATTCGTAAGTCATGTAGTTATAACCAGAGTCTCCTGGTGGTAGAGCGAGAGTTTGTGTATAGATCTATACGGGGTTAACATCCCCGCACCTGAGCTGTTCGCTACAGCTAGGCTAGGCCAGTCTAGGGTGACAAATGTCTTACCTTAAACAAGTCGACGCCTGAAAAACATCATGACAGGCAGATCAGTCACATCAAGCATGGTTATAACGACTCACATAGAGTTTAACAACATGATAAATTTATAGAATACATACTATACTTTTGATACACATACGAGCTATTCATTCTATAATACTCGGGTCTTAAGGTTTAAAGACTACAACTCTTTTACAGAGAGAAAATATCGGATTTTCTGGGAAACAAACACGATACCTTACATTTTACATACAACATAAAATATAGACATTTCTGGAACTCTCTCATTATACACTTTTCAAAATATGAACACACATGCTATAATACAAGATTTGAAACAAAACGCTCAAACAATTTTTGCGAAAAATATCGGATTTTCTGGAGTTTAAAAATGATACAAAACTTTTCTTACAAACATGCTTATGAACTCACCAACATTATATATGTTGACCGTTTTCAAAATAACTTGTATTCTCAGGGAATCGTTAAGCAGGTTGGTCATCAAGAACATATGGATTTTTGGTGTATTTTTGTTATCATCATTCATTTGACATTTGACATGTAATTTTTAAACCAACACACTGATGTAAACTATGATGGATGTTATATTTTATGTGTGATGATGATGTCCTTGATTCAATTATATACATTATGATGATATTACAAGATGAATTCACCCAACCCCCATACGTTTCCGCCGTCTAGTTCGGGGGTGTGACAGTTATTATACTGTAGGACACTAGGTTTCGTATGTGCATGTTGTCTTTGTGACACTTGTTGTATGCATGTATTCTATATGTATGTGGGGTGAAATAGACCCGAACGATTGGAAAATAACGACAGTGTTAGTAGGGGCTTGGGGTGAAATAGACATGTTCGGTTGAAAAACACAAATTGAGTTGAAATAGACTCCGGGATGAAATACACCAGGGGAAAATAGATGCGTTATAGCTTAAATCTAATAGGTATGTATGGTTTTCGGTATTTTGGGGAAACTCACTAAGCTTTGCACTTACGGTTTATGTTTAAAATGTTTTCAGGTACTTCTGGTTCAAAGGGGAAGAGCTCGATGTAACTGCATCGCATCCACCGGTGTTCCGTAGTTTATGATATGATTTGTACTCTGATAAATATTTTATACATTATCCCACTTTGATGGTTTTGGAATGAATGATTGATGGTTTTGGTTGATTTAAAACAAAGATTATTATTTAGTATTTTTGGGACATTACAAGTTGGTATTAGAGCCTTGGTTTGAGGGATTCAGGCACAGTCTCGAGTGTGTCTAGACTCAAACTGAGGAATTGGTAAAAGCTTTTCAAAAGAAAATGATTTTCTAAAAACAATTGTTATAAGAGAAAAAAGGGTATGATGCATGCAATCATCTAAGTTCAAGTAAGTATTTCTTAAATACACATACATGTGTTATGCTTATTGTTTTGGAATGAGTATATGAGAACTGCATGTTAGTTTAGGCTAAGAATCTGCTTAGGAGATCTTGTTAGAATGCGAGGAGAGATTCCTTATTTGCCTGTTGTTGAGTCTTTAGAGCTCCATGCTAGTATGGATGTTAAATGATTGGATAGAGTGGCCTGATTAGGTAGTGCACTGGTTTAGAACTCGATGAACGAATGATGCTTACTTTGTGCTTTTAGGAACCTCTACTAGTATCAATTAACTATAAAGCGAATATGTTAGGTTACATGTTGCAGAAATTGGATAATTTAAGAAGGTTCGGTTTAACTCCATTGCGTAACTCTTGTTTGAGTGCAACTGTTGTAGTGTGAGATCTTACATTCGAAGAATCATCTAGTTCTTGTTCAAGACCATCACCAGACTATAGAGACTGTGGCGGAGATCACCGCCATGTTCCGTGAGAGGGATTTACTGATTTAACAGTATGTGGAGGACAAGGATATGAAGAAGGCGAGGTACCATGATATGTTGAAGGATGAGATACAAGAGTTTGTGAGCATGTCTAGCTGCAAGACATTGGGGGTGAAATAGACCCGCTCTGTTGAAAAATACAGAGTGAGTTGAAATAGACACAGGGGTGAAATAGACCATGTGCCGAAATAGACATGTTATATCTTAAAGCTGATACTTATTTATGGTTTGCGGTAGTTTGGGGAAACTCACTATGCTTTGTGTTTATAGTTTATGTTTAAAATGTTTTCAGGTACTTCTGGTTCCAAAAGAAGAGCTCAACGTGATTGCATCGCATCCACCGATGCTCTTTAATTGATGATATGATTTGTACTTTTATGGTTTTGGTATATTTTTTTATGTATTTATGTATATTTTTAAGTTGTATATAGTTTTTTTTTTTTACATATTTTTATCTATTTTAAATCTATAAATGAAACTTTTATGTATTCTATGTATTTTTATATACTTTGGTATATGTTTACGTATATATGTATTTTTTTTACTTCAAGTTTCATTGTTAGTTAATTATTAGACATTGTAAATAAAGAAAAAAACATTAGAGTACTACAAAACAAACATTTTTCAAAGACGATATTTGAAGATGACAAAAAGTTTAAGAATATCTTTTTTTTTTAATTCAATTTGTAGATGATAAAAAGTTTAAGAATATCTTTATTAATTTTACTTTGGTAAAATACTTTTGGTTTTTAATAAAATCTTTAATAATAATTAGTAAATTGTTGTATTTCGTATTTTGTATGATTTTGCTACCACTTAATAACTTGCATAAAGTTGTCCTCTTTGTTGTCAATATAATTTATCTATAATTGGCAACAAGATTAGCATTGGGTTACATATGATTAATTGCATAATAATACTTAAAAAAATACATATAAATACATAAAAAAATGTTTTTACATATAAAATACATAAAAATTCGTAAAAAAAACTATATAAAAACAAAAAAATACATAAATAGGTGAAAATAATATTAAATCACTAAAAGTATGCAAAATAATTAAAATTTTATATAAATATGTAAAAAAAAATACGTTTATACATAAGAAAACGTAATATAAAAATTAAAAAAAAAAAAAACCTATTTAGAAACTTAAAATACTTAAAAAAAAACATAAATACGTAGAAAATCTTTAAGCAGCCGTAAAAATATAATAAAAATACATAAAATAAATAAAGATACATTTATTAGTTATATATAAATTTTGAGAAAAATTTGTAGAAAATTCTCATTATTTTGGAAAAATTAATAATTTGGTCCCATTACCTGCTGAAAATCTCAAAAAGAAGTAACGTGAATAAATTAACCAATTTCTTTGGCTTTTCTATTCAATTTTTTTGGACTTAATCGTACATTTTCATAAATAATAAGACTGTTCTAGTGTTTTCCCTATTAAACATGCATAATATATGTCACGAAAATGTTTTTCAATAAAATTTAAAAAAAAATGTATACAAATGACCTGTCTTAAATGTCTTTATTAAGGTTGTGTTTGGCGCGTCACGACTAGCTGATAAGCCAATTTATTTTTTGAACTTTTTTAGGTTGTCTTGTTTGGCATGTTAAAAAGTAGTTTATAAGCTAGATTTTTAAAATGCTACTTAGACTAGCTTTTATGAGCTTTTTAAAATTTTTCCAAATATACCTCTTAATTGATTATAGAAACACATTTTTTTAAATGACCCTTTATATTATTTTATATCTTTCAGTTAGTTTTTTGGTTACTTCTAACAAATGTTATTTTTTATCAACTAGTTTTTCAACTATTAGTTAGCTTTTTAGCTATTATGTCAATCATAACCTAAGTGTATGTCATATATATACATCCGAAATCTACAACAGACAAATGTTTCTTATCTGCTCTTTATGAAATTACTTACAATGACGGATATTTATCAATCATTCTTTTAAATGCCCCTTTATCTATCGTTCATAAGCTATTTGCACCAGACAATGTCTGTCACTAATGTTTGTTTTTTCGAAGTGAAAATGTTTATAGTTCACGAACCACCTCTGCAACCCTCTGTAACAAAAGAGGTAGACCAAACGGCTGCAACATATAATAAAAAATATGTTTGTTATTTTAATATATGCAGACTGCTGCAATAAGTTAAAATAAAGTGTGAAGAGATTTGAAGTAGATAGTCTAGTGATGCACCAAGCAACACACACATCAGTTTTTAAGTTAGAAGTCTTCTGAAAAGCAAATAGCTACGAATGACCAAATGTTACGTATGTACCTGTGATGCACGACGTAACAATAAATAGTACAGAAGTTGTTTTTTAGATAAAACAAACAGCAACTAAAGCATTTTTTTTCCTAGCAGCGATTGAGCGATATATCGGAATACGTATATTGTTTTCTTTGGGAATTTTAACTTTCTAGAAATTAGTTTGGCTAGGCACTCTTTTGTAGTTTTATAATATTTTTAAGTGAATGGGCAGAGTCTCTAATAGAAAATTTCAAGACAATTAATTTTAATGGAAATAAAGTAATTGAACGTGGAGGCTTGGAGTCTTAAATATGAGTCTCGAACCTCTCCATCACTCGTGCATTCTTGGAACGAATGAATTTTTATTTTGGGGAAAGGTGAAGTTTTTGGTCAAAAGGATAACCAATTTCAAGGCAATTAAAACATATGTATTGTCTTAGCATGCATATACTCTTTTGTAGTATAATATTATTTTTTTCCTGTTTATATTGAAAATCCTTAAGCTAAGAATAAGTTCTCAGGTTAAGCTTTTTTAAGAAGCTTTTCAAATTATTATCAGTTTTATACGAGTCTAAATCAAAATTTGTGTTTGGATAGTGACTTTTAAAAAAAATTATTACAGCGGTTTTACTAAGACATTCCTCACTAACTTATCACACGTTGCCATATATTTTTCTTAACTCCGTTTTTGATACGTCTATAAATCAATAATCTAATAAGTTAAAAAATGTTTATCATTTTAAGGGCGTGTTCGGCACATAACTTTTGAGAGCTTCAGGTTTCTAGCTGTTGGGCTGAAGTTTTATTTTGATGTTGCATCTTTTGGGCTCGTTAGTTTAGCCATGTACACTCCGGTTTGGGCCTGTCCAACCGAGAGCCTTTTATGTATTGTATATAAGTTAATGCTTGCATGCATATTAGGTTAACAGCGAGATAGAGGTTTACGAATATAGAGATTTACGAATAGCGATTCATCTAGAGTACAGCAGGTTTCTTAATCGTTTTGTAACCTATCAATCCTCTACAGTTGATGTTCTTAATCAAGCTCTTCTGAGGATTATGTTTTAATCATTCGACTCGTTTGATTCAATCTTGTCTTGTTCTTTTTATTGCGTTCTTACTGTTTTTATATTCATATACTTGTTCAAGATCTAATCGATCTTCATAGATTAAAAGTTATTTTAATCCCATCAATTGGTATCAGAGCGGGAGGCTGTGTAATCGATACACATCTTTTCTGTGAAAAAGATTTCCATTAGGGTTTTCCGCAATCATCGATATTTATTGAGCCGTCATCTTAATTGACGTATCTTAATATTTATTGTTTTGCCCTAATCTGCTTTATTACAAGTCTAATCTTTGAACAGGTTTTTACGATCATAATGGACGCAACGCAATCAAACCCTATTAATATTTCCAACAGCATCGGTTCGACGACAAAGATTCCAATCTTATACACCCATGACTATGAAGTATGGGCGCATCATTTTGAAGATTACGTGATTGGATCGGAGGACAATGGTTACCTCATATGGGAAGCCATCATCAATGGACCGTTTTCTCATTCTGCAACATCCAGAATCATTAAGACACAAAAAGAGTACAACGATCTGCTTAAGGACGTGAAGGATATTGCACAAGATGAAAAAGACAAATTCCAATGCAATATTAAGGCATTAAGGTTGATCAGATTCGCCCTTCAATCCGACACATTCAGACTGGTCAGCTCATGTACTACGACGAAGGAAGTATGGGATAGACTTCGCGAACTGTATTCCACAGACGAAGATCTTGAACATTCTATCCAAACCTCGCTTCTATCTGAGTTTGGAGAATTCAGGCAAGGGGCCGAAGAAACGGTGACCCAGACGTTTGATCGCTTCAATCATCTTCTCAGCAAGATGATCAAACACGACATTGAAAGGAAGCTTATCGAACAGAAGGTTACTTTCTTGAACGGAGTGAGGTCTGAGTGGAGAGCAGTGGTTTCCACAGTTAAAGCCCATGAGCAGTTTAAATCATACTCTTTGGCGAAACTGGTGGGTATTCTAAAGTCCCAAGAAAAGATTGTGGTACAAGAGAAGAACGTTGTTTCTAGTCTTGGTTCGTTGGCCCTCCTATCTAAAAGTAAAGCTGTGATGGAGGATGAAGAGCTCAACTTGGAGGAATATGACCTCACGTCTGAGGATTATGCCATGATGGTGTCCAATCCTAAGAGGTTCATAAAGAAGAGATTCCCCAGCAACAAAAACCGAAACTGGCAGGGGAGTTACAGCTCTGAAAAGGTGAACAATGAACCAAAGGCTGAGGAGCCCAAGAAGGAACCGAAGGCAGATGGCGATTCCGGAGTAAGCTGTTTCTACTGTGGTGGCAAGAACCACTATGCGAAGGACTGTGTTCTTAAGAAGATGGCTGAAAAGGACGATGGAAATGATGAGGAAGCCGTGCTGCAGAAGAGACTGGATGAGTTGAGAAAGAAGAAGTCTACCGCTAACCCTTCTATTAATGCTCTTATTGTGCAGGGTTCGGTTAATGACGATGAGTTCGGTAGCACAGAAGTTTGGTCTACCGACTCAGAAGACGAAGAAGTGAGGAAGCCTACCCATGGAAAGGCGCATGTGGCTAAGGAGGAAAGCAGTGGAGGAAAATGCTTCATGGTTACTGACGTATCTCAAATGAGGGGATACAACACCGATGGAGGAAGCGATGGACCGAAGGTACAGGAGGATATGTGCTTTACGGCCAAACCACTCAGCCAGCAGTTCAATGAGCTCGATGAACTGATAAAGAAGGTACAATCTGTTTTTATTTCATCTAAAGTACCACCATCCTCATATGAGAAAGAACTAAAAAATGTTAATACAAGAATTTCTCATTTAGATAGTAGCTTAACTCAAACCCGAGTCACCAATTCTAACCTGACTGATCAATTAAGCAGGGTGGCGTCGAAGAGTGAGGAGCGGCGAATGTGGATTGAGTTAAAAGAGTCGGAATTAGTTAAAGTTAAAGACGAAAACATTTATTTGCAGAGAGACAATTTAAAATTGTTAAAACAACGAAATGTTTTTTGTTTAATTGCTAAACGTTTATATTCCAATATTACTCAACTTCACTTGGACTGTGAGATAGGCCAAAAGATCCATCGCATGATTTTGCCCTTCTTAGAGTTTAAGGAGGATGAAATCGATGCCGAAGCCTACAATTGTGAGAGTGTGATATCGTCTGATGATGTCAATCCGACCTACATGTATGGACTGGACAAAATTGAGTCCTTCATTAAATGCAAAGACCACAAGGACATGCTCAAAAATCTTTTGGACGAAAATGACAGACTTAAACTGAGAACCGAAACAATACAAAAATTTGACTCTTTAAACGCCAACGTAAGCTCAGAAAACAAAATCGATGTTGAAAATTAATCTGAGCTTAACGAGGACGAAAACATGAGTGAAATTTCTGTAGAGGACACGGTTGACTGCTCAGAATTTGTTAAAAGCGAAACTGAAAACCACAAAAATCTAATTTCAGAAAATTCTGTGGAGTTCGCTCGATTGTCCCAACAAAAGTCCCCGAAATTAGTAGAAAAAGTAGTTGTGTATCAAAAGGTCAGGACCACTCCGAATCAAGTATACAAGGTGACTGGAGTAACTGAGCATCAAACAGCTGAACTCACAACTATTGTTAACGAAGACAATGCTGATGGCTGTGATGAGTACTTCTGGGAAGCTCCAATTGATAATGCAAACGAAACCGTTGGCTTGTCTGAAAAAACCTCCTGGATGAGCAAAGGAAGATACATCCCTGAACCATTGAACAAGCCGGATAATTTCAATGAGCCAAGTACCAGTGGTACAAAAGATATTCCTCAGGAGGATGATCATTCAGCAAAAGAAGACATTCCCTCTACTCCAACAGCTCAAAGTGGAACTTCTTCAGACATTCCTTCTACTCCCTCAGTGCAAACTGGATCTTCTTCGGATATTCCCTCTGCTCCCTCGGCTCAAAGTAAAACTCCTGAAGTTCAAAAGAAACCAGCCAAGGAGACAACAAAAACGAAAGCGAACGTTCATCATCAACCTAAGCAGATGAGGAATAAGAAGATAGAAAGGAACCAAAGATACAGGAAAAACCTTTCTGAAAGGAAACAATTCTGGCACTCCCAGAATGCATACTACTCACACCAAGACAAGAATCTGAAGAATGAAAACAATCCTATAAGAAAGCCTGAATGTTCCAACAACCGAAGGCAAAGGTTCGGTTCTGAAAAGGACTTCAACCGAAACCAAAGGTTCGGTTCCAAGAACAACTCCAACCGAACGCAGAGGTTCGGTTCTGAAGTCAAAAGAGAACAAGACTCTAAGGTCAGTCCCTCCAATGATCAAAAGCAAAAGGGTCCCCTAGAGTCACCAGCCAGGAAGTCCTCTCCATCCAAATCCTCTCATTCTAATTCTTCTCGTTCTTCTAATTCTTCTACTTCCACCAATTCATCTCCATCTTGCTCTAAAGCTAATTCTGTTTGTTCTCAAAAGCCTCATTCATCAGCTGAACAAAAGGGAAAGCAGAAGGTCAATGAATCCAAACCAGAGTCCAAAACGAACACACCCAATCCTAACAAAATAAAAGTCTTTACCATTAAAAAGAAAGATGAAACAACTCTAATAAAACGAACATATCTAGTTGACATATCTCTTACTATTCCCGTTCCCATGAAAAGCTCACATGGACCCAAGAAACTTTGGGTTCCTAAATCTGCTTAATTTTTGCAGGTTATAAGTGACGAGCAGTTTGACGAAGAATGGTACATCGATAGTGGCTGCTCGCGTCACATGACAGGGAGGAAAGAGGAGCTTAGGGAATACAGATCTCTTGCAAATGGTGGCAACGTCAAGTTTGGAAATAACTCTTTCGGCACCATAAAGGGATATGGAATGATAACAAATGGAGACTTCACTATAAGGAAGGTGGCTTATGTGGAAGGACTCCAACACAACCTCATCAATGTATCTCAGCTTGTTGGAGGTACAGGTCTTAAAGTCTCATTCGATGATGAAGGTTCTGAAATCATAGAGAAAAAGACAAAGAAAGTGATTCTAAAGTCAGAGCGAAAGGGTGAAATGTTTCCTCTAAACATGAAACCCATCAAAGGAAACCCAGCCATATGCCTGTTATCAAAAGCTCAATCCGACGAAAGCTGGTTGTGGCACAGAAGACTCTCTCATCTCAATTTTAAAGATATCAACCGACTTGTCACTGGAGGTCATGTTAGGGGTCTTCCATTGCTCAAGTTCGACAGAGAGCATTTGTGTGCTGCATGCGAAATGGGAAAGCAGAGTCGTCAAAGTCACCCATCTGTAATCAACACAAAAGTTGTTGAACCCCTCGAATTGCTTCATATTGATTTGTGTGGTCCTTCATATATCGAAAGCATCGGTGGTAGCAAGTATATTCTTGTTATCGTTGATGACTTTTCACGATTTACATGGGTGTTCTTTCTAAAGCTCAAATCTGAAGCGACTCAAAAGCTGAAAGTGTTTATCAAGCAAATTGAAGTCCAGCTCAAGAAGGTCATTCGCAACATCAGAAGCGACAATGGTCTTGAATTCAAAAACAAGGAGTTTGAAGAGTTTCTTGCAGAAAAGGGAATTAGTCACAATTTCTCAGCCCCCTACACACCACAACAGAACGGAATAGTCGAAAGGCGAAACCGGTCTTTGTGTGAAGCTGCCCGAACTATGCTAAGTTTCACTTCCTTACCTCTTTATTTTTGGGCTGACGCTATTTCTGCTGCTTGTTTTACTCAGAACAGGTCCTATCTCAATAAGCGATTCACGCTCACACCATATGAGATAATAAACAACAGAAAGCCCAATGTGAAATTTTTCCATGTGTTTGGCTCAAGGTGTTTCATCTTTAACTCTAAAGAACACCGCAACAAGTTTGATGTCAAAGCCGACGAGGGAATCTTTCTGGGTTACTCACTCACATCCAAGGCGTACAGGGTCCTAAACAAACGTTCAAGAAGGATTGAAGAGACATACTATGTGACCTTTGACGATAGCTATGTCAAGAAGCTACAGGCCATAGAAGACACTGCAGGGGAAATCTTTCCTCAAACTGGCCAAGTCACAGTCTCGATCGCCAATTTATACGAGAAATTTCTGGAACTTTTTGACGAACCGGAAAAAGCTTCTCTCTCAGAAGCAGGTGCAGCTAACAACAAAGTTGATCATATGAAGCAGATTGTCGAAGATGCTGCAAGAAGAATGCATGAAGGAGAATCGCCCACTGATGAATCTCCATCCAACAATGCTTCAGTTGAGGGGGAGCCAAGTTCTCATGTCGAGGGGGAGCCAAGCTCACAAGGCCAGGGGGAGCCAAGCTCTACAACTTCAACCGAAGGTCCTTCACCAACCGAAGGTGCCTCTCCAACCGAAGATGCCCCTCCAAACGAAGGTGCTTCAACGCCTGAAAGTCCAGCACCACAAGAAACCCCTGAACCTCATGTTTCTCAAGACTCGTCAATTGAGGGGGAGCATGACGATATGACGCTCGATTTCGATAGCCAATCTGAGCCAGAAGAAATGATCAATGGTGAACTAGACCCAACCTTTGATCCGAATTACCCTCCTCTCACCAAATGGACCAGAGATCATCCTATCTCTCAAGTAGTTGGTGATGTATCTGAAAAGGTTCTGACCCGATCTCAACTGAAGGCAAAACCGACATCCTTATTTTCAAAGGTTGAGTTTTGTATGTTTAACTCATTCGTATCAAAAGTTGAACCGAAGACAGTGAACACTGCCCTCGATCACTCTGATTGGGTTCAAGCAATGCAAGACGAACTGAACGAATTTGAAAGGAACAAAGTCTGGCGCCTCATTCCAACTCCTCCAGATGCTTCGGTTGTTGGTCTCAAATGGGTTTTTAGGAACAAAATGGACAAGGAAGGTAATGTCATAAGGAACAAGGCTCGTCTGGTGGTCAAGGGATACTGTCAGGAGGAAGGGATAGACTATGAAGAGACTTTCGCTCCAGTAGCTAGGCTAGAATCTGTTAGAATATTCCTGGCCTATGCTGCTCACAAAAACTTTGAGGTTTTCTAAATGGATGTCAAGTGTGCATTTCTCAATGGAGAACTCGAAGAAACTGTGTATGTGGAGCAACCTCCTGGGTTCGTGAACGAAAAGTATCCAAATCATTGCTATATTCTGGATAAAGCTGTGTATGGCCTCAAACAAGCTCCGAGAGCCTGGTATGAAACGCTTACAAAATTTTTAAAGATGTCTAAATTTAAACAAGGTTCGGTTGACCCAACCTTCTTTCGCAAAAAGGAAGGTAACCACCTTATGATAGTTCAAATTTATGTCGATGACATCATCTTTGGCTCCACGAATCCCAGCTTAACAGTTGAATTCAGAAAGTTGATGGAGACTAAGTTTGAAATGAGCTCAATGGGTCCTATTAACTTTTTCCTTGGTTTAAACATAAGACAGGGACCCGAAGGCATCTTTATCAATCAGGAAGCTTACACGAAGACTCTCCTAGCGAAGTTTGGAATGATGGGCGACTCAAAAGTCAAAATCCCAATGGCATTCGGCACCAAGCTTACCCCATCTCTAGATAAACCGGCTGTCGATATCACGCTCTATCGTCAAATGATTGGCTCACTGATGTATCTAACTGCTAGCAGGCCTGATATCATGTTTTCTGTGTGTTATTGTGCTCGATTTCAGGCTAACCCACGTGAACCTCACATGCTGGCAGTGAAGAACATCCTACGCTATCTCAAGCGAACCACCTCCTTAGGTCTATGGTATCCATCCAACTCAGGCTTCTTCGTTCAAGCCTATTCTGATGCTGACCTTGGAGGATGTGGACTAGACCGTAAAAGCACAACTGGTGGCTGTCAATTCCTTGACGGGAAGTTGGTCAGCTAGCAATCCAAGAAACAAACGTGTGTGTCGCTGTCTACTGCCGAAGCGGAATACATTGCCGCTGCATCCTGCACATCACAAGTGATTTGGATCCAAAGTCAACTTCGAGACTATGGACTCAATATGAAGAAGATCCCACTATATTGTGACTCTGAAAGTGCAATTAGGATCTGTCATAACCCAGTGCAACACTCTAAAACCAAACACATAGCACTGAGGTATCACTTCATCAAAGATCATGTGGAAGATGGAAATGTCGAAGTTCACTTCGTAAGAACCACTGATCAACTGGCTGACGTCTTTACCAAAGCTCTTCCAGAAGCATCATTCAATAAAATATTGCAAGGGCTAGGTATGATGGAATCAGAGTCAGTACCTCACACTACCTCTCAACCTCAAACGTAAGAAGCGAAACCAACCGAACATTCGGCTTCGGTTCAACCATCTGACTCGCTCATTACTTCAAAGGTAGTTTTTCTGTGTTGTATATTTTTTGTACAATTTTGTTTTTCATTGTGTTAATCGTATTTATCTCTTATATATCTAAATTCCTTAGTTTCTCAAAATTTTCCAAAACCGAAACCTACCGAAGGTTCGGGTTCGGTTTTTCAAAATTTTGTGGAACCGAAACCAACCGAAGGTTCGGGTTCGGTTTTTCAAAATTTTCCTAAACCGAAACCAACCGAAGGTTCGGGTTCGGTTTTTCAAAATTTTCTAGAACCGAAACCAACCGAACGCTCGGGTTCGGTTTTTCAACTTTTTCCCAACCGAAACCAACCGAACGTTCGGGTTCGGTTTTTCATTTTTTCTTCTCTCCAAAGTTTTTTTTGTCTTATTTCTTTTCTTTCTTTCTTCTAATTTTTTTTTTATTATTTTTATCATAAATTTCAAAACTCCAAAAATATTTTATTTATTTTTTTGTGTGCTCATTCGTTTATGGGGATATATTTGATGACTTACTTAAGTGTCCCTAGAAGCATGCTGCTGTATGTGTCCCAAGCCTCATAAGATTTTGAATAATAGCCTCCATGACTTGGTATACATAAACCTTGTCTTCCCAATAAGGCTAACACATTTATTCACATCGTGAGCTACCTCACTCCTTTCTCACATGAGTTAAGAGTTTCCTGCTTGGTCCTTATTTTCGCAGCAGAGGTACTATGTTTTCTTACACCATCCCCATTACACTTCTCCATTACATTCGTTTCATCACCGTAACCCTTGAGACTCTCAGAAACTAACACTGAGGTTTATGGTTACACAACATCTGTGTTTATGATCTTAGTTTCGTGCCACTACGAGCTGAGTGAAACCCAAAATTCAGCACCAACGAATTGACGGTGACCAATTAATTTGCTCAAGTTTTCACCAATGAATTGACGAATGTACCTTCATGAAATCTCAATTTTTCTTTTGCGTGATTCCCATGAAATTGTTACACACCATAACATTTCTTCCCAAGGGATCCAGTTTTAAATTTTTATCTGAGATTTCATATTAATCCAAGCCAATACAAAATCAACTCCTACCTACTTGTTCAACAGACTACACCGGTCTCACAAGTACTTTGTTCACTTTCTTTCTTATATCAAGAATAGAATTGATGAATCAAAGCGAAACCACCCTTAATTAGCCTAATTAAAAGAAGCCTTTCAACATTTATTAATAAATGTTTGATCGTAATTCAACGAGATTCCACACTAACACTTTGAGGTCTCTCTTGACCTTGAAGGAAGAGATTCGTGCCCGGGATCATCAGTTTCGTGTCATTATTGACATCACATAATATCCTTAAAAGAGTTGCTTTATTTCTTTTTCTTTTACACTCTTTGCACGAAAATCCTAGATTTTCCAAAATTCCGTTACTAATTATTTACAGGCTGGATTATTACTGGATGGTTATTAATGAAGTTGTGGTAAAAAACTATCCACGTTGGTTATTAATTCTAAAATGCCGTTTAAAAGGGATAAGACGAAAGGTTGCTGACTCGGCGGGAGTTAAATGGATAAAAATTCAAACGACGGTAAAAAGGAGGCGCGCGTGAATTTGAAACGGTCGCGCTTTTTCTGACACTTCTGGACGCGTGTGCTATATCGAAGCGTCATTACTCTGGCATTACAGGCGCGTGTGGAAATGGAAGCGGTTCCTCTCTCTGAACTGGCGCTCATTGGGTGGCACAATCCTAGGAAACTGACACTCTCTCTCCTACGTGATCATCGCACGCCCCAACTGTCACCAATCAGTCACTCAAAAAACCCGCTTCGTATTTCCATGAGAGATTTGAAACGATTTTTCTCTCTCCTATTACCCACTATAAAAAGCCGTCTACACCACCTTTTACCTCTTTACTGCCTCCATAATTTCCAAAGCACAAATACTCCCAAACACTCTCCCGTTCATCTTCTTCTCCAAACCTGCAACAATAGCTGAATCTTCTTCTGTTCATGCAACTTCACAGATTCTTCCCATCCGACCCCAACAATGCCTAGTCATTGATCTTAACCCACTGGCGTATGATTCCTACATGTCGTCGGTCATAGAATGCCTCAAGTACTCCCAGCTTGCACCTGCATTGTCCAGAATTGAAACTGTCCCTATGGTGGCTCTATCGCAGGTCTACGCGACGGCTTACTACGACAAGGCCGTCGACCGGGTCTTTTTCAAGGTTGCAGAACACAAGACTTCCATTTCTCGCCCCCGTTTCTGCACTATGCTAGGGTTTGCCGTTGACCCTTCAAGAGTTCATCCGGATACGATTCCGATCGGCCATTTGTATAACATGTTTTACAACATGGGATACACAGAGGTTCTCACCTCCGTCGCCAGGTTTAAGAAGTCTTGCCTGCCGCCCCAGTGGAATGGTCTATTTACGGTTCTTTTCAAGGGCCTGTCAGAGATGAGCTCAGGATCTGACGGTGCAAGTCGTCTTTTCCTATCGATAATGTATGGGGTGTACAACGGGATAAACCTAGACTATGGGTTTGTCCTATGGCAACAGCTGATTCAGAGCCTCTCTTCCTCATCCCGACACTCTGAGGTGTCGTTGGCCCGATTCTGGATCTTGATAACAAGATGGGCCATGGACAAGTTTAATGTTCCAACTGCTGATGGTGCATCGATGTCTTCTATTGGTACGTTCCATACCAAGAAGATCATCGTATCCGATGCATCGAAATTTTCCTTCATTGGCTCCATCCCGGAGACAATGTATGCTGATGTGCCCTCCGACAGCAGACTGATCTGGACGATCAAGGAGTTCAGGCCAACTGGTCCAAGGGAACTGACACCGGACATGCTAAGGTCGATTCATGATGCCGACAAACCGATGGCCAGGGGCAAAAAGGCAGAGAAGGGGAAGCAAGTGTCCAAAGCTCCAAAGGGACCTTCTCCCAAAAAGAGGAAACAACCGAAGGCTGCTTCATCCCCACAGCCGAAGAGGAGGAAGACCCAACAGAAGCGAAAGCTAGTTATTCCCTCCTCTTCAAGCGAATCTGAGGGTGGAAGTTCGGACTCTGAAGGATCTCAAGGAGATGAATCTCCTCAACGAGGCAACACACCACCTCGGTCCCCAACCCCAGAGATGGAACTTCATCAATCTCCAGTTCCTTCACCTCCACCAACTATTCCTATTTCCATTCCCACCATAAACCCCACCATTCCCCCAACCTCTTTCCCTATACCTCCACCCATATTCACCACATCTACCGAAACACCACCAGTTACCGAAACCCCTCCAGTAACCGAACCACCACAAACCGAAACCCATACCACCCAAACTACCCATAATCAACCACCACCCAAATTTAACCCCCCACCCACTCAACCTGAACCAACCAAACCCACAACACCCCCAGCTTCACCACCCCCTCTATCTCCAGAAGACGCCTCCGATGGCGACAACCAATATCTTGGTGGTGATCACATGAACTTCGATTCGGTCTACTATAGTCCGTTTCAAGTTCAAAGTGACGAGGAGGATGATGCTCCAGTGACAAAGAAGCATCTCCGAGAGCTAAACGAGAATGTTGATCTACTTCTCGCCTCCTCCACCAACCAGCAGTCATCTCTTTCTGAAGCTGCCCTTCAGAAGATTGTTGACGCCTTCTCAAGGGCTCAACATGATTCGGTGGCCTCAGCAACTGCTGAAATCGATGCCTCCACCCGAGCCTGTGAGGCGGCGACCGAAAAAGTCGATAAACTATTCACCAACGCTTCTGTCCTGCTGAAGTCCTTGCAGGAAAGTGCCGACGCCACTAAGACAACTCTGGAACCAGTTGTTCAACAATTGGCCAAGTTTGTCTCAACGGAGCTGTCTTCGTTCGCTACACTCAGACAACATCTCAGCGACGACAACTCGGCACTTCGTGCCTCCATCGATGCCCGCCTGGCAAAGCTACAAGAGGATCTTGCAGCTGAAAATTCTCTGATGGACGTTTTGGCGAGCAAGACTACCGCCCTTAAGGTCAAGAGCACGCAGCTTTCCAACTCCCAACAACAATTGGAAGCTCTTCGATCCAAAAGGGAGGTAATAAAGACGTGTGTTTCGGATGTCCACGCAGCGTTATCAAACATCCTGGAAGCACACGACCCCATCCTAAACCATTCGGTGAGGCGTACCCTCGCTGAAAAACTCTCTCCGGCCATGGACCTTTTAAGCAAGATTGAAGGCCTACCGAGTTTCGTGTCCATTCCGAAACAAGGGGGATATGAGAAGAAAGGATCGAAACCACCTCCTTCCTCCAAAGCTACTCACACAACCGAACCACCTCCAACTGGTCATGCTTCGGGTTTGGGTGTGAAGAACAAGGGCAAAAACATAGATGAGGGAGGAGATGAAGATGAAGATGAAGATGCAGACAAGGAGACCATTGCCGACATGTTAAAAAGAAAGAACAGTCGCAATGCTGAAGACGATGCCAGTCATGTGGCGGTGAGGCTGAAGAAGCCGAACGCAAGCAAAAAGAAGCCCACGATCTCCTTGAGAGCCAAAAGATGCTCTTCCCTGCCTGGACCAGGGATCGTTTGATAAAAGAGGCCATAGAAACTCCAAGCATATTATGGCTCGAGCCGGTTATATCATTCGACTGCAACAACACTGTCGATTCGCAGTTTGATATGCTGCTGACTCGAAAGGCGTTCATATTCCACGCCTTCTCTAACATTTTTGAAGTCCCGCATCCGAACGATGAGCTTGACAGGGAGCTCATTGACTTCTCCCTGGAGGCTGCTCGCCCTCAATATCTTACCTGGAGCGCCCAGAAGATTGTAAACGTTCGGGTGCTGAAGCCTTATGCCGTGGGGAGATTCACAAACGTTAAGTTCAAGCTCATTCGTGGATCAGCAAGAACTGCTCATATTATATCCCTGGCGGATCTGCCGAATCTGAATCCTCATGACTGGATTGTCTTGTACAATATCCTTCTGACAGATGAATCTGAATATGGTCCCATCATAGACCATGTCAAAAGGATGTTGGCTTGCTACATCATGGAGGTTGCCCTAATGGATCAGGAGGTTGCCACAGTGTTTAAGAAGAAACCGAAGATAGCACCTGTGGGATCGGCCAGTGATCTAAATCAAATGCAAATGGGCAAGATTGATCCGAGGTGAAACTCAGTAATGTTCACTAGAGCCGAAGGACAAAAATGTCTCTTCGCTTTAGCTGACAAGCACCTTTACACCACAGCTTGCTTGGATCACGTCTTATCAATTATCAAGCGGTGTAAAGAGAATTCGGCTGATGACATCAAGTACTTCAATGATATGATCAATTGGTACATCCGGTTTAGAAAGACCATCCTCTCCATAACCAAGTGTCTGTTTAGCACCGTGAAGAAGAAGGTACCAGCTTCAGCTGCCGGCCCAAGTAAAAAGTGAAGGTCTCGCTCCAAATTGACGCAAAGGGGGAGATTGTTGGGCTGAAGTTTTATTTTGATGTTGCGTCTTTTAGGCTCGTTAGTTTAGCCATGTACACTCCGGTTTGGGCCTGTCCAACCGAGAGCCTTTTATGTATTGTATATAAGTCAATGCTTGCATGCATATTAGGTTAACAGCAAGATAGAGGTTTACGAATATAGAGATTTACGAATAGCGATTCATCTAGAGTACAGCAGGTTTCTTAATCGTTTTGTAACCTATCAATCCTCTACAGTTGATGTTCTTAATCGAGCTCTTCTGAGGATTATGTTTTAATCATTCGACTCGTTTGATTCAATCTTGTCTTGTTCTTTTTATTGCGTTCTTACTGTTTTTATATTCATATACTTGTTCAAGATCTAATCGATCTTCATAGATTAAAAGTTACTTTAATCCCATCACTAGCTTTTAACAAAATGCTAGTAAAAAAGAAAAAATCTCGTTTGGCAACAGGAGCGTTTAGTTTTTAGCCTAAACAAAATGCTCTAAAATTAAAAGCTACACGGAGTAGATTTCAACAAAACGCTCTAAAATCAAAAGCTACCAGTTACCCGCTGCAAGGTATTTACTAACCGCTACCCGCTACCAGCTAGTTTTGCCGAACATATCCTAAATAAACTCTGCCAAACACCCTTTATGACAAGTTTCTTTCCCTGGTATATTATATCTGATAATCTCAATGATTGACGCCTATATTTTTTTAGTCATTCATATTTATATTTATATAATTTTAGAGATTTTTAATTTGTAAATGATTTGGCTAATTTTCAACTCACCTCGATTTTAATTAAGTCGTATATTTCAAACATCTTATATTATTTAACATTTTAGTTGGGGAAATTTAGTAATCTAATTTTTTTTTTTTGTGTTTATATTTTATTTCTAAAAACGACTATAAATTGTATTTACAAAATAATTATCATCTCTAGAACGGCCAATTCCGAAGGCCATTTCGAAATGTGCACCCAGTCCAACCCTATTAATGACATTACAAAATGTACATTCCAAACTATTCTGACGTATTCCAGAGTTCACTTTACAGAATTTGGTTTCAGATTTTATTCCGGCGAAATAACCACAAACATATATCGACATATTTCAGACTAAAGAACCAAAAAAGATATGGATCATGATCTTGATGATTTGATAGTTTTAAGGGTAAGTCATCCAATCCTATACTTTTAGTAGTTTGATTTTAAGATTGTTGTCTTAAGTAAGTTAGTCTAGAACACCAAGAACAGGTCTGAATGATAGAGATGATGTTCCGGACTTGCTGTAGATGTTTAAATTAGATTTAGTACTAACCCAAAAGTAGTTTACTTATTTGTGTTAGCGTATTATACATCGAAAACTGGTATTCCAAAACAAAAAAATAGAACTCCAGAATGTCATGAATGCAAGGAACTACTCTAGAACACGAAGAACTTGTCAGAATTGCGAAGAACAGCTCTAGGATGTTCTTTGTATTTTGTTTTGAATCATTGTTTAACCTTATGAATTACCTTAAAATTAATTTGTTTACTTTTATTTACAGCATGACTATATTTCTGAAGCATCAATTACACTATCTTGAAAACCCGTAATTGTTGCAGATATTCTTGCAGCACACGAGACTATGTTTCGAAAGACTTTTTTTGGTAGGTGGTTAGATATTCATGTGGGGGTAGAGGGGGTCATTTACTTCTGCCTTACGTGTTTTCCCACGAAGTTGTGACGGGGCGTCAAAGGGAAGTAGAGAAAATGGTTTTTGAGATCGGGAGTTACGAGTGACTTTCGGAAAGAAAGAATTATGTTTTCGCACCGACTTCCAGTTAAGTGTTTGATGTGTTCAATTTATTTACTTCTTTTTATAGTTTATTTTAGAATATTTCATTTCATTTTTAGTTTATTACCACACATATTTTTCTTTTTCTTATTTTTGCCTATATCGAAAATTTTCTAGTCTTTGAGTTCAATTTCATATTTATTGAAGACTATGCGGAGTGGAGCGGTTGTGGATATGCAGGATCTTTCTAGACTTGAGGATTTCAGTATGCTTATGGATATGAAAATAGTAAACTTGGGTTTGATAGCATAACGAAGAGGAATCAAGTGGGCTTGATCTTGAATGAAGATTGGAAGAAAAGAAATGATGTTAGGTTTGTTAAATTATGAAGAGTTTAAGATTTTGGTCTATGGATGATTTAGGAGGCATTTAGGCTCCTCTTAGAGGAATATAGTGAAGCAAAGTGGACTAATCATGAAAGACATTAGGCATATTAATCTTGGATGTTTAAGCAAGTTATGAGAGTTTTGATTGATCAAGAGATAACATTTTATGTTGATCTTGGAGCATTGAGATGGAAAATGAGCTGACAATAAAGAAGAAAGAAAAGAGTTGGGCCAAAAGACAAGTGATGAAGCCTAATTACTGAAAAATAAAAACCCAAAAACAATATGCAGGAAAGTCACACAACCAATGTGAATGTAACGCATGTGTTTCTGGCCTTGTCATTAATGTTGATGTAATAGTCTAGGTTAACCTTTGTAACCCGTTTTGAAATAATAGAAGTGTATTATTTGAGTATTATGTGTTTTGTGCTTAACTGTGTGACTTAATTGAATTAAGTATGAAAATAAGCATCAAAATGAAATGTTGGATAAATCCGATATCTATGGATAATGTTGTAGTAATTAAAACGAGGTTTCCAAATATATAAAGAATGCCGAAATCCGAGTTATAACGAAGAAGTTATGATCCGTCGAAGTTTCGCGACAGAACCGGCATGACGCTGAATGACGTAAAAAGTGAATTTATGATGGAGCGTTATTTAGCCTTAGTGATCTAAACGAAAGTCGTAGAGTTCGTTAAATCGATACCGTACATAAAAAGAATGCCCAAATCTGACTTCGTATGAGGAAGTTATGATTTTTCTAAGTTTCAGCTTAGTAGTATGCAGCCCGAAGTTCGATTACGAGATTGAGTGATTTCTAGCCGAAGCAATCTAAACGAGAATTGAAGATCTCGTTATTAGTAGTCCAACGATAAAAAGACATACAAAAACAGACGTCATATGGAGAAGTTATGAATTTATAACGGAGTTTTCCTGTCCCGGCCTACTAAAAATAAATTCAAAATTAGCCGACGGAGTCTATACTAAAGTTGTAGAGCGTAGTCTCACCTACGCGTGGATATAAAGAACGTTGAAAACGGAGTTCGTGTGAGAAAGATATGAATTTCTGAAGTTTTTAAATAATTAATATTTATTAAATAATCTTTAAATCGGATAGTTTTCCGAAGGAGTCACCGATCTGATCCACACTACGCCCAACGTAGTTGAGTACGCCCACCATACCCCGGTGCATGAACTGCCTCGGACTCGAGTGCTCCGATACGTAAGCGATGACGTTTTTTGGCGCTACGCCCCGCGTAGCTGAGCATTACGCCCAGCGTAATGCGAGGGTTCCAGCCCCTATAAAAGGCATGCGAGGCTGCCGAGTTTCTTTCCTCATTTTCTCTTCTCACTCTCCCGTTTTGCATCGTTTTTCGTTCAAGAAATATCCCGAAGCCCCGATAATCCCGAGAAGTGCAATTCTCAAGCCGAAGCTCTGCCCGCGAGAAGCCAATTTTTGTGAAGATCTTCCAGATCCACCGAAGAATACTACTTCTACAAGCCTTAATGCTGTCTGATTATCTTCTGATCAAGTGAGTGTGTAGTTATTTTCTTCTAATGCATAATTATGAAGTATTTTATATGAAATACGTGTCATGTGTATATTTTTTGTTATATGTGTGAATGTATATTCACTTTCTTCTATCTCATAGATATGATTTATTCTCTATGAATTATGTGTTATGTGTATGTGTCTCATCTGTTGTTTGGAATATGTATTGAATGAGAATGCTATACAGGTTTTAAACTATGTATAAAAATATATATTTTATTCTCTATGAAATACGTGTTATGTGTATGTGTCTCATCTGTTGTTTGGAATATGTATTGAATGAGAATGCTATACAGGTTTTAAACTATGTATAAAAATATATATTTTTATCTACTAATATGTTGGGTAGAACATTGGTAGATAGTTGATGTGTGATAAACAGATGAGAGGCCCCGATGTTGTTGCTGTTGATCTAGTTATTCAGCGGAGTATGGATAACGACCATAGACTCTTTCTAGACAGTCATGTGGAACGCTAGCAGGTTCATAACCTGTAGGTGTTGTGAACGATGTGTTCACCGGTGTACTCTATCCCCCTCATGGTTGCCTTAGGACTTTTATTGCTGAGGAAACCCCTCGTGGTAAAGTCCATCCCAATGAAATTCCTAGATTAGGTCCCTTATAATATATGTTGTTCTAGGGACGTAAAATGTATCTCTTGATTGGGTTATTGTTGGTTAATTGGGTTATTGTTGTTTGGTGAAATTAAATATAATTATTTATTGTGGGTTGAAAACCCTATATGCTCACCAGGCTCCCAAGCCTGACCCACTCAGTTTTGTTGTATTACAGGTAGTGGCGCGAGAGCATAAGTTGGATGACTTATCAAGATCTTTTGATATTAGACCAGTTGTTATATGTAACTATTGTATCGTCAATCTTTTGTTATTTATGCTTTTGGTCTGTTTATCGGAACATGACATCCCGAATATTGCTATATAATGAAAATGCATCTCTTGATGAAATGCTTTGATAAACTTTATTTTATCATATTTTGTTTTAGGAACAAATTACACAACTCCTTTAAATCAATGGATTTACTCTGAAACTATTTTAAAAGCATAAATGAAACCGGTCTTTTCTGGTCGTGATTTTGGGGATGTCACAGTGACTTTACTCAATGAAGTGTGCGGACCGCGTGACTCGTCAAGGGGCAGTTTTGTTATTTTTCCTTTTGTTGCTATTTATGGATGGTTAGTGGCAACCTTTTCCCAGATCGAAAATCAGCAATAATAAACCTTTCTCTAGGGTTTTGAAGACAAGAAAGAAGCTTGAAGTAGGATCTGTCCATCTCATTTCTCTTATATTATGTTGGGTATTTCTAAGCTACATTTCTTTTCCCTAATCTTAGCCATGTTAGGCTAAGTATATTTTTCGTTGACTTGGATGTAGTTCCTTTAAAGTTTGGTTATTTTTAAAGAATGTCATGAAGTTGATCAATCTATATTGATTGGCTGCATCCTTTATGTTGTTGCTAGCAAATACCACTATTTTTTGTTTTGGCTCTTCCAAATCATTATCGCAGGAGATCCGAACCCTTTTTTTCTGACCTTCGATAAAAAGATTCATTCTCATCATAAAAAATAGGAAGTAGTTTGAAAGTCTATGAAGATATTTTCTAGAAAAGCTTCCTTCATATTTACATATCTTTAATCATGAGTTTAGATGTATAAATATTAGTCTTGTTGGTTAAGTTCTTGATTAAGTAATGGATCTTTAAGTTAACTAACAACAATTAGTTTGAATGTTTGTTTTCATTTCAATTTATGTAACCAGGAAAATTAGGTCAATGGTAGTTAATCAAATTACCACGAACATACAATGTAATAGACCTAATGTAATATATTTCATTCATTTTAATGAAATTTAGGTTTTTATACTTGGAAATGCATGCGGAATACCACTCAAGTCTTCGATAGATATTGACCGCGGACAAACAAACACTATTCATTACACATAAGTAACAATTTGATACATTGAAAGAAGATTTATGTATTAAGTATTATCATGTATAGTTAACACACTGAACATATAGTACATGGAAATATGATTATGTGGATATAAAGAATGTCGAAAATGGAGTTTGTATGCAAAAGTTACAACAATTTAAAAAAACAAACAATCAAATAACAGTCTGTGACCTGTAATGACAAAAAAAAAACATTTCAAATGGTACGTAGGTTACTTTAAAAGATGATTTTCAATCCCAAACAATTTTCCTATGAATCCCAATCAATCTAGTAATTGATTTTAAAGCTAACTCATTTTCCCATAAAAAACCCAACACCGCTGTGAATAAGAACGAAAAAGCACAACGTATTTCGATTCTATGTTCGAGATTTCATTCTTACGAAGTTTTGATGCTTTCGAGAAAAACAAGTCTTATCACCGAGATCGACAATCTGCCGACAATTCACTTCAAACGCTTTGTTAACATAGACATCTGACTTGTTTTTTCGAAAAAAAAAGTATGAGATGTCGGTTTCGTCAGGCTACGATACGTGATCCGAGAGAGCGGCATGTATCGCGTTTTTAGCCAACCACATCATCAAATATCTTCTATAAATACGAGATGATCATCCATATCTCATCCCACACATGACCTTTCTTTTTCTAGATCTCTATGTCTCTCTCTCTCTCTCTCTATCTCCGCCTCTCTCTGGCGATGCGTCGTTGTCGAGCACCGTCGTCCATCGTCATGTTCCGCCTTCGTCAAGCCATCAGCACAACTCTAGACCACCCCCTGACATCCGACCATCCTTCTCCAGTGCAACAGCAGGTCCGACAGCCCCCAAAACCGCTGTCGTAGTTGTTTCTGGCGAGAAAAACCGACGTCAGCAGGCTGTCTGACAACCAGGGTTTTTTCCGAGCGTATTTTTCAACTAAGTTTTTGCAAGATTTTCCAAATCTATTTCAATGTGATCTTGAGCCTTTTCTGACCTCTCATAAACGGAACTTTGTCCGGTTGATTTTCAACCCGTTACAACATTTCCAAAGCGATAAAGCACGCTTCGAGGGTGTGTATTCACTGCCCCATTTTCCAGCTCTTTAATATTTTCGGGGGAGAATACTTTCTTACAATTGTTATTTATATTTATATAAACGTAAAAATATCAGTTACTGTTTGTATAGATTTAAATCCTTTTTGTATATGTTTAATAAACTAGTGTTTATATATATATATATATATATATATATATATATATATATATATATATATATATATATATATATAGGGAGAGGATGAAATGAGAACACCTAAAAGGTTGAGAACGCGCAAACAGTTGTAGACTAATCATTTTTAGAGGGCATAAATGTAATTTTACCATCTAATTAAATTATGATTTCCTAAATTTTAGTGATTATGATGACAGTTACCCAAAATATCTCATTTTTTAGATCCTATTATTTTAATGAGCCAATAATTAATAAAATCATGATTTAATTTTTATCTAAAAAAACGTTTTTGTTTTCATTTCATTTTTTATTTTTATGTTTCGTTTTTAGCAAATCAAATATCAAGAGAATGAATAATTTATCAGTTTACCTCATTTATTTTTAAAAAAATATCTTCATAAGTAATGATTTATACATTTCATTTTAAAATGAATAAAATTGTAAATTATAAATGAATTAACTGAGATGTATTTATGAATACACTTGTAAAGTCATAAATGAATAAAACCCGAAAAAAAAAGATTATAAAATCAGCTAAAATGATACTCATATATAAATAAATAAAACACATTTCTATTCATATAAGAATATAATTATAATAGTAAATGAATAAGTTACAATATATATTTTTTTGATACGGAACCTAGTACTACAATTACAATCATAACTGAATAAAACATCTTTGCACTCCTTCCGAAATCTATTGGTGTTGGTATTTCATTTAGTAAATCTCCTACCTCCCACTATATGCATGTTTATTCATTGGATCTGCAAAAATGTTAAAGAAACAATTAAGTATAGTTAAATAGTCATTCACACATGAATACACTGATATTCACAAATGAATACAGTCTATTCATAAATAAATACAAAATAAAAATGGTGTAAAAGTTATCATTTCTTATTCTTCGTTCCCTGCCAAGAATAATCACCAGGATGGGGTTGTGTTTCCGGTGAAATCAAAAGGGGCAACCGCCTCTTGGCTTTTTCCCCTCATCTGCATTGCCGTCGCTGCTTTCCTTGCTCCTCTCGAACCAGCCTCATGGAGTATTCGTTGATGATTAATTGCAAATGAGACATCTGACATTGTATTCATATAAGATTACAACTAAAACATAAAGGGTATGTGACTCGTAACAACTTACTGAGTGTAAAAGAAAATTACATCGGGTCCAACAATTATCAGATTAGCAAGAAGAACTGCTCATGACACCAATTGCAACTAAATATGTAAACAAGCAGCCAAAAAAGAAACAATCAGAATAACAGTATATGATTTACTTGGTACTTAATTACCATATCAACAACAGTTTGGCTAGATAAGAACTCAAATATGCCATCCCTTGCAAGAACAAAGAATGGATGATTATGAGTGAGTTGAGTTACAGAACCTTGATGGTCAGGTTTAACGGAGATCAGAGCTCTTGAATCACCGGCATTAGCCACGTAAAGCTTATCATTTATACCAAGGACAATAATCACAGTTGTGCCACTCATGGAATTGTCGATGTCTGTATTGTCGTGGAGTTCGTTGTTAGTTGTGGAGAAAGCGGAGTTGTAAGCTTTTACAGGATCTTCCAACATAACAAAGCGAATTGTAAGAAGAATTTGAACAATTGAAACTAAAAACCTTAACAACGAAATTAAAGAGATGGAAAATAGGTATATGTTGAAGTCGATAGTACCTGATTCGATGATGTGAGTGTGCGACAACAAGGGAAGAAGGAATTGTGCTACGATCAGAATGAAGCTAGATACGGAAGGAAGCTACAACTTGCGTGTGTATATACGATAACAAGGGAAACACCAACCAGAATCAGCGATTGGATGCAAAGATCGGAAGCCTTAGGGAAGGGAAGTATCGATCGTGACTTAAGAAGGTATGGAGGAAAATGATTTTTGGCAGAATCGAAGATGGAGAGGGTGGGGGTGTGCGACCGATATTTCAAAATAATTAGATTAGGGTTTATGAACATTAAGTAGAGAGAGAGAGAGAGATTATAGGAATTTTTATTTAAATAAATTATATGGATTTCCTATTGTACCCTTCTTGCCATTTCAAAGTTACATATTTAGCACATCAGTTTTATAAATGTTCATAAATGGTCCAGTTAATAATAGCCATAGATCTAATTATTTACAAGGTTGTGATCTGTTCTCGTGTTCTCAACATTTTTGGTGTTCTCATTAGATCCTACTCATATATATATATATATATATATATATATATATATATATATATATATATATATATATATATGCATTTGTTGGAACTTTATTTATCCAAATGGAGTGATGGTCATGCTTCTTATAAAACCTGGTTATAATCATTCACAACCATTATGCTATGTTATTGAACAATTAAAGTGGTTATGTTGTCCAAATTTGGTTATAAATTTTATACACTGATTATACTTTGTCAAAAATTTGACTGATCATTTTGACACTTCAAGTTAGGGCACACACTCACTTTTACATATGTTCACTCGATGGGTTACATGAGACATTTCATCACGTAAGTGTAATTCTTAGCAAGACCCCTTACCTATAACCGTTTGTCCTAAGCGATCGAATAAAGTTATGTATAGATATATACGATTTGAAACCCCTATTTGTGGTTGCTAGCTACAACCTTGACGAAAGAGTCACATCGGATGATAACTGTCCACACAGTTATGACGTCAGTGAAGCATCGGGGAGAAAATTTGTACGACGTACAACAACAACGTCGGGAAGGGTTGGAACACGTCATATAGTTCAGTTATAGGGATTCATTGTAACACTGCATAAGTTGAAATCATACTTGTATTGAGCAATAAACACACATTTATAGGGTTTACAAGACATAGAAATATAAGTCTGTAAGCATTTATACATTATGAACACATACTTATAGGGTTTACAAGTCGGTAAACACATACTTTTGGCTATAAAAAGTACATTTTATATAAGATGGAAAAACAACTATATACGGTATAAACATACTTTTTGGCATAAAAGTACTTAGAGTTAAGCCTATGAACTTACCAACTTTATTTTGATGTATTTTCAAAATGCATGTATTCTTATGAACATGAGATGCTGGAAGTACACACATTCAAAACACTCATGGAATTCTGTTGATCTATTTATGTTATTGTATTGATTCATATGTGTAAATGTTAAGCCACACACTACACTTGAATTATGATATACGTTTAGATTGGAGACAATTTAATTTATATTTTCATATTAATAGAAGCTTATATTTTACATTATGATTTCTGTATTGTTTAATGTATGCAAATGAATATGATCCATGATTAAGTCGTACAGTCCGACATTTCGTCGTCGGCCGGGGGTGTGACATATTTAGACTACGAAAATATTTTGTCCATAATGGTAATGGAAGCATTTGATTGCATTTTGGATTTCGTAAATCTTAAAACCTAATTCTAATTGATTTTCGCAAATTACATGCTTTATTAATTTTTTGACTTTGATTAAGGAAATATGTTATGAGCGTCTCTAGCCATTTTAATATTTAAGAAGAGTTGATGCAAGTTATGCTTATAAGTTTCTATATCCAAGATAGATTTGAAGAAAAGTATTGCACCTTAAGATTCTAATGATTATTTAAGCAAATGTTCAAGTGATGAAATTCAAATGTCATTTGTCTTTCTCTCATTGATTTGAATCAAACTCGTTACTTGTTTACTTGCAATTTCCAAATCTTAGTATAAATTTAATTCCTTTAAACAGCGAAAAGACTAACACCCCCCCCCCCCCCCCCATTTTTACTTTTATTTTCGTTTCACAAGTATTTTACAAAGAGATTACACTGAGTTACAAATTGAATCAATCTCCATGGATTCAATCTCCTTGCAATTATACACCATTTTGTGTGCAGTTTCTAGGGTTTTATATTTTGTTGGCATTAACAACCACCTATGATTATTTTCCTGCCTCTGATTCAAACGCCACCTTCTGACCTCATGTATTTCCATTGGTTAAGAAGAATGACCATGTGAAATTAAAACAGGTGGTTGATGTGTTTGAAATTCACGTAATGACTTATTGGATGAGGATTCGGTTCGTGTATGTCTTATATATCTATTAGAGGAGGGTTTCAATGTGCGGTTTCGTCGTCATCTTGTGACAAATGAGTATTTTGGGTTGGTATCAAAATTGATGAATTCAACAAGTATCATGTTGTTAATTTATAATTATCATTACTAATTGTAAATTTTGTATAAAATTAATTGCGATGTTTTTATTTCGTAGATATCCACGGCGGAGGATAATTTGGGATCAATTGTACTCTTAGCTATACATTGTATTCGATAAGGTTGATACGCATATACATCCAGTCCAACCAAAACCTACAAACTTGAAAAATGACGTACACCTTAAGTGGATTTTTATACAATTTTAAAGTAAAATACAAGATTAACAATTAAGCGTTTTATGTTTGCTAATATTCTAATATATGATTCTTTCATATATTGATTCTTGACATTTATGTGAGCAGTTTGTTTGCTATCCGACAACCAAATATGATCCATGGAGTTGTTAGATGTTCGAAACTAAAGAAGATACAAGTGAATCAATGCAAGCAGTTTCTAAATAAATATTTTTTTTTCTTTTGAATCATTTTACTTTTTACTTATCTAGTGATTCATTTTATTGATTCACTAAATAAATATGCACATAAAAAATTTCTTACCTTCCTACCAAAAATTTCCTTCTTATTTGATTTGGATTATATATATGTGTGTGTATGTGTGTGTGTGTATATATATATATACATATATATATATATATATATATATATATATATATATATATTATAACAACTTGATGCCAGGTATTTTCCATTTCCACCTCTCAATATGAAAGTTGTTGCAAAATTGGTCACATAGCCCATTTAAAAAGAAACTCGTGTTTTTTGAAGTATGATGGGTGTCGGTCGTACATGGCTGGGGGTCAAACCTTAATTTTTAGGGTTTCAGCCATATTTAAACATCATTATATCCTTAAGACCTTTTCCCCTATCTGCCTCCACCTCCTAAATTGTTCCTTGTAAACCCTAATCCTTTATGTCAGCATTTTTGAACTTGAGAGTGCATTTTTGGTTTTCTTAAAGGAATAAGAAGGAAGTGAAATCATCTTGAAGGCTCAAGGAATGTTGGATCTAGAAGTGTCTCACCCTCGATCATCCTTTGAAGGTTTAAAGTTTGAAACTTAATGAGTTATTTGCTTAGATCTTGCTAAACTAGAGTTTGTGTTCATTTTTGCTCCCATAAGCTTGGTGGTCATGAGTATAGCTTACTCTAAACAGAAGAGTTGTTCTATTAGACGTTTTCAGGTGCTAGGAACCTTTAAAAATGTGATATTGGTCCTTCTATTCCTTCCATTCAAGAGTTATGATGTCTTAATGGAATATTAAGTTAGGGTTTTAGTTTTTGGACCATTTCTAGCCATGAAAAGTCATAAAGGTGGAAACTTTATGACCTAGATCGATGTTTTGGGTCTAGATCTGTGACAACCCGTAATTTATTCTGTCATTGTAAACCGTTCCCGTTAAATAAAACCGTTTGTATTTCAAATTTTTCCGTTAACTTTTGGGTTAAGTTAATTAAATTGAGACTTTTGTTTTGACCTCGTGAGTGTCCAAACCCATTAGAAATGCATAAAAATACCCTTGTTATTTATTTGGATAAATTTTAGTTACGACTAAGTCGTAATTACGACAATTAAATCAGGTACGACCATAAGCCTCGTTTAACGTCAGTATCAGGTAGATTTCCACCGGGCCACAAACTCAAACCTTATATAAAGGATGAGTGAACTTCAATTTAGCTTTTTACCACCACCTCATAACTTTCTCTCACTACTCTCTCTCTAAAACTCGACTTTGATCCAAAAACACCCCCTTTCAAGCTTCAAATTGGTAAGCAATCTATCCTAGCTTGTTACTAAGCTTGTTTATCATTCAAATTCGTGTTTAAACCATCCAAATGCATCAAGAACATGTTTTTATGGTTTGGGAACATCTCCCAAAACCGTGAACTCCTATAAGAGGGTTTTGAAGCCCCAAAACCCTTCCAAATCACTTCTAGTACTTAGTTAAGACCTTTGGACTTGCAGGAATGGACTTAGAACACCAAAATCTTACCATTTGGGGACTAAACATGAGTTTACAGCCCAAGAACATGCTTGGACCATAAACCCTCATTCATAGACCATAAACACCTTTTAAGGTGTTAAATTGCCCCTTAAACACTTCCAAAGGGTGTTAAAGTGCCCTTAACACCTTGTATGGCTTAGAATTGGGTCTAGAACTTAGCATGCTTAACCTACAACCACCAAATCAGATGATTCATAGACAAACATGAGTTTACGGCCGTAAACTCATGTTTTTAAGGTAGTAAACTCACCAAGAACACCTTCATAGACCGTAAACTCCTTTCCAAGGTCAATTCAAGTCCAGATCACTTCCTTACCTTTTGATTCAACCCTAGAATCTTCCCTTGTGCATTGTGAGACCATTTAGCATCCAAGAACACACCACCCATGAGTTTACGATCGTAAACTCATGGGGATATGGTCTTCGGACCGTAAACACCCTAAGGGCTTACTCTTGAAGAGTAAACTCCTTAACTAGGCCCTACACACCCTTAGATGCTACCCGGATCACTCCTAACACTTGAAATGAAGTGTTATCGTGCCTCGAAGTGTATATTCTTATCTAATTAGTAGTTCAAAGTCTAATTAGATACAATTATGTATCTCTTCATATTATATAGGAACCTCGCGTGTTTTCAAGCCCCGAACTGACACTTAGCATCCAACCGACACATTTCTCGACTGGTGAGTTCATACCCCTACACCTTTTTCCGTGTTTTCAATGTTTTTAGGGGGGAATACAAGCAAAAGTACAAGAAAATCTTGTACTTAAACTTATTATTTTATATGAAATGTTTCATATTCCGTATTCTTTTAACACTGGAAACCGTATTAACCAACCGTTAAACTTGCAGAGTTAGTTTTCATACTAATTGTGAAACTCATTATAAAATGTTATATTTTATATTTCACAAATGATTTTCCGCATCATTACTATTAAAAGCATTAACCTTAGAACTTTTGACACGTCCTTGGTTACACTCCCCCGAGATACGAGAATGAAGGACACGTCCTTGGTAACACTCCCCTTAGATACGAGAGTGAAGGACTAATAAACAGAGTTTTCCGTATTATTACTTTTAAAATGTCCTTGGTAACACTCCCCCTAGATACGAGAGTGAAGGACTAATAAATAGAGTTTTCCGTATTATTACTTTTAAAATGTCCTTGGTAACACTCCCCTTAGATACGAGAGTGAAGGACTACTTTTAAAATTCATTAATCTTAAGATTGGAGACACGTCCTTGGTAACACTCCCCCTAGATACGAGAGTGTAGGACTACCCCTGTAACCAGAATCTCCTAGAGGGAGAGCATGATTTGAGTGTATAGATCTATACGGGATTGACAACCCCGCACCTAGCTGCTAGCTATAGTCGGACCGAAAGGTCCAAGGGTGACAAAAGTCATAAAACGATATTGGCCCCGTTTCGAGCCTTATCTAGTCTATCGTATGGTTATGGAACTAGCAACTTAGATTATGAAAACTTTTCTACTTACTTATTAGTTTTATATACGTGTTAAAACTAATGTACTTTTAAAGGATAACCAGGCTTTCAGGAAAATTCACACAAGCACTTTAAGTATGGTAGATACTTATACATTGCATTCAAAACCGATAACCAACTGCAAGCTTTTAAGGAAAATAAGGGTTTTTCCTGGGATAACATGACTTTTCTTAACCAGGCTGTATGATCAACGGATAACTAAACTTTTCTTATAAGAAAATATGGGATTTTCTTGGATAACAACTTTTTCAGAGAACCAAAGGAAACTTGTTCATTTTCAGAAAAACAAACCACTTATGAACTCACCAGCTTTATGCTGATTTTCAAACTGCTTGTATTCTCAGGTCCGCATTAAACAGGTACATCGCGATCTTTTGGAGAAGACGGAGCGTCTAGAAGTCACGTCTTAACTTTTGTTCATTTTGGATGTGTATATCTATAAACATGTATAACTTTGTTTTCAAACAAATGTAAATACTTCTATGTAATGTAATGGTTGTGTTTACTACACTTACTATGTACATTGGTTATGATACTACATGACGCCCTCCGCCCCGGAACGTTTCCGCCTTCAGTTTCGGGGGTGTGACAAGATCTGAGTTTGGATGAAAAGTATTTAAAGAATAAGAACTTAATGAGGAGATTTGGATCCAGACGGAGTACGCTGGGCATACCAAGAGGTATTGGGCTGAGTCCCCATGGTTTGGAAGGATTGTAACTACGACCAGCCTAGTAGCCGAGTATACTGGGCATACTCAGCCTACTTTGACTTCCCTTGACTTTGAATTTCTGACTTTCAACTTTCACCCAGGTTTGATCTAGTTTGACATAGGTGCATTTTTGGTATTTTGAGTTGTAGTTTGAGATTAGGTCACTGTTTGTTGTAGAGGTGACCTGTAGAGTTGGCATTTGCAACAGCGTTCTTTTATTCAATATTTCAAACTGTGAGGTAAGTTTCCTCATTGTACTTATGAGTAGAAGGCACCAATGTTGGCCCACTAGGTTATGAATCCTAGTATATAGGATATTACTATGTTGTAGTGATGTGTTAGATCTGTATGATTATCTATTTGTTGGTTATATGTTTATCTGTTGCATATGTCGAGATGGAGTGGTTTGGGTTGAGGCAATGCTGCTTTGTGCGGAAGCCAACAAACCTGGGAGCATGTCATACATAATTTGTGGGCCGGATGTCACACCCCCAAACTAGACGATGGAAACGTCCGGGGGTGGATGACTTCATTTGTAGTGTCAAAACACATGCATTATAGTAATCAAAGTACAAACAACCATTACATTAACAAGTATAAGTTTTTACATGTGTTCAATCATTGTATATTGACACCAAAAATAGTTATAACAAAAGATAGACAACATGACTCAAAACAACTCCATCTTCTCAAAAGCTTGGGGAGTACTTGTCTACTGATTCCCTGAGAATACAAGTAATTTGACAAGAGAGTATCAACATAAAGTTGAGTGAGTGAATAAGTATTAATGTTTGAAAGTATGCTTTCTATTTCTTTAATATGTAAACTGTTCCAGAAAATCCTATATTTTCTACTGTATATGAAAAGTAGTTTTAATCACACAAAACCGTTCTGTTTGTAAACCAATATTCTGTATTTGTATTCTTTTGTATAAACTATAAAAGTGAGTGAGCCTGGCTTCACCAGTTGTTATTGTAACTGAGATGTAATATTGTAAAACAGTATTTTAGTAAACTGGTACTTTGAAAATGTGCTCGTGTTTAGTTAATTATACACTAACCGTATTGTTAATATCTTTTTAATGAGTTATTATAACCATACTGAGACTAAATGACCTGAAACAACACTTTGAATGTGTCAAAACTGTTGATAACAACTGTCACTCATAGGTGTGTATGCCTGGCTGTAGCTAGCAGTCTGAGTGCGGGGTTGTCAATCCCAATATAGATCTATACACACTTGTTTTGATCCCCAACTAGAGATTCTGTTTATAATGTCAGGACTTTAACTATGTTGTTTAAATGAATAAACAACCTGAATCTATTGACTCATAAAAAGCATATAGACGTTATGTGTATAACAAAAGTGAAAACCCAATCGTTCTGAAATGAATGATTGATAGTATACTCATGAATTCGTATTCTTAACATGTATTTGAAAGATGAATACTCTTGATTAGTTTTAAATCAAACCCTTGTTATTGTAAAATGGTGTACTCTGGTATACTTGGATCGTGAATTAATGTTCTATGAATCATAAATTATACCTATTATAATTTATATGTACTTTCTGAA
This sequence comes from Lactuca sativa, assembly GCF_002870075.4. Classification (NCBI taxonomy): domain Eukaryota; kingdom Viridiplantae; phylum Streptophyta; class Magnoliopsida; order Asterales; family Asteraceae; genus Lactuca; species Lactuca sativa. The sequence continues at coordinate 170,218,994 of NC_056623.2, forward strand.
TTGATACTAACTGATCATGAATGCAACCCCTTGCTCGACATGTTACAAAGGGTATTGAAACTGAATTAAAAAACTTTTATTTTTATATACATATACGAATATATAAAACTAAAATTTAAACAACATTCAGACAAATAACCGATACTATAAGCCCACATCTAAAGAAGGAAAAAGGAACCAAAGTTAGTTATGAGTCCTAAGCCCTTTAAATATTATATATATATATATATATATATATATATATATATATATATATATATATATATATATATATATATATATGTCACACCCCAAAACCAAGAACGGCGGAAACGTTCTGGGACGGAGGACGTCATGTACAGTATCATAACAATGCAAAGTAGTAAATAAGCAACAACATCATCCATTGCATTAATAGTATAATTTCATACAAGTGTGTTCTTTAATAGTACTAAGACACCAAAAATGAATAATCAAACTAAAAGACGAGTCTTGAAGATGCTCCGTCTTCTCAAAACCTGATCATCGATACCTGTCTACTGGTGACCTGAGAATACAATTTATTTTGAAAGCGTAGATCAACATTTAAGCTAGTGAGTTCATAAGTATTTAGTGTCAGTGCTTGTATAAGTTTGATGACAATGTTTGTAATTGATCAATGTAAATGTTTGTATATGTTTGAAAACTCCTAGAAAATCCTATATTTTCTACTAGTATAAAAAGTAGCCTTCTACCAAGACCCAACTGTTTTGTATGATTGTTCCTTTGTAAAAGTGAATGTTTTTCCCAAGTGTGACTATCATTACCAAAATATAGTTTTATATTACCCTTTATATGAGAAGATCACAATTTGAATATAATGGAAAATGTATATGTGTACTACAGTATTATTTGTATTAATCATTGAAGTAATAAATACCTTAAAAACAATGGTTTAATTAAGGAAAAATGTGATATGATTGTTACCATACTAATCTGACTATAACACGATGATGAAAGACGTCGGAAGAAATGACATTTGGCACCCGTAGATTTGCAAATCCCACTGTAGCGAACATCAAATGTGTAGGATAGTTAATCCAGTATAGATCTATACGCAAACTCACGCTCTCCCTCCATGAGATTCTGGTTACAAAACGTGACATAATGAAATGGTCGATGTGTCATGATGTAGTATCTCACATTATGTTATCTCTGAATCTTGTTATAGTATACTTGTTATAGTAATAGTATTCTATGTATAGTATTCTCTGTATAGTATCCTTTGTATAGTATTCTCCGTTATAGTAGTCTCTGTTATAGTATTCTCTGTTATAGTACTTGTATATGATAGTATTCTGCTAAACTATACCTATTATAGTTTACTAGTAAGTTATGTATACGAATAGATGAATGTGTACCTTTACTACCCAAAGGTACTGAACTGATTGAATAGAAATTTTATGTCAAGATATGTATACATAATATATATATAATATTTAGACGACCTTCAGACAACTGGCCGATACCCTTAGTCCACATCCAAACAAGGAAAAGGAAATAAAGCGAGCTAGCAGTCCTAAGTCCTTTAAACATTATGTATATAAATATAACTATACATATATAGACATGCTTTTGACAGTATATATAAGTTAAAAAGAGGTTTGGTAACACATTTAAAGAGTTTTGAACAATAAATCAATAATGACTTGATGTCAGTTTATAAAACTATTTAAAAGTAGTTTGTTTTGAAACAAAGTTTGATGTATATGAAATCCTTGTTTGAAACACAATTATAAATCACATGTGATTGATTATATAACTAGCGTGATTTCTACTTGTATTCCCCCCCCCCCCCCCCCCATAAAAGCATTTAGAATCATTTAAAGATAAGTTAAGGGGTATGAACTCACCTAAAGTGAGTGATGCGAATGTAAGATCGGTAAAGGATGCTAAGTGTTAAGTGAAGACTTGAGCACACACGGATCCTATTTAACATATAATGACACATATATGCTTACAATTAGTGTTTATAACAACTAATTATGTAACGGAACAACCTTAGGGACTAGGAAACACTTGTACTGAAGTGTTAAACCACATACGGTTGCATATAAGGGGTGTAGGGCCTCTCATTGGAGTTTATGGCCCAAATGGTAATAACCACATGAGTTTACGGCCAATGGGTAATCTCCCCATGAGTTTACGGCCCAAGGACCATTTCTCCATGAGTTTACGGTCGTAAACTCATGGTATTTTGTACCAATTCAAAGCTTAAGGTCCTTAGCTTATGTTGGAAGTGTTCTAGACTTGGTCCCAAGGCTTTAGAAGGGATTAGGGCTCATTTGCACCCTTAATTAGGGTTTACGGCCCAAGGAGGTTCCTTGGCCATAAACAACTTTTTGATCTTGTTTTCTTGATGTTTTCTAGGTGTAAACTAGTTGATTCAAGTATAAAACAAGTTAAGACAAGAGTACGTACAATATAGAATTTTGTAAGGGTGTTTAAGGCTCAATAACTTGATGAGTTATTCGCTTAGATCTTGCTAGCCTAGAGTTTGTGTTTATTTATGGTCCCATAAGCTTGGTGTTCATGAGTATGGCTTACTTTAACTAGAAGAGGTGTCCTTTCAGACGTTTTTAGGTGCTAGGAACCAAAAAAATGTGATCATGGTCCTTCTATCCCCTTCCATGCAAGAGTTATGATGTCTTAATGGAATATTAAGTTACGGTTTTAGCTTTGGTCCATTTCTAGCCATGGAAAGTCAGAAAGGATGGAAACTTTATGACTTATATTGATATTTTGGATCTGGATCTGAGTTTGGATGAAAAGTATTCAAGGAATAAGAACTTAATGAGAAAATTTGGATCCAAACGCAGTACGATGGGCGTACCAATATGTACGATGTGCGTATTGGGTTGAGGCCTCGTGGGGCGTACTCAACCTACTTTGACTTCCCTTGACTTTAACTTTTTAAATTTCACCTTTAACCAAGGGTTTGACTAAGTTTGACTTAGGGGCATTTTGGGTATTTTAAGTTGTAGTTTGAGATTAGGTCATTGTTTGTTGTATACGTGACATGTAGAGTTGGCATTTGGAGCAATGTTCTTATCTTTCAGACTGCGAGGTGAGCTTCCTCACTGTACTTATGAGTCGAAGTCACCAATGTCGGCCCACTAGGTATGTATCATGGTATATAGGATGTTGCTATGTTGTAGTCATTTGTTAGATCTGTATCATTATTTGTTTGTTGGTTATATATTTATAAATTGCATATGTCGACATGGAGCGGTGTGGGTTGAGGCAGTGCTAACAATGTTAGGAGCAAATTAGACATAATTTGTGGGCCGGATAGGCAAGCCAAACTTATGTTGTGGGATAGGGAGCAATCCAAACATGAGTCGTAGGCTAAAAAGGCAATTCAGACTGATACTCTGGGCTTAAGGGTAAGCCAACCTGATGACTATAGATCAGGTATGCATGTTGTTATAAGTTTTTGAGGTGATATTGTGGGGAACTCACTAAGTTTTGGCTTACAGTTTAAGTGTTATGTTTCAGGTACTTTTGATGATCGGGGCAAGTCGAAGGCGTGATCATACACATCCTTCAGTGACATGTGTAGGAGATTTTATGATACTATGATTTGACATATTTGTATTCGATATTTGGTTTTTTACTTGGGTTTTGATTGGAAACAATGATTTTACCATAATTGAAAAATGAAAATTTTTATCGTGAGTTTTGAGATGTTATATATATATATATATATATATATATATATATATATATATATATATATATATATATATATATATATATATATATATATATATATATATATGGATCCATTAGGATCACTAATTTTTCTTAGAATCAAGAAGATCGTATTTTCAACGTTCATTTTAGAGCTTTATCTTATATCGAAAAAAATAAATAAAAATAAGTTAATTCATCATTTCTTTAATCTCTTTCCATATTGATATTTGGAAAAAAAAAAAATATGTAACATGTGCATCACATACACATTATATGTAAATTCGTCATTTTCTAAACCTTTACCCATACATATATTCGATTTTTTTGCATATAACGTAAAATGTGCACCTTTTGCACATATGTAGAAAAACGTTTGTTTAGATTTTTTTTAAAATCACTCTCTTAATAGTATCCTAACTAATTAAGATGTTTTTCATGTGTACATTAATGTGCATAGATATTCAGATGTACATATATGCATACGATACACATTTTACGTAAAAAAAAGTTCGAATATCAATATGTAAAGAGGTTAATAAGCAATAAATTTATATATTTTTAGTTATTTTTTTGATATAAGATAAACTTTAAAACCAAGATTGAAAATTCATACACATTTGAATTTGTGCACATATGCACATTATTATATATATATATATATATATATATATATATATATATATATATATATATATATATATATATAGGGTTAGGTTATTTTGTTTTCACTATCTATTGTGTGCATGTATGACTGATTCTGGACCAATCATTTTAGTTATTTTAAGAAACTAATTAATGTATATTACATGTTGAAGAGATAATAGGTATTAATTACATCTTCAGCATTTAATATGCATTAATTACTTTCTTAAAATAACTAAAATGATTGGTCCAGAATCAGTCATACATGCACACAATAGATAGTGAAAACATTTGAACCTAACTCTCTCTCTCTCTCTCTCTCTATATATATATATATATATATATATATATATATATATATATATATATATATATATATATATATATAGTGTCTAAGATGTGAATAGAAAAGATGATTCGTTGAAAATTCTTTAAAAAAATGAGTTTTTTTTACGAAAAATATGCATATTATGCACATTTTTCATAGATTTTGTTTTTCGAATATCAATATGGAAAGATGTTGAAAAAAATGATGAATTTATATTTTCTTCAATATAAGATAGAGTAAATTACATAAATGGTCCCTGTGTTCCGGTCAGATTCGCAGTTTTTGTCCTTAAGTTTAAAAATTGATATAAGAATATTGCAGTTTAGGTCCTTGCTTCATATAAAAAGACTAATTTACCTTTTTTTTTCATTTTCTTATAACAATTTTTTATTAATATTATTATTATTATATAACAATTTTATTTGTTTTCTATTTTAATAGAAATTGTATACATTACTTATAAAATTATTTTTATTTTTCAAAATTATATATATATATATATATATATATATATATATATATATATATATATATATATATATATAACGTCTTTGTATGCTTTGATTGAATAAGAAATTAAAATAGAACCCCAGAAGGGATGAGAATTTATGCAAAAACCCGAATCGAACAGAATTAGGCCTGAATAAGTAATTCGATTCGGGTTTCAGGTATCTATATTATGCTTATTCAGTTCTTGGATTATTCGGTTCGGGTTACCCAAACAAGAGCTTATTTGGTTCTAAATACCCGACCCGGATAAGCACTCATCTTCCCTTTTTATGATCGACAAAAATCAAAATCACGATTCACACTTATGTCATCGTCGTTCATAACAGAAAAAAACCATACGCTCGTTCTAGTCGTTTCAAAATCGACCAATCTTCTTATCTATTTCCAAACTCAAAATCACTTATTTCAATCCTTCCTCTTATTTCAAACATTCAAAATCAACCATTCCTATTGTCTCTAAGGATTCACGAATTCCTACATTGTCTAGTCATGGAAAATTGGGCTCCAACCCAAGAAACTCAAATAAGATATTAATTCTCATTATGTTAATTTACTATGTAAATGTTATTTTTTGAATATGTTATTGTGTTATATTAGTCTTTGATTGTTTTATGTTGATGTATAAAAGCACATTGTTATTCTATTATTCGGGTTACAAATTCCTATTGCAATTTATTCGGTTTTTTTTTGTTATATTAGGTCCTTAATTATCTTGTACATGTTATTCAGGTTAACCGAATCGAACTGATTAATATCCGAACCGAACCCGTATTAGATAATCGATTCGGTTTTCGGTTCATGCAATTATTCTTATTCGGTTTTCGGGTTATTCGGGTTCCGGTCAGTTCGGTTTGGTTCCGACCTGAATAACATCCCTATCCCAGATAACTATCAAACATCAAATATAATTATTTAATGTTGTTTTTTTTATGTGTTTTTCTTTTGCATCATTCGTTTATATGTTTTACTTGTTACTTTTTTAAATGAATAATCTTAAATATTAGGATAAATAATTATGATATCGTCATAACAACTATATTTTAATAACTATTTATTAAAAGAATAATCTTAAATAAAATCTATTGCTGGCCAATACTCATTAAGTATATATTGTCTGAAATAATAAAAAATTCCCCTCACATTTATTTTAACAAAAGAAATCTGATTCAAATTAAAATACGAGGGAAATTTTGTATTATTTCAGACAATATATACTTAATAGGTATTAACAAGCCGTCGATTTATTTAAGATTGCTCTTTTAACAAAAAGTTGTTAAAAAAATTGTTATTTCAATAGTTGTTATGGCGGTTTGATAGTTGTTTATCCTAATATTTAAGATTATTCGTTTAAAAAGTATCAATAAAACCTCTTAAAGTTGAATAAAATAATAAAGCACATAAACAAATGATGTAAACGAAAATCATATAAAAAACAACATTAAATAACTATATTTGATGTTTGTTAGTTATATGAGGTTCTATTTTAATTTGTTTACCTGAGCAAAACATAAAACAATGTTATATAATGTGAACGTACAAAACATTAAAAAAACAATATTAAATAGTATATTTGAATAAGATGTCAAAAATATTAAAAGATTTATAAACCACAAATACAAAGATAAATAAATAAAGCTAAGAATAAAGAATATTATGATATATATATATATATATATATATATATATATATATATATATATATATATATATATATATATATAATTTTAAAAAATAAAATTAATTTTGTAAGAAATCTATACAAATTCTATTAAAATAAAGAACAAATAAAATTGTTATATAATAATAACTAGATGAGGAATTCCGCGTTGCGGGGATGGAGCTAAACAGATACAATCGTATTTGGCATCTAGTGCTTCATATGAATATGAAGGATTAGATAGTAATTTATGGACAATTTGTTTGTCGAACGTCATGGCTTCGCTATGAATTCTGTAAAAAATATTAGCTAACTGTAGAATGAAAACTACTATGTTTAAGTGTTTATGATATGTTGTTGAGTCTACATCAATATGTATATTTGCAACTTAAAGCGGTAGGAGATAGTTGAAAGCATGAACGTTACATAGCTGATATTAGTGTGAAGACATAAAGCAGGTAATAGTCTAGAAAATGAAGATTAAGGTTACTGTGTAGGTGGATATTTCTCACAAAAGGGTACAAAAGTCAAATCATAATGAAGTCATCCGGTTAAAGTTGTAGAAAAAGAATGTGTAATTTGTAAATAGTAAATACATGGGTCAGAATAACTATCCTTATCTAATATCCTCATTGAAACTTTTGTCCTGTTCCATTTAGCAACTTGATATGTTACTTGTTGAAATGACCAAAATGTCTATATAGTATTATTAATATAATCAAAAGATATAAACTTTGAGACTTTATATGAAGCATAAATCACAGTTTTGCCTTTGTGATGCCATCACTTTTGTGAATTTTAAGCTCTAGGGGATTGAGTTCATACTCTGGAATTTCTCTAGGGTTTGCAACAGTCATTGGGGTCTTTCTAGTTTTCTAACATTATGAACAAAAAAACATTACATAAGGATAGTTCAATCACAAACCATTAATGTTAAAAAAAAGTTATTTTTATTGAAATATGAAAAAAAAACTGTACATAAAGGTAGTTTAGTCACAAAACCGTTAATGATGCATAGGGGTATTTTAGTCACAAAACCATTAATGATGCATAGGGGTAGTTTAGTCACAAAACCTAGTATTACACAAATTGATGCATGTACCTGTAGTCATGAAAAAAAAAACGGAATCAGACCCAATATTACCGTTCTGATCGAAGAAAAGTGGTGTTCATCAGGGGTAAGGGTAAAATAGGAAGAAACATGCATGTAACAGGTGACAAATTTTTTGCTAGAAGGCGGGAATTAAAGAAGTAACTAATAATAGAGTAACATATTATAGATTACCTTTGGTAATTCTAAATGAGCAACGCAAACTTACCATATTACCTTTTGTAATTTTAGACCTGAAAGCTTACAAGATGTGTTCGCAAAAACAGGAAAAATGTCCGATGAGTCTGAATGTCATGCCAGATTCAATAAATAAGTCAGTTTTCTTTCCTTTTTTTTTTCATTTTTTTGGCAAATGTGTTTACAATCATGTTATTTTTTTTATTGAAAATTAAAAGAAAGCAAGAGAAGCTGTACATTTATTTTTTCTTACATTTTATTAACTCGCAATCATAATCTTTCTTCTTTCATCAAAACCATGATTTTTTTTTTTAATTTTGATCACCATCTTAGCGAATCCCCAAATTTCTATTCCCAATTATATAATAATTAAAATTCGATACTTATAAATTTGTAACAGTTTTATGTGTATTTTTTTTTTGTTTATTTGGTAATTGTTGACAGCAGAATAATGCCTTTAGTGATGGTTGAATTGCTATTAAATGGAACTTGTTTTGATGATATCATTTTCTGGTTTTACGACCTCACTTTATTTTGATGGGAGCATACTTTGTTTTCTTTTGAACTTAGTAAAAATATAAAAAAAAATTATGTGATATTTATAAACATTTTTAGAAAAAATTCAAATTTAATTAACTATTGTTATAAATGAGGATCGAAATAACCTTCATAAATATTAGATTGATGCGTAGACCTATGCGTAGGCCTATTCAAATCCAAATCAAAATCAAATGACACCTACAAATCACAAAAATAAAAGTTAAATGTCAATGTCACAACATATTTTGGAATTACTTCTTCAACATGTTCTGTTCTATCTATTGATGTCAAAAATGAATCCAATCTTTCAAATTTAACGGTACATGATTCCAATAAAAAAAAATAGAAAACGAACACAAACCTTGCTTTCCAGAGAGAGTTCTATGAAATAGAGTATAAATATACTATAAAATAAACCAAAATTTATGGATCAGCAATTATTGATGCACTAATACTCTTCACCAGCTTTGTTAGTTGTTTTTACCTTTCACTTTTACATTCACATTACACATATAAAAATGGTTTTTTTTATTCATTTTATTAAATCTTTCTTTAGGTATTGGTCTTTCTGTAAAAATAGGTTGTCTCACGGATCTATGCTTTCAGACTAAAAAAGAACACCCAAAACGAAAAATATGCATGAATGACATGACTATTGGCATTTTGCCAAACAAGTGGAGTGCATTGAAACATATTAGAAGTGATGAATATATACCTACAAAACTGCAATACCAAGAGCAGACGGGCATGGATCTCTTCAACTAAAAAACTTTTTTCTAGCACCACCACACACAATCAATAGAGACTCGCATAAGCGTCTATTGTAGTCTCATATCCTTAAGATTGAAAGGAGTAAGGGTCTGCATAAACATGACTCACGGAAGTGATACCAACACTATTCCCACCAATTTTCAACCTCATCAACTGTATCCAAACCTCTTTTTTTTTAGCCAAACTTTCTAATCTCTAAAACATATTGCAACTGGGGTAATGTAACGCCCGTAGATCAGGGCTAGTCAATTTAGAGACAATAAGCGTCAAAAATAACTTTTTGATAGAAGATTATTTAGGATGAATAATCCTAACTAAGTTGTAGTATATGTTACAAGGTTTCCGTGCATATAAAGTACACCAAAATCCGAGTTATAACGAAGAAGTTATGACTTGTTGAAGTTTCGCGACAGAACCGGCACAACGCTGAATGACGTAAAAAGTGAATTTATGTTAGAGTGATATTTAGCCTTAGCGATCTAAATGAGAATCGAAGATCTCGTTGTTAGTAGCGAAACGACGAAAAGTTAGGCAAGAACGGACGTCGGACGAAGAAGTTATGAATTTATAACGAAATTTTCTGTCCCAACCTATTAAAAATAAATAATAAAAATAAAAGTCAAAATTAGCCGACGGAGTCTAAATGAAAGTCGTAGAGCGTAGTCTCACCTACGCGTGGATATAAAGAACGTCGAAAACGGAGTTCGTATGAAGAAAATATGAATTTTCGAAGTTTATTAATTAATTAATAATTAAATTTAATTATTAAATCCCGGTATTATCCGAAGGCGAGTCATCGGACTCATCCGAAGTACGCCCCGCGTATAGCGAAGCATGACGACCTTCGCACTCGAGTTCTTCGGATGACGCATGCAGTGACGTTTCGGACGCGTACGCCCCGCGTACTCCGAGGCTCCAGCCTCCTATAAATAGGATGCGAGGGCAGCCGGCTCAATTGCTATTTTTCTCTCTTCTCTCTCCCGTTTTTCATCTTTTTGCGTGCCCGAAGTGTCCCGAAGCCCCGGTCTGAATCTCGAATCCCAAAGCAAGATCTGAAGCCCCGAGAATCCCGAAGAGCGAGATTTCCGAGCCGAAGCTCTGCCCGCGAGAAGTTCAATTTTTGTGAAGATCTTCCAGATCTGCGGAGATATACTACTTCTGCAAGCCGTAGTGCTGTCTGATCATCTTCTGATCAAGTGAGTGTATACTACCTTTCATAAACACGATAATAATACAAGTATGGTTTGAGTGTATTAAGTATATTGTTGTTTGTATGTGTGAGTGGTGTAGTTACTTTCTTCTAACACATAAATATGAAGTATTTGCTATGAAATACGTGCTATGTGTTTATATGTTATTTGTCTATTTGAGATGGGCATGGAAATTGGAGTTTTATACAGGTGTTAAATGATTTAAACTGTGTAAGTATTTATATCTACAAAATTGTTGGGTAGAGCATTGGTAGATGGAATAGTTGGTGACTATGGAGTTAGCGCCTATTGTATAAACCTTGGCGACGATGTGACTTTGTGCCTATTTGATGAACCTTGGCGACTATGGAGTTAGCGCACGTTGAGTAAACTTTGGCGACTATGGAGTTAGCGCTTGTTGAGTAAACCTTGGCGACTATGGAGTTAGCGCTTGTTAAGTGGACCTTGGTGACTATGGAGTTAGCGCCTGATAACTATGGATTTAGTACTTGATAAATAAACTTTGGCAGCAATGGATTTCGTGCCAATTCCTTAGGAATAAATGAATGAAGGATAGTTGGTTCTTAGGGTAAAACCTTAAGAAGATATAGGGGATGGGTAATTGGGTTGATTGTTTGCTGATTAAATATAATAATTATATTATTGTGGGTTGAAAACCCTATATGTTCACCAGGCTCCCAAGCCTGACTCACTAAGTTTTCTTTTCATTACAGGTAATGGCACAAGGGTATAAGTTGGTTGACTTGACGAGAGATTTTGGATTATAGATCAGTAGTTAAATAACTATTATAAGGTCTATTTTATATTGTTTATGCTTTTGGTCTGTATCGAACATGACATCCCAAGGTTTTATTATTTAATGAAAATACATTCTCTTTGAGAAATGTTTGGATAAATGGTTATCATATTTTTGTTTTTGGGAACAAATTCCACAACAGTTTTCTTTAAACGATTATTCTGATTTTAAAAACAAAGCATAAACAAATCGGTCTTTTCTGGCCGTAAAATTGGGGATGTCACAGGTAACACTATTGATAAGAAACAAACATTAAATATTCACTACCAGGGAAACAAATAGATAAAGATTATATAGAAGTGACAAAAAACGAAGAATACCTTAGTTTATTATCCAATGATACCTTAAACCAAAATTACAAACGTTAAATGGCTTCTCAGGCAAAATTAAAAGTATTGTAAGAGTATACCAGGTATAGGAAACTATTAATTGAAAGGTAATAAGTCGTCGATACCGTTGTCAGGCAATAAGTTGTCAGAATAGTATCTGCAAAAATTAGGAATCGAATTTTAGGGCTAGAAGTCGTAGAAATCGAGATAGAGAGTGATATTTAGGGAATTAAATTTCTTAACACATAAGGGAAAGACCGATGATGATGGTTGTACATACCTGAGATGTAGTGGAACCGTAATTGAAAATAGAATCACAGAGGACGCCGGTAAAGTTTCTGCTTTTCCAGAATCAACGCAACTAATAGGGCTTTTCCAAAATCAATAAAAAGAGCCAGCAAGGAGGTGAAGAGGGGGGTCGACTGTGGTGCGTTGGTGATGCCGATAGAGAAAGAGCCACGCAACGTATGATCGGTGATGGTAACAATATGGTTCTGAGTTTGCCACCAAATGGGAAATCGAAGGAAAAGTGAAAGTATATAAAATACTAGTCCGATGTGGGAGATGCAGAGGGTTCTAGAAGAATGGCGGAAGCGGTCGGCGATTGAAAATGGTGTGGAGAAAACGCAAGGATGATACGCCCGAAGCTGATGAAGAAAACAGAAGAAGCTAGAAGCTGTGGAAGTGACCGATTAAAAAGAATGAAGAAGAGGAGGCGGTGGATCGGTGACCGGGTGGAGTTAAACTTACCTATGATCGAGTTAGCTTAAAGTAACCTCGGTGGAGCAAAACCATTGAACAGGTGAAGCGGTGGATTGAGAATCATAACACGTGTGGACAAAGAAGGGAGAAAATAACATAAACTATCCAAAAAAGAAATACATGGAAAGAAACCTAAAATATGGCAAACCTCCATAAACGAAGGGCCTTCTTCCAAAAGACCAGCATGTTCACTATTCCTAAGAATGGTCATCCTTTAATAATAATAATAATAATAATAATAAAAATTGTTAAAAGAAAATGAAAAAGAACAAAAAAAGGAAAAGTTAGTATTTTTATATGAAACATGAACGTAAACTGCAATATTTATAAAATATAGTGATGTAACCTATCAATTTTTAAACATAACGAACAAAATTGTAAATTTAACCAAAACACAGGAACCATTTCTATAATTTATTCTATAAGATACTAGGTTATAATCCGTGGAAACCACCGTCGGTATATTTAAAATTTTTATATAGATAAACATAATAATGTTATTAGGATATGATTTTGTATTTTCAAAATTTGAATTGAATTTGATTTGTTACCAAAAAAACAAAATAATAAAAATCATAGAAAAATACCACGTGTTAAAAAGACATTTTAAAAAACTGACACATGTCATTTTTAGATATCGTTTATTAAAAAAGAAAAAGATGCATGTTTTAAAATAAAGGTTGAAAAAATATCATATTAATCCTAAAAAATTTAGTGATCTCATTATAACACCCCTCTCTCTCTCTCTCTCTCTATATATATATATATATATATATATATATATATATATATATATATATATATATATATATATATATATATATATATATATATATATATATATATATTAAGTATCATCACTATTTTTTGCTTCACCATGACAAATCCCACCTTCCTCAAAGGATGCTTTCCTTTCATTTCTCATCACCCATACTATTACCTTTATCATTCCTCTGATAATCAGTCTTCTGCCTCACACCCTTATCTTAACATGTCATCATCATTATCATCATCACCACCACCATTGAAAGAAGCTCTTCCGCTTCTTAGCAAATTAAACCTCAAAAGAGATCTGGAGCTGGAGCACCGTTACCCAACATATAATACTGCCATAGAAGACAAAAACGGTTGCAGCTTTTCAACAAGTACAACCACAAACACAGGTAGTACTACTACCGTTAATGTAACCCTAAATATTGGGCTCCCTACTAGTTATTCTCAAGAGAAGGGTATCAATGGTGATGAAGTGCTTCTAGGGTTTCCTTGCTGCCCTAAACAGAAGGGTGTCAATGGGGAAGAAATGGTTCATGGGTTTCATTGGTGCCCTAATGCTTCTGGCAAGACGGGTGTCACAACTAGGAATGAAACCCTTTTAGGGTTTCCTTTGAACACATTAAAGAAGACCAAAGAGTACTGGATTCCAAACCCTAGTCAGATTCTTGCTGGTCCTAATCAATTTTCATGTCCAGTTTGCTTCAAGTCCTTCACAAGATACAATAATCTACAGGTATGTATGTACATTATCTATATGTAATTTATTGTCATACATCACACAATATATATATATATATATATATATATATATATATATATATATATATATATATATATATATATATATATATATATATATATATATATATTGTCTTCATGTTGAAATTTCCAGTTTGAAAATGCCACCAAATCCTAATTAGCACCTCGTTCTTAGCAAAAGCGTTTGACTTTTGGATAGTTGTACCTTAATTTATTTCACCACGGTGAAAAAATATATAGTCTCATAAGACTTAATTACAATCATCCGGTGGATAAAAACCAGTAATTAAGTAGTAATCACATTTGGAGGTCAGATAGGAAAAAAAAAAAAAAAAAAAATCAGATAACCTTTTATTAATTTTTATAAAGCAGAAAAGTCTGCGGATATTTTTTATTCATTGGCATATCTTTAATTCACTTTTACATGATACATTAACAGCTACGTATGGTACTTAAGGAATCCATGAATGTTATATATGTAATAAATATGAGGAATATATATGGCATCATCAGCATATGTTTGCTTTTGTCCAGATATAGCCATGTATTATAACTACATATCTGAAAACTTCTGTGTGTTACTGTAGATGTGAATCAGAAGGGTAAAACAGAAATAAAGTAAGTACATCATGAGATTCATAGCAAAATTAACGCCATGTTTAGTCAATACACAAACATGTACATGTGAAGACTACTGTTGCTTTAATGTCAGAAGATTCTTCACTCTTATTATTGAACTTTAGGGTTACGATTTTCGCAAAAGGAAGTAAAAAAAACGTAGGCTAGCTAGTTTTACTACTTAATGTCTTTAAGGTCTCTGAATATCTATGTGAAAAGCAGATGCATATGTGGGGGCATGGATCGCAATATAGAAAGGGGCCAGAGTCCTTAAAGGGATCCCAGCCCACGGCAATGCTAAAGCTGCCATGCTACTGTTGTGCACCAGGGTGCAAGCACCACATTGACCACCCTCGGTCAAGACCACTCAAAGATTTTAGAACCCTTCAAACACATTACAAGAGGAAGCATGGAACCAAACCATTTGTGTGCAGGAAATGTGGGAAGGCAATTGCAGTTAAGGGTGACTGGAGAACACATGAAAAGAACTGTGGAAGGATTTGGTATTGTAATTGTGGTTCTGACTTTAAACATAAAAGGTCACTAAAAGATCATGTGAAGGCGTTTGGTGATGGACATGTTGGTGCTTCTGGTACAGATCTCTTTCAAGAACAAGAAGATGATGAAGATGAAGGCATGTTATCTGAGATAGAATACATGTAACGTGATATGAAAGCTGGCTACTTGAAACCGATGAAGTTTGGTGAATGTTTTTCTGACTCTTGACTTTATGTCTTGTATTTAGACCTGCGGTTTGCTGTATGATCTTGTATATTATTGTTTCTTAGTTTTTTAACCAGTATATTTATCACTTGCAGTGTTGCAAAAGGATCATTGAAGTTTGTAAACTTTTAATCTAAATGCATAAAATTGCAAACTTCGACGTTCCTTCTTCATCATATTCAAAGGATTCAAAACATTATAATTCACTCTTAATATTGTTCCTCATGGTATCTCAATTCTCCCCGTTTGAGGTAGCTAAGTTTGAGGCGGTCATTGGGGCCTTCTTGTGGGTTTTGTGGTCCTATAGAAAGGACATTCTTTTAATGGAAAGACGAAAACTGTATATCATTTAGTTGTAGATTTTTTTATTTTATTTTTATTTACTTATTTTTTTTTTGTGGGTTAGTGTAGAGCCAAAGGTCTTGTAACTTGTCTTGGGACTCATTGTGCATTGAATAAATGAAATTTAACATGAGAGGACCTGTAACGTGAAGACATGTAAAGTTCGTTAATATTCCAATAGCTTTTTGAAAGATCTGATAGTATTTTTGGTACAGTTTCCTTGCCGTCATCAACCATTACAAAAACTAGAACCGAAAAAAACTAGGGGTGAGCGCGGTACGGTTCGGTGCGGTTATTAGCCAAAACCTCACCACTAACCGCAAATGCGGTCAATCCATTTTCTAAACCGCTTGGTGCAGTTATTTTTGCGGTGCTGTTAGGCGGTTATTTTTGCGGTGCGGTTTTGTTTTTTCTGTGTTGCGGTTATTAACTGCATGGATTTGGTGCGATTATTTTGTATGGTTTTTAACTATAGTTTAGAGCTCAAACGGTGTTTAGAGTTCAAACATATTACTTGTAATAATAAAAAAAACCATAATGTATAAGACAATTAACTTAAATCACAAACAACTAATATCTTAAAAACATTAAATCAATAGTAATTAACAATAAATATCTTAAAATTGTCTAATTTCACTATTTTTCAAAGTTAAACATAACAAAAAAACAACATTTTTGTCTTTTAGTATTTTATCCATCTTTCATCCATGAAACTAGTTTTCTTTTTAATATTTAATATATTAATAATTAATAAAAAAATATATATAATATATGCGGTGTGGTGCGGTTTTTTTGCGGTTTTTGAAAACCAATAACCGCATCGCACTGCCAGTTTGCGGTTTTTGAAAAACAGAAAGCCTCACCATCGGTTTTTATTGCGGTTGCGGTTTATCGGTTGCGGTTTATGCGGTTAATTTTAGTTGCGTTGCGGTCTTTGCTCACCCCTAAAGAAAACTATGATCATCACAGTGATACTGTCTAACAGGTTTTACTATAGATCATTAGGTTGGACGTAGTGGCTTCGGCAATAGGCTTGGCGACCTCGGCGAACACCAGGCTGGCCGACCCCTCGACATGCCGAACTTGGCTCGGCAACTCGGTAAAGATGTGCCGAGTCTCTTTCTTCTTCCTCCTTCCTTCTCCCCCACACGACAACCCACCCCTCTCTTCTTCTTCCGAGTTTCTTTTCCGTTCAGCCTTAAAGCCATCAATTATAGACCAAACTAAGGGCAATGTATTAATTTCATATATTTAGAGGGTGTTTTGGGATTTCATTTTGATCATCAAAACAAGAAAAACAACCATTAGGGACGACATTATTTGCGACGACAAGAGGCATTTGGGACGACATCAATCAAACGCGGGATTGTCATCGCAATTGGCCCGGCGTTGCCGCTAATAGTGTCGTCCCTAATGATAGCAACCGACGATCCGGAGAACGTACGCTATACTCAATCATGGTCGTACATTTCCCACAAAGCGATTCGTGTTACACTCTTAAGAAGCAATCTTGGCCCTACCTTATCGAGCAGATCCAACAGTCAAAAATCATGAGAAAATGGCGCCATTGATTCCCTCCAACTTGTCGCCGCTATTGGTCACATGTCGCCGTTAAAGCTGTTGTCGCAAAAGGTTCTCACATTTTGTTTCTCTTCGTCCCATATCAGATACTCCACGCAACTATTTTCCCAAACGAAATCTCCGACGTACACCAACGATTTTGTGATTCCTCCGGCGAATTTTCGGCCTTTTTTCAGTTTGGAACTTCTCTGACTTCCCTCCACTACCAACTCGTCCATTTCTGACGACAATGCTTCAATTTGCGGTGATTCCGACGTCAATTTCCATCTACTTCCGATGATTCTGGCGACGATATCCTTTCTCTTTCTCTCACGATTCTGACCTCGATTCCTTTAATGATTTCTTGAGTATTGCTTGTTTAAGCACCACAACAACCACCACTGTTTTGTCGAGTTTTTTTCGGCGACTACCACCAACACAGCCCCACCACCACCGTTTTGTTCTCTTGCTACATGTATTTGTTCATTAATTTTAATTATATAGTGTATATATATATGTGTGTTTGTATTTGGTATTGAATTTGTATGTGTGTGTGTGTGTCTATATATATATATATATATATATATATATATGTGTGTGTGTGTGTGTTTGTATTTGGTATTGAATTTTTATATATGTATATGTGTGTGTATATGTTGTAAATCTATCAATGTGTAAATCTGTGAAAATATATTCCTAATTGGTTTTTTAAGATAGGTAATATCCTAGTTGCTTAATATATGTTTGTATATATGTATTTGGTATTTGGTATGTGTATATGTATAAAATATATGTGTATATAAGTATTTGGTATTTGGTATGTCTATATGTATAAAATATATGTATGTATATGTGTATTTGGTATTTGGTATGGGTAATAGCCGCATTATTTGTTTATATTTCTCATCTATTTTATCAATACAATAACATTTATTTCACTTAGATGCATTTAATTATGTTAAGACATGTGTATTCACAACAAGAAATATAACGTTTAGGGACGACATTATTTGCTTATGTATATGTGTATTTTTATGTAAAATGTTATGATTAACAATGTTACTTCAAAAAAAATTGTATGCTATAATTCACATTTAAAGTATAATGTTATAATAGAAAAACTACTTGTGTTATAATTTTTCTTATTGTGTTATATATTATATGTGTCTGTGTGTGTGTGTGTTTATATATATATATATATATATATATATATATATATATATATATATATATATATATATATATATTGTGTTATAATTTTCAAGATGTTATTATTTTGGGTTGCATTGGTTCATCTCATAGCTACTGTGATGGGCCATGGAGGTGTTGGTGGTGATGAGCCACCACATCCGTTTGGTGGAGGTTTTGGTGTTCACCAGATTGTGTTGGATTAGTATCTAAGTCCATAACTATTTTGGTATGTACTTGACCCGATTATGAGCATGGTCCTTTTGAGTTGCCTTCACCATAGCAATATGTAGGATGAATTAAGGAGAGAAATGTTTAATTATGATTTATTAATATATTATGAGAATAATATGTTAAAGGAGAAATCATATAGTTTAATTAATATTAGTCAAGAATTAATTAAGAATTAATTTTGTGGCTAAAAGAGATTAATTAAATTAAGGGGACTGATAATGTAATTATAAGATAGTTACAAAGTTGGGCTTTGGATTCATTAGATGGCAATGGACGAATTCTATATGGAGGTCCATAAAGAAATCGTACAAGGGCCTTCTGGAACGGTCTATTAGATTGCTTAAGGCCTAAGCAGTCGGATTACGGTTTCCTAGTTGTAAACCCTAATAGCCTACATGTATATAAAGGACCCTTAAGCCCCAAAAACGTGGTGAACTAATCCTTTAGGGTTTCCAGCCGTTTTTGGTGCCTCCTCTCTCCTCCCTCTTCATCCAAGTTGCTTAGTGGTGTTTGTGACTCCATTAGAGGTGCAACACTTGAGGCACTAAGCTTTCTGAAGCCAATCAAAGCAAGGATTGATTGTTATTGCTATATAACAATCAAAGGTAAGATCTAAACCCTATTTTCAGTTATAGTTTATTAGATCTAGGGTTTATGGCTTTGGATTATCAATTGCATGTTCATTAGACAAACTAGATCCAAAGCTATTTGGGTTTGCATGTACACCATAGGATTGATGTATTGCTCGAAACCCATCAGTGGTATCAGAGCCTAGGGCTGTTTGTTAGTGAATTTGATGCTTGTTTGATCGATTTTTGCATGAAAAACGAAGTTTTTTGCCTTCTGAATCTCCGACTCGGCGAGTCAGTGGATGAACTCGGCGAGTCCAGTCCTTGACTCGGCGAGTCCATGGATCTGGCAGCGTTTTTTTGGCGATTTTGTTGCTGTTTTGGCTTGGAATACTTACCATAAACGTTTTTAATTCATAAAATCCGATTTGTATTGATATTGGATGATTATCCTTACCAAAATAGAAGATAATTGTCAAAATTTAGATAATCTTTTGTTTTATTAGATAAAGATTGATTATTTGTAATTTAGATTTGAATTATCTTGTGAAAAAGTTTCAATTTTCCCCTTTAGGTTTTATAGTTTAAATTTGAACTTAAAAGTTTTGTTTTTGAAATTTGAATAGTTAAACCCTAATGTTTTGAAAAGTTTCAAAACTTGCCCTCAAGTTTTGGAATTTAAATTTTTGATTAAAAGTTTAATTTTGAAATATTTAAATTCTAAACTCTAATGTTTTGAAATGTTTCAAAACGTGCCCTCAAGTTTTGGAATTTAAAAGTTAATTAAAAGTTTAATTTTGAAATGTTAAATTCTAAAACCCTCGTATTTTTGAAAAAGTTCAAATTTCACCCTTATGGTTTTATTAATTAATTAAAGTGTATAATTAAAAGAGATTTAATAATTCCATAAAGTTTTGGTTTACATTTGATTAAATTGAAAGTATAATTTATTAAATTGAACCACTTAGTATTTTAAAAGTGTAAAATACACCCTATACTATATATATAGAATTAAAAGTCTAATATTATATATGTATGAGTAAACAGTCAGTCTTACCATTAGTAGGCCTCATTCACGAAGCTGGTCTATAAGGGGTGTTTAAGGAAATTGCCTATAAAAGGGCGATTGAATGGGTATCCACTCTTACCCACCGCACTCTTGACTAGTGGATGGTCGTTAGCCGAACGGGTAGGATAGGACGAAACCTTCCATTAAAAGTATAATGAAGTAAAAAGTAACTACATACAAATTCCCAAATTCTAGTTACTTTAGGCAGAATGTGAAATTGTATGCTAATCCATGGAATTACACTTTGTACCCTTGTCGAAATGTTAGTGGAGCGTGTGTGGTTAACCGGCACACTAATTTGGGATTGACATTGGTGGCGAAGGGTGGCTCGATGTTTATCATAGATCAATGGAGCGTGTGTGGTTAACCGGCATATTGATTAGGTGATAGTATCATTGAGTGCATCACGTAGATTCGCATGGTTATTCACACCTTGTTTGTGATCCTCGGCATCCCAGTCGCAAATTTAAAGGGCATAATCGAGATTAAACATGCCATTGAAAAGTTCAATGAATCTCAAAAGACCTAGGAGTTTCAATTCATTTAAAACTTAAACTTCTTTTTAGTTTTTCATGGTGGAAATTGGTAAATCGTCATTTGCCTACCTTCAAATATTCTGCAACTAGATTACGACATCCCTCTTTTAGGTTGTAGAGTATTGTGTTGGATCCTAGCCTTGATGTTTCATTTGGGTGTTACATCAAGGATTCTTGTCAACTAAATTGAATTTTCTCCCGTTTTGTAGATGTCTAAATCTTACAATGGTCTTCCCAAGTCCCTTGGAACAAGCTTTCCAAATGAAGATGACGTTCCACAATACGATCAAGGAAATGAGAGTCATGCTTCACTTCCTCCACCTCCTCCAATTAATCTCCCTAACCCACAAGTTCAAAGGCTTGAAAAGTTTAAGCTCACTCAAGCCCTTTTGGCAAGTAAACACGAAAATGGAAAACCTGTGTGTGCACACATCTTAGAGATGAAGTCACACATTGATAGGTTAAGGATGATGGGTATCGATATCTCAGAAATGTTGGCTGTTGACTGGGTTCTTCAGTCACTTCCTAAATCATATAGTGAGTTCGTTAGAGAGTACTATATGATGGACCATGACGTGAACCTCATTGATTTGACCTATTTGCTTATAGCTGTTGAATCAGAAATGATTTGGCGTGCTGATCGAGCAAATTTTTCTGGCAAATCAAACTCCCAAACTTCAATGGACATTGAAAAAGGTGACATTGGAAATCCAGAAAAAGTAAATTCGGAGATAGTTCCTTGTGCCATTCCAAAAGAGTCCATCTGCTTCTACTGCCAAGAGAACGGGCATTGGAGACGAAGCTGCCCTATTTACCTGAGAGATCTAATAGATGGGAGAGTCAAGACGTATGGCTCTACTTCAGGTAAAATCCACTAACTAACTCTGTAACTTCCTATTTTTTGATTCTTGGTACATGATGTGATAAGATTACATTTTGATGTTTTGCAGGATCGAAGAAAAGAGAGGAAGCTTAAGGAAGAAGCGTGCTGAATCTGATAATGAAGAAATGGATTTCGATCGCATGGATTTGAAGATCAGATTTTTGAGCTGCTACTCTAGAGTTAGGATAAAATGATAAGAAATATGAAATAACATAGTTTTCAGTTGAATTGCATTGTAAGGATAAATTTTTCCGCAATAAAATAAAATTTGATTTTGTCTTATTTATTTATCCTTTCAATGGTGTGTATGAAAAATTGATGTTTAACTGTTTCTATTATTAACAATAATGGATTTGATTCTTAATTATGTTGTTTGTGGAAATGTTGAGAATTTGCCAAATAAGGGAAGATTCTCATCGCCCAAGTTTTAATTGGACAGAAACTTGGAATCGCACAACGAGGTTGCGTGATGAATGAGAAACTTCATATTTGGAAATTAAACTATTTTTGACAAAGTGTCAAGAGAAGGACTAGGAGATCAAGTACACTAGGTTGTGTGTTGATCAAGCATACCACAAGAGTGATAAAGATATTCGTCATGATTTACTAAAGTTTAGTAAATATGGTTATACTTATAAGATTAAGTATAATTCTGATTTGATTGAAATATGGTTATACTTATCCATTCCTTTTACCCAAAGTGGGATAAAAACGATATCTGTGGGCCCCTCGATGATTTAGTGATGACACCCTAAGCGCTTAGCCAAGCCGGGACTAAGTTCATGTGTTTAATTGTAGTCTGTTGTCAGTCGTCATAAATCAGATGTCGGGAAACAATACATAGACAGAGAGAATGATTTTTATCCATGTCTCACGTCTATACGATATCTTGAGAATGGATGAATATATGATCCCTTATCTAAAGGACACGCATATCTGATAAGATTAGAGTTGACAACGGATTTTGAAAGCTACGATTGCTGATCAGGTTCTGAAGTCATACAGAATAGTTATTAGACTTATCCAAGTGGGAGACTGTTGGATTAGTGTCTAAGTCCATAACTATTTTGGTATGTACTTGACCCGATTATGAGCATGGTCCTTTTGGGTTGCCTTCACCATAGCAATATGTAGGATGAATTAAGGAGAGAAAGGTTTAATTATGATTTATTAATATATTATGAGAATAATATATTAAAGGAGAAATCATATAGTTTAATTAATATTAGTCAAGAATTAATTTTGTGGCTAAAAGAGATTAATTAAATTAAGGGGACTGATATTGTAGTTATAAGATAGTTACAAAGTTAGGCTTTGGATTCATTAGATGGAAATGGACGAATTCTATATGGAGGTCCATAAAGAAATCGTACAAGGGCCTTCTGGAACGGTCCATTAGATTGCTTAAGGCCTAAGCAGTCGGATTAGGGTTTCCAAGTTGTAAACCCTAATAGCCTACATGTATATAAAGGACCCTTAAGCCCCAAAAACGTGGTGAACTAATCCTTTAGGGTTTCCAGCCGTTTGTGGTGCCTCCTCTCTCCTCCCTCTTCATCCAATTTGCTTAGTGGTGTTTGTGACTCCATTAGAGGTGCAACACTTGAGGCACTAAGCTTTCTGAAGCCAATTAAAGCAAGGATTGATTGTTATTGCTATATAACAATCAAAGGTAAGATCTAAACCCTATTTTTAGTTATAGTTTATTAGATCTAGGGTTTATGGCTTTGGATTATCAATTGCATGTTCATTAGACAAACTAGATCCAAAGCTATTAGGGTTTGCATGTACACCATAGGATTGATGTATTGCTCGAAACCCATCAGATTGATGGTAATTAAGATTTATTCTAATTCATTGTATTTCATATTGTATGTATATAAAAAACTATCTTGACTAATATTTTTTATGCAGTTGTACATCACAAACAAAGTGGCATGACAGTAAACAAGAAAATGCATTGACCATATGAAGCAAACAGTAGAAGGCCTCTAAAAATAATATTTGACATAAATACTTTTGTGCCGATTAGAGATGTATACAAATGTTTCATTCGGGAGGTTGGAAGTTATATCTAGCGCGACATAGCTTTGGATAAGAACACATAGAAAGAAGTTCCTAAAGCCGTTTGGAATGGCATGTTTATGTATCTTTCGGTAAATTATTTATAAAGTTATATTTAACATGTTTAATTTTGATTTATTTTTAACTTCTCTATTTTGTTTAGACATATTTTGATTTCCATGCTATTTCAAATTAATGATTTCGATGCTAGAATTTTATGGGCATCACTGAACCATTGGATATTTCAGCCTTATAGAGCCCGCAAAAATAGAGCAAAAGATAAATTTATAGATATGCTAGAGGGTTTGGAGGTAGCAAGGGCTTAACCGCCC
This sequence comes from Lactuca sativa, assembly GCF_002870075.4. Taxonomy (NCBI): domain Eukaryota; kingdom Viridiplantae; phylum Streptophyta; class Magnoliopsida; order Asterales; family Asteraceae; genus Lactuca; species Lactuca sativa. The sequence goes on from NC_056623.2 coordinate 170,243,190, forward strand.
CCAGGTATGAATTCAACTCGTTGGAGTGCTACTATTGACCGCTTCTTAACATATACGCATTGTAAACGATACAGTGTAAACAAAGAATGTCGTAAGAAGCAAGTAGTTAAGAATCATGGAGGGACGTGCAACTATGGTAGTGCTTCTTTCAAGAATGTATGTTACATTAATGTTTATTCGGTTATAACATATTTTGTAATGTTTATTCAAGTATAACATATTTTGTAATGTTAAACAGAATTTGAATAAACTTGAAGTATTTCAACATGCACATGTCAATAAGCAAGAGGAATTCGTTGACCCGTTAGTCGAAGAGCAATATGTAAGTTTTTATTACTTAAAAATGAAGTAAAATGTTGTTTTTTGTGTTTGTTTTGAAGTATATTGACAATCTTCGTGAAATGCAGAATAATTTAGTTGTTGAGGTTGCTTTACAAACTCAACACATAGCCGACCCCGGTGGTGATCCGAACTCCATTGATTGGATAGCCTTATTTGAGAAGGTGTTAGGTGCTCTAAGGGGACATGTGAGAGACATCGGGCCTAGCCTTCTGTAGCGGGTACAAGTGCCCCTTCCAGTGGTAGTCACAATCACAAACACCGCAACCAACACATATACTTATTAATTTGTTGTGAATTTTGTTGTTTGGTAGTTCGGTAGTTTGTTAGTTTGTTAGTTTGTTAAATTGTTATGAATTTGGTAGTTTGTTAAATTGTTATGAATTTGGTAGTTTGTTAAATTGTTAAGGACATAATATGATTGTAACTTAATTGCTAAGTAATAAAATTTGTTTTTATTGTTTGATATATATATATATATATATATATATATATATATATATATATATATATGTATATATATATTTTAACTTATATTCTTACTTTCTAGGATGTGGATGTCAACGCTTTTCACCAAAACCCGACGTTTGTGATGGAAATTGTAGATATTATCCGCTCATTTAGCAAGCAAGTCCACAACGACGATGAAAACGAAAATGGGGAAAACGATTAATATTTCTTGTTTTATGTTATGGGTGATGTTAGTATGAATTTATTAGAGTATGGACTAGATCGACTATTATTTCATGCTTCGACTATTATTTCATGTTTATTAGATTGTTTATGTTATTTGATGTTTAATGTAATGCATATTTCTAAATTATAATTTCTGCATTTTTATAATTGTTGATGAAAACGCATACTCGCAAGTATTCAAGGTTGTGCAAGTAATGTAGTCGTAAGACCAGATATCGTACCCATAGGGACTATTTATCTTAAAGGAAGATGAACCAGGTAGTTGTTGGTAATAATAATTTGGTTTGATTGAACTACGACAACTAATTTTAAAAATTACACTAAAATAAAACAAACAAAGACTACCAATATTTCTAAAACAAACTAAAATGAAAATCAGAAACACAATACTATACCAAAGTGAATAAAAGGCCAAACACACAAATTGGGTTTGAGCAAACAAGAGAAAAGATAGGTTTAGTTGACATTTACGGATCCATGATTCATCTAATGCAATTAAGTAATTAACACAAATATAGTGGTAGTATATTTGTTACCTCTTGGTCTCATGATTTGATTTAAAATCGCCTACTCATATCTTTATACAACTCATGAAATTAAAAAGCATTAAGTTCAATGGTTTTGTTAAAAGTGCACCAACACACGTCTATGTTGATTTTACATGGAATTACGAAATCACACACTCATGTTTAAATGATTTCCCAACTAAAGCTTCTCTCGAAGTCATTTGTTGCAAATAATTACGAAACGGGATCTGAATTAATATTTTACATCTATTATTAGCCAGATAATGTGTCATCCCCATTTTTCACGGCCAGAAAAGACCGATTTTATTTATGCTTTGTTTAAAAATCAGAGTAACATTTTAAATAAAAGTGTTGCGGAATTTGTTCCCAAAATAAAATATGATAAAGATTTATCAAAGCATTTTCGTAGAAATGTATTTCATTAAAAACCTCGAGATGTCATGTTCAATACAGATCAAAAGCATAAACAGTACAATATAAGCCTTACTACATTTATTCATATCTACAGGGCTATATTCGTAATCTGTCATCCCAAACATCATATCTATGTTCGTGGTCCACTACTTGTAATACAAGAAACTAAGTGGGTCAGGCTTGGGAGCCTGGTGAGCTCATAGGGTTTTCAACCCATAATGAATAAGTTTATTAATTTCATCAACCAACAATAACCCGGTTACCCGTTCCCGTTATCCTCACATTACGTCCCTAAAACACCTATCATAAGGGACCTAGACTAAGGATCAACATCAGGATAGACACTACTGCCAAGGGCGTTCTTCAACAATAATTGTCCTAAAGGCAACCATGAGCGGGATGGAGTACACCGGTGAACAAATCGTTCACAAAAACCTACAGGTTGCGAGCCTGCTAGCGTTCCACTGGACTCTTTAGAAGAGTCTGTGGTGGTCATCCATACTTCGCCAGATGACAGAATCAACAACAACAACATCGAGGCCTCTCATCATTTTATCACACATCGTCTATTACATCTATCCATGTTTTACCCCAACATTTTTGTAGATATAAAATACATATACAATTTAAATCATTCAAAACATGTATCAAAATCTTTCATCAGTATAGACACCAAGTATTCAGACAATATGTACACATAGCACGTAGTTTATATTAAATACATCATATCTATATGTAAGATGAAAGTTACTATGCACTCATCTGTAAAGGTGGTGACTCGGCACTCGAATAGCACTTCGTTACTCTTAAAACAATTTTCCTTGGACAAAACCTAGTATCATTACCACTAGAGTTTAGTCTAATATTCACCGAGACTTATTAATAGTCTAACTATTATTACTATTATATAAGCATTAAACAATACTCTTCAACCACTATGTATAGACAGGGTCCAGACGTGAAACACCGGAGGGCAGGATCATTTTGGCATATAGCACTTCTGAATCCAGCAACCCAAGCGGCCCTCCAAACCAGATTCCCCGTACCGCGAGCGATTAAAAAGATATTATAACGACACTTATATAACTCATAATAATCGCCCAAATAAATATTATAAGGTCCTAATAACATTATTATATTTAAATAAAAGCTATATTAGAAATAGTGTAAGCGTAGCTCACTTACAGCGAGTTTTTTTTTATTAAAAATTGGGTTTCGCTGGAGCAGCGTTTCCGAGCCGAAAGCTTTTCTTCTCGGAGCCGTCAAGCGCTCTGCGGCTTCCTTCTCGTGCTAGGGAGGTTCCCTAGACTTGGGAGGGGTTTAGGGAGGCTAGATAGAAGTTAGAGAGAGAAAGAAAGGCTTATGGTGTGAAGAAATTATGAAGAGGTCATCTCTTATTTATAGGAGTTTTATGGTAGAGTAATCCCTAAGTTTTGTCCGTATCTTCCGCGTACGAGCTCCGTTTTCTACGTTCTTTATATCCACACGTTGGTATTTACAAGTACTACAACTTTCATTTAGACCCCGTCGGCTAATTCTCATTCCATCTCAGATTTACAAAAACTGTATCGTATTTATCGCGCTCGAAGAGTAGAGACTAAGCTTCGTACATATCTTTCGCATACGAGCTCCGTTTTCGATGTTATTTCTATACACGCGTTGGTATTTACGAGTACTACAACTTTCATTTAGACCCCGTTGGCTAATTCTCATTCTGTCTCGGATTTACAAAACCGTATCGAATTCGCCGCACTCAAAAAGTAGAGACTAAGCTTCGTCCATATAATTCGCATACGAGCTCCGTTTCAATGTTCTTTATATCCACGTGTAGGTAAAAACAAGATCTACAAATTTTCTTTTGACTCCGTCGGCTAATTCTCGACCGATTTTAAATTTAACGGTATGAGGAAATTATACTGTTAAATGACCGCGTAAAATTGATAACTTCTACATACGGACTCCGTTTTCGTCTGTCTTTTTTTCATTGAGTTCCTGTTAATGAGATATTCAATTCTCATTTAGGTCGTGTTGGCCAAAAACCGCTTGATCTAAAATTCGAATTCTGGGCTGTGCACTGCTATGCCAAATCTTAGAAAAATCATAACTTCCTCATACAAAGTCAGATTTGGGCGTTCTTTTTATGCACGCTTCCGGTTTAACCTATAATATGACTTTTGTTTAGATCACAAAGGATAAAAATGCTTCTATCGTAAATTCACTATCTATGTCGCACGGTGTCGTGTCGGTTTAGCTGTAAAACTTCGACAGGTCATAACTTCTTCGTTATAACTCGGATTTCGGCGTTCTTTATATATCCGGAATCCTTGTTTCGACCACTACAACTTTATGTAAAGATATCGTGTTTATATTAAACTTTAATTTTGACACTTATTTCTATTCTTTATTAATTATATCTTTATAATAGAGTATAAAGCACATAAATTCATATAATTCACATAATACACATATAATTCATCTTTATTACTTCAAAAAAAGTTACAATAGTTGATCTAGACTATTACATCACTGTATTAATGCTTATCCCAGGAATACGGGCGTTACAATTCTCTCCCCCTTAGGATGAATCCGTCCCGGAATCATGCATCAACAAATAGATGTGGGTAGCGACTCATCATGTCACTCTCTGCTTCCCAGGTGAGATGCGGCCCATCTGTATGTTTCCAACAGACAAGCACTAAGTCGACCATCTTGCGTCGTAACTTCTTAGTCTTACGGTCAACGATTGCCTCAGGCTCTTCGATTAGCCTCTTATTGTCGTCCATCCTTAACTCTGAGATTGGAATTATGCCGGGAACTTCTCCTGTGAATTTTCTTCAAATAACACACATGGAAGGTGTTATGAATATCATCTGGTTCTTCGGGTAATTTGAGCTTGTAGGCTTGGTTCCCAATCCTCTAAAGAACTTTGAACGGTCTAATAAACCTTGGACTCAACTTTTCTCGTTTCCTGAATCTTATAAGTCCCTTCCAATGTGAGACTTTAAGCAAAATGGAATCTCCAACTTAAAAGTCATCGGTCGTCTTTTCTTGTCAGCATAGCTCTTCTGACGGTCCTGAGCTGCTAACATTCTTTCCCTAATCACCTTCAGCTTCTTAGTAGTCTCATGGACTATCTCGGGGCCCATAAACTGCTTTTCTCCGGCCTCAAGCCAACAAGACGGCGTACGACACTCTATCCATACAAAGCTTGATAAGGTGCCATCTTGATGCTTGAGTGGAAACCGTTATTATAGGAAAACTCTACCAGATATGAGTGCTCATCCCACTTTCCTTGGAATTCCAGGGTACATGCTCTCAGCATATCTTCTAGTGTCTGAACCGTTCTTTCGCTCTGACCATCAGTCTGCGGATGGTAAGCTGCACTCAAGCACAACTTCGTACCCAATTCCTCTTGTAGACTTCTCCAAAACCTTGATGTGAAACGATTATCATTGATCCGATACAATTGTTAGAGGAACACCGTGAAGTCTTACCACTTCCTTCACGTAAGCATTTGCAAGCTTATCCGTAGACCACCTCTCGTTGGCTGCTATGAAGTGTGCACTCTTAGTGAAACGATCCACGACCACCCAAATCATGTTGTGACCGTTCTTCGTTCTGGACAGTTTAGTCACAAAATCCATGGTGATGTCTCCCCAATTACCTATGGGTATAGGTAGAGGTTCTAAACTCCCGTACAGTTTCTGATGTTGTGCCTTAACTCTTGCACATGTCACGCACTCGGCCACATGTTTTGCAACATCGAGCTTCATTGTCGGCCACCAGTAGTAGGGTTTTAGGTCCCTATACATTTTAGTGCTACCGGGATAAATCAAGTACATGGTCTTGTGAGCTTCTTCTATCAGAAGATCTCTTATTCCTCCCGTCTTAGGTACCCAAATCCGATCTTGGAATACCTTCGGTCCTTGACTGTTTGTACCGAACTCCAACGGTTGCCCAAATGTTCTTCCTTTCGGTCATTCTTCTCTGAAGCTTCTTCTTGAGCTTTCTTTATGCTTTCTACAATTCTCGAGACAACTTCAATTCTCAACGCTCTTGGCCTTTTTCTTTCAACGTTGACTTTTTGACTTAGAGCGTCGTCAACGATATTTGCTTTACCGGGGTGGTAAACTATCTCATAGTCGTAATCCTTGATTAATTCCAGCCAGCGTCATTGCCTCATATTCAATTCCTTCTGATTAAAGAGATACTGCAGACTCTTATGATCAGTGAAAAGTTTGCACTTCGTGCCATAGAGGTAATGCCTCCATATCTTTAGGGCAAATACTACCGCTTCTAACTCCAGATCGTGAGTGGGGTAGTTCTTTTCATGCTCCTTCAATTGTCGAGATGCATACGCTATCACATTTTCCCTTTGAGTTAGAACACATCCTAACCCAACTCCCGATGCATCGCTATATACTACGAACTCTTCAACTCCATCGGGAAGAGAAAGAATCGGTGCTTCGCATAACTTCTTCTTCAGCTTCTCGAATGCTTCTTCATGCTTCTCACTCCACGTATATGTAGCTCCTTTGTGGGTTAAAGTTGTTAATGGAGAAGCTATCGAAGAAAAGCCTTGGATAAACCTTCGGTAATATCCAGCTAATCCCAAAAAGCTTTGGATCTCCATGGGACTTTTTGGTCATTCCCACTTCATCACAGCTTCGATCTTTGCTGGGTCAACCATTATTCCCTCCTCGTTAACCACATGACCCAAGAATTGGACTTCTCGGATCCAAAAATCACACATAGAGATATTTGCATATAGCTTCTCTTTCTTCAAGACTTCTAACACTTCTCGCAAGTGTTTGGATGCTCCTCTTGGCTTTTCGAGTAAATCAGAATGTCATCTATGAACACTATCATGGATTTATCGAGGAATGGTTTACAAACCCTATTCATCAAATCCATGAATGCTGCTGGAGCGTTGGTTAGTCCAAACGACATAACCAAAATCGGATAGTGTCTATATTTTGTTCTGAACGCAGTCTTCTCAATATCGTGCTCTCTCTCACCTTCAGCTGATGATATCCTAACCTAAGATCGATCTTTGAGAAATAGCTCTAACCTTGCATCTGATCGAATAGGTCATCAATCCTTTGCAATGGGTACTTGTTCTTTACTGTTGCCTTGCTCAGCTCTCTGTAGTCTATACACATTCTCATGCTTCCGTCTTTCTTCTTCACGAATATCACCGGAGCTCCCTAGGGTGATGAACTACGTCGAATGAAACCATTGTACAACAACTCCTAAAGTTGTGTCATAAGCTCCTTCATTTCTTTCGGTGCTAATCGGTACGGTGCTTTTGCTATCGGTGTTGTTCCTAGTAACAAATCTATCCGAAAATCTACTTGTCTATCAGGCGGTAATCTAGGAAGATCTTCGGGAAAGACTTTCGGAAAGTCACACACCATTGGTATACTTTTCATCTCCTTCTTTTCCTTCTTAGCATCGATCACAAATGCCAAGTGCAACGTGCATCCTTTGGACAAACATTTTCTGGCTTTCATCAGGGAGATGATTCCATAATTCACTCTGCGTTTGTCCCCGTATACCATAAATGATTCTTTTCCGGGTGGGTTTACCCTTACTATCTTCTTCCTGCAAAGTACCTCCGCATGGTTGGCGCTAAGTCAATCCATTCCTAGAACGTTGTCGAAACCGTTCAACTCTATGGGTAACAGCTCTTCATGGAATTCGTTTCCGTTTAAGTCGATGACAATGTTCTTAATAGGATCACTAACAGGTACGAACTTACCACTAACAACTTCCACAACTAGGGCATTATCAAGTTTTTCTATAAGCAATGCTATTTTTAATATCGTAGTCGTATGTTTAGAATCGTGAACACATAAGGTTTCCAGATCCGCTCGGCAATAGACCATAGATACGAACAAATAATAGCATATAAGGCATAAATCATTTAGCACATAAAGCATATTAGGCAAACTTTCCTAAATAAGCTAGTGCTCACATCTCACAATCATCGCTTAGCATTCTAAGTTTAAGTCTAGAAATCCTACAAATTCCTAGTTCGCTTAAACTAATGCTCTGATACCAACTGTGACATCCCCATTTTCACGGCTAGAAAAGACCGATTTTGTTTATGCTTTGTTTAAAAATCATAGTAACATTTAAATAAAAGTGTTGCGGAATTTGTTCCCAAAATAAAATATGATAAAGATTTATCAAAGCATTTCCGTAAAATGTATTTCATTAAAAACCTCGGGATATCATGTTCGATACAGATTAAAAGCATAAATAGTACAATATAAGCTTTACTACATTTATTCATATCTACAGGCCTATATTCGTAATCTCTCATCCTAAACATCATATATATGCTCGTGCTCCACTACCTGTAATACAAGAAACTAAGTGGGTCAGGCTTGGGGGCCTGGTGAGCACATAGGGTTTTCAACCCATAATGAATAAGTTTATTAATTTCATCAACCAAGAATAACCCGGTTACCCGTTCCTGTTATCCTCATATTACGTTCCTAAAACACCTATCATAAGGGACCTAGACTAAGGATCAACAGCGGGATAGACACTACTGCCAAGGGGGTTCCTCAACAATAAATGTCCTAAAGGCAACCATGAGGGGGATGGAGTACACCAGTGAACACATCGTTCACAAACACCTACAGGTTGCGAGCCTGCTAGCGTTCCACTGGACTGTCTAGAAGAGTCCGTGGTCGTCATCCATACTCCGCTAGATGACATAATCAACAACAACAACATCGAGGTCTCTCATCATTTTATCACACATCGCCTATTACATCTACCCATGTTTTACCCCAACATTTTTGTAGATATAAAATACATATACAATTTAAATCATTCAAAACATGTATAAAAATCTTTCATCAGTATAGACACCAAGTATTCAGACAATATGTACACATAGCACGTAGTTTATATTAAATACATCATATCTATATGTAAGATGAAAGTAACTATGCACTCATCTGTAAAGGTGGTGACTCGGCACTCGAATAGCACTTCGTTACTCTTAAAACAATTTTCCTTGGACAAAACCTAGTATCATTACCACTAGAGTTTAGTCTAATATTCACCGAGACTTATTAATAGTCTAACTATTATTACTATTATATAAGCATTAAACAATACTCTTTAACCACTATGTATAGACAGGGTCCAGACATGAAACACTGGAGGGCAGGATCATTTTGGCATATAGCACTTCTGAATCCAGCAACCCAAGTGGCCCTCCAAACCAGATTCCCCGTACCGCGAGCGGTTAAAAAGATATTATAACGACACTTATATAACTCATAATAATAGCCCAAATAAATATTATAAGGTCCTAACAACATTACTATATTTACATAAAAGCTATATTAGAAATAGTGTAGGCGTAGCTCACTTACAACGGGTTTTTTTATTAAAAATTGGGCTTCGCTGAAGCAGCGTTTCCGAGCCGAAAGCTTTTCTTCTCGGAGCCGTCGAGTGCTCCGGGGCTTCCTTCTCGTGCTAGGGAGGTTCCCTAGACTTGGGAGGGGTTTAGGTAGGCTAGAGAGAAGTTAGAGAGAGAAAGAAAGCCTTTTGGTGTGAAGAAATTATGAAGAGGTCATCTCTTATTTATAGGAGTTTTATCGTAGAGTAATCCCTAAGTTTCGTCCGTATCTTCCACGTACGAGCTCCGTTTTCTACGTTATTTATATCCACTCGTTGTTATTTACGAGTACTACAACTTTCATTTAGACCCCGTCGGCTAATTCTCATTCTATCTCAGATTTACAAATCTATATCGTATTTATTGCGCTCGAAGAGTAAAGACTAAGCTTCGTCCATATCTTTCGCATACGAGCTCCGTTTTTGACGTTATTTAAATCCACGCATTGGTATTTACGAGTACTACAACTTTCATTTAGACCCCGTTGGCTAATTCTCATTCTATCTCGGATTTACAAAACCGTATCGAATTCGCCGCACTCGAAAAGTAGAGACTAAGCTTCGTCCATATCTTTCACATACGAGCTCCGTTTCAACGTTCTTTATATCCATACGTACGTAAAAACAAGATCTACAACTTTTCTTTTGACTCCGTCAGCTAATTCTTGACCGATTTTAAATTTAACAGTATGGGTAAATTATACTGTTAAATGACCGCGTAAAATTCATAACTTCTACATATAGACTCCGTTTTAATCTGTCTTTTTTCATTGAGTTCCTATTAATGAGATATTCAATTCTCATTTAGGTCGTGTTGGCCAAAAACCGCTTGATCTAAAATTCGAATTCCGGGCTGTGCACAGCTATGCCAAATCTTAGAAAAATCATAACTTCCTCATACGAAGTCAGATTTGGGCGTTCTTTTTATGCACGCTTCCGGTTTAACCTATACTACGACTTTTGTTTAGATCACTAAGGCTAAAAACTCTTCTATCGTAAATTCACTATTTATGTCGCACTGTGTCGTGTCGGTTTAGCTGTAAAACTTCGACATGTGATAACTTCTTCGTTATAACTCGGATTTCGGCGTTCTTTATATATCCGAAATCCTTGTTTCGACCACTACAACTTTATGTAAAGATATCGGGTTTATATATTACTTTAATTTTGACGCTTATTTTTATTCTTTATTAATTATATCTTTATAATTGAGTATAAAGCACATAAATTCACATAATTCACATAATACTCAAATAATTGATCTATATTACTTCAAAAAGAGTTACAATAGTTGATCTAAACTATTACATCACTGTATTAATGCTTAGCCCATGAATACGGACGTTACAGATAATAAACCATGTCAATTAACCTAATTTCATTAAGCAAATTTGGCATTAAAGACTCATTTAAACATCAAACAATTTCCATACAAATTATGTTAATAAACTTAAAACATATGATTTATCATTTTCCCAAGTCAACTAAACCCACAAAAGGAATTACTCCATAAATTAATCATCAGCAATCAGAAAATTAAGTTTAAACATCATTTGTTTTAACAAAATAATTCTAAGTAGCACAAAATGATGTTAAACAAAGAGAATAAAATACTTCCCTTGTTCTTGTTCCTTGAGTCTAATGTAGCCCAACAGAAATATTAGATTAGCCCAAGAGAAAATATAGCCCAACTCATAGACAAATTGGGCAACAACCACTACTAGAAACCAAACCTTCTGCGACGGAATTAGCAACAGAATCCTTCTGTAGCTAATTATCGTATGTTTTCCGAGGGATCAACTACAGATTTCACAAAATCCTTCAACTCGATTAGTTTTAGAAATTCAGTGATGGGTTATCGAGGGCTTAGCGACGGATTGATCTAACTTTTTCGACAAAAAGAAATCCCTTGCTAATCTGTCGCAAGTTAAAAATTTTTAGCTAGGGAACAACGACAGATTTCTTAAAAACATGAGTTTTTTTTATTGGGCCTCGCCAATCGATCGCTGAAAGGCCCACGCTTTTTTTTTCTCATTCCGCTCTCTTTTCTTTGATGTTCACTCATTTTAATTTCATTCCATCTGAAAGCCCTAAACACAATTTCCTCCTAAAGCCCTAAATCGCAACGCATTGACTCAATTCCATCCTCCGCCATGGAAATCACCTCCACCACTGTCCACCTGCATCGCCTCTCTTACTTGTATCGCCTCTCACGGAATTTTACTTGAAGCAACGCCGAAGAACATCCGCGTGGCTTTCCTCTTGGTCTGTCTCCTTTCCTCGTTGACTCGTGGTTTCCTGCCAACGCCTTTTGATCTGTTGGTTGCTAGAAAACTATGGTGGTCATTCAAGCACTTATTCTTACAAATTCGATTAACTTTGAGGTAAATTTGAACTTTTGTGGATGAATTGCATAATTTTAGGCCATTGTTATGTGTTATATGTGTTAGATGATAGTACTAGCTGTGAATTGATGTTACAATTGATGAAATTTGAATAAATTTGATGTAATTTTGGATGAAATTGCTATGAGTATAATTTAGGTGTCATAGAAGAAGGTGTCACTCCCTGAAAGAGTAAAAGTCTATCCCCTGTCAATTGAAGTCTTAATTCTATTGATTAAAATAATAGTGTTATATAGCCTAACACTTTATATGATTAGATATTTGCTTGTGTCATCAAGGATTGTAATTTTGTAACTTCGTTTCTTATAAACATTCCATTCGATTTTCAGTTTTGTTATTCCTAATTTGTTGGCATCCCTAGTCGCTGCCAGAGCTGGAAGGGCTTTCTCTTCTAGTTTTCGCTCATCGTGAGTTCGTGGTGTTGCTGATGAATTATGATACTCTTATGTACAGAGTGAGGTAGAATTTTGATTTGCTATTTCCGAGTTTGTTTGTTCAGTTACATCGAGTTTGTGATTTGGATTTGGATTTGGCATCATCTTTTGTGACTAGTTGTCTGTATCTATGATTGAGATTGATTTCTCTCTTTTCTTCCAACTGTAGTGAGTTTTTGTTTCTTGATTATCATGATGATGAATAAAAATTCTTTTTACATGCATATGTACTTTAATACATAGTTTGATCACACTTAATTGTCAATGCATATTTTAGGTTTTTGGATTTTAGGTCGCGAGTGAGGATAAAGAGAGCCGGTGGAAACTTTATCAATCGTCATTGTAGGTTTCATCGTTTTCGATAGGGAACAAAAGCAAGGAGTTCTCGGTTATATATTTGGTCAGTACTTTCACATTACTTAAATCTAACTAAAATGATTTTGCAGCTACGAATCTTGACTGTTAGTATTACAGACACATCTCTGATTGCAAAAACAAAATGTTTTTGCCTAAATTTTTCCTTACATTGTTGTTTTAATGCTAAAATTAAACACAGAAAGCACCTCTTTATTCAAGATTTTTCAAATTTCATTTGTTTTCTCAAGCATATTGTCATTCAATGGTTACAAAAGCAACTCAGTCGCTAAATCTTGAAGGATACCATTTGTAACAGTTGTTCTACAAGGTTTCATGAAGCAATCAAAAGATCCTTTTGAAGTAGCATTTGAGGAATTAGATGAATCCCTGGCTGATTCCCCTGACACTCATGATGAGATTGTGGCTCAAACTCTATCATCAAAACCAAATATCAACTCCCAAAGAGATGATTTGGAAAACAGTATTCATCCTTTAAACAAACCAAAATCAAGAGTCGGGTTCACCTCAACTTCAGCAGCCATCCCAACCAATCAAAAGAACAAAGAAGATGACGATGAGTAAGAAGAGGAAAACATGGATGTTTAACTTGGAAAATTCCCATCTACAAGAGACCCCGACAAAATGGCCAAAATGCAGTAAGTTTACATATATTTCCTTCAAAGTCACTTTTAACATCAGAAATAATAATATATGTTTTTATATACATGTTCCAGGTCAATATTATCACAGTTCACTAAGGAACACATGAGTAGGTATGAATCTTTTAGAAGATCTGTATTTTAGAAATTAAACATGAAAAGGGTATTTCTCTTTTTCTCTCTAATTGAAAAATGAGTATGAACACATGAAGCCTAATAATCCTTCTTTATGTAGTTATTAGCCATCATTACTGGAAGTGCCAAGATTTCAATGCCAATGACTATTGTCATATCCGGGATAACAAAGATTTTTGTTGGTGAACTTGTTGAGACAGGTACACTGTATACTGTGTTTGACATGTATTAGACAAGGATCGAGACTGATGTCAATTTGACAAAAGTTACAATCTTTTATGCAAATGACATGATTGCCCTTGTCATTGTTAATGATTGTAAATAAAAAATGAATTGTGATATTTGCAACAAGGGTAGTGATGACAGAGAGAAAGGAGACAGGGCCAATAAGGCCGTGTCACAAAATCTATCTAACATCTTATATTCATGTTTTAAATGTAGGTTGTGTATGAACACAGGAAGTATGTGGGGAGATAGATATTAAAGATGTGAAAATTGAGGCTAAACATCAACAAATGTGAAAGTTATGGTAATAAATAATGTTAATTATTTTTAAATAGTTAAAGTGAATGAAAATACTAAAAAGAGTTAACTGTGTAGGCATTTGCTGATGAGATTGGGATTCCAATCCTTGAAACAAGTGCTAAAAGTTCCACCAATGTGGAAGAAGCTTTTATGGCTATGAGTGCTGAAATTAAAAACAGGTTTTTTATTTCATTTCTTTATAATCATAAAAATTAAAAAAGAAAATAATAATCATAATAAGAGTAAAGTATGTTGCTATTTCTTGCAATTTTCACATATAAAATTTTGTGAATTATATCTAGGGTGGCAAGTCAACCGTCAATGAACAATGCTAGACCTCTTACTTTTCAGATCCGAGGTCATACGGTCAACCATTATTTCTTTTTTAATTTCCATGAATAATTTTGATAAGTAGTCTCTTAATTTATCCTAAACCTGTTTCAGCCGATGAACGTGTGCATCCTCTGGGGAAGAATGGAAAAGACCTTTGATCAGCTGTTAGGGACATGTAAGTTAATTTATACTCTAATAGATTGTAGTTAATTTTTTATGCCCGATCTTATAATTGATTCCATGCAGAAAAAGAGGCGTCAACAAGAAAGTTCTTAAAGTTCCTTTAATAGAACATAAGGTAACTTTCTTCCTTTCTTTCCCCTTTATCATTTATATTTTTTTAAACCATTTACCTCATATATATATATATATATATATATATATATATATATATATATATATATATATATATATATATAGTGAATTCTCTATGTGTTGACCAAGGTTTGACTGCTCTTTAATGTTGTAACTCTATCTTCAAATTATGGGAAAATCTTTTTTTATTGATTATTTTATCTTTTTATGTTTTTAGACATTGTCTAAGGTTCAATATATCTGCTGCCAACTAGGACAAGTGAGTACTTTAAAGATTCATTCCGTTACCTTTTTTTATTCCCTTCGTTTGTCCATTCCATTCCATCTGACCACATGTTGGGTGTATTTGTAACTCAAAATTTTAGTTGATGTCAACTGCATTTGTGCTGATAAAGGCAGTTGCATGAAATCAGAGAAGGGCCCATGTCAAGACCAGTTTGATGTTTATTATCATTTGCTTTTTAGTTGGAATTGAAATTTAATTCCATTCCAGTCCTACATTTGGTTTCAAATGAGTAGACACTAATCTCCTTTTCATCAACAGAAAAGAATTGCTTCCATTAAAGACCCTGAATCAAGCAAAAAACAAGAAGACATCAAACAACCAAGTCTCCTTCCATTGCAGGAAAAACTAAGTCGAAATTGGTTCTCTTAATTCCGCGGGATTAAATGGGAATTGTAATCCAATTCCATTATGATCCTTCTTTTGGATGCAAGATATCAAGCAACGAAGGTGTATGCGGAAATGCAAAATAGGAGAGGAAATTTAGAATTATGGTACATTACTTTGAAATCAAATATCAATCAATGTTAAACTTTGATATTTGATGTTTATGGATGTTTTGGTAAACTTTGATTGTTAGATTCTTTTGGTATTTTATTGTTAAAGTTTTGTTTTAGATTGCATAATTATTGGATGTTTTTGGTATTTAAATGTTAATATTTGTTTTGGGATTATATAATTATTTGATTTTTTGGTATTATTTTGTTTTATATTCAAAACAAACAAAAATATGATATTATATATTTGCAAGGGATTAGCTACGAAAAGAAAAAAAAATCACATCTTAAATTTGCTACAGATCAGCGACGGAACGAAAAAAATCATATCTAAAGTTTGAGAGGGATTAGCGACGGATTAAAAAACCAGATATAGATGCAAGCAAGGGATTAGCGACGGAATATTGTTATTAGGCTTTGTCGCTAAGGCCTGAAATAACAGTATTAAGTGTCATTTTGCAACGGTTATTCTGTCGCTAAAGTCGCAAGAGAAAACTAAGCCGTCGCTAAATCCCTTGCTAAGTCATTAGCCAACCCTTAATTCGCTATGGAGTAAATTTGTGGTTGATCCATCGCAAATTATCTTTAGCGATGGATTTGCAACGGATTCGTCCATCTCTAAAACTCTTATTTCTAGTAGTGGAGTAAATTTGTGGTTGATCCATCGCAAATTATCTTTAGCGATGGATTTGCAACGGATTCGTCCATCTCTAAAACTCTTATTTCTAGTAGTGGAGTAAATTTGTGGTTGATCCATCGCAAATTATCTTTAGCGATGGATTTGCAACGGATTCGTCCATCTCTAAAACTCTTATTTCTAGTAGTGGAGTAAATTTGTGGTTGATCCATCGCAAATTATCTTTAGCGATGGATTTGCAACGGATTCGTCCATCTCTAAAACTCTTATTTCTAGTAGTGAACAACTTGGATCACTTTCTGCATGCGTGTTCAGTGCGGTGGTCACTGGACGATGGCGTGCTCTCCTTCTTCTACTTGTGTGCATGTGAATCCCAACAACAAGGAAAGGTCGATCTTTTCTTCTTCTTCAAATCCGATCGACACCTCCCCAAACCGTAGGTACTTCTCGCTCTCTCTCCACTCGATTACACGTTTCTCCCCTTCCTTTCTATTCTCGATCACAACTTTTTTTTTGGTTAGTTCGATCGTAGCCCCCTTTATCTCCCCACTCTTTTTGATTTTCATCGGTGCAAGTCTGATGGGCTGTTTAGGATTAAATAAAGAAAGAATGGTGGTTATGGGTGGTATTTTTTTTGTGAAGATTGATGTGGGTGAGTGAATGGTGATGATGGCGAAAATTTGGGTGGTTCAAGATGGGTTGAAGGTTGTCAAATGAAGGCAAGGGAGAAAGGTAGAGAGGATGGTGGTGGGGTTTGGTGTCACGGTAGTGAAATGAAGTAGATTCAGTGGTGACGAAGGTGGGATAAAGGGGAGATAATGGTGGTGTTTTTGAGTGTTTGAAGGCTATTAACAGTGGTGGTAGTGGGTGGTTTGTGGTGGTTCGGTGATGAGGTTAAGGGTGGAGGAGAAGGGTGATGGTCAGGATGGTATGGGGTGAGGGGTGAAAGAGGTCGAGGAGGATCTAAGGGCTCGTTTGGGTGGTGATTCTGTGATTGCTAAATTAAGAACAGATGAGGAGGTATTTTGGTGGGTCTGAAGTCTGTTGGGAGAGAATTGGTTGTCTACTGAGGTATAAGGTGAGGATGGGTAATGTCGGGTGTGTTGCCTGTGGTTATGGAAGTGGAAATCGGTGATATAAGGGTGGTTTGTGGTGGCTGTTGAGGGCTAAAGGTGATGGTGAATATGGTAAGGGGTGTAGATGGTGGTCACGGGTGGTGCTTGTGATGGGTCACAGAGGTGTGAGGGGTTCTGTGGAGGTTCGAGCTCGTGGGTTGTAAGATGTGGCTGTTATTGGAGGAATAAGGTGGTGTCGGGTGTTGGATTCCAGCGAAAGTCCTGGAGGTATAAGGTGGGTGAAGAAGATGGTTGGTGTTGGGTATGGAGAAAGCGGGGCTCCTCTCTTCCGAATGGCTCCAGTCTTCTTGTAATTCCAAGAATTCTTTTAAAAAGTGCAAGTCAACAATTATCTCTTGCATCTTGAAATTAATGTAACATGGAATAAGATACTTGCAAATTTTTTTTTGGTTTGTGTGTTTAACATGCTGAACCGTCATATTCAGTCTTGTTGGTGATTTTGTTTTTCAGCAGCATAAAAAGATCACATCAAATGATGCATCCAAATGGACTTAGACTAATTTCTAGCCTTCTAAAACTTGCAACTTGATGCTAATTCCTTGTATGTGGATGTTTTGATCAATTGGTTGCTAAATAATTTATCTCAACGTTTGACCGTTGAACAACCAAACCCGAATATTTTCACAATAGATCATTCATGACAAAACTTGTATGGTAATCATATCTGTCAATTCCTTCTGAAAAATCATTAGGACTTCATAAAAGTGAAGACCATTGGACCGTCAATTCTTTTAGAATGTTTGGAATTTATAAACAAAATTCAACTCTCATCATCCCGTCGAATAGGAGATGAGGAACCCACCAAAGCAGGTCGCACTTGCTTTAACAAGTGAAATAAATTCTGCCAATTCATTATAAAAAGAATTTGGACTTCATTAAAAGAAGACCAACTCCTACCAAAACCTGTGGAATAGGCGGTAGGGAATCCATGAAGTTCAGGTTGTACTTGCAATAACAAGTCAGATAAAATCGTCAACTCAATTGCAAAGCACAACATTTATATTTTGATTTTCATAAAAGGAAAACCAGCTCCCACCAACCTAATTGAATAAGTGGAGGGGAACCCGAGAAACCCGGGTTCCCCTTGTGATGACAAATGGTGATGCAAGCTGTCAATTCATATCAAAAAAATTATAAAAAGCTGTATTTGGATTTCGTGAGATGAAAACCAACTCCCACCAATACCTGTCAAATAGGTGGTGGGGACCTAAGAAACTTAGGTAAGCTTGTAAAAACAAGGTAATGAACCGTTAATTCGTTTAAGATCTTTGGACTTCATAAGAGGAAGCCCAACTCCCATCAATATTTCGAATAGGCGATGGGGGACACACTAAAGTAGGTAAATCCCAACTGAATGGGACAAATAAACATTAACACAGAAATTTGAAATCCATCACAAAATTTAACGAAAATTCGCCTTTTAAGCACAAAAACTATGTAAAAAATTTAAAATGGGGGGGTAAAAATAGGTTTTAAAAACCATTTTGTGAACGTAAAAACGGACACTAAACACATCCCCCAAACTTTAAACATTGCTCGTCCCGATCAATAAAAAGAGAATTAAGCATTAAGTTCTGAAAACTCCCCGATGGCATGTCATCTCCAAAATAATCTGATTTTTCTTGAACGAACATAATTAATGGTTGATTTCTCATTTGGTTCATCTCGATCCTAACTTGTGATCGAGCATAACCCTTCTTTAATTTTATCCATTTCCTCGAGATCCAACTTTTGTCTTTTAAGAGATAGACCAAAATACCCTTTGCTTTCATAGGAATGACTTTTTGTTGACAAAAATAACTTGTATACAACTGAATAACACATAAAGGACTATCTTCTTTATCCACAGGACAAAAATCATGTTGAACTTGACACATGATGATGTTGTTCAACTTATACCTGGGCCTGCACTTCAATGACTTTAATTATGACTTCTTCCCACGTGAAAATCACTTGTTTAGCATTTGTCCTTTTCTTTCCAATGAGAATACCAATAGTAAACAGATCAATTTTCAGCACATGATAAGGTGGTCGAAGAAGTTTCTAGGCAAGAAAGAGTGGATATAGTAGGTAGTGAAAGGAGTGTTTTTTGTAAGAATCAAAAAAATATGTATATGGACGATATAGAAGGGTCGATGATGGGGATGAGTTGGTGGCGGAAAAAGGAGGCTTTTATGGAATTGAAATAGCGAGATATACCACAATTCATATTTCTCAATGGTTTTTGTGAAAACTTAACTTTTAGCAAGCCAACTCGGATTTATTGATAGGAGATGCTGATGGCAGTTTCTTGATCAAGAGCAGGGTGAAGGTCTTATTGGTGGCAAAGGAGTTTCATGAAAGGAGGACAGAAATCAGTTGAAGATGGTGGTGGTGAGGTGATGTTGGAATTAGCGTGAGAGTTGGAGCATCAACTTATAATATCAGCATGTGAGATGATTCCAGTGTAGCATTACTTCACTCTTCTTTTTTTTTTTTAATTGCAAAGATACCCACATGCTTATCTCTTTCTTTGGCAACCTGAACCGTTCTCTTGACATAATACCAATGTAACTTCATGTAAAGCTATTTGAACCATGCCATGTACTTACTTGAATAATACATTCGTTACCATAAACGAACAACCTATATGAAAAGCAAAATACCAATAATACCCTTGGTGAGAAGGATTAGTAGATGGCGGAAATGGTGAACGAAGTTGTTGTATATGGCTGATCGAGGTGATGAAAGAGTCAACGTGAGGAACTATAGGTTAGCGATAAGCATCTTGAGGCTGATATCAAGAGAATGACACATGTGAAGTTAGTGCATGAGCCTTTTGGAGGACACCTTGATACACAAATATGTTCCTATACTTCATCTGACTCAAAGAAGATGCAGCTTAATGTACACTTGTGAGTGCCTCCTGGAAAACCGAGAAACATGTAGCATACCTGCACCTTAACAGCTATAAAACTATACACAAAACGTAAAAGGAAAATTAAATAAAAGACATTTAAAAAAAATACAAGGTAATCTTACTTTTGCTCAATAAGAGTGTGAGAGAAAGACAGTCAACCAAAACTACCATAGTTACAAGTTCTTTCTCAAATCTTCAAATTTTAGAAAAAGATTTTTAGAAACCAAAAAGAGTTTTGGTTTAAAAACACTTACCTGGTGGTATCTCTGATCAGTAGAAGAACAAGCACCATGTTCTATCTGAACACTCTTCTTCTTTTCTTTAGGCTTATTTGCTAGATCACTTCTTTTCTTCTTACATTCTTCAAGTTCTCTGCAAAGAACTTTTAGTTGTTCTTATTTCTGACTGATACCATCATCTTTCAGATCTAGTGCAGCCTTGAAGCCTTTAACACAAGAATATGAATCTTCTTTCATCATACCAGGAAAGCAAGATAAAGGAGACATATTAGTTATATCATCATAGACATAAGTATCTTTGTTTGTCTTCCCATCTGTAAATTGTTTTCTTATTTGAGAAACAATATATGGTCCTTCAAATGAGACGACACCGACCTTTACTTTCCACATAGATGAATAAATATTGTAACTTTTGTAATCTTTATTCTACATCTTTGTAATAATAGCCATCAGATCTGGCGGATGATCATATAACGAAAGTTTCTTCTTCTTCTTTTGATTTATGAAACCTCAACAGATCCTCGAACAAATATTTTATCCCGCTCTGTTACTTTAATGTATAAAAAAACCCGCTCTGATACCAATTGAAGGTTTGTGTCGATCAAGATACACTCAAGTGTAAATTAAATAGAACAAACAAACTAAGAAAAGATTAAACAGAAAAAGAAAGAACACGAGTAATCACCAAGATACTTTCACATACAAGGAATGTTCTCACCAAGAGAACAGGTCACAAAGGTGGTCACCAAGACACTGACGACACCAGGCCATACATTAGGGTTTCACTCTAATGTTGATTATATACTAATTCTTCTAGATAATCCATTCAATCAAGGGATTGATTATATCTAATCTAAATATAAACTAGTCTATATAAAGTTTTGATCCTAATCACCAAGATTACAAATCATACATCTATTCTATATATACAATGTATAACTTCCTAATATACAAATGATATCTTCCTAATACATAATGATCACCAAGATCATGGACTTCAAGCTGACGTTGATCATTTTGGAGCTGATGCTGGCGGGTGGTTAGTGTGTAATTGTGTTTAAATCATCAGATCATAAGGTGTGAACTTACGTCAACCGATAAATATGAGATATGAAGGCACCCTCCTTGATCGTCCTAGAAACATAGGATCCTCTAGTGTGACCCCAGACCTGCATGTAGTTGTACGCCTATGGTGGCTCAGTAATACAGCTGTCAAGATAAGCATAAAAATGAGGACTCGCAGTCTCATCCGTTGTGTAAATCCCTAGACGCCTCCCCAGCTCCATCAGGCTACAGGAGCGGGATACGCTTCCCAAATCGTCGACACCTTGTGGAAGCGAACTATCGAAAAAAAACTCCCAGCAGAGCTCTTTGTAGACCACCTCCTAAACCCCAACAACCCGTCGCCATGCATGGAAAAGAAAAATCATAAGACTGCTATTATCCCGCAATACACGAGTAAAGAATAGCTCCAGACGAGCTGGCAACCCAATCTCGTTCGCAACTCTCCAGGAAAGAGCATGGGGAACGCTGATCTTCTTGGACAAAAGATAAATTAGGCGAGTGACAAAGGAACACCGATCAACAAGATCATCATGGAACTACAAAAATGGATGCGATGGCCAGTTAAGTGGTAACTGACATGCATCTTGTCGGCCTCGTCTCAACATATCTGTAGAAAAATAGACAAAAGACAATTAGTAATAAGATATTTTAGTCAAATGCTGCCAAAGGTGTTGAAATGGACCAAATGCACAAAGGTACGTGTTGTAGTAAGTGCACATGGCGCACATGCATCTACGGCGTGTGCTCCAAGAACATGAAGAACAAAAAGTTTGGAAAACTATTGTTCCGTCCAATTTTCAACGCAATGACCATGTAGGGATGTTCGACTAGGCTTCTAGAGCACAAATAAGTAGTTCATTTCGCCTAAAACATTGCCAATTTACGGATTTAGCTAAAAGCATAGAAAAAAATTTCAATTTCTAAAAACTCAAAATGAGGATCAACGGATGACATAAACTCGAAATTGAGTATCCACGAAGTGAAATCGGTAGTATGGTTAGCTAAATTTCTCATCTATTTCATAAATTTAACCAAAATCCATCAATTGATAAAAAACCTCCGAAAAGCCCTAAAAACCGAAATTAAACCTAAATAGGAGATAGGTTTAAGTAAGAAATATACCAAGAAGTAGAGGAGTCAAAAGAGATGTAGAAATCAATGCTCAGGAGCAGGCGCGCGATGCGGGTGTCGTGCATGTTGATGTGTTGCAGGTGCGCGCGGTGCACATCGTGTGTCCGGCGCATGTGCAAAATTTTCAAAAGTAGAAACTTTTCATTCCAAATTTTTTGATACCCTAGATATTGAAAACCTTTATGAATTTCAATCTATTTAGAAGACTAATGAAAATGAAGAGAGACTTCCTTGGAATAATAAGAAATTTTCATTCTTAAGACAAGTTGCTAGTGAAGCAACAATAGCATAGCACAATAAAGAAGCTCCATGAGAATTGCTAGGGAAGCAACAATAGCATGTCGTAATAAGGGAGAAAATGGCAGGTACAAGTAAATTCTTTAGGTTAACAAGCGATAAGAAGACAAGTTGCTATATGAAAGCAACTATAATACCCTACGAATAGGAAAAGTAGTATTGTCCCAATAAATCAAGGATAGTGTTAGGACAAAAAACGAGATGACTATTGCTGAATATGAAGAACAATCATGAATCAATCACCATAAAGTTGCAAGTAATCTGTCAAAGTTTTTGTATATCATTGATTTGGAAATTGGACATACAAAGAAACCTTTTGAGGAAGAAGCTTACCTAACAAGCTAAGCTAATGACAATATATAGGGAAAATAAAACATTTGTCAAAAATACAAAACCCTAAAAAGACTAAAAAGTCTTCAGTAATTAACAGAAATGCCAAATCAATTTCAATATCTCAAATACTCAACAATCTCCCCCTAGATGTTGAAACTGATAAAGATCACAATTTCCAATCTTCTTGGCATTACTCCCACTAAATTGTGAGAGTCTTCATAACATGGGGTCTTCGAAGAGAGAATCAAATATCATCTTCCAAATGTGAACTCTCCCTTGAATATTGTTACTCCCCCTTGAATCTTCTACAAATGTCATGAAAAGAATCTAGAAAGGTAAGAAGAATATATAGCAACCTACTATCACAAAGAGAAACTTCGTTAATATGGATCTCTAGCAACATATTCTATCACAAAGAGCAACTTCGCTAATATGGATCTTCAAAAACCACCAGATTTGAACAAATGAAATAAATTCCTTTTGGATTTTCGGGATTTTGAGGTTTAGAAAAAAAAAAGGAATAAGAAACAGTTATAAGAAGGGTTTGGAAAGAATTAGACCAAGAAAAAGATACAAAATAAAAATAATTTGGGTGGAAAGGGTAAAAATGGTTAAAACCGAAGAAATTGAAAGAAATTAGGATCTGGGGTAGAATCTTCTACGTTGTGTAAACTTTGGGGACTAAAATTGTAATTAAATCATATTCTTCATTTGATCTGATGAAAACATTTCTTTGACTTTGACAAAGTCAAAATAAAAACGCTTAAAAAAAATTCCGATAATCAAATTCCGATACACAACAGTTCCGATGCGATTTCTGAATATGAGACTTCCGATTTTTGAATTCCGAAATCAAATTCTAATTTCGATTGCAAATACTTCCACTTTCAGAATCTGTGAGCGAGAATCAGTTCTGATTGCCTTCGTAATTCCAATCAACTTCATATAGAAGTTCCGATTTCTGAGTCTTTGTTATTGCCGATTTCAATGATAAATGTGAATACCATATTGATTGCGAACCCAATAAATCAATCGTGAAATCATTGTAGTTCTGATTCAAAATTAGTTCCGATTTCGATTTACCAATTCCGATTCCGAAGTCTTCCGATGCTCTGAATTTATCGGAAGATGAACAGTAACACAATAGATTCCGATTGTGATTTATGTTCTGATTTCTGTTTCGTTCCTACTTAAAATTCCGATTGCAGAAGTTGAATGATAGGAATCAATTCCGATTAATAACTTCTGAAATCAAATTCCTAAATCACTAAATACTTTCGATTTTCACATTCACAGGATTGCTTTCGTTTCAAATCTGATTATTGTTCCGATTTGTGATGTCAATTCCAATTGTTATTCACCAATTCTGATAATCCAATTCCATGATCGGAATCAACTGATGGAAATGAAATGCAATATTCAATTTCGATTGTGGATAATAGAATGCGAGTTACAATTCAGACTTCAAAATCTTGCGAGATCATCAAATGTTTCGTCTTTAACCCCGTTTTGAAAACCTCTCACAGCTTGCATCTCTCTATTTGCAGAATGTCAGATTTTGTCCCCTTTTTCATTGACCTTTCCATGTCAAATTTTGTCCTTTTTTCACTTTTTACCTTTGATATCATCCATTTTAAATCAATTAAAATTGACTTCTTCCATAAAAAAACATTTTTTTTTTATTACTTTTGTACCATTTAATTTGAAGCTTGAATCCATTTGAGATTCAAAGTTTAACAATACTTCTTGCAAACCTATTTTTTTGAAGAAAAACTGAACATCATCTAAAATGATATAAACTTTTTAGTTGAAAAACAAAAATTATTAAATATCTCATTGAACCAACCATAAATTTTTTTCCTTTTTTCTTCATCTTCTAACACCAACACATTTTTGAATTAATATGTTTGATTTGTACTTTCTGAACTTTTTCACAAGAATGATAAACTTTTATTCTCTGCATCCAAACCTTTTTCACATTTCTCTTCTTCTTCTTCTTTCTTTTTAGATTTTGAGATTTTAAAAATGATTTTCGGATCTGAACATGTTCATCACATTTCGTGATCTGAACATGTTCATCACATTTCGTGATCTGAACATTAGAAGTCTTTTGAACATAATCATTTGAAGTTTAGTAAATTTGAACATCTTAAATAATAGGCTTTCTATAAGGCATCATTCCTTCAAAATTATCATTAGAACATGAAGAATCTTCTGTTTGAGTTCCAATAGAACATAACATTTTCACTTTAAAGAATTCTGAATTTTTGCATTGAGATTTGTCTTCAGAACTACTAGATTCGGATTGTAACACTTCTGAAAACTTGAAACAATTGACTCCCCCTTAACAAGAACATCTGGAGTTACTTTTTATTCAGAAACTTCAAAAACTTTATGAACTTTGTCATGAACACCAAGAACATCTTTTCCATTTTTTTGCTCTTTTCATCTCCAAAATCCGTTATTCATTTTCTCGATTTAAAGGTCTTTTGATAATACAAAATTACTCTAATAATTTCTCATCATTTTGTAAATGACAACCATCAATAAATGTGTTATCAGATATTTTCTTATCAACATAAAGATTATATAACTCAGTAGCATCCTTCAACATAAATTGACCAAGAATATGCCACGAACTCAACGTATCAACACCATAAATTGGATTAGTAACCATTACTCCATGTGCTAAAATGGAGTCTAACAACAAATCCGTTTCATCCATTAGATCTTCAACAAGAAACTGAACTTGAAGAGAGAGAAAGTAGATCAGATAAAATTTCTAGAAAGAAAAAACAGATATGAGATGATTTTCTAGAAAGAGAAAACGGATCTGATATGATTTTTAGAGAGATAAAACGGATCTGAGATGATTTCTAGAGAGAAAAGATGAATCAAAGCACAAATCTGATAATAAAAATCGAACTTCTTCTTCTATTTTACCTCCAAAACTTGAATCAAGAACAAATCAGATGATAGAATGTGTATAAAATTGCAGATCTTAATTGAGGTTTGCAAAAACAAGAGATATTCTACTTCCTTTTCAGAAAACTTCCAAATCTTGAAGAACAGAGTGAGATTCATGAATAAATTTTGCCATATCTGATCGTTTCTTGCAATAATCGCTGAGATCGACAAGAACCCGCTCTGATACGACTATTAGGACGAAAAATGACATGTCTAGTGCGACATCTGAAGAACAATTATGAATCAAACAACATAAAGTTGCAAGTAATCTGTCAAAGTGTTTGTATATCATTGATTTGGAAATTGGACATACAAAGAAACCTTTTGAGGAAAAATCTTACCTAACAAGCTAGGCTAATGACAATATATAGGGAAAATAAAACATTTGCCAAAAATACAAAACCCTAAAAAGACTAAAAAGTCTACATTATTTAACAGAAATGCCAAATCAGTTTCAATAACTCAAATACTCAACAGATAGAATGAAAACCCCATTAGGAACAAAGAGTAACTTTCTTACTGTCATTTCAGGATAATAAACCTTCAATGCTAACCTTGATTGAACCGACCACCATTCAGACCATGATTCAGCGTCAAGTTTATGATGCATTAGGGAACCTCAAAACTAGTAAAGATGAGGGAAGAAATAAGGATGGTAGTCATATGACTAAAATCTATTAGGATTTTATTAACTGTAAGCCGAAATCGTTTTATAAAGACAGAGGAATAGATAGTTTGATCCGCTGTATAAAAGAGATGGAGAGCAAGTGTGCCAATGAACATAGATTTAAGTTCGCAACATGCATGTTTATAGGAATAGATATCCTCTGGTGGAGTATCCAAGTCAAGGATATAGGCATAGATGAAGCCTATGCAACCCCTTGGGAAGAGTTAAAGAAGCAGATGATAAAGGAATTCCGTTCTGGAAAAGATGTGGTACGAGCAGAGCACGAATTCAGTCATCTTAGAAATAAGGAATAAAGCTTGGCCTTCTATATAGTACGCTTTGAGTACCTAGTCATGGTATGCCCTTGGTTAACTCAGAGGTCCAGAAGATCAATGCATATCTCCAAGGGTTAACTCCCCATATCAGGATCAAGGTGCAAGCACACCAGCCCAATACCTATGAGGAAGCTCAATATTTAGCCTCCAGTATCAAGGAACCTATGCCCCAAAATTCAATAAGAAGTAATAATAAGTCCAAAGAACTCAAGAACAAGTAGGAAGGAATCACCAAGGGAAAATATAGTCAACCCTTGTGGAAGGAAAGAGATGAAAGGAAGCCTCATGAGAGATCACCCACTACGATAAGGGGATACTTGGGAAGACTCCCCTCGTGTAGTAACTGTGGACTTCATCATCTGGAAAATATGAGGAGTTTAGGTGTAACAGTTGCGGCATACCGAGGCACATCACAAACATTTACAAGAGTCAACCAGGCCAGTAAAAGGGAATATCGGATGTTAGAATAAGAGGTTCAGGAAAAGTCTCATAGGAATGATTATGTAATGTTTAAACAAGGAAACTGGAAACCCTTGAAATTGTTTTATTATTATTATTATTATTATTATTATTATTATTATTATTATATATGATGAGTTTGAAACTCTTGTAAGATCGATTAGATCCTTAACAGATAAAACAATAAAACAAATAAAAGCTTGAACGTCGTATGAATCAAACAAGTGTCGAATGATTAATATCCACTGTCTCAGAAGAATTCAATGTGAATTGCTACTGTAGAGGCAAGTTAGAGTTTACAAAAAGTATCAAAAAAATAATCAAGAAGCGTCACAATTATGATGCATGCATGCACCATAAATACTAAACCCTAAAGCAAAAATACGGCTGGATAGGCCCAGACCGTAAGTACATAATGGACTAAAACAAAAGGCCTAATGACACAACACTCCAAACCTAACAATCTCCCCCTTTGCGTCAGTGGAGGCAAGACTCACTTCAGTTGAGTAAGAGATGATTTCTTGATAGTCTTGAACAGCCTCGGTATGATGGAAAGTAGAGTCTGACAAAAATCTATGTACCACCAAAGCATGTCCGTAAAATATTTCTTGTCAGCATCACTATTCGATTTACACTTGTGTATAATGTCGATGATATGCTCCAAACAGGTTGTGGAGAACAAGTTTTTGTCATCAAGAGCGAACAAACATTTCTGACCTTCACCCCGGGTGAACATGACTGTACGAAACGATAAGTCGATCTTCCCCATTCGCATCTTGTTGACGTCGCTAGACTTCCCTATTGGTTTGACAGTTAGCTTCTTTCTCAAGGCAGTAACAATTTCTTGATCCATCCTTGCAACTTCGTGAATGTAGCAGACTAGCATTCTTTTGATGTGATCGATAATCGGTTGGTATTGTTGCGGATCCAAAAGCAATATGTTGTTGAGCAGAATCCAGTCATGTGGGTTCGGGTTCGGTAGATCTGCGAGCGAGATGATGCGAACCGAGTTGTTAGAGCCTCGGGTCACCTTGAACTTCACATTGATAAATTTCCCTGCTGGAGTAGGCTTCATAACCTTAACAGTTGTAATCTTTTGGGCACTCCATGTCAGGTACTGCGGTTGAGCAAATTCCAGATAATAGTCGACCAGATCCCTATCTACCTTCGGGTATAGAGATGGCACAACAATGGTTGGTTCGAACACATGAAACACAAATGCCCTTCGGGTAATAGGCATGTCGAACTGAGAATCCTTTGAGTTGTCACGGTCAAAGGATATGATCGGTTCAAGCTAGTGTGTGCTCGGGGACTTTATTGCTTCTTTAATCAAACGCTCCAATGACCACAATGGAAAAAGAGTTTTTCGACTCTCGAAAGCATCGTGAGCTTCTTTCTCTTTTCTCTCCCTCTCCTCTTTTGCTCTGGTAATCCGAAGGTTTTCATCAAGGATTTTGTGACAACCCGAAATTTTCTATCCTGTAAAGTCAAACACTTCAGTGAAAGTCAAACTCATTTCTGCCATCATTTTAGCACAATTTAGAGTCTGTTTGAGCATTCTGAGCCTTGTACACTTAAGGAATAAGTGTCGGGGTTTATCTGGTGGATCTATAGTGCAAAGAACGAGCCCGAAACACATTGACCTGGAGTTCACGGCCACCACATGGGAGTTTACGGCCGTAAACTCCATGTGGGCCGTAAACTCCATCTTATATGGTGAAAGTAGGCCATTAGTTCATTCCTTTACTTTCCTTGGCCCAAATCCTCTCAAGTATCATCCCGATCTTCGTCCCCGATCTTCAAAACTCATAAGTATCTTGCCCTAACTAGTTGATATCTTAGATGATCTAGTGATCTTACATGATTTCATCTGTGAAATCATTCCGTTTTGTAGATTTTCAAGTTACACCAAGAACACACACTAGTGTTCTTGGCCAGAAACGACCATTCAAGCTTCTAGATCGTAAGTGCTCTTGTTCTAACTCGTTGTACACTAGGTTTAATATGTTTATAGCCTAGAAATCATGAGGAAACACAAGAACAAAGGAGTTTACGGCCAAGACATGTTCTTGGGCCGTAAACCCCTATAAGTGGGACAAATTGCACCCTAACTCCTTCCTTATGCCAAGAACCAAGCTTAGATCATATCCTTGAATTGTTAAGGACCTTAAGCATCCAAGAAACCATGTTCCCATAGAGTTTACGGCCATAAACTCATAAGGATTGGTCCTTAGGCCGTAAACTTTATAAAGGGGTGATATTGTGCCCCTAATGCTTCCAAATGGCTAGAACTTAACATAGAACGAATCACCAATGAGCTAGGAACCTCAAAACATCAAATGGTACTTCCTACCATGAGTTTAAGGCCGTAAACTCATGGGGAAGTGGTACTTGGGCCGCAAACTCAAGTTAAGGTCATTCTTGGACCTTAAACTCACCTATCCTCTTGTTTAAGCCTTGGAACACTTAACCACTTAAGACATCATAACTTTAAGCTTCAAATGGAGACCCATTAAAGAGTTTACGGCCAGGAGTAAACTCCCCTGGGCCGTAAACTCCAACAAGTATGGTCTATGGACCATAAACTCACTTACAAAGCCTTACACTCCTTTGTTGCAACCCGATAGCATCCTAACACTTTGACTAAAGTGTTTTCCATGCCTTAGAATGCTTATACTTGTCTAATTAGTGTTATAGTCACTAATTGAATATATACATATATCTTTATATGTTATTAGGACCATTGTGTGTGTTTAAGTCTTCACTTAACACCAAGCACTTGTCTGACACTTCCATCCGATCCACTCGCTACAGGTGAGTTCATACCCCTTAATCAATATTTTAAATGTTTTTAAATGCTTTATGGGGGGAATACAAGTTGAAACATGTTTAGTTATTATATCAATTACATGTGATTAATAACCCGCATGCAAAAGGATTTACTACTCTCTTAAACTGTTTTATCAAACTGTTTTCAAATCGTTTTATATTATTAAATGCATGCCTGTATATGTATAGTTATATAAATAACGTTTAAAGGACTTAGGAAGGCTAACCCGCTTTATTTCCTTTTCCCCATTGGGATGTGGTCTGGTAGGGTATTGGGTATCCGTCCGAAGGTCGCTTAAATATCAGTTATATACTATGTATACATATACAGACATAAAAGTTCCTTCAGTCAGATCAGTACCTTTGATAGGCAAAGGTATACCTTCAGTTGTTCACATTCAGTACTAGTAACTACAATAGGTATAGTTAGGAGACATTACTTTCCATTCCTATTACAAGGAATCACACCAGAGTCAGTTCATTCATGAGTCTATACTTATACATGGATACACTTACATAGGTGCATTACATGGGAACATATACATAGATACATATACATAGGAACATATTCATAGATACACATACATGGGAACATATACATGGATACACTTACATAGGTACATTACATGGGAACATATACATAGGAACATATACATAGATACACATACATGGATACGCTTACTTGGATACACTTACATAGATACCTTGTTGAAAGCATGCCTGCATATGTATAGTTATATAAATAATGTTTATAGGACTTAGGAAGGCTAACCCGCTTTATTTCCTTTTCACCGTTGGGATGTGGTCTGGTAGGGTATCGGGTATCCGTCCGAAGGTCGTTTAAATATCAGTTATATATTATGTGTACATATATAGACATAATAGTTCTAATCAGTCAGTTCAGTACCTTTGGGTAGCAAAGGTATACGTTCATATACACTTACATGGATACTTATACTTAGATACTATATGATGAGATACTGTTACATATTATACGTGTAGAGTAGATCTGTCTATCCTAGTACAGAAAGGATACGAAGGGGTTAACCACTCCTAATCCCTCTGTTAGTTGCAGAGGTAAATGAACATCTTTGGATGCCTTCGGTTATTACTTATATTAGAGTACCTTTTGGGACTAACCATTCCTACCCCCTGCTGTTAGCTCCAGAGGACAATGAACATCTACGGATGTCCAAGGTTATTACTATTTGGCAGTCGTGATGTCGTGTTTATCCTAATGCAAAAGGATAATACTTAAGTTATGGGGTCATTACCTTCATTTAGTGATATTCTCACATTGATGACGAGGTTGACTAATACTTATTGTTTTCTTTATTTACTTTTATTTTGTGACACGTTCACATAATCGATGAGGTAGACTAGGTTTGAATAATAATAGTTGTACAAGGAAAAACCTTCACTTATGTAGAGGTTCAAACTCTCAAAACATTCAGGTCTTGGTAGAAGATTACTTACAAAACATTCAGGCCTTGGTAGAAGACTACCTTATATACTAGTAGGAAATATAGGATTTTCTAGGGTTTTCACACTTATACTAAATGTTTCATTAAGCATTCACCAGTCTTTCATAACAACTTATCAAAGTAACGACATTAAATACTTATGAATTCACCAGCTTTAAAGCTGATACTCGCTTTCAAAATAACTTGTATTCTCAGGTCACAACTAGACAGGTACCGGTGCAAGGTTTAGAGAAGACGGAGCAATCAAGAATCGTCTTTTATATTGAGTATTCATTATGTTGTCTATACTATGAAAGAACACACTTTTAATTAACATTATACTATTAATGCAATGTATGATGTTATTGCTTGTTTACTACTTTGCATTGTTGTGATACTGAACATGACGTCCTCCGCCCCCGAACGTTTCCGCCATTCTCGGTTTTGGGGTGTGACAGATTTTATCTCTATTCTTCCTTTGAAGAGATTCTTCTTCAGTTTCTTCTTCTTCTTCACTATCAACCACATGCCCTTTTCCTTTGTCCTGCACACCGGAACCCGACGCTACATTACCCTTCGGTGGTTCGGTGGTGACCTTTGATTTCGGTGGCTCCCCAGACTCAGAAACAGGAGTTTGCTTTGGCATATCTTGATTACCTTCACCTTCTCCCCCTTGTTTCGGAGCAATGATGGGCTCCAGAACACCTTCTAAACGACACAACATATCAAGGGAAGGTTGCAGCTTCTCAGCCAGATGCCGCCAAACAGTGATCGTCAGAACCGAATCATGAACATCAAGAATGTTGGTCTGGAGAGCATGAACGTCACTAACACAACTTTTCATTACTGCATGCTCAGACTTAAGGTCATCAATCTCCCGACGCGCTTGAGTCAACCGAACTGACTGAGTCTTGATCAGTGTTGTGTGACGAGCGAGCTCATCCATAATTTTGTTCTCGGTTGCAAGATCTGCCTGAAGCTTCTTAAGGCGAGAGTCAATTGATGTTTGGAGGGAGGCATGATCGGTTTGAAGACTGGAGCAAACTTGGTCAAAATTTTCTTTCTCCGCCTGAAGAGACTTGGAAAGAGAGTCAATTGTGTTGTTGACCTTGGTTGCGTTCGTCTCAGCTTCTGCTTGAAGCGATTCCAAGAAGACCTTGGCATCAGAAACTATTGTTTTGACCTCATCTATTGCTTTCTTGTTGGATTGGGTCGAGTCATCAACGGCCTTCGTCACCTTTAGGACTCATCATGCTCTTTGATTAGCGTTTCCACGAGGGCTTTAATGGCAGCCTCAAAGTAGACCGAAGATGATGAGGAGGAAGCAGCAAGAAGCTTATCAAGATTTTCGTTTAGATCCTTGAGGTGGCGCTTGGTCACAGGAGCATCTTCGTCTTCTTCGCCCTGGACCCTGTAAGGACTGAAATAGTAGGACTCAAAGTCTACATCCTTACCACCAAGGATTCTGTCTGATTCGGTTGAAGGAGATGGTGATAAAGGTTGAGAAGTAACAGGAGATTCGGTTTCAGATCCAAAGGTAGGTGCCCCCGTATCAGATACGTTGACATGGACCGGTGGATCGGTCGTGTGGCTTGTGGTAGATGTGGCTTGAGAGAAAATGGGTGGCAGTAGTGGAGCACTGGATGTAGGTTTGGTAGAAATAGGAGGTGGACACGGTGCTATGGTGATTGGAACAGAAGTGCGAGATGGAGATGGAGGAGGAGATGGAACGGAGTCATTTACAGGTACCTCGGTTGATGGAGTGTGTGGAGGTGAATCTCCCCTTTCTCCTTCAGAATGGTCACCATCACTTTCGCCTTGGCCCGATTCTCTCTGATCTTGATCCAAAGGTACATAATCAGAGTCACTTGTAGAAGGGGTATTTGGCTTTCGGGCCATCTTCTTCACCTTTTTCTTTTTCGGTTCAGAGGCAATAGCTTTTTCAGACTTACGCTTTTGGGGCGTTGCTACCTTCGATGACGGACCTTCCTTCGCTCCCTTATTTTGTTCACTTCACTTGCCCCATTTTGCTGGCTTGTCTGCCAACTCAAGAGACTTCTGCATTTCTGGAGTAAGTGCTCTCGGTCCAGTTGGGGGCAATTTCTTGTATTCCGCCATAACCTTGCTCTCAGCTGAAACACAGTCGTACATCGATTCTGGAATTGAACCCACAAAAGAGAACTTCGTCGGGTCTGAAACGAATATTTTGGAGGTGTGAAAGGTTGCAATCGTGGCCATCAGGGAATCCGCCATCACTGGAACATTAAATATCTCCATGGCTTTGTGTGTAACTATCGTCCAAAACCTGCCACAAGAAATCTCAGAATGACGAGAAGTAGAATTTAGACTTTGTACCAGGTTTTTCCATAGGATGGACCTAGAATCAAGGTGAATGCCGTGATAAAGCCCATAAAGAAGAACCATAAACCCCTTGGAAGCGTCGTCGGACCCAGCAACCCTCTCAGCAAAACCTTTGAATAGGAGGGTAAATATGCCATTCCATTGAGGAGGAAGGCATGATTTCTTGAACTTCGTGACCATAGTAAGAACATCGGTATAACCCATATCGTAGAACATTGAGAATAGCTGAGTTGTGGCAATCGAATCAAGGCTTATCATAGAGTCGTCACAAGGAAGCCCTAGCAGTGAGCAGAATCGAACTTTGGAGATGGAGGTTTTCTGGTCAAAGATCTAAAAGAAGATCCTTTCTTTGCCATTGTCGTAGGAAGCAATAGAATAGACTTAAGACATCAAGGACATTGGAACAGATTCCGCCTTCGTTAAAGCAATCACAAGCGGTGAATACTTGAGGCATTCCACCACTTGGAGCATGTAAGCATCGTATCTGAAGGGGTTGGGATCAATGATCAAGTTTTGGTGAGGCTTGATGGTGAGAAGAGTCAATGATGCAGTTTGATCGTGAGCAGAAGAGGAATCGGCCATTGTTGTTGCTTGAGAAGATGATGAACAATAGAGAGGTTTATGCGCCGGAGAATTCTTTGAGAATGTTTGGGAGTGGTAAAGAGGTAAAAGAGAGGTGAGAGAACCTTTTATACCGTTACCATGAGAGAGAGAAATCTGGGGTAATCATTCCATTATCTTTTTGAATCGACGTCTGAAAAAGCGTGATTTGACAACTGTGGCTCCGAAAAAGGTGTCAGGCGGCGTGATGGGTTGGTAGCTGTTTCAAATTCATGCGCCTATTTGAAACCTTATCCTTTGACCGACTCTTCAATTTTAAAACCTTTTCAAATTCCCTTGGAAATCAAGACTTATGCCTTCGCTTCATATCGCCCAATTAACTTTCGCTCTTGAAGACATTGACAACCGAAACACTTGGACCCGAAAGTGTAGATCTGAAAGATAACCATTAATACCACGAACCAGAATTAGGAAAATCATGATGATCTTCGTGCAAGAGTGTGCCAAAGAAAAAGAAATAAAGCAAATAATTTGTGGGGTATGAGTGATGTCTATTTAGACACGAAACTGTGGATTTCAGGCACTAGTCTCTTCCTTCAAAGTCAAGAGAGACTTAGAGGTGTCTGTGTGGTTTCCCGTTGAAATACGATCAAATGTTTGTTAAGAAACATTGAAAGGCATCTTTTCACATTTAGGCCATAAAGGGTGGCTTATTCTTCAACCGAACTTCGGTGCTTGACATAAGACCGAAAGTGTGTTAAAGTACTTGTTAAACCAGTGTAGCCTATTAAACAGGTAGGTTTGATATCATATTAAGTGACTTGGTGATAAATTAGAAATCTCAAAAAAAAAAACTGGATCTTTTGGGAAGAAAAGTCTTGGTGTTAGACAATTTCATAAAGACCACTCAAAAGAGAAAGAGATTTCAAATAAAAACAACCAAAAGTGGTTATTTCTGTGTGGTTTCCCGTTGAAATACGATCAAATGTTTGTTAAGAAACATTGAAAGGCATCTTTTCACATTTAGGCCATAAAGGGTGGCTTATTCTTCAACCGAACTTCGGTGCTTGACATAAGACCGAAAGTGTGTTAAAGTACTTGTTAGACCAGTGTAGCCTATTAAACAAGTAGGTTTGATATCATATTAAGTGACTTGGTGATAAATTAGAAATCTCAAAAAAAAAAAAAAAACTGGATCTTTTGGGAAGAAAAGTCTTGGTGTTAGATAATTTCATAAAGACCACTCAAAAGAGAAAGAGGTTTCAAATAAAAACAACCGAAAGTGGTTATTATCAGTTTGGTGAAAGCTAGAACATTTAATTGTCACCGTCAATTCATTTAAGGTATTGGATTTTGGGTTTCACTTAGTACGTGGTGAAACGAAACTAAGATCATTAACACAAATGTTGTGTAACCGTAAACTTCAGTGGTAAATTTTGAGAGTCTCAAGGGTTATGTTCATGAACCGAAACTAGATGGAGAAAGTTGTGGAGGTGGTTAGAAGAACCGAAAGTACCTCTGCTATATAAGAGTGACAAAGCAGATAACTCTTAACTCATTATGAGAAGAGTAAGGTAGCTCATGACTTGAGTATTTCTAACAGCCTGACTGGGAAGAAACGATTTGTATATATCGAATCAGTAAGGATTCACTCAGAGTCTTGGAGGCTTCGGTCTACATGCAGCAGCATGCTTCTAGGGACACTTAGCTAAATCAAAGATAAGAGTATTATACCTGCCCCAGCTCCATCATGTGAATGCATCTGTGATCTTAGAGCACAATATTTTTGGTATTTTTGAATTATTTGTGAAAAGAAAAAGAAATAAAAACTAAAACACGAAAATAAAATATTTCTGAAAAATAATAAAAACAGAAAGGAAAATTATTTTTGGTTTTTGGTTTTTCTAAGAAAAGTAAAATATTTTTGTAATTTTTGAAATTAATTGAAGATAAGAAGTAAAGAAAGGAAAATATATACATAACATACAAAGGATATATGAGCTCCAAACCACAAAAGAAGAAACAATCGTTCACTTTGAAAAATTATAAGAGGCGAAATAGACCGAGCCTTCGGCTCATTTCGGTTCCTGAAAAATCTGGAGCCGAAATAGACCGAACGTTCGGTTCATTTCGGTTTCCAGAAATTTTAAGGAAGCGAAAGCGAAAGTTATT
The DNA here is from genome assembly GCF_002870075.4 of Lactuca sativa. NCBI lineage: Eukaryota > Viridiplantae > Streptophyta > Magnoliopsida > Asterales > Asteraceae > Lactuca > Lactuca sativa. The sequence goes on from NC_056623.2 coordinate 170,280,082, forward strand.
CTTTAAAAGGATTATGGATTTGGAACTGACTCTGCTTCCATCATTCCCAAGCCTTGGAGTATTTTATTGAAGGATGCTTCTGGTAAGGCTTTGGTGAAGATATCCGCCAGTTGATCAGAGGACCGAACGAAGTGAATTTCGACATTCCCATCTTCTACGTGATCCTTGATGAAATGATATCTCAGTGCTATATGTTTCGTCTTTGAATGTTGCATTGGATTATGACATATTCTAATGGCGCTTTCTGAGTCGCAATAAAGGGGTATTTTCTTCATATTCAGGTCATAGTCTCTTAATTGAATTTGGATCCAAATGACCTGTGAAATGTAAGAAGCTGCAGCAATATATTCTGCTTTGGCTGTTGATAGGGAAACACATGTTTGTTTCTTGGATTACCAGCTGACAAGTTTCCCATCAAGGAACTGACAACCTCCAGTTGTGCTCTTTCGGTCCAGACCACATCCTCCCAGATCAGCATCAGAGAATGCTTGTATAAAGAAACCTGATTTGGCAGGATACTAGAGACCAAAAGACGAGGTTCGCTTCAAATATCTGAAGATGTTCTTAACAGCCACCATATGAGGTTCGCGTGGATTAGCTTGGAACCTGGCATAGTAACAAACTAAAAACATTATATCCGGTCTACTATCCGTTAGATATATAAGTGACCCTATCATTTGTCGATAGATGGTCATATCCATAGCCGGTTTCTCCAGAGATGGTGTTAACTTCGTTCCAAAAGCCATAGGAACCTTTACTTTAGAATCCCCCATCATGCCAAACTTTGCTAGTAAGGTCTTTGTATACGCCTCCTGATTAATAAAAATGTCTTCGGGTCCCTTTCTAATATTTAAGCCAAGGAAAAAGTTAATCGGACCCATTGGGCTCATCTCAAACTTAGTCTCCATCAACTTCTTGAATTTAGTCGTTAAGCTAGGATTCGTGGAACCGAAGATGATATCATCGACGTAGATTTGAACGATCATAAGGTGGTCACCTTCTTTCTTACGAAAGAAGGTTGGGTCAACCGAACCTTGTTTAAACTTAGACATTTTTAGAAATCGAGTAAGGGTTTCATACCAGGCTCTAGGAGCTTACTTCAGACCGTAGACCGCTTTATCCAAAATATAGCAATGATCGGGATACTTTTCATTCACGAAGCCCGGTGGTTGCTTAACATACACAGTTTCTTCTAGTTCCCCGTTCAGGAAAGCACACTTGACATCCATTTGAAACACTTGAAAATTTTTGTGTGCAGCATATGCTAGAAAGATTCTCACTGATTCTAGCCTTGCTACTGGAGTGAAGGTCTCTTCATAGTCTATTCCTTCTTCCTGAAAATATCCCTTAACAACCAACCTAGATTTGTTACAAATCATATTCCCTTATTTTTCCATCTTGTTTCTAAAAACCCACTTCAGCCCAACACAGATGCATCCTTTGGTGTGGGAATGAATCTCCAATCTCAGTTTCGATCAAACTCATGGAGTTCGTCTTGCATTGCTTGTACCTAATCAGAATGATCAAGTGCAACATTAACCGTTTTCGGTTCTATTTTGGAGACAAACGAATTAAACATGCAGAATTCTACTTGAGAAAATAGTGTAGTTTGCTTTGCTTTTATTTGAGACCGAGTAAGGACTCCCTCAGATGATTCACCAATTACTTGAGTCTTAGGATGATCTCTTGTCCATTTTATGAGAGGAGGGTAGTTTGGATCATAATTTGGATCCAATTCAGCATTAATTTCTTCTTCAAATTCTGATTGAGCATCTAAATCATCATTCGCTTTAGTTGACCTTTGACTCTCCCCCCGAATGATGAAACAGTTTCAATTATGGGTTCAGAATTGTTTTCCTCTTCTGGACGTTCATTGGACGGGGTATGTGATGGATTCTCCCCCTGGAAATATGAATCAGGGTTATTTGATTTAGATGAGCCCTCCCCTTGGAATACAAAACTTTCTTTTGGAGGTTCGCTTGGACCCGACTGTTCGGTTGGTCCTTGCTGTTTGCTCTCCATTTCCTTTACAGCTTTATCAATAATCTTCTTCAAATTGTCAATCTTGTTGTCTGCTGCCTTTTCTTCTGAATGAATTGCTCTCTCTGGTTCCTCGAAGAGCAACATGTACTGCTCAAATAAGCTGGAAATCGGGACCGTGACTTGACCGGATTTTGGAAAAATCTCCTCCATTGGACCTTCGGTTGATTGAAGTTTCTTGACGTAATTATCGTCGAAGGTGACATAATAGGTTTCCTTAATTTTATTTGATCGTTTGTTCAGAACCCTATATGCCTTTGAGTTTAAGGCGTATCCAAGAAAAATCCCTTCGTCAGCTTTGACGTCAAGCTTATTGCGGTTCTCTTTAGAATTGAAGATAAAGCATCTGGAACCGAAGACATGGAAGAACTTGACCTTGGGCTTGCGATTGTTCAGAATCTCATAAGGTGTGATTGAAAACCGCTTGTTGAGAAAAGATATGTTCTGAGTATAGCAAGCAGCAACGATGGCGTCAGCCCAGAAATATAGAGATAAGGAAGCGAAACTGAGCATATTCCTTGCAGCTTCACACAAAGAGCGGTTTTGCATTTCAACAATGCCGTTCTGTTGTGGAGTATATGGAGCCGAGAAGTTGTTAGAAACTCCCTTATCAGCAAGAAAATCTTCAAATTCTTTGTTCTTGAACTCCAATCCATTGTCGCTCCTTATGTTTCTAACCACCTTTCGTAGTTGAAGCTCCAACTGCTTGATAAAAACCTTGAGCTTTGGAGTCGCCTCTGATTTCTGTTTAAGAAAGAACACCCAAGTGAAACGTGAAAAATCATCTACAATTACAAGTATGTACTTACTACCACTAACACTCTCGATTGAGGATGGACCACATAGGTCGATATGTAGAAGCTCAAGGGGTTCGATGATCTTCGTGTTTACATGTGTAGGATGAATTTGTCTGCTTTTCCTTCCCATTTTGCATGCAGCACACAAGTGTTCCTTATCAAACTTGAGAAGAAGAAGTCCTCGGACATGATCACCAACAACTAACTGGTTTATGTCCTTGAAGTTGAGATGTGATAGCCTTCGGTGCCATAGCCAGCTTTCGTCAGAGTGAGCTTTCGTTAAAAGGCGTACAACTGGCTTCCCTCGTATTGGATTCATATTAAGAGGGTACATTTCACCTTTGCGCTTCGATTTCAAAAAAACAGTCTTCATTTTCGTTTCCATTATCTCAGATCCCTCATCATCAAACGAAACCTTCAAACCAGTCCCCATAGCCAGTTGAGAGACACTGATGAGATTGTGCTGCAAACCCTCTACATAAGCCACCTTTCGAATCGAGAATTCTCCATTTGTTATCATTCCGTAGCCTTTTATCATGCCATACGAATTGTTGCCATATTTTACACATCCACCATCCTTAAGAGCCCGAAACTCTCTCATCTCTTCCCTCCTTCCTGTCATGTGACGCGAGCAGCCATTATCAATGTACCATTCGTCGTTGAACTGCTCATCACTTATAACCTGCAAGAATCAAGCAGATTTAGGAACCCAAAGTTTCTTGGGTCCACGTGAGTTTTTCATAGAAAAGGGAACAATAACCGAAAGATCAACCAAATAAGTTCGTTTTATTAAGGTGGTCTTATATTTCCTATGGATGGTAAAAACTTTAATTTTATTATCTTTTGGTTTCAGTTTATTAGAATCAGATATTTTAACTTTCTTTTGATCCTTATCGAAACTTTTCTGAGGATTCCTAGGGTTGGGTGACGTCTTCTTTGCTTGTACTTCAGGATCTGAGACTAGATTTCCCTTCCCTATAGTATCCCTGACAGGGTTCAGATTTAGTTGGTAGTGAGAAGAATGGGACTTGGGACCGAATTGATTCTTTCGGTTCTCTTTACTGCATGACTTGCAGTGTGAGCTTTGAGTTACATTATTCTAAGTATTTGCCTTTGCCTGTGGATTCGATACCTTTTCTCTTTGAACGTAATTAGTGTTTTGGGAGTTCCAAAACTGCTTTCTCTCTTTAAGATTTTTCTGGTACCTTCTGTTTCTTTGACGAGTCTGTTCAGCAAGTTGTTTTTGAGACTTATGAATATAAGCTTTTGGCTTCGGTCTCATTGCTTCATGAGTTTCGCTTTTTGCTGAAGATGATTCGCTTGTAACCTTCATGGAATCACTTTGTACCTCTTTTGTACCACTTGTACTTGGTTTATCAAAGCTTGAGGGCTTGTTGATAGGCTCAGCAACATATCTGGCCTTACCTCTCCATGACGTTCGCTCCGACAGAACGACTGTTTCGTCTGCGTTGTCAATGGGAGCTGACCAAAAGTACTCTTCGCACCCATCTGTGATATCTTCATTAACCAAGGTTGTTAATTATGCAGTTTGATCCTTGGTAATTACTGTGATAGTGTATACCTGATTTGGCACTGTTTGCACTTTTTGATATACCACTGCCTTCTCCTTAAGGACTTTGGTCTTATCTTGGGACAAGCGAGCGAACTCAACTGAGTTTTCCGATATTAGGCCTTTTGCAGGTTTGGGTTTGCTTTTGAGGAATTCAGAGCAGTCAACCTCATCCTCTACAGAAATCTCACTCATATCACTGTCCTCATCAAATTCAGAAGAATTTTCCACATTTATTTTATTTTTTGAACTCAATTTGGTACTCAACGAGTCAAATTTTTGCATGGTTTCGGTCTTTATTTTCAATTTGTCATTTTCATCCAACAAATTCCTAAGCATGTCCTTATGGTCTTTGGACTTAATAAAGGACTCAATCTTGTCCAGACCAATCTTGTAGGCATCCGAAATCTCGTCTGATGACACAATGGATTCACAATTATAGCAATCAACATTGACTTCGTCTTCCTTTAATTCAAGGAAAGGCAAAATCATCTTGTGAATCTTTTTGCCTATTTCACAATCCAAATGCAATTGAGTGATATTCGAATATAAACGCTTAACAATCAAATAAAATATGTTTCTCTGTTTCAAACACTTTAAATTATCACGCTGTAAATAAATAAGTTCTTCTCTAGTCCTAACTAATTCCTTCTCCTTCTGCTCTATCCACATTCTTCTCTCCTCACTCTTGGAAGACACCTTGCTGAGTTGATCAGTTAGGTTAGAGTTTGCTAGATGTGTTAGAACTAGACTACTACTTATATGTGAAAACTTGAATTTTAACTCATTTAATTCTTTTTCGTAGTTTGTTACATGTATTTTAAGCGAATCGAGAATAAAATGTACCTTCTTGAGCAACTGGTTACACTCGTTGATCTTTTTGCTCACTGGTTTAGCAGTGAAACACTTATCTTCCCTGTCCTTCGCCTTATCATACTCACCTTCAGTTGTATAGCTTCGTATTTGTGACACACCAGCTGTCACCATCAAGCACCTCCTAGCAAACTCAGCATGATCTTCGCTCGCTACAAATGCCCTGCCATGTGTGGGCCTTCTAACTTCCTCATCCTCAAAATCGGTAGACCACACTTCTACACCACCAAACTCATCATCTACTATGTTTTCCTGCACAATTAAAGCATTCATCGACTTTTTAGCAATTTTCTTCCTCTTTATCTCCTCTAGCCGACACATATGGTAAGCTTCATCATCTTTCATCTTCATCTACTATGAGTTTGAAACTCTTGTAAGATTGATTAGATCCTTAACAGATAAAAAAATAAAACAAATAAAAGCTTGAACACCGTATGAATCAAACAAGTGTCGAATGATTAATCTCCAATGCCTCAGACGAATTCAATGTGAATTGCTACTGTAGAGGCATGTTAGGGTTTACAAAAAGTATCAAAAAAATAATCAATAAGTGTCACAATTATGATGCATGCATGCACCATAAATACTAAACCATAAAGCAAAAATACGGCTGGACAGGCCCAGACCGTAAGTACATAATGGACTAAAACAAAAGGCCTAATGACGCAACACTCCAAACCCAACAATTTCCCCCTTTGCGTCAGTGGAGGCGAGACTCACTTCCTTAGCAAGGTCGCCTTTATGCTTGACATACTTCTTCACATCTTCTAGCTGGGGAGTATTCTTAACTTCCTCCTTCGGCTTTTCAGAACTATAGTTTCCCTGCCAGTTTCGGTTCTTGGTGACAGGGAATTTATTTTCTAGCAAATCGCTTCGGGTTGGAGACCATCAAAGCGTATTCTTTATTGGTCAGATCACACTCAGATAAATATGACTCTTCATCTTCTTCAACTATGCTCTTGCCCTTAGAGAGAAGAGCCAAAGAACCCATGCTCGACACTACATTCACTTCTTTCATCACCACATTCTCATGCGATTTGAGGAATCTTGTCCACATCGCCCATAAGCTGGTTATACTCTTTTTGAGTTTTGACTGTTCTATTAGTTGCTAAGTGAATAAAAGGACCTATGGTTATTGCTTCCCAGATAAGATAGTCATTATCTTCAGATCCAAAAACGTAGTCTTCGAAGTGATGCGCCCACACTTCATAATCATAAGTGTACAGAATCGGGATTCTCGTGGTAGATCCGATACTGTTGGATATATTAATGGGGTTAGAGTTGTAGTTATCGTGTGACATGATGATTTTGTTTGAGAACCTATCAAGAATCAGACTAGTAAACTGAGTTAGGGTAAGATCGAGATCTGAGAGCAACGTCAATAACAAGATGACGGCTCCAAAGAACACTATAAAACGGAAACCCTAAAACCTTCTTCAATAGAAGAGATGCGTATGGATTACACAGTCTCCTGCTCTGATACCAATTGATGAGTTTGAAACTCTTGTAGGATCGATTAGATCCTTAACAGATAAAACAATAAAACAAATAAAAGCTTGAACACCGTATGAATCAAACAAGTTTCGAATGATTAATATCCACTGCCTCAGAAGAATTCAATGTGAATTGCTACTGTATAGGCAGGTTAGGGTTTACAAAAACTATCAAAAAAATAATCAAGAAGCGTCACAATTATGATGCATGCATGCACCATAAATACTAAACCCTAAAGCAAAAATACGGCTGGACAGGCCCAGACTGTAAGTACATAATGGACTAAAACAAAAGGCCCAATGACGCAACACTCCAAACCCAACTATATATATATATATATATATATATATATATATATATATATATATATATATATATATATATATATATATATATATATAGGGCGAGGTTCAATAGAGAACCATAATTAACCAAGGAACCAATATTTTTTTTTCAACTTTTAGAACTTATTTTTTATCAAAAAAAAAAACTAAAAATACAGAAATTCATAACTTTTTATCCTTTTTTCAATGATATCAAATACGATTTTTTTCCGTCAAATTCATATTGTGAATCTTTGAAAATTCACAATGTGATTCACACGGTGAATCCGAAAAATATTTTTCACATTCACAATGTTAAGTTATGAATTTAGATATTTTTAGATATTTTTTCGATAAAAAATAAGCTCTAGAACTTGAAAAAAAAAGATTTGATTCCTTGGAGAACCAATAATTATGGTTCTCTATTGAACTTTTCCATATATATATATATATATATATATATATATATATATATATATATATATAAAGATCTATTTCGTGTAGAATTAGTAATAGGCAATATAAACATAGAAATCCTACCATAAATTCACACCAATATTAAGATAAAAGGTTTAGGTTTCCTATTAGTGTAAAATAAGGAAGGAATAAAATAGAATCCCAAAAGAAAAATGTTAGATTCTAATGATAAATTTGAAGAATTAGAAGTAGGAAACTAAAAAGGAAATGTAGTTGTCCCAATAAAAAGGAAAATAGGTCGATCCATGATTAAGAAACTGATCGCGCCTAATAAGATTACCCTAAGGTATGAATTTCAGGACAAAATTCCTAAAACAGAGGGAATATGTGATAATTGGGAAATTCCCGTCATCGATCGTCATTAGATATTAGCATCGACAAATGATGATAATAGAGCGTTTCATATTTAAGGAAAAATATGATCAGTTAGGGTAAAAAATGAGTGACCAAAAAGTTACACCACTTTTAATAATGGTCATTGTATTTGATACACAACAAAGTGGTCCCAAGGATATAAACTTTGTAAAATCTGACTCTAATTGGAGGAGTTATAATTTAATAAAAAAAATCAATCGTGTTAATAACGCTATTAACGTCAAAAAAGCATAAAGAAATCGGTTGATTTTCAGCTAACATCACTAAAAGGAAAATCATATTACTCTGAGAGATAAGAACCTTAAAAGGAAAAAGGTCAAAAATGGAGCTCGTATGAATAAGATATGATTTTTAGAAAAATATAAAATACGGGTTAAATATAAAAGTTTGAATTTGACAACACAACCTTAAGGAAAGTTGCAGTACTAGTAGAGAGCTATAAAAATATATAAAGAGGGTAAGAAACAAGATTCATATAAGGAATATATGAATTTTTGTAAAAGATTTAGAGGTGCACGCCAAGTGTGTGCCATGCTCGACGCGCACGTCTAACACCCAGATTCGTCGAGATTAGAGAGATGTGGACCGTCAGAAGTGTGACACGTGGCAACCACTATAAACGGAGGTGCATAATTTCTGATTTCCTCACACTCAAAGCTCTCTCTATATCTCTTTAGCTATTTTGGAAGTCCCCCCCCAACGACGCGAAGCATCAGATTCAGTTAGGGATGTCAACAGGGGCAAACGGGGGGGGGGGATTTCATCCCCCGCTCCCGCCCCCAAAATTTTCCCGTTGCCCCGCCCCTGCCACCGCCCTCGAAATCTCTATCCTTTCCACCCCCGCCCCTGCCCCCGAATTCCCCTTCTTACCCCTGCCCCCCCCCCCCCCCCCCCCCGCCCCCGTTTCCCCGCTCCCGATTGATTTTGGGCTACCTTATTTGGGCTAAAGGTTCTTGATTAGGCTAAACGAAAGTATTTTTTGAGTAACAAATAGTTATTTATAGCATAATTTTACATATTGCAAACAACTTAAAAACATGTTTTTGTTGAATTTTTTTTATGTAAAAATCATTTTATTTTTTTATTATATTTATATCACTAATATATGTCAATATATATAATTTATTAATGGGGACCCCATGGGGGTTTCGGGACGGAACTGCGAACCCCCGCCCCCACCCCCGAAATTAAAACGGGGGTTAACATTGCCCCCGCCCCCATTCCCGTCCCCGATTTTTTCAACAAATGCCCCCATATGGGACAGGGCCCCCACGGGATCGGGGTCCCACGAGAATTTTTGACATCCCTAGATTTAGTAGCAAGTATGCTTCAGGTTACGCAACTAGAGTTAGCAAACGACCCCCATTTTGCTATTTTAAAAGTTTTACGGGGGGAATACATGCTTATCAAACCATTTTATTAAAATATGTTTATATCTATAAATATCAATCATTATATAAAGCATGAAACCTTAGGATAATGTAGTTATAGACACTATACCTAGTTATAAGCTATGATACTATGCCTAAGAGTTATGATGTCTGATAGTCTAGCAAGAGATGTTACCTAGATGTTATAATGGTCAATTTCTTAGGATAACAAAGTAGCTTGAAGTAATGTTGGTCAGCTATAGGGATATGCATGTACCTAATCGTTACTCTGCCCGAATATTATGTTTTCAAATTAACCATAATTAGGGTATATATGTATCGCAAAATAATACATATACATATATACAATATAATTATGAGATCTAAAATTATAATTATCAAATATAAAGTAAAAGATTTATATTGTGATAGTTATAGGAAATCACTTGATAAGAAAGATAAAAGATAAAATACCTAAGGTTAATGGTTAGTGAGCTGTTATTATTTATCTAATAGCCTTGATTAAATTTAGCTACCCCGAACTTGTAATCGTTAATCTTGCGAGAGCCAAAAATATATGTATAGATCTATATAGGGGTTGACACCCCCACCTGCGATTGCTAGCTACAATCCTGACAGGATAACTATCTTATTAATCATTATTCGACGTCCGATGAAGCGTCGTGCAGGGAATCACAAGTCAAACAACTTCGATTATGGGTGCTCATGGTAATACATTACAACCACCTTAGAGATCTGACTACCAAGTAGGACGTCTTAAAATGCTAGATAAAATACATTAGGATTAATAATATATCCTAAAAGATAATACGATCGGATCGGTAAATATCCTACAAAGATAGTAAATTAGAATTAGTAAAGTATCCTAAAAGATGATGAGATCGGATCGGTAATATCCTACAAAGATAGTAAATTAGGATTAGTAAAGTATCTGAAAAGATAATAAGATATGATTGGTAAATATCCTAAAAAGATAGAAAGTTAGGATTGATAAAACATTCAGTAATGATAAATAAAATAGGATTAGTAGGGTTCCCTAACAAGATAAGGTATAAGATAATAAAGCATAGGGAATCAGAAATTGAAGTAAAATGATCATATTCATTTCTAAAAATTTGTAGAAATTTTTTAAAGAAAGTTTATCATATGTTTATCTCAAAACCTGTGAACTCACCAACATCAAGTTGATATTTCCGAAAATCGCATGTGTTCCTAGGATGGAGTAAGGATCAAAGCAAGGAAGAACCGTCAATCCGAGGGTAGAGGGATTTCGTTTAATAGAAAGTTATGGTTTGCGTTCTATGATTTGGGTAATTTATGTAAATATTGTCACCACTCGACATTTCCTCCATCGGTCAGGGGAGGTGTGACAACATCAACTTTTTTATTTTCTCTCTCTTTTATCTTTTCCAACTCACAACACATATAAACCTTATCATTCCCAACCCACTTTCAACATCATTATTTTTTATTTAATTAAATTAGAAAATATAAAATAAAATAAAACATAACATTTTTTTATTTAAAAATAATTTTTTGCTAATTTAAAACAAAAATCATTCTAAAATAATACTAAAAATAACATTAAATTGAAAAACACACTACAAATAAAAAAAAGTACACGATAATTCAAAAATACACTTAAAAAAGACAACATAATTTCAATCCCAAAACAACAATCAAAACTAAAAATTATCCAGAGTTGGAATGTAGACATGCTCAATGTGACCAGTAAGATCGGACAGAAGCTAGGGGTGGGTTTCAGCATTGCATAATTAATGTACTATTTCTTGGTCAATGACTTCATCGGTAGGAGGTAGGGTCGGGCTGATACACAACAGATATTCCAACACCTTCATCTTTGAGTATCATATTGTGTGGTAAAATACAACCGTACATTATATTTTTTGTTTTCTTCAATGTCATAGCCCCTTGTAGGCATTTTTAATATGTATCCACGTCCTTTAAGGATCCCAAAAGCACATTCTACGTCATTTCTTGTTGATTCTTTTGCAGCCTCAAACTGTATCTTTGTCGATTACTGGATATGGATATTAGAGATGAGCATAGACGGGTAACCCCTCATTTAGCGAGAACCGAAACTAGAACCAGAACCGGACCCGACGGTTCCTAGAAGGTTAGAACCGTAATCGGAACCGAACTAGGCAGTTCTTAAAATTTTGGAACGAGTCCCGGAACCGGCGGTTCTGGTTCCAGGAGCGGGTAACCCGGTTACATCAACTTTATTAACTTTTGTCAATAAAACCGCAATTTAGTTCGGTTCAAATCGAATCAATTTGGATCAAAGACGGACAAAATCAGACCAATATATTCTAAATCGGTTTAAATAACACACATATTCATACGAAATGCATATATATATATATATATATATATATATATATATATATATATATATATATATATATATATATATATATATATAAGTTCATTTGAGACCATATTAATTTTTTGAGATATGGGAACATGATCCTAGACACACATCTTGGAGAGCAAAAAAACAAAGTAATTCTAAAATACAATACAAAAGAAAAAATCTGAAAATTATTTTTTTTCATTATTATTTGTATCATTTTATTTACCCAAAAAAAATAAAAAGAAAATTTATCGTTTTTTTTAAATATACATGAAATATTCTAATAGAATATTACACTGTAAATATTCAAATATAATTTTTAGAATGCTAGAATATTCTATTATTCTACTAGGGTTGTAAGATTTGTTAAAATATTTTAATATTCTACTAAAATTGTTAAAATCTATAGAATATTCTAATATTCTATTACAATTGTTTGAATATTTATAATCTAATATTCTTGTAGAATATGTGAATATTCTAACAATTTTGTTGTAATTTTTATACTAGAATATTCTATTAGAATATTTCAAAAATATTTCAAAAAAACGACAATTTTTTTATTTTATTTTTTTATTTTTTGGAAAATATAAATAACGAAAATAATATTTAAAAAGAATTCAAAACCTTTCAATTACTTTCCATTTTAAAAATATTTTTTTATCTCCAAAATGAATGGCTAGGATTACGTCCTCGTGTCTCTCAAAATATAGTGGTTTTAATTAAACCTAATTATATACATACATACATACATATATATATATATATATATATATATATATATATATATATATATATATATATATATATATATATATATATATATATATATATATATATATTGGGCCGAGATTTGGGCCAAGGAAATAAGAATGAAATGATTTGGTCTCAACCTTTGCCTTGTTCGAATTTTTAAGAAGTCTAACCATATTTCTCGCCCTATTGGGCCTTTAGGGAAGTTCACGGCCCAATATGGGTTCAATAGATAGATTACGGCCCAATAGAATAGAAGAAGTGGAGATTATGGCCCATCAAGGCCCATTCGAGGTAAGATGAACCATTTTAGACCCATATGACCCAAAATGTTGAGTTTTATGAATGTGGGTCCATTTAGATCCCATTTAAGGGTTCTAAGCCCAAGATAGTCAAATTGGAAGCTTATGGGTCCATTAGGCCCAATAAGGAAATCCTTGTCCATAACGAACTTGAACCGGGATTCTGAGGGTTTTCAACTCCCAATTGACTATTTGAAATGTTTTGTATAGAGTTTTGAACTTTAATTGATGAACCTTGATTGAATTTGTTGTCATTGATTGAGCATAGTGTTTGATATCAATAAAAATTACATGTATCACAACGGATGATGTTTACAAGAGTACAGAATTTCCTAGCTACATTGCTAGTTGTGACATCATCCCCCCGTTAGAGGGAATTTCATCCCGAAATTCTTTTAAAAGCTAGGTTCGTGGATGCGAGAATAAGTGAGGCTACTTCTGCTTCATATGGTCTTCGTGTTCCCATGTGAATTCCTGTCCACGCTTTGCGTTCCATCGAACCTTCACAATCGAAATGCGGCTTTGTGTAGTACGCTTCACTTCCCTGTCCATGATTTCAACTGGTTCTTCGATGAACATGAGGTTCTCTTTAATTTCAATTTCTTCCAGAGGAATGACAAGAGTTTCGTTGGATAAGCACTTTTTCAAATTGGAAACATGGAACACGGGGTGTATATTGCTGAGCACCTCGTGTAATTGCAGCCTATAAGCCACTGGACCGATTCGGGCAAGAATCTCGAATGGTCCAATGTAGTGCGGGTTTAGTTTCCCCCGTTTCCCAAAACAAATCATCCCTTTCCATGGAGAGACTTTCAATAGCACTCGATCCCCGACTTGGAATTCTAAGGGCTTTTGCCGCTTGTCAGCATAGCTCTTCTGTCGGTCTCGCGATGCTTGAAGTCGAGCTCTGATTTGAATTATTTTCTCTGTCGTTTCACGAATAATCTCTGGCCCTGTTAGACTGCTGTTCGGTGCTTGCCCTTTTGCTAATTGAGTGTCACCCACCTCAGCCCAGCATAGAGGTGATCTGCATTTGCGACCACATAACGCTTCGAAAGGGGCAACTTTGATGCTTGTGTGATAACTGTTATTGTATGAGAATTCAATCAACGGCAAGTGGGTATCCCACGACTTGCCGAAGTCGATCACACATGCTCAGAGCATATCTTCAAGTGTTTGGATGGTTTGCTCGCCTTGACCATCTGCCTGAGGGTGGTAGGCAGTGCTTATATCTAGTTGTGTTCCCATCGCCTTTTGCAACGACTGCTAGAATCGCGAAGTAAATATACTATCTCGATCCGAGATAATATATACAGGTACTCCATGAAATCTTACAATCTCCTTGATGTATATTCTAGTCAATCTTTCCATCTTGTAAGATTCCTTTATTGGTAGGAAATGAGCGGATTTTGTTAATCTATCAACAATTACCCATATAGCATCCAACCCGTCAGTTGTCTTGGGTAATTTGGTCACGAAGTCCATAGTAATCCTTTCCTATTTCCACTCGGGTATCACTGGCTGTTGTAATAATCCCGAGGGCTTTTGATATTCCACTTTCACCTTAGCGAAAGTGAGGCACTTTCCCATGTAAGTGGCGATTTCTGCCTTCATATTTGGCCACCAATAATGTTGCTTGATATCTAGGTACATCTTATCTGAACCCAGATGGATGGAGTATTGTGTCTTGTAAGCCTCATTCATGACTACTTCTCTGAATCCCCCAAGTTTAGGGACCCAGATTCTATTCATGAAATAGTATGCTCCGTCCTCTTTGACTTCAAGGCTCTTCTCCATCCCATGCAATGATTTGCTTGCGGTGTTTTCTGGTTTCAATGCATCCAACTGGGCTTCCTTGATTTGAGAGGTTAGATGGGATTGAATGGTTATTGAGAGAGTTTTCACATGATGACTCAAATATTCCTTTCGGCTCAGGGCATCAGCTACCACGTTAGCCTTGCTGGGATGATACTTGATCTCGCATTCATCATCATTTAGTAGCTTAACCCATCTTCGCTGCCTCATGTTTAACTCTTTCTGATTCAGAATGTGCTAGAGGCTTTTGTGGACTTTGTACCATAAAGGTAGTGCCTCCAAATCTTCAAAGCAAAGACCATAGCTCCCAGCTCGAGATCATGTGTGGTGTAATTCAGTTCATGTGCCTTTAGTTGTCTGGATGCATATGCTATCACCTTCCCGCGTTGCATAAGTACACAACCTAAACCTTGATTTGAAGCGTCGCAGTAGACTACAAAGTCTTCGGTTCCCTCCGGTAAAGATAGTACGGGCGCACTACAGAGTGCTTGCTTCAAGGTTTGGAAGGAAACCTCTTGCTTCTATGTCCAGTGGAAAGGTACGCCTTTTTGTGTCAGTGTTGTGAGAGGTTTGGCTATCTTGGAGAAGTTTTGAATGAATCTACGGTAATAGCCTGCGAGACAAAGAATTGGCGAATTTCTGTGGGCGTCGTCGGGGTCGCCCGGCCTTCAATGGCTTTGACCTTGGAAGGATCCACATGTATCCCTTCCTTGCTGACAATATGACGCAAGAAGTTCACGTTGCGGAGCCAAAACTCGCATTTGGAGAGTTTCGCATACAACTTTTCAGCTCGCAGGGTTTCCAAGATTTGACGAAGATGTTTACTATGCTCTTCTTCACTTCAAGAATATACAAGAATATCATCGATAAAAACGATTATGAAGTTATCAAGGAATGGGCGGCAGACTCGATTCATGAGGTCCATAAATGCGGCGGGGGCATTTGTTAGACCGAAGGGCATCACGACAAATTCGTAATGACCGTAGCGAGTTTGGAAAGCGGTCTTTGGGATATCTTCCTCTCGGACTTTGAGTTGGTGATATCCGGATCTCAGATCTATCTTGGAAAAGTAGCTAGCCCTTTGTAGCTGGTCAAATAGATCATCGATTCGTGGAAGTGGGTAGCGATTCTTGATAGTGAGTTTACATAGTTCCCTATAGTCGATACACATCCTGAAAGATCCGTCTTTCTTTTTAACGAAAAGAACCGGAGCTCCCCATGGCGAGAAGTTAGGTCTGACGAATCCTTTATTCAGGAGTTCGCTTAGTTGGCTTGATAGTTCCTGCATTTCCGCGGGAGCCAACCTATAGAGTGATTTGGCAATTGGAGTAGCTCCTAGTACAAGGTCAATTCGAAATTCGACCTGTGTATCGGGGGTATTCCCGGAAGATCCTCGGGAAATACGTCTGGAAAGTCGCACGCTACTGGAATATCTCGAATGTTTATTTCTTCTTTACTCGTATCCACAATGTGAGCAAGGAATGCATAGTACTTCTTGTGTAGGCACTTTTGTGCCTTGATGCATGAGATAAGACGAAGACTAACGTCGGGTTTATCTCCGTAAATAATCAGGGTTTCATGGTTGGGGAGGTGAAGGCGAATGGCCCTCTCGTGGCACATAATATCAACATGATGGGGGCTCAACCAATCCATGCCGATGATCACATCAAAACTCCTAATGTTTACTGTCATCAAGTTTATTTGGGAAGAGTGGTTGTTTAGTGTCAACGTGCATCCTACATAGATATCCTTAGTTGATTCTGTTTTCCCATTAGCCATTTCCACCTTAAAGGCTTCATTGAGCTTCTGGGGTTGTTACTTTAGTAAGTGTTTGAACTTATTACTCACAAAACTTCGTTCTGTCCTACTATCGAATAGGATGCATGTGTATGTATTGTTAAGTAGGAACGTACCGGTGACAATTGTAGGGTCTTGGACTTCTTCGCCTTGTCCTAAAGACAAAACCCTTCCTGATCCTCCATTTCCTTGGTTATTAACGTTGGGGCAGTTCCGACGGAAATGCCCGGTTCTCCCACACCCATAGCAGGTGTGGCTAGCCCCAGTGTTGTTGTTGTTGTTGTTGTTCTTGTTATTGTTGTTGTTGTTGTTGTTGTTGGTACGGTTGTTGCTGTTGTTGTTGTTGTTGTTGTTGTTGTTGCCTTGCTGTTGGTTCTGTGGAGGATAAGTCCTACAGTATCTTGCTGTATGACCTTTTCGGTTGCAACTGGTGCAATGCAACTCCCTGGATTCACTGTGGTGGTGGTGATTACATTTGTTGCACTTAGGAAGGTTCCCGGAGTACTGTCTAGGGGCACTTGGGGTGGATGAGACTGGAGCATGTGGTGCGGAGGGGATTTGAGTAGTAGCAACATGAATTGACACCGTTTGTTGTTTCTTTGAGGATTCCGAGCTTTGTCGTCCTTTCCGTTTGTTGTTCCTTCCCTTTTTGTTATCACCTTCCTTCTTGCCTTCAATTTCCCCTGCTTTATCACCCTTCTTGTTGTTGTGATCGTACAACTTCTTAGCCAATCTCTTGGCACTGTCAAAGGTTTTTGCATTCACGTCTATCACGTTTCCTTGAATCGAGGAGGTTAACGTCACACCCCTAAACCAGAATGGCGGAAACATTCAGGGGCGGATGACTTCACGTAGTATCATAACAGTTGAATATTTGTAAAGAAAGTAAACACAACCATCATAAATATAATTTGAAAGTTACATTGTTGAATACAATACATGTCTCAAAATAAATTACAATATGATGAGTTAATAAGTTTTTCTACTGACGGTTTAGCTTCCATTCTCCAAAAGCTGATGATTTAGCTGTATTACTGAATCCCTGAGAAATACAAGTAGTTTTGAAAAAGTATCAACAATTAAGTTGGTGAGTTCATAAGCGTTTTTGTTATAAAAATAAAATCCTTTTTGGTGTAAAATAACCAAGTTTGTTCCTAGAAAATCCAATATTTTCCATATATGTGTGGCGGTTTGAAAAGGTTCCAAAGACTGAATGCATAAGTGTTTTCCATACTTGAAATAGTATAAGTAAATTTATATAATTATATATAATCGCTAAGGCGTTTAACAGCTCCGTAAACCGAGATATATTAATACCCCATGTGAGTTTTCATAACCATGCTAATGACCCAGACTGCCTGTAACAACGTTCTTCAGGTGATGGAATGATATGACATTTGTCACCCCAGACCTTCCGGTCTAACTATAGCTAACAATTTAGGTGTGGGATTGTCAATCCCATATAGATCTATACACAAGTATCACGCTCTCCCTACAAGAGATTATGGCTTATAAAACAGGACATAATCTGCGAACTGAAAGGTTCGATGGAGGCAGATATCTCACAAAATTTAGTATCAACAGGTTTACGTAGGAAAAGTTCCATTTTTCTTGTGAATATAAGTATTTCCTCTTTTGTTTATAATATGTAAAACTATCACGAATATCTCATAAACCATACCTATTACAGTTTTTCCAAAAGTGTGTTTCATTTGAATGATAAACCTGGGTGTATTACCAACTTTGCATGTAAAGTAGTCTATACCGTTAGTAGTAACGTTATTTTATGTATTTAACATTTATACATAAGATGTAGGTAAAACATTAGAATTTATATGTAACGATTTGTATATTAACATAAGTTTTACTTGTGTTTCACTTGTATTTCTCCCCCCTAAAATATAGTAAAAACGTGAAAATATAGGGGTATGAACTTACTTGGTAGAAGTGACGTTTTGATGAGGACGAGACTAAATTCGGGCAGCACTTCGACTGGAGAAAGTTGATTTCTCATAAATCTCGGGGGCGTCGGGACTTGCGTCGTATACTAGCGGTGACACCGGGGCCTAGAGGTAGCTTAGAGGGGCTAAAGAGGTGTTTGATGGTGAAAGAGTTGAGAGAAAAGCAACCAAACCTGGGCAGCCTCGTTTCTTATTTATAGGGGCTGGCTGATCTTCGGACACAGGGCATACCTGCGAGGAACGTTGGGCGTTCTGGAGCGCAGGGCGTTCCTTTCTCGTACGCAGCGCGTTCAGCAGTCTCATGCGTCATCGTTGACCGAAGCATCAGATGGAGCAAGTGATGTGACCAGGGGCGACGTGGACTAACCAGCATTTTCGAACGCGGCACGTTCCCTCGGAATGCAGGGCGTTCTCTTCGGACCCGCCTCGAAGTGTGTGCCTAGAACTTGTAAAATCTGTAACTATTGCGTACGAGTTCTGTTTTTGACGTTCTTTATATGCACGCGAAGGTGAGAATATACTCTACAACTGTCGTTTAGACTTCATCGGCTAATTTTGAATTTATTTTTAATAATATATATTTTTAACAGGTCGGGACTGGAAAAGTCCGTTAAAAATCCATAACTTCTTCATCCGACGTCCGTTTTCGTCTGTCTTTTTACCGTTGTATTACCATTGACGAGATCTTCGATTCTCGTTCAGGTCGTGTTGGCTAAAAGTCGCTCGATCTCTATTTCGAGTTTTTAGCTATCTACTACTACTCTGAAACTTCGAAAAATCATAGCTTCTTCATACGAAGTCAGATTTGCATGTTCTTTTTATGTACGTTCACTTTTTAATGATATATACAACATTCATTTAGATACATAAGGCTAAGAAGTATTTTATTGAAATTTTGTATTTTATGCTTAACAGTGTTTTACCGGTTTTGCTGCGGATTTTTTGATTGGTCATAACTTCTTCATTATAACTCAGATTTTTGTGTTCTTTATATTTCTGTTACGATATCTATCATTTTATGTAACCCAATGGAGACTTTTGAACATTTCATTTTTGACGCTATATTTATTATATCAAAAATAGATTACCATACTTGACTTTAGGTCAATATATTGACTTGAAATATCGGGTTGTCACATGATTACCCTGTTAGAGGGAATTCCGTCCCGAAATTAATTCTTCATTAAGTATTTATGGACTAGGGAAAAGATGCGGGTATTTTTGTTTCATTTGATCTTCGCGCTCCCAGGTGTATTCAGGTCCTTGCTTGGCATTCCAACGGACCATCACAATGGGTATGCGAATTTGTTTTGTTCTTTTTATTTCCCTATCCATTATTTCTACCGGTTCTCCTACGAAGTGGAGACTCTCGTTGATTTCGATTTCGTCCAGAGGGACAACGAGGGTCTCATCGGATAAGCATTTCTTTAAGTTTGACACATGAAAGGTAGGATGTGCGTTATTTAGTTCCTGTGGTAATCGAAGCTTGTATGTTACCGGGCTGATCCTGGCAAGGATCTCAAATGGTCCGATATACCTTGGATTTAGTTTCCCACATTTTCCAAAACATATTAATCCCTTACAGGGTGAGACCTTCAACAGTACTCGGTCTCCAGTATGAAATTCCAAGGGCTTCCGTCTTTTGTCCGCATAATTCTTTTGTCTGTCTCTTGAAGCTTTTAGTCGTCCTGGATTTGGACAATCTTCTCGGTCGTTTCTCTTATGATTTTCGGCCCAGTGAGAGTGTTTTCAGGTACTTGTCCTCTATTTAGTTGCATTTCACCCACTTCTACCCAACACAGAGGTGATCTTCACTCACGGCCATAGAGGGCTTCAAATGGAGTAACCTTGATGCTAGTGTGATAGCTATTGTTGTACGAAAACTCGACCAATGGTAAATGGGTATCCCATGCCTTACCAAAATCGATCACACAAGCTCTTAGCATATATTCTAAGGTTTGAATGGTTCTCTTGCTCTGGCCGTCGGTTTGTGGGTGGTAGGCGGTACTCATGTCTAGTCTCGTTCTTAGAGATTTTTGTAGTGACTGCCAAAACCTCGAGGTGAATCTACTATCTCGGTTCGAGATAATGGATATTGGTACACCATGCAGTCGTACAATCTCCCTTATGTAAGTTCTAGTTAGTTTCTCTAGCTTGTCTATTTCCTATGTTGGTAGGAAGTGTGCGGATTTGATTAACCTGTCGATGATCACCCAAAATGGCATCAACTCCACCTGTTGCCTTGGTAACTTGATTTTTAAGCCCAATGCAATCCGCTACCACTCCCACTCAGGTATCTCCGATTGTTATAGTTAGCATGCGGGTTTTTGCTCTGAAGTTCATGATAAGACTCATCCTTGGGTCATCCATCCTCACCTCGTGTATACGAGTTGTATATAATTTAAATAAACAAAACCTTTGGTTGGGTGGCTCTGCCCCAAGTCCACAACCAGACAAGAAATAGGAAGTAGGGCGGAATCACACATCCTAAATCTTGTTGAGTCTAAATTATATGCCACTCTTGCATATACAACTAGCAGCGATAGATTAACCTAATGAGTTCTTCTACTCTATTCTTGAACTTGACCTGCAGTACAAGTGGTCTTCCTCGGAGATCTGTTGGGTATGCTACAGGTGGTTACTGACTTCTTGAGACCTCTTTGGTGCTTTCATGTTTCAAGTTTTCTATCTATTGAGCCGGATAGAAGGTGTGGTACCCCTCGCATGGGTACTTCTGAAGTTTTGAAGTGATATACGATATAAGGGTTTGCGTTATGGATTGGAAGGATTTCATCTGACAGTTGTTTTAAGGAAAAAGTTCTTTTGCATGGTAGGGATCAAACCAAACCATGTCGGATGAGGTTTTCGGAACTTTTCAACGAAGTAGATATTAAGTTATTCTGGAAAAGATGATTACTAGGATGATGAGCAATTCTATGTACATGAGTTTTCAGCGCCTTCAGTTTTATTCTGTTATTTTGCTAAGAATCCCCCTATTAATTCAAAATTGGCGGATATTACTAATTCGAGGGTTCTGATAATTTGAAACTACGAACCTTCACGCAATGATTCCTACTAGGTCTCTCTATCATCGCTTGTTGTACACAAGTCATGTATAATTAAGATTGGTAAGACAGTTGACTGAGCAACCCTGCCCTAAATCCACAACCAAACAAGGAAAGGAAATGAGACGGGACCATTCACCTTAAATCTAAAATCTTGATTATAAATGACTCTAATGCATACACCAAGCCATCATAGCTTACCTGATAGGGTTCTCAGTTTTATATGAGTGTTGTGATTTGGTTCGAATGAAAGAGTAATTATAATTATAAATAAATTATTGGGGTTTGCAAGCATACCAAAAATATAGCAGGGTTCTTTGATGCTTCCCCATTCTTTGGGGTCAAACTCCTCCTGCTCCCCCGTCATTCTTTTTTGTTGGACAGTACCTCTTGCAATGTCCTTTCTCACCATAAAGATGACATATTGGACTTGTTCCAACGTTGGTAGTTGAAGTGATGAATTTGACCGGAGTCCTACAGAAACGGGCGGCATGCTCCTTTATGTTGCATCTATTGCAATGCAGTACTCGACAAACTCCATGATGATGGTAGTTGCACTTGCTGTAGTGTGGGAGGTTTCCTAAGTAGGGCTGATGGGGGTATTGACTGCCCCAGCTTGTTGCCATTCTATAGGTCCTTGAGTTGAACAACTCCCTTTCTTGTTCTCGAACTTTCATTTCCGAATATTAGGTTTGAGGTTCGGAGTGTCTTTACAAGTAGACATTTGTTGCTGAAATTGGTTATCACCACGATCGGTATTGCCGATCACATTTCCACTAACATTTGTGTTGTTAGCATTAAAGTGAGCCATGACAGCTGCTACGGCTGATGTGACTGCAGCTTGAAACGTAGCCGCATCTATCTGAAGGATTGGTGTTTCATTAGAGGGTTGGTTACGTTTCTTCGGAGGCATGATTCTGTTACAAAATGAGAAAATGGGCTCGTGAGCGATTATGGTTGGCTTTAGATGTATTCTAATAATTTATATTAATACAAAATTTTCATTTCGACATACTGATCTCAAAGATTTGACCTGCATCCCTATGATGCAGTCCTGGTAAAAGAGTAAAAGGAAGTTTCTAGAATGGTTACCAGACGAGTGTCATCCGAACGAAGTTATCTTTGGTTGGTGGATGCTATGTTTCCGTATTCGAAAAGATTTGAAAGTAATTCATAATAAAGTCTACGATAAATCAACTTCTGAATTTGAGAAGTAATCACTCTCGATTGAGATTTCGTGATCCGAATTATTGTTATTAGCTAATACAAGAAAAGATGATAAGTTCGAATCCTAATGTGAGTAATGTATTCATTAACTCACTAGGTTGCATTATTTATTAGTTATTACTGTGACGAAAAGGCACTCAAACGCTTCACCTGTAACACGCGTGGTTCTCCTCTGTTCTCCGTTCTATTCTGGGTGATAATGATTTGTTCTCTCCTGGTATTTATAGGGTGTCCTTATCCTTCGTAGGTATATTGAATTTTTGTGCCGTCTTACTTCTGATTCTTACACTGATCTCCATTACTTCATAATGAAGAGTTCGAATCCCGGAAGTTCATGCGAATGTACGTTTTTTTTTTCGTTTTGTTATACTGTTCTCGATGATTCAACCTACATATCTGCTACGATTCTGTAGAACTATAAAAGCATTTAAGTTATTAAGACAGAATATTGACGTTAACATCTTAAGTTGGTTCGGGTTTTACGCGGAGGCATCTTTTACTATAAAGCTTAAAAGGTGAAACGATCGTAAGATATCAAGAATGAACATGAATCTGATATCTCATAACTAAAACACTTAGTTCGATAGGGATTTTGTAAGGAATTGGAATTAGAAGTTTAATACAAGTACAACTTGTAACAAAATAATGTGAAATTGAGTGGTTATTTTTCAAAATGTAAGAAGTAAATGTCGATTGTACAGGTGTATTAAGTACATAGAGTTTGGAAAACTTGACCTTAAACAGGTCTACAATACACCATAATTCCTGGAAAAAAGCATCGACATTAAAATGACCTACCGAAATGGATTTTCGCGGTCGAACTGAAAAAGCATGAAAAATAACTCTAAGACATCTCCGAACAACCATAATTCTTGGAAAAAAGCATCGACATTAAAATGACCTATCTTGTACATCATGATGTTCTTGTAATCGCTGCACTTCGGCTTGCGAAGCCGCCAGTTCTTCCCACAAGAAGTTGGTACGATCCCTTGTTGCGTTATGACTGTCTTCCAGGTTGCGAAGACGAACAGCGTCGACACCAGTGGTAGCCTCAATCTGCACTACTCGGTCGATGATAGCTCTTCCCTGTTCTATGTTGCGAGAAACGCGACGAACCAACACAGGAAGCTCTCTATCTGCTGAACCTCCGGCGTCTAGATTGTAGAAAGCTACGGTTCCCTTGTTAGGGGAAATTTTGACATTGTTCATGACTCCACCTGTCTAGGTTTATGGCCCACAGAGGCGTCGGGCCTTGAAAGTTTCGATGAGGGTTTGGGTTCTGAGTAACTGGAGGTGGATTGTAAGCTTCTGATCCGGAGTCGTCATCTTCGAGAAAGATTTCAACATAATCATCGTCTAGGGGAAATTGCAAGCTCATCTTATGGTTCGGCACCGAGCCAACCAGCATTCTCTGGATTAGGAAAGTACGGATCTCTGGGAGGATGGAATCCAACCATTTTTATCTAAGCGAGAATAGGGATAAGAGAAATATGAATATAACTTAAGGGTAAGAAGATAATTTTTGTGATAAGACCTACACCGGGTCCTCCTATAACTACCTAGTGTATATGTTGAGAGAAAAACTTAGAGACACACTTGAACAAACGTTAGAACAAGTAGATTGTGGAATAGTTAATCTCAAAGGATCTGAAAGCTCAAAAATAATATTAATAAGTCAGAGTTAGATAGTTAGAGAGTTAGTTGCAAAAAAGTAAAGAAATAGAAATGACAACAATTGTTATATCAAGTATACACTTAAGATGATTCATAACAAGGAATGCATTCAAACCAAGTTAATAAGGAAGATCAAACTTAGTGATTAAGTCACAAAAGACTTGCTCCGAAGAGAGGTTATAATCAGTTGTACTCTAGTAAGATTTGAGAGTAAGAAGGGATGCGTAGTGAAATAGAGAGATAGAAAAGATAACTTCAGAGATGCGTATTCAGAATAGATAGATGCGTAGTGAAATAGAGAGATAGAAAAGATAACTTCAGAGATGTGTATTCAGAATAGATAGATGCGTAGTTTTGAATACAAGAGAATGAGCTCTGTTTATAGAGACTCACGAAGTACACTAGATTACATCTCTATCAGTAGCCATGCAAGGCATACTGGACAATAGAGAGTATTACAATAAAACACAAGTAAAGTAATCTAGTAAAGTGACTGCGGTAGGTAGAGACTCCGGATGCGGTTGCTGATGAAGGAGCTCGACTGCGGGTGTTTGACGGCTACGGTAGCTGAAGTTCAAGAGGGTCACTTTTTATGATTCAACAATTTCCCCCTAAGTGACCTCTTTAAATTTTGTTCAGCTATCAAGTTTAAGAAACTTGATCAGGATCCACCAAAACTTCCTAATGTTTTCCAACCGGATGATTCTCCTTAAAATCTCGAACTTGACTTCTGCAGTAGTGTGCTTCGATTTTTCAACTGCGGTTCAGCAGATATCAAGTTGCTTCCTGGTGAGGCGATGCATGGCAGTCATAGGAATGAAGTATTTGACATTATCGATCTTCCTTTTGAAAATGACTCCAAGTTCAGGAAAATTGGTTGCACCTAAGGATCTTTCTTGATAGCCTTCAGTAGGCATTGGTGTAGGATCGAGTGGAGGCAGATCAAATTTCTTGGCAATGGTGGGGTAGATGTCTGCGTCGATTTTAGCAAAATCACAGACTGTTTCCTTCAAAAAGGTATTAGCCCTTTCAAGCGCAATCTTCATCTTCGGATGCTTCTCCGACTTGTTCTGAAACACCTTAGCTATGAGAAAGACTTCTTCCAGATTCATGCAAGGGAAGTCAGCTTGGGTGAGGACATAGTCGTGTTCCCTTCTAGTGAGGGTGTACTGGCTGAAGTCAGCCTTCATGGACTTCCGAATCTTGTAGTTCTTGACTGCAGATGGTCTATCGTTAGACCATATTTTCTCAATGGGAGAGCCATGCTTAGCATAAAAAAAGACTAAGTCTCTTAAATTCCATTGGCAGTCTTTTGTGGTCTGGAAGGCTGCGGTCGAATTGCTAAAACACAGTGAAGTATTTGGCATTTGGAGAGATTGGGACATCCCAGTAGCCATCCGAACGGGGTTCAGCATAGGTGAGGTGAGGTCTGTATTCTTCATCCAACAGTCTGCGGTGAGGATTGATCCAAGAGTTTATCAAGGATTCGTCCATGATGGTATCAAAACCGCATTCTCTCCATATGAGCTCCGCAAATTTAGCTGCCTTCCAATCTTTTTTCCTTTGGGTGGTGGCAGGGGAGTCATTTGAGCTTGGAGAGGAGATGTGCTCAACCAGGTTTTTGAAGTGAGGGGGAGTCTCTGATTTCTCAACCGTGGTCTCTTTTTGAGGTGGATTCTGATGAGATGGAGTGTGATGAGATGGTTGCGGTGTAGGAATTTTTTCGGTGATGATGGGGGGACTCTGATGCTGTGAGATGGAGTGATTTGAATAATGGACTTCTTCTTCACTGTGATGGACTTCGTCTTCACTTCCCCCTCTTGAGGAATGCAACCCAGGGGCTTCCTCAAGCCATTTTTGAAGCCAATCAACTTTGGCAAAAACGTCTTGAAATTGAGCTTTGAGGGCATCGGCCAACTGCTGATTATTGGGAATGGAGGAGTTGAAGAGTAGTCTATGAATTTCCTTGGTGAGCTGAAGAATCTCGGGACCATGGAAGTTGGAGGATAGGGATCGTTGCAGTCCATTGATTGTGGCTTGAAGAACTGATATAGTGGACTCATACGCAGTGTGAGTCTCAGCTATCAGTTTTTGAGACTGTGAGGCTTGATCCGCAATGACTGCTTGGAGATCTTTCTTGATTGCGGTCACCTGAGAGATGAGGCATTCCGCAACAGCCATGAAGTCCTTGTGATTTGCTTTGCGATTGTTGTCAAGGGATCGGATTCCCATTTCAACTTTGAGAGAAATTCTCTCAGCAGCCAATCGCTCACGTGTTTCCAAGCGCTCTATTCGTTCGATTAATGACTGCGGTCTGGGGGTGTCTTCTTGTTGCGGTTGAGTTGGCTTGACCGCAGCTAGGATTTGATAAACTTTTGCTTGTAAGCTCAGAAATTCTTTTCTTGTGACAACATTCTTCTTCTTTTTCTTTTTCTCTTTGGGTTTAGAAGTTAAATGGTGCGAGCCACTGGATTCCTCTTCTTCATCGAACATCATAAGGTCATCATCAGAGGGAGAGGGTTTGTTTACCTCCTAAATGGTATCATCATCAAGACCGAAGGTGGGAGCAGAACTGACTTCTATTGCGGTTCCTTCGTCTTGTGATTCATGAACTATTGGAGTTCGATTTGGATTTGGAGTTGGAGTTGGAGTTACTCTGGAGGGGCCTGCACCTTCACCTATTGCTTGAGCTTTGAGGATTGTCTCAGCCATCTCGGTCATCCAGTCATGAACCTTCAGAATGGTGGCTACGGTATTGGCATTATTGATTGCATCTGCCCAATACTTAGCCACTGACTGGATTTCTTGTTCCTTTTGTTTTTGTTGCTTGATCTGTTGTTCCTTGCGTGCTTGGAATGCCCTTCTGAAAGCGGCATATTTCTTGATGTCTGACTCAGTCACTGGAGTATAGTTCAACCATGAGTCATTTGATTCATCCCCGTCAAATCCTTGGAAGCGCACCGAAGTGTCCTTCGGGTTCACAGATCCTTGCACATTTGTGCTCACCGTGCCTAAACCACCTGCTGCGGATGTAAGTAGAGTAGGATTTCCTGAGCTTCCTTGGTCTCCTTGACCCGTAGTCAAGTTTGGCCTCGGCTCAGTTCTGGCATGGGCGGAAGAAGTGCCCTGCGGTTGGGGAGGTGTTTAACGTGTTTGGGTTACGTTCAAGAGGATGGAGCGCAACTCCTCAAGTGAAAAGAAATGCAGTCAGGAAGCCCTGGAGACCTTAGGGCGTGCACCAATGTCATCCTCTTGGGATTGAAATGGGGGAGAGTCTCCACAAAGTGATGAAACAAACTCACTTTCTGAGCTTGAGTGGTATTCGATGGTGGTGTTGAATGGGTCTGCGGCCACCCCAAGGACTACCGGAGCCTTTTGAGAGGCTTCAGTATTGGTG
This sequence comes from Lactuca sativa, assembly GCF_002870075.4. NCBI lineage: Eukaryota > Viridiplantae > Streptophyta > Magnoliopsida > Asterales > Asteraceae > Lactuca > Lactuca sativa. The sequence goes on from NC_056623.2 coordinate 170,307,790, forward strand.
TGGTCACGCATATGGCCAGTGGTATTGGTTTTTCTTTTCTTAAGGATGGCCATTGGTTGCGCATCCTCATCAGAATCACTATCAGGTGTGGGTGCGGTTGGTTTGATTTTACGTTTCTTGGTGGGTGCGGTTGGTTTGGGAGCATTCTTCTTGGGAGTTCTTTGTTTCTTCTTGGAGGCCAATTGCTTTCTTCTTTGAGAAAGATTGGATAGAGTAGTAGAATAAGGGACTGTGGTACCTTCAGGGTTGATGATTGTGGATGTGTTTTGAAGAGGCGGGGTAGGAAGGTATGGGGCAATACCTTCCGTAGCCTCAATATGATCTGAGACATCAGCAGTCTCAAGACCAAGAGTGGAAAGAATGTGGGTAGGAAGTCTTCGAATTGGTCCAAAAATAGATTGATCAGAGGAGGGATTGTACCTTTTGAGATCCTTGGGGACAAAGAAATTGATGTCACTACCCATGTCGATCCCTGCATCCGCATGGAGGTCTGAAATGTAGAGGGACCAAAACCTTGCGAAAGTGAGTTCGGTTGGGTTCTCCCTTGGGCTCTCCTCAGGAATGTATTGAAGAAAGTCGTCCCATAGGATCTGCCCGTAGTTCACGTCATGACCTGTGAAGATACTCCACACCAGCTCCAAAAGTTTAAGTCCTATATTATTCGTGCCTCTGGTTCTGCCGGATAGATTACGGATGACGAAGTGGCAAACAAATTGCCAGACCGCAGGTAGTTGGTTTTTCTTGAATTCCCCAATTCCTTTAATCTTCTTTTGATATCCCATTTGGTAAAGTGCAGAGGTAACTTCCGCCATGGATGGGGTAAAAATCTTTATGGAGGGATGAACAAGGAGGTTAATGGCAGAAAGAAACTTTTCTTTGGACAGAATGACCAAAGAATCGTCAACCAGGTTAAGATGGACTTCTTGTGGGTTTTCGAGTGGGCGATATGCGGCAAAGGCACATTTGAATAGGGTTGAGATTGGGACAAGGTCCGTGAAAGCATCGAAGGGGCCAAACAGGGGATGATTCTTCAGAAACTTGATCATCAGCTTGATCGGAGCATTGTAGGATGAATGATCTTCGAATATAGCTATGAAGTTGCTTAAAGCAATCGTGGGAGAGTCTGAACTAGTAGGGTTCACTGATCCAGATGCCTTGGATTGTTTCTTGGAAACACTTGATTTCACCATTGTAGGAGCTTGAGAGAAAGAGTAGAAAAACAGAGTGCTTGTAGGAATTTGAGAGGGAAGATTCAATGTTCAGAAAGCGTAAAGTGTTTTTGGGGAAGAGAAGGGTTTATATAGGGGTGAAGTGAAACAGTAACTGTTTTTACCCTAGGTAAAAAGAGAGGATAAGGTAAAAGGTCGTTTGGGGGGAATCTTTTGAATTGGAAATTAAATCTCAGCCACATAAGACGAAACGGTTTTAAAAAGGTTTTTGAGATTTTACCAAAAGGGATTTGAATTTAATGAAAAGTCAGACGTACGTCGTTACGTCAGGTAATCGTGTGGTGAGGGGAAAAGAAGTTGTAACGGATGGGACGTGTTGGGTAAGAGGAAAAGACATATTAAGGATGCGTTTATGGAAAAACGCTCTTTTTGTCATCATACCTAAAATAGGTCTGACACAAGGTTTATTCAAAAAGGAGAATGAGACAGTTTCTCAAGGAATGTTTTTTTTTATTTAATGTTTTCTTATTTAATGAAGGATCATTAAATAGCACACCATGAATCAAGGATTAATGAAACAATTGAGAAATTATCAGTGTGATTGTCATTGCGGATGAACAGATGTCATTGCGGATGAACAGATGAATGTCTGCAGTATAGGAACTGAGGAGAGCACTTGTACAAAAGGTTAGTAATAACAAACAATAAGGACCCATGAAAGATAAGTATGATTTATGGTTGTGGTACATAGACTGCGGTACCAAAACCATCTATCATAAGTAGCTTTCAGTTAGAACCACAACGAAGACCAAGGATGGTCTGCGGTATTTATCAATTAAAAAAGAATTGTGGGTCTGGATTCATCATTCCCAACATTTGCAGGAAGGTGTTAAGTTTAGTGGAATCGAGCGATTTTGTGAACACATCAACAATCTCTACATGAGTATGGACAAAGATGAGTTCAGTGTTACCTTTCAAGATGTGGTATTTGATGAAGTGGTACCGTAGTTCAATATGCTTAGTCATGGAGTGCTGAATTGGATTGTGAGAAATAGCAATAGCACTTTCAGAGTCACAGTAAATTGGTATCCGCAACATTCTGTATCCGTAGTCCATAAGTTGTGTCTTCATCCATAGGACTTGTGAACAAGAGTTGGCTACGGCCACATACTCAGCTTCTGCGGTAGACAGAGATACACAACTTTGTTTCCTTGATGACCAGCTAAAGATTCTTCCACCTAGAAATTGACAACCATCTAAAGTGCTTTTTCGATCTAGTTTGCATCCGGCGTGATCCGCATCTGTGAATGCTTGAAGGCTGAAATCATTGCCTGCGGGGTACCATAATCCAAGAGACTTGCTTCCTTTCAGGTACCGTAGTATCTGTTTGGCTGCAGTCATATGTGACACTTTTGGGTCAACCTGATACCTTGTGCATACACCTGTTGCAAAGACAATGTCTGGCTTGCTTGCGGTGAGGTACATCAAAGAGCCTATGATACCTCTATAAGTCTTGTGATCCACAGATTCGCCTGAGGGATCAGCAGAGATCTTATATCCGAAGACCATGGGGACCTTAGCCGAAGAACAGTTGTCCATAGAATATTTCTAACAGTTCAGTGGTGTATTTCTCTTGATGAATGAATATCCCTTGCGGAACTTGTTTCACTTGAAGTCCTAGAAAGAAGTTAATCTCTCTATTCATGCTCATTTTGAATTTGTTGGTCATGAGCTTGGCAAATTTATCCACCATTCCTTGATCAGTCGATCCAAAGATGATATCATCCACATATATTTGTACTAGCATAAGGTGGTCACCATTTGCTTTTCTAAATAAAGTGGGATCAATCACTCCTCTTTTGTATCCGGACAAGACAAGAAATTCAGAGAGAGTCTCGTACCATGCTCTTGGGGCTTGTTTCAGATCGTAGACTGCTTTTTCAAGTTTGTAGCAGTGGTCTGGGAATTCAATACTGTGAAAGCCTAAAGGTTGTTGAAGATAAACCTCTTCTTTTAATTCCCCATTGAGAAATGCACTCTTAACGTCCATTTGGTGTACCTTGACGTTTTTGTGGGCTGCGTATGCTAAGAAGACTCGGATGGCTTCCATTCGTGCCACCGGAGCATACGTTTCATCATAGTCAACACCTTCAAGTTGACTGTAGCCCTTTGCAACTAGCCTTGCCTTGTTTCTGACTATCGCACCAGATTCATCCTGCTTGTTTTTGAATACCCATCTAGTACCAACAATGGTGTGACCATGTGGCTTCGGGATGAGCTTCCACACTTTGTTTCTTTTGAATTCTTCTAGCTCTTCTTGCATTGCTGATATCCAATCAGGTTCTAGCAATGCTTCTTTGATCGTTCGGGGCTCGACCGAGGACATAAATGTTGCGTAGTGACAATGATCAGATAAGTCCTTGGAAGATCGAGTCTGGATACCTGCGGATGGGTTGCCAATGATTTGACTTGGTGGGTGGTCCTTCGTCCATACGTGTAGACGGGGTTGCAAATGATCAGCAGCTGCGGTAGAGGGAATATCTTCAATATCAGAAGATTCTGCGGTTGGAGATGGCAGTCCCCCCTAAATTTGAGAACATCCTGCGGAATCATCTTGGTTTGCTGGAACGAGAATGGAATTTTCTTGAGCAGTTGGAGGAGGTTCCCCCTGGATTGTGGATGGGAGTTCCTCTGGAACCTGAGAAGGTTCCCCCTGGACTGCGGATGGAAGAGTGATAATCCTTGAATCAGTTCTTGTGTCAATGTTCTCTATGAGTTCATCATCCGAATCCGAAGATACGTTTGATGGTAATGATTCTCTGCAGATAGGAACTTGAGCAGCATCAAGTACTGGAACCTCGACGGTTGTTGCTTGATCCAGAGTAGAGCTTTTCCCCCTCAACCGGAGAGGTGGAAGTATTGAGAGATGCTACTTCGGATAGTGATGGACCAGAAACATCAGCGTGTTGTTGTTGAGCTGCCGGTGACACAAGAACTTCGGATAACTTGGCTGTTTCTACAGGGTCGAAGAGATCGTCATAATTGACTTTAACAATATTTAAAGGACCTGAAGAGGCAGGAATATCACTTTCCATGATTGCTGTGGTTTCAGTGGATGGAGGGGCGTTGCGGATGTGAAAGTCATCAAATTTCACATCGAAGCTTTCAATGATTAGCCTTGTACGTCTGATGAGGACCCTGTAAGCAACTTTGTTAGTGGAATAGCCAAGAAAGATGCCTTCATCAGACTTTGGTGCAAACTTGTTAAGCTGATCTCGGTTGTTGATCACGAAACATCTACACCCAAAGATATGAAAGAAGCGAACATTTGGCTTACGGTTGTTAAGGCCCTCATACGGTGTTTTGTTGAGGCGTTTGCACACAATACTTCGGTTTTGAACAAAGCATGCGGTGGCTACAGCTTCAGCCCATAAGTAGAGACGAAGGTGTGCGAAATTGAGCATGGATCTGGCTGCTTCTACTAGAGTGCGGTTCCTTCTCTCTACTACCCCATTTTGTTGTGGTGTATAAGGAGCTGAGAAGTTGTGAGTGATGCCTTTGGAAACCAAGAAACTGTTGAGAAGATGATTAATAAACTCGGTTCCATTATCACCGCGGATACATCTTACTCGAAGCTTGATCTGAAGTTCTATTTCCTTGATGAAATTGATGAGAATCTGCGGTGTTTCTGACTTGAGTCTAAGGAAGAAGACCCATGTGAAGCGTGTAAAGTCATCTACAATAACCAGTATGTATTTCTTGTGATGGAGACTGGCTACAGTTGACGGACCGCAGAGATCAATGTGTAAGAGCTCTAGAGGTTCAGAGATTGAAAAATCAATCACCATGGGGTGACTTGCTTTGGATTGCTTCCCACATTCACATGCCGGACATAGAGTATCATTGCTGAATTTGAGAATAGGGAGACCTCTGACTAATTCTCCGATGACCAAATTGTTGATGTACCTGAAGTTGAGATGAGCTATCTTGCGATGTCATAGCCAGCTGACTTCAGATACGGATTTGGATAGGAAGCACAACTGCGGTCTACCAATGATCAGAGAGACATCCAAAGGGTACATGGTACCTTCAGATCGAGATTTGATCAAACATGTGCTCCTATCACTTGTCATTATATAGCAGAATTGATCATCAAATTTCAACTCGATGTCCTGCTTTACATAGTTGGCCAACACTGATGAGATTGTGTTTAAGGCTTTCTACATAAGCAACCTTTTGAATAGAAAAATTCCCCGTAGTGAGAACACCATAACCTCGAATGACTCCATTTGCATTGTTGACGAATGTAACATTTCCACCATTGCATATTGGCCAGAAATCCCGAAGGTATTCTAACCTTCCGGTCATGTGCAAGGAGCAGGCACTGTTAATTAACCATTCATATTCTTGTTCCTCCTTGCACAAGGCCTGAGAATTACACGGTTAGTTTAGGCATCCAAACTAGTTTGGAGCCTGGGGCAATTGGTGAATTTCAGAATGATGCATGGACCGAGGTTGTAGGGACGGGTCTCTTGTCAACTTTTGATCCTAGTCCTGGGTGTTTGTGCAGATTTGGAGTGTTGTGAGTTTTTGAAAAAGTACGAGGTTTTTAACTCCGACTAGATTTGACATAGGATGAATCCTTTTGACAACTACACTGACATTTACAAAAAGAGATTTTTTCTTTTGATCTGACACTACGCTTGGTCAGCGGTCTATAGGATGAATTGGACTTGATACCGGTCCGAGGTTGGTAATCCCTAACATGAGTGGTGTTGGGTTTTGAAAAAGCTTGTTTTTGAAAAGGTTTATCATGTGTAGGTCTTTGAGTTCTTTTTGGTGGAGTTGGTAGAATACCCTTCCACTTTTTGAAATTTTGACGTGACTTTAAAAGTGTTGGAGTGGGTAAGATACCCTTCCATTTTGGGTCATCTGAGGGATAGACTTGAAAACCATCGTTTTGAAAAGACTTTGCACCTTTTTGGGTTTTGTCAGATGAATTAGAAATGACTGATGAAACTTGACATTCCTTTTTGTGTGTTTTCTTGATAGGGGAGTTTTTTGAAAAATAGTGTGAGAAAACAAATTTTTCTGGACTCTTGGACTTTGGAAATCTGACATGCTTCTTGTTTTTCGAAAAAATTTGTCTATTTGTGCCACGGGATCGAATTTCCTCTTTGAAAGCCTTTTTCGCTAAGGATTTTGGTGAACCGCAGTCTTTGTTGTTCAACTGCGGTTTCCTAGAACCCTTTGAAAATTTGTGAAAGCGAGGGCTTGAGTCATCAGAACTTGAAGATTCAAAAATTTGAGAGCATTGACCCACTTCAAAGTTTTCTATGGGTAATTCGTGATGAATTATTTGAAGAGTGGCAGAACTTTTGTTCGAAGACTGCGGTAGGGATGACTTGACTAGTGCAGATTAAGTCTTAGTTGGGACTGCAGTGGGACTTTTGTGGGACTTTTTGCTATAGTGAGAAACACTGCGGTCTGAGGGCAGAGATGGAAAGTCTTTCGAGACTTCGGGGCCCTCAATGACAATTTCTTCATCAACTACTGATGAGGTTTGAGAATTAGGTTAAATGGTGCCACAGATAGGAATTTGATCACATGTGTGACCCGAAACCTCAAGCACATTTTCCTCAATGACACAATTATTTCTTAGAATATGCAGTCTACCTAAGTGAGTTTTGATGTCTTTGGGAAAGGTCTTGTTATTGACTAGGAAATGAAATTCTCGGTCTGGAAGGGCATACAGTCTGTCTTTGTTGAACCGGGGTGAGGAATCCATTGCGGTAGGATATCCATTTGACCAACCCCAATTGTATGTATTGTCCACGGTTCCATTGTTTACCAAATTTTCAATAGCTTCCCTTTCATTGAATATTTTTTCGATTAAAAGATTTAAGCGTACAATTTCACTCTGAGCTAAATCTCTTTGGTTCAAAGCTATTTCTAATTGGGTTTCACTCAACATTCTTGCATCTTTTTCTAACTCTAAGTCCTTCTCTAACATAGCCATTTTGAGTCTTTTGTTATCTAGTCGTCCTCTCACGTGGAACATCTCTTGGGACGCAATGTTCTTCTCATCTAAGGATTTGTTATAGTCTGTAAGGACGGCAGCACAAGTGTCATTAAGATCATCTATGTAGGGTTGACAGTCATGCATGTTATAGTTTAGAGTTTGGATCATAAGTTTTACCTGTTCGACGGTGCTTAGAGTTCCATCCTTTGCCATGTAGCAGTAGTTTTTGTCTAGCTTTGTAGACCCATCATCATCCGCAGTTGCCAGCATGCAGATTTTCCCTTTTCCTTTGATATTGCTGATGGCTTCATCTTCGTCTCCGGATGACCAAACTTGATGGTCTCTTTTGACATGGGCTACGTATGCCCTTGCCATTTCTTTATCTTCCAACTCTTGAGCCATTCTAAGGTAGAATGCTTTGTCTTTCACTACATTGGCCTTACAATCTCTTGCAAAGTGATTCTCTTTGTTGCATTTGTAACAAATTACAACATCAGTCTTGTCTTCTGAGGGAGTACCGGAGTCAGCGGTCTGAGTAGACTGCGGTGCCTCCTTTGGTTGATTATTTTGAGATTGCGGTGGTGGATGAGAACTTTTGGGATAATGAGGATGGTTATTCTGGGAACCGAAGTTGCGGTTGAATGGAGGTTTGTTGAACTGTTGATTCTTGTGGAAGGAAGGAGGTGGTAAACGGTTGAACTGTTGGCTAACCAGAGCAATAGCCTTCTGAAATTCTTCTTCATCGTCATACTCTGAGTCAGCTTCGTATGACTGCGGTGGAGTGTCATACGAGGGAGAGTAAGATTGATTATGTGGAGCTTGTGCTATGAGAGCAAGTGGTCCTCCGAAGTCAGCACAGTCTTTGAGTACGGTGGATTTTTGTGCTTGCAGTTCTCCATAGTGCTTGTAGAGTGACAAAGAATGAATCTTTCTATCGCCTTGGACTATCATCTTAGCCGTAGTCCAATGTCTTCCCAAACCATTAAGAAACTAAAGATTTGTTTCATGGTTACTGCGGATGGTGCCCGCATTGGACAACTTGGTGACTATCAGGTTGAACCTATTGAAGGAGTCTTCCAGGCTTTCGCCAGTATGAGCTTTGAAGTTGTTGAACTCATTGAGTGCGGTAGTAAGCTTCTTGTCTTGTGCTTGTTCTGAGCCTTCGTACAGATTCTTGAGAACTTCCCAGATCTCTTTTGTTGATTTGAAATTTATGATAATATCGAACTTGTCAGGAGCAACTCCATAGGAGATTTCATAAAAAGCAACAACATCATTTTCCATTTTATCGAGATCATCCTTCGTGGGACGGCTCATGACTGGTTGTCCTCCTCCTAGTCTGGTTGTAGCGCCGTCAGTTTGGACTGGTGTAAGGACTGGGACATGTGGTCCTTCTTCTACGGATCGCCATACATCTCTACCAAGTCTCCTTAAGTATCTTTCCATTATTTGTGACCAGTGATGATATTCATTTGCTACCAGTACTGGGGCTTGGTTAGAACCACCAACACTATTGGAAACATTCAGAGATAACGATTATGCCATTTTTTGAAGTTTTTTTTTTAAGAAATGAGCTTCAGTGGTATAGAAGGCCCTTTGAAAATCAGAGTTCCGTTTTCAAAAAGCAACCACTATGGCTCTGATACCAATTGTTGAGAGGAAAACTTAGAGACACACTTGAACAAACGTTAGAACAGGTAGATTGTGGAATAGTTAATCTCAAAGGATCTGAAAGCTCAACAATAATATTAATAAGTTAGAGTTAGATAGTTAGAGAGTTAGTTGCGGAAAAGTAAAGAAATAGAAATGAAAACAATTGTTATATCAAGTATACACTTAAGATGCTTCATAACAAGGAATGCATTCAAACCAAGTTAATAAGGAAGATCAAACTTAGTGATTAAGTCACAAAATACTTGCTCCGAAGAGAGGTTATAATCAGTTGTACTCTAGTAAGATTTGAGAGTAACAAGGGATGCGTAGTGAAATAGAGAGATAGAAAAGATAACTTCAGAAATGTGTATTCAGAATAGATAGATGCATAGCGAAATAGAGAGATAGAAAAGATAACTTCAGAGATGTGTAGTCAGAATAGATAGATGCATAGTGAAATAGAGAGATGGAAAAGATAACTTCAGATATGTGTATTCAGAATAGATAGATGCGTAGTTTTGAATACAAGAGAATGAGCTCTATTTATAGAGACTCACGAAGTACACTAGATTACATCTCTATCAGTAGCCATGCAAGGCATACTGGACAATAGAGAGTATTACAATAAAAGACAAGTAAAGTAATCTAGTTAAGTGACTGTGGTAGGTAGAGACTCCGGATGCGGTTGCTGATGAAGGAGCTCGACTGCGGGTGCTTGACGGTTGCAGTAGCTGAAGTTCAAGAGGGTCACTTTTTATGATTCAACAGTATACAAATCACATATAATCAAGATCGAGTAGACCGTTAGATAAGTAGCTTTACTTTAAGTCCACATCTAACAAGGAAAAGGGCCTAAAGCGAAATCATAAATCCTAAGCCTATAAAATCTCAATCATGTGTAACTTTAAAGTATGCACTTTGCAATTATAGACCTGCCAGTGAAGGTTTTTAATTTTTGAATAAGATTCTATTTATTTGACGATTCCTAGTTCTAACTAAATATCGAGGTTCGCACGATTATTACGGTTCTTATAGTACTATGAAATACTTCTATAGTATTTCAAATTCGTAAGTTTGATTCTAGTATTTTCTTTGGTAAGTTTTTGACTTGTTGTTCACTATTACTATTCCTCGACATACGTTGGTCACACCTTGGATAAATATAGTTGATCAGACTATATTTATTCTTGATCTGATTACAAACCCCGAGGCCTAATCATAGCGTCTCAACTTGTCTTAATACTTTTGTAAAATTTTGGTTATGATACTAGACCGATGCATGCATGTACTTATACTTTTATAAAACTAGTGTTTTTTTTCTTAAAAGTATAGTTTGTGAAAATGTTTAGTCAGAGGGTTTTAGTCCCTTTGCATTTATAGTTTGTATATATTATGTGGTTCGATATACTTAGTTCACTATAAACAATGCTCTGATACCAATTTGTCACACCCCCAAACCAGAATGGCATAAACATTCGGAGGCGGATGACTTCACGTAGTATCATAACAGTTGAATATTTGTAAAGAAAGTAAACACAACCATTATAAATATAATTTAAAAGTTAAATTGTTGAATACAATACATGTCTCAAAATAAATTACAATATGATGAGTTAATAAGTTTTTCTACTGACGGCTTAGCGTCCCTTCTCCAAAAGCTGATGATTTAGTTGTATTACTGAATCCCTGAGAAATACAAGTAGTTTTGAAAAAGTGAAAACAATTAAGTTGGTGAGTTCATAAACATTTTTTGTTCTAAAAATAAAATCATTTTTGGTGTAAAATAACCGAGTTTGTTCCTAGAAAATCCAATATTTTCCATATATGTGTGGTGGTTTGAAAAGGTTCCAAATACTAAATGCATAAGTGTTTTCCATACTTGAAATAGTATAAGTAGATTTGTATAATTATATATAATCGCTAAGGCGTTTAACAGCCGCGTAAACCGAGATATATTAATACCCCATGTGAGTTTTTATAACCGTGCTATTGACCCAGACTGCCTGTAACAACGTTCTTCAGGCGTTGGAATAATATCACATTTGTCACCCCAGACCTTCCGGTCTAACTGTAGCTAACAGTTTAGGTGTGGGATTGTCAATCCCATATAGATCTATACACAAGTATCACGCTCTCCCTACACGAGATTATGGCTTATAAAACAGGACTTAATCTGCGAACTGAAAGGTTCGATGGAGTCATATATCTCACAAAATTTAGTATCAAAAGGTTTACGTATGAAAAGTTCCATTTTTCTTGTGAATATAAGTATTTCCTCTTTTGTTTATAATATGTAAAACTATCACGAATATCTCATAAACCATACCTATTACAATTTTTCAAAAAGTGTGTTTCATTTGAATGATTAACCTGGGTGTATTACCAACTTTGCATGAAAAGTAGTCTATAACGTTAGTAGTAACGTTATTTTACATATTTAACATTTATACATAAGATGTAGGTAAAACATTAGAATTGATATGTAACGATTTATATATTAACATAAGTTTTACTTGTTTTCACTTGTATTTCTCCCCCCCCCCCCCCCCCAAAATGTAGCAAAAACGTGAAAATATAGGGGTATGAACTCACTTTGTAGAAGTGATGTTTTGATGACGACGAGACTAAATTCGGGCAACACTTCGACTGGAGAAAGTTGATTTCTCGGAAATCTCGGGGGTGTCGGGACTTGCGTCGTATGCTAGTGGTGATACCGGGGCCTCGAGGTAGCTTAGAGGGGCTAAAGAGGTGTTTGATGGTGAAAGAGTTGAGAGAAAAGCAACCAAACCCGGGCAGCCTCGTTTCTTATTTATAGCGGTTGGCTGATCTTCGGACGCAGGGCGTACCTGCGAGGAACGCTGGGCGTTCCGGAGCGCAGGGTATTCCCTTCTCATATGCAGCGCGTTCAGCAATCTCATGCGTCATCGCTGACCGAAGCCTCAGACGGAGCAAGTGATGTGACCAGGGGCGGCGTGGACTAACCGAGACCCAGCGTTTTCGAACGCGGAGCGTTCCCTCGGAACGCAGGGCGTTCCCTTCGGACCCGCCTCGAAGTGTGTGCCCAGAACTTGTAAAATCCGTAACTGTCGCGTACGAGTTCCGTTTTCGACGTTCTTTATATGCACGTGAAGGTGAGAATATACTCTACAACTCTCGTTTAGACTTCATCGGCTAATTTTGAATTTATTTTTAATAATATATATTTTTAACAGGACGGGACTAGAAAAGTCCGTTAAAAATCCATAACTTCTTCATCCGACGTCCGTTTTCCTCTGTCTTTTTACCGTTGTATTACCATTGATGAGATCTTCGATTCTCGTTTAGGTTGTGTTGGCTAAAAGTCGCTCGATCTCTATTTCGAGTTTTTAGCTGTCTACTGCTACTTCGAAACTTAGAAAAATCATAACTTCTTCATACGAAGTCAAATGTGGATGTTCTTTTTATCACGGTTTAATGATATCTACAACATTCGTTTAGATACATAAGGCTAAGAAGTATTTTATTGAAATTTTGTATTTTATGCTTAACAGTGTTTTACCGGTTTTGCTGCGGATTTTCGATTGGTCATAACTTCTTCGTTATAACTCGGATTTTTGTGTTCTTTATATTTCTGAAAACCTTGTTACGATATCTATCATTTTATGTAACCTAATGGAGACTTTGGAACATTTCATTTTTGACGCTATATTTATTATATCAAAAATAGATTACCATGCTTTGAGTTAATGTCAGTATATTGACTTGAAATATCGGGTTGTTACAGTTAATCCCCAGATGAATCGTTCAATTTTCTTTCCCTGAGAGGTGATCATCCCTGGACACAAAAGCGATAGTTCACTTAACCTTGAAATGTAGGTATCAATGTCGGAGTTTCGAACCGTGAGGTCCCACAGTTCATGTTCCGTCTTCTGGACTTCTCCTCTTGGGCAGTATTCGGCTCTCATCATTTCCTTCAGCTCCTCCCATGGCCTAGCATTTGCCACCGGGAGTGTCATGGCCTCCACGTGACCATTCCACCATGAAAGAGCTTGGTCAGCGAACGTACATGCTGCAAACTTCACCTTACATTCTTCAGGACATCCACATATCTCAAACACCAATTCCACTTTTTCTATCCATCGCTTCAGGGCTATCACACCTCCTGTCCCGTTGAAGGTTAGTGGCTTAGCATTGATGAAGTCCTTGTAAGTATAGACCTTTGTTGGTCCTTGATTCATCCCTCGGTTTGAAATTCCAGCTCCATTTCCATTGCCTCCACCATTATTCCCATTATGAATGTGCGCTAAGGCTGCTATGACCGCTGCAGAGACTGCTGCTTGGAATGCGGCCGAGTCCATTTATGGGGTAGGCGGTGTCGGTGGTGGTGGTGGGGCTGCATTATTGTTCACTGGTGGGTTCCTTCGAGGCATCTTCTATCATGGAACAGAAAGATGATGAGTGCATAACATATCTTAAGTTTAGGGTATTACTATCTCGTTGATTTGATTCGTGTATGTAATTAGCTTCATAATCTTTATCATAAAACAAGGAAATAATCCACATAGCAGATAACAACATCACGATAAAACACATAAAATCTTCCACTAATAATATCCGATTTAATACATGAAAATTTTCCCAAAAGAGCATATAGTACATAAAACTATAAAATCTGGCAGCATAACGACTCTATGAGTAGTGTAATCACTTAAACACATAGTCAGTAGTACATAACATAGTACACACAAAAGTAACGTAATACTAATACGAGGTACTACTGATCCTGATCATACTAAGGAGTGCCTAATGGTGGTGGTGAAATCATATTCCAAAATGTTGTGCTAATAATTGAGCCATCTCGGTTATCTCTCCGATGACCTCGTCCCTCTCCTGTTCAGCGTGCACCGCTCGCGCCTCCATAGCTAATAGCTGCTGCCGAAGAGCGGCAACTTCTTCTTCCAAAGAGCGAGTTCGATCAATGGGGTCCCCTAATGGTATGGTGTCACACCCCCAAACCAAGGATGGCGAAAACGTCAGGGGGTGGGAACTGACGTCATGTGTAGTATCATAACAACAAGTATAATAGTGACCAAAGCAAACACAAACAACATAAATATAATTGAAAAAGTTACACCATAGTATGAGTTTACATGTTTCTAAATCAATCACATTATGTTGACAAAAATGAATTAATTGACGTCATCGCGTCCCATCCTCAAAAGCAGAAGGTTACCTGTTTCACTGATTTCCTGAGAATACAAGTGGTTTTGAAAGAGTGTCAACAATTAGGTTGGTGAGTTCATAATCTTTTGAATGTAGTGTGAAAAACCTTTCCTTGTAAAGGTAGTGTTTGTACCAGAAAAATCCAATATTTTCCTTAAAGTGTGAGTTGTAGTCTTAAAGTCCAAAGACTGAAGTGTGCAAGTAATTTCCATACTTATAGTAAAATATGCAAGTTTAAATCGACATAAACTCGTTTGATTTAAAGAAATCCCCGTAAATCCTATGTTTTGTTAATATTCCATGTGAGTTATTATAACCATGCTATGACCTAGATGGCCTATGACGACGTTCTTCAGGCGTCAGAACTGTTATGACATTTGTCACCCCAGACCTTCCGGTCTAGCTATTGCATGCAGCTTAGGTGTGGGTTTGTCAAACCCAATATAGATCTATACACAACTATCACGCTCTCCCTACAAGAGACTCTGGTTACAATACAAGACTTAAAGTGTATTATTTAAAAAGTAACATGAAGCGAATGTCTCACAATTTAGTCATTAACGGATTTACGTATAGTGAAATGAAAACCCTTTTTGTGTAAATGAAACCTTTAGTAATGAGCTTGTAGTGTATATGAACCATAAACTATACCTATTATAGTTTATAAAAATGTTATTGTGGTAGTGAACCTAAACTATACCCATTATAGTTTATTAAAATGTTTGTAAGGTTAGAAACCCTTTTGTTTTTTGTTTAATACCTATTTCCAAGGTAAAATGACATGTAATATAATAAAATATATTTACATAATAACACACACCCTACTCAGCAAGTTACAAGGTGTGAATGAAACTCATAACATTTTTTCCAGTTTTAACTATTTTGTTCCTGATATTAGAAAAATTATAGAAAAATCATCAAAGGTCCAAATCAAAATCCATAAATTATGAGAGTTTGGAAAATGTGTCTAGTTTGTTCATAATTTTTATTATGATTTTTAGTGACCTCTAACTTGTGTGAAAATGTCCAACTTCACAGACTGGTCCAAAGTGGTTTGTGAAATGATAGACTGTTTTGTAAAAATTGCCATAAATTGTAGAAAAATCGTGTGGAGATGTGCAAGTAGTAATTTTAAAGGTATGAACCTGAACTATTTTCACCTTGTACAGTTTTGAAAACTAAAAAGTTTAAGGTGATCAAAACAGTCCGTGAATGGAACTAAACGTTTCTGATGAAAGCTATTGGTTGAGTTTAGTTGTGTTCTTGATGTTTTAACTTGTATTTCCCCCACCCCTCCCCCCATAAAACTTAGGAAAACATGAAAAGATAGGGGTATGAACTCACCTTGACTGATTTCAGTAGATGGATGGTGAAGAAAGGAAGTTTCCAAGTCAAGAACACTTGGGAGATGCTTAAAGATTCGAAGATCTAGCAACAAATATGAAGATATTTGTGTAAGGAACCCATGATTTGAGTGAAGAAGTGTAAGGTAATCAAGTGAGGAATGAAGTTTACTTACCAAAGAGGATGAGAAGCTCTAAACTCCTGGAGGAAATCTCGGAATTTCGGAGAGAAGGGAGAGAGAAAAGTGTATTTGCTTTTTGGTTAAGTTGTTGGTGATCTAGGAGGATGTGAGAGGTGTTGACTCTTGGTGTGTGTGTGTGTGGGGGTTTATGGAAGCTTGTTATGAAAGGTTAAAGAGTACAAATAGTTGATTGTCTGAAGGTGAATAGTGACATAAAGCATGAATAGTGAACTGATGGTGTCATAACTTTATGGGAAAAGTCAAAGATCACCTTTTGTACCTTGCCTTTGTTCTTAAGCAAAGTGTGGATTCTAACATGAAAACCCTTAGGATAAGCTTATTTTATGATCTTAGAAGGTTTAAAATAATAAATTATGAGTTTATACGAAAATCCCGTGTGTAAATCATCGAAAACGGGTTTAAAACGAAGTCGGGGTCGAAAACTAGGAAAAAGTGGTGAAGTTGCGAGGGTTCGGTCCTTAAAGGTCAAGACCGAAGGTAGGTTCCGTCCTTGAAGGTCAAGACCGAAGGTAGGTTTGGTCCTAAGGCCTTCATGTGAGCTCGGTCAGAGAGGGAACCGAAGATGGGATGGAACCGAGAGCAGTTGGGAACGAACCCAGAGGAGATGCTGCGGACCGAAGGTGAACGTGCAACAACCGAAGGCAAACACCATCCGAACCGAAGGCGAAAGCAGGTTCGGTCCGAGGGAGCTCGGTTCCATGAGAGACTTTGGCTCAAGGTGTTTCGGTCTAGGGGCTTCGGTCCCATTAGGGCTTCGACCCTAATGTGCTGTTTTTCAGATAAACATCTCGTATAAAGTGATTTTGAGCAAGTTAAGGGTCGGGATGCCCCGGATGATTATAAAAAGTTGAAAGGTGTTTGGAGAGAGATTTGGGAGAGATTTAGAGAGATTTCATTTGTGATCATTGTGAGTGTTTAGCCTTGTAACGCAAGATTTGTAAACCCCATTAAGACTTGTTATGAGTTGTTATACGCCCCCGAAGGGTATATAATGGTGTTTTATCTAGTAGGTTCATCACTTACCCTTATTAGGGTTTACATTTTTAGAACACCCAGAATCTATGAGTGATACTTTTAATTAAGATAGATAATTGTATGATCGTATACATAACGTAAACCCTAATATAAAAGGGTTAATTGAGTTGACCGGTTTGACTTGTTGACTTTATTTGACTTTGACTTGACCAGAAATTGACGGTTGTCACATATGGGGTGGTCCTAGTGCACCTCAGTGGTAGGTGGGTTGTCGGGGACTTCATTAGTGTCCCTACCATCCTCCATGTCTTCATCAGTCTCATCAAACTTGTAGTCCGTATCCATATACACATCGGGCTCCTGGCCAGGGGCTGCCTCCTGTTCTACCTTGGGGTTTTCTTCAATCACCCTGTGGGCCACTAGGGCTTGATGAAAATGGATACCTTGTTGTGCCTCATCCATGGTGACTGTGCGAGAAACTAGGGTGAGAAATGTGCAAGGAGAGTAGGTTTATAGTATTGTAATTATTAAATTTTTGGTTTTATAAATTCTTATTCGGGTATCTAAAAGGGTGAGTTTTTGTTTCATTGTCCATTACAATTACTCCCGGGCACATATCAGTCATACTTTGGATGAATGTAGTTGATCAGGCTACATTCACCCCCAATATGACTACATAATTGTCCGGGCACAATTGAAATGTTCAAATTCTCCAAAGACTTTTCATTAAATGTTATTATGTTGTTATTCTAATATTAGCACATAAGTATGAAAATTTTATTTTGTTCAGAGTTGTTTAGTCCCATTGTGTTTATAGTTGCATATCATGTATGGTTAGATATGCTAGTTCACTATAAACCATGCTCTGATACCAACCTGTCACACCCCCGAACCAGAAAGCGGAAACCTCCGCGGCTCGTGTGACTTTAAATTGAAATATAATCACAATGATTATACGTTAAACATAACATAAACATCACCATGCATTACATAGTACAACTGACATTGTTCACATCAAGTACATTGTTTAACATTACATATCCCAAAAACATAAATCGTACGAAGATTTACATTTCACAAATGAAATTCGAAAATACACTTGAAGGTTCTTCAGCTTAATGGTTACCTAAGAATACAAGTTATTTTGAAAAAGGTCAACATATATAATGTTGATGAGTTCATAAGCATGTTTGATTGAAAGATTTTGTATTGTTTGTATCACCCAGAAAATCCGATATTTTCTGTAAATTGTCTGAAAATGATTGTAAAGATCAAGTATAAATGTATGTATGATTTCCATTGTAAAAACATGCATAAGTAAATGAACCAAAATTTCCTTTTATTATATCTGCTATAAGTAGAAGGTAATGTATAATTGTATTTCCCTAGAAAATCCGATATTTTCTGTAATTTGTAAAAGTGTTGTAGTCCTTGCATTATCGTATGAATCGTTCTGTGTTAATATGATTTCCATGCTGTTTAGATGGTAATGGATCTCTAAGTGAGTCGTTATAACCATGCATGATAGTGGCTAATTCTCCTGTCTTGGCATTTTTCCAAACGCCAGTTTTGATCAAGATTTTGTCACCCTAGACTGGCCTGGCCTAACTGTAGCGAACAACTCAGGTGTGGGGGAGTCACCCCCGTATAGATCTATACACAAACTCTCGATCTCCCTCCAGGAGACTCTGATTATAACTACATGCTACGGCCATACACTCAGTGGTGTCAACTGACAGGTCTCACTAGATCCCAATTATAACCCCATGAATATGTATTACTTTATATGTATTTTGATTTCAATCCCCCAGATAATACTTGAATGTGAAAGGATAAATTCCAACAAACATGAAAAGGGACAATTGTGGCCCATTAGTCATGTAAGTTATTTCCAGGCTTGTTAGGTATGTGTGACAACCGTCACTTTCCGGTCAAGTCAAAGTCAAATAAAGTCAACAAGTCAAACCGGTCAACTCAATTAACCTTTGTATAATAGGGTTTACATCGCGCTTAATATTGTACAACACACTATCTTTATGCAAAGTATCACTTTAAGTCTTCCTGTGTTCAAAAAATCTAAACCCTAATTAGTGTAACTGATGGATCAACCCAATAAAACATTAATACATACCCTTCGGGGGCGTATAACGCTCATAACAAGGCAAAACGGGGTTTACAAACCTTGCATTTCGAAGTTAAACACTCTCAAAGGTCGCAAACATAGCCTCTCTCAATCTCTCGCACTCTATCTCTGTCTATCTCAAATCTCTCCAAGTATGCGAAATCTCTCCAAATCTCTCCAAGTATGCGAAATCTCTCCCAAATCTCTCCAAGTATGTGAAATCTCTCCCAAATCTCACCAAGGATGTGAAATCTCTCCTAAATCTCTCCAAGTATGTGAAATCTCTCTCAAATTTTTATAATCACTCGAGGCATCCTGACCCTTAATTTAGCGAAAACCCACTCGAAACGGGAAGATAAACGGAAAAACAGCTCTATAGAAGCGAAACCCTCTTAAGGAACCGAACCCTCTTAAGGGGCCGAACCCTCTAAAGGATCCAAAACCTCTTAGGAACCGAAACTACTCCTTAAGGACCGAAACTAGCTTAAAGAGTCGAACCTGCC
The DNA here is from genome assembly GCF_002870075.4 of Lactuca sativa. Taxonomy (NCBI): domain Eukaryota; kingdom Viridiplantae; phylum Streptophyta; class Magnoliopsida; order Asterales; family Asteraceae; genus Lactuca; species Lactuca sativa. Next base: position 170,326,982 of record NC_056623.2, read on the forward strand.
ACGGACCGAACCCGAACCTCGGAGAACCGAAAGTCCCTTCGGACCGAATCTCCTCTTTCGTCCCACTTCGCTTTCAGTTCTTCTTGACTAGTTCGCCTGCGATGCTCGGACCGAACCCTCCTATCGGTTCTCATCCATCAACCGAAACTCCTCTCGGTTCTAAACACCCAAGGACCGAACCTTCTGCCCTGAACCTGGATTTTCGCAGTTTCGCCCCTATTTCCCGATTTTCGACCCCGACTTCGTTTTACGCTCGCTTTTTGTGATTTTAGTGCGGGATTTTCACCCAAACTCGTATTTTGACATGGGAGACCCTAAATATTCATAAATTAACCATATTTTTGGGGAAATCCTTGTCCATGAATAAAATCTATTAAGTTAGATTTTGTGATAGAGTATTGACTATCCCTAAAGTGTTACACAAGCAACCTCCCATACCCACTCCATGACCACCCTCAGTCACTATTCACATCTGAAAAGTCAATCCTTGTACTCTCACCTTTCCTCCACAAGCTTCCTTCACCCACAACCACATAAAGAGTAAATACATCACACAATCTCCTAGATCTCTTTCACTCCCACCATAAACTAACACACTTTTCTCTCTCCTTTCTTTCCAAGAATTCGAGATTCTCCAGGGATTTAGAGCTTCTCATCCACCTTTGGTAAGTGAACTTCATCCTTCACTTGATTATCTTACACCCTTCACTCAAATCTTGGAATCCTTACACAAATATCATCATATTTGTTCATAGAATCTTCGAATCTTCAAGCATCTCCCAAGTGTTCTTCACTTGGAAACTCATTTTCTTCATCATCCATCTACTGAAATCAGTCAAGTTGAGTTCATACACCTAAATTTTCACGTTTTCTTCAAGTTTTAGGGGGGGGGGGGGGGGGGAATACAAGTTAAAAATACCAAAAACTTAACTAAACTCAAACAACAACTTTTATCAGAAAAGTTGAGTCTTATTCATGGACTGTTTTGACTACCTTAAACCTAATATATTTCAAAACTGTTTAATATGCAAATAGTTCAGGTTCATACCTTTAAAATGACTACTTGTACATCTCCATACGATTTTTCTACAATTTATGGCGACTTTTACAAAACTGCCTATCATTTCAGAAACGAATTCGGACCAGTCTGTGAATATGAACATTTTCACACAAGTTAGAGACTTCTAAAAATCATAATAAATATTATGAATAAACTAGACACATTTTCTAAACTCTCAGAGTTTATGGATTTAGTTTTCGACTTCGTATGATTTTTCTATGATGTTTTTAAAATAGTGTAGAAAGGTTAAAAACTAGTTACATAGCTTACAATATTAACAACACTTTGTAGTATGTTGAGCAAAGTGCATAACAATAAGTTTCTAAATGTTGAATGTATTTCTTGTTAGTTCATCATCATAAACAGAAATTAGTCATTCATGATAAGGTTTTCCATTCATTTCGAACACATATAATAAACTGCAATAAGTATAGTTTATGGATTTTAACGATAAAAGCATACTACATGAAAAAGGTTTTACTCTCAAAACAAATGGGTTTTTCATATACTACATGTTAAAATATAATAGTAATAGTTTATGGATTTCATATCACTAATTTATTTCATAAAGGGTGATTACACTTCCACCACGAAAGAGGTTTTATACTCAAACTACATGTAAACTAGTTAACATAAGTTGTGAGACAATTCTTCCATCGTACTCATAGAGTGCGGGTTAAAATTCCTGTAAGTTATAACCAGAGTCTCTTGTAGGGAGAGTGTGATAATTGTGTATAGATCTATATTGGGATTGACATCCCACACCTCGCTGCTAGCTACAGCCGGACCTGTAGGTCTACGGGTGACAAGAGTCATAGGATCTTGACGTCTGAAAAATGTTGTTGTAGGTTATTTCTGGTTATAGTATGGTTATGACGACTCACATAGGGAGTTAACAATCTTTCAAGTTTACGGGGAAAAGTCTACTTTAAAAAGGGGTTTTATCTATTTAAAACTACAAAACACACACATATTCTCGGTCTTGGGATTTAAGGCTACATAACTTTTATAAGTATTATAAGCATTTACAACTACAAAACACACACATATTCTCAGTCTTGGGATTTAAGGCTACATAACTTTTATAAGGAAAATATTGGATTTTCTTTGGGAACACATTACTATTATAAGCATTATAAGTACAAAACACACACATATTCTCGGTCTTGGGATTTAAGCCTACATTACTTTTTATAAGAAAAATAAGGGATTTTTCTTGAAATATACATTATAAAGTACCATGTTTACACTAAATGGCTTTCATGATATTAAAACTACGTTTCATCTGGAATTGTTAGACTTCAGCTGTAATTGCTAAGTGTACATGTTAGAGTTATATATGAATTTAGTCGCAATCGACTTAGAATTGGTGGGCCCCCTTACTTCTGGTTCCTTGTTTGGTTGTGGACCTAGGGCAGACCCATTATATTCGACGGTTTATTTAACTTAAATTTTATATAACTTATATACGCTGGGTGATTATAGAAGGAATCTACGGGTCTTTCTAGGGTACATTACTGCATAACATAGGAGCGTTCATTTCACACTTAATAAAGAAAATATTGAATTTTCTAGAATCATACTCTATCGCTTTTACAAGGAAAACGGCTTCTTTCTCAAATAAAACTCTTATGAACTCACCAACTTAATTGTTGACACTCTTTCAAAACTACTTGTATTCTCAGGAAATCAACAGCTTTTGAGGATGGGACGTTAAATCGTCAAACATTTCATTTTGTCATCATAGTGTAATTGATTTGAAACATGTAAACACATACTATGGTATAAATTTTTCAATTATATTTATGATGGTTGTATTTACTTTGAGCACTATTATACTCGTTGTTGTGATACTATACATGAAGTCCTCCACCCCCGGACGTTTCCGTCATTCTTGGTTTGGGGGTGTGACAGTATGCAACGGACACGTTATAGCCCATTAAGCATATGATGAATATTTCAGGCCAAATCAGCAATGCAAATGGGCCACTAAGGCCCAATAGCATGTAAAGGCTAATTTATGCCCATTAGGCATGTATGTAATTGGGTCACTAAGGCCCAATAGACATGTAATGATTATATTGGGCCTAATAACATGCAAATGGATCATGAAGGCCCAATAAACATGTATAGGGAGTACTAAGCCTAATAGTCATACCACCGTTGTATTTCGTATGTTTGTTATGATATGGTACTTTTAATCGAAACATTTACACGTAATGTTATAAAAGTCCAATCTTTGATTATAACAATATTTTTAGTTTATTTCAATTTAAAAATACCATTTTAACCCTTAATTTATAAAAGTTTATATCTTTGGTCCAAATGTTTAATAATTGACAAATTTGGCCCAAAATACATATTTGACAATTTTAGCCCCTTCTTCGCAGAAAATTTCATTTTCAACCCGTATTTGAATAAAATGATATTTTTGGTCCTTTTTGGTGAAAAATAACATTGTTAGCTCATTAAATCATTAACTTAGCATTTTCGGCCCAATTACATATTTAATTTACAATTTTTGTCCAAAATACATTTATTGACATTCCCAGCCCTTATTTTGTAAAAATTCACATTTTTGCCCACTTTCCATAAACTTTACATTTTTTGCCCAATTTAGAAATAAGTGTCATTTTTAACCCTTATTTTTGTTTATTTTCATTTTTGGCTCAAGTTTTTGACTAAATAACATTTTAATCCCTAAAATTTTATATTTTTGCATATTGGGCCCAAAAACCGTAAGGCCCAAAATTTAATCCCATTATGCTAAAATTTACACCTTTGGTCCTTTGAAAAGTGTGATTATCATATTAACTCCATTTTATGCAAATATGACCTTTTTGATCCTTATAAAACCGAAAATGTCACATTTTCCCCCAAACTTTACTTTATTTGTCAAAATGATCCTTATAGAAGATTTTTGTTTTGTTTTTTTTTCACATCTTAAACATATAAACACTTTTATCTTTGTAGTATGATGACTAGTATGTTTTAGTTCATGAATCTCACCCATTTTGTTAGAGATTTCGAGTTATGTCAAGTTATACTACATTTTCACAACAATAAACTAAGGAAATCACATATAACATGCATAAATACATAGATCTACACATAATACTTGTATTCTCCCCCCCCCCCCCAAAAAAAAAAAAAAACAATTAAGAACCAAAAACAAGGGGGTACGAACTCACCATGGGGTTTGGATTCGGTTTGATGAAGAGATTGAAGAAGATTTCGACTTTAGCAAGCCTCTTGAAGAGGTTTTCGAACTTGGATGGTTCTAAGGGACATGATCCACAAAATATGGGTGTAAGAGGAGTAATTAAAGTGTAAAGATGTGGTAATCCAACTTAGGTATGTAAAATCTTACCTAGGATGATAATCTTGATGAAAAAACCCTCTTGAAGACACCCACAAACTTGCGAAAACACAGAGGTGCGGGAGGAGTTCTTAGAGAGAGTTTGAAGGAAAAGTTTGAAGATGTGTCTGTGTTGGTTCTTGCTCTCGGCAGAGAAGGGGGAAAAGAGAGAAGTGAGGATGTGATAGATTCATAGATGTATGAGATTTTATGGTTTGTTTAAAGGTTAATTTGTATGGAAAACCACCATGCAAATGTGATGTGTCAAATGCAAATTAACCCTCTTCTTTTTTTTTTTACACACACACACACACACACACACACACATATATATATATATATATATATATATATATATATATATATATATATATATATATATATATATATATATATATATATATATTGGGCTGAGATTTGGGCCAAGGAAATAAGAATGAAATGATTTGGGCTCAACCTTGGCCTTGTTCGAATTTTTAAGAAGTCTAACCATAGTTTTCGCCCCATTGGGCCTTTAGGGAAGTTCACGGCCCAATATGGGTTCAATAGATATATTATGGCCCAATAGAATAAAAGAAGTGGAGATTATGTCCCATTAGAGGTAAGATGAACCATTTTAGACCCATATGGCCCAAAATGTTGAGTTTTATGAATGTGGGTCCATTTAGAGCCCATTTAAAGGTTCTAAGCACAAGATATTCAAATTGGAAGCTTAAGGGTCCATTAGGCCCAATAAGGAAATCCTAGTCCATAACGAACTTGAACCGGGATTCCTAGGGTTTTCAACTCCCAATTGACTATTTGAAACGTTTTGAATAGAGTTTTGAACTTTAATTGATGAACCTTGATTGAATTTGTTGTCATTGATTGAGCATAGTGTTTGATATCAATAAAAATTACATGTATCACAAGGGATGATGTTTACAAGAGTACATAATTTCCTAGCTACATTGCTAGTTGTGTCATGTACGAAGATGAATTATGGAAGAATCTAAGAGTCATTACTTGCATGAAGACAAGAAAGTGCTTACAGAAAAGATGCCTCGCTTTCTTGGCCCACGTGATGGATAAGCATGTCAAGGGTAAGGAAATCTAAGATATTCCACAAGTGTGCGATTGCCCAAATGTATCCCCAAAGGATCTACCTGGACTACCCCCAGTCAGGCAGGTTGAATTCTGAATCGACATAATCTCTGGTGCAGCGCCAGTGGCAAGATCTCCTTATCGCCTGGCACCATCGAAAATGCAAGAACTATCCGGTCAACTCGAAGAACTAATTGACAAAGGCTTTATCTGGCCAAGCTTCTCATCCTGGGGAGCTCCGGTGTTGCTTGTCAAAAAGAAGGATGGATCGTTCGGGATATGCATTGACTATTGAGAGTCGAAAAAAATCACTATTAGAAAAAAACAACAATACCCACTCCCGAAGATCGATGACTTGTTCAACCAGCTGCAAGGACCCTGTTACTACTCTATGACAGACCTAAGATCCGATTATCATCAACTTAGAGTTCTAGCGTAAGAATTTTCAAAGACGGAATTCAGAACTCGATACGACCACTACATGTTCTTGGTTATGCCCTTTGGGTTGACACATGCACCGAAAATATTCATGAATCTTATGAACCGAGTCTGCGAACCCCATTTGTACAAGTTCGTGATCGTATTTATCGATGATATTCTAATATACCCTCAAACCAAGGAATAATATGACCAACACTTGCGTTTGATTCTAGAACTACAAGGAAGGAGAAACTATATGCGAGGTTCTCAGAATGCGAATTTTGGATCAATGAGGTGAGTTTCCTCGATCATGTGGTTAATAGCGAAGGAATTCATGACGACCCTGCAAAGATTAAAGCAAATACGGATTGGAAAGAACCAATGACATCAACCGATGTACGTTAATTATTAAGGCTTATAGGCTATTACCAAAGATTCATCGAGAATTTCTCTAAAATAGCCAAGCCTCCAACTTCTCTAACCCAGAAAGACAAGAAATCTAATTGGGGAGACAGTCCAGAGTCTACCTCCTAGGGATTGAAACAATCGTCGTGCAATGCACCGATCCTGCCTTTCCCCAGAGGGAACGGAAGACTTGGTTGTATTTTGCGGTGCCTCTTGCCAAGGATTAGGATGCATTCTGATGCCAAGGAATAAAGACATTGCATACACATCCAGACAACTCCAGCCAAACGAGACAAACTACACTACCCTATGACTGGGAGTTGGGAGCGGTAGTGTTTTCCATAAAGAATTGGAAGCACTACCTATACAAAACGAAGCGTCTCGTGTTCACCGACCATAAAAGCCTCCAACATAGTTTCAATGAGAAAGAGCTCAACATGAGATGACGAAGGTGGGTAGAATTGTTAAATGACTACGAATGTAAAATTCATTATCATCTTGGTAAAGAGAAGGTCGTAATAGACGCCTTTAGCAGGAAGGAACGAACAAAACCACTTTGCATAGAGGCTCTAACCCTAACAATCCACTCTAATCTCACCACCCAAATTCGAGCTGCCCAGCTAGAAGAACTCAAACCCGAAGACATCGTGGAAGAGAACCTGCATGGAATGGACAAGCATTTCGACGTCAAGGAAGATAGAACACGATATTTCATGAACCGGATTTGGACCTTGAGGTTTCGTGAAGTCGGGAACCTAGTTTTAAATAAAAATTATAAGTCAACATATTCGATACATCCCGGATCTGAAAAGATGTACCTCGATATTAAGAGGCACTATTGGTGGCCCAACATGAAGGCAGGGATTGCCACATACGTCGGTAAATGCTTGACTTGTGCCCTAGTCAAAGAAGAGTACTAGAAGTCATCAGAACTACTACGACAGCCATCAGGTCCATAATGGAAATGGGAAAAGATAGCCATGGACTTCATAACGAAGTTGTTGAAGACTTCGAGCGAGCATAACACCAACTGAGTAGTGATTGACCACCTAACAAAGTCTGCTCATTTTACTAGCCATAAAAGAAACTGACAGGATGGAGAAACTCAGTAGGAACTACATTGATTAAGTAGGCAAACTGCATGGAGTACCAATATCTATCATCTCAAATTGAGATAGCATACTTGCTTCCAGGTTTGGCAAACGTTGTAGAGATCTATAGGAAACAAAACAGACGTGAGTATTGCATATCATCCTCAAATAGATGGACATAGTGAAAGGACAATCCAAACTCTAGAAGACATGCTCAGTGCTTGTGTGATAGACTTCTAAAATGCATGGAATATTCATCCACCACTAGTCGAGTTTTCATATAACAATAGTTATCACTCCAGCATACAAATTCCCCCATTCAAGGCCTTGTATGAGCACAAATTCCGTTCTCCGCTATGTTGGATATCCAACTGGATAGAAATCATGTTGGAGATACCTTAGGAACTGGCCCCGAGATCATTCAGGAAACCATGGAGAAGATCGTCAGGGTTAAGGAAAGGTTAAAGGTCGCACACCTATAGTAAAAGTCCGATGGAACTCTCGTAGAGGGTCAGAGTTTACTTCGGAATGAAAAGACCAGATGAAGCATAAGTATATGCAAATGTTCGATGGTTCTCCCTCCAGTAGTAAACAAAATAATAGTATGAACAAAAAACAAATCGGGACGAAATTCCTTTAACGCGGATGTAATGTGACATCCTGGAATTTAGGTCGAAATCTATGAACGGTCAGTTCTCTGCAAACCACACTGTAGTGAACCTGCGACATAGTACCCATGAGATTTTAAGTACAAATGAGATCATATTTCTCATAAGTGCCTTCGTGATACCTCAAAACGCTTGAAATATAGACCATCGTCATCAAACAGGAAACCGTTTAAAAATCAGTGAGACCTGATGTCCTACAAATCAAATTTTTGGATTTGACCTGTATGGGGGCTATGGATGATAAAATTGGATAGAACATGTTCTCAGGATTATGTGGATATAAAAAAAACGTCCAAAACGAAGATCATATGAGAAAGTTATACATGTTTTAAGCTTTTAAACAGGTATATACCTGATTTTATTCGGTACCGGACACTACACTGCTAAGTTTAAAGTAGCTACACATATCATAAATTAATTTTGAGAACGTTTCTGAACTCAGGTTTCAGTCTAGTATTTAATTTTACTATTCCGATATTTTTTTTATCCCGAACCAAAATCAAATTTGTGAAAACCGACGAATCGGAACCCGGTTGACGAGAAACTTCAAATGTCCGATCCCGCTTAATGATTTCAAAAATAGAATTTGATATTGATGGGCTTTCGTGTTTTTGCAGAAAATTTTTATCTTCAAAAATAGAATTTGATATTTTAATACAAATTTCCTTCACCGATTCAAAGGTGTCAAAGCCCAAAAAATCAAAGGCATCAAATAAAATCAGTCAAGATAAATATAGTTAAACAAATCACTTTTGCTCATGGATAACGTGCGATGAGTTTTTGATTCATATGTGTTTATGCAATTGATGATTGACAAAGTTGACATAGACAATTTCATTTAGGGGCTGCAAAGGTTAACATGTTAAATGAGAGGACTAATATTGAAAAATAATCAATAGTCTACGGATCATATTATGTAATTTGGTTGGTCTTCGTGTTTTCTATATGGAGGGGTCAAGACTCAAGAGTCAAAACTGACGGGCAAATTTGTTAGACATATAAGTTAAGAACCTACCTCAGTCAACACTATTGATTCCAAAACGTCCTCTTCGTTTTCCTTTGCGATCTAATTGATTGTTGGATTCATTTTCATCCTTCAATGGCTTGCAAATAAACTTTAATCGAATAAGACATATCACTAAATGAAGTACATATATATACATACTTTAGGCCGGTTGAAGTGTATGCCATATGTATTTTAAATACTCATAAAAAGTTTATTTACCACTTGATTGTTGGATTCATTTAATTGATTGTTGGATTCATTTTCATCCTTGAATGGCTTGCAAATAAACTTTAATCGAATAAGACGTTTCACTAAATGAAGTACATATATATACATACTTTAGGCCGGTTGAAGTGTATGCCATATGTATTTTAAATACTAATAAAAAGTTTATTTACCACTTGAAACAAATGCTTACAAAAATGATATAGCAGATACCACATACAACTATGGTTTCATGCTGAATAAAAGTGGCTAACCCAAATTGTCGTTGGCATCTAAGTCAGTGTATGGTGGATATTGCACCTGCATTCTAGATTATGATTTTGTCAATAATATAAATTAAACTTCAACGTAAAAATGTAACTGAACCCAAATGACTAACATGTTTTGCCCATTTTGAACTTGAGCCTTTATCATCCATCGTTGATCAAGAGAAACAGAAATAGAATTGACAAATATATAAATTACCAACAGTATAAGTGTTTCTTTCATCCTTCACATCAAATAGCCCTGATTCCATAACACTAACGTGTTTCACTATTAATTACCTCCTCCATTCCCTCCTCAGGCTCTGGATCAGATTATGTACAACTATGAAAAGGACATTCCTTTGCATTTCTTGATGTAAAAGATCTTCAAACCATATGTTAATTGTTGAAAACAGGGAATAAATACTCAACATAATAGCTTGAGAAAGTAGAGTGTACCTCAATTTTGCGTTAACTGTCAATTTATTCTTCTTTAGAGTTTGATCAAATAAGTGCATTTGTCTCTAAGTCCATTTCCATTCCAATTCAACACATTCATCCACCTTCACCATCTCCAACATTCCCACCTTCTACCACCACAACCCATCAAACTTATACATCCACCGTCACCACCAAAAACACCACCCAATGTTGGTTTTGGAGAGTAAGATCACCGGAAATATTTAACAATATCAATAATTTGCAAGAAATCTCCCAAACTGGTCAAATCTGTCAATCTCAATTTCGTTCTTCTCGATCCCAAAGCGTCCAACATCCACCCAACTGCCAATTTTTCACAAACTTGATATTAAAAACTTCAAGATGGGCTTGGATTTGGATTCAGATACAGATACAGATACAGATACAGATACAGATACTGAGCACCTTCACCACATCTTCAATTTTTGGTTTCTTCGACAACAACCAAAAAAAACTGATGGCGGTGGAGGAAGCACCGAAATTAAGAACATCAACAGAGCAAATTATCTGCCCAATCCCAAAATCAAGAACAACAAAGCAACAATTGTAAAATATTAGGGCTCACATGAAGAACCGAAGTATTCAACACCAAAAACCAGTATATGATTTTCGTTGAAAATTGTTGTGCATCAGTGTTGTAGGGTTATAATAGACCATCAATTTTGCCTCTATCGAACAATTCCTTACCTTAATCACATTCGTTGTTATGTTAGTTCCCCGATTTTGCTTCAGAGGAATTAAAATTGACCAATACATCCACCGCCCATGCAAAGTTCCACCGTCGACAATAAAACTCCAAATGGTAGACGACGGCATTTCCAGTGGAAGTAAATTCGATGCACCTTCGTGTTCTTACAGATGAAAAGCGAAATAAGTAGTAATTCAAAGAATCAAATATATTGATTGCATTTGAAATACCATATGAACCAGAAGAGATGGAACTCAAGCCCTAAATTCTTGGAGGAAAAGAATTCGTAATTGTCAAACGCAGGCAGTCGGAAAGGAAGAAGGATGGTGTTCAAGGAGAAACATATGAAAACCGTTGGCGGTGGGATTATGCTATCGGGGAAGACGGATGTTGAAATTTAAAGGACGAAAGTAGTCAATTGATACAGATTATTGTGGTTAAAATCTGAAAGTGGTAAAATTTACTGTTCATAAACTGGATTAGTTTTAATATATGTATATAATAATAAAACCCTTAGTTATAGAAATAACTACATAAATCAAATTATTAAAATAAATTGGATATATTAATACAGGGTCTAAATCGATAATGTCAGAAAATGATTTTTAAATAAGGAACTCGAGTTTAGGGTTGGTTAGAGTATCAAAGTACGAGGACCATTTGTGCCAAAATCAGGAAGATAATGTCTTCTTCCTCCTTCCTCAGACGCAAGATGCAGACTGATCATCTTTCCCCATTAGCACCCGATGCAAAACGAATCTTAGAAAATTCATTCTCTATCACGCAAATGTGAGCTATTGACTAAAATCACAAGTCCCTTTCCATCTCTTTGGCTGAAATATAAGGAGGGAATTTGTGGTTTGAAGTTTCACCTCAATCCCACCATTAACACCATTACTCCACCGTATCACCACCATCTGCCACTATTATCGACCAGCAACCCCCTTCGTCCCTCTTCTATACCGATAACCAGTCACCACCACCATTACTATTGCCCTACTTAAGACCACAGTGTTTCCTCCCTCTTTTGCTGATAATCGGAGCAAGTCAAGCACCCACAATTGTGTCATTGTTGCTGACTCTTCCCTCCCCTTCACTCGCTTGTGCTGTTACCAGAAAAACAAAGCCAATGGTGGTGTTACTGTTGTGTAACCACCATGAACCACCATGGTTCTTCCTTTTTTCCATTGACCGAAGAAGACTGCCAGGAACCACCTACCCTCGTCACTCTCCTCCATTTATCACTTCACCGGCGAAGAGGACCATCACAGCCAATGGTGGCAGTCCCTCCGCCTTCCCCCTGTCGTAACCCACCACCACCAAACACCAATGTCGCTAATGATTCCTTGTGGTTCCTCGTCGAGCATCAGTTAAACAAAACGAAGCAGCAAGGTCGTCCACATTCACCACCGATCAATTCTGACCACCACACCGCTGTCATCTGCACCTGCTGCCGCCGACGAACTTCAGCCACCCACCACCTTGTGCCACCAGAGGTACCCCTTTGTGTATCTCCGTTATTTTTGAGTTTATTGCCATCGTTAGGGAGTAAGAGAGTGTTAGTGATTTGTTTGACTAATTGTATTTAAGTGTAATGGGCTGACTTGTTGACCAAAAGTCAATATTGATGAATATTAAACAAGTAAGGAAGGCGTAAACGAGTAAGGAAGGCGTAAACAAGTAAGGAAGGCGCAGAGTGCACACTTGTTTAAGTTTATTCAAGATTAGAAGTAGACTGTCATTTAGGGGCGAAGCCCCTAAACGAACGGGGGTCTGGGGGCAGCGCCCCTGGGAGCGAGGTCCAAGGGGCGGCAGCCCCTGGCTGGGGTCGAGCGGGGTCCAAGTTTGCATTAAACCATATAGAAAAACCCGGATTTATGACAGCTTTGACTGTTGGAAGTTTTATGACAGTTTTGACTGTTGGAAGTTTTATGACAGTTTTCAGACAAATGAAGGTATTTAACCAATTTTGGTCAGTTTTTTGGTACTCACGAAACTGACATATCTCATTCTCTGTTCTTATTCTCTTCTGAGTCTTATCCAATCAAAGATTAGGGAGTATCACCCAAATACTTTGATTTGAAAGTGGAATCACAATTTTCAGAATATCCAAGTGCCTTTATTACCCCAAAAACCTAACAGAGAGAAACTCAGATCGATTCCCGATCTTTTGGACTTAGCGACATATGTTCCCTGTAACGTGATCAAGGGAGGGAAGAAGACGACACACTGTACAAAGTGGGTTAAATTTTAATTGAATCTAACCAGGAGATTTCCTAATGTTACAACTCTAGTCCCCGCTGCGAAATAAGTCAGCAAGAAAGGTCAAACTCCCATTTAAATTAAACAGAACCGACCCCTCCACTTGAAAACCTAGCAAATTAAGTCCTGAAGCTCCAAAGCAGTTTCAAATGTGCACATTTAGCCCCTAGTTTTGAGAATTGTTTGCAAGATCAGTCCATGGAGTTTGATTTTGGCAAACTCAACCCGTAAAGTTTATGTATTTTAACAAATACCACCCCATACTTAATAAGTAATACCAAAACTACCATTTTCGGTTTATTAGGTAATATAAATAGACTCAGTGATTCATTTTAAGGACATGAAACGTCACGAAACGACTTTCACGACAAATTCACTCTCGATCCTCGTTCGCGCTTCAAGGGTGAGTGTCTACAGCCCCTTTTTAATATTTTTACGCTTTCGGGGAGAATACATGTGCCATATATATTTATTGATCTTGACAAACACTTACCGGATTCAAAACTAGTTTATAAATATTATTTTGTTAAATAATATGTCATTTACAAATAAACTAGTGATAAATATGTTTTAATGCAACTAGTACAGATAACAAATGATTTTTTCATACAAAATATTATGATTTTATGACAAAATATGTTATAAAACTTATGTCATAAAAGGTTACCACCTTTGTAGTATTTCAAGCTCATACTAAACATACATATACGAGTTATCAAACTCTTATCTTGAAATCATTTATGTACTGTGTACACTACCAGGATATTTACCACTTGTTTGAACGAGCATTACACAATTTTATGGATTTTTCTTATCGAGTATAACCGGTTTTCATGACAAACTCTAGTTAAGGGCCTTATGAGTGAGACATTATACATTACCCTAAGTGTAAACAAACACTTAGAAGACCCACACCACTATAACCATTAATCTTCGGAGTTGAGATATGTATGTATAGATCTATACTGGTTGACACCCCCACCGGTGGTTGCTAGCTACAACCTCGACCGATCAATCGAAGTAGGTGATAAATATCTAAAACGGTTTTACGACGTCCAATGAAGAGTCGTATGGGTAGGTACAGTCACATAGCTCGGTTATAGGACTCACTATAAGCATTAACTAGATCTCATAATCTAGAAACCACGGATCCGGTTTCTCTGATTATCAAACATTTTGAGTATGGATTTACTCACGGTTCTTTGAGTACCAAACATTTTGAGTTTGGATTTACTCACGGTTCTCTAAGTACCAAACATTTGGATGAGTATGGATTTACTCGCGGTTACCCTGATTACTAAACATTTTGAGTACGGATTTACTCACAGTTTCACTAATTACCAAACATTTTAAGTACGGATTTACTTATGATTACTCTGTCTATCAAATATTTTAAGTATGAAATTACTTACAATCTCTCTTTTATCAAACATTTCCAAATATGTTTTGAACTACAAAAGGAATACTTTTTAGGCTTTTAAAGTATCATTACTGCAATTAGCTGAAAAACTGTAAACTCTCACCAACCTTGTGTTGACCCTCAAAATTTCATGTATTCTTAGGGTATCACCAAACGAGCTTTCAGTCAGAAGATTAGTCATGAATTTCTGGCGCCCTAGTTTTATCAAGCTTTTGTTATATCGGCCTATCTATTGAGGCAAATTTATGAATTTATTATTATGAACCTTGTATTCAAACCTTAAAGTGTAATTTAACTGCTATGTTGTTATCGTTGTAACTTGTGATGTATATTCAATTTGCTTGTAATCTATGAACTAAGTCGCACAGCCTGGCGTATTCCGCCGCCTTTACCGGGGGTGTGACAATCATCATCATACATTCATGATAACAACATTCATTGTTACAACATTGTGTTTGTTCATGAAATTAATACATCCCAAAACAAGAAAATGTATGATGAAATCAAAATACAACAATCATCCATAGCTGAAAAGGACATGCTCACTGTGTTCCTGAGAATACAAGTCATTTTAAAAATGTCAACACCAAATGTTTGTGAGTTCATAAGCATATTTGTGTGAAAACTTTTGTAATAGTTTGTAACTCCCAGAAAATCCAATATTTTCTGTCAAAAAAATGGTTTGTGAGTCTTGTTTTCAAATCATGTATAATTGCATATGTGTTTCTTGTTTTTCCTTGTTTGATATCATATAATGAGTATTCCTAGAAAATCCTATATTTTCTGTTATGCAAAAGTGGTGGTCTAAAAACACTAAGACCGGAGTAGGAAATTGGTTACAAAATAGTCGACACATATTTTGTTACAAGTTGATTATATATCTCGCATAAATTTTAAGTTAACTTTTGTTATCCTCTATGCGAGTCGTTATAACCATACTAATATGACAGAGTGTCTCTCTTGACGTTCTTCAGGCGTCGGTTTCTAATAGGATATTTGTCACCCTAGACTGGCCGGTCTAGCTGTAGCGAGCAGCTCAGGTGTGGGATGTCAACCCCGTATAGATCTATACACAAACTCCCGCTCCCCCTCCAGGAGACTCTAGTTATAACTACAAGACTTACGATGTACACTAAAATAGGTACGGTGAAGGTGCGTCTCACAAGAGTCCTAACAGAAATTTATGCAAATAGTTGATCCTGTTATTTAATATTATAAATAACATTGATAGTGTATATTTACAACTGCATTTTGTGAAATGCAATAATTCCTGTCGTAAAATATACGGTTGGTTATATTGCCAAATTATTCCATTTTTATCGTATGTGTCATGAATAACCCATTTTTAATCTCATTGTCAAAAATGGCACAACGTTAACGAAAATGGCAACAATGACCCAAATTTTATCTAAAATTTATCAAATGAGGCCCATGGTTAACAAAAATGTCATACATGGCCCAAAAATACCGAATTTGTCAAAAATGGCCCAATTTTGCTAAAAGATTCATTTAAGGCCAATTTTCACAAAAGTGTTAAAAAATGGCCCATGTTTACTATAAGGCACATTTTTGACCCATTTTCACTAAATTGTTTAAAAATTGCCCATATTTACTAAAAATGTCAATTTTAGCCCATTAGTACTGAAAATGTCATAAAATGCCCATTTTTACCAAAAATGTCATAAGTGGCCCGATATTTTCAAAAATGTCCATTCTCGACCCATTTTTACTAAAATGTTCAAATATGGCCCATGTTTGCTAAAAAGTCCATTTTTGGCCTAATTTACCATAAAACCAATAATAACCCAATATTTACCAAAATGTTTATGAAAGGCCCATTTTTGCGCTTATGGCCAAAATTTGTCCATTTTTAGTGGAGTTTTCCGTATTTCACCATTTTTCAAGTTTTCATGCCAAAATTTGTTTTAACATCTTCTTAGACAAAATTTTTGGTGATCTTTTAACACAAACAAGAAAATCCATTTACACCAAGTAACATGTTTCCATATTTTTCAAACACCAAGCTAATATAACCATATTAAGATAACTAAGCTCCATCCACTTGAGACTTGTTCAAAGTCTCGAGTTTATGGACCTTTAACATAAGATCACAACATTTCACACACATATCATGCAAAACATACACATGCAAGAAAATATACATAGATCTTTCACAAGATTTGACTTGTATCCTCCCCCAAAAGAAAGAAAACTCGAAAAATAGGGGTATGAAGCTCACCTTGGGGCTTTTTGGTTTTGAAGAGGAAGAGGAAGAAGGTTTTCGGCCCTAGTTTGCTTCCTTGAGGAGATTTGTGAAGCTTCGGTGTTCTAAGAGCATAATCACGAAAATGAAGTGATATAAGAAAGGATTATTAGTGAAATCTTGGAACAATGTGATATAGTTTGCAAAGACTTACATAGTTTGTATGGCTTGAAGAAAACCTTCTTGAGGAACACATGCAACTCACGATTTTTAGAGGGAGAGATGAGAGGAAAGATTGAAGTTTTGAGAAGAAATAAGAAGTGAAATGGAGTTTGAAATAATTTGGTGAGGTGAAAGAATGGCCTTCGGCCGATTATAAAGAGGGATATGAGAGAGGTTACAATCTTGATATTTGGTGGATAATACTCCTCTCATTGATACATGAAGGAAAAATTCATGGATACATGTCATGCAAAGATGAGGTGTCAACATAAGTCAACCCCTCCACATTTGTTTTTTTTTTCGATCGGCCCTAATAAGGAAAAGAGGAAGAAAATGCGATTTTTGGGCTAGAAGGCAACTGAGAATATCCTAGGCCCAAAAGTGATTTCGGTTGGTACAAATTTTTGGGCTTGGATTGGGTCCAAAAATGATCTCGGTCCATTACTAGGCCCAAAAGAAATGGGCTCGGCCTAATAAGATTATATGGAAGATTTCTCGGCCCAATAGGGTCCATTAGGATGTTTTCGGCCTAAGGGTTGGCCCATTAGAGATTTTGGCCCAATAAAAGCTCCAATAGCAATTTGTGGCCCATAATGATGTAGGAAAAATGTTTAGGGCCCAATAAGGCCCAATACAGATCTTATGGCCCAAAACAGTGTTGAATAATTAATTTCGACCCATCTAGGGCCCAAATGTGGGTTATCGGCCCATAATAAGGTTAACTAGGGATTTGGCCCAAGAAGGGCCCAATAAGAAGGTCTAGGTCCATTAGGTGGTTTGGACCGAGAAGTCTTCGGTTAAGGCCCAAAGTTGGGTGGACATAGCTTATTGGGTTAAGTTTAGAGCTTTCACAAGGAAGTTTCGACCCGATTCAAGTTTTGGATGCATAAACTGATATAGAATTGAAGTTTGGTTCACATTTAAACGTAGCGTTACATAGTTACACAAAGAACTATCTTGTATATGGATAGGGATCCTAGCCCTAAAATGCTAGTTGTGACATCATCCCCCCCGTTAGAGGGAATTTCGTCCCGAAATTCTTTTGAATATAATCCTTATGAACTAGAGAAAAGGTGAGGGTATTTCTGTATCATATGGTCCTCGTGTCCCCATGTGAATTCAGGTCCGCGTTTGGCACTTCATCGAACCTTCACAATCGGGATGCGGCTTTGTTTCGTGCGCTTCACTTCCCTATCCATGATTTCGACTGGTTCTTCAACGAACAAGAGGTTTTCATTTAACTCAATCTCGTCGAGTGGGACAACGAGGGTTTCATCCGATAAACATTTCTTCAGGTTTGATACATGGAAGACAGGGTGGATGTTGCTAAACTTCGATGGTAGTTGCAGCTTGTAGGCCACCGGACCGATCTTGGCAAGGATCATGAATGGTCCAATGTATCATGGATTTAGCTTTCCCCGTTTTCCGAATCATACCATCCCTTTCCAGGGAGAGACTTTTAGCAGCACACGATCACCTACTTGAAATTCCAGAGGCTTTCGTCTTTGGTCAGCATAGCTCTTCTGTCAGTCTCGAGATGCTTGGAGTCGTGCCCTGGTCTGGACGATTTTCTCAGTTGTTTCCCGAATGGTTGCGGGTCATGTGAGAGTGTTGTTCTGTACCTGCCCTCTTTCCAATTATGTGTCTCCTACTTCTACCCAACAAAGAGGTGATCTACATTTTCATCCGTATAAGGCCTCAAAGGGATCGACTTTAATGCTCGTGTGATAGCTATTATTGTACGAGAACTCAATAATTGGAAAGTGGGCATCCCATGCCCTGCCAAAATCTATCACACAAGCCCTGAGCATGTCCTACAGGGTTTAGATGGTCCTTTCACTTTGACCATCTGTTTGGGGATGGTAGGCAGTTCTCATGTCCAGTTGGGTTCCCAATGCTTTCTGCAGCGATTGCCAGAACCGAGAGGTAAACCTACTATCTCTATCCGAGATAATAGATTTTGTCACACCATGAAACCTCACAACTTCTTTTATGTATATCCAGGTCAATCTTTCCATTTTATACGTCTTCTTTATTGGTAAGAAATGGGCAGATTTTGTCAACTCGGCGAGTTGAGTCGCGACTTAAGGGTTTCTAAGTTGTAGAACTCGACGAGTCGATTTGACGACTCAGCGAGTTAGGTCAACCTTGAATGTTGACTTTGACCAGGGCGTTGACTTTGACCAGGGGTAAAATGGTCATTTTACCCTAAGCAAGATTGTTAGATTATGACTAAGTATTATTATATAGTGGTAGCCGAGGAGTCATGGGAGCAGCCAGCAGAGATTCCTCACACACGAGTTCAACACCCAGTTCGAGAGGTGAGTTTCCTTCAGTAGGAACGAGTCTAAGGCACCAAGGTCGGCCTGTAGATGCAGAATGTAGTAGCGGTGGGGCCCGAATCTTACAGTATTGTTATAGCTCATATCTGCCTGTTAGATATACAGATACTTATTGTCTGTGTGATACTTGTATGCATGTTAGCAGCGGAGTGTGGGCGGGGCCCGAATCTCCTAGACAGCGAAGTGTGGAAACGGCCCGAATCTCCAAGACAGCGGAGTGTGGGCGGGGCCCGAATCTCTAGACGTTGGAGTAAGGGAGGGGCCCGAATCTCTGAGATAGCGGAGTGTAGGTGGGGCCCGAATCTCCAATACAGCGGAGTGTGGGCAGGGCCTGAATCTCCATGATGGTGGGTGGGGCCTGTATCTCCTAGTTGCATGATATTCGTATGGTATGTGGTAGTTTGGGGAACTCACTAAGCTTCGTGCTTACAGTTTTCAGTTTGGTTTCAGGTACTTCCACCAGCAAAGGGAAGGGCTCGGGATAATCGCGTGGCACACACCACAGTTTTAGCCTGGGATGTTCAGACTCTGATATTTTCTCATATGATTTTGTCATAGTATTTGTTATGATGTTTTGAGATACATGATACATGATTTTCTGTATGGTTATGGATGATTTGTGGTTTTATATTAAGTTTCAAAATGAAATTTTTAAACTGTATTTTTGGGGATGTTTCAAGTTGGTATCAGAGCCTTGGTTTGAGGGATTCGGGCACACTCTCGGGTGTGTCTGAACTCAAACTAAGGAATTAGTATGAAATTTTTTATAAGAAAACCATTTTTAGAAAAGAATTTTGAAAAAGAGAAAAGGGTGTGGTGCATGCAATCAGCCGAGCTCAAGTAAGTACTCCCAAATTACTCATACAAGTTTGTGTTATGATATGTTTATCAACTTTATGAGAACATCATGCTAGATTAGGACTAAGGATCTAGGAAGGATACCTTATGTGCCTGTTATATGTGTATCAGCTTTATGAGAACTGCACACTAGTACTGAGTAGTCAGTATGATAGCCTGAGTAGTATATGCTTGATTATGTGTACTCAATGCCCGAATGCTGCTTGCTTTGTGATTTTAAGAGTTTTAGCTTTCTTTTACTAACTAGTAAATGAATATGTTAAGTTACATATTGCAAGGACTAAATAATTTTAGAAGGTTAGGTTTAGCCTTATTTCGCAACACTCGTTTGAGTCTAACCGTTGTAGGGTAGGACCTCTCATTCGAAGAATTATCTAGTTTGAGTGATATGTAATAGTATTCGCGAGCTAGTTAGGGAAAGATAGCAGGGACTTCTTATGCAGCTGATGGTGGAGAGTGGATTGGTGATTACCCTAGGGAAAGCCTAGGATGAGATTAGCGCGTGAATCAGTAGCAATAAAAGGGACTTGGTGAAGTCAAGGCAGTACTTGAGGAAAGTATGGATAAATGTAGAAGGTAGTATGGGCCCGTACTACTGAAAGCAGAGGATCCGTACTCGAATCAAGGAGGGCTAAGATGAATCCAGGAAACTTGTAGTATGTATGATCCCTCGAGATATGATTAGCGTACTGATGTTTGTTATGATGTGTTTCAGTATGGTGTTTCTACGTCCTAGACCAGCAGTTAGCAATTCAGGTGCTGGTGAGGGATCAAGCTTAGGCTCTGGAGCGGAGCAGTTAGACGAGCAGACTAAGGAGTTCATCTCCTCCGAGATCATGCACGACATACTAGACCAGACTCTTGTGATCTTTGGTATGGTTAAGGAGGGAATCCTGGAGATTCTTGATGAGGGATTGAGTGTGTTCCGCGCTGAGATGGCGGCCATGCTAGGGTCTCGTACGGTGACTTTTAGGGAGTACAGGGCTTGTGGAGCTCCCGACTATCATGTGGCTCGGGACCCCATTGTGAGTACCAAATGGTTGGCGGATGTCGCCAACGCATTCGCACCAGCAGATGTCCCGAGGGGGACAAGGTACGACTTGCGTCTTGTCTTTTGAAGGGTAGGTCACGTGATTGGTGGGAGGAGGTTGGAAGAACCATTAATGATGATACAGTATCGGATGTGATGAACTGGAGTGATTTCACGACCAGGTTCAGGGTCGAGTTCGCACCTGTTATTGAGGTGCATCAGCTTGCTAGGGGTTCCAGGATCTCCAGCAGACGACTGAGATAGTGGCGGAGATCACCGCCAAGTTTAGGGAGAGGGCCCTTCTCGTTCCACAGTAAGCGGCGGACGAGGAGATGAAAAGGCCCGATTCCATGAGATGCTGAGGAGTGACATCAGGCAGTTTGTGAGCCGGTCTAGCTGCAAGATGCTGGAATATATGATAGCGAGGTCTCACGAGAGGGAAATTGATTTAGAGATAAAGAGGAATAGGAAGCCAGAGGAAGTGTCTGGCACAAAGGGTTCAGGCAAAAAGCCCAAGACAGATTCCCAAGAGAAGGGCTAGCAGGGTCGAGGCCGCTATGGAAAGTGTGGCATGGGACACAATGGGCCGTGAAGGGCGGGTAGTTCGGGCTGCTTTAAGTGCATCCGAACTGGACATGTCAGTAGGGATTGTACTGCTACTACCACCACCACTGCAACATCTGATCTTATTTGCTTTCAGTGCAATCAGAGGGAACACAATAAGTCCCAATGTTCAAGTCTAGCATCAGCAGGATAGGTGGTGGCACCCGCTCCTACCACTTTGAGGATTAGAGACGGCCGTCATGGTCGGGCTGAGGCGCCAGTGGCGAAGAACAGAGCCTTCCAGTTTACAGCAGAGGAGGCACGTGCAGCCCCTGATGTGGTTACGGGTATGTACCTTCTCCCTTATCTTTTTATTTTTTCTGATCATTACTCATATTGTGTGTTTGCTTATAGGATCGTTCTTAGTGAAAGGCATATCAGCTATGGTATTGGTTGATTCGAGGGCTACCCGATCTTTTGTGTCGTTTGTACTTAGCAAGCGATTTAATAGAGCTCCGGGGGAGCTAGATTATCCCTTGGATGGTGAGATAGCAGATGACAGGATTGTCCGAGTTGCTAGGGTTTACAGAGGATGTACGCTTTGGTTATTTGATCAGCAATTTTCAGTGGATTTGGTTCCTATTTCCCTGTGTGGGAACAAGGTCATAGTGGGTATGGACTGGTTGAGCCCCAATGGGGCAGTGATCGACTGTGATGAGCAGCTAGTTAGGGTTCGCACTCCTAGTGGGGGAGAGTTAGTGATTCAGGGCGAGAGGCCACAATGCATACCCATTTTCTATTCAGCAGCAAGGATGAGGCGCCACATTCAGCAGGGTTGTGCAGGATATGTCGCTTATGTCATGGATACCCGGGATAAGGGTAAGGCAACGGTTGATGATGTACCTGTGGTGCGAGAGTACCCGGATGTATTCCCACAGGATTTACCTTGGGTACCTCTGGAGAGACAGGTTAAGTTTAGGATTAACCTGGTTCCTGTTGCGGCTCCGATAGCTAAGGCGCCATATCGATTGTCTCCTCCAGAGATGCAGGAGTTGTCTACGCAGCTGCAAGAGCTACTAGACAAGAGTTTTATCATGCCATGCAGATCACCATGGGGAGCCCCGATCCTGTTTGTGAAGAAGAAGGACGGGTCACATCGCATGTGCATAGAATACTGGGAGCTGAACAAGGTAACGGTGAATGAAAGAACCCCTTTCTTATTTCTGAAAGACCCAAACTTTCATACTTGACAATATAGTTACTCCAAAACATGCTACATGCATATTTATAAAACAATATCTTACATTGATAAAGTGATTACAAAAGATTGGATACAAACCGACTATGTTTTAATATTTTACATAACTACCCAGGATATTGTAATTTTATACAAACATAAACCGAAATACAAAAGTAATATTACAACTATTCTAAACCTTTCAACAGTATATGACTACACTAGTTACTTATCTCCTACAAATTTGTTAAACATTGAGAGGGTAAGCGGTGACGCTTAGTGAGTTCAATAATAGATACGATATAACGTTATGCCATATATATACTTCAATACGGCAGAAGCAAAGAGGAATAAGGAACTACAAAGGCATACATGAATCATGTGACAAACTTTCCATATCAATCATTGATTTGATTAAAAAATATAAAATCAATGCGACATAACAATTTCAATACTTGATATACATCAATAAAGCTTTGGCCCAAATGGCACAGAAGACATACTACTTCGGATTAACATTTTGGTAGATTTCAGGCATTCAGCCCTGTCTAACCTTCTACCAATGCCATAGAATAGAAGTCATTCTCTTACGGAGACATGCTCTACATGGCCAGAGGCTACATACCAGTACCAATATGAATCTAAGTCCTTTCACTGATCACATGGTCAAAGGTATTTCTTTTGCTATTAAAAATAACACGGGAAAATAAACCGGAATAATAACACCGGAAAGCAGGCACAGAAAATACTTAGGAATATCATTTTGCTAGAATATTCAAGCTTTCAGCCTTATCTTAGCATACTGCCGAAGCCAAAGTGATGCCTATGTCATACACTTCATGGTCAACGGTACATACCAATACCCAAGTGATGCCTATGTCATACACTTCGTGGTAAGAGGTATAGCCTTGCTATAAAAATAGCAGAAATAATAACACGAGATGATAACATGGAAAAGCACATAGCACATATAACACATAGCATATAATTGTTCCTATATATTAAACTCACCTTGAATTAACCGGGGGTCAAAATAATAATTTGTGCAGCATTTCGGCTCTAAATATAACTTTATTCGTTGAAAACCGGGAGATTTATTGAAAAACCGGGCTCTGCGAAGGTAGAGATTCAAACCGAAAAGATAAATTTTTCGGGCTTCTTGGGAATTTCGGGGCGTGTTTTGGGTGCTAAAAATGGTATCGGAGCTTTGGGGGATATCAAAATAATAAAAATATGGATTTAGGGGTGAAAAATGGCAAAATCCCATTTTTACCCGGGAGGGTTCGCAAGTCTCCTATTTATAGGAGTGAGGTCCGAAGGTGGGCCAAGAAGGAGGTGAGTCAGCGAGGTAGGTGGCAGCCACAGAAGAGAGACACGTATGCGAGAATCGGTACACGCGGCAAAAGGCGAGGCTTCGGACGAGGCGCGCCGGACGCTGAGTGGCTGCAACTTCGGTCGAATCCGGAAACGACATGCGGGTCGAGCACGAGGGATGCATGCGAGGATCACGTGACTTCGGACACCTGTGCGACACGCGTCACTTCTCAGACGCGCCACGCAGCAGCTTCGGACACGTGGCCAGCTTAGAGCGAGGGTGACGTGGCTGGCACTATTCATGCGAAAATTCTCGAAAATTGTGCCCAATCTTCTAAAATCCATAACTTTCTCATACGAGCTCCGTTTTTGACGTTCTTTATATGCACGAGTAGGGAAAATTATGCTCTACAACTTTTGTTTAGACTTTGTCGGAAAACTTTGAATTTATTTTAATATTATTATTTTTAACAGACCGGGACTAGTAAATTCGTTAAAAATTCATAACTTCTTCATCCGACGTCCGTTTTCGTCAGACTTTTTACTGTTGTACTGCTAATGACGAGACCTTCGATTCCCGTTTAGGTTGTGTCGGATAAAAATCATTCGATCTAAAATTCGAGTTTTTAGCTGTCTACTGTGAAGCTGAAACTTAGAAAAATCATAACTTCCTCATACAAAGTCAGATTTTGGCGTTCTTTTTATGAAAATTCTCGATTTAACAAATACTACGACTTTCATTTAGATCATTAAGGCTAAAAACTAGTTTATCAAAAAATCACTTTTTGCGTCATTCGGCGTCGTGCCAGTTTTGTCGCGGATCTTCGATTGGTCATAACTTCTTCGTTATAACTCGGATTTTGATGAGGTTTTCGCCTAAATGTTTCTAACGAGATTATCTACAACTTTCAATAATAAAATTGTACTTATTTCAAATTTTATATTTTTGCTAAATTTCACTATCTGGCTTTTAATTAGAATCTCATAAGACTTCCAATATTTTATGAGTGATTCTAAACATAGTTTTACTTCATTTCTAGTAAAAACTATCTGTTAGAACTCAACACTCAATTTCACATAATATTTCATAATATTATTATCTTTTCAAATTACATAACACGATTTCAAAACGTGTATGTTACAAATACCTCCTCCTTTTTGAGGATTTCGTCCCCGAAATCACAACGATTTAGACAAATGAGGATATTTCACTCTTATCTCATTCTTATTTTCCCTAAGTATAATTTGAATCTTATCAGTGGTGTCTTGAATCATTTTATGACCACCAAGGATTTTATGTCCTACATTATGCCAACAGAATGGTGTTCACAGTTACTACCGAACTCTAAGACACATGCACGAAGCATATCTTCTACTGTTTGGATTGTTCTCTCCATCTAACCATCTGTCTGTGGATGATAAGTTGCGTTGGGAGGAACTCGAGATCCCAATTCACTTTTCATACTCGCCCAAAAGTGAGATGTGAAGCGAGTATCACGATCGGAAATAATCTTTAGTGGCACACCATGTCTCTCCATAATTTCGTCTAAGTAACTTGTGCGTATTTCTCCATTAGAACCGTTCTACGTATGGCGAGAAAATATGCACTCTTAGTCAGCTGGTCGACAATTACCCAGACGCTATCATTCTATATAGCAGTCTTTGGCAATTAGAATAGCACCAGGCATAAGGTCAATTCGGAATTCTACTTGCCTATTCGGGGTAGTCCAGACAATTTATCGGGAAGATCATCAAGATTTTCATTAATAATGGAAACATCATTTACAGTTTTCTTCCTCTCTTTTGAGATATCAACTGCATTAGCTGGATAAGTAGAATATCCCTTCGATATAAATTTACGAGTTTTTAAGAAAGAAGTTATTATTTCAATGTAGACATAAATAGAATCCTCTTGTTCGATAGGGATGCATACTATCTCTTTGTACCACAAGAGTTTTGCGTGGTTCTTTGACAACCAATCCATGTTGAGAATAATATCAAAGTTGGGCTAGGAGATAGGAATTAGGTTAGCAAGAAGATTATAACTTTCAATTCCTATGACACTATCTCTATAGACTTTATCAGCAAGTAATGATATATTTCCTATGTTATCTATATGAAATGATTGGACAATTGCATAACAAGCAATTTGAAAAGAATGTGCGAATTTATAAGGCACGAAAGAATCTGAGGCATCACAATCAAATAAGATGTGAGCAGATCTAAAGTTTATGAGAAAATTACTAGTCACAACATTCGAGTCCTAACCTACTTCTTCTGTGGTAATCTAAAATGTATAATATTTAACTTTTGGTTTGCCAAACGATTATCAAACTCTTCAAACTTCCTAGTTACTAGCGGTGCTCAAACCTGCACCCACTCATCATTCTCTATTGGGCCTTCGATCCTAATCTTTGAGTTAAAACTCAATTCTCATTGCAGACTCCTGCTCCTTCTTGGTTTATAGACTAAACACAAGATAAGGTCTTTACTTTTGCTATAACAACAACTCGAATGGTCTTATTCTAATGACCTTTGATTTTATAACGCACAAGACACATAACGAACCAAACTCTTGTATTAGAATCAGATCAAATAAATCAAGCTGATGGAATAAAGAAAACAAAAAGAGTTTGATCAACACGTGGATGCTTCGGAACAGAAAGAATAGCACCACGTATCTCTAATTCGTGCTTTCGGACATACATCAATTTTGTCAAATGACAGAATATTTCGATTCATTACTAAATCACGGATTTCATACTGTAATCCTTCCATGAATAACTAAATTCTTCATCGCCTTCATAACAGGTAACATCTCTAGTTAATGGTTGCTCAATTCTTTAATGAAGATCGTTATATATCTATCGACCATCTCGACCGTCTCCTTCTTGACTGAAGCTTCGTCATTACTCAATACATGGCTTTCTAAACCAATAAACTTTATCTTTGTAGATTTATATTAATCGGACTCCACTCTTTATGACATTAAGATTTGAACGATAATTATCTTCTTAGTCATTACTGAAACGAAGGTAACGACACACATGAATAAAACGGATTCATTTACTAGCTTCTTGGTAACCTTGTGACTTTTCCTGATCCAAGTGTGTGTCATGTGCTTCCAGTAGTATAAGCCTCTACTACTATTCACACCCACTCATACTCATCCCAAGTATTGTCTCGCAGTTCCCAAGTCACCATTCAAAAGTTTTCACAAAGCAACTTTTCATACCTGAGTGTGTTCAAACAAGTACATACAACAATTTCTCCTAGACTCAACTAGGGTTTTCGCGTTTCTATCAAACATATATTGGATTACTTACACTCGCCTTCTAAGATTACTTACACTCGCCTTCTAAGATTCTACTCTACAAGACATACTACACCCAAAATTTACTCTAGCAGTGTAGAGACAAACGGTTTTCAACTACTTACACCATCTTCTAACTCA
This sequence comes from Lactuca sativa, assembly GCF_002870075.4. Taxonomy (NCBI): domain Eukaryota; kingdom Viridiplantae; phylum Streptophyta; class Magnoliopsida; order Asterales; family Asteraceae; genus Lactuca; species Lactuca sativa. The sequence goes on from NC_056623.2 coordinate 170,354,596, forward strand.
TGCAAACCATCATGCACATTTGTTGGTTTCATTATCCTTTCATGACATCGTCATTCTTGTATATAAGTAAGTCTAAGTCTACTTCGTAGGAGTCTATCCTAAGAAGTCTGCATTATAGCTGCATCTCAGCAAGCTCTACTAGCTTCAACTTGGTTCTCTACCATTCCTAACTACAACATTTCTTCTCATACAATACTATGGGTGTATTGTTTCTTCAACTAAGCATTCTACCTTACTTAAACAAGTAAGTTACTTAACCTTTTATTACTAAATGACTTAATTTACCATCCTAATCATGTATGTTAAAGTCGGATTAACACATAATGGAACTTTCATAAGGATGTGATAGAAGTGAATCATCACTCAGTATTATTAAATACTAAGTCTGAGCATCATGTATAAAGTTACTACTTGAACTACGTACTACATCTCAAACTCTTGGCCTATTGAGTCTGAAAACTTCATTAGCCTTTCCTTTGATCTTCATTTAATTCTTCTAAAGCTTGTACCACATAAATTTCGATACTGTTGAAGTATTTATCACCAACTTTGGTTCTTCCGACTCTATAAACAATCATGCTTCAATCTGGACAGTGATGGAACAACTTCATGGATTTGTACCAACACATTTATCTTACCCAAACGTGTTTCAAACGCACATCTTTCTTCCAAAGATGTAATTATATATCAATCATACTTTAAATGTACAATACCACTCTATTGGTATTAATACACTATTTACGATAACACTTCATATTTATTATTTTACGATATCCCGCGATCGTTTATTTATAAACTAATCGATGTCAACTATCATAAGTCTCTCTATCACTTTGAAAAGTTTCATGTAAATTCTATTACGAAAATTCTTAGAATTCTGAACATAGAATTTTCTAAACCAAGGTCGGCAACAGACCTTAAACTTTCTCAAATAATAGCAATATAGGTATGAAACCTAAAGCATGCTATATTTACTTATCATTTAGCACTTAATAGAATATAAGGCATATCTCCTCTTAATATTCTAGTGTTTGCCCCATTAGGTATTCAACCTAAAGTATACTAGATACATTTCGTATCATCATTACTTAACAATCCATGTTTAAATCTAGAAATTCTCAAAATTCCTAGTTCATATAAACTAATTCTCTAAAATTTTTGAAGTATGTTAATATCTTAGAATACTAGGGTTTATCACTACCCAGTACCTCACTTAAGTATTTCCTATGGTTTGTATCCATATACTCCTAATGAATCCGTTCATATATTGAACTTCCAACATTTTAAGTCTAAATACCAATCTATGGTATTTAGTTCACTTAAACCACTGCCCTGATACCACGATTGAAAGAACCCCTTTCTTATTTCTGAAAGACCCAAACTTTCATACTTGACAATATAGTTACTCCAAAACATGCTACATGCATATTTATAAAACAATATCTTACATTGATAAAGTGATTACAAAAGATTGGATACAAACCGACTATTCTTTAATATTTTACATAACTACCCAGGATATTGTAATTTTATACAAACATAAACCGAAATACAAAAGTAATATTACAACTATTCAAAACCTTTCAACAGTATATGACTACACTGGTTACTTATCTCCTACAAATTTGTTAAACATTGAGAGGGTAAGCGGTGACGCTTAGTGAGTTCAATAATAGATACAATATAACGTTATGCCATATATATACTTTAATACAGCAGAAGCCAAGAGGAATAAGGAACTACAAAGGCATACGTGAATCATGTGACAAACTTTCCATATCAATCATTGATTTGATTCAAAAATATACAATCAAGGAGACATAACAATTTCCATACTTGATATATATCAATAAAGCTTTGGCCCAAATGGCACAGAAGACATACTACTTCGGATTAACATTTTGGTAGATTTCAGGCTTTCAGCCCTGTCTAACCTTCTGCCAATGCCATAGAATAAAAGTCATTCTCTTACGGAGACATGCTCTATATGGCCAGAGGCTACATACCAGTACCAATATGAATCTAAGTCCTTTCACTGATCACATGGTCAAAGGTATTTCTTTTGCTATTAAAAATAACGAATAAAGATAACACGGGAAAATAAACCGGAATAATAACACCGGAAAGCAGGCACAGAAAATACTCAGGAATATCATTTTGCTAGAATATTCAGGCTTTCAGCCTTATCTTAGCATACTATCGAAGCCAAAGTGATGCCTATGTCATACACTTCATGGTCAACGGTACATACCAATACCCAAGTGATGCCTATGTCATACACTTCGTGGTAAGAGGTATAGCCTTGCTATAAAAATAGCAGAAATAATAACACGATATGATAACATGGAAAAGCACATAGCACATATAACAGATAACATACAATTGTTCCTATATATTAAACTCACCTTGAATTAACCGCGGGTCAAAATAGTAGTTTGTGCAACATTTCGGCTCTAAATATGACTTTATTCGTTGAAAACCGGGAGATTTATTGAAAACCCGGGCTCTGCGAAGGTAGAGATTCAAACCGAAAAGATAAATCTTTCGGGCTTCTCGGGAATTTCGGGGCGTGTTTTGGGTGCTAAAAATGATATCGGGGCTTCGGAGGATATCAAAATAATAAAAATATGGATTTAGGGGTGAAAAATGGCAAAATCCCATTTTTACCCGGGAGGGTTCGCAAGTCTCCTATTTATAGGAGTGAGGTCCGAAGGTCGGCCGAGAAGGAGGTGATTCAGCGAGGCAGGTGGCAGCCGCGGAAGAGAAACACGTATGTGAGACTCGGTACACGCGGCAGAAGGCGAGGCTTCGGATGAGGCGCGTCGGACGTTGAGTGGCTGCAACTTCGGTCGAATCCGGAAAAGACACGCGGGTCGGGCACGAGGGATGCATGCGAGGATCACGTGACTTCGGACAGCTGTGCGACACACGTCGCTTCTGGGACGTGCCACGCAGCAGCTTCGGACACGTGGCCAGCTCAGAGCGAGGGTGACGTGGCTGGCACTATTCATGCGAAATTTCTCGAAAATTGTGCCCAATCTTGTAAAATCCATAACTTTCTCATACGAGCTCCGTTTTTGACGTTCTTTATATGCACGCGTAGGGAAAATTATGCTCTACAACTTTCGTTTAGACTTTGTCGCAGAAATTTTGACTTTGTTTTAATATTATTATTTTTAACAGACCGGGACTGGTAAATTCGTTAAAAAATCATAACTTCTTCATCCGACATTCGTTTTGGTTAGACTTTTTACCGTTGTACTGCTAATGACGAGACCTACGATTCTCGTTTAGGTTGTGTCGGCTAAAAATCACTCGATCTAAAATTCGAGTTTTTAGGTGTCTACTGCTAAGCTGAAACTTAGAAAAAATCATAACTTCCTCATACGAAGTCAGATTTTGACGTTCTTTTTATGAAAATTCTCAGTTTAACAAATACTACGACTTTCATTTAGATCACCAAGGCTAAAAAGTAGTTTATCAAAAACTCACTTTTTACGTCATTCGGCACCGTGCTGGTTTTGTCGCGGATCTTCGATTGGTCATAACTTCTTCGTTATAACTCGAATTTCGATGAGGTTTTTGCCTAAATGTTTCTAACGAGATTATCTACAACTTTCAATAATAAAATTTTACTTATTTCAAATTTTATATTTTCGCTAAATTTCACTATTTGGCTTTTAATTGGAATCTCATAAGACTTCCAATATTTTATGAGTGATTCTAAACATAGTTTTACTTCATTTCTAGTAAAAACTATCTGTTAGAACTTAACACTCAATTTCACATAATATTATTAACTTTTCAAATTACATAACACGATTTCAATACGTGTATGTTACAGTGAAGAACCGTTATCCACTCCCGAGGATAGATGATTTGTTTGACCAACTTCAAGGAGCATCTTGGTTCTCCAAGATAGATCTACGGTCAGGGTATCACCAGATGTGAGTCAGGGATGATGATGTGCAAAAGACAACTTTTAGGACTCGCTGGTCATTATGAGTTTGTGGTGATGCCGTGTGGGCTCACCAATGCTTCAGTCGCGTTCATGGACCTCATGAACCGAGTGTGCAAACCGATGCTGGATCGGTCTGTAATAGTTTTTATTGACGACATCTTGGTTTACTCCAAGACTCGGGAGCAACACGAGGAGCATCTGAAAGAGGTGCTGGAGACACTAAGGAGGGAGAGACTTTATGCGAAGTTCTCCAAGTGTGAGTTCTGGTTGCGTGAGGTGCAGTTTCTTGGGCATCTTGTCAACCAGAAGGGTATTCTGGTCAATCCGACCAAGATAGAGGCCGTGATGCTGTGGGAGATTCTGAGATCTCCAACTAAGATTCGGAGTTTCATGGGTCTAGCAGGGTATTATAGGAGATTTATTCAATACTTCTACAAGATTCCAGTTCCGTTGACCCGACTGACTAAGAAGTTGGTGGTTTGTCTTTGGGGACCTACACAACAGACAGCCTTTGAGACGCTCAGGAAGCGGTTGCGCGAGGCACTAATTCTTACTCTACCAGAGGGTGTAGACGACTTCATAGTTTACACGTGATAGCTTATTCCTCGAGACAACTAAAGCCTCATGAGGCTAACTATCCGACATACGATTTAGAGTTGGGGGTTGTGGTGTTCGCCCTCAAGATTTGGCGGCATTACCTCTACGGGGTCCGTTGTACCATTTACACGGACCACAAGAGTTTGAGGTACCTCATTGTAACAGCCCGGAATCTCAGGTATTGTTAAATTATGTTTTAAGGGGTGATTTGAGAGGGGACTCGGCGAGTTGGAGCCTAGACTCGCCGAGTAGGATCGCAGACTTGGTCGCGGGATCGCGACTGGACTCGACGAGTCCAGATATGGACTCGGCGAGTCGACGCTGTACAGCAGAAACCCTAACCGTTCGGTTTTGGATCGTATATAACGCCTCTTAGGCTGTCATTTTCCGTCTTTTGGTCGATTGAAAGGAACCCTAATCGTTGTGGACGGCTAGAGCAGGAGAGAAAGATATTGGAACTTGGAGGAACTTGTTAGGCAAGAAGAAGAAGAAATTGGCCAAAGGAATATCCAGGAGGATCGAGTCCTGAGGTTTGGGGGACACAGAGAGAGCGTTTTCAGGTAATACTCGGATCAATTCTGTTATCTTGACGTGTACACAAATCTAGGGTTTATGAAACCCATTTAGTGATTAGATGGATTATTATGTTATTGCCCAGACGTTTATACCCCAGTAATGAGATGTTTAGAAGTCCAGAAAGTCCCATGATTGTATATCTCGGGACCATACGTAATTCAGGAAGCAGTTGCTCGTCTGCATGGCATGGACTCGCCGAGTTGTTCTTCAGACTCGGCGAGTAGCTTGAAGATTTATTGGGACTCGCCGAGTTGTTCTTCAGACTCGGCGAGTGGAGTCGGGGTGGCCCCGCGATTCTTCCAGGAGTAACTCGTCGGGTCGAGGAGAATACTCGACGAGTAGATAGGGAATCTCAGAGAGTTGGAGGACGTCTAGACTCGCCGAGTCGCCATGGCACTCGCCGAGTCCGGTCGAGTTGACCGTTGACCGTTGACCAGAGCTGACCTAAGTCTGACTTCTTAGGGATAGTCACACTTAGAAGAGATAAGTGTTAATGAGATATGTGATGTTATAGGGAGGTTGTAGCTCGTCGGATTGTACACGAGTCACTTCGGGATTTGCTAGCTTTCAGCTTCTACGAGGTGAGTCTTCTCACTATACTGTACCCGGAAGGGTTCGACTTTGTGACCGGAAGGTCAGATATGATATGTGATATGTATGTTATACGTGGTAAGTTATTTGTTATATGTGTGCTATGTATGTTATGTGGGCCGGAAGGCAATATGTTATGGGCCGGAAGGCGATCATGTTATGGGCCGGAAGGCGTTGTATTGAGGACCGGAAGGTCAGGGCCTGGAAAGGCGTATGTGCGTAAGTGTATATTGGGGAACTCACTAAGCATTTATGCTTACAGTTGTTGTGCATGTATTTCAGGTACTAGCGAGGACCGTGGGAAGGCGCCGGCGTGATCGATACACACTGAAGACTGCTTTTATGATCTTGGGATTTTGACTATTTGTATTTGACAGAATACTTAAACTATTTATGCCTTGTTATGAATGGGAATAAATATATTTTAAAAAGAAAAATTTGTTTGAAAATTTGAGTTGTTACAATTGGTATCAGAGCCTTGGTTTGAGGGATTCGGGTGCACCTTCGGGAGTAGCTGGACTCAAACCGAGGATTTGAGGAAAACTTTTTAAATAAAGGCATAAACTTTTGTAAATGGTTTCGTGGTAAGCAAGAAAGAAGCAGTGTGTACGATCAGTCAGCGCCCGAACGGTAAAGATCCCCAAAATACCTTACAATATTATATGATATGAATTGTTATGCATATTAAAAGACTAGGTATTCATGATAGGACTAGAGTGGCCTGATTGGTGATGCCTTAGTCTAGGGAAATTTGCCTATATGAGATGCGTTGCTAGTATGCGGGTAGATGGTGCATATCAGAAGTAGAGTACTCATTATCCGGAGTTTGGGGAGGAGGACTTGGGATGAACGCTGATGCGGTGTGGTCGGTAGTATTGGGCCCGTACTACCGAGGACACCGGGTCAGTGGGAGACCCAAGTAAGAATCCCTGGATATCGGGGACGGAGTAGGGTTGCGTTATCGAGTGCAATTACACTTGATGGAGTCTCTGATAGTTTTATGTTGTATTTCAGAGACATCATGGTTAGACCACGCCACGGAGCGAGTACGAGCGGTGTGAGTGACGAGGATATTCATCAGATGATTCACGAGGAGGTGGCGGCGGCGATCCGGGCTGAGATCCCGGAGATGTTTGGGTCTATTAAGACCACCCTGATGGAGACATTCGATGAGCGGTACGCCGCGTTGACTGAGGCTGCAACCGCTGCAGCTACCGCAGCTGTGGCCGCTGCTAGGCCACAGGGGGGTGACTCGTTGCTGTTCCGAGAGTTCAGCAACACGAAGCCACCGAAGTTCGATGGGACGCAGGATCCGATTGCGGCGATGAGGTGGATCGCGGACATAGAGGGGTGCTTCTACACTTGTTCATGCCCGGAGCACCTGAGGGTACGGTTCGCTTTGAACCAGCTCCGTCTGGGAGCGAAGGACTGGTGGAAGTTCGTGACGGCGAACTTCACTTTGGCAGAGACTACAGCGGTGACATGGGAGGGGTTTACTGCTATGTTCAGAGAAGAGTACGTTCCCCCGGTGGAGAGAGAACGATTGGTCCAGGAGTTCTTAACCCTCAAGCAGGGTACTGACTCGGTGGCGGCGATCACGCGGAAGTTTCATGAGAGGGCGATGTTTTGCCCCGAGCTGGTGGCCACAGAGCAGGCTCGGATGAGCCGGTACTTGGGTGTTCTGAGGAGGGAGATCCGGGAGATTGTGTCAAACTCCACTTACCATACTTTTACGGAGCTTCAGGCGAATGCCAGGAAGCGTGAGATCGAGTTGGAGACTCAGGCTAGGGAGGAGGCCGAGTCTCAGCAGACAGACCGGCGGCCGGCTCAGTCTCAGCCAGCAGCCAAGCGGATCAAGTCCGCCGATTCGACGACGGGAGGTCCGAAGAGCCGCACTTGCGGAAAGTGCGGCAAGGGTCACGATGGGGCGTGTCGAGCCGGTGCTTGCTACAAGTGCGGCAAGGAGGGGCACATTGCTAGGGAGTGCCCCAAGGGGTTTACGGTTTGCTTTCATTGCAACCAGATCGGCCATCGGAAGTCCGAGTGTCCGCAGCTTCGTCAGGGATCTGCACCTATTGCCAGAACTACTGAGGCTTGACCAGTGAAGGTCGAGGTCCCGAGGGCTCGTGGGAGAGCCTTTCAGCTGACTGCGGAGGAGGTCCGCGCTGCGCCCGATGATGTGGCAGGTATGTTGTAATTCATGTATTTATTTTAATGTCGAAATGTTGTGCTTATGTTATTATATGTGTAGGTACTTTCCTTGTGAACTCTGTGCCTGCCTTAGTGTTATTTGACTCGGGTGCGAGTAGGTCCTTTGTGTCCTTAGCTTTTAGTCAGCATATCAGCGCTAGTCGTGAGTCGTTGGGTCGACCTTTGAGAGTTTCTATAGCTGACGAGAAAGTGATTTGTGCCACGGAGGTCCTTCGGGGATGCGTGCTAGAGATTTTCGGGGTCGAATTCCCGATTGACCTGATTCCTATTGCGATGGGTGATGTCTGTGTCATCGTAGGCATGGACTGGTTGAGCCGATTCGGCGCTGTCATCGACTGTGAGCGTCAGTTGGTGACCATACGAGACCATAGTGGGGGAGTTCTTTCGGTGTACGGCGAGGGTACCCGTTCGGGATCGGCTTTTTGTTCGGCCGCTAGGGCGAGGCAGTGTCTACAGCAGGGCTGTAAGGGTTTTGTGGCGTATGTGATGGATACGCGGATGGTTTCCGAGAGACCGAAGTCAGTTGAGGAGGTCCCTGTGGTGCGTGAGTTTCCAGATGTTTTTCCCGAGGAGCTGCCGGGAGTACCTCCTGTGAGGCAAGTAGAGTTTGGTATCGATCTGGTTCCGGGGGCCGCGCCTATTGCTAAGGTGCCTTATCGTCTTGCACCTCCAGAGATGCAAGAGTTGTCCTCGCAGCTCCAGGAGTTGCTGGGGAAGGGATTCATTCGGCCGAGCAGCTCGCCGTGGGGAGCACCTATTCTGTTCGTCAAGAAGAAGGATGGTTCACACCAGATGTGCATTGATTACCGGGAGTTGAACAAGTTGACGGTCAAGAACTGTTACCCGTTACCGAGGATCGATGATTTATTCGATCAGTTGCAGGGAGCGTCTTGGTTTTCCAAGATCGATCTGAGGTCAGGGTACCATCAGGTGAGAGTGCGGGATGAGGATGTCCAGAAGACAGCGTTTAGGACGCGATATGGGCATTATGAGTTTGTGGTGATGCCTTTCGGGCTCACCAATGCCCCGGCTGTGTTCATGGATCTCATGAACAGGGTATGCAGGCCGATGTTGGATCGGTCAGTGATTGTATTTATCGACGACATTCTGGTGTATTCGAGATCTAGAGAGCAGCATGAGGAGCATTTGAGGGAGGTCCTCGAGGTATTGAGGTCGGAGAAGCTTTATGCAAAGTTCTCCAAGTGTGACTTCTGGTTGCGGGAGGTCCAATTTCTAGGACATGTTGTTAATCAGAAAGGGATATTGGTCGATCCGGCCAAGGTTGAGGCGGTGATGAGTTGGGAGGTGCCGAAGTCACCCTCTGAGATCAGGAGCTTCCTTGGGTTGGCAGGGTATTATCGGAGATTCATTAAGGACTTCTCCAAGATCGCAGTGCCGCTCACCAGATTGACCCGGAAGGGTGTTGCATTCTCATGGGGGCCCGAGCAGCAGACCTCCTTTGAGACACTTCGCCAGAGGTTGTGCGAAGCCCCGGTATTAGCTCTCCCGGAAGGGATGGAAGATTTTGTAGTATATTGCGACGCATCGATTTCGGGAATGGGTGCAGTGTTGATGCAGAGGGGTCATGTGATAGCGTATGCGTCGAGGCAGCTGAAGCCTCATGAGGCGAGATATCCCACGCATGATTTAGAGTTGGGGGCAGTAGTGTTCGCTCTCAAAATTTGGCGTCACTACTTGTATGGGGTTCGATGTACGATATACACGGACCATAAGAGTTTGAAGTATTTGATGGATCAGCCCAACCTAAATATGCGTCAGAGGAGGTGGTTGGATGTGGTCAAGGATTATGATTGTGAGATCCTGTACCACCCAGGCAAGGCTAATGTGGTAGCCGATGCATTGAGCCGCAGGGCGGAGAGCACTCCATTGCGAGACGTATGCTTGAGACTGACTGTGATGACTCCTGTATTGGATGCTATTCGTAGGGCACAGGCTGAAGCTGTGCGACCGGAAATGCAGAAGAAAGAGCGGGTTGTGGGGTTAATTTCAGAGTTCGTTAAGGATGGGCGAGGGCTTATGACGTTTCAGGGTCGGATTTGGGTACCGTTTGTGGGCGGTACGCATATTACTTTGATGGAAGAGGCTCATAGGTCAGGATTCTCGATCCATCCCGGAGCTACGAAGATGTATTTGGACTTGAGGAAAGAGTATTGGTGGCCCTGTATGAAGAGGGACGTTGCATGGTTCGTTGAGAGGTGCTTGACCTTCCGTAGGGTTAAGGCTGAGCACCAGAGACCGCATGGCAAGTTACAGCCATTGGAGATCCCCGAGTGGAAGTGGGAACAGATCACTATGGATTTTATCACCAAATTGCCAAGGACTGCTAGGGGAGTTGACGCAATTTGGGTGATTGTGGATAGGTTGACGAAGAGTGCACACTTCCTTGCCATCAGTGAGAGTTCTTCAGCGGAGAAGTTGGCGGAGATATATGTGAGAGAGGTGGTATCTCGGCACGGGGTGCCGATCTCGATTGTGTCAGACCGTGATGTGCGCTTTACTTCCAGATTCTGGAAGAAATTCCATGAGGAGCTGGGTACTAAATTGCATTTTAGTACCGCATACCATCCCCAGACAGATGGTCAGAGCGAGCGGACGATTCAGACGCTGGAGGACATGCTCCGAGCGTGTGTGTTAGACTTCGGGGGTAGTTGGGATGCATACTTACCATTGGTAGAGTTCTCCTACAACAACAGCCATCATTCGAGCATTGGTATGCCACCTTTTGAGCTGTTGTATGGAAGGAGGTGTCGGACCCCCATTTGCTGGGGAGAGGTGGGACAGAGAGTGATGGGCAGCACGGAGATCGTGCTCCAGACGACAGAGCAGATTCAGCAAGTGAGACAAAGGTTATTGACTGCCCAGAGCCGACAGAAGAGTTATGCAGACAGGCGCCGATCCGAGCTTGAATTTCAGGCCGGCGACTTCGTCCTCCTGAAGGTCTCTCCTTGGAAAGGAGTGATTCGATTCAGGAAGAGGGGCAAATTGGGGCCCCGGTATATTGGGCCATTTCGTGTGATTGCAAGGGTAGGCCGGGTAGCCTATCGGTTGGAGTTGCCAGCGGAGTTGGGTCAGATCCATGACACTTTTCATGTGTCGCAGTTGAGGAAGTGCATAGCCGATGAGTCGGCAGTGGTTCCATTGGAGGATATTCAGGTGGATGCGAGCCTGAATTACGCGGAGAGACCAGTGGCTATCAGAGATCGGAAGATCAAGGTTCTGAGGAACAAGGAGGTACCTCTGGTGTTGGTTCAATGGCAACACCATAAGGGATCGGAAATGACTTGGGAGCCGGAACGTGAGATGCGGGAGCAGCATCCGGAACTATTTTCTGAACCAGACTTCGAGGGCGAAGTCTAATCCTAGCGGGGGAGAGTTGTAACAGCCCGGAATCTCAGGTATTGTTAAATTATGTTTTAGGGGGTGATTTGAGAGGGGACTCGGCGAGTTGGAGCCTAGACTCGCCGAGTAGGATCGCAGACTTGGTCGCGGGATCGCGACTGGACTCGACGAGTCCAGATATGGACTCGGCGAGTCGACGCTGTACAGCAGAAACCCTAACCGTTCGGTTTTGGATCGTATATAACGCCTCTTAGGCCGTCATTTTCCGTCTTTTGGTCGATTGAAAGGAACCCTAATCGTTGTGGACGGCTAGAGCAGGAGAGAAAGATATTGGAACTTGGAGGAACTTGTTAGGCAAGAAGAAGAAGAAATTGGCCAAAGGAATATCCAGGAGGATCGAGTCCTGAGGTTTGGGGGACACAGAGAGAGCGTTTTCAGGTAATACTCGGATCAATTCTGTTATCTTGACGTGTACACAAATCTAGGGTTTATGAAACCCATTTAGTGATTAGATGGATTATTATGTTATTGCCCAGACGTTTATACCCCAGTAATGAGATGTTTAGAAGTCCAGAAAGTCCCATGATTGTATATCCCGGGACCATACGTAATTCAGGAAGCAGTTGCTCGTCTGCATGGCATGGACTCGCCGAGTTGTTCTTCAGACTCGGCGAGTAGCTTGAAGATTTACTGGGACTCGCCGAGTTGTTCTTCAGACTCGGCGAGTGGAGTCGGGGTGGCCCCGCGATTCTTCCAGGAGTAACTCGTCGGGTCGAGGAGAATACTCGACGAGTAGATAGGGAATCTCAGAGAGTTGGAGGACGTCTAGACTCGCCGAGTCGCCATGGCACTCGCCGAGTCCGGTCGAGTTGACCGTTGACCGTTGACCAGAGCTGACCTAAGTCTGACTTCTTAGGGATAGTCACACTTAGAAGAGATAAGTGTTAATGAGATATGTGATGTTATAGGGAGGTTGTAGCTCGTTGGATTGTACACGAGTCACTTCGGGATTTGCTAGCTTTCAGCTTCTACGAGGTGAGTCTTCTCACTATACTGTACCCGGAAGGGTTCGACTTTGTGACCGGAAGGTCAGATATGATATGTGATATGTATGTTATACGTGGTAAGTTATTTGTTATATGTGTGCTATGTATGTTATGTGGGCCGGAAGGCAATATGTTATGGGCCGGAAGGCGATCATGTTATGGGCCGGAAGGCGTTGTATTGAGGACCGGAAGGTCAGGGCCTGGAAAGGCGTATGTGCGTAAGTGTATATTGGGGAACTCACTAAGCATTTATGCTTACAGTTGTTGTGCATGTATTTCAGGTACTAGCGAGGACCATGGGAAGGCGCCGGCGTGATCGATACACACTAAAGACTGCTTTTATGATCTTGGGATTTTGACTATTTGTATTTGACAGAATACTTAAACTATTTATGCCTTGTTATGAATGGGAATAAATATATTTTAAAAAGAAAAATTTGTTTGAAAATTTGAGTTGTTACACTCATGGATCATCCGAATCTGAACATGAGGCAGCGTCGGTGGTTAGATGTGGTTAAGGATTATGATTGTGAGATCCTTTACCACCCGGGCAAGGCCAACGTAGTGGTCGATGCCCTAAGCCGCAAGGCGGTAGCGGTACCGATCCGAGACATCTGTCTGAGGATGACAGTGATTACCCCACTGTCAGATCAGATCCGAGAGGCACAGGTCGAGGGCCTGAAGAAGGAGCGCCGGAAGTGCGAGTGGATTATAGGCTAGGTGGCCTCCTTCGATTATGATAGTCGCGGGTTGATGACCCTGCATGGGAGGGTCTGGGTACGTTACTGGGCCGGAGTACGGCAGGTATTGATGGATGAGGCCCACAAGTCCAAGTTCTCCATCCATCCAGGAGCAACGAAGATGTATAGAGATCTTCGACCCGATTACTGGTGGCCCTGCATGAAGCAGGACGTAGCTTGGTATGTGGAGAGATGCCTGACCTGCAGGAAGGTCAAGGCAGAGCACTAGAGGCCTCATGACAAGATGCAGCCATTAGACATCCCCGTGTGGAAATGGGAGGATATCAGCATGGATTTCATTACTAAGCTTCCCAGGACTACACGTGGGGTTGATTTGATATGGGTCATCGTGGATCGGTTGACCACGAGCCCCCACTTCATACCGATCCACGAGAGCATCTCGACCGAGAAGCTAGCCGAAATTTATGTGCGAGAGGTAGTGGCACGTCATGGAGTGCATGTTTCAGTGGTATCAGACCAAGACGTCAGTTTTACTTCCAGATTTTGGAAGCGGTTTCACGACGAGATGGGTACTCATCTTCACTTCAGCATCGCTTTCCACCCCCAGATGGCCGGACAGAGCTAAAGGACGATTCAGACTCTCGAGGACATGCTTCGAGCATGCGTTTTGGATTTTAGTGGCAGTTGGGATACATATCTTCTGTTGGCGGAATTTTCATATAATAACAGTTACCACGCCAGTATAGACTGACCTCCCTTTGAGATGCTCTATGGGAGGAAGTATAGGACCCCAATATGTTGGGGTGAGGTCGGTCAGAGGGTCATGGGGAGTACGGAAGTTGTACTCAAGACCACAGAGTGGATCCAGCAGCTCCGGAGCAGGCTCCAGACTGCTCAGAGTCGGAAGAAGCGATACGCCGACAAACGGCATTCAGATTTGGAGTTTTGGGAGGGCTACATGGTTCTCCTGAAGGTGTCTCCCTGGAAGGGTGTCATATGGTTCTGGAAAAGGGGAAAGCTGGGCCCCAGGTATATCGGCCCCTTCTGAGTTATAGCCCGGGTGGGCAATGTAGCGTACAGACTGGATCTCCCCGCCGAGCTCAGCCAAATCCACAACACTTTCCATGTTTCCTAGGTACGGAAGTGTTTGGTGGATGATTCAGCAGTGGTACCCCTCGAGGATATTCAGGTTGATGACAGCCTGAACTACATTGAGAGACTAATGACGATTTTAGATCGCACGACAAAGGAGCTGAGGAATAAGAGAGTCGAGTTAGTGAAGGTGCAGTGGCAACACCAAAAGGGTTCGGAGTGGACTTGGGTGCTCGAGGAGGAGATGAGGGAGCACTACCCAAAGTTGTTTTCAAAGGCAGCAGACTTCGAGCACGAAGTCTAAGACAAGTGGGGGAGAATTGTAACACCTCGTTCCTAGTACGCATTTTAATTCATTTAAATATTCATTTTGTAAGGGCTACTCGACGAGTTAGTAGCCATAACTCGTTGAGTAGATGTCGGATTAGACGCGGGGATTTAAATGACCTACTCGGCGAGTCAATAGTCCGACTAGGCGAGTAGGGTCGCCAGGAGGAAACCCTATTTCTGGGGTTTTGCACCCTATTTAATACACTTAACCCCTTTTGGGCCTCCCTTACCAGCCTCCCTGTCCTCCAAAATCCTAATCCGTTGTGAGTTTCGTCCTTGAAAGGTTCTTCAGCTTTTGAGTGTGTTTTTGTGTTATCTAAAGGAGTTGGAAGAGCTAGGAGCTATCAAGCTTGAGGAGAGACTTTGGATTTAGAATCTCATCTGCATTTGGTAGCTTTCTGAGGTAAAAAGCCTTGAACTTGATGAATAATGCTTTAGATCTCTTCTAGTTGGTTTATGAGTCTTTTGACCCCATAGTGGGAAATATGAAGCTCTTATTGGATTTGCAAGCCTTAGATTCATTGTCCTAGTAGTATATTGCTTTTGGAGCCATAAATTGGGTCTTAAACCCATTTTTGTCCAAGGAAAGGCCATGTTTATGGAAGTAGGTTACTATAACTTGAGTTTGGGTCTATTTGGGGTGTGCAAAGCCATCAAATCTCCAACTTTATAGAAATGGACCATGGAAACGTTTTGGATCTATGTTTTGGAGCCCTGGATTTATGAAATCAGCAGTTTAGGTTAGATCTGCAAGGGACTCGACGAGTTCATATGGGAACTTGACGAGTCGGATGAAGGATCCCCCATGCGTTCATGAAACTCGACGATTTGCCAAGGAACTCGACGAGTTGGATCCTATTGCCCCTCTTCTGATTATGCTAGGACTCGTCGAGCCTGAGGACGAATCGACGAGTTAGTTCGTTCAGTAGCGATGAAGGGTAGCCGGGGAACTCGACGACTCATTGGGTGACTCGGCGAGTTGAGTCGCGACTTTAGGGTTTCTAAGTTGTAGAACTCGATGAATCGATTTGACGACTCAGCGAGTTAGGTCAACCTTGAAGGTTGACTTTGACCAGGGGTAAAATGGTCATTTTGTTGGGTTTTGAGCAATCTAACACTTCCTAAGTGTGCATGCAACCCTAATAAAGCTTGGATCTATGTTTGTCTAAATACATGCAAAATAATAATTTTCCAAGGTTCATAACCTATCTAACATGGCATGGGGTACTTTTAAACATAAAAGAATTAGATGAGATTACATACCTTTTGATGATGAGTTTGATTCCTAAGGAGTTTGAGGGCCAAGCACCAATAGTGTGAATGCCTCAAATGGAATCACAAATCACCACAAACTCTTGGAAAACTTTGAGAGAGTGTATACACACTTATAAAATCGGCCACACACAAAGTCTCACACAACTAGTGACACTAGTGGCTATTTCATGCAACATAAGCATGCTTATATAGTGTACATGATTAGGGTGAAACCCTAATAACCCATGACCTTTCCTTTTCCAAGGATCCATGGGTTAAAAGCTCCATGGATCATCCATGGACTTCCATACAAGCCTAGCCCATTAACAAATGAGTGTTAGCCCACACTATATAAAACAAATAGCCCACAATCTAATTAGTCTTCCTTTTAATCTCTAAATTAATTCATAATTAATTTAAGACTAAGACTAATTAAATAACATGACTTCATATTAATATATTATAACTTATAATATATTAATAATCATATGTGTATAACTCTCATAAAATTATCCATAAATAGTTTGGATGAAATGCAACCCAAATGGACCATGCCGGGTCGGGTCAAGTATATACCAAATAAGTTATGGACTTAGACACCTTATCCAATAGACTCCCACTTGGATAAGTCTAACAACTATATTTGCGTATGTTATTTCAGGAACCAACCAGCAATCGTAGCTCTCGAAAACTCTGTTGAACTATGAAGCGCCATTTTAGATAAGTGATCATATAATCCTCTGTTCTCATGATATCAGCCGGACAAATACATGGAACAACGTCGTACTTATTGTACAGTAGTTTGTTTCCCGATTTCCGATTTGTTTGACAAAGAACTTAATCGAACACATCAATTTAGTTCTGACCGGGCGGTACATAGGTCACAACAAAATCATCGAGGGGCCCAAATATCGCTTCTATTTCTAGAAGGAACAGATAAACTTCGACTCATATGCTTGTTCTATTACTTGTTGAATTGTACACAAAGGCACGTTTTATAACATCAAGTTACTGATGCGTTTACGTGCAATCAATGCACAACCAACTCATAGGTAACAACTCATATCTCTAGGTTTGAAGATTTATAAGATATTACCGTCTCACGATCACTCGAGATAAATTCCATGAAGTGATACAAGTAAGCGTGGGTTTATTCCAATACTCATAACTTATGAGCACTCATGAATGTTGTAGCAACCATTGCTATGACTAAACCCTTTCAGCCATCTACAAACTCGATTCATGACAGTCTTGATTCATACCTACTTCCAACATATGAATGACTGTGGAGTGTTTAAATAACTTAGTCATTCGGAAAGAATAACCTAGCTATTTTGGAAGTCAAAACATGCAAAGTGAAACACAATAATAATCGAATCCAATATGGTCTCAGAACCCTTTTGAATATAAATAGAACCACCTTTTATTTATCACCATATTGATTACACGTTATTCATTGTATAATGTTTCAAACAATCAACTTAAGACTTGAATAAAAACAACAGTCGTCCCATGCTCCTAGCATGTACACTTTGGTTTTCTAAACAATAGTTATGCCATACTCCAAGTATGCACACTATGTTTGTCTATGATCCTTACATTGTGATGTAGATCAATTGAACATGATTCCATTGATACTCATTTCACAATCCTAAATCCTTATTGTAAATGTGAGAATCCCCGATTCCTATCATTTACCAAAAACTCTGTTAGATTTTAAACTTTTATGCAATGTTCCTCTTGTAATGATTATGCACAAAGTCACCAAAACCTTGTCACCAGTCATTACAGAGTATTCCAAAGAAGGTCAACTTCTATGGAAACGAAGTCTCATATTCAAAGTACATTGCTTTGAACATCCTTCTTGCATTAAGGTTTTCTAATCTTACATAGATTGAATAACTTCCACCTATGGAGACATTTCCATAGTCCCATTTTGACTATCACTTCCGAACAAGAGTTACTTCTTTTCAGAACATGTCAATACGGTCCTTTCTGACAACTTACATCATACTTCCAACTTTCCCTGAGCAACCAATCTTTGGCGAACCTCAGATTGTCCTCGACAATTGCTTAATCACTTTAGTCATATCCTGTTCTAGACTTTTCCCTTCTCAATGCCTTAAGCATTTGGAAAATTTAGAAAAGATGAATATTATAGCACATGCAATCGATCCTATATCCGAAGCATATGGGACACGATTCATGATTTTTTACATAAAGACATGATACTAGACAAGTCTTTTGCTACAATATTTTTCATTTTTTATTTGCCATGTTTTCAAAATTTAACTATGAAGAGGGATGCCGTAATCATAATTAAAATTTGAAAACGCAATATATATAGAATTTCTTCAAGTTGAACCATTCCAACATAAAATTCATATATATATTCTTGACTAAAGATGATTAAAATCTCAATCTAAGCTTTAGAATTGAAATGAAGTATAATTTCCTCTCCCTTAATTATAGCAAAACAACTTTTCAACCCCTGCAACTTCACGAATTGAAACTTTGTTTTCTATAATTAACATTGCTAACTTGCAACACTAAACGTAATAATCATGCTCCCACTAACATGATGATTATCAGCATAACACTTATGCTCCCACTAGCTCTGACATATTTCCAGAAATTTGCTGGACTTCTGAAATTTAGATTCATACACCCTTTCTTAGATAGCTCACATGTGTGTCTAAACAATTTTCAGAACTATGAAAAGGGATGTCGTAATCATAGTCTCAATTGCTTAGGCATTTGCCATTTCTCACAAGTCCATGTTAGTGTGCCGGTTAACCACACGCGCTCCACTAACGACTTTTGAAAATGCAAATAACACAATTGATATCTACGTAAAATCTATTTAGTGAAAGCGTTTTCTCACCATCATTTTCATGAATCGGAGAGAAACCTTATGACACTTAGATTTTATAGTGTATGAGTTCCTATCCATGTGAATTTGTCAAAACCATAATCACAAGATAAGGTTAGTGACAAATTCAGCCTTACATGGATTAAACTTGTTCAGTCTTAGTTTCTTGTCACCTTGGTAGCACAAGGCCCACCAATTCTTCCAAGTTGAACTCTGATAACTCACATGAAAATTCAACTTATTTGAAGTAGGTACAGAAATAAGAATTATGTCAACACGATAGGTTGCAAACCTTAAGTCGCGTGCTAGTGATAAATTACAGGTTTTACTCTTGATTAAATCTTCAAACTCTTTCAGGATATTTAAGGCTCCCACTGTCCCCTTGACATATAAGTTTCCCCAGTCAAGAACCATTCCTTGACAAAACAAATATTCAAGGGATAGTGCGGATTCTTATCAAGACTAACACTTCACACAATTGGTCTTAGTTGGTCTTTGTCTCATCCAAGACATCACAACTTACCAATCTCAAATGTACAAGAGTAGAAAACATTTTACTCTTACATTTGACTAGTGTTAATAAATCTTCTTTTATGTCACTCAAAGTTACAATCTTGGAGTATGACTCTAAGAATTGTTTTGGAACGAAGTATGACTCATCTTCTCGATCTTAACCAATCCAACAATTCATGTCCTCTCTTCTTAGCCATAACAATGCACTAAGACGTCCTTAGAGTATGAATTTGTGATATGGTTTCATAATCATTAAGATGATCATGAAATACGATACTAAAGTACTCTCCCATCCTTTCAGATTTTAGAAACTTTTATCTTTCTGCCTAATTTGATTCTTCTCATTTGTTTTGTCATACATTGTAACCTTTCCAATGTTACAGAATTATACTAAACCTTATAAGTATAATCATATTTACTAATCTTTAGTAAATCATGACAAATCAATCTTTGTGGTGGACCTTGACCAGCGCACACCCAGTGTACCTAATTCCTTAGTCCTTCAATTGACTCACATATACATGTGATCAAAGAATTAGTCTTAATTTTCAAAGATGAGAATTCTCATTCATCATACAATACAACTTGTATGATTCCAAGTTTCTATCCAATTGAAACTTGGGTGATGAAAAACTTTCTTCATTTGGTAAATTCAGACACTACCACTAATGAAGGAATCAAATCCACTTTCCAATATTGCTATTACTGGAAACATATAAGCAACAATTTTCCATAGATGCCATTGTAAGGATATTTTTTAAAATAAATAAAATTAAAACCCTTTTTTTCTTTTATTTTAAAACTTTGCGGAAAAACTTATCCTTACAATCCACATGAAAACCTTGTTGTTATCTATTCATAAGCAATATATTATAACTCTTAAGCAATAGCTCAAAATTCTGATTACCGAACCATGCGATCGAAACCCACCTTTGCAATCAGAATCAACATATACTTACTTTAAGCTTCCTATCTTTTCTTTGATTCTTAAAAACATCAGCATGTGACCCATTCACATTATGTAATAAGAATCTCCAAATAGAAACTTAATAGAGTTAGTCAGTGGAATTTAACTGAAGTAGAGTCAAACTTTTTGACTTGATCAATCTTATGATCTTTCAGGTGAATAGGGCAGCTTCGCAACCAATGCCCCTTCCTTTGGCAACAAAACACATGGACCATTTGGTAATGGCACATGAGACTATCTCAGACTTAGCCTTTCTCTTTACCATTTGGTCAACCGAGTTGACTATGGCCGATCCCTTTCCATTGGGAAGAGAAATCTTTTTCTAGATATTCAATGCTACCATTGTCAATGTCCATGTAGACTTGGGAAGTTGTTCTTTTAATCAAATTTTCTTTACTGGTGTTCCAAATCATTGTTGATTCCACAACACCAAGCAAATAGATAACATCATTAAGGGTCATTTCATAGTCTGCCTCATAGTAGTCCCAAAGAGACTCACTATGTTACTAAGAAAGTGATTGAACATCCAACTTTCACGAGACTTTGACACCCAACTCTCCCGGCTTGTCAATATGTGACTTTATCTCCAAGATGTGAGCATACATAGACTATGCTTGCCAATAGGGATTGAGTGACTTTAAACTTTTCAAGAACTTGTGGGTGAGGGAGAATAATTGGAGGAGGTGGAGGAAGTGAAGCATGATGTTGAGGGACACCATCTTCAAGAGATTTGGGAAGATCATAGTTGTCTGAACCAGACATCTTTAATGGGAGAAAATCAAGTTAGTTGATTCAAAGTCCTTAATATAACACCCAATATGAAATATTAAGGTTAGGACCCAACACAATATTTTAAAATGTGGAAGAGGGATGCCGTAATCCAAACTATAAAATATTTGAAGGTAGGCGAATGACGATTCACCAATTTCCACCATGAAAAACGAAATAATTTATTAGGTTTTAATTGGATTTGAAATTCCTAGATATTTTGAGATTCATTGAACTTTTCAATGGCATGTTTCAATCTCGAGTGTGCCCTCTCAAATTTTGTGACTGGGATGACGAGGATCACAAAACAAGGTATAAATAACCATACCAATTTTCTTGGTACCCTTAATATTATCACCTAATCAATGTGCCGGTTAACCACACACGCTCCATTGATCTATGACAAACATTAAGTCACCCTTCGTGATCCTTACTAGTCCAAGTTAGTGTGTCGGTTAACCACACACGCTCCACCAACGACTTGGTAAGGTACAAAGTGTGAATTCCATGGGCTAGCACCAAATTCACATTTTTCCTAAAGTAACTAAGATTAGGAATTAAATAAAAATATTTAGTTACTTTATAATATTCATTATACTTTTAATGAGAATTTAAAGTCATTGTCCTACCCGTTCGGCTAACGACCCTCTACCGATCAAGCAAGTGGTGGGTGAGAGTGGACACCCATTAAGTCGCCATTTTATAGGCAACAACCTTATACCACCTTATAGACCGGTTTCGTGAATGAGGCCTACTAACGGTAAAACGACTTGTTCTTATACATATATATAATAATTAACCATTAATCTTATAATAGTATAAGGGTAGAATTTTAACTTTTAAAACTTCTAGGATATGGAATTAAAGTTTGTGTGAGACTTTACAAGTTCCAAAACTTGAGAGCAAGTTTTGAACAATTCATAAACTTTTGGATATTCATAACTTATGAGTTTTAATTAAGTGTTTTAAAGCTTTTAATGAAGAGTCTCTTGGAAATCCATAACTTGAGGACAAGTTATGGAGTCCATAAAACATTTATGGGAAAAACTCTTCAAGAAAATGTAACCTACAACTTCTTAAAAACATTTAAAGGAAAAACTCTTGGAATTCCATAACTTGAGGACAAATTAAGAATTCCATTAAAACACATTAAGATCAAGAATTAACTAACAAACAATTTGCAAATAATTCCTATGATCTAACAAAACTCATATGAACATGAACATCCACATCAACAATTTCAAGAATCATATGAACACATATAAACTTGAAATTTTGATTATAACTTTGAAATTGGTCCACCATCATCATTACCACATCAAAAATAGGTTTTATGAGTCCAAAACAGTTTAAGGTAATGATTCTAGACCAATTCCAGCACCAAAACTCGAAGATATGTTGTCTGGGGGTTTAACTCGTCGAGTGCATGAACCAACTCGTCGAGTTGGATGAGTTTTGCCTTGGACTCGTCGAGTCCCTTCATGGACTCGGCGAGTCAGCTGTGCAGACAACATACAATCTTCGATTTTCAGCAATTTGCATCAAGTATTCAAACAAGCAAGCCTAGGCTTTGATACCACTGTTGGGTTTTGAGCAATCTAACACTTCCTAAGTGTGCATGCAACCCTAATAAAGCTTGGATCTATGTTTGTCTAAATACATGCAAAATAATAATTTTCCAAGGTTCATAACCTATCTAACATGGCATGGGGTACTTTTAAACATAAAAGAATTAGATGAGATTACATACCTTTTGATGATGAGTTTGATTCCTAAGGAGTTTGAGGGCCAAGCACCAATAGTGTGGATGCCTCAAATGGAATCACAAATCACCACAAACTCTTGGAAAACTTTGAGAGAGTGTATACACACTTATAAAATCGGCCACACACAAAGTCTCACACAACTAGTGACACTAGTGGCTATTTCATGCAACATAAGCATGCTTATATAGTGTACATGATTAGGGTGAAACCCTAATAACCCATGACCTTTCCTTTTCCAAGGATCCATGGGTTAAAAGCTCCATGGATCATCCATGGACTTCCATACAAGCCTAGCCCATTAACAAATGAGTGTTAGCCCACACTATATAAAACAAATAGCCCACAATCTAATTAGTCTTCCTTTTAATCTCTAAATTAATTCATAATTAATTTAAGACTAAGACTAATTAAATAACATGACTTCATATTAATATATTATAACTTATAATATATTAATAATCATATGTGTATAAATCTCATAAAATTATCCATAAATAGTTTGGATCAAATGCAACCCAAATGGACCATGCCGGGTCGGGTCAAGTATATACCATATAAGTTATGGACTTAGACACCTTATCCAACACATTTTACCCTAAGTAATATTTTCAGATTATGACTAAGTATTATTATATAGTGGTAGTCGGGGATTCGTGGGAGCAGCTACCAGAGATTCCTCACACACGAGTTGAGCACCCAGTTCGAGAGGTGAGTTTCCTTCAATAGGAACGAGTCTAAGGCACCAAGGCCGGCCTGTAGATGCAGAATGTAGTAGCTGAGTAGGGCGGGGCCCGAATCTTATAGTATTGTTATAGCTTATATTTGCCTGTTAGATATACATATACTTGTTGTCTGTGTGATACTTTTATGCATGTTAGTAGCGGAGTGTGGACAGGGCCCAAATCTCCTAGACAGCGGAGTGTAGGCGGGGCCCAAATCTCCTAGACAGCGGAGTGTGGGCGGGGCCCGAATCTCCATACAGCAGAGTAGGAGCGGGGCCCGAATCTCCGAGATAGCAGAGTGCGGGCGGAGCCCGAATCTCCAAGACATCGGAGTGTGGGCGGGGCCCAAATCTCCATGAGAGTAGGCGGAGCCTGTATCTCCTAGTTGCATGATATTTTTATGGTATGTGGTAGTTTGGGGAACTCACTAAGCTTCGTGCTTATAGTTTTCAGTTTGGTTTTAGGTACTTCCACCGACAAAGGGAAGGGCTCGGGATGATCGCATGGCACACACCACAGTTTTAGCCTGGGATGTTTACACTCTGATATTTTTCTCATATGATTTTGTCACAGTATTTGTTATGATGTTTTGAGATACATGATACATGATTTTCTTTATGGTTATGGATGATTTATGGTTTTATATTAAGTTTCAAAACGAAAATTTTAGATCGTATTTTTTGGGATGTTTCAAAAATTTTGGATGAACCTCCTGTAATACCCAGCGAGACCCATAAATTGTTTGATCTCGGTGGGCGTTTTCGTAGTTGCCCATCCCTCGATCGTTCTATCCTTGGATGGAGCTACGTGAATTCCCTATTTGCTTACCACGTTCCACAAAAAAGTTACTTGGCGGATCCAAAACTTGCACTTGGAAAGTTTTGCGTATAGTTTCTCTGCCATGAGAGTTTCCAAGACATGCCTTAGATGTTGGTTGTGCTCTTCCTTACTCCGAGAATAAACAAGTATATCATCGATGAAGACAATTTCAAAGTTGTCGAGGAACGGTCGGCAGACTCGGTTCATGAGGTCCATAAATGTTGTCGGTGCATTGGTCAAACCGAACGACATCACGACGAATTTGTAATGTCCATAGTGAGTTCAGAAGGCGGTTTTGGGAATGTCTTCTTCTCGGACACAAAGTCGGTGATATCCGGATCTAAGATCTATTTTAGAAAAATAACACTATCCTTGCAATTGGTCAAACAGATCATTAATCCTAGGAAGAGGGTAAAGATTTTTGACTGTGAGTTTTTTGAGTTCTCGGTAGTCGATACACATGTGGAAGGAACCATCTTTCTTCTTAATGAATAAAATCGAAGCTCCCTAAGCAGAGAAGCTTGGTATTATGAATCCCTTGTCCATCAGTTCACTCACTTGGCTGGAAAGCACTTGCATTTCTGCAGGGGCTAACCTATAGGGTGACTTGGCAATTGGTGTGGCTCCAGTTACCAGGTCAATTTGAAATTTGACCTGTCTCTCAGGGGGGGGGGGGGGTATCCCCAAGAGATCTTCGGGAAATACATCCGGAAAGTTGCACACCTCCAGGATATCCTTGATGTTTATCTCCTCTTTTGTTTTATCCACAACATGGGCGAGAAAGGCGTGATTCTTTTCAAACAAGCACTTTTGTGTTTTGATGGAAGAAATAAATCAAAGGTTTGCACCAGTTAATCGCCATATATTGGTAGGGTTTCATCGTTGGGTAGGTGAAGGCAAACAACCTTCTCGTGGCACATAATATCGGCATGGTGGGTGTCACACCCCCAAACAAAGGATGGCGGAAACGTCCGGGGGTGGCGGACTTCATGTATAGTATAATAACAACGAATATAATAGTGACCAAAGCAAATACAACCATCATAAATATAATTGAAAAAGTTACACCATAGTATGAGTTTACATGTTTCAAAATCAATTACATTATGATGTCAAAATGAAATGTTTGATGCCTTAGCGTCCCATACTCAAAAGACATTGATTACCTGTTTCACTGATTTCCTGAGAATACAAGTAGTTTTGAAAAAAGTGTCAACAATTAAGTTGGTGAGTTCATAAGCTTTTGGATGTGGAGGTTGAAAACCTTTGCTTGTAATTGTAATGTATATCCACGAAAAATCCAATATTTTCCTTATAAAATATTATGTAGTCTTAAATCCCAAGACCAAGTGTATGTATGTGTTCTGTACTTGTAATGATTTATGCAGTTTTAATTAAGTAAAACCCCTTTTTCAAGTAGGATTTCCCCGTAAACTTTTATGTGTTGTTAACTCCCTATGTGAGTCGCTATAACCATACTATGACTAAATGAACCTGCTACAATGTTTTCCAGACGTCGGAATGTTATGACATTTGTCACCCGTACACCTGCAGGTCCCACTGTAGCTAGCAGCAAGGTGTGGGGTGTTAATCACAATATAGATCTATATACAACTATCACGCTCTCCCTACAAGAGATTCTGGTTATAACTTACAGGAATTTTAACCCGTACTCTAAGAGTACAAAGAAGTAATGTCTCACAATTTACATTAACAATTTTACGTGTTGTGTGAATGTAAAACCTTTTCTGTGGTGGAATTGAATCCCCTTTATGTAGTATGTTTGTAATGTAAAATCCTCACACTATACCTATTATAGTTTATTGTACATGTTTGAAGTGAATGAAAACCCTTATCATGAATGACTAATTTCTGTTTATGATGTTAAACTAACAAGAATTACAATCAACATTTAGAAAGTTATTGTTATACACTTTGCTCAACATGTTACAAAGTGTTATTAATATTCTAAGCTGTTTAACTAGTTTTTAACTTTTCTATACTGTTTTAGAAAAATCACAGAAAAATTATACGAAGTCGAAAACTGAATCCGTAAACTCTGAGAGTTTAGAAATTGTGTCTAATTTGTTCATAATTTTTATTATGATTTTTAGTAACCTCAAACTTGTGTGAAAATGTACATATTCACAGACTAGTCCGAAAATGTTTCTGAAATGATAGGCTGTTTTGTAAAAATCACCATAAATTGTAGAAATATTGTATGGAGATGTGCAAGTAATCATTTTAAAGGTATGAACCTGAACTATTTGCAACTTGTACATTGTTGAAAAATAAAAAGTTTAAGATGTTCAAAACAGTCTGTGAATGAGACCCAACTTTTCATTTGAAAGCTGTTGGTTGAGTTAAAGTGTATTTTAGTGTTGTAACTTGTATTATCCACCATGAAACTTGATAAAAATGTGAAAATGTAGGGGTATGAACTCACCTTGACTGATTTCTTGGGATGGATGACGAAGAAAAGAAGTTTCCAAGTCAATAACACTTGGAAGATGCTTGAAGATTTGAAAATCTAGGGACAAATATGACAATATTTATATAAGAAATCCATGATTTGAATGACAGAATTGTGGAATATTCAAGTGTAGGAGGAAGGTGTTGGATTAATATCTAAGTCCATAACTATAATTGGTAAGACTTGACCCGACCCGGCATGGTCCATTTGGGTTGCATGGCATCATGCATTTGGATAGACTAAAATGAGAGAAATAACACTTAAGGTTTATTAATATATTATACGTTCTAATATATTAATAAGGTTATTTAATTAGTATTGATCAAGAATTAATTTGGAATTAATTAAGTGATCAAAAGGAGACTAATTAAATATATGGGTTGATTGTGTAAATCATTCATTCTTTTATATGTGG
This sequence comes from Lactuca sativa, assembly GCF_002870075.4. Lineage (NCBI taxonomy): Eukaryota > Viridiplantae > Streptophyta > Magnoliopsida > Asterales > Asteraceae > Lactuca > Lactuca sativa. The sequence goes on from NC_056623.2 coordinate 170,381,630, forward strand.
GCTTGTGATCCAAGATTCCTTATGTTGGACTAAGTCCATAGGGTGACCCATGGATACTCCATGGAGGTTAAAATCCATGGAGCATAAGAAATGGGTAAAGTTATGAGTTACATGGTGTAACCCTAATAGCCACCATATAAAAGAATCCCATGGCTCAATAAATTGGTGACTATGTGTGAGGAAAAAGGGCTAGCCAATTTTATGAAGTGTTCCAATTTCTCTCAAGTCATTCCATGTGCATTTGATGTTGTGTGAACCATTTGAGGTGTCACACTTGGGGCACTAGGCACTCAAGCTTCATGAAGACAATCTAGATCAAAGAGGTATGTAATTCTAACTTGAGATATTCATTTAAATCAGTGTTATTATGCTAGTTAGGATGAATACCTTGGAAAGTTCATATTTGCATGTATAATAGAGAAAACATAGATCCAAGGTATTTAGGGTTGCATGTACACTTATGAGTGTTAGAATGCTCAAAACCCAACAGTGGTATCAGAGCCCAGGTTTGTTTTCAATTATACTTTATGCAAATTGCTGAAAAAGTCGAATTTCGGGCATTCTGGGCACTGGACTCGTCGAGTCCACTGATGAACTCGTCGAGTCCATGAAGAAAATCATCCTACTCGTCGATTAGGTTCATTTTTTGGCTAGAAATGGACTAGGAACATTACCATAAGCTGTTTTTGAACCTATAAACCTGTTTTTGATGTGGTAATGTTCATTCTAATCCAATTTCAAAGATAATTGTCAATAGATTCATGTTTTGTATTAGTTTAATGGTTAGTCTAATGACATGAAAAAGTTTGATTAAATTATCTTGTTCTTATGAGTTGCTTAGATAAATAGAAAAATTATTAGAAATTGTTGTTTTTAATCCATTTTAATCTAAGAGATGATTCTAAAATGTGTTTGTGTAACTTGTCCTCAAGTTACATGAAAATTTACATTAAATTTTCTTAAAACTCATAAAAGTTGGCAAAGGTTACAAAATGAAGAGTCTTCTCTTCATTGAATGGTTTTATGACTCCATAACTTGTCCTCAAGTTATGGAGGTTCAAGAGTCACTTCATTAAGTAATAAAATGTGTAACCTTAATTAGTTCCATAAGTTACAAAAATAAAGAAAAGTTACATTCTTTCATTAGTTTAAAGTCTTCCATAACTTGTCCTCAAGTTAAGGAACTTGAAGAGTTTTTTAATTAAAACTACTTTAAACACATAAGTTATGGAATTAATTAGTTTTGAATAGTTTCAAAACTTGCCCTCAAGTTTAGGAATTTGAAAAGATTTCTCTTATGAATACTTTAATTCCAAGTTAAGCCCTTAGAATTTTAAAAGTTAAAATTCAACCCTTATACTTTATAGTATTATAAGTTAATAATATATGTATATATATATATATATATATATATATATATATATATATATATATATATATCTATATATGTATAAGAGAAAGCCAGTCTTACCGTTAGTAGGCCTCATTCACGAAGGCGGTCTATAAGGGGGGGTATAAGGTTGTTGCCTATAAAATGGCAGTTTAATGGGTGTCCACTCTCACCCACCGTTTCCTTGACTGGTGGAAGGTCGTTAGCCGAACAGGTAGCACAAGGACTATAATTCTCCCTTCATTAAAAGTATTAATGATAAATACTAAGTAACTAAATATTTGTAAATTCCCAATCTTAGTTACTTAGGAAAATGTGAATTTGGTGCTAACCCATGAAATTACACTTTGCACTTTGCTTAAGTCGGTTAGTGGAGCGTGTGTCGTTAACCGGCACACTAACTCGTATTTAACAAGGTAGGCAAAGGGTAACTTAATGTTTATCATAGTATCGATGGAGCGTGTGTGGTTAACCGACACATCGATTGAGGGGTTATTCACACCTTGTTTTGTGATCCTCAGCATCCCAGTCACAAAACCTGAAGGGCACACTCGAGATTGAAACATACCATTGAACAGTTCAATGAATCTCAAAAGAATCTAGGAGTTTCAAAACCAATTAAAACCTAATAATACATTTCGTTTATCTTGGTTGAAATTGGTGAATCGTCATTCACCTACCTTCAAATATTTTATAGCTTGGATTACGGCATCCCTCTTCCAAGTTATAAAAATATTGTGTTGGGTCCTAGCCTTAATATTTCATATTGGGAGTTATATTAAGGACTTTAAATCAACTATCTTGAAAATCTCCCAAAAGATGATCTTCCCAAATCTCTTGAAACAAGTTTTCCTAAAATGAAGATGATGTCCCATGGAAATCATACTTCTTTCACCTCCTCCAATTATTCTCCCTAACCCACAAGTTCCTGAAAAGTTTAAGGTCACTTAAGCCCTATTGGCAAGCAAAGGTCTATGTGTGATCTCATCTTGGAGATGTAGTCACATATTGACAAGCCGGGAGTGTTGGGTGTCAAAGTCTAGAGGAAGCTGATGATCAATCATTTTCTAAGTCACATAGTGAGTTCCTTTGGGACTCCTATGAAACAGACTATGACAAGACCCTTAATGATCTTATCTATTTGCTAAGATCAACTTCCTAAAACTTTATGGACATTGACAATGATGACATTGGATATCCAGTAAAGCTCTCTCTTCCTAATGGAAAGGGATCGGCCATAGTCAACTCGGTTGACCAAATGGTAAAGAGAAAGGCTAAGTCTGAGATAGTCCCATTATCAAGGGTCCATTGCCAAAGAAAGGGACATTGGTTGCGAAGCTGCCAAATTTACCTAAGGATGTTAAAGTCAATAAGTTTGACTATACTTCAGGTAAAGTCCACTATCTAACTCTGCTAAGTTTCTATTCTGAGATTCTTGATACATGATGTGACTGGGTCACATGGTGATGTTTTAAGAATCAAAGAAAAAGTGAAGCAACTTAAAGAAAGAATATGCTGAATCTGATCGCGTAGATGGATTTCTATCACATAGTTTGAAGATCGGATTCTTGAGCTACTTCTTAGGAGTTATGATATTTTGCTTAGGAATAGATAACAACAAGTTTTCATATGGATTGTAAGGATGAGTTTTTCCGCAAAGTTTTAAAATAAAAGGTAAATCTCTTGATTTTATTTATTTTTAAAATATCCTTACAATGGCATTTGTGAAAAACTGTGTTGCTTATAAGATTCCATTAAGAGCAAGAGTGGAATATGAATTTGATTCTTTCATTTGTGGTAGTGTCTAAATTTACCAAATAAGGAAAGATTCTCATCACCCAAGTTCCAATTGGACCGAAACTTGGAATCATGCAATTTGTAGAGCATGATGAATGAGAACCTTTAAGCATTGGAAAAATTAAGACTAACTACTTGTTCACATGGATGTGTGAGTCAAGTAACGGACTAAGGGATCGAGTACACATTCTTGTGCACTGATTAAGTCCACCACAAAAGATCGATAAGACTATTCGTCATGATTTACTAAAGTTTAGTAAATATGGTTATACTTACAGGCTTAAGTATAATTCTGAAGCTTTGGAAAAAATTTCAGTGTATGGCGGAACGAATGAGAAGAATCAAATCAGGCAGAAGGATAAAAGTTTCTCAAATCTAAAAAGATGGGAGAGTACTTTAGTATCATGTTATATAATCATCTTAATGATTAAGAGACCTTATCACAATTCATCCTCTAAGTGCATTCTAGTAGCTAAGAAGAGGAGTTATGAATTGTTGAAGTGGTTAAATCAAGAAGATGAGTCATATTTCATTCCAAAACAATTCTTAGAGTCATACTCCAAGATTGTAACTTGAGTGACATGTCTTAAAAAAGGTTTAAAAACACTTGTCAAATGTAATAGTAAAAGGCTTCTACTCTTGTACATTTGAAATTGGTAAGTTGTGATGTTTTGGATAAAACAAAGACCAAGTAAGGCCAATTGTGTGAAGTATTTGTCTTGATTAGAATCCACACTATCTCTTGAATATTTGACAAGAGAGTCTTATATGTCAAGAGGATAGTAGGAGTCTTAACTGGTCTTGAAAGTCTCAAGAACTAATCAAGAGTAAAACCTAAAGTTCTTCACTAGCACATGACTTGAGGTTTATAACCTATCGTGTTGACTATTTCTGTGTCCATTCCAATTAAAGTTGGCTTTGCATATGAGTTCTTAGAGTTCTCAATTGGTTGCACAACAACTTGGAAGCAATGGCAGGCCCTTGAGATGCCAGATGGCAAGAAATTAAGATTGAGTTCAGTCCATATGAGTTTGAATTTGTCATTATCCTTGTCTTGTGACTATGGTTTTGACAATTCACATGGATAAGAACACATACACCATTAAATCTAAGTGTCATAAGGTTTCTCTCTGATTCATGAAAATGATGGTGAGGAAACACTTTCACTTAGTAGATTTTAACTAGATAGCAATTGTGATATTTGCATTCTCAAAGTCGTTAGTGGAGCATGTGTGGTTAACCGGCACACTAACATGGACTTGTGAGAAGTGGCAAAGGTCTAAACAATTGAGACTATGATTACGACATCCCTTTTCATAATTCTTAAAATTTTTTAGACACACAAGTGTGCTATCTAAGGCTAGGTGTATGATTTTGATAAAGTTTTATCAAAGCAATCTAGTATCAAAAATCTGAACTTTGGTAAGAAAGTCAATAAAGTATTGTTTTTCTAGAAGTTCAGCTGATTTCTGAGTACATGTCAAAGCTAGTGGGAGCATAAGTGTTATGCTAATAATCATCGTGTTAGTGGGAGCATGATAATTATGATAAAGGTTGCAAGTTAGCAATGTTAATTATAGAAAACAAAAGGTTTCAATTGGGAAAAAGTTGTTTTGCTATAATTAAGGGAGAGGAAATTATACTTCATCTCAAATCTAAAAGTTTAGATTGAGGTTTTAAATCGTATTTAGTCAAGGATATATATATGAATTTCATGTTGGAATGGCTCAACATAAGGAAATTCTATATATGGGTCCATTACTTGCGTTCTAAAATTCGATTATGATTACGGCATCCCTTTGCATAATCTGAATTATGAGAACTTGGCAAATTGAAATGGAAATATTATAGCAAAAGACTGGTTTAGTCTTTATGTGAGACATCATGAATCGTGTCCCATATGCTTCGGATATAGGATCGATTACATGTGCTATATTCATCATTTCTAAAATTTCCCAAATGTCTGGGGCATTAAGAAGGGAAAAGGTCTAGAACTGGATATGACTAAAAGGATTAAGCAATTGTTGAGGACAATCTAAGGTTTACCAAAGATTGGTTGCTCAAGGACAGTTGGAAGTATAGTGTTAATTCTGGAAGGACCATATTGACATAATCTGTAAGGAGGCAACTCTTGTTCAGAAGTGATAGTCAAAATGGAATATGGAAATGTTTCAAAGTTAGAAATTATTCAATCTGTGTAAGATTAGGAAACTTAATGCAAGAAGGATGTTTCCAAGGAGTTGATCTCCTTGGAATTCTCTGTAATGTTTGTTGTCAAGTCCTTGTGACTTTGTGCATAATCATTACAAGAGTATCAATGCATATAAGTTTAGAATCTAACGGATTTCAGTAAATAGCATGAATTTGGAATTCTTGCATTTGCAGTAAGGATTTGGGACTGTGAAAAGAGAATCATTGAAGTTATGTTCAATTGATCTATTTCACAAAGTAAACGATCATAGACAAACATAGTGTTTAGAAAACATAGTGTACATGCTTGGAGCATGAGACAACTATTGTTTTAATTCAAGTATAAAGTTGATAGTTTGAAACAGTATACAATGAATAATGTGTAATCATATGGTGATAAATAAATGGTGTTTTATTTATATTCATAAGTTCCGAGACCATATTGGATTCGATTATTATTGTGTTTCACTTTGCATGTTTTGACTTCCAGAATAACTAGGTCATTCTTCCTGAATGATTAGGTTATTCAAACCATCCACAGTCGGTCATATGTTGGAAGTAGATATGAATCAAGATTGTCATGGGTTGGGCTTGTAGAGGTCTAAGATGTGGCACAAGGTGGTGCTACAACACTCATGAGTGCTCATAAGTTCTGAGTATTGGATTCAACCCGCGCTCATTGGAATCACTTCATGGATTTTATCACGAGTGATCATGAGACGATAATATCTTATATTCTTCAAACCTAGAGATATGAGTTGTTACTATGAGTTGGTTATACATTGATTGCACGAAAATGCATTGGTAACTCGATGTTATAAAACGTGCCTTTGTGTATGATTCAACAAGTAGTAGAACAAGCCATATGAGTCGAAGTTTATCCATTCCTTTTACCTTCGGGATAAAAACGATATCTGTGGGCCCCTCGATGATTTGGTGATGACAAATGAAGTGCTCGGCCGGGCCTGGACTGATTTGATTTGTTCAATTAGTCAGTCGTCATAAATCGGAAATCGGGAAACAACAAATAGATAGAGAGAATGATTATAATCCATGTCTGAGTCCATATGATATCTAGAATGGAGGAATATATGATCCCTTATCTAATGGACAAGTCATTGACAAAGGTCGGAGATCATCGACAAGGTCAGAGTTCGACAGAAGCTTTTGAAAGCTACGATTTCCAGTTGGTTCTTGAAGATGTACGCAATAAAAGTTTTATACTTATCCAAGTGGGAGACTGTTGGATTAATGTCTAAGTCCATAACTATAATTGGTAAGACTTGACCCGACCCGGCATGGTCCATTTAGGTTGCATGGCATCATGCATTTGGATAGACTAAAATGAGAGAAATAACACTTACGGTTTATTAATATATTATAAGTTCTAATATATTAATAAGGTTATTTAATTAGTATTGATCAAGAATTAATTTGGATTTAATTAAGTGATCAAAAGGAGACTAATTAAATATATGGGTTGATTGTGTAAATCATTCATTCTTTTATATGTAGGCTTGTGATCCAAGATTCCTTATGTTGGACTAAGTCCATGGGGTGACCCATGGATACTCCATGGAGGTTAAAATCCATGGAGCATAAGGAATGGGTAAAGTTATGAGTTACATGGTGTAACCCTAATAGCCACCATATTAAAGAATCCCATGGCTCAAGAAATCGGTGACTATGTGTGAGGAAAAAGGGCTAGCCGATTTTATGAAGTGTTCCAATTTCTCTCAAGTCATTCCATGAGCTTTTGATGTTGTGTGAACCATTTGAGGTGTCACACTTGGGGCACTAGGCACTCAAGCTTCATGAAGACATTCTACATCAAAGAGGTATGTAATTCTAACTTGAGATATTCATTTGAATAAGTGTTATTATGCTAGTTACGATGAATACCTTGGAAAGTTCATATTTGCATGTATAATAGAGAAAACATAGATCCAAGGTATTTAGGGTTGCATGTACACTTCGGAGTGTTAGAATGCTCAAAACCCAACAGAAGGTACTGTTGGGTTTTCTACGCATCAAATACACTCTAAAACTAGGCAGTGGAAAAATCAAAACAACGATATACCTAAGTTTACATGCATCCTATGGATCTATGGCTTCATGCTAATTACATCTACCCTAGAAAACATAAAACATAAGGAAGAAAACATACCTCTTATGTTGCCCTTTATCTCCATGCTTGAGATCTTGAACCTCCATGAAGTTGCTTAGATGAAAGGACCCAAAGCAGAATCTCTCTAATGGTATCACACCCAATGACACCAAAGAGTAGAATAAAAATAACTAGGAGAAGGGTCAATTTCCCAAACCCAAAGAGGGATAGAAATCGTCCCTATGGGAGGAGGAAGAAGGGTTGGCAAAACTTCAAGCCAAGGTGCGAGGAGGAATGAAATCCCTAAGGCCCTATTTATAGCCTTGGATGCCTCCTTGGGTTTAGTACTCCTTCCCATGTGGGATGGGAGCATAACCACGAAATTTCACTCCTTTCCCATGTGGGATGGAGTGATTTTCATCCAACCCTAATTCCATAAGGTTCTGGAATATTCCTGATTAACCAACTATCGATTAATGAACATTCAACCCTTTAATTAATTAAACTGTTAATTAATTCCCATAATATATTTCCAATTAGTTTCTAATTAATTATTAACAATAATAATTAATGAACCAATTTCTCCTTTATTTATTCTACTCAATTTGGGTCTTGAGGGCAACCCAAAAGGACCCTGTCATTATTAGAAATATTACAAATAGTTAATGACCTTGGACACTATTCCAACAGTCTCCCAATTGGACAAGTCATAAAATATACGAGGACTAATATTTCTCTAATAATCAACAGAGAGTTAGCCATCCAATGCAACTACCGAACTCTTGATCTAATCAAGATTCAGCCCTTAGATAAGTGATCAACTATCCCTTCGTTCTAGATATCTTTATGAATTTGAGACATGGATAATGGTCAATCTCAAGAATTCAAGATTATGTTTCTCGATATAGATTTGTGACGACTACATTTGACTACTAAATTGAACACATCAATTTCAGTCAGGGCTCGGCCAAGCACTTTAGATGTCAGCACCAAATCATCGAGGGGCGCATAGATATCGCTTCTCCAATTAAGGCAGAAGGAACGAATAAACTTCGACTACATAGTTTTTGTCTATTTCATCATGTCATACATGGACATACCCTTTATAACTACCAGTTACGGTTAGTGTTGGAGTAGACCAATGCATAACAGAATCATAGAGAAAAACCCCACATGCATCTAGGTTTGAAGAATAGAAGATATTATCGTCTTACAATTACTCGTGACTGAATCCATGAAGTAATCTCTAAACGTGGGTTGGTCCAATTCTTAAATCTCTATTAAGCACTCATGAGTGTTAGCGTAATCTCTTTTCTATGTCCAATCAATATGGACAATCCACTAATACTCATTACAGACTTAAATCACTACTTACTTCCAATAGTATGACCGACTGTGGACGTATGAGTAAATTCATACTCACGAAGTGGGTTCCAAACATGCAAAAGTGAGAACACAGTGATAAGCTAATTGAAATGATCGAACTCCATCATATATTAAGATCACCACTTATTAATCGCCAAATCAAATTAAAACTTATACTGCTTAAAGTTCTCGGGTTTTAAAACAAACCAAACTAAGAGTTTTTAAGCCAATTCATTTGCAAATCTAATGCCTCTCAACTTTGTCTGACTGTCAGAATTGGTCAATGACATCGGATTAGGAATGGATCGACAAGATTATCTTTCGATATGACATATTGACTATGATGTCTTCACATTTGAGTCACTATCAAATACGTTGGTACTTATGTAACATCCCAAAAATCAGGTCTAAAATTTTCGTTTTAAAATCATTTATCAAACCATAGCTATCAAATCATAACATAATTCATAACATCAAATCAAAGTATTAATTCAAAACATATTCTTATTATCAGAGTAAAACATCCCAGGCTGAATAAACAATGGTGTGTGCCATGCGATCACCCCGAGCTCTTCCCTTCGCTACCGGAAGTACCTAAAACCAAAACTGAAAACCGTAAGCACGAAGCTTAGTGAGTTCCCCAACCTACCACATACCATACACATAACCACATACTGGGCCTCGCCCTGCTGCATTGGGACTAGCCCGGCATCGGACACGCTCCGGCATCGGGCCCCGCCCGACATTAGGCCCCGCCTGGCAGCGAGCGCCGCTCGATATACATATTTGTTGGCCTATCTCCGGGCCTCGCCCACTAAGCATATACAAGTCATAATAATATCACATAACACATAAGCTAGCATACTTCGCTATAATCATGTACTAAGGCCTCGCCTATCTTGGGCCTCGCCCCTGTCTGCTACTGATGAGTCATGAAACCCCGTCCATGCTCCTACTGTTAGTGAGATACGGGCCTCCGCCCACACTCACTCCTTTCCTATTTTGGGCCTCGCCCCTGCTATGCTACTGATGAGATATGGAACCTCGTCCATACTCTGCTAATGGTGAGATACGGGACCTCGCCCACACCCACCTCCCTACCAGGCACATACAAGTATCACACAGACAACAAGTATACTCTAACATGCAAACATTCCTTGGGCACCCGCCCGACCTCGGACCTTGGTCTGGAATATCATACTAGCATACAGTGCCTAGGGCTAACCCCCGGGTCTTCCTACTCATAACTACATGGGCTGGCATTGTGGTCGTAGACCCATTCACACAAAGGGAAACTCACCTGTACTGCTGAACCTTGCTGATATCCGCCTGTCTGCTATCTGACGACTTCCCGAATCGCTGCTCCTCTAGCTCCCCGAGCTACCAATACCATCATAACACTTAGTCCTAAAATCTCCTCCAAAAGTAAACTAAGTCAACTCTGGTCAAATTCAAAGTCAAAGTCAACAGTCCATGGTCAAGGTCAACACTTCCATGTTGACCCAACTCGTCGAGTCAGCCTATTGACTCGCTGAGTTCCTAAACTCAGAGATTCTTCAACTCGCAACTCGACTCGCCGAGTCACCCCATGACTCGTCGAGTCCTTCAATCTCCGAGTCTTAGTCCTGTCCAACTCACTGAGTCACCACGCAATTCACTGATCTGACTCATAACCAGAAGAGATTAGGCTTTACGACCCGACTCGTCGAGTCCATGAACAGTCTCGCCTAGTCCACTTGTGTCATCTCAAATTTTTCGATCCTAATCAGTTTCAGTGCATCCAATTCATAGATCTGGGCTTCTAGGGCTAGCTTAACATGTAAAGTTGCTAAAACACCTAATCCAAGCTAAAATGGAAGCATAAGTCATGGAATGGAGCCATAGCTGGGTAAAGCTAACCACTCAGAGCTTCTAAAGCTCATAAATGTCCAGATCTGAAAGCCTTTTCGTCCTTATGGGCTCAATACTCTGATTTGCCTTGGAAATGACCCAAATGTGACAAAATACAAGCTAAAAAAGGGGATCTATCAAATGAATGCTCAAGGTTTCGACTTGATACCTTCTATCAGTTGCCAAACCGAGATAAAGACTGAATCTACACTTCCTTCCTTGCTCCTTTCTTCTAATCCTTCAAGATGAGCACTCCAAATGGACCTTGACCTTCACAAAGCTCAAGAGTTGAAGTTAGGTGGCTAGGGTTTCGTTCTGAGGTTAAAGAGGGTAATAAAAGACTGAGGGAAGGAGAATATGGTGCTTAAATAGGGCACCAAGTCCTGAAATTAGGGTTTCCCAACCCAGACCTGACTCGCCGAGTCAGTCCCCAGACTCGCGGAGTCAGTCACTTATTCCTTGACATGGGACCCGCTCCGACTCGTCAAGTTCTTCCATGGACTCGATGAGTTGACCCCTTTAACTTAGGGTTTTTCCTTTCCTTTCTTGGTCTTCTGGATTCCGGGTGTTACAACTTACTGATTATGTATCTTGTGAGCTTATGTGACTTGGGATCCATACTTGAGGTAAGTTCACCCAAAGTCACAAGAAACTTCATAAGGACCATCAATGATTGAATTTCAACAAAGATGTCACTAATGAATCTCTTTCAGCTACATTGACTTCTTTGCAATTTAACCAACTACAATATACTCTAAGAATGTTAAATCCACTATGGTGTATTATCTAGTACTCTTTCAAGCTAATATATCACCATTCAGTAAAAGCACATATTCCGATTGTGAACGGAATTGTCTTTATCAGTATGGAACTTAGCATCAATGTAACTCTTACAATGATCTCTTCTATACTATCAAGATCATCTCTTCGGTCCTCCAAGGACACTTAAGAATGTTCTTGATCTTGATTTGTTGGTTCTCACCAAATTGATCTAATCCAACTTGTCATGCTCAAGGAATACGAGTCATTAGATCTAGTACATGTGATGGCATATGATCGATCCCATAGCAAAAGCATGTGATACACGACTCATAACCTCTAGTTCAACGGAAAACTAGGACGTTAGCATCGCTCAATGTCATGCCATATTTTAATAGGCCTAAAATCCTTTTGACTTCTGCATGTCGAGTTTCATCAACATTCCATGTACTTTGACTGATCAAATGAATCACCTTGATCTATCTCCATAGATCCTTATTATGTACGTGTGTTGTATCTCCCATGTATATCATAGCAAAACGATTCCCATGCCAAGCCAAACTTTTACACTTGCTAAGTTAGAATATAGTTTCCTATGAATCATACAATATCTATGTACAATACAAGGGTGACAACAATACTCCCACTAGCATTGACATATATATGGTTTATCTATGTTTCTCGAAATTCAAACACCTTGAACAATCTCATTAACACAAAGATTCCAATTACTCCCACTAGTTTTGACATATGTATGCCTCATATTTATTTCTTGAAATTCATACACTTTGAACTTTCTCATTGAAATAATGATCCATCTTGCAAGATGCTTATTTCGGTCCATAAATGAACTTTTTAAGCTTACACATCTTTCAAAACCTATCTTGTTTTAATTATGTGTTTGTTCATATCCATGATTGTCTCTACTTGAAGATCCACTTGCACCTAAGGGTTAAGGTCAAGTGCTTGATCTACCAAATAACAACATACATGGATTGAATCTCGCTTTCCAATTCCTCCTTCTATGTTGTAGCCTTTAGGGCCTACCATAGCTTCCGATAACTGGCATACTCTGATTTCTCCATACCAGTGACTCATTTACCTCAGTAATATAAACTCTTATATAACTAGGTTCATGATGTCTTCTATCAGATAAGGAAGAGGTGGAGGTATGTCAGTTTCCTTAATAGCTCTTTCAATCCCGAATTGAATGCTATATCTAACTTTAGGCTCTTCGTTGGTTGACTCTTGAATCTTGTCAAGAGCAATGTGGCTCCCACTAGCTCTTTTGGAAATCAGCTTCCTCTCTTGGAAGACTGCCCTTCGAGCAACATACACTTTGTTCTCAGAGGGGTTTTTAAACAATTATCCAAAATGCTTGATGAGCTCTCCAACGAGGATAACACATCTCTATTCAAAGTCCTAGATTGTCAAGCGCTTCACGACGAGCGTAAGCCTTATAATCATAGACTTCCATATATGGCAGTAAGGATAAAATCCCACTTCACATAACATAGAGTGTTTTATGAACCTTACTAGTTCATACAAGACCAAAGGACTTCTTGTAACACTATTCGTGGTACAATCCATGAATTATTAGCAAACATAGTGCGACTCATCTAGCACAAAATTAAGTAATGATTTGTTTCTCTATCCAACTAACACTTCCTAGTGGTAGTGTTATGGGTAGAGATAGATCGTGAAACTCTTTCACAATTTCTTAGATGATCGATAAAGTTTGGACTGAGATTCTCACTATGAGTGTCTCATCTTATTTCCCAGTTGATTCTTAACCTCGTTTTATGAGAGCTCTAAACACCGGAAAGGTTTCAGACTCACATTCATACGAAGTTGGTCTTACCATGTATCGTGGTTGATCTGAACGGTCAATTAGTGCAAAATAATTCAAACAGATATTGACATCACCCAGTGATGTGTTCATCATCTATCTTGATAAACAATATTTGCATTTATCATAAGACTCGAGGTCAAATGATATCCAAAATCCGATCCAACTGGATACTTGGTAATGCATTTCTCATTTATGTGTCCAATATTATGATTCCACAAATACATTTCACCCAAACCTTTTGGATGTATTTGAATAAGTACATATTATGGTCATTCTTAACGATCAATTAGGTAAACTAATTTCAACAGATATTCACAATAATACACTTTATTCAAATATTCGAATCAACTTTGAAATATTGCTACTATACTAGTTTCATAGATTTCATGACTTTCTTTTAACATGTTAGAATGCTCTACATTTAAATAAGTCAAAACTATCTCATGAATCATAGTATATACAATTTCATTTATAATACCATAGACTAAACATTCGAAAAGAGTTGTCTTTTGATCCTATGAATGTAGCAAGGGCTTGGCATTCATGATAAAATTATCTTCTCCATGTTTTAGTCTTCTTACTTCATTTTAGTCACTGCACATTCTTGCAAATGTCAGTACTCAAACCTTAGTAAAATACTCAAGGTTTAGAAGTAATGTTCTAATGGCATTATAAATCCGTATATTTGATTGAACACCATACATGGGAGAACTAGTTATCTTTTGATCCTATGGAAAGTAGCACGAGCTCGTGATCCATGATCAAATTTAATTTCTTCATGTTTCAGTCCTTTCACCTCAAATATACATTTAGGCAAGTTTCCTTTCTTAGTCCTTTTCTTGTTATGGAAACGAGCAGCTATCAGAACATGTCTTAGAATAAACCTTATTTTGTCCTAGGTATTAGGGCCTAGATTAGGTATACTAATCGCCTTTTAAACTGTGGGCAATTGGCTTTCTTCTTGTTGACACTTCTATTCATGATAGTAAACTATGGGAGTATTTTGAAGTATGAGTTTCTATGATTCGCTATGTTTGTTCCAAAAGGAAACCTCAACATGTCACACAACTCCTTAATGGATATTCCATGTTGTCCATATCAAAATCAAAATGAATTGATTATATGTACATATCAACTAGATGACTAACCCTAGTCAACTTCTAACTCATGGAAGTTCCATTTTACTTAATTATGTCAATTTACAACGTACATTTGATAATCGCTTTTTCTAACAATTTAGAATGAAATGTTTGAAGTAACCTAGGAAGAGCTTTAACAAAGGAATGATCTTTCCTTTCGTTTATGAGAACTATTCCCAAACTACGAATTTTGACAAGATTGATCATCCTCATAGCTAATCCTTTCAAAGGTTTTATAGCAGTAGATTTTAGTGGATAAGGTTATAGACATCATTCAATAAAATTCCATTATAGTTTGTTTTACTTATCCTAAGAAAATAATCACCCTAAATAAAATTATTTTAGAAGGCTAGGATCCATATTTGGCTTTATTATGTGTAAAGGGATGCCGTAAACACACCATAAAGTTATTTAGGTAGGCAAAGCCCTTTGCCAATTTCGATCACCACGAAATTCCTAGATCTTTGAGATCCATTGACTATCAATGACATGTTAATCTCGAATTATGTTCATCTTAAATTCAATGACGGGGTCGTTGTGGATCATTGAACAGATGGTGATTCGACCATACAAAATCGCGTAGTCCCCGGCTCAAGTTACGCTTGAGATTCGCGAGTTCCACATCATTCTCTACCTATAGTCTCAAATTGACGTGCCGGTTAACCACGCGAGCTCCATCAACAAGTTATAAAGAGAATGTGAAACTTTTATGGATAACATAAGATTCACTTTAAATAGATTGAGAATTAACCTTGCAAAATCGCATGGTCCCCGGCTCAAGTTATGCTTGAGATTCGCGAGTTCCATATCATTCTCAACTATACTCTAGATTGATGTGTCGGTTAACCACACGAACTCCACCAACAGAATATAAAGAGAATGCAATTTTCATGGATAATATAAACTCACATTCTATTAATAAAACAAGATTTTGTTTTATACTTGTATTTAGAATACTTTTAGATTTACCATTATCACTATTAAACCCTTTCGGTAACTCCATTCTCAAAATGCAATAGGGCGGTGAGGGTGGTAAGCGCGAAGCATATTAAAAATCGACCTCATTAGGAATCATATAGACCTCCTTAAACCCTTACATTTGAATGAGTGAGCCTAGTCGAGGTAAGACTGACAATGTCAATATTTAAACACGCGAGGGCGCATGTTGTAACATTCTTATACATATAATAAACACAATTCTAATATACATAAATACAAGGGGTAAATTTAAAACTCTATAAATTTAGTTGTCTATTATTAATTCTAATTAATTGCGAGGACGCAATGTAACAATTAATAAATCATGAGGGGGGTAATATTCAAATTTATAAATCTTTATTACAAATAATATTAAATAATTTAAATCCATTATCAAATAACAATTAAATTCAAATAAACACATTTAAATAATATTTATCAATTTTCCAAATTCAAAAACAATTTAAATTAGGTATTTATCCATGTTTATCAAGGTTAGATATTCGAAAAATGGCAAAAAAATCTGAAACCCTAAATTCTGTCGAGTTCACGTCGTGAACTCCTAGTTCACGTCGAGAGCTGCGACTAGGGTTTTATCATATTACGAATTTTTCATCTAATCTTCTTCCATTCAGTTTCAAACAAGTTTTTAGAGAAAACATGGATCTAGGGTGAAAGTAACCATGAACCAATAGCTCTGATACCACTGTTGGGTTTTCTAAGCATCAACTATAATCTAAAACTAGGCAGCGGAAAAATCGAAACAACGATATACCTAAGTGTACATGCATCCTATGGATCTATGGCTTCATGCTAATTACATCTACCCTAGAAAACATAAAACATAAGGAAGAAAACATACCTCTTATGTTTCTCTTGATCTCCATGCTTCAGATCTTGAACCTCCATGAAGTTGCTTGGATGAAAGGACCCAAACCAGAATCCCTCTAATGTTATCACATCCAATGACACCAAAGAGTAGAATAAAAATAACTAGGAGAAGGGTCAATGTCCCAAACCCAAAGAGGGTTAGTAATCGTCCCTACGGGAGAAGGAAGAAGGGTTGGCGGAACTTCAAGCCAAGGTGTGAGGAGGAATGAAATCCCTAAGGCCCTATTTATAGCCTTGGATGCCTCCTAGGGCTTAGTACTCCTTCCCATGTGGGATGGGAGCATAACCACGAAATTTCACTCCTTTCCCATGTGGGATGGAGTGATTTTCATCCAACCCTAATTCCATAAGGTTCTGGAACATTCCTGATTAACCAACTATCGATTAATGAACATTCAATCCTTTAATTAATTAAACTGTTAATTAATTCCCATAATATATTTTCAAAATATATTTCCAATTAGTTTCTAATTAATTATTAACCATAATAATTAATAAACCAATTTCTCCTTTATTTATTCTACTTAATTTGGGTCTTGAAGGAAACCCAAAAGGACCCTGTCATTATTAGAAATATTACCAATAGTTAATGACCTTGGACACTATTCCAAAAGGTACTTACCAATTATGGAGGAGAATGCTCAAGAACAGCCTTGAAGTCTCGAGTTTTTGTAGAGAGAGAGAGTGAGAGAGAAATATGTTTTGTTTTTGGTGAAAGGGTGAATATCTTAGAGGAGAGATAAGGATTTTCCAAGACTTGATTAATGTAACTTGTTGGAGAAGGGTGAGAGCACAATGAGTTGACATTCCAGATGTGAATCGTGACATAAAGCATGAATAGTAAACTGAAGGTGTCATAACTTTATGGGAAAAGTCAAGAAGCACCTTTTTGTACTTTGCACTTTATCTTACTCAATCGTAAAGATTTTATCTTAGAATTCTCCACGATATGGGTACATAATGATTCTGGAAGGTTGAAAATAGTAAAATATAATTTTGGGTGAAAATCCCACGTTAAAATCATGAAAAACAGGCTTAAAACACGAAGGAGGTCTAAGCAGCTTAGACCGAATGTAGGTTCGATTTGTTGTGATGAGAACCGAAAGGAGTTTCGATCCTTAAGGCTCGCATGCGGACTTGGTCAAGGAGGGAACAGAAGGTGGGGTGGAACCGAGAACTGCCGGAACGAACCAAACCGAGAAGGTTATGGAGCCGAACCGAGAGCGAGCATCCGAACCGAAAGTGAGTTCGTTGAATGGGTATCTTTGGTTCTATTAGGGTTTCAGTCTAGGAGGCTTCAGTTCTGAAGGCTAATTTCGGTTCTACATGGCTGTTTTTCAAATAAACTTCCCGTTTCGAGTGGTTTTTGACCAAGCTAAGGGTCGGGGTGTCCAGAATGATTATAAAAAGTTGAAAGAGGTTTTGAGAGGGATTTGAGAGAGATTAGGGAGAGATTTATATAGAGTGAGAGAGATTGAGAGAGACTTCGTTTGTGATCTTTGTTAGTGTATAGCCTCGTAATGTAAGGTTTGTAAACCCCGTTAAGCCTCGTTTTGAGTGCTATATACCCCTGAATGGTATGTAATAGTTTTTTATCTAGTCATTTCATCACTTACCCTTATTCGGGTTTAGATTTCCAGAACACACCAGAATTTTACGGTTGTCACATCATCCCCCCGTTAGAAGGAATTTCGTCCCAAAATTAGTGTTTTGATTGGGACTTCAAGAGTTAGGGAAAAGACGTGGGTATTTTTGTTTCATTTGATCTTCGCGTTCCCAGGTGAACTTGGGTTCTCGTTTAGCGTTCCAACGGACCTTCACAATAGGAATGCGACTTTGTTTCGTTCTTTTAATTTCTCGATCCATGATTTCAACCAGTTCTTCTACGAAGTGGAGACTCTCGTTGATTTTGATTTCGTCGAGTGGTATTACAAGAGTCTCGTCCGACAGACACTTCTTTAAGTTTGACACGTGGAAGATCGGATGTACGTTATTAAGTTCTTGTGGCAGTCGAAGTTTGTATGCCACTGGGCCAATCCTGACACGGATTTCGAATGGCCCGATGTACCTTGGATTTAGTTTCCCACGTTTACCAAAACGTATCATTCCTTTCCATGGTGAGACCTTTAGTAGAACTCGGTCACCAACCTGGAATTCCAAGGGTTTGCATCGCTTATCTGCATAGCTCTTTTGTCAATCTCGTGATGATTTCAGTCTTTCTCGAATTTGTACGATATTTTCCATCGTCTCCCTTATGATTTCAGGACCAGTGAGGGTGCTGTTAGGGACTTGTCCCTTAGCTAGATGTGTATCTCCCACTTCAGCCCAACACAATGGTGATCTGTACTTGCGGGCATAAAGAGCTTGGAATGGAGAAACCTTGATGCTAGTGTGATAGTTGTTGGTGTACAAAAATTCAATGAGTGGTAAGTGGGTATCCCACGATTTATCGAAGTCATTCACACAGGCTCTTAACATATCTTCCAAGGGTTGGATAGTTCTTTCGCTCTTCCCGTCGGTTTGTGGATGGTAGGTCGTGCTCATGTCTAACTTAATCCCTAGAGATTTCTGTAAGGACTGCCAGAACCGTGAAATGAATCTACTATCTCTGTCGGAGATAATGGATATTGGCACACCATGTAGCTGTACAATCTCTTAAACAATCTAAACGAGAATCGAATATCTCGTCGATAGTAGTGCAACGGTAAAAAGATAGATGAAAACGGACGTCAGATGAAGAAGTTATGAAATTCTAACGGAGTTTTCCTGTCCCGGCCTACTAAAAATAATATAATAAAAATAAAGTCAAAAATTATCCGACGGAGTCTAAACGAAAGTTGTAGAGTATACTCTCACCTACTCGTGGATATAAAGAACGTCGAAAATGGAGCTCGTATGCGAAAGTTACGCATTTTTGAAATTTGGAAAACCGAGTTACGCCCAGCGTACCCGTATGCATGAACCGAGATGGGCCACGTCGACCTGACCCATCACTCGAGTGCATGTCGACGAGAGCGTACGCCCAACATACGAGGGACTTATGCCCAGCGTAATGCGAGGGTTCAGCCACTATAAATAGGATTCGATGGCTGCCGAGTTTTATTGCTCATTTCTCTCTTTATCTCTCTTTATTGCCTCGTTTTGCGTGCAAGTTATACCCCGAAGCCCTGGTATCATTCCCGACTCCCGAAGCCCCGAAGATCCCGAGAAATAGAGTTTTCAAGCCGAAACTCTACCCGAGTGAAGCCCGGTTTTGGAGAAAATATCTCGGTTCCAACGAAGAATACTACTTTACAAGCCCTAGTGCTATCCGATAATCTTCTTATCAAGTGAGTCTGTAGTTACTTTCTTCTAATACATAAATATGAAGTATTTTCTATGAAATACGTGTTATGTGTTTATATATTGTTTGTTTATTTGAGATAAGTGTGGAATGGATGTTTTATATAGTTTTTAAATGAGTTAAACTGTATATGTATTTTATATCTACAAACATGTTGCGTAGATCATGGGTAGATGAAATAGTTGGTATGTGATCAAAGATGAGTTGGATGATGAGACAAAAAGGTGATTTAGATCTTGAGATGAGGGTGACAGGTGAAAAATGAGTGAAACCTTTACCCAAGCGATGCCCCCCCAGTCATTCAGTAGAGTAGGGATGACAACCACAGACTATTCTAGACAGTCCAGTGGAACACTAGCAAGATCGCAACTTGTAGGTGTTGTGAACTTGATGTTCACCGGTGTACTCTAAAAACCCATTGACATGTATTGCGAGAGGGGTCTCGAAAACGATATTGTCGATAAACGAGATAAACTTGTTATTAATCTGGGATTATGGATTAAGACATAGTTAATTGTTCCTAGTCCGAGAGTACGGATTAGGTAAAGAGGAAATTTTAGATACGGGAGTATAGATCGTGTCGTTGCGAGGATCAACGGGGTGGGATAAGAGTTGCTTTTATATAGTGAAATTGTATATGTTTGTGAGTTCTAATATATATATATATATATATATATATATATATATATATATATATATATATATATATGATATAACATTGTGGATTGAAAACCTTATATGCTCACCAGGCTCCCAAGCCTGGCCCACTCAGTTTTCTTTGTATCACAGGTATCGATAAGAAGACATATTTCACTGAGAGATTAAAGAAGATATATATCATTAGAGTAGATTAATGTAACTTCTGTTTATGCTTATGTGTCTGTATCGGAACATGACATCCTGAGATTTTGTTATATAATGAAAATACATTTCTTTAAGAAATGCTTTGATAAATTTTTATCATATTTTGTTTCGGGAACAAATTCCCCAACTGTTTTCTTTAAAGGATTACTCTGATTTTAAAAAGAAAGCATAAACAAATCGGTCTTTTCTGGCCGTGAAAATTGGGGATGTCACAACAACTCCTAACTCTAAGTTGTGGGTAGTCTTGTTTGGCTTGAGTTATCTGGATGCCTATGCAATGACTTTATTCTTTCTGTATCAGCACGCATCCCAACCCTTGGTGAGAGGCATTGCGGAATACCACAAAGTCTTTTGTTCCCTCTGGAAGAGACACAATTGGTGCACTGCACAGTAATTGATTTAATTTCTAGAAGGCAGACTCTTGTCTGTCTCTCCAAATGAATTTCTTGTCTTTCTGGCTTTGTGCGGTGAGAAGCTTGGCCATTTTTAAGAAATTCTTGATGAATATCCTATAATAGTCTGCAAGCCCTATGAATTGGGGTACTTCATTTGGCGTCAATAGTCAGTCCGAATGGCATAATTAGAAACTTGTAGTGACTGTACCGAGTCCTGAATGTCGTCTTTGGAGTGTTTTCTTCTTACACTGTGAGTTGGTGTAGCCAGATCTTAGGTCGATAGTTGAGTAGTGACGAGATCCTTGTAGCTAGTCGAACAAGTCATCGATCCCCGAGAGTGGATATCGGTTCTTGATGGTGAGTTTGTTCAACTCTCGATAGTCGATGCATATCATGAACGATCAATCCTTCTATTTGACAATAATACTGAAGCACCGAAATGAGAGAAGATGAACTGGATTAAGCCATTTTCTGGAACTTCATGAAGTTGACTGGATAGTTCTTTCATTTTCGATGGAGCCAGACGATAAGGAGATCTTGTCACTGGTGTTGCACCCGGGATTAGGTTGATTCGGAATTCGACCTGTTTGACTGGAGGTATTCCATGCAGATCCTTTTGGAAATACGTTCGGGTAATCGCACATTTGTGGTATATCTTTTATTTCCTTACCCTTGTCTTGCATATCCACCACGTGGGCCAAGAAAGCGAAGCATCCCTTCTATAAACACCTTCTTGCCTTCATGCAAGATATGGTTCTTAGAGTCTTTCCCTGATTTGTCTTTGTAAATCACAAGAGCTTCGTTGTTGGGTATAGGTAGTCGGGCGGCTTTTTGTAACATAAAATCACTTTTTGACGAAGTGATAACCAATCCATTCCGATGATCACATCGAAACTTCCAATGGTCATAGGCATTAGGTTGACATGAAAGACGTAGTTATTCATGGTCTTTTCGCAAAACTTAGAGGTGTGACCTCTCAAGTTACGGATTCTGTAGACCACAAAATTTCCGACATGGTGGAAATTACACTTGGTATAGTGAGGTAAAGTCCTAAAGTAGGGCTTTGATTGAGTGCGAGTGTTTATGATTACAGTGTACACAACCATAGGTTTTGGAATAGGTTTGTGGTGTTTGAAGTTCCCATTTGATTGGCCATAGAACTTCCTTTTTGCACTCCCAAATCTAATTCTTTTCGGTTTGTGGGGTTATGCTACCCTTACATAAATAATGTTCAATCAATTGCTTACCACTGTCAAAGGTAGTGGGTATGGATATAGTAACTAGACCTTAAACTGGTGAAGCTAATCCCCAGATGTACTTGTCGGTATTTTTGTATTCCGAGTTCACTATTTTCGGGCAAAGGTTTGCGAGGTCGTTTAAATCGGGAAGTGTAAGCAGTCACGTCTGTTATTTTCATGGTAAGATTCCAATTTATAGAGAGAGAATATAAATCCTACCATTTCAAATGATTGAGATGGAAGTTTGAAGACTAATGAATAATTGATGGAGAGTTATGGGTTTCTCTGCTATGACAGTAGCGGAGCTATCGGTTCTTTTTTCTTTTTGGGGTTCAGGAAAACTAGGAAAATCTAAATGTTATTCCAGATTTTTAAATATTTTAAAAATGTATACGTTGTTTTGGGGTTCATATAAGGTTTCTAAGGTACTAGGTTTCTGCAATGAATCTTGAGAACATCCTTCAATCTCTAAAACTTTCAACCACTGTAGTTTGTCAAACTCCTGGCTCAAGGTTTGTTGTTCACCGGCCCGACCATAAATAACATAGGAGTACGTTCCAGGTTTATTTATGGTATGGCTTATGTACGGTACTAACCTTAATTGAGGCGTTTGACCTAAAGGGTTGAGTTGGTAGTTTTAGTTGGATGTATGTTAGAAATTTTATTAAGTGTTCTCATCGCGGGTCACAGTATATATAACTCTTATATATTATTGTTGGCAGGCTTTGTAGTATTATTAATTTTTGTTTTGTACTCCAAGACTACCAAGTACAGACGAGGGCCAGACAGGAAACACCGGAGGGCATGACCATTTTAGCAGCTAAGCCATTCTGAAATTCAGCAACCCAAGCGGCCTTTCAAACCAGATTCCCCGTACCGTAAGTAGCGAATAAGTAGTGTAATTAATATTAATAATACTTTTATTAGAAGTTGGTTGCAATAGTTGTATTCCTCTTTCGAGGATACGAGTTCTCTATAGCCAATTTAGCTTTGATACCAATCTGTCACACCCCAGCTGAGGAGGCGGAACACGTCGGGCTGTACGACTAAGTTAATTGATGACAGGTAAATTAAATATATAGCACAAACACAACAATAAACAAAATAGCATTTACATTCCATCTTGATGTTTAAATACAAGGTTTTTTTACAAATAATAATAATAATAATAATAATAATAATAATAATAATAATAATAATAATAATAATAATAATAATAATAATAATAATACACGAATTGCCTTAACTGATAGGCATATAATACGACTGCAAGTAAACTTGGTCACATGTAATACAATCTGTCTTAAATGTCTGTTTAATAGTTTTCTGAGAATACTTGTATTTTGAAAGTCAACACGAGGTTGGTGAGAGTCACAGGTTTTCTGCTAACACAGTAATACTTTAAAAAAAGTCCAAAAGTATTATCTTTGTATATATGACAATAGTTAAAAATAGTATTTGCAAAGAGTCTTTAAAAGCCAAGAATCTATTTTGATATGAGTAAATTCATTCTTTTAACATATACTTGTAATAACTGCTTGAAAGTTCAAATGAATGGTTTGTATAAGTAACTTTCATGCTTAAGATATACTTGTAATAACTCCTTGAAAGCCAAAATGTACCCAATGTATAAGTAACCACTATACTTGAAAATAGTTCTGAATGCAACCAAACCTATGCTTGTAGTGAAAAAAGTGAGAGAGATTCGTGTTAATGTTTTTAGTGAGTTCTATAATCGACCTGTGGACGAAAAGTACCCCTCCCTATGACGCTTCATTGGACATCGTAGTAATGATCATAGACACATATCACCTGCTACGATTGATCAGTAGATGGTTGTAACTAGCAAACACAGGTTGGGTTGTCGACCCCATATAGATCTATACATATGTACCTCGCTTCGAAGATTAATGATTATAGCAGTGTGGGGCAGGCTAAGTAATTAAACTCAGCTAATGAATAGTAGCGTCTCACTCAAAAACCATTTACGAAAAGTTTGTGAATAACTCTCAGCCCTTAACTTAGATATAATTAAGTACCAGGCATAATGAATAAAGCATTCGTAAAAGCCGAGTATGGTTGTCGTATTTTTAAAAGTATAAACTACTCGCTTTTATAGAAATATAGTTTAACATAGCGATCTTGTATAAATGTGTAAAGCCATATACATAAAAATATTCAAGGGTAGTAGTCTTCAAATATTTGAAATACTTTAAACTTGTATATGTGTGTAAGCCTTATGCATAAAAGTATTCATATAATGAATTTCATAGTATAATGTTCATAAAAGTCGAGTATGGTTAACATATTTATAATAGTATAAATTATTCACTTTTATAGAAAAATGTATTTCAATGTAATGATCTCGTATATGTGTGTAAAGTCCTATGCATAAAAGTATTCATGTATAAAAGTCTTTGAAACTTTGAAATACTTTAAACTTATACCATGCATATCATATGAGACTTATGTATTTTGTAATTTAAATACTATTTAGCACATGTACTCTCCTCCAAAATGTAAAAACGTAAAAGAGGGGTCGTAACACTCTCTTTCGTAGCGTGAACGAGGCTCGAAGTGTGAATCTTGTCGTGAGATTTGTTATGTAAAATTCCTCGTATTGAAAACAAACCACCGAGTATATTTGTATTTCCTAATAAACCAAAGGGTAGTTTTAGTACTAATTATTAAGTTTATGGTGGTCTTTCTTAAAATGAATACACTCTAGGGTTTGATTTTGCCAAAATCATACTCCAGGGATTGGTATTTAGAATTATTCTCAAGACAGGGGTTAAACATGTGCATTTGAAATTGTTTTAGGGTATTAGGACTTAATTTATTAGGGTTTTCTGGGAAAGGGACCAATTATGTTTAATTTAAATAGAAGTATAATTTAGCTTTGACTTTTGACCGGGTCAAAATCTAAACCCATTTGTTTTATCGGGGCTCCATGACCGATCCATACAAGTGGATCCATTTACAAAAAGGATTAGCGCTCTTACACTGTTTCTTTGGTTTAATCGGGTGAAGGAACAAAAGGCGATCGATCGACCATATCACAAAGACAATGCAATTCAGGTCGGGTGGCTGTTGATCTTTCGTCAAGACCTCTAGTGGTTCTCTCGGTTTCCAGAACCACAAGGTGGTGGTCGGATTTAATAGTGGAAGAAGAAGGAAAGTGGCAGCAACAAGCGGCGCTAGGTGACAGTGGGTGGAAACCATGCCCCTTTCCTTGCGTCCATCAGTCAAATGATGAGGGAAAATGGAGGGCGGCGGTTGGCAGATGACGAAGGAAGCAATCGAACGATTGGGAGGGGAAGTGGCACGATGGAAGCAACTGATTGGTCCATCGGGAAGGGGTTCTTTGTCTCTAGAGCTTGACGAGGCCGAATGGGAGAAGCAACTTTGCTGCTTTTGATACATGTGTGGAAGTGACAAATTCTGAAAATGATAATGGTTACAAGGTGGATTTGGGAGGAGACCATGGAGTGTATGCTACCTTTAATGTGGCAGATCTTTCACCTTATCTTGATGCTGATGGACTAGATGAATTGAGGTCAATTCCTTTCAAAGGGGAAGGGGATGATCCATACATGGATTATGAAAGCCTAAAAGGTGATGGATTAGTGATTACTAGTGGGCTAGAAGGTGGTTTGGGCTCAATGGTTGGGTTGTGCATGGTAACCCACAAATTGAATTAGGGTTGCATGAAGGCTAGGGAAACATTTTTAAGGCTTCATAAGTGCTAAAAACGTTACTTTTTACTTCATAAAGCCTCCTAGTCGTTTTTATCACTCTTTGGTGGATTAGGGTTACACTTTAATGCTTCTGATGGCTCATTAATGCTTCTTATGGCTCCTTAATGAAGCATACACGTTTTTTCTTCATCCTAAAGTGTCTTGGATGTTTTTTTTTTGTGTTATTTCAAGAGTTTCCTTAATTTTCATTTACTAGTTTTAATGAATAATTGGTTGGTTGGCTTGTAACCACCAAATTTGTAATAAAGGCTTCATATAAAGCCACGTTTATGCATGGAAAAAGTAATAGATGAATTTGTTGGGTTGAAGATTCGTCTAAGTGTTGCGTCATTGGGCTCGGCTGTTAGTCCAATTATTTTATGCTCTGGTTTGGGCCTGT
Organism: Lactuca sativa; assembly: GCF_002870075.4. NCBI lineage: Eukaryota > Viridiplantae > Streptophyta > Magnoliopsida > Asterales > Asteraceae > Lactuca > Lactuca sativa. The sequence goes on from NC_056623.2 coordinate 170,407,965, forward strand.
CCAACCGTGAGCCTTTTAGGTTTACTATATAAGAATATGCTTGCATGCATATTAGGTTAACGATTCAGAGAATAACGATAATTACGATAGCTTTGCAGATTTCTTTATCGTTCTTATAAATTTCTAACCCTCTACAGTTGATGTTCTTGATCGAGCTCTTCTGAGGGTTATTTTATAATCATTCGACACATTTGATTCATTCTTGACTTGTTCTTTATTTTGCGTTCTTGCTGTTTAATATTTATTTACCTGTTTAAGATCTAATCGATCTTCAAGATTAAGTTTTTAATCTCATCAATTGGTATTAGAGCAGGAGGCTGTGTAATCGATACACTTCCTTTCTGTGAAAAGGTTTCAATTAGGGTTTTTCCGCAATTACTGATATTTATTGAGCCGTCATCTCACTATTGACGTATCTTGATATTTATTGTTTTGCCCTAATCTGATTTATTACAAGTCTGATCTTTGAACAGGTTATTCGATCATAATGGACGAGTCGCAATCGAATCCCATCAATATTTCCAACAGCATCGGTTCAACCATGAAGATTCCCATCCTATACACCCATGATTATGAAGTCTGGGCGCATCACTTTGAAGACTATGTTATAGGATCTGAGGATAATGGTTACCTCATCTGGGAAGCGATTATTAATGGACCGTTTTCTCACTCTGCAACGTCAAGGATTATTAAAACTCAAAAGGAGTATAATGATCTGCTGAAGGATGTTAAAGATATTACGCAAGAGGAAAAGGATAAATTCCAGTGCAATATCAAGGCGTTACGATTGATCAGATTCACCCTTCAGTCCGACACTTTCCGGTTAGTAAGTTCATGCACGACGGCAAAGGAAGTTTGGGATAGACTTCGTGAACTGTACTCTACAGACGAGGATCTTGAACATTCTATCCAAACCTTGCTCTTATCTGAGTTTGGAGAATTCAGGCAAGGAGCCGAAGAAACTGTGACCCAAACGTTCGATCGCTTCAATCATCTTCTCAGCAAGATGATCATACATGACATCGAAAGGAAGCTTATCGAGCAGAAGGTTACGTTTTTAAATGGTCTAAGGTCAGAGTGGAGAGCAGTGGTGTCTACAGTTAAAGCCCATGAGCAGTTTAAATCATATTTTCTGGCGAAATTGGTGGGTATTCTCAAGTCTCAAGAGAAGATTGTGCTGCAGGAAAAGAATGTTGTCTCAAGCCTTGGTTCGCTGGCCCTCCTGTCAAAAAGTAAAGTTGTGATGGAGGACGAAGACTTCAACTTGGAGGAGTATGACCTCACGTCTGAGGATTATGCTATGATGGTTTCTAACCCCAAGAGGTTCATTAAGAAGAGATTCCCCAGCAACAAAAACCGAAACTGGCAGGGGAGTTATAGTTCAGAAAAGGTTAACAATGAACCGAAGGTTGAAGAGCCTAAGAAGGAACCAAAGGCAGAGGGTGATTCTGGAGTCAGCTGTTACTAATGTGGAGGGAAAAACCACTATGCTAAGGATTGTGTCCTCAAAAAGATGGCTGAAAAAGATGAGGAAAAGGATGAGGAAGCTTTGCTGCAGAAGAAGATTGATGAGATGAGGAAGAAGAAATCTACCGCTAACCCTTCCATGAATGCTCTAATTGTGCAGGGTTCGGTTGCTGATGACGAGTTCGGTGGAGTGGAAGTTTGGTCAACCGACTCTGAAGACGATGAAGTGAGGAAGCCTTCGCATGGAAAGGCTTGTGTGGCAAAAGAGGAGAGCAGTGGAGGATGGTGCTTGATGGTGTCCGAAGTATCTCAGATGAGGGGATACAACACTGATGGTGGAAGCAATGAACCAAAGGAGCAGCAGGACATGTGCTTTACGGCCAAACCGCTCAGCATGCAGTTCAACGAGCTCGATGAACTGATCAAGAAGGTACAATCGGTTTTTGTTTCATTTAAAGTACCACAATGCTCATATGAAAAAGAACTAAAAAATGTTAATACACGAATCTCTCATCTAGATAGTAGTTTAACTCAAACTCGAGTCACCAATTCTAACCTAACTGATCAATTAAGCAGGGTGTCTTCGAAGAGTGAGGAGCGGCACATGTGGATCGAGTTGAAGGAGTCAGAATTAGTTAAAATAAAAGATGAAAACATTTATTTACAAAGAGACAATTTAAAGTTGTTAAAACAGCATAATATTTTTTGTTTGATTGCAAAACATCTTTATACTAATATTACTCAGCTTCACTTGGACTGTGAAATAGGACAAAAGATTCATCGCATGATTTTGCCCTTCCTTGAGTTTAAGGAGGATGAAATTGATGCTGAAGCTTATAATTGTGAGAGTGTGATATCATCTGATGACGTCAATCCGACCTATATGTATGGACTGGACAAAATAGAATCTTTCATTAAATCCAAGGACCATAAGGACATGCTTAAAAACCTTTTGGATGAAAATGATAGACTTAAACTGAGAACCGAAACCATACAAAAATTTGACTCTTTAAACGCCAACTTGAGCTCAGAAAACAAAATTGATGTTGAAAATGCATCTGAGCTTAATGAGGATGATAATATGAGTGAAATTTTTGTAGAGGACACGGTTGACTGCTCAGAATTTGTGAAAAGCGAACCTGAAAACCACAAGAATCTAATTTCAGAAAATTCAGTGGAGTTCGCTCGATTGTCCCAACAAAAGTCCCCGATCTTAGCAGAGAAAGCTGTTGTATATCAAAAGGTCAGGACCACTCCAAATCAAGTGTACAAGGTCACAGGAGTAACCGAACATCAGACTGCTGAACTCACAACTATTGTAAACGAAGACAATGCTGATGGCTGCGATGAGTTCTTCTAGTCAGCTCCAATCGATAATGCAGATGAAACGGTAGGCTTATCAGAAAGGACCTCATGGATAAGTAAAGGTAGATACATACCAGAACCCTTGAACAAGCCAGATAATTTCGATGTGCCAAGTACCAGTGGTATGAAATACATTCCTCAAGAAAAAGGAAGTTCGGCAAAAGAAGGCGTTCCCTCTAGTTCCTCAGTTCAAAGTGAAACTCCCACAGTTCAAAGTGAACCAGCCAAAGAGAAACCGAAAATGAAAGCCAATATCCATCATCAACCGAAGCAGATGAGAAATCAGAAACGTCAAAGGAACCAGAGATACAGGAAGAATCTCTCTGAAAGGAAACAATTCTGGCAATCCCAGAATGCATATTTCTCACATCAAGACAAGAATCTGAAGTTTGAGAATAATCCTGTTAAAAAACACGAGAGCCACAACAACCGAAAGCCAAGGTTCGGTTCGGAAAACAATACCAACCGAAAGAAAAGGTTCGGTTCTGAGAATGACTCCAACCGAAAGCAGAAGTTCGGTTCAGAGAACGAAACCAAGCGAAAGCAAAGGTTCGGTTCCAAAATCAAAAGAGATCAAAACTCTAAGGTCGGTCCCACCAATGATCAAAAGCAAAAGGGTCACCTAGAGTCTCCAACGAAGAAGTCATCTCAATCTAAGCCCACTCCTTCTCACTCATCTAATTCTTCTAATTCTTCCAATTCATCTCTATCTCACTCAAAAGCTCATTCTGTTCGTTCTCAAAAATCTCATTCGTCAGCTGAACAAAAGGGCAAACAGAAGGTTAATGCATCCAAACCAGAGTCTAAACCGAACGCACCTAATCCTAACAAAATCAAAGTTTTTACCATTAAAAAGAAAGATGAAACAACACTAATAAAACGAACATATCTTGTTGACATCTCTCTTACTATTCCTGTTCCTGTGAAAGGCTCACGAGGACCCAAGAAACTTTGGGTTCCTAAATCTGCTTAATTTTTGCAGGTTATAAGTGACGAGCAGTTTGACGAAGAATGGTACATCGATAGTGGCTGCTCGCGTCACATGACAGGGAGGAAAGAAGAGCTCAGGGAATACAGATCTCTTTCAAATGGTGGCAACGTCAAGTTTGGAAACAACTCCTTCGGCACCATAAAGGGATACGGAATGATTACTAATGGTGACTTTACTATAAGGAAGGTGGCATACGTGGAAGGACTACAACACAACCTCATCAGTGTATCTCAGCTTGTTGGAGGTACAGGTCTCAAAGTCTCATTCGATGATGAAGGTTCTGAAATTATTGAGAAGAAGACGAAGAAAGTAATTCTCAAATCTGAGCGTAAGGGTGAAATGTTTCCTCTAAACCTCAAACTCATCAAAGGAAACCCAGCTATATGCCTGTTATCAAAAGCACAATCTGACGAAAGCTGGTTGTGGCACCGAAGACTCTCTCATCTCAACTTTAAAGATATCAACAAACTTGTCACTGGACGTCATGTTCGAGGTCTTCCATTGCTCAAGTTCGACAGAGATCATTTGTGTGCTGCATGCGAAATGGGAAAGCAGAGTCGTCAAAGTCATCCATCTAGAATTAACACTAAAGTTGTTGAACCACTCGAATTACTTCATATTGATTTGTGTGGTCCATCATCTATCGAAAGCATCGGTGGTAGCAAGTATATTCTTGTTATTGTTGATGACTTTTCGCGATTTACATGGGTGTTCTTTCTAAAGCTCAAATCTGAAGCGACTCATAAGCTGAAAGTGTTCATCAAGCAGATTGAAGTACAGCTCAAGAAGGTCGTTCGCAACACCAAGAGCGACAATGGTCTGGAATTCAAAAATAGAGAATTTGAAGAATTTCTAGCAGAAAAGGGAATAAGTCACAACTTCTCAGCTCCCTACACACCTCAACAGAAAGGAATTGTCGAAAGACGAAACCGATCTTTGTGTGAAGCTGCCCGAACAATGCTAAGTTTCGCTTCCTTACCTCTTTATTTTTGGGCTGATGTTATTTTTGCTGCTTGTTTTACACAGAACAGGTCATATGTCAACAAGCGATTCACGCTCACACCTTATGAGATTCTCAACAACAGGAAGCCCAATGTGAAATTTTTCCACGTGTTCGGCTCACAGTGTTTCATCTTTAACTCTAAAGAACACCGCAGCAAGTTTGATGTCAAAGCCGACGAGGGAATCTTTCTGGGCTACTCTCTCACTTCCAAAGCATACAGAGTTCTAAACAAGCGTTCGAGAAAAATCGAAGAGACTTATTACGTGACTTTCGACGATAGCTATGTCAAAAAGCTACAGGCCAAAGAAGACACAGCTAGGGAAATCTTTCCTCAAACTGGCCAAGTCACAGTCTCGATCGCTAATCTATTCGAGAAGTTTATGGAGCTATTTGACGAACCAGAGAAAGCTACTCTCTCAGAAGCAGGCGCAGCAGACAACAAGGTAGACCATATGAAGCAAATTGTCGAAGAAGCTGCCAGGAGAATGAACGAAGGAGGATCGAATTCTGACGAACCTCCATTCAACGATGCTTCAATCGAGGGGGAGGATCAACCGTCATCAACTCAGCCGACCTCACATGCTGAAGGGGAGCCAAGCTCTCCAACTGCAACCGAAAGTACTTCTTCAACCGAAAGTGCTTCACCAACCGAAGGTGCATCAACGCCTGAAAGCCAAGCACCACAAGAAACCTCTGAACCTCAAGTTTCTCAAAGCATTCCAGAAAGCTCATCTATCGAGGGGGAGCAAGCTGATATGTCACTCGACTACGAAAGCCAATCCGAGCCAGAAGAAATGATCAATGCTGAACTGGACCCAACCTTAGATCCAAACTACCCTCCTCTTACCAAATGGACCAGAGATCATCCTATCTCTCAAGTTGTTGGTGATGTGTCTGAAAAGGTTCTAACCCGATCACAACTCAAGGCAAAACAGACATCCTTATTTTCCAAAGTTGAATTTTGCATGTTTAACTCATTCGTATCAAAAGTTGAACCGAAGACAGTTAACACTGCTCTCGATCACTCCGATTGGGTTCAAGCGATGCAAGACGAACTGAACGAATTTGAAAGGAACAAAGTCTGGCGTCTCATTCCAACTCCTCCAGATGCCTCGGTTGTTGGTCTCAAATGGGTCTTTAGGAATAAAATGGACAAGGAAGGGAACGTTATAAGGAACAAAGCTCGTCTGGTCGTAAAGGATATTGTCAGGAGGAAGGGATTGATTATGAAGAGACTTTCGCTCCTGTAGCTAGGCTGGAATCTGTAAGAATATTTCTTGCCTATGCTGCCCACAAAAACTTTGAAGTTTTCCAAATGGACGTCAAGTGTGCATTTCTTAATGGAGAACTTGAAGAAACAGTGTATGTGGAGCAACCTCCTGGGTTCGTGAACGAAAAATATCCAAATCATTGCTACATTCTGGATAAAGCTGTGTATGGACTCAAACAAGCTCCGAGAGCCTGGTATGAAACGCTAACTAAATTCCTAAAGATGTCCAAATTCAAACAAGGTTCGGTTGACCCAACCTTCTTTCGCAAAAAGGAAGGTAACCACCTTATGATCGTTCAAATTTACGTCGATGATATCATCTTTGGCTCAACGAATCCCAGCCTAACAGCTGAATTCAGAAAGCTGATGGAGACTAAATTTGAAATGAGCTCAATGGGTCCTATTAACTTTTTCCTTGGTTTAAATATTAGACAGGGACCCGAAGGCATCTTTATCAATCAGGAAGCTTACACGAAGACTCTCCTAGCAAAGTTTGGTATGATGGGAGACTCCAAAGTCAAAGTCCCAATGGCATTCGGCACCAAGCTAACTCCATCCCTAGACAAACCGGCTGTTGATATCACACTCTACCGACAAATGATTGGCTCATTAATGTATCTTACTACTAGCAGGCCTGACATCATGTTTTCTGTATGTTACTGTGCTAGATTTCAGGCAAACCCACGCGAACCTCACATGTTTGCAGTGAAGAACATTCTACGCTATCTCAAGCGAACCACCTCTCTAGGTCTATGGTATTCTTCCTACTCAGGCTTCTTCATTCAAGCCTACTCAGATGCAGACCTTGGAGGATGTGGACTCGACAGAAAAAACACCACTGGCGGCTGCCAATTCCTTGACGGGAAGTTGGTTAGTTGGCAATCAAAGAAACAAACGTGCGTGTCATTGTCTACTGCTGAAGCTGAATACATAGCTACTGCATCCTGCACCTCCCAAGTGATTTGGATCCAGAGTCAACTTCGAGACTATGGACTTAATATGAAGAAGATCCCACTATATTGTGACTCCGAAAGTGCAATTAGGATCTGTCATAACCCAGTGCAACACTCTAAAACCAAACACATAGCACTGAGGTATCACTTCATCAAAGATCATGTGGAAGATGGAAACGTTGAAGTACACTTTATTCGCACCACTGATCAACTGGCTGACGTCTTTACCAAAGCTCTTCCTGAAGCATCATTCAACAGAATTTTACAAGGGCTAGGTATGATGGAATCAGAGTCAGTACCTCAAACTACCTCTCAACCTCAAACGTAAGAAGCGAAATTGACCGAACGGTCAGGTTCGGTTAAATCATCTGACTTGCTCATCACTACAAAGGTAGATTTCTTGGTTGTATATTTCTTGTACAAAATTGTTTCTCTTATTGTCAAAGGTATTTTCTTATTACTAGCCTAAATTCCTTGGTTTCTCAAAATTTTCCAAAACCGAAACCTACCGAAGGTTCGGGTTCGGTTTCTCAAAATTTTCCAAAACCGAAACCTACCGAAGGTTCGGGTTTGGTTTTTCAAAATTTTCTTAAACCGAAACCAACCGAACGCTCGGGTTCGGTTTTTCAAAATTTTCTTAAACCGAAACCAACCGAACGCTCGGGTTCGGTTTTTCAAAATTTTCCTAAACCGAAACCAACCAAACGCTCAGGTTCGGTTTTTCAAAAATTTCCAAAACCGAAACCAACCGAACGCTTGGGTTCGGTTTCTCAAAACTTTTCTCAACCGAAACCAACCGAACGTTCGGGTTCGGTTACCAAATTTTCCAAAGTTTTTTTTTATTATTCTTTCTAAGTCTTATTTTTTTTTGCTTTATTTTTTATTATTTTTTTCTTTTTAATTTTTTTTATATATATCAAAAACTCCAAAAATATTTTCTTATTTTTTTTATGTGTTCGTTCGTTTATGGGGATATAATTGTTGGATTACTTAAGTGTCCCTAGAAGCATGTTGCTGTATGTATCCCATGCCTCATAAGATTCTGAATAAAAGCCTTAATGACTTAGTATAAACAAACCTTGTCTTCCCAATTAGGCTATCACATTTATTCTAATCATGAGCTACCTCACTCTCTTCTCACATGAGATAAGAGTTTTCTGCTTGGTCCTTATTTTCGCAGCAGAGGTACTTTAATTTCTTACACCATCTCCATTACATTTCTCCATTACATTCGTTTCATCAACGTAACCCTTGAGACTCTCAGAAATTACCACTGAGGTTTATGGTTACCCAACGACTGTGTTTATGATCTCAGTTTCGTGCCACTACGAGCTGAGTGAAACCCAAAATTCAACACCAAATCTGAATTGACGGTGAACAATAAATTTGCTCAAGTTTTCACCAAAGAATTGACGGATGTATCTTACTGAAATCTCATATTTTTATTTTTGTGTGATTCCTATGAAATTGTTAAACACCATAACATTTCTTCCCTCGGGATCCAGTTTTTATTTTTTTTTTTGAGATTTTATATTTTCCAAGCCAATTTAAAATTAATTCCTACCTACTTGTTCAACAGACTACACCGGTCTCACAAGTACTTTGTTCACTTTCTTTCTTATTTCAAGATTAGAATTGCTGAATAAAAGCGAAAGCCACCCTTACTTAGCCTAATTAAAAGAAGCCTTTCAACATTTATTAATAAATGTTTGATCGTCATTTAACGGGAAACCACATTAACACTTTAAGGTCTCTCTTGATCTTGAAGGAAGAGATTCGTGCCCGGGATCATTTGTTTCGTGTCATTATTGACATCACAGTTAATTCCTAAAAAGAGTTGCTTTATTTCTTTTCTTTTTACACTCTTAGCACGAAAATCTTTGATTTTCCAAAAATCTGGTACTAATAAATTACAGGCTGTATTATTGCTTTGGTGGTTAATTATCAAGTTGTGGTCAAAAATCATCCACGTGGGAGATTAATTCAAAAGATGCCATTTTCAAAGATAAGATGAAGGGTTGCTGACTCAGGCGGGAGATCAAAGGATTAAAATTTCAAACGACGGTTAAAAAGGGGATGCGTGTGAATTTGAAACGCCCATTTTTTTACTGACATCATGGACGCGTGTGCAAATTTCAAGCGGCTCCTCTCTGGCACTTAAAGGCACGTGTGGATTTGAAACGGTTTCTTCTGAAACGGCGCTTGTTGGGCGGCGTGTTCCTAGGAATCTGACACTCTCTCTCCTACGTGATCATCGCATGCCTTAACTGTCACGCATCTGTCATTCCAGAAAACCTTTTCGTATTTCCGTAGAAAATTTGAAACGATTTTTCTCTCTCCTTTCACCCACTATAAAAGGCAGTCTCCACTCCCATTTACCTCTTTACTGTATCCGGATTTCCAAGAGACAAAAAACTCCCTAAAGCTTTACTGTTCATCTTCTTCTTCCTACCTTCAACAATGGCAGAATCATCTTCAGTCCATGCCACCTCACACATACTTCGCATTCGCCCTCACCAGTGTTTGGTGATTGACCTAAACCCTCTGGCGTATGATTCTTATATGTCGCCGATCATCGAGTGCCTAAAGTACTCACAAATCGCTCCAGCTCTTTCTAGGGTTGAGTCTGTGCCCATGGAGATTCTATCGCAGGTGTATGCGACTGCACATTACGACAAAGCAGTCGAGAGGGTGTTCTTCGAGGTTGCTGATCACAAGACCTCCATTTCTAGACAACGATTTTGCACATTGCTAGGGTTGGCTGCTGATCCTTCAAGAATTAATCCGGAGACGATTCCGATTGGGCATCTTTACAACATGTTTTACAATATGGGGTACACGGAGGCGCTCACCTCCGTCGCCAAGTTCAAAAAATCCTGCTTGCCGCCACAGTGGAACGGCATGTTTACAGTCCTCTTCAAGGGCTTATCTGAACGGAGCTCAGGATCCGATGGTTCTAGTCGATTGTTCTTGTCGATTATGTATGGCGTTTACAACGGAGTCAATCTTGACTATGGGTTTGTTCTCTGGCAACAACTCATCCAGAGCCTCTCTTCTTCATCACGACATTCTGAGGTGTCGTATGCCCGGTTCTGGATTCTCATCACAAAATGGGTGATGGATAAATTTGATGTCCCCACTGCTGCTGGTGCATCGATGTCTTCAATCGGTACTTTTCATACCACGAAGATCATCGTCTCAGATGCATCCAAGTTTTCTTTCATTGGCTCCATTCCGGAGACAATGTACGGCGATATTCCATCTGACAGCAGGCTCATCCGGACGATTAAGGAGTTCAAGGCGACTGGCCCAAGGGTACTCACACCGGAAATGCTCAAGTCCATCCACGATGCTGAAAAAACCGGTTAACAGGGGCAAAAAGGCGGATAAAGGGAAGCAAGTGACCAAAGCTGCTAAAGGTCCTTCTCCCAGGAAGAGGAAACCAACCAAACCTGCACTATCCCCGCAGCCGAAGAGAAGAAAGACTCAACCAAAGTGAAAGCTTCTCATCGCTTCCTCTTCGAGTGACTCAGAAGGCGAGCGTTCAGGTTCGGACGGCTCTCAAAGAGGCGAAACCCCTCCAAGAGGCAACACCCCACCCCGATCACCTACCCAGACATGGAAACTCATGTTTCACCCATTCCCTCTCCTACTTAAACCATCCCTACTTCCATTCCCACCATAAACCCCACTACCACCATTCCTAAAACCTCTTCCCTATACCACCACCCATTTTCACAGATACCACTACAACAACTGCAAAGGTTACAACCAACGTATCTGATACGTGGGTTCATACCGATGCAACCGAAACACCACCTGTAACCGAACCACCTCAAACCGATACCCAGCATACAACCGAACCTACCCACACTCAACAACCACCCGAAACTACCCCCACCAACACTCAACTTGAACCTACACAAACCACCACACCCCCAGCTTCACCACCCCCAACATCTCCAGATCATGCCTCTGATGGAGATAATCCTTTCCTTGGAGGGGAAAACATGACCTTCGATTCGGTCTATTTTAGTCCGTTTCAGGTTCAAAGCGAAGACGAGGACAATGCTCCAGTGACAAAGAAGCATCTTAAGGAGCTAAACGAAAAGGTTGATTTGCTTCTTGCTTCATCTTCCAACACTCAGTCCTCTCTCTCTGAAGCCGCTCTTCAGAAGATTGTTGATGCCTTCTCCAGGGCTCAGCATGATTTCGCCGCCTCCGCCACTGCAGCAATAGACGCCTCCACAAAAGCATGTGAGGCTGCGACCGCAAAAGTCGATAAACTATTCTCGGAAGCCTCTTCCCTGTTGAAGTCCTTACAGGAGAGCGCTGATTCTACAAAGACAACTTTGGAACCAATCGTTCAACAATTGGCCAAGTTCGTCTCAACGGAGTTACAGTCGTTCGCTACCCTTCGCCAACCCATCAGCGACGACAACTCGGCCCTTCGTGCCTCCATTGACGAGCGCCTCGCTAAACTTCAAGAGGATCTCGCAGCTGAAAACTCGTTAATGGACGTTCTAACAAGTAAAACCACCGCCCTCAAGGTCAAGAGCACTCAGCTTTCAAACTCTCAGCAACAGATTGAAGCTCTTCGATCCGAACGGGAGGTTATAAAAACTTGTGTTTCGGATGTACACGCTGCCCTATCCAATATCCTGGAAGCACACGATTCGATTCTCAATCATTCTGTGAGGCGCACCCTTGCTGAAAAAAACTTACTCCAGCCATGGACCTTCTAAGCAAAATTGAAGGCTTACCGAATTTCGTGTCCAATCCGAAACAAGGGGGAGAAGGGAAGTCCGGATCGAAACCACCTCCTTCCTCCAAAGCTACTCACACAAACGAACCACCTCCGACTGGTCAAACTTCGGGTTCGGGTGTGAAGGACAAAGGAAAGAATATAGCTGAGGAAGAAGATGAAGATGATAAGGAAACCATTGCTGACTTGCTTAAACGCAAAAACAGTCGCAATGTGGAAAATGACAATGTTCGTGTGGCGCGAGAAGCTGAAGAAGTTGAACGCAAGAAGAAAGAAGCCCACGATCTCCTTGAGAGCAGGAAGACTCTTTTCCCTGCTTGGACTCGGGAGAGAATGATTAAGGAGGCCATAGATACTCCTAGCATCCTATGGCTCGAACCGGTGATCTCCTTCGACTGCTATAATTCTGTCGATTCGCAGTTCGATATGCCGTTGACTCGAAAGGCGTTTATCTTCCACGCCTTCTCCAACATTTTTGAAGTCCCTCATCCTAATCCAGAGGTCGACAGGGAGCTTATCGAATTCTATCTGAAGGCTGCTCAACCACAATATCAAACATGGAGCGCTCAGAAGATCGTTAATGTTCGGGTCTTGAAGCCGTATACCGAAGGGAGATTCATCAATGTTCGGTTCAGGGTGATTCGAGGGTCTGCTAGAACCGAACATCTTATATCCTTGGCAGATCTACCGAACCTAAACCCTCATGATTGGATCGTTTTGCATAATATCCTTTTGATGAATGAAGCCGAATATAGTCCAATTATAGACCATCTCAAAAGGATGTTAGTCTGTTACATCATGGAGGTCGCCTTAATGGATCAGGAGGTAGCCACAGTCTTCAAGAAGAAACCGAAGATATCTCCTGTGGGATCGGCCAGTGATCTCAATCAAATGCAGATGGGCAAGATCGACCCGAAGCGTAATTCGGTCATGTTCACTAGAGCAGAAGGACAGAAATGTCTCTTTGCTTTAGCGGATAAACATCTTTACACCACTGCTTGTCTAGAGCATGTTCTGTCGATCATCCGTTGGTGTAAAGAGAATGCAGCAGACGATGTCAAATACTTCAACGACATGATCCAATGGTACATCAGATTCAGACAAACGATACTTGCTCTTATCCCTCGTCTGTTTCAGACTGTGAAGAAGAAAGTACCTGCCGCTGCTGCTGGCCCAAGTAACAAGTGAAGATCTCGCTCCAATTGACGCAAAGGGGGAGATTGTTGGGTTGAAGATTCATCTAAGTGTTGCGTCATTGGGCTCGGCTGTTAGTCCAATTATTTTATGCTCCGGTTTGGGCCTGTCCAACCGTGAGCCTTTTAGGTTTACTATATAAGAATATGCTTGCATGCATATTAGGTTAACGATTCAGAGAATAACGATAATTACGATAGCTTTGCAGATTTCTTTATCGTTCTTGTAAACCTCTAACCCTCTACAATTGATGTTCTTGATCGAGCTCTTCTGAGGGTTATTTTATAATCATTCGACACGTTTGATTCATTCTTGACTTGTTCTTTATTTTGCGTTCTTGTTGTTTAATATTTATTTACCTGTTTAAGATCTAATCGATCTTCAAGATTAAGTTTATAATCTCATCAGAATTTTAATCAAAGAACCCTTTTGTTCACTTTCAATTATTGTCATAGTTCACAAATTATCATCTTTTGGACGTGATCCTTGAGTTGATCGAATTCAAACTAATAGGTCTTAGTTTGTCTTCAGATTTACAAGCTATACGTCTAGTTTGTTTATCAAATCTATCATTTTATTGTTTTTGTCTCAAACATTATTCCATCTCAATACAAAACATCCCATACACGTATCCATGCATTGATTATGAAAGCCCAAAAGGTGATGGATTAGTGATTACTAGTGGGCTAGAAGGTGGTTTGGGCTCAATGGTTGGGTTGTGCATGGTAACCCACAAATTGAATTAGGGTTGCATGAAGGCTAGGGCAACATTTTTAAGGCTTCATAAGTGCTAAAAACGTTACTTTTTACTTCATAAAGCCTCCTAGTCGTTTTTATCACTCTTTGGTGGATTAGGGTTACACTTTAATGCTTCTGATGGCTCATTAATGCTTCTTATAGCTCCTTAATGAAGCATAGACGTTTTTTCTTCATCCTCAAGTGTCTTGGACGTTTTTTTTGTGTTATTTCAAGAGTTTCCTTAATTTTCATTTACTAGTTTTAATGAATAATTGGTTGGTTGGCTTGTAACCACCAAATTTGTAATAAAGGCTTCATATAAAGCCAAGTTTATGCATGGAAAAAGTAATAGACGAGTTTTAATCAAAGAACCCTTTTGTTCACTTTGAATTATTGTCATAGTTCACAAATTATCATCTTTTGGACGTGATCCTTGAGTTGATCGAATTCAAACTAATAGGTCTTAGTTTGTCTTCAGATTTACAAGCTATAGGTCTAGTTTGTTTATCAAATCTATCCTTTTATTGTTTTCGTCTCAAACATTATTCCATCTCAATACAAAACAGCCCATAAACGTATCATAAGTGGTATCAGAGCCAAGTTCCGATTGGGTGTTGTTGAGTTCTTGTTTAAAAAAATCTTGCTAAGTTTGTTTGATTTTAGTTCCTGTTCAGAAATTGTTTTCCAAACATGCTGCGTAAGATATATGATGAAGAAGAGATAGAGGAAGATAAAATTGAAGAATATGAGGAAGAAGATTCCAGTCCCATCTACGACACTAATGGGGAAGGAGAATTTTGTGAAAGAATAAATTTCTTGGTTGAAGAGGAATTTATTGAAGAAATTAGTTTCGTGGTCAGAGATGAAACCGTTGAAGCAATTGTGGAAGAAATCAATTGTGTTGATATGGACAAAATTGTTGAAGAAATGGTGATTTTTGTTGAACAACAAATTTCATTCCAAGAGCTCACATCCACGAGAACCAATGACTATAAATGCCACAAAAATTCATGTTCTCATATCTTTTATGAACATAATTCCTTTTCTAAAGATCTTAAAGAAATCCAAATTAGAAGCTTCATTGATCAAGAAGATTTATTTGGTTTTCATCTTCATGTTCGTTTCAAAGTGTGGGAAATTTTTACACGTTGGAGGCCATGGAATGCTTATATTTTGCATTTTGAAGGCCTTGGCGAGAGGAGGAAGTATGGTGAGAGGTTGGATTTTACTGATTATGATCTTACTAATGTTGTTTTTGTTTTGTCTTCATTCATTGATCAAAAGGAGAAAAAAAGACTTGCATATTACTTTTGATAAAAAGTTTTGTGCAATTGAAGATAGAGACTTTTCATTCGTGACTCAAAAACAGCAAGACCAATTATTTTTAGATGATGGCAGAATTTTGTACCCTCCAAAAGACGATATGAAGATTTCCATAAATATATGTGTTCATGGTGGTAGCAATCAGTCACAAAAAGAGGCATTGCATGACAATTCTTATGCAAATTTTATGTGTTGTCCACAAACAAAACATATTTTTATTAATTCTTCATTCATTATTCAAAAACACCAAGACCGATGGCGTGAAGTTTGTCGTGAAAGAAAGAAGAAAGATTGTATCCATCTTTTTACAAACCATCTTTCTAAGAGTAAAGAAGAAAGAATTAATCAATATGAAGATCCAAGTCCTAAGTATTTACGTAGGAGGGAGCTCATGATGTTGGGACTCATATTCTTTTGGTGTACCTTAAATTGGGAAGCCATGATATTGGGACGTGCTGCTCATCAACTTACAAATACAAATGATGTTCCATTCATTAAAATGATTTCAATTAACCATTTAAATTATTGCAGGGTTAATTTGCAGGGTCGAGTTCATGGGAATGTACGAAAATGGTTTTTGATCCACAAATGGAAGATACGTTAGGATTAAATTCTATGAGTTCTTTGAAGAACATGTGTATGTAGAGAAGAGACTAGCTTGGAGTAAATAAAATGTCACATTCTGCAATAAAAAATTGTTTTCAAGACCTGTTGTCATGGAAGGTTTGCATAGGAGAACAACACAATTTAGTTCTTACCGAATTGAGGACAATTCCTTTCGAAGAAGGAGGGAATGATACATGTGTGGAAGTGACAAATTCTGAAAATGATAATGGTTACAAGGTGGATTTGGGAGGAGACCATGGAGTGCATGCTACCTTTAATGTGGGAGATCTTTCACCTTATCTTGATGTTGGACTTGATGAATTGAGGTTAATTCCTTTCAAAGGGGAAGGGGATGATCCATGCATGGATTATGAAAGCCCAAAAGGTGATGGATTAGTGATTACTAGTGGGCTAGAAGGTGGTTTGGGCTCAATGGTTGGGTTGTGCATGGTAACCCACAAATTGAATTAGGGTTGCATGAAGGCTAGGGCAACATTTTTAAGGCTTCATAAGTGCTAAAAACGTTACTTTTTACTTCATAAAGCCTCCTAGTCGTTTTTATCACTCTTTGGTGGATTAGGGTTACACTTTAATGCTTCTGATGGCTCATTAATGCTTCTTATGGCTCCTTAATGAAGCATGGACGTTTTTTCTTCATCCTCAAATGTCTTGGACGTTTTTTTTGTGTTATTTCAAGAGTTTCCTTAATTTTCATTTACTAGTTTTAATGAATAATTGGTTGGTTGGCTTGTAACCACCAAATTTGTAATAAAGGCTTCATATAAAGCCAAGTTTATGCATGGAAAAAGTAATAGACGAATTTTAATCAAAGAACCCTTTTGTTCACTTTGAATTATTGTCATAGTTCACAAATTATCATCTTTTGGACGTGATCCTTGAGTTGATCGAATTCAAACTAATAGGTCTTAGTTTGTCTTCAGATTTACAAGTTGTAGGTCTAGTTTGTTTATCAAATCTATCCTTTTATTGTTTTAGTCTCAAACATTATTCCATCTCAATACAAAACAGCCCATACACGTATCAGTTGTGGTCTTCAGTGGTTGGAGCAATCAGCAACATCGGTGGTAGTGGGTCAACGAGCCAAGACAGAAAGGGAAACCGAGGTTGCAATCGACAAAAGTAGTCTAGAAGATGGTGGCTTTTGGTTGTGGTAATCGACTGGAAGTGCTGAAGGATCTCCATGGGGCAGTTGTTGCTTTCTTTGGTACAGTCCTCTTCTCTTTTCTTTTATTTTGATTGTAAATCATTTAGGTGGGTGTTTGGGTGTTCGATGTTCAACAAGTGAGTAGATGGGGGCGGCAACGATTCAATAAAAAGATAAGGTTTCCCTTTCTTTTTGTTCTTGTGTTTGTGTTGATATGTATTGATGAATGATGGAATGGTTTTGTTTGATTTTGAGGTGATCGACAAGGGATAAAATTAAGAATCAGCAACCGAATCTTTAGGGTGTTTATTGATTGATTCTTTACAGAAATGGATAAATGGAATGAATTTTTGAGGTTAATCTTTTACAGGAAACCGATTGGTGAACAGGATTTATTGGATTCGGTGTCACACCCCGCTAAAGCGGAAACACGAGGCGTGGCAGTATAAAGGGTTTCATAGCAAAAGTTAAAAGACAACACCAAACATAGTATTAAAAATCATTACAATTTTACAATGGGTTTGAACAACTTTTAAAAGAAATTACAATGTAAATTGAAATACAACACATGCGAATGCTCCTAAAACTGAAGTGTCCCTAAGTGCCACTTACTCGATGATTCCTGAAAAAGCATGTAAAACGAGCGTCAACTATAAAAATAGTTGGTGAGTACTCACAAGTTTAAAAATAATATTGGTTTCATGAATCGAAATCAATTTTTGATATAAGTTACCATAGATAAAAATATATTTCTAAAATGAGTAAATAAGTTTGTGTAAACAAAGTTCGTTGTCATCATGAGAAATAAAGTATGTTGCCCAAAAGAGATGCAACGTTCATATCCTCATGGGAAATAAAGTTTGTTACTAAAATGAGTAATCAAGTTTCATTGCTACAAGGAGCAAACAAGTTTGTTACTATAAGAAGCAACCAATTTTGTTGCTAAAACAAGTAAAAAAGTATTTAGTAACAAAAGTTCGTTGTTATAATGAGATACAAAGTTTATTAATATAATAAGAAACAAAGTTGATTGCTATAATTGATAAACGAGTTTATTGCCATAATAAATAACAAGTTTGTATGTGTATGAGTAAACAATGAGTTCTCAACCCTATGACTGAAGCCCTATCAAGATCTATGCTTATCGTTCCATAGATTAATATGGTATCATGCACTCCAGCAATAGGGCGAGTGAGGAGTTGTCAATTCCTAATAGCGCTATCCATAATGACCATTGGCTCAAAGAGTTAATGGTTAGAGATAAGGGAAGGGCCTTAATAAGATAAGTTCTCATGTTCCGTGTTGCATAGACATACATAGAGAGATATAGCAATAAAATAGAAATCATGTTTGATACAAATCAATTTAAATACAACGAACAAATAATAGTTTTTCGGGACATGCTTTTCCACCCTAAAACATAAAAACTGAAAATAGGGGAGTGCGTGAATACTCACAATATGCAAAATATCGCAACCAAGTTTATACGAGTCAAATAAATACAATGAGCATAAATAGTTTAGGACATGCTTTTCCACCCCAAAACATTTAAAAACCGAAAATAGGGGAGTGGTGAATACTCACAATATGCAAAATATAGCAACCAAGTTTATACGATTCAAATAAATACAATGAGCATAAATAGTTTAGGACATGCTTTTCCACCCCAAAACATTAAAACCGAAAATAGGGGAGTGGTGAATACTCACAATATGCAAAATATGGCAACCAAGTTTATACGAGTCAAATAAATACAATGAGCATAAATAGTTTAGGACATGCTTTTCCACCCCAAAACATTTAAAAACTGAAAATATGGGAGTGGTGAATACTCACAATGCATTAAGATGATGCAAATGATGCCTTGATCTATGCTCCACTCGTACCACTATCGTTTTCCTACAACGATGTTACACACTAATGAGTCTCTAATTGAAATCTAATACTAGTATACTTACTACTACAATAGAATTATGCCAATAATGTGTCAATATTTAATATTGATAAGTTACAAACATTTTTCTGTGGAAATTAAGTTCCAAAGAATCAATTGTTATATAACAATTTAAGTGGAAAATTTACATTATTGAAATGTTAATATTTAACATTTTAGAGGTGTTCCAATGATTAAATATTCAAAACGAAATCAATTTAGTTCTAAACTTTCCCAAACTTTGTATTTCATTTTTGATTGAAGTCAAAGACCTTAAGATAAATTTTCTTGAATTTTTGATTTGTCTAACTATTTTTCACCATTTAAGTCCATGAATAATCATAAAATCATGGAAAAATAGTAAACTATCATGAAAAATTCTTGTAATTTTTCTGTAACTATTTTACAGTGTACATAATCTAGGAAAAATATTAATATGTGTTTTCAAAAAGTTTAAAACAATTTTTCTGATTTTTGTACATTTAAGTGTATTAAATCTTGGGAAAATAGAAGAAAAATAGCATACAGAAGATAAAAATCATAAAAAATTTTATGTATCATCCTAACATATTGTAAGAGTTTCTGGTAAATGTGCATGAATTTTGGATGAGTAAAACTATTTTTCCTGTTTTTAGTCCATTATAAACACAAAAATTCAAGAAAAATAGATATACATTTTCAAAAATTCCCAAAATATTTTTCGGACTCGTAAATATAAGGTAAAAGCTGTGAAAAATAAGAAATAATATTTTTCACATTTTCTAAAGTGGTTTTATGATTTATTAGAGCTAAATAAAAAGAAAATTAAAAACCATACTAAATAGTAAAAAAAATCGATGAAACTTCATGAGATATTTTTATTAACTTAAAGGGTCATCCACAAATATTTCCAGAATTTATTTACAAGTTTAAGTATTTTATATGCTTTAACACTCTATTTTATTATTATTTTCATGTAAAAATAAAGAAAATATATATTGAGCTGAAAATTTTCAGAATGCAACTTCAAACAATTAATAACAATGAAAAAGTGTTTTCTTATTTTTGATGTCGAAAAACATGCCTAAAGGCTCAAACAATTATAGAGAAAACTTGATTCTTGTGATTTTGGTAAAAATAATTGATGTTACTTTGAGAATTTTTGCAACATGTTCCAAACGCTTTTGAATCAAGATATTTTTATACCTCTTAATACATGATGTTAAGTGCTCAAATTAATTTTTCCTTGATTTTTAGTGATGAATAAGATCTTTGAATATGCAATACAAAACTAGTATTCACAAAAAGGTGCTGATTGAGCAACAGTTTTGTAAAAATTGCTAAAAATAGAAATATTTGAGTTTTCCAGTGAGGTCAGATGGGTTTGAAAGCTAACTCAAAATATTATATTTCAGAAAAAGAATCCCGAATTTTGGTTAAGAAATGGGTGAGATATGACAGTTTAAAGTTAGGTAAAGAAATCTGGCAGATTGCATGCATGGTGATTGGTTAGAAAAATGAGTTTTCATCATTTCTTTGAGTAAATCTTTTGAAATATTTTAAAAGATATCATGATAAACTTATATTCTAGTCATTTTTCCAGAGATCAAAAGATTAAAACTTATCAAAATGTATACATTCATTTAAGAACAAAATTTTGTTTCTCAAAAACTCTTAACTTGAGTTTGATGTTTTAATCCTTAAAATCGATTTTTGCACTAAGATCATGAACATGCAACCTTGTTTATCATACATGCATGGTGTTAAAACACATACATGATGTTCTAAAAACCATTTTAACAAAAAGAAAACAAGTTTGAAGAAGATGAAGAAGTAGAAGTCGGTTTTAGAAGTAAAATGCACATGCATGGCTTAAATCATTGTTGTGGATCTTCAAGAGATGTATGTTCTTTACCTTAAATTTATTTGTGGCTTGAAAAAACCCTTATGAATCTCCATAATTTCGTGGTTAAGAGGCTGTGGTTGTGGTGTTTGGAGAAAAAAAATTAGGCAGAAGGTAGAGAGAGTTTTCTAGAGAGAGAAAGAAGAGAGATGTGTGTGTGTGTTGAAGAATGAGAGTGTGAGAGAGAGATATGGGAAGAGAGGGGTCCAAAATTTTGAGTATAATAACCCTTTCTCATTCATTTTGTTTTATAAAATTTAAGTTATTTTATAAAATATCTAAATTTTATATAAAATGTGCACTAAAATCAAGTTTTTATTCATGAAACCTTAATTTTTGACTTATAAATTAAGGATGAATGTTAATGACAATTTTTATTTTCCTTGATTATATTTCCCTGAATTTAATTGTTTTAAGATAATATTATAAGTTTCATAACTATTTTTATAGAATTCTTGATGTTAAACTTTATAAAATTTAAGTTTTAGTGTTTTTAGGGTTTTTGAGAGTTCGTAAAAATTTGGATATCAAAATAAATAGAATATTTGAGACTTTAAATTATCTTATGGTATTATAACTCTTTTATGGTTATATATAATGTTTGTAATTTATTTTTATCGGTTTATTGGCATTCTATGTAGTGATTTCGAGATTCAAGCGAAATTGAGGAATCAAGTATACTAGTCCTACTCTTCAACTTTGACTTAAGTTTCTATGAGACTTTGACCTAATTTCTACTTCTAGGTCAAGTGCATGATGTATGTATATGATTCATAAAAAGGTGTTCGAGTCAAAGAGTGACCCGAATATGGATAGCCTCTACAGTTAAGTAGTTGTAGAATTCACATATCAATGTGAAATCTAAGTACATTATCCATTGTTTCTAGTTGCTTCTATGTTTCTAGTAGGTTATAACTAAGCTTCTAGTCACTAAGTCCAGTATGTGTCGTGTGTATATGTGCAACTAAGTTTATTCAAATCTAGAACCGACTCGAATTTTGACGGTTGTCACAGTTCGGTGTGCTCATCGTGAACAGATGGAGAAAGTGGTTTGAGTGGAAGCATATGGCGAACAAGAGGGGTGAAGTTGGGTGGTTCCCGGTGGTCAAGGGCCACCGATTATGGTTCTTGGTGGGTGCAGGCAGAGAAGGAGGTCTGATAGGCAGTGGGTGGGAGCTTCTGTGGTTTTGTTTGATAATCACAAGTGGTTTTAAAGAAAAAGACGCGGATTTCATGCTATATTTTTTTTTTGTTTATCACTGTATTTACTTATACAGATTGTATACAGCTGGTAATTGTACTGGTATAGTAATTGTATTAGTATAGTCTTTGAGTGTTAACCTTCCATTTTCCTTTCTTGTGGCCAGACGAAGTGTATGGTGCTGATTGTTTTTTCGAAGCGAAAATGTCTTAAGTCTACAGACCACCTCTGCAATCCTCTGTAGGAGAAGAGGTGGAACAAAAGGCTGCAGCGTTTAATAAAAAGTATGTTTGTTTTTTAACGTCTGCAGACTGCTACAGTAAGTTAAAGTAAGGCGTGAAGAGGTTTGAAGTAGTTGGTTTAGTGTTGCGCCACGTAGCACACGCGCAACAGTTTTTAAGTCAGAAGTCTTCAGGAAAACAAACAGTTGCGAAAGCCCAAGTGCTGCACGTGTGCTGCGCGGCGCAACAATAAGCGGCAGCACAGCAATAAGTGGTCTGAATTGGTGTTTTTTAAAAAAAAAACAAAGAGCACCTAAGTATTGTTTTGCTAAGGATGAAGCTTGGAAGAAGCATAGAAAACTGGTTGTCTTTATTTATTTATTTATTAATTTGTATTTATTTATTTATTTACTCATTTGTATTTATTTATTTGTATTTGGTAGATTCAATAGATGTATTTGTGTATGAATTTATATCATGTATTTGGTCTTTTGAAATTATAAACAATACATAATCTTATGTGTTCATGTATTTAAATTTTCACATATAAATATAATTATATATTATAAATTTCAAACAAGTGTATATGTAGTGTTGTTACCATTCTATTATACCAATTTTTCTGATAGTGTCGATCGATAGATTTATTTCTAGGGTTCTAGAAACCCGAACGGATAAGTTTTTCTAGTTGTAGAACTTCGGATATTTGTGTTTAAATTTTCGCGATTAATAAATCTAAAAACGTGTGATTTTTCATTTTTTTATAAATATGTTAATTAAAAGTATATCGTATATGAAATCAAATATTAGGTTATAGCCTGAGTCCAAAAATGTTTTCTAAATTTCCATTTGATGTGTGCAAGTCCCTCAAAGGATAGGAACGGTATTAGCGATTTAAGAAAATCAGTATTATACTGGTTTTGGATTCTTATAACGGTCATATCTTTTGCACATGAATTCCATTTTGGACGTTCTTTATATTTTTGGAATCAATGAAACACGTACTACGAGACTTGAGTGTTTCTATTGATCACAAAAGCTTAATATGGAATTTTAGTTTTTCAGATGTATTCCTAAGTTTGTCGTTTGAGCCTGTTTGATTTATCTGTCATATTACATTTTTGGAAGTAAGATACCATATGCTATCTTATAATAGTTGAAATAACTCATTTATTTTACCATTGATGCACTACAACACAATGAGTACTATGAACTTAACCATTCACCGTTTTTGACCTAAATTATGGGATATCACAGTGTTGTTGAAAGGAAAAATCGTTCACTTTGCGAAGCAGCAAGAACAATGCTCACATATGCGAATCTTCCTCAATATCTATGGGCTGAAGCAGTCTCAACTGCATGTTTTACTCAAAATAGATCATTCATTCATCGTCGTTTCAACATTACCCCTTATGAAATTATAAACAACTGAAAACCAAATGTCAAATTCTTTCATGTTTTTGGTTTCAGGTGCTTTTTCATGAATCTTGAGGACAACCTTTCGAAATTTTAGTCAAAGGCTGATGAAGGGATATTTTTGGGATATTCTCATAATTCGGTTGCATATAGGGTGTTAAACAAACGAACAAGGAAAATTGAAGAAACATTTAATCTCACTTTCGATGATTATTATGTTAAATAGGTTGAAAAATCTTTTGAACAAAAGCCCATACTTAATGAATCAAATGATGAATCTCAAAGTTTGAATTCGTTAGATGTTGATTATGATGTAATATTTGGTGTTCCTGATAGGGCTGTTAATAATGAACGTAATGCTCATAATAATCGAATTCTTGAAGCATCAAAGCATTTTGAAGATTCAACAATTACTCATGATGATGTTGATTTGAATTCATCAACAAATTTTTCCATGCATGGCGAATGTCTGTTGGTTGCACCTAATCCTCAAGTGGAGGGGGAACTTTTGATTTCAACCAATCTGGTTGAGGGGGAGCATACTTTCGAGGGGGGAGAAAGAGAGAATGAATGTTGATGTTGAGGGGGAGCATCCTGGAAATAACTTAGTTGTCGAGGGGCAGCAAAATAGAAATCAACAAAATATGTCGAATATTCAAACGGAAATTTTTCATGATATATCTGATAATGTGTCTATTGCGGGTTTAGAGAATGATGAAACATTCGAAGATGCACCGTTAGATTTTGATCATGTATATCCACCATTGGATAGATAGACACGTAATCATCCAAAGGAACAAGTTCTTAGTAATCCTCAAGATAGAGTTTTGACAAGAGCTCAACTTCGTGCTAAAAATGAGGTACTTAATGTTCACCAAGAATTTTGCATGTTTAATGTCTTTATTTTGAAACTTGAACAAATAACAGTCAAGGTTGCTATGGAAGATCATGATTGGGTTGTTTCTATGCAATCTGAATTGACTGAATTTGAAAGAAATAAAGTTTGGCGTTTAATTCCAACACCAAAAGATGTATCAGGGAGAGGATTAAAATGGATTTTTAAGAATAAAACTGACAAATAAGGAAATATTTTTCGAAATAAGGTTAGGCTAGTAGTAAAAGGATATTCGTAACAAGAAGGGATTGATTATGAAGAAACCTTTGCCCTCGTCGCAAGACTCGAGGCTGTTCGAATATTTTTAGCCTATGCAGCACACAAGGATTTCGATGTATATCAAATGGATGTAAAGTGTGCTTTTCTCAATGGAGTTCTCGAAGAAACGGTTTAGGTTGAACAACCACCATGTTTCTGAATTCCCTGATCATTGTTATATTTTAGACAAAGTTGTTTATGGTCTTAAACAAGCTCCACGTGCCTGGTATGCTACTCTTACTAATTTCTTGAAATCTTCGAAATTTAAACAAGGATTTATTGATCCCACAATCTTTCGAAAGAAAGTTGGGGAGTATCTTATGCTTGTTCAAATTTATGTTGATGATATTATTTTTGGTTCCACTGACCCTAAATTGTCTAGAGAATTTGAAGAAATGATGAAAAGTCAGTTTGAGATGAGCATGATGGGGAAGATAAACAACTTTCTGGGATTAAATATTCGTCAAAGTAGAGAAGGGATTTTTATCAATCAAGAGAAGTATACAAGAAATCTTCTTGAGAAGTTTGGAATGACGAATATTACAAAATTGAGAGTACCGATGGAAGTTCGAACAAGACTAAGTTCTTCATTGGATAAACCAGTTGTTGATATCAAATTGCATCGAAGCATGATAGGTTCGTTACTTTACCTTACAGCTAGTCGACCTAATATCATGTTTTTTGTGTTCAATTGTGCTAGGTACCAATCGAATCCTAAAGAACCTCATCTTACTGCTATGAAGAATATTTTTTGCTATCTCAAAGGCATAATTTTGCTAGGATTGTGGTATCTTTCGAAATCAGAGTTTTTTATTCAATCATTCTTAGGTGTTGATGTGGTTGTTGTCAATTAGATCGAAAAAGCACAAGTGGTGGATGTCAACTTTTGGATGGGAAGATTGTTAGCTGGCAATCGAAGAAACAAACTTGTGTTTCAATTTCCATGGTTGAAGCAGATTATGTTGTTGCTGCTGCTTGCACGTCTCAAATCATATGGATTTAAAGTCAAATGTGTGATTATGCAATCAACATGAAGAAAATTACGTTGTATTGTGATTCACAAAGTGCCTTACGCATTTATCACAATCCTGTGCAACATTCAAAAAACAAAACATATTGCTCTTCGTTATCATTTCATTAAAGATCACGTTGAAGATGGAAATATTGAAGTTCATTTTGTAAAGACTACTGATCAGCTTGCTGATATCTTTACAAAACCTTTAGACAGGAAATCTTTCATGAGAATTTTGAAGGGTTTAGGAATGATCGATGCAAACTTTGTTCCAGGGTTAATTTCGTGAGAATGACAAGCTAAAGTGGTGGAAAGATGTCGATTCAACGGTTACTGTTCATAGTCAACGCTTTGACATGCTTTGCTTTCGACACGATATTATATGGATGGACAAAAATCTTCGCTAGTTTGGTACATTTTCTTTCGTTACTTTCATTTTGAAAAATCAAAAACATCAAAAATATTTTCTTATTTTTGTTCTTTCATTTCTAAAAATCAAAAATATCAAAAATATTTTCTTATTTTTGTTATTTTAATTTCAAAAACAAAAATCCAAAAATATTTTCTTGTTTTTGTTGTTATTGTTTCACTTTTTCTTTATTAAGCTTGTTAGCGAAGATTTTGCGGGTTCATGCTTGCTGCTTTGGGGAAAGGTATATTTTCGACACTTTGTACTAGTTAGGATGTCCTTAGAAGCATGCTACAACATGTCGACCCAAGCGTCGATAACTCAACGTGTATCGAAGCCTTAATGGTTTTATCATCACGAGGATTCCTTCCCAATCAGGCTATATTCACATTAGTTCCTGAGCTACCTTACTCTTCTCATATGAGTTAAGAGTTTACTGCTTAGTCCTTTTTATAGCCAAGGTACATTCGATTCTTGAACAAATATTTTTTATCCTAAAGTTCTTTCAAGATCACACACAAAGACATATACCCAAGACATCTCTGGTCGAAACCAACCAAGATATAGGTATGTAAAAAATTTGTGTTCATGATTTGGATTCATGAGACTGTGATGAAAGTGAAACCTAACATTTCGAACCATTGAAGGAATTGATGGAGAACTTTGTTCTAGATTATAACGGAACATTTGTTTCAGTAACAAAATTTGATACTCAAAATCATATCCTTTCTTTATGCGTGGTCTTGCTAAAATATTCGAAACCCACAACATTTTTACCCATCAAGATCCAGGAATATTTTTGTTTTATGGAATATGATTTCAGTTTGAGTATTAGTTCGATCCCTTGTTACTTTATAAATTTTTCCAAAGCATACTTGTAACTTACTACAGTAGTCAAACAGACAATTTCGGTTATAATTTCTCACTCTTATGTTTAGTTGTGATATGTAACAAAATTTGTTCAACCACCCATGAAGCTTATTAAAAGATGCCCTTTGATACTTCTCTATAAGTATTTGATTGTATTTCACGGCAAACCACACAAGCTATTAGTCGTCTCTCTTGATGAATAACGATGCAATCTTTGCCCAGGATTTATCTTCCTTTATGTCAAAATATTTTTTACATCACAGACTTCCTAGAATTTTTTCTTTAATTGCTTATTATAATTTTCTTTAGCACACATTGCACTCACGAAATCCTTGAGGTTCCGAGTAATACCAACTCAGGCTGAAGATTTTGTAAGTCTGGCACTTGACTTCACTTTTAAACCCAAAAGTGAATGAGCCATGCCCCCATTCCGAAGGTTTCCATGTTGTTTCTTATCTATTGGGTACTTTCAGAAAGACAACTGATGTGACGGTTTGGTTTCTTTGCGATTTCCAAAGCAAAAAGTGATCATCACTTTTACAGACGTGGTGTAATTTACGGCTAATGATCCGATTTTCTAGGTGAAACATGTCGTGCATTTAAGAGAAACCATTAGAAATTCAAATTGGGTATACATATAAAAAGGGATTTTGGGATTTTATTCCAACTTTATGTTCACATATTCATCCCAAAAGATTTGTGCCCTTTTCTCTCTAATCTTCTTCAAGTTCTTCAAAACAATAACAATGGCGTCTCAGAATGTTCATGTCGATCCCTCTCAAACCACTGAAGATGTTTCTTCATAACCACTAATGAAGATTCAAAGTACAAATTTTCAAGTAGAGGGTGATGTTACGGCTTATCTAGAAGAATTACAGATGTTGATTGTTGCTCTTCAACATTACGTGTTATCAACTTCTATGTTCAATTTTTTTTGTACCACTCTCTTGGTTATCTCTTGTTGGTTCAACGGCCACTTACAGCAAGACGATGAAGATTGTCACATTCCAGTTGGTGAATGACAAGAAGTTCAGGTTGTCCAAGAAGCTTTTTGCTCAGATTCTCAACATACCTAATGTAGAACCTTTCTAAAAGGTAACGAATGAGCAAGTAAATCATGTGTTTAACAATATGGGTTATCAACCTACTCTTACCAAGATCAGTGAACTCAAGAAGTCTGGATTGCCTTGTATCTGGAATTTCTTGTTTGGCATATATCTTCGACGCTTGACAGGTCGAAGTGTGGGGTGGGATAAAGCTCGATTGGAGGTTTACGCCATGGTGGCAGGTATCTATTATGATTTACATGTGGATTATGCTACTTGGATATGGGAGGAATTTCTGAAGAGCGTTGGCAATACAAATGTTGTTGATGGGATTTCTTGTGCTCAATACTAGAGTTTGATTCTTCAGTTTATCTATAAGAAGGAAGGTATTCAAGTACCTTATGGCAAAGATATAGCTGAGTTCTCTATGTATCATTATCCCAAAACGGTTGAAAATGATATTGATGTATTTCCAATTGTTGCTCGTATCCTAGATGCGATGCTTAATAAGGTTGATCCAACGAATCACATATTTACGGCTTACTTGCAGACTATCAATCCATCAATTGAGACTGGAGTTTTACCGCCATAGTCTACTGAGGGTCCTTCAAAGGAACGTAAAGGATCAAAGAAAGCGATATGGCTAGTCCTTCGAAACCTAGTCCTATTAAAGTTCCCACGACAGCTACATCTATTCCCAAGAAGGTTATTAAGGTTGCTAAGTATTTGAAGAAAAAAACAATTCCAATTGTTCAAGATACCTCTATGTCTGATATAGAGGTTGTAACTTCAAAATTTGGGGTGTTGAAAAGATTGAAGAAAATGGCTCACAAACCTCACCATTCACTAGAAAGATCTGTAAGTTTTTCACCATCTTTTATTCGGAAACCTCAAATCAATCGCAAGGGTGTAGTGATTCATGAAATACCCACACCTGTTTCTCCATCTTCGAAGAAAAGGCGTGCTGAGGACATGGCCAAACGAATTTCAAAAAATCAAAAGAAACAGAGGAAGTTAATTATCACTGAAGAGTCGATGGATGAGGAAGTTGTTCCTGAATCACCATTTGGAGATGATCAAATGGGTAAATCTTCACCTCTATGGGGTTCTCCAATTGAGTTGAATGTCGAGGATATTGAAAATCCTGGTGGCAATGTGGAAGCTTCTAAAGTCGACACAACCACTAATCAAGGTGAACAACCGAAGCAGTTTGATCCTGAGAAAACTATTGTTAAACCACTCGGAGTGTCGACAACCGAATCATTTCATGAGGAGGTTCGTACTTCATGCATCGCTGCAAACATATATGATATGGACACAAATGTCAATACGGGTGAAGGAGTATCAAATCAAGAAACCCTAGGTAATCCTACTTTTGTTATCTCATCCTCTTTCGACACAGCAGGTGTTGATGCTACTGTTTCACTACCTCCATTCCATATTTCTACTTCTTCTACAATATCGTCTTCACATTCACCTACATTTGATACTATCTTGCAACAACCTATTACTTTGTTATTCCCATCCCAATCCACTGAAGGTCCAAAAACTGTGAATGATGATGGTGAGTTCATGGGGTCTATTGCTAAAATCGTGTTTGATCCTGAAGAGGAGAACATTCCTGATCACATGTTGATGTCAGGAAAGTAGTTTAAGATTCTCAATCAAAAACTTAATTCTTTGCTACAAATCCAAGTTGATGCAGGGGGGAAACATTATATCTCGGGAATTGAAGTTGATGTGATGTTGAAAGCTCAAGAACATTGTCTTTAGAATAAACTTGATTTCATCGACAAGAACAATGAGTTAAGGGTAAAATCTTAATCTGAGACCTTTAATACAAAACTTAAAGAATTGAAAGGTCGTAGCGAAGGAACGTCATGTTCCTTTCGTTCAAGATGTAAAGACTGTTCGAGAGGATGTGAATCAAAAAATAGAAGAGTTACAATCTGACATGAAAAAGGAGATTAAGGATTTGACTCACAATTATTCTTCTCTTCTTACGAAGGTTGATATAATTTCTGGTGTAGTAAGAAAAGTGGTTGAATGTTATTCATCCTTGGTTCCGAAACTTGATGCAAAGCCTGAGGTGGATACAAAGAGTTTTGGGAATATTGATCAGTTGTTAGATGATTTAAAGCGATGGTTTCGAAATCCGGATCATCTTGTTTACTTACTCCTGAGTTTGTCACTCAAAAATTTTGTTTGATAGAGTCAACCATTCACAACAAATTGTCTCCGCTTTCAAAACTTCTCAATTTGATGCCAACGGATGCCCCTCCTGTTGTCACAAGGGTGCAAGGGGGAGAAAGGAAGAATGTTTGCATAAGTAAAGGTGAAGGAGGTTCTGGAAAAACATGAGAGGATGCAAAGGTAGTAGGAAAGTAAGTTCTACTCAGATTCCAGTGTCAATGCCCGAGAAGACTGATCCAGTAATCTCTACATCAACTACAACAAAGCCTTTGACAAAAGGAATTGTGATTGGAGGTTCAAGTTCTTCTTCGAAACTGAATCCTACTGAAGTAGATAAAGGGAAATGGAAAGGTATAAGTGGTGAGCCTTCAAAAGAAGAAGAGAAAGCTGCTTTAGAACAAGAGATAGAGAAACAAAGAAAACTTCGTAGTATTCTTCATCAAAGAGTTAATGATCCTCCTGGTCTTAACAAAGGTGATCCTGTGAAGTGTTATTCTTATGAGCATATCGAAGCTTTGAGTGTTACAGGGGAGATGCATGAATTCGAAAAGGCTCCTAAGACTAGTTATGACACAGAGAACACAAATTTTAATCAGTTGGACTTTCCAGTCAACGTGATGATGTTCTTGGATGAGCAATTTGAAATTGCTGAAAAGTATAAAGACAAACTTCTGTTTAAGCACTTAAAGTTTCGATTCCATGTTGTGCTTGGAAAAAGGGAGGAGGATATATGGTTTCTAGTCAAGATAGTTCGTGTTCTCGGCATATCATAAGATGTTTTATTCGAGGGTATGTTGCAGAATTATCGATTTTATGCAATTCGAGCCAACAAT
The DNA here is from genome assembly GCF_002870075.4 of Lactuca sativa. NCBI lineage: Eukaryota > Viridiplantae > Streptophyta > Magnoliopsida > Asterales > Asteraceae > Lactuca > Lactuca sativa. The sequence continues at coordinate 170,438,974 of NC_056623.2, forward strand.
GTCAAATTCGACTTTTCAGTTGCAGATTTCCCTTTAATGAATCTTCATGATTTGTTGGTTGTGGCGAAGATTATGAAGGATGTTGATGTTTCAAAGTTACAAGTGACAAGCAAAGAAGATTTTCAAAATGGTTTTGCTCACTTGAAGGTGTTTATTGATGGATACGATGGGGCTTTGGCATTAACTGATGTTGAGTTGGCACAAGCTTTGGGAAAAGAGATAACTATTCCACAAACTATGCTAAAGACTCAGGATATTTTGAAAGATTATGAAGATGGAGAGATTTGTTTGAAACCTTCAGGAATTATGTTTGTTGGCAAGAACAAGAAGGGAACAAACACAAAATTTATGTTTCAACTGTGTGATGTTGACAGTTATACCACGCCTCATCACAGAAATCTCATGATTCGAATGAACAGGTGTGCAAAGAACAATGATAAAGAAAAAGCAAAAATTCGAAAGGTGATTAACTTGTATGCTAAAATTCGAAGAGTTATTCATCAAGCTGCAACGATGCTAATGTCTAAGATTCAATATTTCTCACAAAGGGGGAGAATATTGAGGTCGAAAGTGATTGTGAGATTTCGAAATTGTGTATGTCATTTTGTATGTCGAAAGTCACTTTGTAATGTACTTTACAAGGGCATTTATGTTTCGAAATTGTAATGTCGAGTCCCTTGTATTTTTTTTGTTTGCTTTCATTATCCCTATAAATACGGGATGTGTACTAGATTAGAGAATACTTTTTTCCATTTCATCTTTCGTATATCATCTACTTATTGTACTCTCTAAAAGCATAATTGAACCAAACAAAACTTATCTAGATCTTGTTTTCATTGTTTTTACATTACTCTGATATCGGAATTCTTACTCGATTCTATAACAACTACAACTTCCATCTGGTACAATCACTACATGGGCAAAAATGCGTGAAGAGTTCTTATAACAATGTTTCCCACCATCAAACATGTCCAAAATCAAGAAGGCCATAGCTAACTTTGAGCAACAACCAAGTGAGTCATTATATGAAGCATGGAAGCGCTAAAAAAGGATTACTTCGAAATTGTCTCCAAAATGATCTTAATGTGCAATAAGAAGTCTCAATCTTTTACGATGGGGTAAATATGATGACAAGGCAACTCCTGATTCTCAATGACCTTTAACGAAGAAATATCCTGCTGAAATTAAGGAGCTAATCAAAGAGTTTTCGAAGCATTCACGGGAGTATCACAACCCTCGAAATGACAGAGCAAAAGGAACCGGGAATGGTACTTCGGAAGACATGGTGGCTATTTTGGTAATGTTGAATAATATGGATCAAAGAATGATGGAGATGGAACAATCCATACACTCCATATGTGTGGGTTGTGAGATTTGCAATGGGCCACATTTGACAAATATTGCCATTTGGATGAAATCGGGAATAGAAAAGCCCAAGTTTGCTACTCATGTGGAGACCGCTATGATGAAGATTGGAGGATACCAGAGAAAGAATGGTTGCCATATGATGAATATAAGAAACTAAAAGAATAGAAGTATAGGAAAATAGGCCAAGGCTACTACCTATCACAACTCAAAATTTTAAAGGTAGCAAAGCCGAAACCTAAACCTAGCACAAGTAATCCTACCTTGCACTCCTTGTTGCCTTGTGCCCCTATAGCATTTAGGGCTTGTTTTGAAGCTAATTACTAAGCTTGGTTTGTAACCTAAGTTAATTTAGGTTAGTATAAGGTAACATAGATCAAAAGTGATGGGTTTAAAGCATAAATTATCACTTTAAATAAGTGAATTCGGTCTTGGATTTGATTTAAATGCTAAATTCGGTATTTGGAATATTAGGAACATGCTGTGTTCGGCCATTTCATTCACCAAATGGTGAATTCGGTCATGGCATGAACGAATTCTCCATAATTTTGTCCCATTAGGACTGAATTCTCTTAAGGACCAAACCCTTTGACTGATTTCCCTTCTGCTATATATATATTTGTTCAGCCGATTTCAGCCTCATTTCATTCATTTTCATATCGAATTCATGCCAAAATTTACTCTCAATCTTCAAGAGTGTTTTGCCCAGATCTTCATCCCATGTTCTTATATTCAATCGAGTTCATCAACCACATTCAAATCATCAAATCTTCATGTTGGACCGAATTCACCCCTTTCCTACCGAAAACTCCATTTTGTCACCAAATTCATCCTTAGACCTTTCCAAGTATTATTGTAAGTATTTCTTAAATGCTTAAGTGTTGTTTATCACTTTAACTAATTATTCTATATATTTAAATTAATATCTTATTAATTTAAATGCAATATCATGTAAAAATATTATTAGAATACGACTAATGTCACGTATTCTAACCTGAGGATCGTTCGCAAACACTTCGAGTCCGGTCAAGCACACGCACTACAGGTGAGTTCATACCCCTACATTTTTACCAGTTTTTCATGTTTTTAAGGGGGGATACAAGTACAACAAAATACATTTTTACGCAACATTTCTGCGTTAACAAAAATGATTTCGAATCTATTTCATATTGCCTTAGATCATACCAACATATTTTAACAGTAATCGATCCTTGTGTTACTAAGACATATTTTATACAAGTACAAACTCTTTCAACCTTTGTAACATGCAGAGCAAAGGAACTTTTACAAATACTTTTATTACAAATGGAACGTGCACTTATAAACTATTTTAGGTATAGTTTATGGAACATTTACATCATCAGAACATGAAACACATATCAAACGAACGAAAAAATAAACTATAATTGGTATAGTTTATGGAACATAAGGACCATCCTACAAAACACAAGATTCATTTTACAATAATATACATGTAAACTATATAAAGTAAATTTTATAGATCAGACAAACAGTTAATCAAATACAAAGGCTTTTCATTTATTCTACATGTAATAGTCAGTATAGCATTTTGTGAGTGAGCATCTTTGCGTACTTATCTAAGTACCAACAAAAGTATTGAGATTATAACCATAGTCTCTTGGAGGAGAGCGTGAGTTTGTGTATAGATCTATACGAGATTGACAACCCCGCACCCCAACTGTTAGCTACAGTTAGGCCGAGGTGACAAACGTCATATCGATTCCGATGCCTGAAGAACGTCGTTCATGCCATCAATGGTCAAGTATGGTTATAACAACTCACATATTTGGTACTAACAACACGATTAATGTACTAATGGTAAACAACTTCACTTAGTTTTATTATTTATAAAACTACAACAATCTATTTTTACAGAACATCCATTCTATCCAGGAAATTACGAGCTACATAGTCTTTATCTATATGCAAACACAACATTCTATTTTCTAGTACAAAACACACTTTTCCGAAAGAACATTTAACTAGGGGCATACATACAAAACAGGGTTGCATACAAATACAACTACCATACATTACGTTTACAAGTACGAGACAACAGAACATACATTTCATTACATCAGAAAATGGAATGTGTGGACTCCGCCTCATTTCCTGTTCCTTGTTTGGTTGTGGGCTTTGGGCAGAACCACACAGTTCATTGTCTATTCGGTCAAGATTTTATATAACTTATATCCACTAAGTACTCATAGAAGGAACTTGTATAGGGGCATAGAACATACATTTTATTACATCAGAAAATATAGGATTTTCTGGACGAACAAACTAAGGTTTTCAAGGAACAATGAACATACTTTCTAAATACAAACGCTTATGAACTCACCAACTTTAATTTTGACACTTTTAAAACCACTTGTATTCTTAGGACACTACTAAACAGGTACACGCACAGGTTCTTAGAAGACGGATCTTGCTAGCTTCGCGTCTTTGTTTGGTATTCACTTTTGGAGTCAATCATTTGTGATTCTAATACAATGTAAACATTATACTATTAATGCAATGGATTTTGTTCCTTGTTTTACTATTACACATTTGTTGTGATACTACACATGACGTCCTCCCCCCCCCCCCCCCCCCCCGAACTTTTCCGCTGTTCCGGTTTGGGGGGTCTGACATTACCAAAAAGAACAAGAACAAGCCGAAAAGAAGGTAGACTTGGAGTCAATTCTTACTAGGTTCATGGAGGCTTCATAAAAATGTCACGATACAGCAGATACTACTATGAGAAATCATCAAGCCTCCATTAAAGACATTCAAACTCAAGTTGGTCATTTGACAACGTTAGTTAATGAAAGGCTACCACCTAAAAATTCCGATGAAAAGGTGCAACCACATGTCATGGCCATATCCACTAAAGAAGATACCATCTCTAAGTTCTTGGAAGAACTAGAAGAAGATGCGAAGAAACCCAAATCACAGCCAAAGCGGATGAACGTCAAAGAATAAATTGGAGCTGAAACTCCATCATCACGGCGTGAGGATTTAATCTTTACGACGTTATCATGGCCTGAACATAATTTTTTTTGTGTGCTCAAGCTTTTCAACCTCCACTACCATTTCCTTCTCAAGCCAGAGTGCACCTTTGGAAGAAGAACATAAACAGTTTATGTAAAAAGTGAAGGGAATTCCGATCTATACTTCCTTTATTGAATCATTGGCAAAGGTTCCCGAATATGCCAAATTTCTTCAAGATTTACTCATCACTCGCCAACAACTAGAGAAGACCTCCAAGGTAGTACTTAGTGAGCAAAGTTTCATGGTTATTGTGTAAGGGGATACCAAAGAAAATGAGAGATCCCAGACGCCTTACACTTCCATGTGAATTTGGAAATAACATGCAGACATATGCTTTAGCCGATTATAGAGCAAGTATAAATTTGATGCCATATTCATTTCACCAAAAGCTCAACCTTCCAGAACTAAAGGCTACTAGAATGACAATTCATATGGCCAATCATTTGGTGATTCATACTTGAGGCATAATTGAGGACAATTTAGAGACAATTGGAAAATTTATTTTTCCAATCGACTTTGTGGTGCTAGATATGAAGGAGGATAAAGATGACCCAATTATCCTTGGGTTCCCTTTACTTAATACCACATGAGGTTTGGTGGATATCCGTGAGTCAAATCCTACATTGCGAGTGGGAAATGATGAAATGAATTTTGGAGTGGAAGACGAATTCAAGAAAGATTGTGCTCATAATGAACTATTATTTATGGATGAGGAAAACAAGTTTAAGGAGTTAGAGAAATTGATGGAACAAGAAATTCAAAAAAGAGAACAAGTCAAGCTTATGAAACCAAGAGCTTCAATTCCAATGGTCTTTGAGGTCTTTTCTTTTAAAACTATAAAGTATTTAATGAGTGAAGAAAGTGAAGAATGTTTGGTATCAAGTGAGGATGAATAAGAAGAAATTAAACAAGACTTGAGAAAGCCAAATTTGCATAAGGAGGATGTCGAAGCTAAGGAGCTACAAAAAGAAAAAGGAGAACTTGAACTTGTTGTGAAGAATAAAGGGTTGAAACGAAAGCACGAGGATTGTGATTCTAAAATGAAGAAGGAAAATTCTAAGAAAGCTTATTTAAGAAGGGTGCAAGAGTACAAGAAAAGGCGGAGGGAACAAAAGGTGCAATAAGAGATCGTATCTCCAACCAATACCACGTAGTGCATACAAAGTCCGGCTCATGACTCCATCAAAATAAGCGCTTCTTGGGAGGCAACCCGAGCTCGGTTTGCATTCTTTTTTCTTTTCTTTTTTTATTTGGTTTGCATTTTCTTTTATTTTCTTCTTTTATTTGTTTTTCATTTTTAGGATAATTTTTCTTGGTCACTCTCCAATTATTTTCAAAATCAAGAGTGGGGTCCTTATCGTAATAGAAAAATATTTTATGAACAACATCTTTTTAGAAAACAAATACTAATGATTTCATAAATTAAATAAAAAATAGTTGTAACTTTATGGACTAAATAACCCAGCCAAATATAGCCCAACATGCAACATCCCATTAGAATTCGGCCCAGTCAAGTCCATGGCGTGAGCCCTATTGACTTAGGTGTCTAAGCCCATAACTATAATTGGTATATTCTTGAATTAATAGTAGCACGGTCCTTTTCGGTTGCCCTCAAGACTAGCAATGAGACAGGATGATTTTTTGAGAGAGAGGTTGATTTATTATTTGATTAATAAATTGAAATAAATAATTTATTAATTAGAAATAGTAATATTTAATTTATATTTAATCATAAATTAATTGGAATTAATTTTGGGATTAAAAGAATTAATTAGATGTGCATCGACTGAAGTGTAATTGTTCAATAGTTCAGCAAGAGGCAACATAGAACCCTTCATTAGGCATGGATGATTTCTTGAAGCCTAAGGGATTCTAAAATTATCCCCGGTGGATTAACAGGAACGTGGATAATTACCCGGTTTAAGATAATCTTGGATTTTAGCTAATCTAGGGTTTCTTGACTACACTATAAATAGAGCCTCAACCCTGGAATTTTCGGCCACTCCTTCTTTTGAAGTGATAGAAAATTTTTATAGCTTCCCTCATCTCTCTCAATCATCTTTCTTTTCTAGTGTTGGGTGTGAACAACAAGAGGTGTGACATTTGTGGCGCTTGCTCTCAAGGCTTCAACAACACAAGGATTTTCATTGGTATTACTAAATATCAATCAATATATGTTTCTCCTAACCCTATATGCATTTTTTTTAATATGCTAGTGTTATAGGGTTTCTATTTTGTTTTTCAAAGTTTTATGTTCAATTAGAGAAATGATAGATCAAGTATTTGAGTTACATGCACACATAGGAATTTAATGTTTTACAGAATACCCATCAGTGGTATCAGAGCATATGTTTAGTTTTCAATTGAATTGATCCAATCGTTGAACTTGAACAAGGAGAAGCAAAACATAATCATCATTATGTTCCGCCATCACGGCGTGGTGACCTATGATTTCGCTCTTCCATGACGTGGTAATTGTTTACCACGACGTAGTGGGCTGTCAGATCCATAAAGTTTGGTTTTTTTAATATCTCATGAATCTATTAGGAAAATTGCCTTTAATAGTGTTTTTATTTTATAAAACTGAATACTTTCTAAGTAAGCTTATCTTGAATTCATGATTGGTTTAATTTTAAATTAAAAAAATTAATTTCCTAATTTTTTGAAATTTAAAAATATAACCTAGTATTTTTGAAAAGTTTTAAAAATACACTCTTATACTATATGTAACATTAGAAGTCTAATATTACTATATGTATAATACAAGTTAGTCGAACCACTAGTATGCCTCATTCACGAAGTCGATCTATAAGGGGGTATAAGGAAACTGTCTATAAAATGGCGGTTAAATAGGTGTCCACTCTCACCCACCGCTTCCTTGATTGGTGGAGGATCATTAGCCGAACGAGTTTGATAGGACAAACTAATCCTCATTAATAAGTATAATGAATTATAAAGTAACTAAACTTATTTCTTAAAAATTCATCATCTTAGTTACTTTAGAAAAAATGTGAACTTGTATGCTAAACCATGAAATTGCACATTGCACTTTATAAGTCATTAGTGGAGCGTGTATTGTTAACCGGCACACTAATAAGGACAAATAAAGAGTGGAAATGGGTGTCTCGAAAATTGCCATTGATTAATGGAGCGTGTGTGGCTAACCAACACATTAAAATGAGATGACAAATGATATCGAGAGTACCAAGCTAATTTGCATGGTTTTTCACATCTTTTTTGCGATCCACAATATCACATTCACAAATAGAAGTGCATAATCGAGATTAAACATACCCTTGAAAAGTTCAATGATTCTCAAAAGATCTACGAATTTCATTTAAAACAAAATTCATTAAAATTTTGTTTTTCGAATGTGAAATTGTAAATCGTCATTTACCTACCTTTATATAATTTACAATGATATTACGGCATCCCTTTTCTAAGTAGTGAATTATTTAGTTGGATCCTAGCCTTGATATTTCATTTTGGTGTTATATTGAGGATTAATCTTATCTAACTAAAACTATCTTTCTTCTATTTCAGATGTCTACTCCAACTGATGGTTCTGGTACCTCCTCCTCCTCCTCCAACAACAACAACTTTTCTTGATTGAAAATATGTTCGAAGGTGCAACTCGACAGCACCAACTACAACGACTGGATGCTCAACATCAAAATGGTGCTTTGCTTTGAGGACAAGGAATATATCCTCAAAAAACCAATGCATGAAATTGACGAAGAGAACGCCACTCCTAATGATTTGGACGCCTACAAGAAACACTATAATGATACCAAAAACGTTACATGTGTCATAATGGCCACAATGACTCTAGAATTGCAAAAGCACAATGAGGATTACTGGCCATACGAGATAAACAAGGACCTTATGGAGGAATACCATAAGCGAGCTCGTCAAGAAAAGTACGAGGTGGTAAATTCCCTCATTGCTAGCAAGATGAAGGAGGCTGATTCTATTAGTAGCCACGTTCAAAGAATGCAATGATATGTGGATAGGCTAATCCGACTCAACGTGAATTTTGGATGAAGAGTTAACAATTGACATAGTGTTGAAATCTCTGCCAAGTTGTTATGATCATTTTATGTTGACCTATCATTTCAACAACAATGAAACTACATTTTGTAAAAGTTTTTAATCAAGCAAGAATGAAATCAGAGTAATCAAAGTAATATGAACACCGAGAGTAAATAAGATCTGGTTTATAGCTCAATTATACTTTCGAATACAAAGAGTGTTCTAGATAGAATGACTAGAAAAGTTCTATCTAACTCTGAGTACAGCTTCTATTTATAGGAGAATAAGAAAGTATACAAAAAATACTAAGGTCTAGACATCAAGACTTCGAAACTGAAATGCCTTAGTAAATAGATTGCAGACTTCGAAACTACTCAAACAAGTTCGAAACATTACAACATATTCGACACCAACATTCTCCCCCTTTGTAATTAGTGATGAACTTAATTCGTGAGAATTTGAGCGGCCATATGCATAGATCTTCTGATTTCCGAATACCAACTCATCACTTTCTTCAGCTTGGCTTTGTCTCTTTCGTCGTTTTTCTTACAACTGTTCATACACACAATAAATTTTGTTTATTGAGCAGTTGTATAACGTTCGACTTCAGAGGCTTGAAACAAGAACTTATTTGCTTTTCCTTTCTTGTCTTTTCCTGAGAAAACAAGTCCCAATGGCTTTAGACATATTTCCCCATTAGCATACTTCTTAAGCTTGGCTTAAGACATCACAACTTCCTGAGCAACTTTCACTTCCTTTCCCATTGATGTAGCAATTTCAAAATCAGTCAAAGCTAGACAATCATAGTAATTGTCTATGAAGATTTTAACATGACCAAGACCAAGTCTCAAAATCTCCTTGCTTGTACCTTGAAGTTTCGAAACATCTATATCTTTGAGAATTAATGCAACTTGAATAAGGTCATTCAAGTTCATTAACGGAAAATCAGCCACAGAGAAATCAAAAGCTACATTGTTCGCCCTCACAACATGAAATTGAAAATTTTGTAGCGTGTTTTCAAACATAACATCCTTCGTCACACTTATCACAAGTACAATCTTGATAAGTGACCAAACCTCCTCCTGATACTTCCCCAACACTGCATGAAATCTTATCTTCATATGTAGAAAATCATCTACATTCTTGAACCGATTCTCCACTTCTTGCTTAAACTCTTTGAATTTCTCAAAGGTTTCTGACTTATGCTTGATTAGGTAGACATATCCATATCTACTAAAATCATCAGTAAAAGTCACATAGAACCAATTAGCATCTCTTGTGGCGGTTCTGAAGGGTCCACACACATCCGTGTGTATGAGGTCCAACAAACCTTCACCCCTAGCACAAGTGCCAGTAAAAGGTGACTTTTCCGTTTTACCAAGCAAACAAGATTCACAACTAGCATCTGACTTTAGGTCAAATGACTCCAAGACTCCATCCTTTAGGAGTTGACCTATGAGTTTCTTTCTTACATGTCCAAGACGACAATGCCATAAGGATATTTTATCTAAGCTAGTGGAAGAGTTAATACACAATACATTATTTCCTAGATTATCTACAACAGATACGGTTTCATACATGCCATCACAAGGTAATGCTTTAAAATAAAGAACATTATTAAAGAAAGCATGAGTACTACCATTATTATTATCAAAATAAAAGGTAAAACCTTGTTTATACAATGCATGAACGGAAATAACATTTCTTGCCATTTTTGGCGAATAATAACATTTATTCAAATCTAATGTAAACCCACTATTTAGCACTAAGGAATAAACTCCTATCTTGGTGACAGGTGAAGCTTTCCTGTTTCCCATGATCAAGTTTATCTTTCCCTGCTCCACATTCTCACTTCTTTTTAGTCCCTGCAAATCACAACATATGTGAATACCACAACCTGTATCAAGGACCCAAGACTTAGATTGAGGTGAGTTATTAGACAATATAGTGTATATACCTGCATGGTTGGGTTTTACGTTCCCATCCTTCAAATCTTGCTGGTACTTTGGGCAGTTTCACTTCCAGTGTGATTTTTCATGGCAATAGAAGCATTCAGCCTCATTAGGGTTAGCAGAAGGAGTGATAAAAGCTTTCTTGGTTTTTCTTGAAGAGGAGCCTTCAAGGGTCTTACCCTTGGTACCCTTAGAAGGGTTCTTTCTCTTCTTCCCTTTGCCATGCCCGATTGCCAATACATTGGCTGCAGTTGGAGTAGGAGTAGGAGTAGTAACAACCGACTTACCCTTTAGACCACTTTCGGCGGTCTTCAAGAGTCCTTGAAGTTTGCTGAGGGTGACTTCTTCCTTGTTCATGTGATATGTCATGCGGAATTGATCATAACACGATGGCAAGGAGTGCAAAATGATGTCTATTGCTAACTCCTCAGGGAACTTCACATTCAGCTTCAGTAAACGGTCCACATACCTTTGCATTTTCATGTGGCCCGTGATGGGTTCATCATCCTTCATTTGGGTTGTTATCATGGAGGAGATTATTTCATATCGCTCTTGACGAGCACTTTGATGGTAGCGGTCCATCAAGTCCTGGTGCATCTCAAAAGGATAATAGTCCTCATAGGACTTTTGGAGCTCGGTTGTCATGGCGGCCATCATGATGCATGCCACTTTTGTAGCATCTCTTTCATGTACCTCATATTTAGCAAGCTCTTCAGGAGTAGCAGTTGGCTCGGGTACCTTCAGCTCCTTGTCGAGAACATATTCTTTGTTCTCATACCGAGTGACCATCCTGATGTTTCTGATCCAATCTGTAAAGTTGGACCCATCAAAGATGACTCTCCTACAAAGATTCATGAGAGAGAAGGAGCTAGTAGGGTTTGAGCCAGAAGCATTGTTATTGGAAGACATCTGAAAAGAAGAGGGAATAGATTAGATTAGATATAGAGATAGTCCTTAACAAAACACCCAAATGTAATATTAAGGCTAGGGCCCAACACAATATTTTATAACTTAGAAGAGGGATGTCGTAATCTAATCTATAAGATATTTGAAGGTAGGTGAATGACGATTCACCAATTTCCACCATGAAAAACGAAATATTTAATTAGGTTTTAATTGGTTTAGAAACTCCTAGATTCTTTGAGATTCATTGAACTTTCTTCAATGGCATGTTTCAATCTCGAGTGTGCCCTTCAAGTTTTGTGACTGGGATGCCGAGGATCACAAAACAAGGTGTGAAGTAACCATGCAAATTACTTGGTACCCTTAATGTATTAGCCCTCAATCGATGTGCCAGTTAACTGCACACGCTCCATCGATACTATGATAAACATTAAGTCACCCTTTACCTACCTTGTTAAGTTCAAGTTAGTGTGCCGGCTAACCACACACGCTCCACTAACGACTTAAACAAAGTGTGAAGTGTAATTTCATGGATTAGCACCTTATTCACATTTTCCTAAAATAACTAAGATTGGGAATTCAATAAAGTTTAGTTACTTTAGTATTATCATTATACTTTTAATGAGAATTTATAAGTCCTTGTCCTACCCATTCGGCTAACGACCCTCCACCGATCAAGGAAGCGGTGGGTGAGAGTGGACACCCATTAAGTTGCCATTTTATAGGCAACAACCTTATACCCCCCTTATAGACCAGCTTCATGAATGAGGCGTACTAGCGGTAAGACGACTTGATCTTATACATATATAAATATTATTAAACTTATAATATTATAAAGTATAAGGGTTGAATTTTAACTTTTAAAATTCTAGGGGTTGGAGCTAAAGTTTTTATATGACTTTACATGTTCCAAAACTTGAGGGCAAGTTTATTAAACTTTCAAAACTTTTCATTTCTCATAACTTATGAGTTAATGGTTATTAAAAATGAAGACTCTTCATTTTTTGTAACCTATATGTTCTTTTAATGGTTATTTATAAATGTGACTTTTGGTTATCCATAACTTAAGAACTAGTTATGGACTCCATTAAAACACATAAAGATCAAGAATTAATCTAATCAATTATTAGCACATAATTTCTATGATCTTCTCAACTCATATGTTTATGAATGTTCATATCAAAAATTTCAAGAATCGTAAGTACATATACTAAACTTGAAATTTTGATACGAGCTTTTGAACAAAACTTTGATTTTCAAGGTTTTTTTTTTTATTTTTTGCATCAAGTATCAAATAAACAAACCAGGCTCTGACACCACTGATGGGTTTTCAGCATTCTAACACTTCTATGGTGTACATGCAACCCTAGAAACCTTGGATCTATGTTTGACTAAGATACATGCAAATAATTATTTTTCCAAGGTTCTTATCCTAACTAGCATGGCATGGGGTACTTGAATCAAATAAAACTAGTAGAATTACTTACCTTGTAGTAGTAGTTGATTGCTTGGAGTTTGAGAGCCTAGCACCAATAATGCAGATGCCTCAAATGGAAGTCACAAATCACCACAAACTTGGAAACTTGAGAGAATAGTCACAAACTTCTTGAAATCGGCCCTCTTAGTTTACACACATCAACTAGTGCAATTTCAAGAACCAAAGCCTCCTTTATATAGTGTGGTGGATTAGGGTTACATCCACGTAAACCCTAATACCCATGTCTTTTCATTTCCATGAGATCCATGGGTTAAAGCTCCATGGAGTAAACCACTTGGGTTGTGGTGACTTGGTAAGGCATGTGGAAGATATGGTGGATAACCTATTGACCCATGTTCAAATCCTGGCACCACTCAGCCCTTGTGCCCATGGAGGTTCGCCTGCAGTGACTCCAGGGCATGAGGCAAAGCCTCATGTTTGCAGCGGGGGATTAGTCGGTGCGCGAAAGCTGGCCCGGAAACCCTCGTTAGGGAAGTTCCATTTCCAAAAAAAAAAAGCTCCATGGAGTATCCATGGACTTTCCATGCAAGCCTAGCCCATTCCAAATAAGCATTAGCCCACACTATATAAATACAAGAGCCCATATTTAATTAGTCATACTTTTGATCTCTAAATTAATTCTAAATTAATTATAGATCAACACTAATTAAATAATATGATTTTATATTAATATATTAGAACTTATAATATATTAATAAATCATAACTTATACTATTCTGAAAAGATTATCCGTAAATTGTTCGGGTGAAGTGCAACCCAAATGGACCATGCCGGGTCGGGTCAAGTACATACCAAATATAGTTATGGACTTAGCACAACATCTTCACCAACCTTCGCCTTTTCTCCCCCTTACACCCCTATGATAACAGGTGGGGCACTTGTTGGTAATAGATTAACAAAATTTGACAATGGTGATACAACCTTCTGAATTGCTTCTTCAATAGAATTAAACTTATGAGTTAAGAACTCAGGAGTTAAAGAAGATGTTTTTGTAGGCTTTTAAACAAGTTCCTTTAACTCTCCAAGCAAAGCTCCCAGTTTTGCAAAAAATAGTAACATCATCACTAGCCTTGATTTCAACTTTGGGAATTAAAGTCTGATAACATTCATCAATTTTGGTGACAGCCCCATCAATTGTATCAACTTTTGAATGAAGAGAAGAGTAAATTGTACTCAACTCATGAATTTCTTTCGAGACTTCAACCTTCAATTCTTTAATTTTACGATTCACATCTTCTCGCATAGTTTTTACATCTTTCACAAAAAGAACATGTCTTTCTTTTGCCACCACCCTAAGATCCTTGATTTCTCCATTAAATGAGTCGGACTGAGCTTTGACTCTGAGCTCATTATTCTTATCTATGATATCCAGTTGCTTTTGATGACAGAGCTCATGTGCTTTGAGCATCACATCAACTTCAATTTCGGATACTGAATGCTTACTCCCAACATCAGCTTGTGATTGAAGAATAGAATCGATTTTTCTGTTGAGAATTTTAAACTGTTTTCCAGACATCAACATATGATCCAAAATATTTTCTTCCTCAGGATCATATTCTAAGTCTGCAAACATTCCTCCAAAACCTCGTCCATCGGTTGACTGGGATGTGAAAAGAATAGTGAAAGGTTGTTGTAAGATATGTTTGAAAGTAGGAAATGTAGTGGTGGTGTTGAGTTTCGAAATAAACAATGGTAAAGAAGTAGTGGGTAAAGTGGTAGTGGATTCGAAAGTAGATGAAGTAATAAGAGAAAAAATACCTTGAGGATCAACTGGATTCGTTACAGCATCACCCATGATGACATTTGCATCCGTATCAGATACGTGTGCAGGGATCAATGATGTCTGAAGTTGGAACTGTTGGATATAGTGTCTAAGTCCATAACTATCTTTGGTATGTACTTGACCGGACCCAACATGGTCCATTTGGGTTGCATGGCATTGCAACACTTGGATAGACAAAATGAGAGAAAGGACACTTAAGGTTTCTTAATATATTATAAGTTCTAATATATTAATAATAATATTATTTAATTAGTATTGATAAAGAATTAATTTAGAATTAATTTGGTGATCAAAATGAGACTAATTAAATATATGGGGTTGATTGTGTAAATCATCCATTATTTTATAGTGGGCTAAGGATCCATGGTTCATGGAATTGGGCTAAAACCCATAAGGTGCTCCATGGATAGTCCATGGGGGTTATAAACCTATGGATCATGAGAAATGAAAAGTCATGACAATTAGGGCATACATGTGGAAACCCTACTTGGGACACAACTATAAAAGGACCCCATTAGCTAGCAAAATCGGCCACTAAGAAAGAATAAGAGGGCTAGCCGATTTTGAGTGATAAGTAGACTTCTCTCTAGTTATTCCAAGTGTTGTGGTGTTGTGTGAAGCATTTGAGGCATCACATTTGGGGTGCTAGGCTCACAAAGTCTTGAAGGAATCCAAGCAACTAAAAGGTATGTTATTTTACTTGTTTTTATATTACAAGTTCCCCATAACATGCTAGCTAGGATGTAAACCTTGGAAAATAAATTTGCATGTATATTAGAGAAAACATAGATCCAAGGTTTCTAGGGTTGCATGTACACCATAGGAGTGTTAGAATGCTCAAAAACCATCAAGAACCTCCTCAGTAATTGATTTGGTTACCAAATCTTCGAGTGGAATGACAACAGTTGTTGTTGGTGTAGATGTTTTCAGTAGTGAATTATAGTGTAATGGAGTTTCAGGAACGATCTCATCTTCAGCTGATTTCTCTTGGATAACAAGTTGTCTCTTCTTCCTCTTCTCAGCTATATGTTTCGCAACATCTTCATCTCCGCATTTTCGAGATGATGGGGAAACGGGTGCAGGAATATCTTGAATAGTAACACCTTTGCGTGTAAGCTGAGGCTTGCGAACTAATGTTGGAGAAATTTGTGATCTGTGAGCTTTCTTCTTTACTCGTTTCAAAACACCAGATTTCGAAGGCACAACTCCTTCGAAGGAACACCTTTCTCATCCTCAACAGGTTTTTGCATAATTTTCGAAACCTTAGTTGCTTCATCAACTTTCTTCTTGATAGACTTCTTGCTTTTTGCTTCTGGAACCGGCTTCGAAGGACAGGCATCAATAACCTTCTTTGTTTTTCGAGACTTCTTGGAAGAACCCTCACCAATTCGAGGAAAAAGAATTCCAGTTCGCACAGAAGGATTAATGGTTTTCAAATATGCCACCAGTACTGGATTTGCAGGGTCTATCTTTTTAAGCATTGCATCAGGAATACGTGCTATAATCGGAAACTACTCCATATCATCCTCAACTGTCTTCGTAAAATGATACTTCAAAAATTCAGCTTTGGGTTCATCAACAGGAACCCCTTCTTTGTCATATGCATAATGAAGAATAAGACTCGAATACCTCACAAATGAAATCCCTTGTCACACCCCGCTAAAGCGGAAATACAAGGTGTGGCAGTACAAAGGGTTTCATAGCAAAAGATAAAGACAACACCAACCATACTATTAAAAAGCATTACAAATTAACAATGGTTTTGAACAACTTTTAAAAGAAATTACAATGTGAATTGAAATACAACACATGCGAATGCTCCTAAAAGTGATGTGTCCCTAAGTGCCACTTACTCGATGATTCCTGAAAAAGCATGTAAAACGAGCGTCAACTATAAAAATAGTTGGTGAGTACTCACATGTTTATAACATAATATAGTTTGAAATCATGATAATCAAAATATTGATAACAGTTTCAATAAACAATGTTCATTTTTAAAATAAGTAAATAAGTTTTCACGAATACAAGTTTGTTGCTAAAGCGAGTAATAAAGTTTCCATCGATAGAAATATATTGCAAAAATGAGTAAATAAGTTTGCATAAACAAAGTTCATTGTCATCATGAGAGATAAAGTATGTTGCCCAAATGAGATGCAACGTTCGTATTCTCATGGGAAATAAAGTTTCCATAAATAAAAATATATCGCAAAAATGAGTAAATAAGTTTGCATAAACAGAGTTCAATGTCATCATCAGAGCTAAAGTATGTTGCCCAAATGAGCTGCAACATTAATATTCTCATGGGAAATAAAGTTTGTTGCTAAAACGAGATACAACTTTCGTTACAAAAAATCAGTATACAAGTTTCATTAATAAAATAAGTATACAAGTTTCATCACTAAAATTAGTATACAAGTTTCATTGCTAACATTAGTATACAAGTTTCGTTGCTAAAATGAGTATACAAGTTTCATTGCTAACATGAGTATACAAGTTTCATTGCTAACATGAGTATACAAGTATTGTTGCTAAAATGTGATGAAAGATTTGTATGTGCATTAAGTTTCCAGTCATGAGTTCACAACCCAAGCCTAATGACCGAATCATGCCCTATTGACTACTATGACTATCGCAAACATAGAGAATAAAATGGTAAAATGCACTCAAGCGAATCGTGCGAGTGAGGAGTTGTCTACCTCCTGATAGCGCTATCCATAATAACCATAGGCTCAAAACAGTTAATGAGTTGTGTCGAATGATTCCACGGACATAACCGCGATATAGTCCTCATGAATTCAAGTAACATACACATACATACAAAATATAGCAACCAAGTTTCATACGAGTCAAAATAAATACAACAAACATAAATAGTTTAGGACATGTTTTTTCCACCCCAAAATATTTAAAACTGAAAATAGGGGGAGTCGTGAATATTTACAATATGCAAAATATAGCAACCAAGTTTATAAGTGTCAAATAAATACAACGAACATAAATAGTTTAGGACATGATTTTCCACCCCAAAACATAAAAACCGAAAATAGGGGAGTGCGTGAATACTCACAATATGTATTGAGATAATGCAAATGGTGCCTTGAACTACGCTCTACTCGTACCACTATCGTTTTCCTACAATAATGGTATTCACTAGTGAGTCTCTAATCGAAGTCTAACACTAGTATACTTACTACTACAACAGAATTATGTCAATATTGTGTCAAAATTTAATATTGATAAGTTACAAACATTTTTCTGTGAAAATTAAATTTCAATGAATCAATTGTTATATAACAATTTAAGTGGAAAATTTCTCATTACTGAAATGCTAATATTTAACATTTTTAGAGGTGCTCCAATGATTTAATATTAAAAAACTAAATCAGTTTAGTTCTAAAATATCTCAAACTTTTTGTTTTAGTTTCAGCTGAAGTCAAGGATGTTAAGATAATTTTTCTTGTATTTTTTATATGTCTAGCTGTTTTTCACCATTTAAATTTCTTGAATAACCATAAAATTATGAAAAATACTAAACAGTTAATAAAAATTACCGAACTTCACATTCTGGTTCTAACTGCATCAAAACACTTCCAGATAAATTTTCATGGATTATAGATGTGTATAACCATTTTTCTTATATTTAATTCTCTAAATAGATAAAAATTCATGAAAAATAGCAATAAGTTAATAAAATTCCCCAAACTCTTTATAATACTGCCGTTAAACATACTTAAGCTGAGAAAAATTATAAAAATATATTTCTAAACTGTTTAACCAAATTTTATGATTTTTGTGCATTTATTCTAATGAAAATGGAGATAAATACAAACCAGTTTCCAAAATTACCCAAACTTTTTTTAATAATGTTATTAAACAATATTAAGCTCGGAAAAATATAAAAATGGATTTATAAACTGTTTAACCCAATTTTATGATTTTTGTGCATTTATTTGAATAAAAATGGGGATAAATAGAAAATAGTTTCCAAAATTACCCAAACGTTTTGTAATACTGCTATTAAACATTATTTAGCTGGGAAAAATATAACAATGTATTTCTAAACTCTTTAACACAATTTTATGATTTTTGTGGATTTAAGTTTATTCAATCTTAGAAAATAAGAGAAAAATAGCATACTGAATAGCAAAACCATCAAAATCTGCATGTAGAGTTCTAATATATTATAAGCACTTCTGGAATATTTTCATGAATTTTGAATGAGTAGAAATATTTTTCCCATTATTAGTCCATTATAAATACAAAAATCAGGGAAAATAGGAATGCATTATGAAAAATTTTGAAAATATTTTTCTGAGTACTCCACATGAGGTAGGATTGGCGAAAAATCTTATATAGCCTTTTCATATTCCTTAAAGTTGTTTTATAATTTATTCGAATTAAACAAAAAGAAAATTCAAAACCATACCATCAGTAACAAAAATCGAGGAAACTCACTGAAATGTAATCATTTACTTAATGGGTCATTCACGAAATTACCTAGGATTTATAGACCTCAGAAAGTATTTTATATGAATTATTGCCCTATTTTATTGCAATAATTATAATAATTCGAGAAAATGAATTATTTTCTGAAAATTTGTAGAAAATCTCATTTTTTTGGTGTAATTTTGGGAAAAATCGGATTTGATCAGAAAAGAAATTTTAGATATTTATTTGGGAATAAATCCTTTATGAACCTATTTGAAAGCTTTTTAACCACATACTTTGATGATCAACCCTCTAAGCTTGAACATCATCACATGCATGTTGGTTTTTGGGTGAAATACTACCACCATCATCATAAAAATCATGGTTATGAACAAATGATTCATAATCCATCCATAGAATGTTGTAGAAGAAGAAGATATGTAAGAAAACTTGAGATTTTGAAGGAAGATTGAAGGGGGAATGAAGGATTTTCGTTTTACCTCAAGAACAACTTCAAATGTTGATGTTTTGTAGTAGAGACGGATGTAATTTGATGCCAAAATTCGAGGTTTAGGGTGAGGGTGAGAGAAAATGTGGTGGTGTGTGTGAGAGAGAAATGAGAGACATGAGAGAAGAGTATGTGAGTGAATAACTTGATTGAGTGTTTTTGGCAAGAGATTTCTTGGGAGGTGGAGGCCGAATTTAAGAGGGATTAGAGAGGGTTTTAGGAGGATTTTAAAGCTTTACTTTGAATAAATATGGCCTCCTAATCATTTTTATAAAAATCATCTTTAGTTTTTATAAAAACCATGTTTAGTTTTTACAAGGTTCAATTGTATTTTGTCTTATAAATTATGGGTAAATGTCAATGACTTAATTTTTATTTTCCTTGATTGCATTTTCCTGAATTTAGTTATATTAAATTAATATTATGTGGTTCATAAAAAATTTTATGGATCTTTGGGTGTTCAAATTTATAAATTTGAGTTTTTAGGGCTGTTTAGGGTTTTGACGAGTCCGTAAATCTTTTGATATCAAAATTAAATAAATTTTGAGACTTCAAACTATTTTAGAGTTTCATAACTCTTATTCAAGTTAGAAATAATGTTTGTAATTTATTTTTATCGGTTTATTGGCATTCTATGTAGTGATTCCGAGATTCAAACGGAATTGAGGAATCAAGTATACTAGTCCTAGTTTTTAACTTTGACTTAAGTTTCTATAAGACTCTGACCTAATTTCTACTACTAGGTCAAGTGTGTGATGTGTGTATATGATTCATGAAAAGACGTTCGAGTCAAAGAGTGACCCGAATATGGATATTCACTACAGTTAAGTAGTTGTAGAATTCACATATCAATGTGAAATCTAAGTATACTATCCATTGATTCTAATTGTTTCCTGGTTTTAGTAGGTTATAACTTAGCATATAGTTACTAAGTCTAGTATGTGTCGTGCCTATATGTGCAACTAAGTGCTCTCAAATCTAGAACTGACTCGATTTTTGACGGTTGTCACAGTCTCCCCCGGTTGAAAGAATTTTGTCCCGAAATTCAATTTGTGACGCATTTTATTAGAACTAAGCCGAATACAATTGTATAATTGGGGAGGTGGTGACCTGAAGAGTTCTTTGATTATTTTGGGTTAAATCCTCAAGGGAAGAGCCCAATTCTTTAGCTATAATCAAATTAGTGTTTCCTTAATTCGAGTTCTACAGTCTAGATTATGGAAAATTTGGTTCATGGAATCATGATCCAACCATGGCAACCTAGTCGAAAAAGATCATCTAATTAGATATTATCTGAATTAAGAGAGCGGTATAAGTTTTGCTGAAGCACCAACTGTACTGAGCGTTAAATCCGCATTGATCCTTAAGTTGCATTCTAAATTAGAACTAAGTGTAAATTCGTCGCCTAATAAAGAAGATATTAGGAACAATTTGTTCACTTCTGGGTTGGCTACTACATCTGGAAAAGATATATTCCAAAATAAGAAGGGGTAGCACGAATGAAAGGGAAGCGATCGAGGGTAAGTTCCTAAAAATACGTGCTAAGTGTAGGCAACGAAGTTTTGGTACATCTCAAATGTAAAGACTATTTAAGTGTCGTCTACAAAATAAATTACGAAATGATTGAGGATCTCCGAGGCTATAATTACTACTACGGTTACTCTTACAATAATAGAACTATATTCAAAGAGTATATATAATTAGAGAGTCATTGTTTCTAATGAAGGCGGTGAAAGTTTATGATATTTTAAATTACATTGTGTAGATAGCATTTTAAGTGTTTAGAAGTGATAAAAATCTCAATGTTATCAAAATGTGTGTTTAGAAATGATAATTAATCTAATTATTATCAAAATGTGCAATAATTCCAAGATAATGAAAACGACGTTTTCTTGTTATACTTGTAAATTTGCTGAAAAAACGAAGTTTTGTGTTGTCTGCACAGCAGACTCGCCGAGTGCATAAAGGGACTCGATGAGTCCAAGGCAAAACTCATCCAACTCGCCGAGTTGGTTCGTGCACTCGACGAGTTGGACCCCCTGACAGCATATCTTCGAGTTTTTTGGCTAGAAATGGACTAGGAACATTACCATAAGTTGCTTTTGAACTTATAAACTTGTTTTTGATGTGGTAATGTTCATTCTAATCTAATTTCAAAGATAATTGTCAATAGATTCATGTTTTGTATTAGTTTAGTGATTAGGCTAATTACATGAAAAAGTTTGATTTGAATTATCTTGTTCTTATGAGTTGCTTAGATTAATAGAAAAGTTAATTGATTATGTGTTTTCAATCCATTTTAATCTAAGATTTGATTCTAAAATGTGTTTTTGTAACTTGTCTTCAAGTTATATGAAAAGTCACATTTAAGTTTCATAAAACTCATAAAAGTTGGCAATGGTTACAAACATGAAGAGTCGTGTCCTCAAGTTATGGAGGTTCAAGAGTCACTTCATTAAGTAATAAAAGGTGTAACCTTAATTAGTTCCATAAGTTACAAAAAAAAGTTATTTTTTTTAATTAGTTTAAAGTCTTCCATAACTTGTCCTCAAGTTATGGAACTTGAAGAGTTTTTTTTTAAATTAAAACTACTTTAAATTCACAAGTTATGGTTTTAATTAGTTTTGAATAGTTTCAAAACTTGCCCACAAGTTTTGGAATTTGAAAAGTTTTCACTTATGAATACTTTAATTCCAAGTTAGCCCTTAGAATTTTAAAAGTTAAAATTCAACCCTTATACTTTATAATATTATAAGTTAATAATATTTATATATATGTATAAGAGTAAAGTCAGTCTTACCGTTAGTAGGCCTCATTCACGAAGCCTGTCTATAAGGGGGGTATAAGGTTACTGCCTATAAAATGGCAGTTTAATGGGTGACCACTCTCACCCACCGCTTCCTTGACTGGTGGAGAGTCGTTAGCCGAAAGGGTAGGACAAGGACTATAATTCTCCATTCATTAAAAGTATTAATGATAAATACTAAGTAACTAAACTCTTATTAATACCCAATCTTAGTTACTTAGGAAAATGAGAATTTGGTGCTAACCCATGAAATTACACTTTGCACTTTGCTTAAGTCGTTAGTGGAGCGTGTGTGGTTAACCGGCACACTAACCTGGACTTAACAAGGTAGGCAAAGGGTAACTTAATATTTATCATAGCCTTAATATTTCATATTGGGTGTTATATTAAGGACTTTAAATCAACTATCTTGAATATCTCCCAAAAGATGATCTTCCCAAATCTCTTGAAACAAGTTTTCCTAAAATGAAGATGATGTCCCATGGAAATCAAACTTCTTTCACCTCCTCCAATTATTCTCCCTAACCCACAAGTTCCTGAAAAGTTTAAGGTCACTCAAGCCCTATTGGCAAGCAAAGTTCTATGTGTGATCACATCTTGGAGATGTAGTCATATATTGACAAGCCGGGAGAGTTGGGTGTCAAAGTCTAGAGGAAGCTGATGATCAATCACTTTCTAAGTCACATTGTGAGTTCCTTTGGGACTCCTATGAAACAGACTATGACAAGACCCTTAATGATCTTATCTATTTGCTAAGATCAACTTCCTAAAACTTTATGGACATTGACAATGATGACATTGGATATCTAGTAAAGCTCTCTCTTCCCAATGGAAAGGCATCGGCCATAGTCAACTCGGTTGACCAAATGGTAAAGAGAAAGGCTAAGTCTGAGATAGTCCCATTATCAAGGGTCCATTGCCAAAGAAAGGGGCATTGTTTGCGAAGTTGCCATCTTTACCTAAGGATGTTAAAGTCAATAAGTTTGACTCTACTTCAGGTAAAGTCCACTATATAAGTCTGCTAAGTTTCTATTCTGAGATTCTTGATACATGATGTGACTGGGTCACATGTTGATGTTTTAAGAATCAAAGAAAAAGTGAAGAAACTTAAAGAAAGAATATGTTGAATCTGATGGCGTAGATGGATTTCTATCGCCTAGTTTGAAGATCGGATTCTTGAGCTATTTCTTAAGAGTTATGATATATTGCTTAGGAATAAATAACAACAAAGTTTTCATGTGCTTTTGCATTGTAAGGATAGTTTTCCCGCAAGGTTTTAAAATAAAAGAAAAAAAATTGATTTTATTTATTTTAAAATATTCTTACAGTGGCATTTGTGAAAACTTTTGTTGCTTATAAGATTCCATTAAGAGCAAGAGTGGAAATATGAATTTGATTTTTTCATTTGTGGTAGTGTCTAAATATTACCAAATAAGGAAAGATTCTCATCACCCAAGGTTCAATTGGACCGAAACTCGGAATCATACAAGTTGTATAGTATGATGAATGAGAACTTTCAGCTTGGAAAATTAAGACTAATTCCTTATGTGAATAAGGAAAGGACTAAGGGATCGAGTACACATTCTTGTGCACTAGTCAAGTCCACCACAAAAGATCAAGAAGACTATTCGTCATGATTTACTTAAGTTCAGTAAATATGGTTATACTTATAAGTTTAAGTATAAGTCTGTAGCATTGGAGAAGTTTCAATGTGAGACAGAACGAATTAGAAGAATCAAAGTATGGCAGAAAGATAAAAGTTTCTCAAATCTGAAAAGATGGGAGAGTACATTAGTATCATGTTTATGATCATCTTAATGATTAAGATACCATATCACAATTGGTCCTCTAAAGTCATCTTAGTGCATTCTTATGACTAAGAAGAGGAGTCATGAATTGTTGAAATGGTTAAATCAAAAAGATGAGTCATACTTCGTTTCAAAACAATTCTTAGAGTCATACTCCAAGATTGTAACTTGAGTGACATATCTTAAAGAGGGTTTGTTAACACTAGTCAAATGTAAGAGTAAAAGGTTATCTACTCTTGTACATTTGAAATTGGTAAGTTGTGATGTTTTGGATAAAACAAAGACCAACTAAGGCCAATTGTGTGAAGTGTTTGTCTTGATTAGAATCCACACTATCTCTTGAACATCTGAAAAGAAAGTCTTATATGTCAAGAGGACAGTGGGAGTCTTAAAGGTCTTGAAAGTCTCAAGAACTAATCAAGAGTAAAACCTGAAGTTCTTCACTAGCACACAACTTGAGGTTTATAACCTATCGTGTCGACATGTTTGTGCCTATTCAAGTTGGCTTTGCATAGGAGTTCTGAGAGTTCTCAATTGGTTACACAGCTATTTGGAAGCAATGGCAGGCCCTTGAGCTGCCAGATGGCAAGAAATTAAGATTGAGTTTAATCCATATAAGTTTGGATTTGTCAGTAACCTTGTCTTGTGATTATGGTTTTGACAAAATTCATATGGATAGGAACTCATACACCATAAAATCTAAGTGTCATAAGGTTTCTCTCCGATTCATGAAAATGATGGTGAAGAAACACTTTCACTAAGTAGATTTTAGCTAGATAGCAATTGTGATATTTGCATTCTCAAAGTCGTTAGTGGAGCGTGTGTGGTTAACCAGCACACTAACATGGACTTGTGAGAAGTGGTAAAGGTCTAAACAATTGAGACTATGATTACGGCATCCCTTTTCATTGTTTTAAAATTGTTTAGACACACATGTGAGCTATCTAAGAGAGGTGTATGATTTTGGTAAGAAAGTCAGCTGATTTCTGAGTACATGTCAAAGCTAGTGGGAGCATAAGTGTTATGCTAATAATCATCATGTTAGTGGGAGCATGATAACTATGACAAAGGTTGCAAGTTAGCAATGTTAATTATAGAAAACAAAAGTTTCAATTCGTGAGGCTGCAGGGGTTGAAAAAGTTGTTTTGCTATAATTAAGGGAGAGGAAATTATACTTTCATTTCAATTCTAAAAGCTTAGATTGAGATTTTTAATCGTATTTAATCAAGGATATATATATATATATATATATATATATATATATATATATATATATATATGAATTTCATGTTGGAATGGCTCAACATAAGGAAATTCTATATATGGGTCCATTATTTGCATTCTAAAATTCGATTATGATTACGGCATCCCTTTTCATAATCTGAATTTTGAGAACTTGGCAAATTGAAATGGAAATATTATAGAAAAAGACTGGTTTAGTCTTTATGTGAGACATCATGAATCGTGTCCCATATGCTTCGGATATAGGATCGATTACATGTGCTATATTTATCCTTTCTAAAATTTTCCAAATTCCTGGGGCATTATGAAGGGAAAAGGTCTAGAATTGGATATGACTAAAATGATTAAGCAATTGTCGAGGACAATATAAGGTTTACCAAAGATTGGTTGCTCAAGGACAGTTGGAAGTATAATGTTAATTCTGGAAGGACCATATTGACATAATCTGTAAGGAGGCAACTCTTATTCAGAAGTGATAGTCAAAATGGAATATGGAAATGTTTCAAAGTTAGAAATTGTTCCATAAATCTGTGTAAGATTAGGAAACTTAATGCAAGAAGGATGTTTCCAAGGAGTTGATCTCCTTTGGAATGCTCTGTAATGTTTGTTGTCAAATCTTTCTGACTTTATGCATAATCATTACAAGAGGATCAATGCACATAAGTTTAGAATCTAACAGATTTTAGTAAATGGCATGAATTTGGAATTCTTGCATTTGCAGTAAGGAATTGGGAATGTGAAATGAGAATCATTGGAGTTATGTTCAATTGATCTATTTCACAAAGTAAAGATCATAGGCAAACATAGTATGCATACTTGGTGTATCGCATGACTGGTGTTTAGAAAACATAGTGTACATGCTTGGAGCATGGGACAACTATTGTTCTAAATTCAAGAATAAAGTTGATAGCTGAAACAGTATACAATGAATAATGTGTAATCATATGGTGATAAATAAAAGGTGTTTTATTTATATTCATAAGTTCTGAGACCATATTGGATTCGATTATTATTGTGTTTCACTTTGCATGTTTTGACTTCCAAAATAACTAGGTCCTTGTTCTGATGGACTAAGTTATTCAAACCATCCACAGTCGGTCATATGTTGGAAGTAGATATCAATCAAGACTGTCATGGGTTGGCTTGTAGAGGTCTAAGATGTTGGACAAAGGGCTACAACACTCATGAGTGCTCGTAAGTTCTGAGTATTGGATTTAACCTGCGCTCATTGGAATCACTTCATGGATATTATCACAAGTGATCATGAGACGATAATATCTTATATTCTTCAAACCTAGAGATATGAGTTGTTACTATGAGTTGGTTGTACATTGATTGCACGAAAACGCATTCGGTAACTCGGTGTTATAAAACGTGCCTTTGTGTATGATTCAACAAGTAGTAGAACAAGCCATATGAGTCGAAGTTTATCCATTCCTTTTACCTTCAGGATAAAAGCGATATCTGTAGGCCCCTCGATGATTTGGTGACGACAAATGTAAGTGCTCGGCCGGGCCTGGACTGATTTGATTTGTTCAATTAGTCAGTCGTCATAAATCGGAAATCGGGAAACAACAAATGGACAGAGAGAATGATTATAATCCATGTCTCAGTACATATGATATCTAGAATGGAGGAATATATGATCCCTTATCTAATGGACAAGTCATTAACAAAGGTCAGAGTTCATCTACAAGGTCAGAGTTCGACAGCGGCTTTTGAGAGCTACGATTGCCAGTCGGTTCTTGAAGTCATACGCAATAATAGTTTTAGACTTATCCAAGTGGGAGACTGTTGGATTAATGTCTAAGTCCATAACTATAATTGGTAAGACTTGACCCGACCCGGCATGGTCCATTTGGGTTGCATGGCATCATGCATTTGGATAGAATATAATGAGAGAAATTACACTTAAGGTTGGTTAATTTATTATAAGTTCTAATATATTAATAAGATTATTTAATTAGTATTGATCAAGAATTAATCTAGGATTAATTAAGTGATCAAAAGAAGACTAATTAGATATATGGGTTGATTGTGTAAATCATCCATACTTATATAGTGGGCTAATGCTCCATGGATCATCTAGTTGGGCTAAAACCCATATGATGCTTCATGGATGCTCCATGGTGTATTTGAACCCATGGATCCAAGGAAATGGAAAGCCATGACAATTAAGGGTTTACCCTAATTGTAACAACTATATAAGATCATATTCTTTGGGAAAAATCGGCACTATGAATAACAAGAAAGGGCTAACCAATTTTAGGAGTGTTCAAGTTTCTCTCAAGTTATTCCAAGTGTTTTTGATGTTGTGTGAACCATTTCAGGTGTCACACTTGGGGCACTAGGCACTCAAGCTTCATGAAGACTTTCTACATCAAAGAGGTATGTATTCTATCTTGTTATATTCATTGTTTTGTATGCTAGATTAGAATAATACCTTGGATGTTCATATTTTCATGTATAATAGAGAAAACATATATCCAAGGTATTTACGGTTCCATGTACACTTAGGAGCGTTAGAATGCTCATAACCCAACAGATACATGTGTGGCGATCAAACGAAGTAGTAAAATAATATAAAGATTAATTAAGGTTACATGTTTAAGTCATCAATAAGGGAATTTATACATAAATATTTTGATTACTCTTTTGAAAAATTGTATAATTGTCTAAGTCAAGACAAATTCAAGCTTACGAGTCATAATATTTATGAAAACAAGGTTGAGAGTTTAGGAACTCACTGAAAATTACAAAGTAGAATGATATTTTAGGAAAGGTGTAAGAATATCGATCATTGAAAATAGTGCATTCTTAATTTAGTGTTTCTACAAAAACAATCATTTAGAGAATAGATAATAGTAAATTCAAGACTTTTAATGTATTTAATGAAAAAAAGAAACATAAGAAAACATATCCTTAACATATATTTTTCCAGATATAGAAAAATGATAAGAACAATGGTATTCATCTTGTGTATTAATTGTAAGGAAAATACAATGAAAATTGCACTTTAAATCAAGTTTCCAAATTTAGAACGAAATAGCAAATATAAATACAAATTACTTACTTACTGTAGATTTCATAATAAAAATAAAATGTATGTGATAAAAGGCGTAAGTGAATATATCAAAGTTGACTAAATCAAAATTATGTCTCACGACTATACATGTATTAATTGCTCAAAACAAAAGGGAAGACTTCTAGTCTGTATGTGTACGAACATGATACCAGGAGAAGCAAAATAGACAAAAACAAAATTAGACAATGTATTATGTTACTATTATGGGCGTGCGAGATCTAAAATCAGAAGGAGAGCGAGAAATCAAGTTCGGGGGAAAGAAAAAGGAAGGTAGCGGCGGCAATGATTGCTATTGTTAAAATTATAAGAACAATACCTATTGGTAAATTAAAACCAGGTTAATATATATTTCAAACTTCAATATTTGATGTATGTTGATAATTAAATAGACATGTGGGATTTTTTAAAGTGTTTCCTAAAAATTTATGAGTTATCTATTAAGTTAAACTCCATTTGTGAAAAAGAAGAAATACTAAAACTTGTAATTGAAAATCTGACAGCTTTGACCTTTTTGACTGGAGTCCAACAATGGTTAAAACGGATAAGGTAAAGACTTAACATATTTAGATGAATAATTGTGCATCGTCGAAAGTGCGTCACTGGAAGTATAAAAGTGAACACTAAGTTTTGCAATGCTTTAAATTTTAGAAACTTTACAAATTATAAAAGTAATTTGAAATAAAATAAACAAATGAGGTATGTTGGAAATGTAGGAATTAGAGATTTCTTATAAACATGTTTGAATTAGAAAGTTGTAAAAAAATACCATGTTGGGTTTCAAGAAAACACATTTAAGTAAAGTAAAATGCTTAAATGAGAAAGTGGTCAAAAGAGCCAAAACAAAACTGGTTTGAAAGATCCGATGAAACTTTTTCACATAATATGAACTTCAATGTCACATGTTTAAGTTTTTTGCATAGAGTTTAAATACTTTTATAAAAAAAATTGTTTCTAAGTTTTTCGAAAACCTGTCAAAATGGTAAGCAGGGTTAAAACCAACATTGGTTATATTGAGTTTTGAAGAAAAGTGTTAAGTTAAAGAAAGTTGTCAAAAGATTTTAGCAAGAATATGGGTTACATTGTTAGGAAAGGTCTAGTAAGTTGTATGAAGTGGTTATAAAGTATTTTATCGATGATAAATAAAACTGAGGAAAAGAATTAACTTTTCGATGGAAGATTAAGAAGTATAGAATAAGTATGTTAGTGTAGCTGATCGTACCTAAATACTAAGGTGAGTACAAGGCGAGTATAAGGCAAGTACCGGTGTCTTTTCCCCAAAATAAAGGGCAAGAAAATTTGTTTGAAAAATGTTTTATGGTGTCAATGTAGCTTACGACCTTTTATAGAGGTCAAAGGGACATCCTATGTTAAGTTTTAAGCTCAAGGTGGAAACAACCTAGATCTAAATCGTAGCGTAGTAATAAGGTCTCACGTATGGGTTAAACCTCTGTGTCTCCTTGTGAGTCGAATATGGAATGTCCGCCAATGGTATCCAAGTGGTTATTTAGTGGAGACTCATCTACCTCCTTACGCGATGCTCCAATTCTCATCTGTGTCGGTATCGGAACACTTTTCTTATTTGTAACTCTAGTATGAAGACGATGAAGAGGTATTGAGGAATAATTGGTATAGGTTTCGACTTAAGATTATTACCAGTGTATATCTAGCTACTAACCTTACATCTAAAGTCAATAGCTATCGAGGAATATCCATTCTCAGTACTAAGTGCATTGCTCCTAGAGTGGCTAGTGATATAACCTAAGTGGTTAACCTATCACTTGATAAGGGATAAGACTATTTCTAATTAAAGGCATTGTTATAAAAGTGTACTTAGCTTCTAAGTGTATCTAGATAAATGCCTATAATATGCAATGCCCGTACGCACACCGAAAAATTTTGTTTTTCAAAAGTGTAAGTTGAAAATTGTTTTGAACATAATTTTACTATAACCGTTTGTAGCCTCACATTAACTTTCCTTAATTAAGCATAGTTGGCCAGACTATACTTAATTAAAGTCCAATAATGCGTACTCGAATTAGTTATACCGATAGTATGTTCAGTATTTCAAAACTGTTTTGAAAATTTCTGGCTATATTTGTGGTTTTCCAAAGGAAAACCGGTATTCTCTATAACCTCCGGCTCTGATACCATTTCTGTCACACCCCGCTAAAGCGGAAATACAGGAAGTGGTAGTACAAAGGGTTTCATAGCAAAAGATAAAGACAACACCAACCATACTATTAAAAAGCATTACAAATTAACAATGGTTTTGAACAACTTTTAAAAGAAATTACAATGTGAATTGAAATACAACACATACGAATGCTCCTAAAAGTGATGTGTCCCTAAGCGCCACTTACTCGATGATTCCTGAAAAAGCATGTAAACCGAGCGTCAACAATAAAAATAGTTTGTGAGTACTCACATGTTTATAACATAATATAGTTTGAAATCATGATAATCAAAATATTGTTAACAGTTTCAATAAACAATGTTCATTTTTAAAATAAGTAAATAAGTTTTCATGAATAAAAGTTCATTGCTAAAGCGAGTAATAAAGTTTCCATAGATAGAAATATATTGCAAAAATGAGTAAATAAGTTTGCATAAACAAAGTTCGTTGTCATCATGAGAGATAAAGTATGTTTCCCAAATGAGATGCAACGTTCATATTCTCATGGGAAATAAAGTTTCCATAAATAAAAATATATCGCAAAAATGAGTAAATAAGTTTGCATAAACAGTGTTCGTTCTCATCTTGAGAGATAAAGTATGTTGCCTAAATGAGATGCAACGTTAATAATCTCATGGGAAATAAAGTTTCTTGCTAAAAGGAGATACAACTTTCGTTGCAAAAAATGAGTATACAAGTTTCATTAATAAGTATACAAATTTCATCACTAAAATGAGTATACAAGTTTCATTGCTAACATGAGTATACAAGTTTCGTTGCTAAAATGAGTATACAAGTTTCATTGCTAACATGAGTATACAAGTTTCGTTGCTAAAATGAGTATACAAGTTTCATTGCTAACATGAGTATACAAGTTTCATTGCTAACATGAGTATATGAGTTTCGTTGGTAAAATGCGATGTTAGATTCGTATGTGCATCAAGTTTCCATTCATGAGTTCACAACCCAAGCCTAATGACCGAATCATGCCCTATGGACTACTATGTGTATCGCAAACATAGAGAATAAAATGGTAAAATGCACTCAAGCGAATCGTGCGAGTGAGGAATTGTCTACCTCCTGATAGTGCTATCCATAATAACCATAGGCTCAAAACAATTAATGAGTTGTGTCGAATGATTCCAGGGACTTAACCGCAATACAGTCCTCATAAATTCAAGTAACATACACATACATACAAAATATAGCAACCAAGTTTCATACGAGTCAAAATAAATACAACAAACATAAATAGTTTAGGACATGTTTTTTCCACCCCAAAACATTTAAAACCGAAAATAGGGGGAGTCGTGAATACTTACAATATGCAAAATATAGCAACCAAATTTATAAGAGTCAAATAAATACAACGAACATAAATAGTTTAGGACATGATTTTCCACCCCAAAACATAAAAACCGAAAATAGGGGAGTGCGTGAATACTCACAATATGTATTGAGATAATGCAAATGGTGCCTTGAACTACGCTCCACTCGTACCACTATCGTTTTCCTACAATAATGGTATTCACTAGTGAGTCTCTAATCGAAGTCTAACACTAGTATACTTACTACTACAACAGAATTATGTCAATATTGTGTCAAAAATTAATATTGATAAGTTACAAACATTTTTCTGTGAAAATTAAATTTCAATGAATCATTTGTTATATAACAATTTAAGTGGAAAATTTCTCATTATTGAAATGCTAATATTTAACATTTTTAGAGGTGTTCCAATGATTAAATACTGAAAAACTAAATCAATTTAGTTCTAAAATATCCCAAACTTTGTGTTTTAGTTTGAGCTGAAGTCAAGGATGTTAAGATAATTTTTGTTGCATTTTTTATATGTCTAGCTATTTTTCACCATTTTAATTTCTTGAATAACCATAAAATTATGAAAAATACTAAACAGTAAATAAAAATTACCAAACTTCATATTTTGTTTCTAACTAGATTAAAAGACTTCCATATAAAGTTTCATGGATTATAGATATGTATAACCATTTTTCTTATATTTAATTCTCTAAATAGATAAAAATTCATGAAAAATATAAATCTATTATGAACATTCCCCAAACATTTAATAATACTACCATTACACATGCTTAAGCTGGGAAAAATTACAAAAATAGATTTCTAAACTGTTTAATTCAATTTTATGTTTTTTGTGCATTTATTCTAATGAAAATGGAGATAAATAGAAACCAGTTTCCAAAATTACCCAAACTTTTTTTAATAATGTTATTAAACAATATTAAGCTCGGAAAAATATAAAAATGGATTTATAAACTGTTTAACCCAATTTTATGATTTTTGTGCATTTATTTGAATAAAAATGGGGATAAATAAAAAAATAGTTTCCAAAATTACCCAAATATTTTTTATTAATGTTATTAAACATTCTTAAGCTGGTAAAAATACAAAAACAGGATTTCTAAACTGTTTAACCCAATTTTATGATTGTTGTGGATTTAAGAGTATTTAATCTTAGAAAATAAACGAAAAATATAATACTGAATAGAAAAATCATCACAATATTTATTTAGAGTTATAATATATTATAAGCTCTATTGGTAAATTATCACGAATTTTAAATGAGTAGAAATAATTTTCCCATTATTAGTCCATTATAAATACAAAAATCGGGGAAAAATAGGAATGCATTATGCAAAATTCTGAAAATATTTTTCTAAGTACTTTACATGAGGTAGGATCGGCTAAAAAGCTTATATATCCTTTTCATATAAGTTAAACTTGTTGTATGTTTTATTTGTTTTAAACAAAAAGAAAATTCAAAACTATACCAACCAGTAACAAAAATCGATGAAACTCACTGAAATGTCATCACTTACTTTAGGGGTCATCCATGAAATTAACTAGGATTTATAGACCTAATAAAGTATTTCATATGAATTATTGCCCTATTTTATCGCAATAATTATAATAATTCGAGAAAAATGAATTATATTCTGAAAATTTGTAGAACAACTCATTTTGTTGGTGGAATTCTTGGAAAAATTGGATTTGATCAGAGAAGAAGTTTTAGCTATTTATTTGGGAATAAATCCTTTATGAACCTATTTGAAAGCTTTTTAACAACATACTTTGATGATCAAGCCTCTAAGCTTGAAGATCATCACATGCATGTTGGTTTTTGGGTGAAATACTACCAGCGTCCTCATAAAAATCGTGGTTATGAACAAATGATTCATAATCCATCCATAGAATGTTGTAGAAGAAGAAGATATGTAAGAAAACTTGAGATTTTAAAGGAAGATTGAAGGGGGAATGAAGGATTTTTGTTTTACCTCAAGAACAAGTTCAAATGTTGATGTTTTGTGGTAGAGATGGATGCACTTTGCTACCAAATTCGAGGTCTAGGGTGAGGGTGAGAGAAAATGTGGTGGTGTGTGTGAGAGAGAAATGAGAGACATGAGAGAAGAGTATGAAAGTGAATAATTTGATTGAGTGTTTTTGGGAAGAGATTTCTTGGGAGGTGGAGGCCGACTTTAAGAGGGATTAGAGATGATTTTAGAAGGCTTTTAAAGCTTTACTTTGAATAAATATGGCATCCTAATCATTTTTATAAAAATCATCTTTAGTTTTTATAAAACCCATCTTTAGTTTTTACAAGCTTCAATTGTATTTTGTCTTATAAATTAAGGGTAAATGTCAATGAATTAATTTTTATTTTTCTTGATTGCATTTTCCTAAATTTAGTTATATTAAATTGATATTATGTGGTTCATAAAAAAATTTATGGATCTTTGGGTGTTAAAATTTATAAATTTGAGTTTTTAGGGCTGTTTAGGGTTTTGAGGAGTCCGTAAGTCTTTAGATATCAAAATTAAATAAATTTTGAGACTTCAAACTATTTTAGAGTTTCATAACTCTTATTCAAGTTAGAAATAATGTTTGTAATTTATTTTTATCGGTTTATTGACATTCTATGTAGTGATTCCGAGATTCAAACGAAATTGAGGAATCAAGTATACTAGTCCTAGTTTTCAACTTTGACTTAAGTTTCTATAAGACTCTGACGTAATTTCTACTACTAGGACAAGTGCGTGATGTGTGTATATGATTCATGAAAAGATGTTCGATTCAAAGAGTGACCCGAATATGGATATTCACTACAGTTAAGTAGTTGTAGAATTCACATATCAATGTGAAATCTAAGTATACTATCCATCGATTCTAATTGTTTCCTGGTTTTTAGTAGGTTATAACTTAGCATATAGTTACTAAGTCTAGTATGTGTCGTGCCTATATGTGCAAGTAAGAGCTGTCAAATCTAGAACAGACTCGATTTTTGACGGTTGTCAGAGTCTCCTCCGGTTGAAAGAATTTTGTCTCGAAATTCAATTCGTGACGCTTTTTATTAGAACTAATCGAATACAATTGTATAATTGGGGAGGTGGCGACCTGAAGAGTTCTTTGATTATTTTGGGTTAAATCCTCAAGGGAATAGCCCAATTCTTTAGCTATAATCAAATTAGTGTTTCCTTAATTCGAGTTCTACAGTCTAGATTATGGAAAATTTGGTTCATGGAATCATGATCCAACCATGGCGACCTAGTCGAAAAAGATCATCTAGTTAGATATTATTTGAATTAAGAGAGCGGTATAAGTTTTGTTGAAGCACCAACTGTATCGAGCGTTAAATCTGCATTGATCCTTAAGTTCCATTCTAAATTAGAACTAAGTGTAAATTCGCTGCCTAATAAAGAAGATAATAGGAACAATTTGTTCACTTCTTGGTTGGCTACTACATCTGGAAAAGATATATTCCAAAATAAGAAGGGGTAGCACGAATGAAAGGGAAGCGATCGAGGGTAAGTTCCTAAAAATACATGCTAAGTGTAGGCAAAGAAGTTTTGGTACATCTCAAATGTAAAGACTATTTAAGTGTCGTCTACAAAATAAATTACGAAATGATTGAGGATCTCCGAGGCTATAATTACTACTACGGTTACTCTTACAATAATAGAACTATATTCGAAGAGTATATATAATTAGAGAGTCATTGTTTCTAATGAAGGCGGTGAAAGTTTATGACATTTTAAATTACATTGTGTAGATAGCATTTTAAGTGTTTAGAAGTGATAAAAATCTCAATGTTATCAAAATGTGTGTTTAGAAATGATAATTAATCTCACTATTATCAAAATGTGTAATAATTCCAAGAGAATGAAGATACATGTGTGGTGATCAAACGAAGTAGTAAAATAATATAAATATTAATTAAGGTTAGAGATTTAAGTCATCAATAAAGGAATTTATACATAAATAATTTGATTACTCTTTTGAAAAATTGTATAATTGTCTATGTCAGGATAAATTCAAGCTTACGAGTCAGAATATTTATGAAAACAAGGTTGAGAGTTTAGGAACTCACTGAAAATTACAAAGTAGAATGCTATTTTAAAAATGGTGTAAAAATATCGATCATTGAAAATAGTGCATTCTTAATTTAGTGTTTCTACAAAAACAATCATTTAGAGAATAGATAATAGTAAAATTCAAGACTTTTAATGTATTTAATGAAAAGAAGAAACATAAGAAAACATATCATTCACATATATTTTTCCGGATATAGAAAAATGATAAGAACAATGGTATTCATCTTGTGTATTAGTTGTAAGGAAAATACAATGGAAATTGCACTTTAAATCAAGTTTCCAAATTTAGAACGAAATAGCAAATGTAAATACAAATTACTTACTTACTGTAGATTTCATAATAAAAATAAAATGTATGTGATAAAAGGCGTAATTGAATATACCAAAGTTGACTAAATCAAAATTATGCCTCACGACTATACATGTATTAATCGCTCAAAACGAAAGGGTAGACTTCTAGTCTGTATGTGTACGAACATGATACCAGGAGAAGCAAAATAGACAAAAAAAAAAGTTAGACAATGTATTATGTTACTATTATGGGCGTGCGAGATCTAAAATAAGAAGGAGAGCGAGAAATCAAGTTCAGGGGAAAGAAAAAGGAAGGTAGCGGCGGCAATGATTGCTATTGTTAAAATTATAAGAACAATACCTACTTGTAGATTAAAACCAGGTTAATATATATTTCAAACTTCAATATTTGATTTATGTTGATGATTAAATAGATATGTGGGAGTTTTTAAAGTGTTTCCTAAAAATTTATCTATTAAGTTAAACTCCATTTGTAAAAAAGAAGAAATACTAAAACTTGTAATTCAAAATCTGACAGCTTTGACCTTTTTGACTAGAGTCCAATAATGGTTAAAACGGATAAGGTAAAGACTTAACATATTTAGATGAATAATTGTGCATTATCGAAAGTGCGTCACTGGAAGTTTAAAAGTGAACACTAAGTTTTGCAATGCTTTAAATTTTAACTTTACAAATTATAAAAGTAATTTGAAATAAAATAAACGAATGAGGTATGTTGGAAATGTAGGAATTAGAGATTTCTTATAAACATGTTTTAATTATAAAGTTGTAAAAAATTACCATGTTGGGTTTCAAGAAAAGACATTTAAGTAAAGTAAAATGCTTAAATGAGAAAGTGGTCAAAAGAGCCAAAACAAAACTGGTTTGAAAGATGTGATGAAACCTTTTCACATAATATGAACTTCAATGTCATGTGTTTAAGTTTTATAGCATAGAGTTTAAATACTTTTATAAAAGAAAATGTTTCTAAGTTTTTCGAAAACCTGTCAAAATGGTAAGCGGGGTAAAAACCAACATTGGTTAAATTGAGTTTTGAAGAAAAGAGTTAAGTTAAAGAAAGTTGTCAAAAGATTTTAGCAAGAATATAGGTTACATTGTTAGGAAAGGTCTAGTAAGTTGTATGAAGTGGTTATAAAGTATTTTATCGATGATAAATAAAACTGAAGAAAAGAATTAAATTTTCGATGGAAGATTAAGAAGTACGGAATAAGTATGTTAGTGTAGCTGATCGTACCTAAATACTAAGGTGTGTACAAGGCGAGTATAAGGCGAGTACCGGTGTCTTTTCCCCAAAATAAAGGGCAAGAAAATTTGTTTGAAAAATGTTTTATGGTGTGAATGTACTTTACGAACTTTTATAGAGGTCAAAGGGACATCCTATGTTAAGTTTTAAGCTCAAGGTGGAAACAACCTAGAGCTAAATCGTAGCGTAGTAATAATGTTAGGTCATAATATAATGGTTTGGGCTAGGCATCTTTCATGTATAGGTCTTGGTTAAGTATTTGGGTCTGTGGTGGTGTCTGTTGTGTGTTTGTGTGTGTGTGCGGCCGCACACCCTGTGTGCGCCCATACACGTGTGTGCGGCTGCACACTCGTGTGCTGTTGGGTGGGCTATAAATAGAAGGTGTTTGTGTCTATGTTTAGGTGACGTAACTGCAATACAGTTTGTTCACTGATTTGGATCTAAGAATTTGGGGACTTACAATTGGTATCAGAGCCAAATCAGTGTCAAGTTAAAACTTGGTGAATGTGAGGCCAAAGGAATTCATCATTTCAAGACTAATTATTGATTATCTCCTGAATATTTGATTCTGATCAACATTCAAAAGGCATTGGATAGAAATTTAGTTGATATTCAAGAAGTTTTTGAGTGTGCGGTTGAAACTTGAAGGTGTGTGGTTGACAATGTGCGGTTGGAGTGTGCAGCTGGAGTGTGCGGTTGGAGTGTGTGCGGTTGATAAGTGTGCGGTTGGAGCGTGTGCGGTTGGAGCGTGTGTGGTTGCTGAGTGTGCGGTTGGAGTGTGCGCGGTTGGAGTGTGTGCGGTTAGAGTGTGCAACTGGCATGTGCGGCCATAAACTCATTTGTTGTTTGAAATTTCTCTTTATTCTCATTCCTGAAAATTAAAAAAATAAATAAATAAAAACACACACACACACACAAAGATATCAAACAAAAAAATGGACTCACAAAACCCAGCAATTCATCATGAACTGGATTCCATAATGGGAACAACCACACGTATTCCTCATTTGTTATCTGCTGAAGGGTTCCCGGAACGGAAATACCGAATCAAAAAATACATCAAGATGAAAGATTTTAAAGTTTGGCGCAGTATTCTCAAAGGACCAGTCAGAATCACTACCAATCTTGTAGGTGGACAAATAATTGATAAACCGTATGCTGATTACACTGATGAGGATTTTGAAAAGGTTGAAGAACAGGAAAGGGCACTGGCTACTTTGACTATGGCTTTATCTCCCGATATAGCTCAAGGTTTCAGAGAATATGATTCTGCCAAAGCACTGTGGGAAGCTTTAATTGAGGTCTATGAGGGAAATGAAGACATTAAACAGAGCCGTCAGGATATGTTGAGACAAAAGTTCTATGTTCAATCGTATCCTTGGAGAACCTCTACAAGCTCAGTTGCAACGATTTACCACACTCACTACTGAAATGAGTTCAACTGGAATTTTCGTGACTAGATCTGAGATAAACAAAAATATGTTGAATTCTCTTCCAAAGTTGTGGGATATGAATGTAGTTGTCATCAAGAAAACAAAGGATCTCAATCGAATTAGTTTGGCTGAAACTATGGTAATCATCAAAGCTTGTGATATTGATGATAAACAAAGAGAAATCAATAACGTGAATTCCTACTCAACTGCTAATCCAGGAAACTCTTCAAACAATGTCTTTTCATCATTTACCTCCTCCCCAAGTCCAACCTTTGTTGTTCAACAACCACAATGTCAAACCTTTGTTGCTCCATAATCATCACCTTCTTCTCCCTTGGTTGCTTCAACCCTTGTTGTTGCCTCTGCTTGTTGCTCTCAAGTTATCTAGATCCAACATCAGCTGTTGGATTACAGTTTGAACTATTTAGAAACCCTATTTTTTTGTGATAATGTGGCTGCAATTCAAATTGCCAAGAATCCAGTCCAACACTCGAAAACCAAGCACATCGATATCAAAGTGCATTTCATCATAGATTGTTATGAACGCTCGCTCATTCGGCCGGAACAGGTTCCCACTGCTAATAATGTGGCGGATATGTTCACGAAGTCGTTTAACAAAGCTCAATTTGATGTGCTTGTGAGCTTTTTGAAAATGATACGTTTTGAGGACTAATTTTTTCTTTAGTTTAGTTTAAATTTGCGCATGTTATTTTCATTCTCACCCATGCACAATTTAGGGGGAGAAGTGAACAAAAACCAAACAAAAATTAAAAACTCAAAATCCAAAAACATTAGAAAATCAGAAAATTAAAAAAAATATGTTGCTGATAGTTTTTGTTTGTAGGTGATGTGTTGGGAAGTGATATCAACAAGTGATAATAGGCAATCTGAATTTGTGTAAGGTACCAAAGCTGAATTGTCTAGGCTCTGTGTTCGATGCGCTGGTAGGCACGAAAGATTTAAATGGACTTGACTAGGTACAGATGAACTTAAGGAATCTAGAGACTTTACAAATCTTGACCTAGATAGATCCGTTTTGCCTGACAATACAACGCTCGGATAGGTTGAGCAAGGAGATATACATGGGAATCTGCAGATACATTAAATGATCTCTATCTAGAACTGTGGTTTAACTTTTCCTTGATGTACGGATTTTGTCCTTAATTCCGATATTGATGGGGCGACCGGGGAATTCCGATAAATTGGATCTGTAGAAGGTTATTTTCTTTCTTTCTATCTGCCAGTCATATGTTACCTCCTTTGCATGATCGAAAGGTCCGACCTAGACTGCAACATATGCAATTATATCTCTTTGCATTTTCTATCTATGCAATTCTTCCTATATGTTAGCCATATGATGTCTCCTTTGCGTGATCGAAAGATTCGACCTGGTACACAGCATATGCATCATTCTACTTCTCAATCCCTCTAAAATTCTAGTCAGTCGTATGTTTCACCCTCTGTGTGATTGGAAGAGATCCGACCTAGGTGTACAACATATGCATTCTAAATCTATCTTCTCCCTTAATAATTGTCTGCTCATCTGAAGTAAGGAGTATTTTGGAAGTCCCTGATTATTGGGGTATATCAGGAAGCGGGAAACACGTTCTAATACAACTAAAATTGAACAATTATAGATTGTTTGTAGATCTCGCTGCTCAATTTAGGTGGACAACAATATCTTTGGTTGTCGTCAACTGTATGGTCTTTAGGAATTTTATCTAGGAACATAGGGTTACAATGTCTTGTCACTTGTAGTATGTCCTAAATTTATCACAATCTTTCGTGCTTAAGTGGACCACAATACCGGCGATTGGCCAGATCTATTCATGAAAGGGGAGGTACCAACAAATGGACGAAGGCTGTCTAAGAACATTGATCCCAATATCACAAAAATATTATCAGCGTTAGTGAAGATGAAATTAGTGATAATTCATGTTAGTTTCAATTTTATTTTTATTTTTTTTATTTTTAATTTTATTTTTATTTTCATTTTTATAATTTTATTTTTATTTTTAGTTTGATAAATTTTAAAAAATTTTATTTTTTAAATTCAGTCCTTAAAATGTCTTATTTTTAAAAGGTTTTGGGTATTGGGCTTGAGTTCATGGAGTATTGGGTTGCAGCCCATTTGTGAGAATGTATATAAAGGCGTGTGTGGCCTGCTTGTTTCTTTTTCCCATTTCTTGAGTACGGCCGCACACCCATAGATTGCTTTTTCTCTCTAAAAACTTCAAATACCTCGTTTTTTTCGTGAAATTGAACCTTCATACGTGTAAGTATCATGAAATCGACTCATGTAATGATGTTCTTATGCAAAATTGACCTTGAATCACTGGGCTATTGAAGGATTTCGTTATCGGCTGTGCGTGTACGGCCGCACACCCGTGTGCGGCTGGACCCGTGTGCGGCTGGACTCCATGTGCGGCTGGACCCCATGTGCGGTTGTACACCATGTGCGGCTGCACACCCTGTGTGCGGCCGTACACGTGTGTGTGGCTGTACAGCCAATTTGCCCTAAAAAAAATTAAACTTTTTGCAATTAAAAGTTTGATTTAACTGTTAGATGGGAAAACACTTGAATTTTATTGATGAGTTATTTTGTGTTTGTGTTTTTCTCAGATTATCATGGCAGGTCTTGAATTCGCTAAAGTTCACAACTCAGCCATTTATCTAGCTGATCCTCCAGAGGCCCACACTGATCTCAAATTCATTGTCAACGGTTTAAGAAAGTGTTGCTTAGTCACTGCTCTCACCACCAGTCTTGTGATTTATCAACGATTGGTTAAAAGATTCTGGGGCAGCGCAACTGTGGTGAGGAATGACGACGATGCAAAACATCTTGAGGTCACTATGCAAGGAAAGAAAGTCCTGGTCACCGAACAAATCATTCGAGAATCTTTACAGATTGATGACAAGCTTGAGTTCCCTATGGAGATTGATCAGGACCAGACTCAAGAAATCCTAGATCAAATGGGTTATGAAGGAACTTTCCCCCATACTCTCAAGAAGTTG
This sequence comes from Lactuca sativa, assembly GCF_002870075.4. Classification (NCBI taxonomy): domain Eukaryota; kingdom Viridiplantae; phylum Streptophyta; class Magnoliopsida; order Asterales; family Asteraceae; genus Lactuca; species Lactuca sativa. The sequence continues at coordinate 170,481,022 of NC_056623.2, forward strand.
TTACCTCCTTGTTGGAAGTATCTAGCTCATGTATTTTTGAGCTGCATCTCCGGGAGGAAATTAGGACCTAATGAAATTTCTCTTATCAACACTGGTGCCATCGTTGCCTTAGCTTCGGGAATTGAGTTCAACTTTTCGAAGTTCATTATGCACGAGATGATCTTGAACATTGAAGGAAACAAGAGAGATAAGTTCTTCATGTACCCAACATTCCTTCAGATCATCTTCAATGTTATGCACCCTGAAATTGAGAGAGGTGGCGAGACTCTGGATCTCAAGTCTGTTGGCCCCAGTGCTTTCGAGTTGATGAAGCAAAAGCGATCTAGAAAGTTTAACTTTGAAGGGAAATATCCTCTGATAAAATTTGGGATTTTTGCTGAAGACAGTGACCAATCGGAATCTGACAATCTCCCCAACCCCACGGAAACCGAGGATGTCGTTATCTCGGTTTCAGAACATGAGAATGAAGAAGGTCATGTTTATCTTGTGGCAATTATGGCAGAGGAGCATGACCAGCTACAAAATGTGGAGGTTGAGAGTAATTATGATCAAGAGGGAAATGATGAGGATTTTCATGGAGACGATGATTTTTTAAGAGATTTGGATTTTTCTGGTATCAACAATGATGACATCCCTCTGAACTTCAACCTTGAAGATGATGATTACTTTGGTCCCAGTCCGAGATTCGAGGACAGGTTCTTTAGAAAGGTCGATGAAGTTGCTCAACCAGCAACTGAGATTGGGGATACTGTTAGTGTTCTCAAGACTATGCCTCCTTCTTCAAAACCAATGGAGGATACTTTAAGACAAAAGGATGTATTTTCAGGGATTCCTTCCCTTGATACTGCTATTCATACTTCCGCTCCATCGTCTAGCAATCCGACACAGACACAAACCTCCCTGCCTCCTGTGAAAAGAAGGCGATTAGATCCAAGGCAGGGAATGTTCATTCCAGATCAAGCACCACCAGTTCATTCCACCGTCACCACCACTACAATTACTGCGCCTCATGTACCTATGAATGAAGGTCCGAGCACCACGTATGAAGTCGGCGAGTCATCTGTTATTCCTGAATACTCCCCCACAAGGCCTTCGCTTGAAGATGTCTCTCTCCGACTAGCAAGGCACTTGGCACAACATAGTCCAGAACCTTCCTCACGTGGAAAAGGAATATCAATCGAGGAAGGTCGTTTTGGGGGTGATGATTCTGATATGTCCAAACTTAAAGAAGAAATCGGTATTCTCAAACAACAAAATATTAAGAAGGACATTCTTATAGGGAAACATGGTGTCAGGATTGCAGAGCTTGAAGAAGAGAATGCATTAAAGACGAAACAAATCTATGAGCTGCAGACCAACTTTGGCTCATTGATTGCTTTCTACTTCAATCTGAAGGACAAATTGTACGAAGCATTTGGTGACAAGCTTCAGTCTCTGTTTTAGCAGCCTATTGGTGTTGATGATCCTCCCACCGCTTCCGACCATCCTTCTAGAAGTGAATTTCCTATAGATCAACCACCTGCAAGAACAACTCGAATTGTAAATCAATTTGAGCAAGAACCCGTGAATGCAAATCCAAAAATCACCATCAAGCATGGAAAAAGAAAAGTCACTGCTGAAAAGAAGTAAGGGTTGCTATTCATGAAAAACTCTAACGAAGGACGCATAATAGATGAACCCCAACTAACCGTGACTAATCTGGAAAGAAGAAAGTTTGGTGATGAATATGGTGATCGGACTGGAATTAAGATGTGGGGATTTGATTATGAGGTCAACATGTTGATGGTCAAAAGAAACTCAGGCAATTATGAATATTACAAAAACATCCATGATTTTCACTCTTGGACTAAAGTTGATCTCTCTGAACTCTCTAAGGCACCATTCCACAATCCTTCTCAGGATCCAAGTGATTTCGACTTCAAACTTTTCCTTGAAAGACAGGTCAGAGATAATTTTCCATCAATGAAGACTACAAAGTCTTTTGTCAAAAAGGAGAAGGAAGTTATTGATCCTGAAACTAACCAACCAATGAAGATTATGCTCTGGCCTGCAACAAGTCAAGTCAAGGAGATTCCTATTCCTCAGCACTTCTTTGAAGGATTTCTTGATGACATTAATTTTTGAGCTTTCGATGATATCACTGCTACTGCTGTCATCAAGTTTAAGAGTGGAAGAAGCGATATATGGCTCGTTAATGCAAGAGACATTTTGAGATTCAGAGAAAGAGACATTAATACATTGGCACGACACCAGATTGTTTGCAAGAAGGATATCATGGAAGCAGCTACCAAAGAGTTCACAGGGATGGTCGCTTCAATCATAAGGGATAGGCTCTGGTTGGGATCGATGGGAAAATCATACCTAAGGCTGTTCGAGAAACCGAAGTATTTGAAGACCGAGTTTATGCTAGCCTCAAACCAAGGGGGAGATTGTTAGGTCATAATATAATGGTTTGGGCTAGGCATCTTTCCTGTATAGGTCTTGGTTAAGTATTCGGGTATGTAGTGGTGTCTGTTGTGTGTTTGTGTATGTGTGCGACCGCACATGTGTGTACGGCCGCACACCTTATGTGCGTCCATACACGTGTGTGCGGCTGCACACTCGTGTGCTGCTGGGTGGGCTATAAATAGAAGGTGTCTGTGTCTGTGTTTAGGTGACGTAATTGAGTGTTTTCCAAGGTGTATTTGACATTTATATGATATAGATGTGTGCATGCTTGGTTTAATCTTTCTTCTACTCCTTCTACACTCTTATTGATTGCAATACAATTTGTTCACAGATTTGGATCTAAGAATTTGTGGACATACAAATAAGGTCTCACGTATGGGTTAAACCTCTGTGTCTCCTTGTGAGTCGAATATGGAATGTCCGCCAATGGTATCCAAGTGGTTATTTAGTGGAGACTCATCTACCTCCTTACGCGATGCTCCAATTCTCATCCGTGTCGGTATCGGAACACTTTTCCTATTTGTAACTCTAGTACGAAGACGATGAAGAGGTATTGAGGAATAATTGGTATAGGTTTCGACTTAAGATTATTACCATTGTATATCTAGCTACTAACCTTACATCTAAAGTCAATAGCTATCGAGGAATACCCATTCTCAGTACTAAGTGCATTGCTCCTAGAGTGACTAGTGATATAACCTAAGTGGTTAACCTATCACTTGATAAGGGATAAGACTATTTCTAATTAAAGGCATTGTTATAAAAGTGTACTTAGCTTCTAAGTGTATCTAGATAAATGCCTATAATATGCAATGCCCGTACGCACACCGAAAAATTTTGTTTTTCAAAAGTGTAAGTTGAAAATTGTTTTGAACATAATTTTACTATAACCGTTTGTAGCCTCACATTAACTTTCCTTAATTAAGCATAGTTGGCCAGACTATACTTAATTAAAGTCCAATAATGCGTACTCGAATTAGTTATACCGGTAGTATGTTCAGTATTTCAAAACTGTTTTGAAAATTTCTGGCTATATTTGTGGTTTTCCAAAGGAAAACCGGTATTCTCTATAACCTCCGGCTCTGATACCATTTCTGTCACACCCCGCTAAAGCGGAAATACAGGGAGTGGCAGTACAAAGGGTTTCATAGCAAAAGATAAAGACAACACGAACCATAGTATTAAAAAGCATTACAAAATTACAATGGGGTTTGAACAACTTTTAAAAGAAAGTACAATGTGAATTGAAATACAACACATATGAATGCTTAGAAAAGTGATGTGTCCCTAAGTGCCACTTACTTGATGATTCCTGAAAAAGCATGTAAAACGAGCATCAACTATAAAAATAGTTGGTGAGTAATCACATGTTTATAACATAATATAGATTGAAATCATGATAATCAAAATATTGATAAAAGTTTCAATAAACAATGTTCATTTTTAAAATAAGTAATAAGTTTTCATGAATAGAAGTTCGTTGCTAAAGCAAGTAATAAAGTTTCCATAGATAGAAATATATTGCAAAAATGAGTAAATAAGTTTGCATAAACAAAGTTCGTTGTCATCATGAGAGATAAAGTATGTTTCCCAAATGAGATGCAACGTTCATATTCTCATGGGAAATAAAGTTTCCATAAATAAAAATATATCGCAAAAATGAGTAAATAAGTTTGCATAAACAGAGTTCGTTCTCAACATGAGAGATAAAGTATGTTGCCCAAATGAGATGCAACATTAATATTCTCATGGGAAATAAAGTTTGTTGCTAAAAGGAGATACAACTTTCGTTGCAAAAAATGAGTATACAAGTTTCATTAATAAAATAAGTATACAAGTTTCATCACTAAAATGAGTATACTAGTTTCATTGCTAACATGAGTATACAAGTTTCGTTGCTAAAATGAGTATACAAGTTTCATTGCTAACATGAGTATGCATGTTTCATTGCTAACATGAGTGTACAAGTTTTGTTGCTAAAATGCAATGTAAGATTCGTATGTGCATCAAGTTTCCATTCATGATTTCACAACCCAAGCCTAATGACTAAATCATGCCCTATTGACTACTATGTGTATCAAAAATATAGAGAATAAAATGGTAAAATGCACTCAAGCGAATCGTGCGAGTGAGGAGTTGTCTACCTCCTGATAGCGCTATCCATAATAACCATAGGCTCAAAACAGTTAATGAGTCGTGTCAAGTGATTCCAGGGACTTAACCGTGATATCGTCCACATGAATTCAAGTAACATACACATACATACAAAATATAGCAACCAAGTTTCATACGAGTCAAAATAAATACAACGAACATAAATAGTTTAGGACATGCTTTTCCACCCCAAAACATTTAAAACCGAAAATAGGGGGGAGTCGAGAATACTCACAATATGCAAAATATAGCAATCAAGTTTATAAGAGTCAAATAAATACAACGAACATAAATAGTTTAGGACATGCTTTTCCACCCCAAAACATAAAAACCAAAAATAAGGGAGTGCGTGAATACTCACAATATGTATTGAGATAATGCAAATTGTGCCTTGAACTACGCTCTACTCGTACCACTATCGTTTTCCTACAATAATGGTATTCACTAGTGAGTCTATAATCGAAATCTAGCACTAATATACTTACTACTACAATAAAAATTATGCCAATATTGTGTCAAAATTTAATATTGATAAGTTACAAACATTTTTCTGTGAAAATTAAATTTCAATGAATCAATTGTTATATAACAATTTAAGTGGAAAATTCCTATTATTGAAATGCTAATATTTAACATTTTTAGAGGTGTTCCAATGATTAAATATTGAAAAACTAAATCAATTTAGTTCTAAAATATCCCAAACTTTGGGTTTTAGTTTCAAATGTATTCAGGGATGTTAAGATAATTTTTCTTGCATTTTTTATATGTCTAGATATTTTTCACCATTTTAATTTCTTGAATAACCATAAAATTATGAAAAATACTAAACAGTTAATAAAAATTATCAAACTTCATATTTTGGTTCTAACTATATTGAAAGACTTCCAGATAAAGTTTCATGGATTATAGATATGTATAACCATTTTTCTTATATTTAATTCTCTAAATAGATAAAAATTCATGAAAAATAGCAATAAGTTAAGAAAATTCCATAAAAATTTTATAATATTGTCATTACACATACTTAAGCTGGGAAAAATTATAAAAATAGATTTATAAACTGCTTAACCCAATTTTATGATTTTTGTGCATTTATTTTAATGAAAATGGAGATATATAGAAACATGTTTCCACAATTACCCAAACTTTTTGTAATACTGTTATTAAATAGTATTAAGCTGGTAAAAATATAAAAATGGATTTATAAACTGTTTGTCCCAATTTTATGATTTTCGTGCATTTATTTGAATAAAAATGGCGATAAAATAGAAACTAATTTCCAAAATTACCCAAACTTTTTATAATACTGTTATTAAACATTATTAAGCTATAAAAAATATAAAAATGTATTTCTACACTGTTTAACCAAATTTTATGATTTTTGTGTATTAAAGTGTATTTAATATTAGAAAATAGGAGAAACATAGCATAATGAATATAAAAATCATCAAAATTTTTATTTAGAGTTAAAATATAGTATACGGTCTTCTGGTACATTTTCATTAATTTTGAATGAGTAGAAATATTTTTCCCATTATTAGTCCATCATAAATACAAAAATCGGGGAAAAATAGGAATGCACTATGAAAAATTTTGAAAATACTTTTCTGAGTACTCCACATGAAGTAGGATCTACGAAAAATCTTATATGGCCTTTTCATATTACTTAAAGTTGTTTTATGATTTATTTAAATTAAACAAAAAGAAAATTCAAAACTGTACGAAACAGTAAAAAAAATCGATGAAACTCACTGAAATGTCATCATTTACTTTAGGGGTTACCCATGAAATTACCTAGGATTTATAAACCTCAGAAATATTTTATATTAATTATTTCCCTATTTTATTGCAATAATTATAATAAATCGAAAAAAATGAATTATTTTATGATAATTTGTAGAACATCTCATTTTGTTGGTGGAATTCTGGGAAAAATCATATTTGATTAGAAAAGAAGTTCTAGATATTTATTTGGGAATAAATCATTTATGAACCTATTTGAAAGCTTTTTAACATCACACTTTGATGATCAAGCCTCTAAGCTTGAAGAACATCACATGCATGTTGGGTTTTGGGTGAAATACTACCACCATCATCATAAAAATCATGCTTATGAACAAATTATTCATAATCCATCCATAGAATGTTGTAGAAGAAGAAGATATGTAAGAAAACTTGAGATTTTGAAGGAAGATTGAAGGGGGAATGAAAGATTTTCGTTTTACCTCAAGAACAACTTCACATGTTGATGTTTTTGAGTAGATATGGATGAACTTTGCTGCCAAAATTCGTGGTTTAGGGTGAGGGTGAGGGAAAATGTGGTGGTGTGTGTGAGAGAGAAATGAGAGACATGGGAGAAGAGCGTGGGAGTGAATAACTTGATTGAGTGTTTTTGGGAAGAGATTTCTTGGGAGGTGGAGACCGACTTTATGAGGGATTAGAGAGGGTTTTAGGAGGCTTTTAAAGCTTTACTTTGAATACATATGGCCTCCTAAACATTTTTATAAAAATCATCTTTACTTTTTATAAAAACCATCTTTAGTTTTTACAAGGTTTAATGGTATTTTGTCTTATAAATTAAGGGAAAATGTCAATGAATTAATTTTTATTTTCCTTGATTGCATTTTCCTGAATTTAGTTATATTAAATTGATATTATGTGGTTCATAACAAATTTTATGGCATTTTGGGTGTTAAAATTTATAAATATGAGTTATTAGGGTTGTTTAGGGTTTTGAGGAGTGCGTAAGTCTTTGGATATCAAAATTAAATAAATTTTGAGAATTCAAACTATTTTAGAGTTTCATAACTCTTATTCAAGTTAGAAATAATGTTTGTAATTTATTTTTATCGGTTTATTGGCATTCTATGTAGTGATTCCGAGATTCAAACGGAATTGAGGAATCAAGTATACTAGTCCTAGTTTTCAACTTTGACTTAAGTTTCTATGAGATTCTGACCTAATTTCTACTACTAGGTCAAGTGCGTGATGTGTGTATAAGATTCATGAAAAGGTGTTCGAGTCAATGAGTGACCCGATTATGGATATTCACTACAGTTAAGTAGTTGTAGAATTTACATATCAATGTGAAATCTAAGTATAGTATCCATTGATTTTAATTGTTTCCTGGTTTTTAGTAGGTTATAACTTAGCATCTAGTTACTAACTCTAGTATGTGTCATGCCTATATGTGCAACTAAGTGTAGTCAAATCTAGAACTGACTCGATTTTTGGCGGTTGTCACATCCCTTAAACCATATTTTTGTTCTCCACACTCTTTTGAAACTCCTTCCACATTTGCGTAGCATAATAAACTGGCAAGTCATAGTAATTAGCAGAAACCATGGCATATACCTCCAGTCTTCCCTTATCAAGACCTACACTTCGACCTTTAAGGCATCGAAGATAAATTCCAAACAAGAAGTTCCAGATACAGGGCAGACTAGACTTCTTGAACTCACTAATCTTGGTGAGAGTAAGTTGATAACCCATCTCATTGAACATATGTAGGACTTGATTATTCGTAACCTTGTAGAATGGTGGAGAATTGGTGATGTCAAGAATTTGAGTGAACAACTTCTTGGTGAGGCGAAATTTCTTATCATTCACCAAATTAAATGTTACCACATCCATTGCCTTGATGTATGTTGCAGTAGACCCAACCAATGAGAGCCAAGACATTGGAACATCAAACAAGTTGAACATTGTAGTGGATAAGACTGAATGTTTCAGAGCAACGATTACATCTTGAGTTCTTCTAGGTACACAGAGACATCTCCATCGACTTGGTAATTAGTACTTTGGATTTTAATGATCAGCTGGGAAGAAACATCATCAGTGGTAGTGGTTTGAGTGGCAGCCATTGATTAGGGTTTTGAGAAACTTTGATGAACAGAGAGAAATTAGGGCTTAGATCGTCAAAGAAATCTTTTGAATGCTTAAAGATGGAATGAACACCAAATTCCGTTTTTATACGTATCCACGATTTGAATACCAATCGATCACATTTATGGTCATGCCACGTAATTCCTTGAAAAACACACCACTAGCCGTTATATACACCATGTTAGATAAAGTGATGCAATGCAGTTAATTTTGCATATAGACGTTTAGTAGAATTACAATATATTTTCCTTTGTGCCAATAACATCCTTACATCTTTATCCAAATTTTCCCTATCACAACTAAGATTTTTCAATTGTAGCTCTAGATACTCTACTCTCCCACTTTTCGAATCCAATAGCTTCTGGGTCTCTAGCAACTGTGTACTATATTTCTTAGCCTCATTACTAGCAGCCACAACAAGAGTATCGAAATAAGCAACAATATCATCAAAAACAGTTACCTCTTAATCATAAGTTTGTAAAGTAATATTAAAATATTGAAGAATAGAACGTACCTTTTTTTGTCATTGGTGACTTATCTCCACTCTAGGTCATGAAACATCGACCAGTCACCACTTTATCATCACTCTATTCGAACGTTGCATACAACGCACCATGCGTAGGATTAGGCATCTCTTCGTCATCACAACCTGATGACCAAATCTGGTAAGTGCCTTCGTCTTCATCTACACCGCTTTCAACCAAGGACAAACCTTTTGCTTTTGCCCTAACTCCCTCCAAGCGTTCAACATAATATGCTTCATATTTCACCTTGTTCTTCTTCTTTTCCTTCTTCCGAAGCATACAATCATTAGCCATGTGATTAGCACCATGACAGTAGTGATAGTCTATTCTAGAATCACCTTTCAATTTCCTTTCGACTTTTGTCTCTTCAACTTTCACATCACTCTTCTCACTCTTCTTCTTCTCCTCACTTCCACTTTTGTTCACGAAACTACCTTTTCCTTCATTTGATTTCGATTTGGGATGAAAAGGTTTCTTAAAGAACTTCTTTACTCTGTTGTTAGAGTAAACTATAACAGCTTCATCGTCTTAATTTATCAAAAACCCTTCTTCTTCAAAATCTTCTTTTTCAATGGACTCCTTCTCAGCCACTTTCGAAACCAATACCAATGAACCTCCCAAACTTAGTTTCGTCTCCTCGGCAATCTCATTCAATTCTCCTTCATGAGTTTTCAATAGATTGTACAGATCATTCAAAGTTGAAGTATCGAAACTTGGTTAAGTTTTAACCATCAAACTCACATTCCTCCACTCCTTATGCAACCCCATTATGAACGTAAGATTGAATTCCATTGTTGAACTTGTAATCCCATATCGACTAAATTTGAAGATGAGTTCGTTCAAACAATCATAGTAGCTTTCAATGGATTCACCTTCCTTCTGTTTGAACTCTTTCAATTCAATCAAACAGTGCTTTACATTTGTCTTTTCACTCCCTTGGAATTTTTCTTTGAGGGTGTTCCAAATCTCTTTGGCAGATTTACAACCACGAACATAGTTGTAAACAATAGGTGGTAATGCACCACGTAGTTCTCTCATACATCTTTTGTCATTGTTCTTCAGCCTTGTAGATTGATCACTGACAGTTTGAGTTGAACCAGATGAACCAATGTTCTGAACATTTGGTGGAGGAAGAACATTCCCAATAATGCAATTCCAAAGCTCTCCATCCAACCCATTCAGATACTTTTCCATGCGATCAGCCCATTGATCATAGTATTTTGGAATCAGCATAGGAATATTCGTAGAAGATCCTAGCAAGTGAGAAAAAGAGGTCCTAGAGTTCATGTTCAAGTTCGCCATGAATGTACGGATGAGAATTCAGAAAAACTTGAGTGAAATTGAAAATGAAAAGATGAATCGATCAGAAACTTCTAACAAAACACTCGATTAAACAATTCAGTTGCAGAATCGAATCACAACTGTAGATCAGGAATGATTTTCAGAACCCCAAAATGCGAAAACTTTTGAATCAAAATTGCGACTCAAAAAAACTTGTGATTCAGAATGAAAATCAGATCATTGCAGTATGATTCAGGCTTTGATACAAATGGTAAAAGGGTTTAATCAAGAAAGAATGAAATCAGAGTAATCAAAGTAATATGAACACCGAGAGTAAATAAGATCTGGTTTATAGCTCAATTATACTTTCGAATACAAAGAGTGTTCTAGACATAATGACTAGAAAAAGTTCTATCTAACTCTTAGTACAACTCCTATTTCTAGAAGAATAAGAAAGTATACAAAAAATACTAAGGGCTAGACAACAAGACTTTGAAACTGAAATGCCTTAGTAAATAGATTACAGACTTTGAAACTACTCAAACAAGTTCGACACATTACAACATATTCAACACCAACATATTGTCACAATTACACAGCCTCCTGCAAACAGCTGAAGCATGAATGAAGGGAAAGGGTATTGCCTCTACTCCTACTAGTGCACCTGTTATGTCCATAGGTCAAGGGAAAGGGAAGAAGAGGAAAGGTCCTACAAAGCAAAACTGGAAGGGAAAGTCCTAAGCACGGTCGTCAAGTACTGGACCTAAAGGAAAATCCAGTTCTGATGCTCCCCCTGTTTCTGATCCCAAGGAGGCCACTTGCTTCTATTGCAATGACAAAGGGCATTGGAAATGAAGCTATCCAAAATACCTGCAGGATATCAAGTATGACAATGTGAAGCGGACATTTGCAGGTATTTACACTATCTTATATAATAACTCATCATATTCTCGTTCTTGGGTCCTTGATATAGGATGCGGGTTTCACATTTTTTCTTATTTGTAAGGGATAAAAATAAGTGAGGATGTGGAGCATGGAAGGATGAACTTGATCATGTGGAATAGGCGATCTTTACCTGTCACCAAGATTGGAGTTTATGCCTTGGTGCTTAGTAGTGGGTTAGGGTTAGATTTAATAAATTATTGTTACTTGTCAAAGATGACAGGAAACATCATTTTATTCCATGCATTATATAAACAAGGTTTTAGATATATTCTTTTAATGATGAGAATGGTTCTATTTCTCCTTATAAAAATGGTGTTTTTTATTTTGAAGCTTTACATTGCGATGGTGTGTATGAAACTGTGATGATTGTAGACAATTTAGGAAATAGTGTTTTTCAAATTTATTCGTCTAATGGTATAGACAAAGCGTGCTTGTGGCATTGTCGTCTTGGACACGTTAAGAAGAAACACATGGCTTAACTCCAAAAGGATGGAGTGTTAGAATCATTTGACTTTTGGTTAGATGATACATGCGAGTCTTGTTTATTAGGAATGATGACAAAATCACCTTTCACTAGTTCTTGCGAAAGAGGTGATGGATTGTTGGATCTCATACACAGAGATGTGTGTGGGCCCTTCGTGTCTTCCACAAGGGATGCAAATCGATTCTATGTGACTTTTACTGATGATTATAGCAGATATGGCTATATCTACTTAATCAAGCATAAGTCAGAAACCTTTGATAAGTTCAAAGATTTTAAGCATGAAGTCGAGAATCAATGGAAGATAAAGACGCTTAGATCCGATAAAAGCAATGAGTATCTTAGTATCGAGTTCCACAAATACCTCAAGCAATGTGGAATATTTTCACAACTGACACGTCCTAGGACACCACAACTTAATTGTGTGGCTGAGAGGTGTAATCAGACCTTGTTAGACATGGTTCGTTCCACTATTAGTCAAGCTTCACTTCTAATCTCTTTCTAGGGGTATGCCTTGGAGACCACCACCCACCCACATTCTTAATCTTATCCCAACACAGAAATTTGCCAAAACACCTCACAAGATGTGGACAGGGAAGGTTCCCTCTTTAGCACGTATGAAGGTTTGGGGTTGTGAAGCTTTCGTTAGACGAGAGACTCAAGACAAGATTGAATCTCGAAATGAGAGATGTATTTACATTGGCTACCCATAGAAGTCCTTTGGATATCTATTCGATAGACCTAGTGAGAACGTGGTCTTTGTAGCACGAAGTGGAGTCTTTCGAGAGAGAGAGAGAGAGAGAGAGAGAGAGAGAGAGTTCATATACAAAGCGGACAGTGGGAGTACCATTGATCTTGAAGAAATTCAAGAGTCAAACAAAGAAGGAACTTCTGAGAGACAGGAGTAAAAGGCTTAGGAAGTGTTTCGCTATGAAGGATCTGGGAGAGGCTACTTATATTCTAGGGATAAGAATTTTGAGAGACATGAATAAAAGGCTAATTGGACTTAGTCAAAATAGATACTTGGAAAAGGTACTAAAGCATTTTAGTATAGAAAACGACAAGAATGGAGAACTTCCTATACAGAATAATACCAAACTAAGTAAGACTCAGAGCCCGAGTACTGATACAGAGATAGCATAAATGAGTAGAGTTTGAGTAGAGTTTCATATGCTTCCACCGTTGGATCTATCATGCATGTTATGACATGTACTCGCCCTGATGTGGGTTTTTCTTTGAACATGGTCAGTCGTTATCTTGGAAATCCGGGTAAAGCTCACTAGATAGTTGTTAAGAACATTCTTAAGTATCTGTGAAGAACTAAGGACTAGGTCCTTGTGCTTGGTGGTTGTGATAACTTAAGAGTAACCAGGTATAGTGATGCCAACTTCCAGACAGACAGAGACAATTTACATTCTCAATCTGGCTTGGAGTTTTTCCTTAATGGAGCAGCGATAACCTAGAAAAGTTCCAAATAGGAGAGGGTGGCTGATTCTACTTGTGAATCAGAGCACATTGAGGCAAGCGAAGCATCGAAGGAGGCTTTTTGGTTGAATAACTTCATCAGAGACCTTGGATTTGTTCCAACCATCAACAAGCTAGTGGATATTTTCTGTGATAATAAAGGGGCGGTTGCCTTAACAAAGGAACCAAGAGGTCATTGTAGATCAAGACACATTAACAGAAAATACTATTTCATCTGACATAGAGTAGAGGAAGGTCACCTCATCGTGAAGAGGGTATCGTCAGAAGAGAATCCTGCAGATCCCCTTACAAAGGGTCTGATTTGGTTCAAGCACATTCAGCATGCTAGGAGCATTGGTCTAAAGGATGATATAAGTTTTAGTATTTAGATAGTTAGTTTCGAAACTTGTAACAAAATAAATGTAATTGACTTTTGTTGATTAGATAATGGAGATTTATTTATGAGTTGGATTACTACCTTCTATCTATTATTTATTTTGTGTTTCGTTTTTGCATGTTTTACTTCTCGAATAATTAGTTTGTTCAAACATCTAAAGTCGATCATACTTTTGGAAGTATGTAGTGAATCAAGACTGTCATGAATTAGATTATAGATTGTCTAAAGAGTTTTGGACATGGCAATAGTGTTGCTACAATATTCATGAGTACTTTGAAATGGAGATATAAGTATTGGATTAACCCACGCTCAAATAATTACTTCGTGGAATTTATCACGAGTAATTCTGAGAAGATAATATCTTATAATCTTTAAGCAAAGATATATGAGTTGGTGTTTACAAATTGGTTGTACATTGATGATACGTAAATGCATCAGTAACTTGATTTTATATAATGTATTGTTGTGCGTGATTTGATGAGTAAATAGTGCAATAATATAAGTCAAAGTTTATCTGTTCCTTTTTCCATAATGGGAAAAAGCGATATCTTTGGGCCCGTTGATGATTTGGTGTTGACTTATAGTGTCGGGCCCGACCAAGACTGAATTGATGTGTCTAAGCCCATCACTATAATTGATATATACTTGAATTGATAGTAACACAGACCTTTTGGGTTGCCCTCAATACTAGGAACTAGATAGGATGATTTTTGGAGAAAGAGGTTGATTTATTATTTGATTAATAAATTGAAATAAATAAAATTTTAATATATTATGAGAATAATATATTAATTAGAAATAGTAATATTTAATTTAAATTTAATCAGAAATTAAATGGAATGAATTTTGGGATTAAAAGAATTAATTAAAACTGTAGGGACTGAAGAGGCAATCTACCACCCTCCATTAGGCATGGATGGTTTCATAAAGCCTAAGGGATTCTAGAATTATCCCTGGTGGATAAACATGAAGGTGGATTGTTACCCTGTTTAAGATAATCTTGGATTTGGGCTTATCAAGGGTTTCCTGACTCCACTATAAATAGAGCCTCAACCCTAGAATTTTCCGCCACTCATTCTTTTGAAGTGATAGAAAAAATTTATATCCTCCCTCTTATCTTTAAATCATCTTCCATTGCTAGTTTTGGGTGTGAACCATTAGAGGCACGACATTTGTGGTGCTTACTCTCAAGGCTTCACCAACATAAGGATTTTCATTGGTATTACTAAATAGCAATCACGGTATGCTTGTCCTAACCCTATTTGTATTTTTTTAAATATGTTGGTGCTCTAGGTTTTCTATTTTGTTGTTTAAAGTTGTATGTTTAATTAGAGAAAACATAGATCAAGTATTAAGGCTGCATGCACACATAGGAATTATATGTTTTGCATAATTCCCAATCAAGCCCAAGCCCATGACGTGGAGTAGTAAAATTCACAACAATAAGTTAAAACAATAGTAGCTGTGTATGAACATCTTTTTCCAACATTATGTCATGAAGTTGCTTCTGGTCCCTCGCACTTTGATTTTGACCGTAAATCTCATTTTTCCTACTTCTCTATTATGTTATGTCATTAAAGGTATGTTTTTTGAGTTCATTCATCTTTAATTTCCTTAGATTTTTAGTAATTAGAAGTTAGGATTTTTTTTCTTGAAGCAAAATTGCAAAATTAAGTCGATTTTTCTAGTGAATCATTGATGCATGTATGTTTAAAAGCCTTAGAATAGCAACCTAAACAAACCCTAAACATTGGTTTGAGTTTAAATTGCTTTACAAATGACCGACAACAATATGCATTTCAAACTGATTTCACAACATGGTTTTTAACACCACGACGTGAAAACTGGGTTTCTAATCTCCAATTTTTTTAATTGTTTAATCAGTTTAGTATTTTGTTGGCTTTGCTTGTTGTTAATTTTTTAGGTGCCATGAGACCGAGGTATGCATTTGCTGAAGAACAAAGATATATTGATGTTCATAGTGTACATCCACTATATCGATTCCCAAAAAAAATTCGCTATCCATGCTCAACAATTATTCAAATAAACTAAGATGGTTACATAATAGGGAGTTCGCGTTAGCACCCGTGATTGATTGGTCTTGGCTGAGTGGGGTTAGTATGGTGACGAAATTGGAACGATATTGGAAAAGACTAAATGTAGGATACGGGTTCATTTTCCAATTTAATGGGTGGCACGATTTATTTTCCATTCAAGAATCGATTTATATAGAGTTGTCTGTTGAGTTCTTTGCCAGAATTATTTTTGAAGAACGGATGAGCGACCCAACGTTCAACCGAGCCCTTTTATTTAGATTGGGAGGTGTCTATCGAGAATGTAGCTTGCGGTTTACTTGGCGAATGGGGTTGTACACAGAAGCGGAAACACAATCACCACATTTCATCTTATTTACATGGTTGTGTTCGAGACTTCACTACAAGATTGCTTGATGTGTAATTTTGGAGGTCCATTTCCAATCTTGCATATAGTTTGTGGTATTCGTGCAAAGTACAAATTCGCTCACCCATACATCGGTTCTTGCACCTCTTGTTCACCTTCACCATAAATCACGAAAATCATGATGAGAAGGTGCCTTCCCAGAATCTTTTCTATCTTTGGAACATCATCATGTTCGGAGTATTTTGTGATCTTCCTTATATGATGGCGAGATTTTTAGGAACGAAGGTGGGAAATTCTTGGCTCGGTATTCCTATTACTAGTGGACATTTGGTTACACGACTCACTAGTTCATATGGATTTTTGAGTCCAAATTTTATTGGGAATTTGACACGTTTCAAGGACTATGATTTGTTGACTCTGTTTTTGGGTGTGATGCGGGTAGTTGTAAATGTTGGTGGGGGATATGTTATACCACCAAAAGATGATGAAGAACAAATTGGTAAACAAGGGGAGCAAATGAGGCGAAGAGAAAGGAGGAACGTAAGAGCACGTAGAGATAAGTGTATGCCACAACAACCACCTCAACAATTTAACGGTGGAGTACCAACTGAATCGTTCCAAAGTCGGGTTGGTACATATTTGGATAATCTCTGTGGCGGTATCAATTATCATAATCAAGCATTCGATGTTTTATTTTAACACCTTAACATTAAGCAACCGCCCACCATGCCTCCTCAATATCCCTATATTCCGACATGGGAGGAGCTATGGTCGAGACATGGTGATGGTGCAGGGCCGAGTGGATTATTGATTTTTATACTTTTTATTTATGTTTCTAGTTATTTTTTTTCGTTTATTTTGGTATGTTTTTAGTTTGGCATGACTTAGGGACATGTAACCGAATTATGTGATGGATGTTTTCTAATTTCCACCAAATGTTTGTTTTGATGCAGATTTCATTAGAGTATCGACAGAGAATAAAATGAGAAAAAAGCGAAAGCTAGAGAAGTCGTGTGTTTTAGAGAAACGAGTCGAAGCCCATGATTTTTGATAAGTGTGAGGTGTATTTCGTGTGCAAAAACATATTAGAGAAATAGAGGGTTCCAGAAACATAAGGGTCTTAGAAGAGTCTTAATCCATTAAGAAGGTCATTTGCACATTACATGAATGGAAGAATTATTGCAAAGTTGCATTTTGTTGCACCCAGTTTTCACAACGTGACCACTTTTACCTCGTCGTGAGGTCGATGATTTCACATTTTCCAAAATCAATCTAAAACCATGCTCCTTTCGTGAACTTCTATCACCATGTCGTGAGTAGTAAAAAATGGCATTTTTACTCTCCTCTTCCCACCTTACAATGCAGCGTATGCTTCCCACATTAAGATGCTTTGTTTTGAAGATACTATGTACCACACTTTTTGAAGATGCGAGTTTTGATTCAAATTTTATTCGACACATTCACGCATATCAGTGACGTCCAACTTCCAGTCACATACTCAAGGTGTTCAAGTTTTCCACACACGTTCAGAAATCAATCTTGCCACTACTACCCCAAGGGAGTCTATTCATTTTTCTCCTTTTTATTGCTTTTAAATTATTTTCTGCATACAATGAGGGTATAGTATGAAATAAGTGTGGGGTAGGGGGTCAAAAAAGAAAAATTGCTAGAAAACTTATATATTAAAAAATATATTTGAAATAATAATCTTAAAATAAAATCTAGTGATAATTAAAACCTTAAGTTGATAGTGTTGTGTGGGATGATCTGATACGAGCTCAAATGTTTAATTGAGCCAACATATGCTATAGTACATGAGAGAGCAAGATTGATCGATGCGCAGTGACAAGGTTTGAAAACTCAAACCTTGAGTTAATGCTTAAGATCAATGTTTGCTTACAAACGAATACTCCAGTCAAGTCTGGATAGACCAGTCAAGTCTGAGATGATATATTCAACAAGTATTCAAGTCATTAATGAAGAAAAAGAAGTTGATCAAAGTAAAGCTAATTAATGAAGAACAAAAGGAATGTTATAGTGAAGTAAATAACAAAGTAGTGCAAATGAGTTTGAACAATCCATCACAATGAATTGAATTGAAAGCTCCTATAAATAGGAGATATGGTTACATCGAACAAACCATAAGACTTACATAGGACCGGACAATAGAGATACTTCTGACATTATGATTGTCTAATATTACTAAAAGACTAAGTCCTATGAAACATCTATTCAATACATAGTGACAAAATTAGTTAATGCAGCAAAGGATTGACTTCCTACAAACATCCATTCCGGAACCAATAACCATTCTGGAATTTCTTCATCATAAACACCTCCGAACACTCTTTACTTCCGGAGTCCACCAGTTCCGCACCATCTTCACTTCGGACATGTAGCTGACTTCGTTTCTTTAAAAGGATTGAGATTGCTAAGGTTCACTTTCAGGTTCCAACAATCTCCCCCTAAGTGAACTTAGCAATCCTGGCAGCTTCAGCTTGATTCTTCCTTGATAAAGGTGTAAGCCCGGAACAACCAATCTCTAACCTCAATGTACCACTTCAGCTAATTGATGAACTTATCTTTTACTTGCACATGGGCGTCGGATCTGGATGCTCGACCTATGAACTTGTTAAGAGCTTTTGTAGGAACCAAGTTTTTGTCCTGGACTCGGAAGAAGTCCTTTTTGTTTGTGCTCCTTCGCTTGTAGACAAATCCTAGAACCGGATCGTCGATTGGTCCTTCTACAAGCAGATCAGCTTCGGGCAGCACAAATTCAATCTTTTTTACGTAGTCTTGAGTTCCATTTAGACTTGCCAGCTCATAGTCGCATCTACAGAATTCCACGACATAGTCTCTAAGAAAGTTCATAGAGGCATGATAAGCACCCATACTTGTGTCATCAATCTTAAGGGTCTGGAAATGAGCAACAATGGTTAAAACATCATTGGGATTCATCGAAGGAAAATCAGCATCAGTGATGGTCTTGTAGCTTGGTTTGTTTTGGACAAGATGGTACCGGAACAATGGGCAATGAAGTTCATACTTGACCAGGATCTTTCTGCCATACCCGGTTATCTTGGTGATCCTCTTCCTTGACCAAACTTCCTTTAGAGGAAGTGCAATCTTGGTGTAGAATGTCTTCAATCTTTCACGCTCGGTCTGGAGATTAACTTCTGGATTGTCTTCTGGATGGAGAGGAGTGAATTTGATGTAGAACCTGCTGAATGGAGACAGAGGAAGATCAAGTTGTTCTGAATTGTCGGAAGGAATGTCATAGTATATACAAGGTATTATATCAACATCCTTTAGGATGCCTTCTCGCAGAGAGGAGAGATGCATCACATTAGATCAGGATTTTTCTTGAGAGCTTGGATCCAGATGCTCTCCTCTAGAGCTTTGTTTATATCCTCATGAGACCATCCATGTCTGTGCTTTGAGGGACGTCTGGAGGGATGAGCTTGGGAGCTTTCAACAATGGGCTTTTTGCCCTTATCTTTGTTGATGGAGGAAATGATGAGCTTCATGTTTTCATCCACATAGAATTCCGGAGTGGGATTCGGAAGAGGTTCTTCCGGAATGTCATAAGGTTTTCATCCACATAGCCCTGGTCGATTGGTGCAACTTTTGGTTCCGGAATCTATGGAAGCATCGAAGGAGTGCCCTGGAATGAATCAACTGTTATCTGAGTTTTTGCCTTAGCCATCTTGATACTTCTTTGAAGTACCTCAGGCAAAGTTGATGGCCAGTTGACTGAGGACATATCTTCTTTTCTTCTTCTCTTAATTCTTTTGTGGGAAGCTTCCTTGGGGCCTCAACTGCTAGAACTGCTTTGGATCCTTCTTCTTCTTCACTTTCTTCTTCATCATCCGCACCAACATCCTAAATTTTCTTTGGAGAGGATTCAGATAGGATCTTCAGTTCATCATCATCAGTATCATCTTCATCCTGGAGTGAAAAATCTGAGGCAGGTTTCTAAACTCTACCGGGGCCTTCTCTCCCTCTTGCATCGGTGGCCCTTGAAACCGGTGCAAGCGAGATAGACTCCTTCAACTCAGAGAATTTATCAAACACCTTCTGAAGACCGGTGTTGAGTTGAAGATTAATAGTATCATAGGCAGTTGTGGCGGGAGCTTGAGCTTTGAGGTGGGAAAACAATTCTTTAAGGATCAGGATCATTTCATCGAATTTGTGGTTCAGAACATCCACAATGTGCCAGGCTGCTCTGATAAGCTTGAGAAGAACTTGTTGCATAATGAGGTTCATTTCATCCTTCTTCCTTATCTCTTTTTCTAGTCACTGAATCTGCTTCTCATGGCGAACATGAGTTTTCTTGATCAGGTCATTTGTCGCAGCAACAAGGTCATCGTGAACCTTGAGCATGTTGGTGATTGTTTCCATGTAATGATCGACAGAGGTATCATACTTGTGTTCCACCTTTTCGATTGTGTAGTTGAGCCTTAAGGAGATGAGTTGATCCAACTGAGCTTCTCGTTCCGTAGTGGAAGGTTTGGACTGCTTGTTGATGGACGAGAGAATGAAATCGAGTATAGAGTCCAGTCCGGAAACTTTTTCTTCCAGCTTGTTGTTGAGTCCAGAGACAGATGCTTCAATGGTATTAACCGTTTGCATGGTTAAGGAGATGTTGTTCTGAATCTCCACAAGAGCAAAAGGATCAATGTGGTTGCATGCGGATGATCCAGTGGAATCACCCGAGTGATCATGTTCCTGATCAGCATGTTGAGTGGAAGGACCAAGTTTGGTGGTGGCATCATCTTTCAGCTTGGGATTGGACTCAGTTTCATGAGTGGAGGAGGATGATCCGAAGTCAAATGCTAACTTGGAAGAGGCGGCCTTGGATTGGAATTGTTGTGATGTCCGGAAGGGAGTGATGATGACATTTACTCCTTCTTCATCAAAGAGCATTTCTTCTGAAATCTCTTCATCGGAGGGAGTGAACTGAGTGGCTTGGTTTGTGGCCTGAGTTTCTCCGGTTGTAAGCTCTTGATCAGCTTCTCCATCCGTTGGAATGATCACAGGCTTGTTGCTTTGAGAAGCTCGTTTCCTCATAGAGGTGATGGTTGATTCGACATGTGCACGGGTGAGGTCTGGATGCCTCTTGTGAGCCTTGTCAATAAGATCATCCCAGGAATTAGTAGCACCCGGTTGTCCTTTATCCGTGGTGGATATCGAACCGGTTGTGGCATCCAAAGTCGGAGGGATAACTCCTTCTTCGGAACGCTTGGAGTCTGGAATAGGGGTTCCAGACTGTACCTGTGTAGAAGTGAGTGGGATATCGAAATGGACCCGTGTGTGTTCCAGGGGGGAAGGAACTTTTTTCAACACCAGCAACACCTTTTTAAGAAGGTGAGGGTGGATTATGTGGAGACTCCCGTGGGTGTGTGCATGTGATTTTGAAACATCGAGGGGTACCTTGGATGAGTGGGCAGGTGGGGTGGTCGGGTGGCCAGAGTTAGCCGAAATGTCATGGGCACCTTCCTTTTTAGAGGAAGAGACGACTTTAGATCTCTTTTTAGGCTTTGGCTTTTCAGGAGATGGTTTCCTTTTAGCATCTTTCTTGGTTTTCTTGGTTCCGGATGGTGTTGGCTTAGCCACTTCCGGAGTGGGCTCAATTGGGACTTGGGTAGACTATGTTGGGACGAACACAATCGAAGTCTCCAAATGTTTCTTTAAATGAATAGAGCCAGAAGGGATAAGGTCCAACATGTGTTTTGGTAATCTCCGGACAGGACCAAAAGCAGATTGGTCCGAAATTCTATAAGATTTAACGAACTTGAAAGAAACGCATACCTTAGGAGGAATAACATTGACTGGAAGTGGTTCGAAAATCTCCTTGAAGAGTTGTTGAATCGTCAGAGCCCAGAACCTAGGGCTCGAAATCTCGTTCTCATTCGCTTGATGGCAAATTTGCAGAAGTCTTGCCATAGCACTTCCGGAAGGTCAGCTCCGTTTTCCCGTCCGGAATAGATGATGTAAACCACAAGCAGCTAGTCCTTGCTTAGAGTATCCGTACCACCGTGTTTTCCATATAGCCCTCGAATGATCAGGTGCATCAACATGGTCCATAGCCTTGAAACAGCTGATTTCTTGAATTCTTTTGCCTTGTAGACCTGATTGTAACCAATGTGAGTTAAGAACATTTGAAATTCTTCTGGAGTTGGTTCTTGGACTTTGAAACCTTTGGGGTTTGGTTTTACACCAATCACCTTGAGGAAAGTTGATTTGTAGATAGGCAAGATCCTATCACCAATGATTTTGGTTTCCAAAACTCCGTCTTCGTTCTTGATTCTGGTAAAAGCAGTGTGAAGATGATGAAGTGGGAGAGGTGGTTCTGGGACTTTCGTGAGAGGGATGGAAATGGGATGGTTTGCAATGAACTCGATCATCACCCTGACCGATTCATCGTAATCCATGGGATTGAGCGAGAAAAGTTGGGTTGTGTCTCTCAGAAAGGGTTCAGGCGTTGTTGATGATGATGATCCCTTTGAGGTTTTCTTCTTAGCAATCGATTATTTGGGAGTAAAGGCTGTTGTTGCATGTTTTTGTGAAGCAGATTGAGATGCTATTGTTGCAGAAAGTTGAGTGCTTGAAGAACAAGATAAACACAGAGAAGGGATTTGGGAATTTGAGAGCAGATGAGCGCGTAAAGGGTTAAATGAGGGTTTAGGAAGGTTTATATAGGTGATGTAAACGGGTCGGGTCAAATACGGTAATGATGAGGGTCCAAGTATAGTACGGGTCGCATTAAATGTCTTAGCCGTTTTTAGGGTGAAATGGTCTATGAATTGTGAAAGGTTGGGTCGTGTATGGCTAAAATAGGAAATGGAAACGGAGATGGGATAGGTGGGTTGGGAATCGTGTAATCATGGTGCGACAATCTAGGAAGATTGGATATGATCCTCAAAATGTAACTGTTGTAAAAACATTTCACCTTATGAACCTTTGGACTTTTGAATGTTTAATTGTGGAACAGAGACGTTTCGGAATTGTGAAAAGAGTTTGTTCAAAAATGAAGTCCGTAAGAAAAACTTTTGATTTGCTCCAGAATGAGGCATAGGAGCTTAAGATGGTCCGGAGAAGGTTTTGAAAATTCCGGATTCAGAAATTGAAAGCAAGTTCTGGAGCCAAAACATGTAAAAAGAGAATTCCGGAAGAGAGGTTTAAAATTTAAAAGTTCCGGAGTTAACTTTTAAAATTATGTCTGGAAGAATTGTAAGTAAGGGTTCCGAACCTTTTATGAAAAACAATCCGGAATAATTATTTGAAAGAGTTCAGGAGCGGATCAAAGTTACATTCTGAAGAGAAAAAAATTCCGGAGTGAACCAAAAGAGTAAGCATATACCTTTCCGGACTTGAATTTTGGGATGACATTTATGAAGTAAGTTCCGAGACAAAAGTTGTGACCAATGTAACTATATTGGTCCTTGAACATCAAAATAACTTAGAAGTTGTACAACTTAGCACTAAGATTAAAAGGTTAGACAAAAAGACATATAAAATGATCTTGATTGTTCCGAGAGAGAGTGATTCCGAAGACTAAAGGATTTGGTTCTGAAATCAAGTTATACTGATTGATGTTTCCTTCAAAGAGTACATTTCTCTTGAAAGAATTGAGGATCAGGCATTATCATACCCATTTTGTTCAGAAAACCATTGAATTTGGTTTCGTCTAATGCCTTAGTAAAGACATCAGCAATTTCATCGTCAGATGGAACAAAATTAAGTTCAATATTGCCATTTAAAACATGATCTTTTATGAAATGGTACCGGATGTCAATGTGCTTCGTCATGGAGTGCTAAATTGGATTGTGTGAAATGTCAATTGCACTTTGAGAATCACAATAGACCGGAATCCTTTGAAAACGGTAACCATAATCCAGAAGTTGAGATTTCATCCAAAGCACTTGTGAAGTACAGCTTGCAGCAACAATGTATTCTGCTTTGGCTGTAGAAAGAGCAATGCAATTTTGCTTCTTGGACAACCAACTAACCAAACGACCTCCTAAGAATTGACAGCCACCAGAGGTACTTTTTCTGTCCAATTGAAGACCTCCATAGTTTGAATCTGAGTAAGCTTGTAGAAGAAAACTTTCATTTGCAGGGTACCAAATTCCGAGGCTCTTAGTACCTTTGAGGTACCGGAAAATTTGTTTAACGGCCAAGAGATGAGACATCTTGGGATTGACTTGGAATCTGGCACAAAGACATGTTGCAAACATGATGTCCGGATGACTTGCAGTGAGATAAAGTAAGGATCCAATCATTCCACGGTATTTCTTTTCATCAACAGCTACACCTGATGGGTCCGAGAGGATTTTGTGTCCGAACCCCATAGGTACCTTTGGTGAGGCACAAGTGTCCATTGAATACTTTTTGAGAAGTTCTGAGATGTACTTCTCTTGATGAATAAAGATTCCTCGATTGGTTTGTTTGACTTGCAGACCAAGAAAGAAACTTAATTCACGATTCATGCTCATTTGGAAATGATTGATCATCAGTTTTGCAAAGTTATTTACCATAAATGAGTCTGTAAACCCAAAAATGATATCATCAACGTAAATTTGGACAAGCATGAGATGTTTTGCATTTGATCATCGGAACAGGGTAGGATCAAGAACACCACATTGAAAACCAGAACGCTTAAGAAAGTCAGTGAGAGTTTCGTACCACGCACGAGGAGCTTGCTTGAGGTCGTAGACAGCTTTCCGGAGCTTGTAACAATAGTACGGAAATGAGATATTAACAAAACCGGGGGTTGTTGAAGATACACTTCAGTGTCAAGCTCACCATTAAGGAAAGCACTCTTAACGTCCATTTGGTAAACTTTGAAGCCTTTATGAGCAGCATAAGCAAGGAATATCCTAATTGCTTCAAGATGTGCAACGGGGGCAAAGGTCTCATCGTAATCAAGACCTTTAATCTATGTGAATCCTTTAGAAACCAATCTTGCTATGTTTCTAACAATAAATCCTGAGTCCTCAAGCTTGTTTCGGAAAACCCATCGTGTACTAACAATAGGGTGATCCGAAGGAGGAGGAACAAGAGCCCACACTTCATTTCTATCAAATTCTGTCAGTTCATCTTGCATGGCTGTAATCCAGTCAGCATGTTCTAATGCTTCCTTGATGGATTTGGGTTCAACCATGGAGATAAATGCCGAAAAATCACATTCGTTTTGTACACTTGTGGCAGAGCGAGTTTAAACACCAACATTAAGGTTTCCAATAACTTGGTTTGGAGGGTGATCTCGAGTCCAAATGTGCAATCTCGGTAGTTCTTGAGCAGCAGAGGATTCAATATCGACGATAGGATTGTGTTGCTCCCCTTGAATAGTTTGAACTTGAGGGTGATGCTCCCCCTGAACTTCAGAGCCGGACAGGTTGACATCATCTTCAGGTGGTAATTCAAAGAAGTTTACGTTATCATCATCGTCGTTGATCGGGTTGGAATCAAAGTCAGCGGCTGCATCAAGGAATCCATCTACATTTGATTCAAGAGAGGGTTAACCGTTCTCCCCCTCAACCTGATTAGGTTAAAATGGTTCGGAATCAAATGGAGAAAGGGAAGGTAGAGGACCGGAAATAGGTTGTGAGGAAAGGTGAGATAATGAAGGTTGACTTGATCGAGATTCCGAATCAAGTGTTGTTTCGGACAGTCCAAAGAGGGTTTCAAAATCGACTCCATGAATTATTTGAATGCTCGGACATTCCGGAGGTGGAGCATCTGACTCCATAATATGAGTTATGACATGAGTAGGACCAGAATTCCGAACGAAGTTGTCATCAAAGGTACCGTCAAAACTTTCTTAAATCACTCGAGTACGTCGATTAAGTAACCGATGTGCCTTTGATTTTGCTGAGTATCCGAGGAAAATTGCTTCATCGGCTTTGGGTTGGAATCATGTAAGTTGATCGCGATTGTTTTTGATGAAGCATCGACATCCAAACACATGAAGAAAAGAGATACTTGGCTTCCGACCATTCATTGCTTCATATGGTGTCATGTTCAGTCGTCGATTGATGATACTCCAGTTTTGAGTAAAGCATCAGTTGACACGGCTTTAGCCCAAAGATAGAGTGGTAGATTTGCGAAGTTAAGCATGGATCAAGCAGCTTCAACAAGAGTTCGGTTGCGTCTTTCCACTACACCGTTCTGCTGAGGAGTGTATGGAGCGGAGAAGTTATGGTCAATTCCTTTCTCAGTGAGGAATTTCTAAATGGTTCCAATTGTGAATTCCAAACCAGTATCACTACGGATACGTCTGACAGGAAGCTTTACAAGGACTTCAATTCCCCTAATAAAGTTGATAAGTTCTGAAGCGGTTTCGGACTTCAATCTGAGAAAGAAGACCCAAGTGAACCGTGTGAAGTCATCTACAATCACAAGAATGTATTTCTTATGATTAAGACTTTCCACAGTTGATGGTACACAAAGATCAACGTGAAGAAGCTCCAATGGTTCTGAGATTGATTTTTCAATGATAACAAGATGACCTTTCTTCGATTGCTTTCCACACTCGCATGCAACACACAAATGATCATTTTCAAATTTGAGTAGGGGAAGGCCTCTCACCATTTAACTAGAGACAAGATCATTCATGTACCGAAAGTTTAGATGAGCAAGTCTTCGGTGCCATAACCAACTGACGTCAGGAACGGCTTTAGAGAGCAGGCAGAGTTGCGGTTTGCCAATTATCATGTTGATGTCGAGGGGGTACATGTTCTTGTTGCGATTTGACTTGATTAAGCATCCTTTTCGGTCTTCGGTCATGATGTAGTTGTGCTTCTTGCAAAATTCAACACGTCGATTTGAGTCAGTAAGCTGCGCTACACTGATCAATATACCATATTGTTTCTTGCTCCGAAGCGTAAAGTGCCTGCAAAATTAGTGAGTGGTGGAGCTTTTAGGCTCTGAGTTAGGCTTGGGGACATGGTCACAGACTTTATGCTTGGAATGTGACTTTGGAACAACTTTGTGTTTCTTGTGAATGTTGTTTGAATCCTTAGGAAACAAACAAAAGGACAATGTCTTCTCATCTATCCAATAGTCATATTCAATGACTTGAGGTTTCCGAACAACTTTCTCCGGACATGATGCTTCCGAAGTGACTGAGATTGCATTTTCTTCCGGAGTTGCAGACGATTTTACTTTCCAAACAAACTTTTGTTTTGGTGATTTTTGGGAGATTTATTTCTTTGAAAAATTTCTTTTGTTTGAAGACTCATTTGATTTGGAAAATGATTTTGATTTGAAAATCGTACCATCAGCTTTAGCAATAAACACTGAGGAAGTGGTATGAGAAGAGTCACTTCGGACGGATCGAGTGCTAGACAAGGATGATTCAGGAGTAGATTTGACAGATTCCTTGGGTTTAGACTAATTTGGAAGATTTGAGGGTCTTTTCAAGATCCTAACGGGAGCAGACGCGCTTTGAGTTAGAGAAGAGGATTTATTGTTGTTCCTTAGTGAATTTCCTTTTGAGTTCTCAAGAAATCTTGAGTCTTGTCTAGACCTAACTTCCTTCCTAAGAGCATTTTTTGCTTCTTGTTTCAGACTAACCACATCCTTGCAGTTTAGAGAAGGTTTCTTTTCAGGTCAGATGTTGACCTTGAAGATTGACCGTTTGAAGGATTATTGAACTTGGGCTTGATGGACACCAAGGTGGTTTTGGAAGTTACAACGGATTATGATTCACAAGAATCGGATGAGACAATGCTTGATGTTTCAACATTATCATCTAAGGATGCCCATGCAAACTCAGAAGTAACATGATCAGTTGCCACAGGGATAATTTCTTCAACAATACAATTGTTAGGAGGGCTGGATTGTGGTAAATAATCTATACGATTTGAAACACTATGATGAAAAGTGGTGGTCTGATTCAGGTCTAGGTTTGTCAGAGGCGTGGAATCAGGACACTTGACAACAATAGGTTTAAACTCATGAATCAAAGAGGCAAATTGGTCATTTGTCTCCGGAAGGGGTGACAAGGGAGAAACAGGCGTGTTTGAGTGTTGGCGGTTCGGAACATCTCCCATAAAAGCCAGATTTTGAAAATCCTTCAGGGGACTAACAATGGGTTTCAAAAACTCGCTTCCGAGACCAGGAGCTTTTGACCATGGATGACGAAAGTTGTGAGTCATTCTTTGATTAGCTTCAAGCATGTCAATATAATTATGCAAAGCATCAATTTTGGCATTAAGACGTTTGTTATCTGAAATCAAAACGTTTCTTTCTGAATAAGTAATTTCACATTTATCTTTCAAAATGATACATTCATCTTTTACCATTTATAAGTTCATAGTCTAAAGACTCGATTTTCAACTTTTTATCCTCAAAACGCAATCTAAGACGGTTTAATCCACACTCCTTCTCACTAGCTTCTATAACAGACTCATAGGCTTTATAAATTGTTCTCATATCTATTTGGATCTGGGTCAAAAAAGGTTCACAAAGAGATAAGTCAAAATTATTATCAGTAATCATAAATTTTACCGGCTGAACGATGCTTCGACCAGGTGGATCATTAATGGCCATGTAGCAGTAATGTGGTTCAGCAACGTCATCATCATCATCAGACCCAGAAGACCAATATCCTTCATCACATTCAATGATTTGTCTAGCCATTAGACACATATTCCTTCCAGTTACCATGTCATCATCATCACCATATGACCAATACCCTTCATGTAACACCCCGTTCCTGGTATGTAATTTTTTTTACTTATTATTTTCCTTTTTATAAAAGCTACTCGACGAGTCAGTAGCCCTAACTCGTCGAGTAGATGCGGGTTAGCATGCGAAGTTTAGTGAAGCGACTCGACGAGTTAATATGCCCGACTCGGCGAGTCGGCCAGGCTGGATGAAACCCGAATCTCTAGGGTTTATGCCCTATTTGTACATCATTATAGACCCCCATTCTAGCCTCCATCACCTCCAGAGCACCTTCCCGAAACCCTAATCCTCCATTAGTGATTTTGAGTGATTCCTTGCCATTGTGAAGTAATTTTGTGCATCTTGAAGCTTGTGGAAGGAGAAGAAGATAGAAGGCTCAAGGGGGAAGAAGTAGATCCAGAAACTACCCTTCATTTACAGTACTTTCTGGTAATCAAGTCCCTAACTTGATCATTCTCTTATTAGATCTTCATATATGCTTGTTTATGTCACTTTTGGGCCATTTCCAAGGTTAACCCCGAGATTGGAGCTCTTATTGGGTTATGGACATCGAATCTGGACGCCCTTGAGCTTTAGGAGCTCAAGCAAGCCACCTTTATTCAACCATGGCCCTATTCCAAACCATAGGTCTTCATTTCTGTTTGGTTTGATGTTTTAGCTTAATACCACCATGCATGCACGTAAAGTTGGCAACTTTACATGTTATGCTAGCCCTAGGAGTCCAGATCTATGAATTGGATGCACTAGAATCGACTAGGATCAACTGTATGGTGTTGACATGCAAAGGACTTGACGAGTAGCTCATATGACTCGGCGAGTCGAGTCATGATCCCCAATCCTTTCTGTCCCCAAGAGAAATTAGTGAGTAGGAAATGAACTCAGCCAGATGGACAAGATTTAGACCAAGAAGCTGAAGAACTCGACGAGTCCATATAAGGACTCGACGAGTTGATTTGTTTTGTCCCGTTTTCTTATAAATGGAACCCGTTGAGTCTGTGAAGGAACTCGGCGAGTTGACTCGGTTGGCCACCGGGTCTGATAGTAGTTTCAGTAACTCATCGAGTTGGGAGATGACTCGACGAGTCGGGTTGACTGGGAGTTGACCTTGACTTTGACTTGGACCAGGGGGTAGATTGGTTATTCACCCTATGAAGAATTATCAGTTTTTGATTAAGTATACTATGGAATTATAGTCGGGGAGTCACCGGAGCATCAGTTAGGGATTTCTCACTCGAGTTTTCAGCAGTCAGTCATACGAGGTGAGTTTCCTTTCAGTAGGAACGGGTCTAAGGCACCAAGGTCGGCCCGTAACATGTTATTATAGTAGTTGAGTGTGGGCGGGGCCCATATCTCTTATTAGTCGAGTGTGGACGGGGCCCGTATCTCATAGCTGAGCTTGATTATGATATATGCCTGAGAGATTTAGTTATACTTGTTGTATGTGTGATACTTGTATGTTTTAGTTTAGTAGCTGAGTGTGGGCGGGGCTCGTATCTCATAGCAGCTGAGTGTGGGCGGGGCCCATATCTCACAGTAGCCGAGTGTGGGCGGGGTCCGTATCTCAAGGTAGTTGAGTGTGGGGGGGCCGTATCTCAGAGATAGCGGAGTGTGGGCGGGGCTCGTATCTCCTAGTTAGCGGAGTGTGGGCGGGGCCAGTATCTCCATGAGTGTGGGCGGGGCCCGTATCTCCTAGTTGCATGTTATATGTGTATGGTATGTGGTAGTTTGGGGAGACTCACTAAGCTTCGTGCTTACAGTTTTCAATTTTCATTTCAGGTACTTCCACTAGCAAAGGGAAGGGCTCGGGATGATCGCATGGCACACACTACAGTCTTCAGCCTAGGATTTTGACTCTGATATTTTTATCACATGTTTTATCACAGTGTTTGATATGGTGTTTTGAGATACATAACACAGGATTTTCTATTTTATTATGGATGGTTATGGATTTTATAATAACTTCAATAAAAATTTTGGGTTGTACTTTTGGGACGTTTCAAGTTGGTATCAGAGCCTTGGTTTGAGGGATTCGGGCACACTTCTGGGTGTGTCTGAACTCAAACTAGGGAAGTGGCACAAAATTTTCAAAAGAAAAACCGTTTTTATAAAAGGATTTTGAGTAAAGAAAACAATTTTTATAAAATTATAAAGAAAGAACTTTCGAAATGAGAAAAGGTGTGGTGCATGCAATCAGCCGAGCTCAAGTAAGTACTCCCAAATTACCCATACAAGTCTATGCTATGTTATGATTATCAGTTTATGTAGAACAGCATGCTAGATTAGGACTAAGGATCTAGGAAGGATGCCTTATGTGCCTATTATATGTGTTCAACTTTATGAGAACTGCATGCTAGTACATATCATTCAGTATGACAGCTAGAGTAGTATATGCTTGACTATGAGTACTCAATGCCCGAATGTTGCTTGCTTTGTGCTTTTAGGAGTCCTAGTTACCTTTTACTAACTAGTAAACGAATATGTTAAGTTACATATTGCAAGGATTAAATAATTTCAGAGGGTTAGGTCTAGCTCTATTTCGCAGCTCTTGTTTGAGTCCAACCGTTGTAGGGCATGATCTCTCATTCGAAGAGTTATCTAGTCTTAGTGATATGTAATGTTATTCGCAAGCTAGTTAGGGGGAGATAGCAGGGACTTCTTATGCGGCTAATGGTTGAGAGTGGGATGGTGATTACCCTAGGGCAGGCCTAGGATGAGAGTAGCAGAGAGCAGTAGCAGTAGAAGGGACTTGGTGGAGTCAAGGCAGTTCTTGAGGAAAGTACGGATAGATGTGGAAGGTAGTATGGGCTCGTACTACTAAAAGCAGAGGATCCGTACTCGAACCAAGAAAGGCTGAGATAAAGCCAGGGAACTTGTAGTGTTTATGATCTCTCGAGTTTTGATGGTATTATGATATTCATTCTGTTGTTTTCTTTCAGAATAGTGGTTTTATGTTCGAGGCCAGCAGTTGGCAGTTTAGGTGAGGGATCAGGCTCAGGCTCTGGAGTCAGGCCGTTAGACGAGCAGACTAGAGAGTTCATCTCCTCGGAGATTACGCACAACATACTTGAGCAGACTCCTATGATCTTCGCAACGGTCAAGGAGGGTATTTTGGAGCTTATGGAGGAGAGGTTTAGTGTCTTTCGTACCGAGATGGCGGCCATGATGGGGTCGCACACACTCACTTTCCGGGAGTTAAGGGCATGTGGAGCTCCCGACTATCATGGGGCTCGGGATCCCATTGCGAGTACCTGATGGTTAGCGGATGTTGCCAACGCATTTCGCACCAGCAGACGTCCCGAGGGGGACAAGGCTAGGCTTGCGTCCTGCCTTCTGAAGGACAGGGCACATGACTGGTGGGAGGAGGTTGGGAGAGCTATTTGTGATGATGCAGTATTGGATGCGATGACCTGGAGTGATTTCATGACCAGGTTCAGGGACGGGTTTGCACCCGTGATAGAGGTGGAACAGCTAGTGAGGGAGTTTCAAGATCTTAATCAGACTACTAAGACTGTGGCGGAGATCACCACCAAGTTCAGGGAGAGGGACCTACTCGTTCCGTAAAACGCGGCGGATGAGGAGATGAAAAAGGCCCGATATCATGAGATGTTGCGGAGTGAGATCTGCCAGTTTGTGAGCCGTTCCGGCTGCAAGACGCTG
This sequence comes from Lactuca sativa, assembly GCF_002870075.4. Taxonomy (NCBI): domain Eukaryota; kingdom Viridiplantae; phylum Streptophyta; class Magnoliopsida; order Asterales; family Asteraceae; genus Lactuca; species Lactuca sativa. Next base: position 170,513,354 of record NC_056623.2, read on the forward strand.
GAGGATATGATTGCGAGGGCTCGCGAGAGGGAGATTGATCTGGAGATGGAGAGGAAGAGGAAGCCAGAGTTGGTATCTGGCATGGAGGGCTCAGGCAAGAAGCCCAAGACAGATTCCTGAGAGAAGGGTCGGCAGGGTCGTGGCCGCTTCGGCAGGTGTGGTAGGTCACATGAGGGGACATGCAGAGCGGGGAGTTCGAGCTGCTTCAAGTGCGGCCGGACAGGTCATGTGAGCAAGGATTGTATTGTTGCTTCTACCATCACTACCACCTCATATGATCTGATTTGTTTTCAGTGCGATTAGAGGGGCCACAAGAGGTCCCAGTGCCCGAGTTTAGCAGCAGCAGGGAAGGTGTCAGCGCCCGCCCCTGCTACATTGAGGATTACGGACGGCCGTCAGGGTCGGGCCAAGACGCCAGGGGCGAAGAGCAGAGTCTTCCAGTTGACAACAGAGGAGGTACGTGTGGCTCCTGATGTGGTTACAGGATCGTTCTTAATGAACGACATTTCTGCTATGGTATTGTTTGATTCGGGAGCTACCCGATCCTTTGTATCACTCGCACTTAGTGTGGCAACCCGGAACTTTTATCCTGTACAATTGGTCAATCATATCAATATTAAACTCGATTTTTATCACCTTTTAACGCCGTTTGAGGGTTCATTTAAGTGTTCTAAGCTCGAGTACAACCGGGAACAAGATTAGGAATGAGCCAACAAGTCGTATAGAGACTAAACCGAGCCATACACCCTCTTGGGAGGTTTGTACGGCCGCACATCCATCTTCCAGTCGCACACTCGTCCCTACAGATATAGGGTGACCCCCTTCACTCATTCCTTTCCTTTGGCTGCACTCTACTTTCTCTCTCTAGAAACTTCATCCAAGAACACTCTAAGGGCCTCAAAAAAACATGAAGTACTCCATCATTCAGCTTGTTATACTGGTAAGACACCTTGATCTAAGCCTAAAGCTCTTCATGTTCTTCGTGTTCTTCATCACTTGAAGGTGTACGGCCGCACACCTTCATAAGGTGGCCGTACACACCTCAAAGGCCCTCCAAAGTGAGAGTTTGACCCCCTATCTTCTAGTTGGACTTGGTTTGGACCTTAAAACACTAGAAAATCGACTTTTGGAGCATAAATGAAGAGTGTACGGCCGTACACACACTTTTTACGGCCGCACACTCCTGTGTGCAACCGCACACACATCCTGACCGCACACCCTGGCCGCACACACACTCTAATGACCATACACCTCCGTCGTTTGACCATTTATGGCTCCGACACGTAGTTCAAAGCATTTCCAAGTCCTTAGGGTGGTTTCCCGTCATGTTTAGTCATGAAATACCCTCATTCTAATACACATATATGTTACTATATGTTAATAGGATCCACTTGCGTACGAAACATCAGTGACACTCAGCACTCATAACCGATCATACACCCAAATCCTACGTTAAACTGTGAGTTCATACCCCTACGATTTTATAAGTTTTTATAACATTTTCAGGGGGAAATACAAGCCAAACATAAAGGTGTTCACAACTTAAAAACCGATGCAATTACAATGGTTTTACGTTAAACATTTAGATACTTTATCCCTTTTGTAAAATGCGGAGCATAAGGGGCGTTTTCTAAACATAATTGCATAGTTTTCATAACAGTACATGAACACAACTTACCAATCAAACTATAATAGGTATAGTTTGGGGATTTCATTAACGGTTTTACAGAATCAAACTCCATGCAAAGTCAAACATATAAACTATGACAGATTTAGTTTATCCATACATATACAGGAGTATCTTACTAAATAATTATTTTGTGTATAATTATTTATACTCTACAACGTATGCAACAATTTCGAACTCTACAACCAAACTACACGTAAACTAGTTAATACCGGATTGTGAGACTTATCTTTGTTATGCCCTTCGGGGTACCAATAAATCCTCTCCGTTAGTATAACCAGAGTATCCTGGAAGGAGAGCGCGGAATTTGTGAATAGATCTATTCGGGATTGACAATCCCACACCTGAACTATTAGCTACAGTTAGGCGGGCACGCCTGGGGTGACAAATTTTGTAATCCTACGACGCCCGAAGAAACGTCAAGGAGGTCACAGGTCATATTAGTATGGTTATACGACTCACAATAAGTGTAAACTAACCTTTGTTTACGGGATTTCTTTCTTCGATAGTTTCATTTTAACTAATGAAACTATCTATCTTCTTACTGGAGGGTATTCCATGGAATTAACTCTTGGTTTTATTTAAATAATAAAACTACTTACATACTGGTAGTAGCCAAGTCTTGCCAAACGAAACATATCTTACTTACTGGCGGTAGCCAGGGTTTTCAAACGAATCATACTTTTCATACAGTAATCAACAAACATGTTAGAAAATATTGGATTTTCTTGGGAAGCATGCATACTTATTTCTAAACTTGATAACGAGGGTTTTCGTTACAAACGATATTTGATTATAACGAAAATGAATAAATTTTACAAATTCAGTGACTAGTTTCCAATACAAAAACATGCTTATGAACTCACCAGCTTTATGCTGATATGTTTTCAAAATCGCTTGTATTCTCAGGGCAACTATAGACAGGTACTCATGCCAGCTTTTGGAGAAGATGGAGCATTTTGGAGTCTCGTCTTTATCTTTTGTTACTTTTGAATATACTGATATGTACAAACTATGTTTTCAAACAGATGTAAATATTTATAATGCAATGTAATGGTTGTGTTTACTTTACTTACTATGATACAACTGTTGTGATACTACGTATGACGTCACCCGCCCCCGGACGTTTTCACCGTCCATTCCGACATTCGGGGTTGTGACACTTAGCAAGCGATTAAGTAGAGCTCCGGGAGAGCTGGATTGTCCACTTGATGTTGAGATAGTAGATGACAGGACTGTCAGAGCCGTGAGGGTTCACAGGGGATGTACGCTACAAATGTTTGATGAGCAGTTCTCGATTAATCTGGTCCCTACTCCCCTGCGTGGGAACAAGGTCATAGTGGGTATTGATTGGTTGAGTCCCAACGGGGATGTGATTGACTGTGAGCTGCAGCTGGTGAGAGTTCGCACTCCCAGTGGGGGAGAGTTAGTAATTCAGGGCGAGAGGCCACAGCACGGACCGATTCTTTGTTCAGCGGCGAGAGCGAGGCGCTACTTCCAGCAGTGTTGCGCAGGATATGTCGCCTATGTCATGGATACCCGGGATAAGGGTAAGGCGACAGTCGCTGATGTACCGATGGTGCAAGAGTACCCAGATGTATTCCCAGAGGATTTACCCAGGATACCTCCGGAGAGACAGGTTGAGTTTCGGATTAACCTGGTCCCTCGTGCGGCTCCGATAGCCAAGGCACCATATCGGTTGGCTCCTCCCGAGATGCAAGAGTTATCTACACAGTTGCAGGAGCTGCTAGACAAGGGTTTTATCAGGCCGAGCAGTTCGCCATGGGGAGCCCCGATCCTGTTTGTGAAGAAGAAGGGCGGGTCGCAGCGTATGTGCATAGATTACCGGGAGTTGGACAAGGTAATGGTGAAGAACCGTTACCCACTCCCGAGGATAGATGATTTGTTCGACCAGCTTCAGGGAGCATCTTGGTTCTCCAAGATTGATCTACGTTCCGGATATCACCAGATGCGGATCAGAGATGATGATGTGCAGAAGACCGCTTTTAGGACCCGCTATGGTCATTATGAGTTTGTGGTTATGCCATTTGGGCTTACCAATGCTCCAGTCGCGTTCATGGACCTCATAAACCGTGTGTGCAGGCCGATGCTGGATCGGTCTGTCATAGTATTCATTGACGACATCTTGGTCTATTCCAAGACCTAGGAGCAGCATGAGGGGCACCTGAGAGAGGTGTTAGAGACACTGAGGAGGGAGAGACTTTTCGTAAAGTTCTCCAAGTGCGAGTTCTGGTTGCGCGAGGTGCGGTTTCTTGGGTACCTCGCCAACCAGAAGGGTATTCTGGTATATCTGGCCAAGATAGAGACTGTGATGCAGTGGGAGATTCCGAGGTCTCCATCCAAGATTCGGAGTTTCCTGGGCCTGGCAGGGTATTACAGGAGATTTATTCAGGATTTCTCCAAGATAGAAGTTCCATTGACCCGACTGACCAAGAAGTCGGTGGTTTTTCGTTGGGGTCCTGAGCAGCAGAAGGCCTTTGAGACACTCAGGCAGCGATTGTGTGAGGCACCGATTCTCACCCTGCCAGAGGGAGTAGATGACTTTGTAGTCTACTGTGACGCTTCAATCACAGGTATGGGAGCAATGTTGATGCAGTGAGGTTATGTGATAGCTTATGCTTCGAGACAGCTAAAGCCTCACGAGGCTAACTATCTGACACATGATTTAGAGTTGGGGGCTGTTGTGTTCACCCTCAATATTTGGCAGCATTACCTCTATGGGGTCCGGTGTACCATTTACACGGATCACAAGAGTCTGAGATACCTCATGGATCAGTTAAATCTGAACATAAGGCAGCGTCGGTGGTTAGATGTGGTGAAGGATTACGACTGTGATATCCTTAATCACCCGGGCAAGGCCAATGTAGTGGCAGATGCCCTGAGCCGCAAGACGGTGGCGGCCCCGATCTGAGACATCTGTTTGAGTATGACAGTGATGACTCCATTGCTAGAACAGATTAGGGAGGTGCAGATTGAGGGCCTGAAGGAGGAGCATCATAAGTGTGAGAGGATTATAGGCCGAGTAGCTTCATTTGATTACAATAGTCGAGGATTGTTGACCCTGCATGGGAGGGTCTGGGTACCGTACTGGGGAGGAGTACGGCAGGTATTGATGGATGAGGCCCACAAGTCTCGGTTCTCCATCCATCTAAGGGCGACGAAGATGTACAGAGATCTTCGACCCAACTACTGGTGGCCCTGCATGAAGCGGGACATGGCTTGGTACGTGGAGAGATGCCTAACCTGCGGAAAGGTCAAGGCAGAGCACCAGAGGCCCCATGGCAAGATGCAGTCGTTAGATATCCCCGTGTGGAAAAATGAGGATATTACCATGGATTTCATTACTAAGCTTCCTAGGACCGCATGTGGGGTTGATTCGATTTGGGTCATCATGGATTGGTTGACCAAGAGCGCGCATTTCATACCGATCCAGGAGAGCATCTCGGCCGAGAAGTTGGCAGAGATTTATGTGCGATAGATTGTAGCACGTCATGGAGTGCCTGTCTCGGTGGTGTCAGACCGAGATGTCCGTTTTACTTCCACAATTTGGAATCGGTTTCATGACGAGATGGGTACTCGTCTCCATTTCAGCACCACTTTCCACCCCTCAGACGGACGGTCAGAGTGAGAGGACGATTCAGACTCTCGAGTACATGCTTCGGGCATGTGTCTTGGATTTTGGTGGCAGTTGGGATACGTATCTTCCGTTAGCGGAATTTTCGTATAACAACAATTACCATGCCAGTATAGACCGGCCTCCCTTTGAGATACTCTATGGGAGGAAATGTAGGACCCCGGTTTGTTGGGGGTGAGGTGGGTCAGAGAGTGATGGGGAGTACCAAAGTGGTACTTAAGACAACAAAATTGATACAGCAGGTCCGGAGTAGGCTCCAAACTGCCCAGAGTTGGCAGAAGAGTTACGCCGACAAGCGGAGAGCGACATGGTTCTCCTAAAGGTATCGCCCTGGAAGGGTGTCATACGGTTTCGGAAACGGGGAAAGTTAGGCCCCGGGTATATTGGCCCCTTCCGAGTCATAGACCGGGTGGGCAAGGTAGCATATAGACTGGATCTCCCCACCGAGCTCAGCTAGATCCACAACACTTTCCATGTTTCCCAGTTACGGAAGTGTTGGTGGATGATTCAGCAGTGGTACCCTTCGTGGATATTCAGGTTGATGACAGCCTGAACTACATTGAGAGATCGGTGGCGATTTTAGATCGCAAGACGAAGGAGCTGAGGAATAAGAGAGTCGAGTTAGTGAAGGTGCAGTGGCAGCAACGAAAGGGGTCGGAGTGGACTTGGGAGCTCGATGAGGAGATACAGGAGGACTACCCAGAATTGTTTATAGAGACAGCAGACTTCGAGGACAAAGTCTAAGATAAGTGGGGGAGAATTGTAACTCCCAGTTCCTGGTATGTAATTATTTTTAGTTATTATTTTCCTTTTTATAAAAGCTACTCGACGAGTCAGTAGCCCTAACTCGTCGAGTAGATGCGGGCCAGCATGCGAAGTTTAATGAAACGACTCGATGAGTCAATATGCCCGACTCGGCGAGTCAGTTAGGCTGGATGAAACCCTAATCTTTAGGGTTTGTGCCCAATTTATACATCATTATAGACCCCCATTCCAGCCTCCATCACCTCCAGAGCACCTTTCCCGAAACCCTAATCCTCCATTAGTGATTTTGAGTGATTCCTTGCCATTGTGAAGTAATTTTGTGCATCTTGAAGCTTGTGGAAGGAGAAGAAGATAGAAGGCTCAAGGGGGAAGAAGTAGATCCAGAAACTACCCTTCATTTACAATACTTTCTGGTAATCAAGTCCCTAACTTGATCATTCTCTTATTAGATCTTCATATATGCTTGTTTATGTCACTTTTGGGCCATTTCCAAGGTTAACCCCGAGATTGGAGCTCTTATTGGGTTATGGACATCGAATATGGATGCCCTTGAGCTCTAGGAGCTCAAGTAAGCCACCTTTATTCTACCATGGCCCTATTCCAAACCATAGGTCTTCATTTCTGTTTGGTTTGATGTTTTAGCTTAATACCACCATGCATGCATGTAAAGTTGGCAACTTTACATGTTATGCTAGCCCTAGGAGTCCAGATCTATGAATTGGATGCACTAGAATCGACTAGGATCAACTGTATGGTGTTGACATGCAAAGGACTTGACGAGTAGCTCATATGACTCGGCGAGTCGAGTCATGATCCCCAATCCTTTCTGTCCCCAAGAGAAATTAGTGAGTAGGAAAGGAAATCAGCCAGATGGAGAAGATTTAGACCAAGAAGCTGAAGAACTCGACGAGTCCATATAAGGACTCGACGAGTTGATTCGTTTTGTCCCGTTTTCGTATAAATGGAACCCATTGAGTCTGTGAAGGAACTCGGCAAGTTGACTCAGTTGGCCATCGGGTCTGATAGTAGTTTCAGTAACTCATCGAGTTGGGAGATGACTCGACGAGTCGGGTTGAATGGGAGTTGACCTTGACTTTAACTTGGACCAGGGGGTAGATTGGTTATTCACCCTATGAAGAATTATCAGTTTTTGATTAAGTATACTATGGAATTATAGTCGGGGAGTCACCGGAGCATCAGTTAGGGATTTCTCACTCGAGTTTTCAGCAGTCAGTCATACGAGGTGAGTTTCCTTTCAGTAGGAACGGGTCTAAGGCACCAAGGTCGGCCCGTAGCATGTTATGATAGTAGCTAAGTGTGGGCGGGGCCCGTGTCTCTTATTAGTCGAGTGTGGGCGGGGCCCGTATCTCATAACTGAGCTTGATTATGATATATGCCTGTATAATAGATTTAGTTATACGTGTTGTCTGTGTGATACTTGTATGTTTTAGTTTAGTAGCTGAGTGTGGGTGGGGCTCGTATCTCATAGCAGCTGAGTGTGGGCGGGCCCGTATCTCATAGTAGTCGAGTGTGGGCGGGGCCCGTATCTCGAGGTAGTTGAGTGTGGGCGTGGCCCGTATCTAAAAGATAGCGGAGTGTGGGCGGGGCTCGTATCTCCTAGTTACCGAGTGTGGGTGGGGCTCGTATCTCCATGAGTGTGGGAGGGGCCCGTATCTCCTAGTTGCATGTTATATGTGTGTGGTATGTGGTAGTTTGGGGAGACTCACTAAGCTTCGTGCTTATAGTTTTCAGTTTTGGTTTTAGGTACTTCCACTAGCAAAGGGAAGGGCTCGGGATGCTTGCATGGCACACACCACAACCTTCAGCCTGGGAGTTTGACTCTGATATTTTTATCACATGTTTTATCACGGTGTTTGATATTGTGTTTTGAGATACATAACACAGGATTTTCTATTTTATTATGGATGGTTATGGATTTTATAATAACTTAAATGAAATTTTTGGGTTGTACTTTGGGACGTTTCACTTCAACATCTCTTGACACAGTTGTTACAAAAGCTTTTTCACTCTGAGCCATCTCCTGAGCCCTTCTTGCATAATATGTTGAGTCCTTGACTTTTGGTTTCTGAGGAGCTCCAACCAAGCAATCCTTTGCGAAATGGTTTGCATATCCGCACTTGTGACACACAATTTTGGGCTTATCTGATTTCGGAACTAGCTGAGGTTCCGGAGCGGAGGCAGGCTTGGTGATGTTAGGTTTGTATGCTGGTGGGTTTTCCGGAGTGGATTGCAGTTCCGGAGCAGAGTAAGGTTGAGGATTAGTTTGGTGAGGAGCATGAAATCGATTCTGGTAAGGTTTATAGGAAGGATTGTAAGGACGTTTGTACTTCATGGAGAGAAGAGCAAACTCCTGTTGGAAACGCAGTTTAGAGTCTATGGCTTCAGAATCGTCGACCGTATAGTTTTGAGCGTGTAGAACGGGTAAGGAAGGTTGGACAGATGGGGTGATGGGTTTGAAGAATTCCAAAGAGGAAGAGTTCGGAAGAGATGGTTCAACTGAGCTAACAAGAGCAAGAGGTCCTCCGGAGAGTTCCCTTAGAGTTTGAGCAACATTAGATTCATGACCTTGAAGTTCATCAAAGAGTTGATAGAGCTTCAACTTTTTCAGCGAACCATTACATTGGAGAAGCGATTTCACATTTCCTCATCCTTTACCGAGGCTGTTTATGAGCTTGAGATTGTACTCCAGAGGAGTCCGGATAATCCCATGAGCATTCATGTTGTTGACTACTATTTAGTAACGGTTAGAGGCTGAGGCCACTGATTCACCAGGAGTGGTAGTGAAAGTGTCAAACTCATTGACAACTGAGGTGAGACGCTTATCTTTCATGTTTTTGGAACCTTCAATCAAGTCCTGAAGAGTTTCCCAAATCTCTTTTGCAGATTTGCACAACTTAATGTGCTCGAAGAGTGAAGGAGGAACACCAAACACCATTTCTGAGAAAGCAACTTGATCTGCATGAAGCTTTTCAATTTCATCTTCAGTGAGAGGAGCTGGACGTGTTTCGTCTTGTCCCATGAGCTGAGCAGCAACATCCCTTACAACTGTTCTTACGGGAACGTGAGGTCCTTCTTTGACGGATCTCCAAATAGCTTCACCTTTTTCTTTTGCCAATAAAAATCTTTCCATTCAAATTTCCAGTGATCATATTCTTCCACAACTAGCAGTGGGGCACGTGTAGGGCAGCCCACGCTATTTGCGATTTGCATTGAATACATTTGTTGAGTGTTGGAAGCAGCCATTGAAGTTAAGATATCTTTAAGCAAAAGTGGTATATAGAAGAACTTTTATCCTTGACACAGGAATGGTTGAAATACCACGGTAAATTCAAACCAACTATAATCTGGTCATGTGGATTCAAAGGACAACCACTCAAGCTCTAATACCAATTGAGAGAGTAAGATTGATCGATGCGCAGGGACAAGGTTTGAAAACTCAAACCTTGAGTTAATGCTTAAGATCAATTTCTGCTTACAAACGAATACTCCAGTCAAGTCTGGATAGACCAGTCAAGTTTGAGATGATATATTCAACAAGTATTCAAGTCATTAATGAAGCACAAGAAGTTGATCAAAGTAAAGCTAATTAATGAAGAACAAAAGGAATGTTACAGTGAAGTAAATAACAAAGTAGTGCAAATGAGTTTGAACAATTCGTCACAATGAATTGCATTGAAAGCTCCTATAAATAGGAGATATGGTTACATCGAACAGACCATAAGACTTACATATGACCGGGCAATAGAGATACTTCTGACATTCTGATTGTCTAATATTACAAAAAGACTAAGTCCTATGAAACGTCTATTCAATACATAGTGACAAAAATAATTAATGCAACAAAGGATTAACTTCGTACAAACATCCATTCCGGAACCAATAAACATTATGGAATGTCTTCAGCATAAACACCTCCGAACACTCTTTACTTCCGGAGTCCACCAGTTCCGCACCATCTTCACTTCGGACATGTAGCTGATTTCGTTTCTTCAAAAGAATTGAGATTGCTAAGGTTCACTTTCAGGTTCCAACACATACTGTCAAGCATACTTAGGTGCCCAACCTACCCTGTCAAGCATATCTGGGTGCTCGACCTACCCTGTCAAGCATACCTGGGTGCCCGACCTACCCTGTCAGGCATATATGGGTGCCCGACCCACCCTGTCAGGCATATATGGGTGCCCGACCCACCCTGTCAGGCATATATGGGTGCCCGACCAACCCTGTCAGGCATATCTGGGTGCCCGACCTACCCTCCGGTTTACTTCAACCGGTTACGGGGTCTATTTTGCCCCCACCACTACCACATAATATCATAGCAAATAAGAACATAAATCACAACAGATAGTGGCATACCAGACAATTATCACAAAGAAAATCATCTTCACAGTAAACAACTAGTGGGCCGAAATTGGTGCCTTCAACCCAATGATATAGGGAATGTAACTCACCTCGCACTGCTAAAGTTCACTACAACAAATCCTTAGCAGGTGCCCTGACAACTCCTCAAGCTATTATCACCAAAATATCACCCGATTAGCAATTGGGTCCCAAACCATGATCCATAATCCATACTTGGGGTAAAATAACCATTTTACCCCTAGCCCAACAAGATTCATAACTAAGGCCCAATCCCAAAACCATTAAGGCCCAAAATTGTAAAATCCATAAAATCCCACTAATGGCCTAATTTTCCAAATTGGGCCCAATCCCATATTGGTCTTATCCTAAGCCCATATTTTCCTTGAATACACTTCATATTATCTCAAACACCCCTTAGGACAAACTTGGTCGAAAACATAAGTCAAAGTCAAAGTCAACGCCAAAGTCAATGGTTCAAGTGACCCAACTCACCGAGTTGGTCCTTCAACTAGCCGAGTTCTCATCGAACTGTAGAATCGATAAGAACCGATCCAACTCGCCGAGTTCCCTTCAACTTATCGAGTTTTCCTCCTTTTCATCAAAATCGGGACAAATCATTTTAACTCGCCGAGTTCTTCATTCAGCAAGGCTTCAAAAACGCGCATGACGCATATTTCCAACACGTCGAGTTTCCCCTCCATAACTCGACGAGTTGCATTTTAGAAATGAGGTTTTATTTCTGTAACTGACCTTCTTGATTCCGGATGTTACAACTATAAAGACGATAAGACGAATACTTCTCCTACATGGCATTTCGATTTAAACTCTAGTCACCAAATTTCTTTAATTACCCATCTCTCCTTTTATAATAAATTAGCAAAAATGTTCGATTCAAGACTGAGGAAATTGGATTCTAGGCTACTCTTCTTCTTCTTAAGTCGTTCACCAAAAGGGCAAGATTGGCCATTCCCATGAACGATTACTCTCCAATCAACTAGTCAGATTTTTTTCTTACTGAACTGGAATTTTTTAAATTGTTCGTGTGTAACTTGTTTTTTGCCCTCGATTTCTAAAATCGTTTTATGCAATAATTGATTTCATAAAATCGTTTTTCTGTAATCATTCCAATAATCCATTTCATTTACTTGCTCATTGACGAATCAATTTCCATTTATTAACTCAATTTTTTCATTGCAATAACTGCTCCATTGTTGTGATTTCCTTTTATCGTTTTTTTCTTCATGAATCACTAGAGTTATTGACTTGTTGTATAAAATAAGAACAATGCCTAGATATCCTTCCAAAAGAGTGTTCGAAGCAGATTATGTTTGGGATATGAATTTCACGTTTGTGGTTTATCCTTATTGATATGTATTTCATGTTTGTGAACTTTTTTTTGGAATTTTCCGATTGTTATTTATCCTTGCGACTATATATTTAACTACCTCATACGATCTGTTAGTTACCTAGTATAAATTCCATGTTTTCTTAGCCACCTGGGTTTAACCGATATGAATTTCGTTACAATAATCGATCCTTAGTGCTATATATTTAATTGTTCTATACCTCTGTTCATTAACTGTTTAAATCTATTCATTAACCGATATGAATTTCGTTACAATAATCGATCCTTACTGCTATATATTTAATTGTTTTATACCTCTATTCATTAACTGTTTAAATCCATTCTTTATTTAGTGTGATCTTTTTTTTTCACAATTGTTTTTTCTTTAAATCTACACAATTACTCAATTGATTTATGTTTTTTACTTGGAAAAATGACATAAAAGCCTTTAAGTATTCAAGAAATGTTTGGTTTTACCATTTTGTGAATTTTAGGTTCGGTCACCAGGTCACTTAGCACTGGTAAAAGTGAGAAATTCTAGCATTAATAAAATCTAAAACTCATAAAAAGATAAAAACCAAATATTTCCTTAAAAACTTAAAAAAAGGCTTTTATGTCTTTTGGCTTTTTTATTTTGTTTGATTATTAATTGTAAGACCCAGGTATTACATGAGTTAATTTAAAAAAATCATTTTTAATATATGAAGATTTTTTTTTTGCTATTTGTTACATTCTTATTCATTTTGTCAAATGTCATTTTATAGTTATTTTGAATTAATTCTTTTTATACATATCACTTTATGAATTTTTCTATTTTATTAAATTTCACAAAATGACTATAAAATAACATTTAACAAATTGAATAAGAACGTGAAAAGTGACAAAAAAAAATTCTTAAAAACTTTAAAAAAAACGTTTTTATGTCTTTTGGCCTTTTTATTTTGTTTGATTATTAGTTGTGAGACCCATGTATTACATGAGTTAATTTAAAAAAAAAAAAACCATTTCTAATAAATGAAGATTTTTTTTTTGCTATTCGTCACACTCTTATTCATTTTGTCAAATGTCATTTTATAGTTATTTTGAATTATTTTTATACATGTCATTTTATGAGTTTTTTTATTTTATTAAAAAGAAAATTTTTTAAGATTATTATTATTTATTATGAGTTTTTTTATTTTATTAAAAAAAGAATGAAAGATTATTATTGTTTTTCATAGTTACCTGAAATGCTTCTTATACGCCCCGTTTACGTCCCTACAGAGAAATGCTTGTTTGCATCCCTATCATTTTTGAAGTTTTGTCAAAAATTCATCTCCCCCTCCTGCTTTAGTCTAGCTGCAACGGCGAAGTACCGAAACCCTAAGAAGCACAGCAGCTAAGAGCGAAGCAGCAACAAATGGCACAACCTAAAGTGTTGTCGACGAAGGAGGCCGATATACAAATGATGTTGTCTGCTGAAGTCCATCTCGGCACCACGAATTGTGATTTTCAGATGGAACGTTACGTATTTAAGCGCCGCAACGACGGTATAAACTGCATACTCCATGTTATGTTTTGGCGTGCTCAAAACTTTATCTATCATAGATTTGTTTAGTCTCTTAGTTTCCGATTCTTGATCTGTCGTTGGTTTGTCTGGAGAATGCTCGGGCGCTACTTTCCTTCATCCCAAGCATGACATTTTTTTAGTCTGATGCAACTTAAGCCATACGGTCTAAATGGTATCAAACCGTGTGATTTGATAGTTGTTTGATTGGACCTGTTTGGATACAGACTCATAGGTTAATTTGCATTTTAATCTAAACTCATCTAAGATTGGTTGTTATCTTTTCCAAGGTTGTGTTAAGGGTTATTTTTGAAGTTTCTATAGTTTGGTAAAGTAAATTCATTTTAACTTTGGCTGATAATATTTATTGGTAAAAGGTGGTATTCTGAATTGAAAAGTGCTTATTTTCTTTTATATTGTTTTACAGGAATTTACATTATCAACATGGGTAAGACATGGGAGAAGCTTCAGATGGCTGCCAGAGTGATTGTAGCAATCGAAAACCCTCAAGACATTATTGTCCAATCTGCTAGACCATATGGACAAAGGGCTGTACTGAAATTTGCTCAGCACACAGGTTGTCAAGCCATTGCTGGCCGTCACACTCCTGGTACTTTCACAAATCAGCTCCAGACATCGTTCAGTGAGCCCCGTTTACTTATTTTGACCGACCCAAGAACAGATCACCAGGTTAATATCAAATTTATGATCATGCTCACATTTCAATCTTGTTTTGTTGCTAAAATTTATCATCTTTTCTTTCTTTACAGCCAATCAAGGAGGCTGCACTAGGAAACATCCCCACAATAGCTTTCTGTGATACTGATTCTCCCATGAGATATGTTGATATTGGTATCCCTGCTAACAACAAAGGAAAGCACAGCATTGGGTGTCTGTTCTGGCTTTTAGCTAGAATGGTGTTGCAGATGAGAGGTGTGTTTGACCAAGGGCATAAATGGCATGTCATGGTATGGACTCTGGTGGTTTTAAATTAATGGAGGGAATTTTGTAAAGGTTATGGTTTGACTTTGATGATGTGAATTTGTTGTGTTTGCAGGTTGATTTGTTTTTCTACAGGGAACCAGAAGAGGCTAAGGAACAAAACAGAGATGATGTTGATTACCCTGCAGATTACACAGCAGGCATGTGTAGCAACTGGTCAGCTCAGATTCTTGATGCTCAATGGGTTGGTGACATGGCACCACCACCAATTGCTGGTTCCCCTGTGGCTGCAAGTGCCACTGGGTGGACTGGTGCTCAAGGTAAGGATTTCTATTCCCTCATTGGTTGTTGTTATTTGAAATTATTAATATTTATATTTATATTTTTGGGGTTTAGCTCTGGTTAGTGGTGGTGATGGATGGGAGGCTGTTGCTGCTCCTTTACCACAAAAGCTTAAACCAGTCAGACAAGTTGTCATAAAATCTAAAAAATTTGATGCAGGGAAGTTGATACAAGAAGACATGGATGAACAACAAAGGTTAGGTATTTTGGGCATTAGAGGGAATAACTAGTTATTTTTTACTTGATCAAGATTGGACTCTTTTATTCTCCTATAATTATAACGAATGACAATCAATGGTTTATTTTTTCAGTGTGGCCAACGATATAAACAAAATTCTGAGGGGGGCTGAGTCCATGTCAAACAAGCTCGAAGATCTGAGCAGTCGTGTACAACATATGGAGGAGGAGTTGCAAAACATTCAAAAAAATCAACCTGAGTTTCCTCTTATCTCAGATGAGGAGTCCAAAGAGGACCAAAACTTAGTTCTACCTGACTACCGAAGCTTAATTCTACCTACCTTCCCTGAGAATTTTAAAGATCTTAAAGTCTTTCGTAAGTGGAAGAAGTGTGTAGATTCGTGTTTTGAGGGTCGTGAAATCCCATACGAAATCCAAGGACAACTTGTAGCCGAGACATTCCCAAAGAATTTCCCATGGTGGGAACAAATCCAAAAGCTAAGCCAGCGAATCGATAACGATGATAAGATTACGTGGAGAGAGATTAAGAAGATGTTTATCGTTCAATTTTTTTCTTCAGATTGTTTGCTTTCCAACAAGGACCGGTCGTCTCCTCCTAAGAATACAGACTAACCATATTATACTTTTGATTCGGTTACAACTAGTTAGCATTCAAAACTACTCAACAATGTCAAACTTTCTATTTGACTGTTTTGGAATTTAGCAAATGAAATGGTTAGCAACTTGGTATTTTGTTTTGTCTTAATTAAATTGATAAACATATTCCTAAAACATTTTTCTTTCTTAAGCAAGATTGTCGGGAAAATATGGACCGGGACACTTTAAAAATTTCTTAGGTGTTGGTAGCATCATTGCATTGAGCACTAAACAATATAAACAAATATCATATTTTTATTGTTACGTTATTTTTAAATGTAAATATTTATTAATTGATTTTTTTTGATAAATATATGGATACATGAATAAAAGAATACTTATTTTATATGTAGATTTTAATAAAGTTTTAATGTTATTACTATATATGCTAATCTTTGAAAAAAAATTAAAAAATTAGACATATTTTATTAATATAGTAATTAAACAAAATTGTCTACTCCTTTACTTTTTTTTATTAGATCACACTTTATTCACTCTTGCTCTATGATTTTGAATTGTTCATGTTTTACATATTTTACCTGGTCCATATTATTTGGTTGAGTCTCATGTGTTTAAGAATCATTTGTTTTTTCACAAACAAAAACATGGCTCAAAGCATATCTGCTAATTATAGCAACGTTTCGTCTTCATCATCTACTTTGAAAATGACGATTTCCTTCATAAGTTTAATTTTCATGCTATTACTCATCTCCAACAAGTAGATAAGGTTTATATACTTAACTTTCATTTATGAAATATACATTATGTCAAATAGTTTTTGGACTATTTTTACCCTCGTATTTCATTTTATCTTTTTTATTATATAATTTAAACTTACATCAATATTTCTCAGAAAAAAAAACATTGATTTTCGTCGGTACGATTAAGCAGGTGTATCGTGACGCAAAATGGTACTATTTGGCTTATATTAAATGTCAAAAGAAAGCCATAAAATTCGTTTTAATGCAGGAGGACCAAAAGCAAGATAAAGAAGTTTTTTTTTATTGTTACACTTCAACTTGCATGAACAAAAACATATATGTTAAGCAAGATAAAGAATGTTTTCAATAATTCTTTTATACATATTATTACACTCTTTAGTTAAATTTTCTAATTTTATATTACCGAATTTGTTTATATCAATGTTTTAGTTTCAAAATCACCATTAGAATACAAGACTTTACTGGTGTGGTGTCACTTACGTTATTTGATCGTGACGCAAAGAAACCACTGGAAAAAACAACACAAGAATTGCTTCAAAAGTTTATTGAGGTTATCGTTTTTAACTTCATTTACATAAAACTAATTTTTATTTTTGGTCTATCTGTTTCTATAACCGTTCATTTTTTAGGAGGGTAATACACAAATTTATCCATGTGCTTTGAATGTACTTTTGGATGAAAAGTTGGCGTTCAAAATTCAAATTTCACATGATAATTTGAAGAACAAAGTTGATGGTTATGCAATCTCAAAGTTCACTGCCGATAATACAATTATTGTTGAATGTGAAAAAGAAAATTAACATCGAACATGTAAC
Organism: Lactuca sativa; assembly: GCF_002870075.4. NCBI lineage: Eukaryota > Viridiplantae > Streptophyta > Magnoliopsida > Asterales > Asteraceae > Lactuca > Lactuca sativa. The sequence continues at coordinate 170,530,390 of NC_056623.2, forward strand.
AATCTTTTACGAAGTATACTACAAACACTACACTTATTAAATTTTGTTTTTTATATTTCAGTTAATCAAATAAAATATTTTTATGTACTACAAATGCAAATGTCAGATCACCCATCCATCGTATGTTACTAAATTCCATTTACTTCATTAGTATTGTTATACAAAGGTTTTGATGAATATGTTACATGTTTTATTTTATATAAAATGTGTTTACTTTAAAATTGTATAATTTATTATTATTTTGTTTGTGTTACTAAATTCTATTTACTTCATTAGTATTGTTATACAAAGGTTTTGATGAATATGTTACCTGCTTTATTTTATATAAAATGTGTTTACTTTAAAATTGTACAATTTTTTATTACTTTGTTTGTTTTACGGTTATCATTATTGGACACTGAGATGATTATTGAAATGCTTTCAAGAGCATCATTACAAACATTTGATTGTTTACGTTGTACAAGTAAATATTTTGAAAAACTAACGTATAAAAAGAATTTTCTTAATCTATACAAGCGTAGAAATAATGTGGTTTTTGGTGTTATTGTTCAACAAAAAAACCATGGGGAACTATAGAGCGTCAGTTTATTCCGTCATGTGGTGGGAAGAATTTTGACATTGGTTGTCTAACAAATTCGTGTACAATTTTAGCATCTTCCTTATGCGGACTCATTGTTGGTGAAGGTGATAATTGAGAAGAATATACATAAAAGTTTTTTTTAATTTTTTTTAAACCAACGACTTTATATTGCAAATCGTTACCGTTTCTAGTCTCTAAATACGTTGCGGTAAAGTTTGCTATGGTAGTTATGAGTTCGAAGCCGTAGCATTTCAAGATCATTTGATTATCATACACAGTGTCATCGTGATACTTTATTTGTATTATACTTGAAGTATATTATTTTTGTTTATTTTATTACTGATATGTATTTTCTTTGTAGTGATCTGCTTAAAGATCAAGTGGACTATGATTACTTCCACCTAGAATTGTTTGACTCTACTACATGGCAATGGGGGGAGCTTTGTAATATCCGGTTACCATCTTCTGTTTATCCTGTTTCGGATGAGGCAATTATAACCGGAGGTGTATTTTACTTCTTATTGTCTAACCATGATATTTTGCGATTCGATGTATATTTGGAAGAATATTTAGTGATATTTGCACCTTCTGTTATTAATGATTTTAACTCATATGCATCGAGGCTTATCAAGTTTGATGGAAAATTGGGATGTTTTTCTATAAGTAGAGGTCATTTGTGGGCTATTTGGGCTTTCATTCAGAATTGGTAGGCTAAAGTAGATGTTCGTAATTACAATGCCGATGCAAATGAATGGTAAGATGATCGAAACAATCTCCTTTAATTCTTTAAAGGAAATACGGTTGAGTATATCTTTCAAGCACATCATTCTCATGAAGTATTTTCATTTTGTTCAGATTTTGAGATAGTCACTATGCCAAGTAGAAATGTATGATTGTATATATTTTAAATTGCATTCGAAAACCGTTATATTTTTATCAAGAAAATATTTACTATTTATATTAGTTTATGATTGAATACTTTGTTTTTTTAATTATAGTTTCAATTTTCAACTCATGTTTTATTTTGTTTAATGATATTAATTTTTTTAATATATGCATTGAAGAATTTAATAAATTTATTTTAAGCCATTAATTCATCCAATTTGTTTTCTATGAAAAAATTGTGTCATTTATGTTTACAAATAAAACCAATGTGGTGAATGTTATTTTATTCACCTATATGTATGTTGATTGCTTTTGTTGTTTTTGAAATATAGCAATGTACTATTCTTTTTTTTCTAATAATAGGGATATAGTTTTTATATTCACTTAATTGATTCATATAACATTATAAATTTACCATTTTTACTTAAATATACTGCAATTAAATATGTATTGATATTATTAATAGTTATTATAAAAAAATATATACATATGAAATGAATGAGTTTTCTTTCGTCACACATCTAATAGTTAGCACATGAAGGACAATTATGGTGTATAATATGGATCTTTTTAAACTCTGCCCACATGTTTGCATTCAATAAGTAGAAACAAAGCTTGTTGCTCAAAACCCAATCCCATATTTTATACTTAATCATACCCTACCCACTGTAGTCCCTACATCTACCCATTTTTGCATTTGATTGACAAATACTTCATCATCACATTTCCAAATGTGTCCTTAACTATTTTCTTCCTTGTAAAATGTAAAAGTGACAATTACATAAGAAACTTAAATGATATAATTACAGAAAGAGATAAAAATACATTACTATTGGTTACATCTCGGCCGACGAAGGTTAAATGCAAGATATAGCAACATACTCCCGTTTTGTTTATGAAATATAACATCAAATTTTTATTTATAATTTGTCACACCCCCGAACCAGACGGCGAAAACGTCCAGGGGCGGGTGACTTCATTTTGTAATATCATAACAAGTGTATATAAATGAAACATAGACATCATCATCACCATACATAGAAATATAACAACCAACATAGTTTACATCATTGTATTTGTGCATAACATTACATCAAAAATTATCAAATATGGTGAGAACAAAAATACAGCAAACATCCACATTCTTTGGCTGCCAACTTGTTTTTAATGAGATCCTGAGAATACAAGTTATTTTGAAAAGCGTCAACATATAAAATGTTGGTGAGTTCATAATCAAGTTTATAAGAAATGCTTTGTATTAGTTTGTAAGCACCAGAAAATCCGATATTTTCTGTAAAAACATTTTGTGAGTTTTGTTTCAAATCCTGTATTATAGCATGTATATTCTTGTTTGATAGTGTATAAAGAGAGATCCCCAGAAAACCCTGTATTTTCTGTTTAATGAAAAAGTGTGGTCTTAACCCTAAGACCTGAGTAGTGAAAACTTAAACATAAAGTAGTGACTATATAGTTCGTACTTCGTATCACGAGTAGAGTATGTGTATTTCGTAAATTTATTGTATTGTTATTCTCTATGTGAGTCGTTATAACCATACTAATACGGCGAAAGCGCATGTCTTGACGTTCTTCAGGCGTCAGTTTCTGAGAAGACATTTGTCACCCTAGATTGGCCTGTCTAGCTGTAGCGAGCAACTCAGGTGTGAGATGTCAACCCTGTATAGGTCTATACACAAATTCCCGCTCTCCCTCCAGGAGACTCTGATTATAACTACATGACTTTCTATGCACACTAGGTAGGTACGAGTGAAGGAGTGTCTCACAAGAGCCTTAACGAAATTTACGCAAATAGTGTGTTTCATTATTTAACGTTATAAATAATGTTGTGAGTGTATATTTTGACTACAAATCCATTGGTGATAAACATATAATTGTTTTATCAAAATGGTCAAACTATCTGATTTTCACTATTATTATTATAAATAGCTCATTGTTACCCGCGATATCATGAAAGATTCGAGTTTATTAGAATTGTCACTAGTGGCCCAATTAACATAAAATTTGTCATAAAATGCCCAATTAGAATAGAATTGTCATATATGGCCCAATTAGAATAGAATTGTCATATATGGCCCAATTAGTAGGATTGTCATATATGGCCCAATTAAAATAGGGTTGCCACATAAGGCCCAATTTTTGTTCTAATTGTTATAAATGGCCCATTTTTACTAAAATGTTTGAAAATGACCCAATATTATCCAAGATGTCAATAATGGCCCATTTTTGCCAAAAAAATCCATTTTTAGCCCATTTTATATAAAAATGTCATATTATGCCCAATTTTGTTAATTGACTCATTTTCGGCCCTTTTTAAATAAAAAATATCATAAAAATCCCATATTTATCAAAAATAACAATTTGGCCCATTAATACCATAAATGTCATGAAAGGCCCATTTTTATAAAAAATGATCATTTTAGCCCAATAATACCAAAAATGACATAAAAGCCCATTTTTATCAAAAATGATACTTTTGGCCCATTATTACCGAGAATGTCAATAAAAGCTCATTTTTATCAAAAATGACACTTTTGGCCTATTATTACCGAGAATGTCAATAAAAGCCCATTTTTATCAAAAATGACACTTTTGGCCCATTATTACCGGGAATGTCAACAAAAACCTATTTTTATCAAAAATGACACTTTCAGCCCATTATTACCGAGAATGTCAATAAAAGCCCATTTTTATCAAAAATAACACTTTCGGCCCATTACTACCGAGAACATCAATAAAAGCCCATTTTTATCTTTATTGTCAAATATGGCCCCTTTGTATACTTTCTTTAGTTTCAAAGTAACTTTTAACATGTTTAATCTTTCCAAGCATCAAAGGAAGTTACATAAAGTAACTTGTTTACTAATAACTTCAAAACTTGGACGAAATTTCGAGTTCATGAGTGTTTTATCATGGTTTCGTAGCATTTCACCCAACATATCATGAAAATATACACATGCATGCATAAATACAAAGATTTTACACAAAACCAAGCTTGTATTCTCCCCCTAAAGATGGAAAATCACGAAAACAAGGGGTATGAAGCTCACCTTGGGTTTTTTCGGTTGTGAAGAGGAAGAGGAAGGAAGTTTTCGGCCTAGATAGCTTTCTTGAAGAGATTTTTCGAAACCAAGAGAGTTCTAGGGAGCAAAAAATGAAATGGTGCAGTTTAAGGAGTGATATTAGCATAACTTTAAAACAAAACCACTTGAATTTGATAGGAATTTACCAAAAGTGTATAGATTGAAGTGAACTTCTTGTTGCATGCACCCAAAACCCACGGCTTTTAAGAGGAAAGAGTGAAGGATGAGAAAATTTTTCTTGAGGATTGAAAGAGAAATGAGAGAGTTGTAGTAAGTTTGAAGTGAGAATGAGGGAGGTGATGGTGGTCTCGGCGTATAATGAGGAAGAGAAAGAGAGAGAGAGAGAGAGAGAGAGAGAGAGAGGGAAGGGATTAATGGTTATTACTTAATAGCTAACACCTAATTGTATAGATGCATGAGGTGTAATATGCATGTTTACATGCAAGATAACTGTGAGGTGTCACATTTTTAGCTAATGCCATTTTTTTTATTAAAATGATGGCCGTTCGACCCAATAGGAGAGGGGAAAGGATTTGGGACTCATTTTTCACGAATGGCCGAAAACACCTCAAGCGCACTAAGAGTTTTCGGCTATGCGTGTTTTTGGCTTGGATTGGGCCCAAAATGGGTTCGACCCAATAATGGGTCCAAAAGAAATAAATTTTGGCCCAATAAAGATTTTTGGTTCAGTGAGAGGTCCCAAAAGAGATTTTTGATCCATTAGGGTCCATAATTGGGTTCTCAACCCAATTACACTAAATGCAAAGTGTTTTCGGCCTAAAGGGGCCCAATATTAAATTTCCGGACTTTCAAGGTCCTATTGGAAGTTTAATAGTGAGTTGTGTCCCATTAAGCTTTAAAATAATTCCTTACGGCCCAACAATGGCCCAACAGTGGTTGTTCGGCCTAAAAGAGCCAAAGCGAGAGGTTACCGTCCTGTTAGGCCCAATAAGAGGGTCTTAGTCCATTAATAGGGTTTGGACCGAGAGAACTTGAGTTAAGGCTCAAAGTTGAATGGATATAACTTATTGGATTAGGTTTAGAGCTTTCATAAAGAAGTTTCGATTGGAGAAAATTTCTGGATGTATAAACTGATATAACATTGAAGTTTAGTTCACATTTAACATAGCGTCATATAGTTACACACAGAACTATCTTGTACATGAATAGGAAATCCTAGCCCTAAAATGCCAGTTGTGAGATAATTCTTATTTTAAAAAAAGTTATGTTTTTTTTTTCTTATTAAATCATTGTAATTTCAAGCGCTACATAAATCTTTTTCTTAATTGAAGAACTGAAACTTTAAATGTCAAGGGCTGCCCGCTTCATCTTTGAATCGACCATTTAGTCATCCTCACTTTGTTATTGATATTTTTCAACCACAAATTCAGTATTTGTTCTCGAACTAAAACTTGGGTTGATGGTTTTTGTTCTGTCATCTTCTGAGCCATCAAAACTAGGTTTTGTTTAACCTTATCACACTATAAAGACAGAGTAAAAACAAACACTTTACAAAGTTTACAATCGCCAAAATACAAAGAAGCACTATACTTTTTTGTTTCCTTTTGTATAAAATTTACAGGACCTTCAACTTTCGAATAGAGTTAAGTTGCTTTTCCCCATGTCTATTTCGTTCATAATTATCACCTCAGGAATAAAATCTAACCTTTTTATGTGATATCACTTTAGTCCATATCAATGAAGCTGATTTAATATTTACATCATTTATATATTCAAAACCGACTAAGAGTATAATGGTAATTAATAAGAATGTTTGAATCATTCACAAACTTTCACCTTTTAAATCAAAGTCACTATCATTGCTATATTGATAGATACAGTTGGTATATGTTATTAAATTCTACACTTGCGTAAAATTTTTGACAACTACTTTATTTTCATTATTGATCTTTTACCCGTGGTTTCCATATAATCAATAATACTAAGTCTCTTTATGTTACTTTATTTTTTTTATTGTGTCGTTTTTATAACTTTATATGTATTTTTTTTTTATATGTTTCTGTAGATATAACCTAGTTTCGATATATATCTAAATAATATAAAAACATTGCAAAAGAAAAAAAAAAACTAGTTAAGATCAGCCTGGGCCATGGCCCACCCACTTCAACATTGATGTTTTAATATTTTCGGCCCAAAGATTGATCCAGCTCCACCTCAGGGGTCCGGTACAGCGTAGAGAGGCGGTGAAAAGGAAGGGAGCCAGCAAATTAACGAGGCAATTTCAGAAATCGATACCTGAGGACGAGGAGACGGGACGATTGCTTCACGTGATAACGGTAATTTCTTTCTTACTCTACTAATTATTTGATTGCTGTGTGATTTGTGATTCTGATTACTCGAGAACCCTTGCTTGCTTTTCAGTTGTGTTTAGTTATTTTCTAGGGTTTGTCATAAAGCTATTTTGTTTTTTCTGATATAAGTTTCATTGATATTCTGAATATATTGATAGACATCTCTTATAGAGTTGTATTGCAGAAATTCGGATTAACAATTTCTGTACATGTTTGCTTTGCTGCTACTGCTATTATTAAATTATGTAGAAAGTTCTTTGTAAGCATAATCATCCCTTTGGTGTTTTTTTTTTTGTGTTTGTATCGGTTTCAATCTCAGAAGAAACAAACCAATATTAAACGCAGCCCACAAAGCTTTAACATTTGATGGCATCCAAAATTAACAACTTACATACGTTTATGCACATGTGTACATACATACTGCATCAAAAAAGCTTAAACCAGTCAGACAAGTTGTCATAAAATCTAAAATTTTTGATGCAGGGAAGTTGATACAAGAAGACATGGATGAACAACAAAGGTTAGGTATTTTGGGCATTAGAGGGAATAACTAGTTATTTTTTACTTGATCAAGATTGGACTCTTTTATTCTCCTATAAGTAAGGTACCTTATAATGAATGACAATCAATGGTTTTGTTTTTCAGTGTGGCCAACGATATAAACAAAATTCTGAGGGGGTTTGAGTCGATGTCAAACAAACTCGAAGATCTGAGCAGTCGTGTACAACGTATGGAGGAGGAGTTGCAGAAAATTCAAAAAAATCAACCTGAGTTTCCTCTTTTCTCAGCTGAGGAATCCAAAGAGATACCTTTTGACCAAAACTTAGGTCTACCTGAGATGCCTTTTGACAAAAACTTAGGTCTACCTGAGATACCTTTTGACCAAAATTTAGGTCTACCTGACTTCCCTGAGAATTTTAAAGATCTTAAAGTCTTTCGGGAGTGGAAGAAGTGTGTAGATTCATGTTTTAAGTATCATAAAATCCCTCGCGAAAGGCAAGGACAACTTGTAGCCGAGACATTCCCAAAGAATTTCCCATGGTGGGAACAAATCCAAAAGCTAAGCCGGCGAATCGATAACAATGATAAGGTTACGTGGAAAGAGATTAAGAAGATGTTTATCGTTCAATTTTTTTCTTCAGATTGTTTGCTTTCCAACAAGGACCGATCGTCTCCTCCTCCTAAGAATATAGACTAACCATATTATACTTTTGATTCGGTTACAACTAGTTAGCATTCAAAACTACTCAACAATGTAAGGGGCGTTTGGTTCAAACTTTCTATTTGACTGTTTTGGAATTTAGCAAATGAAATGGAGTTGCATGTATTTGGAATTTAAGGAAATTAAAATCCTTTTGCTTGTTCGGTTGAAAATATTTGGATTGAAACCTCTGTAACATCAGCAATGACTAAACTCGGAGGATATTTCCAACTTTATTTGGAGATTCATGTTAAATGAAGGGGAGCAGACTCCTTTAAACCCCTTTTTTCATAAAACATACCAAGTGTGATTAGCTATTTTGAGAGAATAGCTCATACAGGGTGACCAGCCCCTCTTTGGTCTTCAAATTCAAAACAAAAAAAAAACAACAATTTATGATACCTTTATTTTAACATATATATATATATATATATTAAATTAAATATTATCCTACTTTCAAAAGGTAATCTGTAATTTAATAATAAAATCAATTTATACCATTTATAGCAATGTACTTAGAGAGTACATTGCTATAACTAGTGATTTATGTCTTGCAACTATGAAACATCATGTGAATTATTCCCAGTTTAAATGCCTATTTTTATAGATCTTTTATTCACGATTAAATGGATGGATTTTAATATAGTTCGTATGAGCATATTTTGTGGCTAGGAGAAGTTTGAAGTCCAACTTAAATTCTAAATTGGCATATTAATGAACAGTTAGCATGTGTTCTTAACGAGAAAATACAAAAGTATACTTAATAAATAGTCGATCCCAAAAAAAAAAAAAAAGACAAACAATTGACTGCTTGTTTTCAAAACTCATATAATGTAGATCTTTATCCCCTTTATATTTCATTTTCATAATAGTTGATGGTTTGTTATATGGTTTACTCTCTGTTGATATATGTTATGTGGTTCTTAACATATGTAGTGTATGTAACTACATGCTCAATAATTGCTCTTTCATGTTCTTTGTTAACTGTTAGATGGTTCGCAACTTGGTATTTTTTTTTGTCTTAATTAAATGGATAAACATATTCCTAAAACATTTTTCTTTCTTAAGCAAGATTGTCGAGAAAATATAGACGGGACACTTTAAAAATTTCTAAGGTGTTGGTAGCATCATTGCATTGAGCACTAAACAATATAAACAAATACCATATTTTTATTGTTACGTTATTTTTAAATGTAAATATTTATTAATTGATTTTTTTGATAAATATATGGATACATGAATAAAAGAATACTTATTTTATATGTAGATTTTAATAAAGTTTTAATGTTATTACTATATATGCTCATCTTTGAAAAAAACAACTAAAAAATTAGATACATTTTATTAATATAGCAATTAAAACAAAATTGTCTACTCCTTTACTTTTTTTTATTAGATCACACTTTATTCACTCTTGCCCTATGATTTTGAATTGTTCATGTTTTACATATTTTACCCGGTCCATATTACTTGGTCGAGTCACATGTGTTTAAGAATCATTTGTTTTTTCACAAATAGAAACATGGCTCAAAGCATATCTGCTAATTATAGCAACGTTTCGTCCTCCATCCTCTACTCAGAAAATGACGATTTCCTTCATAAGTTTAATTTTCATGCTATTACTCATCTCCAACAAGTAGATAAAGTTTATATACTTAACTTTCATTTATGAAATATACATTATGTCAAATAGTTTTTGGATTATTTTTACCCTCCTATTTCATTTTACCTTTTTTATTATATAATTTAAACTTACGTCAATATTTCTCGAAAAATAAATAAATAAATAAACATTGATTGTTGTCGGTACGATAACCAGATGTATAGTTATGTGGAATGGTACTATTTGGCTTATATTAAATGTCAAGAGAAAGCCATAAAATTCGTTTTAATGCATGAGGACCAAAAGCAAGATAAATAAGTTTTTTTTATTGTTACACTTCAACTTGCATGAACAAAAACATATATGTTAAGCAAGATAAATAATGTTTTCAATAATTCTTTTATACATATTATTACACTATTCTGTTAAATTTTCTAATTTTATATTATTGAATTTGTTTATATCAATGTTTTTAGTTTCAAAATCACCATTAGAGTACAAGACTTTACCGGTGTGGTGTCACATACGTTATTTGATCGTGACACAAAGAAACCACAGGAAAAACCCATACAAAAGTTTCTTCAAAAGTTTATTGAGGTTATCGATATTAACTTCATTTACATAAAACTAATTTTTATTTTTGGTCTATCTGTTTTTATAACCGTTCATTTTTTAGGAGGGTAATATACAAATTTATCCATCTGCTTTGAATGTACTTTTGGATGAAAAGTTGGCGTTCAAAATTCAAATTTCACATGATAATTTGAAGAACAAAGTTGATGGTTATGCAATCTCAAAGTTCACTGCCGATAATACAATTATTGTTGAATGTGAAAAAGAAAATTAACATCGAACATGTAACAATCTTTTACGAAGAATACTACAAACACTACACATATTAAATTTTGTTTTTTATATTTCAGTTAATCAAATAACATCATTCTATGTACTACAAATGCAAGCGCCAGATCACCCATCCATCGTACATTACTAAATTCTATTTACTGCATTAGTATTGTTATACAAAGGTTTTGATGAATATGTTACATGTTTTATTTTATATAAAATGTGTTTACTTTAAAATTGTACAATTTTTTATTATTTTGTTTGTTTTACACTTATCATTATTGGACCATGAGATGATTATTGAAATGCTTTCAATAACATCATTACAAACATTTGATTGTTTACGTTGTACAAGTAAATATTTTGAAAAACTAACGTATAAAATGAATTTTCTTGATCTATACAAGCGTAGAAATAATGTGGTTTTTGGTGTTATGGTTCAACAAAAAAAACCATGGGGAACTATAGAGCGTCAGTTTATTCCGTCATGTGGTAGGAAGAATTTTGACATTGGTTGTCTAACAAATTTGTGTACAATTTTAGCATCTTCCTTATGCGGACTCATTGTTGGTGAACGTGATAATTGAGAAGAATATCCATAAAAGTTTTTTTTTTAATTTTTTTTAAACCAACGACTTTATATTGCAAATCGTTACCGTTTCTAGTCTCTAAATACGTTGCGGTAAAGTTTGCTATGGTAGTTATGAGTTCGAAGCCGTTGCATTTCAAGATCATTTGATTATCATACACAGTGTCATCGTGATATTTTATTTGTATTATACTTGAAGTATATTATTTTTGTTTATTTTATTACTGATATGTATTTTCTTTGTAGTGATCTGCTTAAAGGTCAAGTGGACTATGATTACTTCCACCTAGAATTGTTTGACTCTACTACATGGCAATGGGGGGAGCTTTGTAATATCCGGTTACCATCTTCTGTTTATCCTGTTTCGGATGATGCAGTTATAACTAGAGGTGTGGTTTACTTCTTATTGTCTAACCATGATATTTTGCGATTCGATGTATATTTGGAAGAATATTTAGTGATATTTGCACCTTCTGTTATTAATGATTTTAACTCATATGCATCGAGACTTATCAAGTTTGATGGAAAATTGGGATGTTTTTCTATAAGTAGAGGTCATTTATGGGCTATTTGGGCTTTCCTTCAGAATCGGTAGGCTAAAGTAGATGTTAGTAATTACAATGCCGGTGCAAATGAATGGTAAGATGATCGAAACAATCTCCTTTAATTCTTTAAAGGAAATACAGTTGAGTATATCTTTCAAGCACATCATTCTCATGAAGTATTTTCATTTTGTTCAGATTTTGAGATAGTCACTATGCCAAGTAGAAATGTATGATTGTATATATTTTAAATTGCATTCGAAAACCGTTGTGTTTTTATCAAGAAAATATTTACTATTTTATATTCGTTTATGATTGAATCCTTTGTTTTTTTTAATTTATAGTTTTAATTGTCAACTCATGTTTTATTTTGTTTAATGATATTAATGTAACACCCATAAAATTCAAGCCAAATTTAAACTTTTTAATACATTTTAAAATCATTAAGTTATTACAGTTTGTTTTCAAGTTAGTTCAGACATCAGAGTATCCCCAGAATCAATCATGAAAATATGAGGAGGTGCACGATTACGCCTTCGCCTTCCTGCAATCATCAAAAATACTTGAAACAAAATCAACAACTGTAAGCCCGAAGTTTATTGAGTTTCCCCAAAATACCAACGTCATACAAACATAACCATATCATATAACCAATACAGAACAACATGCATAATAAGTCATCAGCCTGACTGGACCGCCTCACAGGCCTTCAGTCTATCTGGACTGCTCTTCGAGCATTCGACACGTCTGGACCGCCACGCAGGGCCTACAGCCTATCCGGACCGCTCGCCGGGTGTGTTGGTCTACAGCACAAAGCAGGACCGCCTCAACCCAACCCCCAATCAAACAAACATGTGCACATAAGTATCATATGCTAGCTCATTTCATATAACAGTCAAACCGATCTAACAGATCACCAATCATAGCAACATCCCAATAACCGGGATACAGACCTAACCGGTCACTAACATAGCATCATCCTATAACCATGACAATCATGTGCACATAGACATCTTATAACACTAGCATGTATATATATATATATATATATATATATATATATATATATATATATATATATATATATCGAACCGATCTAACAGATCACAAAGCAAAGCAACAATCCTATAACCAGGATATCGACCTAACAGGTCACTAACATAGCATCATCCTATATACCAGGATACCGATCCAACCGGGTCACTAAAGCATAGCATATCACCATCCTAACTACCAGGATATAAATCTGTAAGCATAACATGCAATAATCTGAATACAATCCATAAAGGGCCGGCCTTGGTGCCTTAGACCCTGTTGATACAGAGAGGAGAACTCACCTGGCACTGCTGAAGTCCCGCCGATAAAACTCCAGCTGCTGGTTGACAGATTCCTGAACTGTCAACATCAAACAACACCCAATTAATAATTGGGTTCCAAGCCCAAGGTCCAACTCACACACTAAAGGCTCCATAGTCAAGTAATGGGCCAAAGCCCAACATATGGCCCAATTTTCCAAATTGGGCCCACACCCTCATATGGGCCTTACCCTAAGCCTATCAACATATTCTAGTCCTTATGATTATTCTTGGATGACCCATTAATAATCCAATTACCAAAGCCCAATAGAAAGGCCCAAAAGAAATTAGGGTTTCATATAAGGTGACAGTTAGGGTTAAGTGTTTCTCACTTAACCCATTAGGGACTTAATCCATTAAGTCTAATATTGACTTAGGTTAATTTGCCAATGATTGTTAATTATTATTTTGAGTTTAATAATTAATTCTCGTGTGTGTCCCAAACAATTCCCACAATTAGGGTTTTATGCTCTTAGGGTTTTCCAAACCCTAATTAGGGTTTCCAACCCAAATACTAGCCCATTTATCAATTTGTTGGGCTTTTAGGTCAATTAGGGCTTTATTGGGCCTATTAGATCCACTAGAACATCATCAAGCCCATTAGGGTTTTATTGGGTCCATTGGGGTCTCTTTGGGCCCACTAGGGTTTCTTTTGGCCCATTAGGGTTTAGTAGTCCCTTGTCCAAACATCCAAACGAGACACAAACCCAACAAGGCACACCGCCACCCGACACGGCGGCCGGTGGCGGCAGCCACCACCTCACGGTGGTGGTTCTTAGTTCTCTTTTCATTATTCCAACTTCGGTTACAGTTTTACAATGAACAATACTAAATGGACACGCACACACACACTAAAATACATCCACCCACGGTGGTACATGGTGGCAGCCACCACCTCACGGTGGTGGCGATGGCTTTCCAGCAAAACCGGCCAAACAAAACATACAACGTAATGCATTAACACACCTACACAAGGCAGAACACGCACACAGCCACCTTCCACGGTGGCTGGTGGCGACGCAAGGTGGCAGCAATGGCGGCACGACTAAAAAGATCAACTAACAGTTGCAGCGGCGACGTTGGCGACGGCTAGGCAGAAAGGACGGAGGAAAACGCGTTCGAAAGTGGCAGCACACAACCACATCGTCGTCTTCAGCGCCCTAGTCTCGTCAGCAGCACCCACGACGACGATGGATGGTGGTTCACATCCTCAATAGCCACAAACACACCCGATAGCGAAAAAAACTTGAACACGATCATCCTTCTTGGTGGCATGCGTCGGTCCCGGAGATAGGCAGCCGCTCACAGTGAAGAGTGGTCGGGGGCAGCTCCGATGACTGTCGTGAAGTATCCATGGATGGCGGCAGAAGGCTGAAGAAGAAAAGGAAGGCACGGAGGGACGATGGTAGCGACACTTGAGTGGGGGGTTGCCGACTCCAACATCGGTGGTCGACGGCGGGGAGCTCCGACTTCAATAGGGAAGGAGGCGGCTAGACTCATGGGGTGGCGGCTGCTATATGTCTCTAGGGTTAGGGTTACATGGAGGGTTTGATACCCGCTACCACTCCAAACTTATTGCCATAATGGCAGAAACAGTCCCTCCCCATGACATTTACTTTCAAAATAAGGCCGATAATTACCATTTGGCCCTTGACTCCATGATCCTTTTCAATATAAGTCCAACAGTTACAAAAACAACCCCTCCTCTACAAATTATTCTCAATTAACATCCATAATTTACCATTTCTTCCCTGGCTTCAAGAATCCTTCTCAGAATAGGTCCGATGTTTACTCTTTTAACCCTCGGAATTCAAAAGTATCATCTGGCACCCCGAATCAATACTCCACTAATTGTTATCTAATTTTGGACTATAATAACATATAATAATAATAATAATAATAATAATAATAATAATAATTGCTTCTCAGGGTTCCAGGTTTACTATTTAACTATTATATTTTAAATGGGATGTTACAATTAATTTTTTTAATATATGCATTGAAGAATTTAATAAATTTATTTTAAGCCATTAATGCATCCAATTTGTTTTCTATGAAAAAATTGTGTCATTTATGTTTACAAATAAAACCAATGTGGTGAATGTTATTTTATTCACCTATATGTATGTTGATTGCTTTTGTTGTTTTTGAAATATAGCAATGTACTATTCCTTTTTTTTTCTAATAATAGGGATATAGTTTCTATACACAAATTCCCGCTCTCCCTCCAGGAGACTCTGATTATAACTACATGACTTTCTATGCACACTAGGTAGGTAAGAGTGAAGGAGTGCCTCACAAGAGCCTTAACGAAATTTACGCAAATAGTGTGTTTCATTATTCAACGTTATAAATAATGTTGCGAGTATATATTTTGACTACAAATCCATAGGTGATAAACATATAATTGTTTTTATCAAAATGGTCAAACTATCTGATTTTCACTGTTATTATTATAAATAGCTCATTGTTACCCGAAATATCATGAAAGATTCGAGTTTATTAGAATTGTCACTAATGGCCCGATTAACATAAAATTTGTCATAAAATGCCTAATTAGAATAGAATTGTCATATATGGCCCAATTAGTAGGATTGTCATATATTGCCCAATTAAAATAGGGTTGCCACATAAGGCCCAATTTTTGTTCTAATTGTTATAAATGGCCCATTTTTACTAAAATGTTTGAAAATGACCCAATATTATCCAAGAGGTCAATAATGGCCCATTTTTGCCAAAAAAATCCATTTTCGGCCCATTTTATATAAAAATGTCATATTATGCCCAATTTTGTTAATTGACTCATTTTCGGCCCTTTTTAAATAAAAAATATCATAAAAAGCCCATATTTATCAAAAATAACAATTTGGCCCATTAATACCGTAAATGTCATGAAAGGCCCATTTTTATAAAAAATGATCATTTTAGCCCAATAATACCGAAAATGACATAAAAGCCCATTTTTATCAAAAATTACACTTTTGGCCCATTATTACCGAGAATGTCAATAAAAGCCCATTTTTATCAAAAATGACACTTTTGGCCCATTATTACCGAGAATGTCAATAAAAGCCCATTTTTATCAAAAATGACACTTTTGGCCCATTATTACCGAGAATGTCAACAAAAACCTATTTTTATCAAAAATGACACTTTCGGCCCATTATTACCAAGAATGTCAATAAAAGCCCATTTTTATCAAAAATGACACTTTCAGCCCATTACTACCGAGAACATCAGTAGAAGCCCATTTTTATCTTTATTGTCAAATATGGCCCCTTTATATACTTTCTTTAGTTTCAAAGTAACTTTTAACATGTTTAATCTTTCCAAGCATCAAAGGAAGTTACATAAAGTAACTTGTTTACTAATAACTTCAAAACTTGGATGAAATTTCGAGTTCATGAGTGTTTTATCATGGTTTCGTAGCATTTCACCCAACATATCATGAAAATATACACATGCATGCATAAATACAAGGATTTTACACAAAACCAAGCTTGTATTCTCCCCCTAAAGATGGAAAATCACGAAAACAAGGGGTATGAAGCTCACCTTGGGTTTTTTCGGTTGTGAAGAGGAAGAGGGAGGAAGTTTTCGGCCTAGATAGCTTTCTTGAAGAGATTTTCGAAACCAAGAGAGTTCTAGGGAGCAAAACACGAAATGGTGTGGTTTAAGGAGTGATATTAGCATAACTTTAAAACAAAACCACTTGAATTTGATAGGAACTTACCAAAAGTGTATAACTTGAAGTGAACTTCTTGTTGCATGCACCCAAAACCCACGACTTTTAAGAGGAAAGAGTGAAGGATAAGAAATTTTTTCTTGAGGACTGAAAGAGAAATGAGAGAGTTGTAGTAAGTTTGAAGTAAGAATGAGGGAGGTGATGGTGGTCTCGGCCGATAATGAGGAAGTGAGAGAGAGAGAGAGATAGAGAGAGAGGGGATTAATGGTTATTACTTAATGGCTAACACCTAATTGCATAGATGCATGAGGTGTAATATGCATGTTTACATGCAAGATAACTGTGAGGTGTCACATTTTTAGCTAATGCCATTTTTTTATTAAAATGATGGCCGTTTGACCCAATAGGAGAGGGGAAAGGATTTGGGACTCGTTTTTCACAAATGGCCGAAAACACCTCAAGCGCACTAAGAGTTTTCGGCTATGCGTGTTTTTGGCTTGGATTGGGCCCAAAATGGGTTTGACCCAATAATGGGTCCAAAAGAAATAAATTTTGGCCCAATAAAGATTTTTGGTTTAGTGAGGGGTCCTAAAAGAGATTTTTGATCCATTAGGGCCCATAATTGGGTTCTCGACCCAATTACACTAAATGGAAGTGTTTTCGGCCCAAAGGGGCCAAATATTAAATTTCCGGACTTTCAAGGTCCAATTGGAAGTTTAATAGTGAGTTGTGTCCCATTAAGCTTTAAAATAATTCCTTACGGCCCAACAATGGCCCAACAGTGGTTGTTCGGCGAGCCAAAGCGAGAGGTTACCGACCCATTAGGCCCAATAAGAGGGTCTTAGTCCATTAAGAGGGTTTGGACCGAGAGAACTTGAGTTAAGGCTCAAAGTTGAATGGATATAGCTTATTGGATTAGGTTTAGAGCTTTCACAAAGAAGTTTCGACTAGAGAAAATTTATGGATGTATAAACTGATATAACATTGAAGTTTAGTTCACATTTAACATAGCGTCATATAGTTACACACAGAACTATCTTGTACATGAATATGAAATTCTAGCCCTAAAATGCCAGTTGTGACATAATTCTTATTTTAGAAAAAGTTATGTTTTTTTCTTATTAAATCATTGTAATTTCAAGCACTGCATAAAACTTTTTTTTAATTGAAGAGCTGAAACTTTAAATGTCAAGGGCTGCCCACTTCATCTTTTAGTCGACCATTTAGTTATCCTCACTTTGTTATTGATATTTTTCAACCACAAATTCAGTATTTGTTCTCGAACTAAAACTTGGGTTGATGGTTTTTGTTCTGTCATCTTCTGAGCCATCAAAACTAGGTTTTGTTTAACCTTATCACACTATAAAGACAGAGTAAAAGCAAACACTTTACAAAGTTTACAATCGCCAAAATACAAAGAAGTATTATACTTTTTTGTTTCCTTTTGTATAAAATTTACAGGACCTTCAACTTTCGAATTGAGTTAAGTAGATTTTCCCCATGTCTCCTTCGTTCATAATTATCACCTCAGGAATAAAATCTAACCTTTTTAAGTGATATCACTTCAGTCCATATCAATGAAGCTGATTTAATATTTACATAATTTATATAGTCAAAACCGACTAGGGGTATAATGGTAATTAATAAGAATGTTTGAATCATTCACAAACTTTCACCTTTTAAATCAAAGTCACTATCATTGCTATATTGATAGATACAGTTGGTATATGTTAATAGATTTTACACTTGCGTAAAATTTTTGACAACTACTTTATTCTCGTTATTGATCTTTTACCCGTGGTTTTCATATAATCAATAATACTAAGTCTCTTTATGTTACTTTATTTTTTTTATTGTGTCGTTTTTATAACTTTATATGTATTTTTTATAATATGTTTCTGTAGATATAACCTAGTTTTGATATACATCTAAATAATATAAAAACATTGCAAAAGAAAAAAAAACTAATTAAGATCAGCCTGGGCCACGGCCCACCCACTTCAACATTGATGTTATAATATTTTCGGCCCAAAGATTGATCCAGCTCCACTCAGGGGTCCGGTACAGCGTAGAGAGGCGGTGAAAAGGAAGGGAGCCAGCAAATTAACGAGGCAATTTCAGAAATCGATACCTGAGGACGAGGAGACGGGACGATTGCTTCACGTGATAACGGTAATTTCTTTCTTACTCTACTAATTATTTGATTGCTGTGTGATTTGTGATTCTGATTACTCGAGAACCCTTGCTTGCTTTTCAGTTGTGTTTAGTTATTTTCTAGGGTTTTTCATAAAGCTATTTTGGTTTTTCTGATATAAGTTTCATTGATATTCTGAATATATTGATAGACATCTCTTTTAGAGTTGTATTGCAGAAATTCGGATTAACAATTTCTGTACATGTTTGCTTTGCTGCTACTGCTATTATTAAATTATGTAGAAAGTTCTTTGTAAGCATAATCATCCCTTTGGTGTTTTTTTTTTTGTGTTTGTATCGGTTTCAATCTCAGAAGAAACAAACCAATATTAAACGCAGCCCACAAAGCTTTAACATTTGATGGCATCCACAATTAACAACTTACATACGTTTATGCACATGTGTACATACATACTGCATCAAAAAAGCTTAAACCAGTCAGACAAGTTCTCATAAAATCTAAAAATTTTGATGCAGGGAAGTTGATACAAGAAGACATGGATGAACAACAAAGGTTAGGTATTTTGGGCATTAGAGGGAATAACTAGTTATTTTTTACTTGATCTCTTTTATAATGAACGACAATGGTTTATTTTTCAGTGTGGCCAATGATATAAATAAAATTCTAAGGGTGATTGCGTCCATGTCGAACAAGCTCGAAGATCTGAGCAGCCGTGTACAACATATGGAGGAGGAGTTGCAAAAAATTCAAAAAAATCAACCTGAGTTTCCTCTTATCTCAGATGAGGAGCCCCAAGAGGAAACCTTCGTCCCACCCCCTTTCCCTGAGAATATTGAAGATCTTGATGTCTTTTGTGAGTGGGTGGCGAATGTGGAAAATTTTTTCGAGGAGAATATGATCTCACAGTATAAACAAGTACCACTTATAGTCAGCACATTGCCATCGGAAGAAGGGGGGGTTCTCTCATGGTGGAAACAAATCTATGACCTAGACTATCGAATCGATAAATATTATATGATTAAGTGGAAAGAGATGAAGAAGATGTTAATGGTCCGATACCTTTCTCCAGATTGTTTGGAAACCAACAAGTCTCCTCCTCTTAAGAATATAAACTAACAATGTAAGGGAGCGTTTGGATCAAACTTTCCATTTGACTGATTTTGAATTTACACAAGGAAATGCAATTGCATGTATTTGGAGTTTAAGGAGATTTAAATCCTTCTGGTTGTTTGGTTGAAAATATTTGGATTGGAATTCAATTCAGTAGCTCTTTTCTTTATATATCTGCTAATTTACAAACATATCCTTTCATCTTCTTTTTTTCACATCCAAAGAAAACACATTTCAGCAGATAACAAACCTCCATAACGTCAGCAATGGCTAAACTTGGAGGATGTCAATGAAGGATATTTGCAACTTTGTATAGGAGGTTCATGTTAAATGAAGGGGAGCAGATTCCTTTTGTGTTATCTGTCCTTTATTTTTACCACTTTAACAATATATTACACATTCAGATCTCACACACCACAAAAACCTATTAACAGCTCTGATGACCAATGAATCTCTCTTATAAACACTCAAAGGCATGTATAAAGGGTCTGATATGTCATAAAATTCAATTCAATATGTTTCTAATTATACTTATTCTTATAATATATATTTTATAGAATAAGATATAACTTAAAAATACTATATTATGAGAAAATTATAAAATATAATAGTCATAATAATAACAGTATTCTGAAGATGCATTGGTATTTTTACTTAGCCCTACATATTATTTCGTATGATAATACAACTTTTACAATTTTCTTATGAACACATCTTTTTGAATTAAATTGACATAAATAAACTCGAGAACTTTAACAGACTTTGGTAAAGCAGAGTAAGAGTAGTTGATGGAATTCAAGAACATAAATTGGTTTGTAGGAAAAATAGTTTTTAATGATAATCTAAACACCAAATTCTTCACCAATTAAAACATAAATAATTAGTAAAAAGTGTGAAGTGCAAGTGAGATGGAGGTTAACTTTGTTTCGAATAAACTGTTTGTTTTATTTTCCAATAAAAGTATAAATGCCTTATAGGACTTTGGTTTCTTTTCAATTTCCTAATAACATACATAATTTTTGTAAAGTCTGTTTGTCTTTCAATACTATGATTGTGTTGCACAATCATTGAGATTGTTGGCAAAGACAACGGAAGAGATGAAATGCTTGATGACATGGGCACGACTGAAACCATAACCAAATTAAATTCTCCAAGATTTGATCCCTAGAGTACAATCATTTGGTGAAATTTTTTGTTTTTTGGCCAATAAATCATATTTGGTGAAATATAAAGTTGTGGCTAAACAATTAGGAGGTTAATTGAGATATTAATGGTGAGCCTTGTTAGGTTCATTTTACGCATCATTTTAGCCTATTTATTTAATCACTTCCAAGATATGTCGTGTATATTTAGCATGAATTTCATACATTTCATTACATCGTTAGTATGGTCCAATTTTACATGTTTGGGTAATGATATATTTGAGCACGGATAGAAGTCTTGTGGAAAGCCTTGCAATCACATTTGAAATCACATAGCAACAATCCGTGATCAAAAAGAAAAAGAAAATGATGTAAATATTTTTTTGGAAATTCGGCATCACTACATGGTCTTAATCAAGTGGCTGGATTGAAGGGTAAACATGGTCGGATTGAGCTGGAATTTTATAGGGTCATCATCGACTTGTTGATCTTTGATATAACGGAAGGAGTGCATTTTTACTAATAAAAAAAATGAAGATCACCAGTGTCCTATGTCATTTGATCTTCCAAGTAAAATCACATGAAATTTTGATATCGGGTCTTCTTCATTGTGTTCCTACTCCCCACTATAGATCAAAATAATGATTTACCATGCTTTTAAAACACATCGGCTTCTTCAATATCCATTCAATGAGTTTGAAAATACACATGACTATGTTACTTGTCTATAGTTCTTCAATCTCCGATCGATGGCTTTCAGTTCTTCATTCTTTTTCCTCCTCCTCCTCATGCTTGTCACCTTCATCACCATAGCCAAATATGCCTTTCATCATTCTCTAATCACTTCAACCGCTACAAAAGTATTGGAAATAATGTTCAAGGTCATTAATTGTTTTGATAATATTTCTAATAGTAGCATGGCCTTTTGGGTTGGCCTCATGACCAAAATACTATAAGGACATGGAGTTTAATAGTGTGTTAATTTATTAAGGAAATAATGAATTAATTAAAAATTATTTTGGTAAATTAATTATAAGAGGTTAAATATTAACTAATCATATGGATTTATTGGAATATTCCAGAACATCCTGGGGGCTCTTAGAATGGACGGTTTTGATGCCCTATGGATAGGCATAAAATTGGTTTGAATTAGATAAGGATAAACCCTAGAGTTTGTATCCATCTAAGATTCTAAAAAATACCTATAAAATAGATTTCTAGGGTGAACCCTAGAGTCGATTATTCCTCTCTTCAAATTCGTCCATCCCTTGTCTCTCTCTCTCTCTCTCTCTCTCTCTCTCCATAACTGAATTATCATCACCTTTCATATGGTCTAGATTTTCAAAAAAACCCTAGTTTTTGGGTTTCTTCCTTTTTTCTATTTGGTGTGTGGGTTCGATTCCATTAGAGGGATTCTCCTTTAGATCTTTCATCTTACAACTAAGCAGGCACGTACGAGATCAAAAGGAAGTCAACAAGAGGTTAGTAATTCCTTATGTATGTTGTTTTTCACAGTACGATGCTATAATAGTAAAACATAAATACTAAGTTGCATGTGCACTTAGGTATAACTGTAACATCCGGTTTCCCCAGGTACATTATCTAATTGTTAAATTGAGTTTTTCTGGAGTGATTCGATGAGTTGGTGCATAGAATCGTCGAGTAGGGTCGTGATCTGGTGACGTGGAAAATGAATGGACTCGACGAGTCGGGGAGATGACTCGTCGAGTCAGAGCTGACGAGAGAAACCCTAATTATCTGGGTTTGAGACCTATTTAAAGGTCCTTATGGCCTTCATTTGCGGCCACCATTGTTCATTGAGAAACCCTAATCGACCTTGAGAGCTTAGAGTGAGAAATAGAGCTTTTGTGAGTTTCTTTGGTGTAATTTTCAAGGAAGGAGAAGAGTTTCAAGCTTTAGGAGCAAGAAGGACGTGGGATTTGCTGCTATTTCACTCCAAGCTTCTATGAGAGGTATAAATCTATACCTAACCTCTTGTAGTGGGTAGATCTCATGGATTTAGTGTTCTTTACCCTCTTTTGAGCTAAGATATGAAGATTTTAAGGTCCCTTTTCGACCTAGACATCAGATCTAGACCTTGGGAGGTCCAGAGAGTCCCATGAACCTAGCTTTACGCAGTTCCATAAGTGTATTGAGTCTTAAACACCATTAAGATGGTTATTTCATCAAAAAGAGCTAGATGTGCGATGCATGGACATAAAAATTGGACCTTTACGTGATTAATGGGCTGTGAGAGTATAGATCTGAAGTTTCGGAAAGTATCTTGCACTAAAAACGTCTGAATGCTTAAGGGTCTGAATAGACTCACCGAGTCCAACAGCCGACTCGGCGAGTAGTCTAGGGTTTGTCCCGAAGAGCTGAGTCGCGTAATGACTCGATGAGTCAGGGGTTTGACCTGTCGAGTTGGGTCTGCCAGAGGGTCCCTGAGAGTCGATGGGACTCGGCGAGTCATTATATGAACTCGGCGAGTCTAGTCAAAATGGGACTGTTGACTGGGGTTGACTTCTGTTGACTTTAGGGTTTGTCCAAAATCAGTGAGAGGGATCAGAGAAGGGTAGAATAGTCTTTTACCCACCTTTCAGAAATAAGAGTGTGAGGGAATATTAATTAGAAATATTACCTTGTGATAGGCGGAGGCTAGATCTAGGACTTTGAGCACAAGATTTTTCTAGTTATTCCATGAGGTGAGTCTTCTCACTATACTTTACCTAGAGTGGTAACCATGTATGAATAGAGAATCTTATATGCCTGTTGAGCTATGCATGTTATGTGTGATTTGTGTGTATGTGATATTATGTGAAACCTACACCGGACCGGAGGGTCCAACGAATATTGAAACCAGAGGGTTCTCGCCAGACTGGGCCAGAGGGTCCAACGATTAATGAGAGCGGAAGGTCCTCACTAGACCGGACCAGAGGGTCCAACGAACAGTGAGACCGGATGGGCTTTCACCCAGACCGGACCGGAAGATCCAACGATTCATGGGACTGGAGGGTCCCACTGAGACACACGGGCTGGAGGGTCCTACAGAGTTACAGCCTCGAGTGGCTAGTATGTGTATGTGGTATTTTGGGGAACTTACTAAGCATTCGTGCTTACCGTGTTATGTGTTATGTGTTTTAGGTACTTCCGAGGATCGCAGGAAGGCACCAGCGTGATTATACACCTGCATCGAGATGGAGATATGATCCTGGATTTTGAATAATTTTTTTGAAAACTTGTTTATTGATTTTGAGAACTTATGATGTGACACATGATTTTATGAAATTAAAAGTGAAAATTTGGTTGAAAATTTTGATCGTTACAAGTTGGTATCAGAGCCTTGTTTTGAGGGATTCGGATACACCTTCGGGTATGTCTGGACTCAAACTGAGGATTTGAGAAAAGTTTTCAAAATAAGTGATTTCAAAAATGAGAAAGAGATTTAAGAGAAAGAGAAAGCAAGCAGTGTGTACAATCAGCCAGCGCCCGAACGGTGATTTCCCAAAATACCCTTACTTTATGTGTTATAAGTTGTTATGAGATATGATATGCATGCTAGAGAGTAGGCTAGGTATTTCATGACTTAGGACTAGAGTGGCCTGATTTGTGATGCCTTAGCCTAGGAGTTGCTATCTGTGATTTTCTTGAGTGCGAGTAGGTAGCAGGAATGAGCATATGATAGATCCACTATGAGAGTAGTTGATGGTGAGCGAGATGTAGAGTACTTGTGAGCTAGGATCCTAGGATGAAAACTTGGGATGAACACTGTTGCGGTGTGGAAGGTAGTATTGGGCCCGTACTAGTGGAAACACCGGGTCGGTGAGCAGTCCAAGTAAGAATCCTTAGGGTACTAGGGATCAAGTAAGTACGAGTGATCGAGTGTGATTAATCTCGTTCGAGTCTCTGATGATTCTATATCGTGTTTCAGAGGCATCATGGTGGTTACGCGCCACAACGATAGGGGCAGTGGTACCAGTGATGAGGAGATTCGCAGGATGATTCATGATGAGGTGGCCGTAGTGATCCGAGAGGCTATCCCAGAGATGTTTGGGTCTATTAAGACCACACTGATCGAGATGTTTGACGAGCGTTATGCTGCTGTTACTCAGGCGGCTGCTGCTGCAGCCACTGCAGCCGTCGCTGCTGCCAGACCACAGGGGGGTGACTCGTTGCTGTACCGAGAGTTCAGCAACACAAAGCCACCAGAGTTTGATATACTCTATGACATTGAGGGGTTTTTATATACTTGTTCCTGTACAGGGCATTTGAGGGTATGGTTCGCATTGAACCAGCTTCGCTTGGGGGCGAAGGACTGGTGGAAGTTTGTGACAGCTGACTTCACGCCCGCAGAGCTTACCGCGGTGACCTGGGAGAGGTTCACCACGATGTTTCGAGATGAGTATGTTCCCCTGGTGGAGAGGGAACGATTGGCCCAGGAGTTCTTGTCCCTCAAGCAGGGGATTGAGTCTGTGACGGTGATCACGAGGATGTTTCATGAGAGGGCACTGTTTTGCCCTGAGCACGTGTCTACTGAGCAGGCACGCATGAGCCGATACTTGAGCATACTGAGGAGAGACATTCGGGAGTCCGTGGCGAACTCGACATACCGGACATTTGATGAGCTCAAGGTAAATGCTCGGAAGGGGGAGATTGAGCTAGAGACTAAGGCCAGGGAGGAGGCAGAGTCTCAGAGGAAGGATAGGCGGCTGGAACAGTCTCAGCCGGCAGCCAAGCGGGCGAAGCCCGTAGATTCGAAATCCGGAGGCCAGAAGGGCCGCACTTGTGGAAAGTGCGGCAAGAGTCATGATGGGATGTGTCGGGCAGGTGTGTGCTACAAGTGTAGGAAGGAGGGGAATATCGTGCGGGATTACCCCAAGGGATTTTCGGTTTGCTTTCACTGCAACCAGACGGGCCATCGGAAGGCCGAGTGCCAGCAGCTGCTACAGGGATCAGCACATGGATCTGCCCCTGTTGCTGCACGAGCTACAGATTGTCGGCCAGCGAAGGCTCGCGACAGAGCTTTTCAGTTGACGGCGGAGGACGTCCGCGCGGCACCCGATGTAGTGGCTGGTATGTATTCTGTGTTCCTCTGTTAATGAAAATATTATGCTTATATTATGATATGTATATGTACTTTTCTTGTGAATTCTGTACCTGCATTGGTGTTATTTGACTCGGGTGCGAGTCGATCCTTTGTGTCGATAGCTTTTAGTCGTCACCTTAGCATCCGACAAGAGGCGTTGAGTCGACCTCTGCGAGTTTCCATAGCTAACGAGCGCGCAGTTTATGCTACTGATGTGATTTGGGGATGTGTACTTGAGATTTTCGGTGTTGAGTTTCCGATAGACCTGGTACCGATTGCGATGGGAGATGTCTGTGTCATTGTGGGCATGGACTGGTTGAGCTGATTCGGAGCTGTTATAGACTGCGAGCGTCAGTTGGTGACCACACGAGACCCTAGTGGGGGAGTTCTTACGGTGTACAAAGAAGGTACTAGGTCCGGATCAGCTTTTTGTTCTGCTGCTCGAGCGAGACAGAGTTTACAGCAGGGTTGTATGGGTTTCGTAGCATATGTGATGGATACACGGGTTACTGACGCCAGACCGCGTTCTGTTTCAGAGGTGCCGATAGTGTGTGAGTTCGTTAATGTTTTCCCCGAGGAGTTGCCGGGTGTGCCTCCTGAGAGGCAGATGGAGTTTCGGATTGACCTGATTCCGGGTGCGGCGCCGATTGCCAAGGCACCTTATCGCCTTGCGCCGCCAGAGATGCAGGAGTTATCCTCTCAGCTTCAGGAGCTGCTGGGGAAAGGGTTCATTAGACCGAATAGCTCACCATGGGGAGCTCCGATCCTTTTTGTGAAGAAAAAGGATGGTTCACACCGGATGTGCATCGATTACCGGGAGTTGAACAAGTTGACGGTCAAGAATCATTACCCACTACCGAGGATCGACGATTTGTTCGATCAATTGCAGGTTGCGTCTTGGTTTTCCAAGATCGGCATGAGATTAGGATATCATCAGATGAGGGTGCGTGATGAGGATATTCAGAAGACAACATTTAGGACTCGTTATGGTCATTACGAGTTCGTGGTGATGCCTTTCGGGCTCACCAATGCACCGACAGCATTCATGGATCTCATGAACCGGGTGTGTAGCCTATGCTGGATCGGTCGGTGATCGTGTTAATCGATGACATACTAGTATATTCGAGGTCCAAGGAGCAGCTCGAGGAGCATTTGCGGGAGATCCTTGGAGTGTTGAGATCGGAGAGGCTTTATGCCAAGTTCTCCAAATGTGATTTCTAGTTACGAGAGGTTCAGTTCCTAGGACACCTCGTTAATCAGAATGGGATTTTGGTCGATCCGGCCAAGATTAAGGCCGTTATGAGTTGGGAGGTGCTGAGATCCCCCACCGAGATCAAGTGTTTTCTGGGATTTGCTGGTTACTATCGGAGATTTATTAGAGATTTCTCCAAGATTGTCGTCCCCCTCACTAGATTGACCCGGAAGGGTGTCGCTTTTGTTTGGGGTCCCGAGCAGCAAACCTCGTTCGAGACTCTTCGCCAGAGATTGTGCGAAGCTCCAGTGTTAGCCCTTCCTGAGGGGATGGAGGATTTTGTGGTTTACTGCGATGCATCTTTATCGGGATTGGGTGCGGTAATTATGCAGAGGGGGCACATGATCGCTTATGCTTTGAGGCAGTTGAAGCCTCATGAGACGAGGTATCCCACCCACGATTTGTAGTTGGGGGCGGTGGTGTTCGCCCTCAAGATCTGGCGCCATTATTTGTATGGGGTTCAGTGTATCGTATACACGGATCACAAGAGCTTGAAGTATCTCATGGATCAGCCCAACCTGAATATGCGCCAGAGGAGGTGGTTGGATGTGGTAAAAGATTACGATTGTGAGATCTTGTACCATCCGGGCAAGGCTAATGTGGTAGCCGATGCCTTGAGCCGCAGGGCGGAGAGTGCCCCGATCCGAGATATATGCATGAGGATGACACTGATGACTCCAGTACTGGATACCATTCGAGAGGCCCAGGCAGAGGCCGTGAGACCGGAGAACCACAAGAGGGAGCGAGTCATTGGGCAGGTATCCAAGTTTGTGATGGATAGCCGAGGACTTATGACCTTTCGAGGGCGGATTTGGGTGCCCCACACGGGCGGAGCACGTAGCATACTGATGGAGGAGGCGCATAGATTGAGATTCTCGATCCATCCCGGGGCCACTAAGATGTATTTAGACCTGAAGAGAGATTATTGGTGGCCTTGTATGAAGAGGGGTGTTGCATCGGTAGTTGAGTGGTGCTTGACTTGTCGCCGGGTCAAGGCAGAGCATCAGCGTCCACATGGTAGACTATAGCCTCCGGAGATTCCCCAGTGGAAGTGGGAGCAGATCTCTATTGACTTCATCGCCAAATTACCGAGGATGGCGCGTGGAGTTGATACGATCTGGGTGATTGTGGATCGATTGACGAAGAGCGCTCACTTCCTTGCTATTAGTGAGAGCTCTTCTGCAGAGAAGCTGGCCGAGATTTATGTGAGAGAGGTGAGTTTTCTCACTATACTTTACCTAGAGTGGTAATTATGTGTAACTAGTGGGTCTTATGTGCTTATCGAGTTATGCATTGTATATGTGATATGTGTTACATGTTGTGAGATATTTAGACCGGACCGGAGGGTCCAACGAATCACACTCAGACCAGACCAGAGGGTCCAACAAATGATACCTAGACCGGACCGGAGGGTCCAATGTATTATGAGACCGGAGGGTCCTCACTAAGATCGGGACGGAGGGCCCAACGAGTGTAAGACCTGAGGGTTTTCGCCTAGACCGGACCAGAGTGTCCAACGAGGCCGGGGACTGGAGGGTCCCCCTGAGACACATTGACCAGAAGGCCCTACAGAGTTATAG
The DNA here is from genome assembly GCF_002870075.4 of Lactuca sativa. Lineage (NCBI taxonomy): Eukaryota > Viridiplantae > Streptophyta > Magnoliopsida > Asterales > Asteraceae > Lactuca > Lactuca sativa. The sequence goes on from NC_056623.2 coordinate 170,559,411, forward strand.
CCTCGAGTGGCTAATATATGCATGTGGTATTTTGGGGAACTCACTAGGCGTTCGTGCTTACCGTGTTGTGTAATATGTGTTTCAGGCACTTCAGAGGACCACGGGAAGGCACCGACATGATTGTACACACACTGTTGAGATGGAGTTATGTTGTGGATCTTGGATTTTGACTTAATGCTTTGAAAACTTTGTTGACTGATATTGGAGTTTTGATAATGTGACATGTGATTTATGAATTTAAAAATGAAAAATTTGGTTTGAAATTTTCTGTCGTTTCAAGTTGGTATTAGAGCCTTGGCTTGAGGGATTCGGATACACCTTCGGGTATGTCTGGACTCAAACCGAGGATTTGAGAAAAGTTTTCAAAAGAAGCGGATATTTTTCTAAAAACGAGTAAAAGATTTTTAGAGAAAGCGGAAAAGATTAGTGTGTAGAATCAGCCAGCGCCCGAACGGTGATTTCCCAAAATACCCTTACTTTATGTGTTATGAGATAATATGAGATATGATATGCATGCTAGAGAGTAGGCTAGGTACTTCATAATTTAGGACTAGAGTGGCCTGATTTGTGATGCCTTAGCTTAGGAGTTACTGCTACTGTGAATTACTTCGAGTGTGAGTAGGTAGCAGAGAGGAGCTTATGAGAGGTCTACTAGGGTGTAGCCTGTATTCAGCGAGACATAGAGTACTTGTAAACTGGGATCCTAGGAGGAGGACTTGGGGTGAATATTGATGTGGTGTGGAAGGTAGTATAGGGCCCGTACTACTGGAGACACCGGATCAGTGAGCAGTCCAAGTAAGAGTCCTTAGGATACCAAGGAACAAGTAGGGGTGAGTGATCGAGTGTGAGTGATCTCGATCGAGTCTGATTATTTTATGTTGTGTTTCAGAGACATCATGGTGGTTACGCGCCACAACGACGGGGGACGCGGTACCAGTGGTACCAGTGATGAGGAGATCTGCTGGATGATTCATGAGGAGGTGGCCGCAACGATCCGAGAGGCTATCCCGGAGATGTTTGGGTCTATTAAGACCACACTGATTGAGACGTTTGATGAGCGATATGCTGCTGTTACTGAGGCGGCTGCTGCTATAGCCACCGCAGCTGTCGCTGCTGGCAGACTATAGGGGGGTGACTCGTTGCTGTACCGGGAGTTCAGCAACATGAAGCCACCAGAGTTTGATGGGACTCAGGATCTGATAGCCGCGATGAGATGGATTTATGACATTGAGGGATGTTTCTACACTTGTTCCTGTCCGGAGCATCTGAGGGTACAGTTCGCGCTGAACCAGCTTCGCTTGGGAGCGAAGGACTGGTGGAAGTTTGTGACAACTGATTTCACTTCTACAGAGCTTATCGCGGTGACTTGGGAGAGGTTCACCACTATGTTTCGAGACGAGTACATTCCCCCGGTGGAGAGGGAACGGTTGGCCCAGGAGTTTTTGTCCCTCAAGCAGGGGACTGAGTCTGTGACGGTGATCACGAGGATGTTTCATGAGAGGGCATTGTTTTTCCCTAAGCACGTGTCTACTAAGCAGGCACGTATGAGCCGATACTTGAGCATACTGAGGAGAGATATTCGTGAGTTCGTAGCGAACTCGACCTACCAGACATTTGCCGAGCTCCAGGAAAATGCTCGGAAGAGGGAGATTGAGCTAGAGACTCAGGCCAGGGAGGAGGCGGAGTCTTAGAGGAGGGATAGGTGGCCGACACAGTCACAACCGACAGCCAAACGGGCCAAGCCCGCTGATTCGAGGTCTGGAGGCCAGAAGGGTCGCACGTGTAGGATGTGTGGCAAGAGCCATGATGGGGTGTGCCAAGCAGGGGTTTTCTACAAGTGTGGCAAGGAGGGGCATATCGCGGGGGATTGCCCCAAGGGATTTTTAGTCTGTTTTCACTGTCACCAGACTGGTCACTGGAGGGCCGAGTGTCCTCAGATACTTCAGGGATCGGCGCAGGGATCAGCACCTGCTACCACACGAGCGACAGAGAGCCGGCCAGTGAAGGCCGAGGCACCGAGGGCTGGCGGTAGAGCCTTTCAGTTGACAGCGGAGGAGGTCCGCACAGCACCCGACGTCGTGGCCGGTATATTCTCTTACTTATTCTGTTATTGAGATATGTTGTGCTTATATTGTGATATGCATAGGCACTTTTCTTGTGAGTTTTGTGCCTGCTTTGGTGTTATTTGACTCGGGTGCGAGTCGATCTTTCGTATCACTAGCGTTTAGTCGTCACATCAGCATTCGACGAGAGGCGATGAGTTGAACTCTGAGAGTTTCTATAGCCAATGAGCGTGCAGTGTTTGCTACTGATGTGATTCGGGGATGTGTACTTGAGATTTGCGGTGTTGAGTTTCCGATAGATCTGGTTCCGATCGCGATGGGGGATGTCTGTGTCATTGTGGGCATGGACCAGTTAAGTCGATTCGAAGTTGTTATAGACTGCGAGCGTCGGTTGGTGACTATATGAGATCCTAGTGGGGGAGTGCTTACTGTGTACGGAGAGGGTACTAGATCTGGATCATCATTTTGCTCAGCTACCAGAGCGAGACAGAGTGTACAACAGGGTTGTATGGGTTTTGTAGCGTATGTGATGGATACGCGAGTTGCTGCTGTGAGATCGAGTTCTATCGCTGAGGTTCCGATAGTGAGTGAGTTCCCAGATGTTTTCCCCGAGGAGTTACCGGGTGTGCCTCCCGAGAGGCAGATGGAGTTCCAGATCGATCTGATTCCGGGGGCGGCGCCTATCGCCAAGGCACCCTATCGCCTTGCGCCGCCGGAGATGCAGGAGTTATCCTCACAGCTCCAGGAGTTGTTGGGGAAGGGTTTTATCCGACCGAGTAGCTCGCCGTGGGGAGCACCGATCCTTTTTGTCAAGAAAAAGGATGGTTCACACCGGATGTGCATTGATTATCGGGAGTTGAACAAGCTGACGGTCAAGAACCGTTATCCACTACCGAGGATCGACGATCTATTCGATCAGTTGCAGGGCGCGTCTTGGTTTTCCAAGATTGACTTGAGATCTGGATATCATCAGATAAGGGTGCGTGAGGAAGATATTCAGGAGACAACATTTAGGACTCGTTATGGGCATTACGAGTTCGTGGTGATGCCTTTGGGCTCACCGATGCACCAGCAGTGTTCATGGATATCATGAACCGGGTATACAGGCCTATGCTGGATCGATCGGCGATCGTGTTCATCGACGACATTTTGTTGTATTCGAGATCTAAAGAGCAGCATGAGGAGCATTTGAGAGAGATCCTTGGAGTATTGAGATCGGAGAGGCTTTATGCCAAATTCTCCAAGTGTGATTTCTGGTTACGAGAGGTCCAGTTTTTGGGACACCTCGTTAATCAGAATGGGATTTTGGTCGACCCGGCCAATATTTGTTATGAGTTGGGAGGTGCCGAGATCCCCCACCGAGATCAGGAGTTTTCTGGGGTTAGCCGGCTACTATCGGAGATTTATTAGAGATTTCTCCCAGATTGTCGTTCCCCTCACCAGGTTGACCTGGAAGGGCGTCACTATTTCTCGGGGTCCAGAACAGCAGACCTCGTTTGAGACTCTTCGCCAGAGACTGTGTGAAGCTCCGGTGTTAGCCGTTTCTGAGGGAATGGAGGATTTTTTGGTATACTGCGATGCATCTATATCTGGGTTTGGTGCGGTGCTTATGCAGAGAGGGCACGTGATAACATATGCTTCGAGGCAGCTGAAGCCTCATGAGACGAGGTATCCCACCCACAATTTAGAGTTGGGGGCAGTGGTGTTCGCCCTCAAGATCTGGCGCCACTATTTGTACGGGGTTCGGTGTACCATATACACGAACCATAAGAGCTTGAAATATCTTATGAATCAGCCCAACCTGAACATGCGGCAGAGGAGATTAATAGATGTGGTAAAAGATTACGACTGTGAGATTCTGTATCATCTGAGCAAGGCTAATGTGGTAGCCGATCCCCTGAGCCGCAGGGCGGAGAGTGCCCCGATTCGGGATGTGTGCATGAGAATGACAGTGATGACACCGGTGTTGGATACCATTCGAGAGGCCCAGGCGGAGGCCACGAGACTGGAGAACCGCAAGAAGGAGCGGGTGATTAGGCAGGTATCCGAGTTTATGACGGATAGCCGAGGGCTTATGACATTTAGGGGGCGGATTTGGGTGCCCAATACGGGTGGAGCACGTAGCATACTGATGGAGGAGGCACATAGATCGAGATTCTCGATCCATCCCGGGGCCACTAAGATGTATTTGGACCTGAAGAGAGATTACTGGTGGCCTTGTATGAAGAGGGATGTTGCGTGGGTAGTTGAGAAGTGCTTGACCTGTCGTCGGGTTAAGGCCGAGCACCAGCGTCCACATGGTCCATTGCAGCCTCTGGAGATTCCCCAGTAGAAGTGGGAACAGATCACTATGGACTTTATCACCAAATTACCGAGGACGGCGCGTGGGGTTGATGCGATTTTGGTGATTGTGGACCGGTTGACAAATAGTGCTCACTTTCTTGCTATTAGTGAGAGCTCTTCTGCAGAAAAGTTGGCCGAGATTTATGTGGGAGAGGTGGTATATCAGCATGGAGTGCCGACCTCGATTGTGTCAGATCGAGACGTGCGTTTTACTTCCAGGTTTTGGAAGAAATTTCACGAGGCGTTGGGCACTCGTTTGCATTTCAGCACGACGTACACCCGAAGACAGACGGGCAGAGCGAGCGGACGATTCAGACGCTCTAGGACATGTTGCGTGCCTGTGTTTTTGGACTTCGGAGGAAGTTGGGACACCTACATGCCATTGGCTGAGTTCTCTTACAACAATAAGCATCATTCGAGCATTGGTATGCCTCCCTTCGAGCTCCTGTATTGGAGGAGGTGTCGGACTCCCATTTGTTGGGGAGAAGTAGGGCAAAGGGTGATGGGCAGCACGTAAATAGTGCTAAAGATGACCGAGCAGATTCAGCAAGTCAGACAGAGGTTACTGATGGCCCAGAGTAGCCAGAAGAGTTATGCGGATAGGAGTCGATCCGAGCGCGAGTTTCATGTCGGAGATGTACTCCTGAAGGTGTCCCCATGGAAAGGGGTGATCCGATTCAGGAAACGGGGAAAGTTGGGACCTCGGTACATCGTTCCCTTCAGGGTGACCGCCAGAGTGGGAAGGTAGCCTACCGTTTGGAGCTGTCTGAAGAGTTGAGTCAGATTCATAACACCTTCCACGTGTCCCTGTTGTGGAAGTGTGTGGCCGATGAGACAGCAGTGGTACCACTAGAGGACATTCAGGTGGATGCGAGCCTGGATTACATCGAGAGGCCGATCGCGATTATAGATCGGAAGGTGAAGGTTCTAAGGAACAAGGAAGTGCTCCTGGTTCAGGTCCAGTGGCAACATCGGAAGGGGTCCGATTTTTCTTGGGATCCGTAGTCAGAGATGCGGGACCAGTATCCTGAGCTCTTTGCGGAGCAGGACTTCGAGGGCGAAGTCTGATTCTAGTGGGGGAGAATTGTAACATCCGGTTTACCAGGTATATTATTTTAATTATTAAATTTGAATTTCATGGAGTGACTCGACGAGTTGGTGCATCAACTCGTCGAGTAGGGTCGCGACTTAGTGACGTGTTAAATGAATGGACTCGACGAGTCGGATAGCTGACTCACCGAGTCAGCGCTGCCGAAGGAAGCCCTAATTTCTCGGGCCTGTGACCTATTTAAAGGCCCTTAAGGCCTCCTATTACGGCTACCCTTCAGAAGAGAAAACCCTAAACGATTCTTTAGTGCTTAGAGTGAGAAAGAGAGCCATTGTGAACTTCTTGGTGGGTGTTTTGCAAGGAAGAAGAGGGTTTCAAGCTTGAGGATCAAGAAGGGTGTTGGATCTGCTGGTATTCACACTCAAAGCTTCAGTTATAGGTATTGAACTCGACTTTTCACCTGTTATTGTTGTAGATCTCTCATTTTGGGTAGAATAGGGTTCTTTTCCTTCTTCTCATTGGGGTTTTGTGAAATTGGGGTTCATGAGGGAGTGTAAACCCCAGATCTGGACCCTAGGAGGTCCCTAACACCTAAGAAATCATGCTTTATCCAGCTTGAATGGGTTATTGCTAAGAGAAGTCCATTTAAATTATATTATTTGCATTTCTTGCTCTAGATGCGATGCATGGACGTAAAGTCCACGGCTTTATGTTTTATATGGACCCTAAAAGTATAGATCTGAAGTTTGGGAAAGTATTTTGCCTTGAAATCGTCTGAATGCATGAGAGTCTGAATGGACTCGCCGAGTTGATGGGTCGAATCGACGAGTAGCCCATGGTTTGTCCTGATTAACTGAGTCATGCGGTGACCCGACGAGTTAAGGGTTAGCCCGTCGAGTTGGAGCTTCCTGAGGTTACCAAGAATCTACTGGACTCAACGAGTCGTCCAATTACACTCGGCGAGTCTGGTCAAAGTTGGAATGTTGACTGGAGTTGACTTCTGTTGACCTTAGGGTTTGGTCAAAATGAGTGAGAGAGGTCAGGGAAGGGTAGAATGGTCTTTTACCCACTTTTCAGGGATAAGAGTGTAAAGAGAGTATTAATTAGAAATATTACCCTTGTGATAGGCGGAGGCTAGATCAAGGATTTCGAGCACGAGATTTTACTAGCTATCTTACGAGGCGAGTTTTCTCACTATACTTTACCTAGAGTGGTAATTATGTGTAACTAGTGGGTCTTATGTGCTTATCGAGTTATGCATTGTATATGTGATATGTGTTACATGTTGTGAGATATTTAGACCGGACCGAAGGGTCCAACGAATCACACTCAGACCAGACCAGAGGGTCCAACAAATGATACCTAGACCGGACCGGAGGGTCCAATGTATTATGAGACCGGAGGGTCCTCACTAAGACCGGGACGGAGGGCCCAATGAGTGTAAGACCTGAGGGTTTTCGCCTAGACCGGACCAGAGTGTCCAACGAGGCCGGGGACTGGAGGGTCCCCCTGAGACACATTGACCAGAAGGCCCTATAGAGTTATAGCCTTGAGTGGCTAATATATGCATGTGGTATTTTGGGGAACTCACTAGGCGTTCGTGCTTACCGTGTTGTGTAATATGTGTTTCAGGCACTTCAGAGGACCACGGGAAGGCACCGACATGATTGTACACACACTGTTGAGATGGAGTTATGTTGTGGATCTTGGATTTTGACTTAATGCTTTGAAAACTTTGTTGACTGATATTGGAGTTTTGATAATGTGACATGTGATTTATGAATTTAAAAATGAAAAATTTGGTTTGAAATTTTCTGTCGTTTCAACTTGTATTATAACACTCAGTTTCGAATCATTTCATTATTCGAGGCCGTGAATCGAAGATCAGTTATCATAAGGCACTGGGCCATATGGGAAGACAAATGTAGACCCTTTTTGGATATGGGTATTATAGATTAGGTGATCTGAGAATTCGGTTGTGTTTCGGAACCCAAGGGTTTAACTGCAAAGTGATAGTTCGGGACTTTTATGAATTTTGGGCATAAGCTCGGGAAGTTTTAAGGAAAAAGGGGATTGATAGAATTATAGAGTTTCTCATTACCTTTCCGTGTATATAAAGAACACCAAAATCAGATGTAGAACGAAGAAGTTATTCGCAAGATTTGTGGTTTTGGACCCCAGCCGAGTATGCGGGGGGTACGCTAATAGTACGTCGGGCTTACTGGGTTGAAAATGATCGCGGGATTAATGCACGTACGTGGGAGTACGCATGACGTACTGTGACATACCCTAATTTCTCGGCCAGAAAGACCGATTTAATTTATGCTTTTTAAAATAAAATCAGAGAAATCTTTTCAAAAGATGTTGCGGAATAGGTCCCCAAAATAAAACATGATAAAAGTTTATCAAAACCCTTCTTTAAGAAGGTATATATTTTCCATATATATCAAAACATCGGGATGTCATGTTCCGATATAGATCAAAAGCATAAACAAGACATTATAAGCCTTTCAACAGTTATTTACAACTACTGGCCTATAATCCAAAAATCTCTCATTGTCCTCCGACTATGCTCGGGGTCCACTACCTGTAATCATAAAAAAACTGAGTGGGTCAGGCTTGGGAGCCTGGTGAGCATATAGGGTTTTCAACCCACAATAATAATAACTTATTAAGTTCACCAATCAACAATAACCCTGATTACCCATTCCCGTTGTCCTCACTTTACGTCCCTAAACACCTAACACAAGGGACTTAGCTTAAGAAATATCATCGGGTTGGACACTACTGCTAAGGGGACTCCTCAGCCATACATGTCCTAAAGGCAACCATGAGGGGGATTGGAGTACACCAATGAACATTTAGTTCATCAACACCTACAAGTTGCGAACATGCTAGTGTACCACTGGACTGTCTAGAAAGGTCCATGATCGTCATCTATACTCCGCTAGACGACTACAACAACACCGACACCGACACCGAGGCCTCTCATCATTTTAACACCCACCGACTATTTTGTCTACCCATGTTCTACCCAACATATTTGTAGATAAAATACATATACAGTTTAAACTTGTATAAAACATCAATTCAACAGTCACCTCAAATAAACAATTAACATATTTACACATAACACGTATTTTAAGGTAAATACTTCATATCTATGTGTAAATTGAAAGTAACTACACACTCACTTGATTCGATGAAAATCGGGCAACAATTCGTTTCCTAAAACGTTCGTTTCTAATAAAACCGGGAGTTTTATTGAGAAACCGGGCTCTGCAAAAGTCGGGCTTCGAAACCGAACAGATAAATTTTTCGGGCTTCACGGGCACTTCGTGGCGTTTTCCGAGGGTTATAATAGATACCGGGGCTTTGGGGAATGTTAAGATGAAGAAAATATGAAGAAAGGGGTGAAAAATGGTGAAATCCCAAAATTACCCGAGAAGGCTCGCAGGACCCTTCTATTTATAGGGGTCCGAAGTCCTGATCCGACGGCTGAGAAGGAACCACGCGTCGCAGATCCGAAGCTCGCAGGGGGATGGCTCGCACGAGGTCTGTGCGTGCAAAGGCTTGCTGTCCTCTCCTGATTGGACCGAGGTCTACTGGTTTGAAGTAGAGGCATCGTGGCACTCATGCGAGGGTTCGGTCTCGTGCAAGAAGGTACGTGTCGCATCGCTACTGGACCACTTCAGATAAGGTCAGGTGCTCGGATGACTCAGCAGCTCGGACACGTGGCTCGCCTGACTCACCATTTCGGACACGTGGCACGTTCTAAGCGAGGGTGACGTGGCAAATCGTGACTATGCGAATTTTCTCGGTTTTTGTGCAAAAACTTCTAAAATCCATAACTTTTGCATACGAGCTCCGTTTTTGACGTTCTTTATATGCACGCGTAGGTAAAATTACGCTCTACAACTTTCGTTTAGACTTCGTCGGCTAATTTTGAATTTAATTTTTATATTATTATTTTTAACAGACCAGGACAGGAAACCCATTAAAAATTCATAACTTCTTCATCCGACGTTAGATTTGGCGATACCTTCGATTCTCGTTTAGGTTGTGTCGGCTAAAAATCACTCGATCTAAAATTCGAGTTTTTAGCTGTCTACTGTTAAGCTGAAACTTCGAAAAATCATAACTTCCTCATATGAAGTCAGATTTGGGCGTTCTTTTTATCGAACTTCTCGGTTTAACGAACACTACGAGTTTTGTTTAGATCACTAAGGCTAAAAAGTAGTTTATTGAAAACTCACTTTTTACGACATTCAGCACCAAGCCGATTTTGTCGTGAAACTTCGACAGGTCATAACTTCTTCGTTATAACTCGGATTTCGGCATTCTTTATATATCCGTAATCCTTGTCACGACCACAACAACTTTCTTAATAGATATTGGCTTTATCTAAAATTTAATTTTGACGCTCATTTTTATTCTTAATTAATTAACTCCTAGTAATTAAGCATAAAACACATGAAACACATAAAATTCACATAATTCCTTTTTCATTTCTTCAAACTGAGTTACAAAGGTTAACCTAGACTATCACCTTAATATTAATGCCTAGTCTAGAAATATGAGTGTTACACGTACGCAAGTCAGGGATAAACCCTAATTTTTAGGGTTTGTTCCCTATTTAAACATCTTAAACAACCTTTGGACAATCCATTGATTAGCCTCTATCTCCCTATACCCTGAAATTGAAACCTTAAGTGCATTGATGAGTTTTGAGCTTGAAAGTGAGTTTGTTGGTGTTTTGTGGTGAAGAAGAAGAAGAGGAACACTTGGATGTATAGTTTGAGCTTGTAGATCCAGAGTTACCTTCACCTTTGCAATCCTTTTGAGGTAAAAGCTCTCACCTTGTTGGTCATTTGTACTAGATCTATGTTATGGTGTTGTTTATGCATTTTTGAGACTTTTAAGTTAAAGTTGAGCTTTTGATCTACTACAGAAGAAATGGATGTTAGATCTTAGCTCCATGGAGGCCCCTTGTTTATTAAAATGCAAACTTTATGAAGGATATTGGTCCATGCAAGTGTTAAGAGCCTTATTAAGTTTCCTCTTGAGTGTTGGGTTCCATTAAGTCATGCATGGGTGTAAAGTTGCCAAATTTACGTATTAAGTCACCTTTTAGAATCAGATTTGAGAGTTTCACTAGAGGTCTTAACCGAATAAGTGCTTAATGGAATGGATTGGTGATCTGGGGCGTACGTTCGGCGTACCCAGATGGTACATTGAGCGTACTAGCCCCGAAAGGAGTACACTAAGTGTACGAGTTGAGTACGCACCGAGTACCTAGCAGATGGACACTTGGGCTTGACGTTCATGGATTGGGCCATGTTTTGGGCTTTTAAGGTTTGGGCCCTGTTGGGCCATTTGACTTCTGACTTTGGGTTGTGGATAGAATATGAGCTTTCTTGGAATTAGGTCCATGATGGTTTTTGGGCCTAATTAGGAAGTTGGGCCGTATTGGGCCTTGGGATGCCATTTAGGAAATTAGGCTTTTTGAGAAAATGGTTTGGGACTTGGTTTTGGGTTGAGTAAGAAAAGGGTAAAATGGTTATGTTACCTGGGTTATTGGGCATGTAACTTAGATTCTTGATTTTAGGTCGTGATCCTATTATTAACTGAATGTTACTTGATGGTGCTAGCACGTGAGGATTTTTTCGGATCAGCAGACCGAGATTTATCTGAGAGACTTAACAACTTGAGGTGAGTTTCCTTCATTGTATATGTGGGTTGAAGGCACCAATGTTGGCCCACTAGCTTATGCTTGTAGTGTGATGATGGTCTTCGTGATAATTATTTGTTATGCCTGTACTTGTTTGATGTCTCTATGATTCTTCAGTTATGATATTATGTGGTAGTGATAGGGGTCAAATAGACCCGATATCTAGTTGAAATTGACTGAAGGGGAATGCAAGCACAGAGATATGATTGACAGTAGCTGGTTGAAATAAACCAAAGGGAAATTCAAGCACCCATATATGATTGACAGTATCCTGTTGAAAGAGACCGAAGGGGAATGCAAGCACCCGACTATGCTTGACTGCATGTTTGTATGGTATGTGGTATTTTAGGGGAGCTCACTAAGCTTTGCACTTATGGTTTTCAGTTTACGTTTCATATACTTCCGGTACAAATGAGAAGAGCCCGATATGACTGCACTGCATCCACCCATGTTTCTGTGACCTTATGATTTTAGGATTGTACTTTGATAACTGTTTTTATGTTATTTTACTTTTGAATGATTGTTAATACTAAATGGTGTTTTAATGGTTGAATTAAAAATGAAATTTTTACCTTACAATTTTTGGGATGTTACAGGTACACCCCCTCGTTAGGCTTAAGATCTTTAGAACCTTCACAACACCATCTTCGTTTTTTTTGTTTGAAACAAGTATAAAAGATAATTGTTCTTTGTAAGTTTGAGGTTGCCAAAGTGCATAAAAACCCAAGAAAGCATCAAATAGTTTCCTTTGTTCAACTCTATCTCCGCCGCTATTCATCATCTCCGATTCCAAATCACATAACATCTGTTGTGCTCTTTCGTATGCTTTCAGATGTGAATCCACCCCATGTGGCCCATCCACCACTATAGGTTTCACTAACGTTAAAGTATTATTAGCTTCTCCAAGTCTCCCTTGTTACATCAAACAAATCCCTAAATTACACATCTTGTTGTTGTCAGACGCTATCACTAAATCTCTCATGTATTCATCTTCTGCTTCAATGTAGTTGTTCTATTGCATCAACTCCCACCCCAAATTCCCCTTTAAAACAAAAAAACACAAAATTCACATTTAAATTATAATACAAAGTCAAAATCAAATTCAAACGAAGTTCTTACAAGCGGACGAGTTGACTCTTGTTCAACTGACACTTGGAATTTCTTCCCTTGAGAACTTGCGGTTTTGGTTCGTTTCCCATTGAATGTCATTCCTTGTTGGATTAAGATGTAACATTCATCAAAGATTATAAAAAATTTAAACTTTTAAATTTTACTCAAAACCATCATTGTTTACAAATTGTTTCCAAAATATGTTCAACATCAGAGAAATCCCAAAATCGTGAAATAAAACATGAGGAGATGTACGATCACGCCTTTGCCTTCCCGTGATCCTTTGAAGTACCTGAAACATAATCCAAAACTGTAATCCCAAAGCTTAGTGAGTGTCACAGCTAGCAAATTAGCTAGGAAATTCTATATTTTTGGTAAACTCCAACAATGACCACAATTGTAACCATGACTTGAAGACATGAATGATGTTATTCAATGACAACAAAATTCCATAAAAATCCAAATGAAAAGCTAAAACTCTATAGAAGCACTTCAAATAGTCAACTAAAGATTGGAAACCCTACAAATCCCGGTTTAAGTCCTTGATGGACTAGGATTTCCTTATTGGGCCTAATGGACCAATATGCTTCCAATTTGACTGTTTTGGGCACTAAATGGATCCACTTTCATGACACTTAACATTTTCGGCCATAATGGGCCTAAAATGAATTAGTTTTCCCTAATGGGCCTTATTGGGCCATAACTACTCTAATTAGTCCTAATGGGCCATAAATCCATTCTTTTATGGAAAATTGGGTCGTGAACCTCCTTTAGGGCCCAATAGGCTGTAAAATATTATTAAGCTCCATAAATTCGAGCAAGACAAGAAAAAGGAGCCCAAAACCATTTCATCTCCATCCTTAAGCCCAATTCTCGGCCCATTTAGTTAATAAAAAAAGAGAGAAAAGAAGGGATTTTGTGCATATGACACCTCATTAATATCCTCCATGCAATTAAGATTAATACACATTATGTAATTACCCAATCCCATACTTCCATGCAAGATTTTATTTCTCCTTCCCTCTTCTTCTTAATTCTCGGCCAAAGAGAGTGTCTTACCACTCTCATTTTCTTTCATCTCCACTCTCCAAAAACTCTCTCAAGAAATCCCCTCTTCACCTCAAAATTTCGTGAGTTGTGGGTGTATTCAAGAGGATCTTTCACCTATATCACAATCCTTGGTAAGTATTGCTTAAATCCATGGCTTAGTTTCTTGATTCCTTCAAAAATCTTCTCTTAACTCATGCAAATTCGTGATCTTGCTTCTTAGAGACCATCTAGGCCAAGGACCTCTCAAGAAACTTGCTAGGGCCAAGAATCACCTCATCTCTTTCCATTTCTTCTTCAAAATCAAGAACAACTAAGCAAGGTGAGTTCATACCCCTTGTTTTCGGTTTTTACTTGTTTTTGGGGGGAGAATACAAGTATTATGTGTTGATCTATGTGTATATGCATGGCTATGTGTGTTTTTCATGATTTATTTGGTGATTATGTGTTGTTTACTTCATAGATCTAAAAATATGTTAAGAATATGAAGTTTATCACTTGGATCTTCATAAAAACCTTTAGAAAAGTATGTGTTATCACATATAATACATGTAAGCTTTTAGATATGGGATTTATACACTTAAAATAGCAAAAACAAGTGTTGTGAACAAACATGGATAACATAAACTCAAAAATCAGCCTTTGACAGAAAAGTTTTAGTCTAATCTTCGACTGTTTTGACCACCTTAATGATAATATTTTTCAAAACTGTTTTATATGCAAAACGTTCAGGTTTATACCTTTAAAATGACTACTCTCACGTCTTCATACAATTTTTCTACAATTTTTGGCAAATTTTACAAAACTGCCTATCATATTTGAAATAATCTCGGACCAGCCTGTGAAGGTGAGTGATTTTACACTTGTTTGATGCCATTAAAAATTATGAGAAAAATGGCGAACAAAGTAGACAAAATTTCCAAACTTTCAGAGTTTACGGATCCAAATTTCGACTTACGATGATTTTTCTTCAAATTTTCCAATAACCGAGTCGGAAAAGTCAAAAACCAGAAAATGTGTAATTTCACAAAGATCAAACCAAAAATGAAAACTTTTACCAAATAGGGGCTGGAAATGTCAATATTTATATTTTGGGGCTGAAATTGTAATCTAAATTATGATTGGGACGAAAATGTCAATAAAATGATTTAAGGATTAAAAATGTCATTTTTCATCAAAAAGGACTAAAAATGTCATTTTAAACTAAAAAGGGGCTGAAATGGTCAAATAAATGTTTTGGGTCAAATATATTAATACTTAAAACAATTTGGCCAAAGATGTGAAGTTGTACAACTTATGGATTTGAAAATTTTATAAAACAATTTATCGTTATAATCTCAAGCGTCGGATATTTTTACATAATAACTAAGCGTTCTGTGTAAAACAAATCCTATACTACTATTTACATCTATAAACGAATAAACAATACAATGGTTGGGCCTAGTATTAATATTTGTGCTTATTGGGCTTCCGGTGACCCAATTCCACAATTATTGGGCCCATCATAATCAACACATGTTTATTGGGCTTTCGGTGACCCAATTACATGCCTAATGGACCTACATTAGCTTTTACATGTTATTGGGCCTTAGTGGCCCATTTGCATTGCTAATATGGTCTGAGATATTCATCATAATCAACACATGTTTATTGGGCTTCCGGTGACCCAATTACATGCCTAATGGGCCTACAGTAGTCTTTACATGCTATTGGGACTTAGTGGCCCATTTGCATTACTAATATGGCCCGAGTTATTCATTATATGCTTGATGGGCCATCACGTGTCCGTGAGCATACTCGACAGCCTATAAATGACATACATGATTAGTGGCCACAATTGTCATTTTTCGTGTTTGTTAGGCTTTATTCAATATGATGTGAACATCAAACAGGTTATAATTAATGTTATTTAAATTAATGGGGGTAATATTTGGGATTTAGTGAGAAATATCGGTTGGCACCAATAAGTGTCGGCCGTAGCCTGTAGTTATAGCAAGAGTCCCCTGGAGGGAGAGCGAGAGTTTGTGTATAGATCTATACGGGGGTCACTCCCCCACACCTGGATTACGAATATGACGAATCTGACCAGGAGATAGATGAAGCAAGGGACGTTGAGGAGACACACAGTGAGCCCCACCTATCGGAAGTCCCCTCAGATCCATGCACGGTTCAGAAGAATGATACGAAGCATATACACTCCCTTGAGGAAGAAATAATCAATCTCAAGCGTCAACTCTTTGCAGCTGAAGCTAGGGCCGTACGAGCTGAGCAGAGGGAAGAGATAATCACCCAAGAGGTGAATGGACTGGCTGAACTTCTGATACGTCAGCTTGTCGATTGAGTATCATCGTCGTCACTACTGATGGAACATGCTCTACTACTCGCTATTATAGGTACTACAGTATGCAGAACCGGCCGTATCTCCTACTAGTATTGAGTTTCTTCTATGTGTACTATCCTATGTACTATTGACCTTATGTCGTAATGTTGTCGGGCCATACATTTTCCTACGTATTGTATGCCTTTCAGGCAAATTTTCCTGTATTAAAATGACTATTTCTAATATAATTGTTGTGTGTTTTAATATGGGGTTTCGCTTATGTGCACAAAACAAACCATCGAAACCGCTAGATACTCAAGAACCTCGAAACCAAAATAATCTATGACTCTATGGATAGACTTAAAAATTTGCGCTAAATCTACAATTACCTACTATCATAAATACATCATAGGAATGTGGATCGAAACAATGTGAATCATACGACAAAACGCGAAATTTATAGAGTACAACCGGAAATGACCAACGTTACTTACGATCCTACTTATCATCATGTAGCAGAAGATGTCATCCCGCATAAATAACAAGCCCACCCGTGAGACACCAATCCTGCAGATAGACTCTGCTACATTCCAAGCTGTTGTAACAGCTGCCGTAACCGCTGCTATGGCACAACTCAATGCAAACAACACCAACAAGAGTGGAAATAACGTCAACCACTCCAGCCGAAGTAACAACCACGGAAACCAACATGTGAAAGCTTATCAAGGCACTCCAAACCCCAAGCCCAAGATCAGGAAGTAAAAATCTAGAAGTAAGAAAAAGGGACAGCCAACTCAAGGGTCCTCGAAGAAACAACATGTTGTTGCTGTCCAAGCGACCATGACAACTACTACACCAACACCAACAAGACCATATGCCGAAAGTCTTCCAAAATGCAACAAATGCAATTTACATCATCATGGAAAATGCAGGGAGTTGCATTGCATCCGTTGCAACTGAAAGAGTCTCATCGCAAGATATTGTAGGACTCATCCCCAACAAAGCCAACGGCTAACCAACAACAACAACAACAATCACAACAACAATAACGCTGGGGTTAGTTACACTTGTTACAGATGTGAAGGAACCGGTCATTTCAGACGCAACTGCCCCAAAGCCAACAACCAGGGGGCAGGAGGATCAGGAGGAATCTTGACTTTAGGTCAAGATGAGACAATTCAAGACCCGACGGTTGTTGCAGGTACGTTCGCACTTAACAACACCTCCGCTTGCATCTTGTTCGGTAGTGGGGCAGAACGAAGTTTTGTGAGCAATAAATACAAACGTTTACTAGATCAACAACCCCAGAAGCTCAATCAAGCCTTCACGGTGGAAATGGCTAATGGGAGAAACTAAATCAATTAAAGATATCTATGTAGAGTGCATGTTAACAACTAAACAACTACTCTTTCCAAATAGACTCGATGCTAGTAAATATTTGGAGTTTTGATGTGATCATTGGCATGAATTGGTTAAGCCCCATCATGCTAATATTATATGTTGCGAAAAGGCCGTTCGCCTTCACCTCCCCAATCATGAAACCCTAATAATTTATGGAAATAAACCCGACACCAATCTTCGTCTTATCTCGTGCATCAAGGCACCGAATCACCTAAGGAAGAAAAACTACGCATTCCTTGCCCCCATTGTGTATAAGTCCAAAGAAGAAATAAACATTCGAAGTATCCCAGTGGCGTGGGACCTTCCAGACGTATTTCCTGAGGATCTTCTGGGAATACCCTTCTGATAGACTAGTCAAATTTCGAATCGAACTTGTACCAGGAGCCACTCCAATTGCCAAGTCACCCTATAGGATGGCTCCCGCAGATATGCAGAAACTATCAAGCCAAGTAAGCGAGCTCCTGCATAAAGGATTCATCAGACCCAGCTTCTCGCCCTGGGGAGCTCCGGTCCTTTTCGTTAAATAGAAAGATGGATCCTTCCGGATGTGTATCGACTATAGGGAACTAAATAAGCTCACTATCAAGAATCGCTACCCACTCCCACGAATCGGTGATCTATTTGACCAGCTACAATGGGCTAGCTACTTTTCAAAGATAGACCTGAGATCCGTATATCATCAACTCAAAGTCCAAAAGAAGGACATCCCAAAGACTGCTTTCCGAACTCATTATGGTCATTACGAATTGTCGTGATGCCCTTCGGTCTAACAAATGCCCCCGCCAAAATTATGGACCTAATGAATCGAGCCTGCCGCCCATTCCTTAATAACTTCGTAATCGTTTTCATTGATGATATTCTAGTATATTCGCGAAGTGAAGAAGAGCATGGTCAACATCTTGTTCAAATCTTAGAAACTCTACAAGCCGAAAAGTTGTATGCAAAACTATCCAAATGTGAGTGTTGGCTCCGCAACGTAAACTTCTTGGGTCCTATTGTTAACAAGGAAGAGATACATGTGGATCCTTCCAAGGTCAAAGACATTGAAGGCTAGGCGACCTCGCCGACACCCACATAAATTCGCAAATTCTTGGGTCTCGCAAACTATTACCATGGGATTCATTCAAAACTACTCTAAGATAGCCAAACCTCTCACAACATTAACATAAAAAGGGCGTACCTTTTCACTGGACCGAGAAGCAAGAGGTTGCCTTCCAAACCTTGAAGCGAGTCCTCTATAGTGCGCCGAAGTGAAAATGGAATACCTACTTGCCTTCGATTAAATTCTCATACAACGACAGTTATCACATGAACATCGAGGTTGCTCCTTTTGAGGTGTTATATGATCGCAAATGCAGAGCACCTCTATGCTAGGCTGAGGTGGGTGACACTCAACTAGCAAAAAGGGAAAACACTGGACAACACTAGCTTTAACAGGTCCAGGGATTATCCGTGAAACGACAGAGAAAATAATTCAAATCCGAGCCCGACTTCAAGTATCGCGAGACCGACAAAAGAATGATACTAACAAACGGCGAAAGCCCTTAGAATTTCAAATCAGGGATCGGGTACTATTAAAAGTCACACACTGGAAAAGGATGATTCGTCTCAGAAACGGGGAAAATAAATCCGCGATACATTGGACCATTCGAGATTCTAGCCCGAATCGGTCCAGTGGCATATAGGCTGCAGCTACCTGCAGAGCTCAGCAACATACACCCCGTGTTCCATGTTTCAAATTGAAGAAATGCTTATCTGACGAAACTCTTGTTATTCATTTAGAAGAAATCAAAATCAACGAGAATCTCCTGTTCGTGGAAGAACCAGTCGAAATCATGGACAGGGAAGTGAAGCATACTAAACAAAGTCGCATCCCGATTGTGAAAATTCGATGGAACGCAAAGCATGGACCGGAATTCGCATGGGAACGCGAAGACCAAATGAAGCAAAAGTACCCTCACTTATTCTCGCATTCTCAGACCTAGTTTCAAAGGAATTTCGGGACGAAATTCCCTCTAATGGGGGGATGATATCACAACTAGCAAATTAGCTAGGAACTTCTATATTTTTGGTAAACTCCAACAATGACAACAATTGTAACCATGACTTAAAGACATGAATGATGTTATTTAGTGATAACAAAATTCCATAAACATCCAAATGAAAAGCTAAAACTCTATACAGACACTTCAAATAGTCAACTAAAGATTGGAAACCCTACAAATCCCGGTTTAAGTCCATGATGGACTAGGCTTTCCTTATTGGGCCTAATGGACCAATAAGCTTCCAAGTTGACTGTTTTGGGCCTAGACCTCTTAATTGGGCTCTAATTGGATCCACTTTCATGAGACTTAGCATTTTGAGCCATAATGGGCCTAAAATGAATTAGTTTTCCCTAATGGGCCTTATTGGGCCATAACTACTCTAATTAGTCCTAATGGGCCATAAATCCATTATTTTATGGAAAATTGGGTCGTGAACCTCCTTTAGGGCCCAATAGGCTGTAAAATATTATTAAGCTCCATAAATTCGAGCAAGACAAGAAAAAGGAGCCCAAAACCATTTCATCTCCATCCTTAATCCCAATTCTCGGCCCATTTAGTTAATAAAAAAAGAGAGAAAAGAAGGGATTTTGTGCATATGACACCTCATTAATATCCTCCATGCAATTAAGATTAATACACATTATGTAATTACCCAATCCCATACTTCCATGCAAGATTTTATTTCTCCTTCCCTCTTCTTCTTAATTCTCAGCCAAAGAGAGTGTCTTACCACTCTCATTTTCTTTCATCTCCACTCTCCAAAAACTCTCTCAAGAAATCCCTTATTCACCTCAAAATTTCGCGAGTTGTGGGTGTATTCAAGAGGATCTTTCACCTATATCACAATCCTTGGTAAGTATTGCTTAAATCCATGGCTTAGTTTCTTGATTCCTTCAAAAATCTTCTCTTAACTCATGCAAATTCGTGATCTTGCTTCTTAGAGACCATCTAGGCCAAGGACCTCTCAAGAAACTTGCTAGGGCCAAGAATCACCTCATCTCTTTCCATTTCTTCTTCAAAATCAAGAACAACTAAGCAAGGTGAGTTCATACCCCTTGTTTTCGGTTTTTACTTGTTTTTGGGGGGAGAATACAAGTATTATGTGTTGATCTATGTGTATATGCATGGCTATGTGTGTTTTTCATGATTTATTTGGTGATTATGTGTTGTTTACTTCATAGATCTAAAAATATGTTAAGAATATGAAGTTTATCACTTGGATCTTCATAAAAACCTTTAGAAAAGTATGTGTTATCACATATAATACATGTAAGCTTTTAGATATGGGATTTATACACTTAAAATAGCAAAAACAAGTGTTGTGAACAAACATGGATAACATAAACTCAAAAATCAGCCTTTGACAGAAAAGTTTTAGTCTAATCTTCGACTGTTTTGACCACCTTAATGATAATATTTTTCAAAACTGTTTTATATGCAAAACGTTCAGGTTTATACCTTTAAAATGACTACTCTCACTTCTTCATACAATTTTTCTACAATTTTTGGCAAATTTTACAAAACTGCCTATCATATTTGAAATAATCTCGGACCAGCCTGTGAAGGTGAGTGATTTTACACTTGTTTGATGCCATTAAAAATTATGAGAAAAATGGCGAACAAAGTAGACAAAATTTCCAAACTTTCAGAGTTTACGGATCCAAATTTCGACTTACGATGATTTTTCTTCAAATTTTCCAATAACCGAGTCGGAAAAGTCAAAAACCAGAAAATGTGTAATTTCACAAAGATCAAACCAAAAATGAAAACTTTTACCAAATAGGGGCTGGAAATGTCAATATTTATATTTTGGGGCTGAAATTGTAATCTAAATTATGATTGGGACGAAAATGTCAATAAAATGATTTAAGGATTAAAAATGTCATTTTTCATCAAAAAGGACTAAAAATGTCATTTTAAACTAAAAAGGGGCTGAAATGGTCAAATAAATGTTTTGGGTCAAATATATTAATACTTAAAACAATTTGGCCAAAGATGTGAAGTTGTACAACTTATGGATTTGAAAATTTTATAAAACAATTTATCGTTATAATCTCAAGCGTCGGATATTTTTACATAATAACTAAGCGTTCTGTGTAAAACAAATCCTATACTACTATTTACATCTATAAACGAATAAACAATACAATGGTTGGGCCTAGTATTAATATTTGTGCTTATTGGGCTTCCGGTGACCCAATTCCACAATTATTGGGCCCATCATAATCAACACATGTTTATTGGGCTTTCGGTGACCCAATTACATGCCTAATGGACCTACATTAGCTTTTACATGTTATTGGGCCTTAGTGGCCCATTTGCATTGCTAATATGGTCTGAGATATTCATCATAATCAACACATGTTTATTGGGCTTCCGGTGACCCAATTACATGCCTAATGGGCCTACAGTAGTCTTTACATGCTATTGGGACTTAGTGGCCCATTTGCATTACTAATATGGCCCGAGTTATTCATTATATGCTTGATGGGCCATCACGTGTCCGTGAGCATACTCGACAGCCTATAAATGACATACATGATTAGTGGCCACAATTGTCATTTTTCGTGTTTGTTAGGCTTTATTCAATATGATGTGAACATCAAACAGGTTATAATTAATGTTATTTAAATTAATGGGGGTAATATTTGGGATTTAGTGAGAAATATCGGTTGGCACCAATAAGTGTCGGCCGTAGCCTGTAGTTATAGCAAGAGTCCCCTGGAGGGAGAGCGAGAGTTTGTGTATAGATCTATACGGGGGTCACTCCCCCACACCTGGGCCCTCTGACGTTTCATATATATTTCATTCTGACAGTTGTATTATGTAATGTTGGTGATGTATGTGTTATGTTTCATATATATTCATTGTGATGATATTTCAATTGATAGTCACATGAGCCCTCTGACGTTTCCGCCGTCCGATTCGAGGGTGTGACAGTGAGTTCCCCCAAAATACCAATACATAACTAACAACACAAATATAATAACAACATGCAATGGGTCAACAACTAACTGGCCGGATTACCCCTAAGCCCATAGCATGAGTCTGGCTTGCCCTTGGCCCACAACTCATGTCTGGCATGCTCCCCCGTCTAGATCAGTCATCGGAATGATTGCCACTAAGCCCTCAGTACGAGTCTGGTATGCCCTTCCCGACCCTCAGCTCGTATCTAGAATCCTCACAAATCCTCAGTATGAGTCTGGCATGCCCTCGCTGGCCCTCAGATCATATCTGGCATAATCCAGGGTTTGTTGTCTACGACACAAAGCAGTACAACCTCAACCCAACCCACACAATATGTCGACATATAACTGATAATATCACATACATATAAACAGGCAGTATCACAGGTAGTCCTACAGATCTACTAGAATAACATATAAAACTAGCATGCATATCTAATCCATACTCAACATATCAACAAATACAAGGTTATCAAACCAATGGGCCAGCCTTGGTGCCGTCGACCCCTAAGTATAGTGAGGAAAACTCACCTCTCAAGTAGTGCAGAACTGATAAGGTCTAACTTCGAATATTAGCTCCCAACTTAAATGCCTACAACCACCATGTGATCAATTCCATCAAAATCCCGAAATACCTAAAATGCCCTCAAATGTCAATCTTGGTCAACCATGGTCAATGTCAAAGTCAACAGTCAAGGTCCATGCTGACCCAACTTGCCGATTTTTCCTTCAACTCGCCGTGTTTCTCCATCAATTCTGAATCGGGACAAAACAAACCAACATGCTGAGTTTAACCAACAACTCGCTGTGTTTGTCCAAATTCCAGCAGCTTAATACATTAAGCCCTTTTATCGAATCTAAGGCTTCAAAATGTATATATGATACCCTGGAGATGGAAAACCACGTAAAGTTTCCAAATTTACGTTCATGCATGCCAAAAAGAAGCTTTAGAACTCAAGAAAGGCTTATTAAAGGACTCAATGCATGAATAAGACCTAGAACCTAATAAAGCTTGAAACTTTCAGCCAAAGGAGGCCACAAAATGGCCAGATCTAATATGACAACCCATGAAATACTCAACTCCTTGAACAATCCACCAATGAGGCCAATAATCATGATAAAACTTGAAAAGCAATAATGAAGCAAGGTTTAGACTTTATACATCAAAGAGACTGCAACAAGTGGGGAGGTTCTGGATCTATAGCCTTCCTTGTAACGCCCGTGTTTTGGGGCTAAGCATTATTAGACGATGTAATAGTCTAGGTCAACTATTGTAACTCTTTTTGAAGTAATAAAGATGAAATATTTGAGTATTATGTGAATTATGTGCTTATATATTTGTTTATAAAGAAATAATAAAAATAAGCATCAAAATTAAAGTGAGAGATAAACCCGATATCTTTACATAAAGTTGTAGTGGTCGAAACAAGGATTCCGAATATGTAAAGAACGCCGAAATCCGAGTTATAACGAAAGAGTTATGGCCTGTAGAAGTTTCACGACTAAACCGACACGACACTGCGCAATGTAAATAGTGAATTTACAACAGAGCGATTTTTAGCCTTAGTAATCTAAACGATAGTCATAGAAAACGTTAAACCGAGAGCGTCCATAAAAAGAACGCCTAAATCTGACTTTGTATGAGGAAGTTATGATTATTCTAAGTTTCGGCTTAGCTGTGTGCAGCCCGAAATTCAAATATTAGACCGAGCGGGTTTTAGCCAACACAACCTAAAAGAGAATCGAAGATATCGTTAATAGTAGCATAACGATAAAAAGACAGACTTGAACGGACGTTGAATGAAGAAGTTATGAATTTTTAACGGACCAATCCTGTCCCGGCCTGTTAAAAATATAACTTTAAAAATAAATTCAAAAGTAGCCAACGACGTCTAAACAAAAGTTGTAGAGTACGGTCCCGTCTACGCGTGGATATAAAGAATGTCGAAAATGGAGCTCGTATGCGAAAGTTATAAATTTTAGAAGTTGGGAAGGAAAATTTCGAATCTGCGAGAGGGGTGATGACGTGGCTCGATCTGGGCTGTCGCTTGCTGATCATGGATTGCCTTCGGATTCGAACACCTGGCCTCGCTACGCCTCTGTTCAAGAGGAGCGCACAACGTCCGAGGAGCGCCCTGTGTCCGGAAGAAAAATGTGCGTACACCGAAGCCTTCTGTGTTCCGAATGCGGCCACGATGCACCACCAGCGAGGCGACACCTCAACGTATGAATGCGCCGCGTCCAAGACCTACACCCCGCGTAGTCCGAGGATCTCCGACTATAAAGGAGGCCGAGGACTGCCTTCTTTTTCACACTAATTCAAGCCTTATCTCTCTCTAGATTCTCTCTCTAGCTCCCTAACCCCCCTAAAGCCTAGGTAAACCCCCTTGCACCCGAAGGAAGCCCCGACGCTCCCGGAGCCCTGAGAAAAAAAGCTTTTCGGCTCGGAAACGTTGCTCCAATGAAGCCCGGTTTTTAATAAAAAACCCGCTGTAAGTGAGCAACGTCTACCTAATTTTTAATATAGCTTTTATTTAAATATAGTAATGTTATTAGGACCTTATAATGAGTATTTGGGCTATTATTATGAGTTATATAAGTGTCGTTATAATATCTTTTTAACCACTCTCGGTACGGAGAATCTGGTTTGGAGGGCCGCTTGGGTTGCTGGATTCAGAAGTGCTATATGCCGAAATGATCCTTCCCTCCGGTGTTTCATGTCTGGCCCCTGTCTGTACATAGTGGTTGAGAAATATTGTTTTGTACTTATATAATAGTAATTGTCACAACTAGCAAATTAGCTAGGAAATTCTATACTCTTGTAAACATTAACAATGGCAACAATTGTAACCTTAACTTGAAAAAGTGTATGATGTTTATTCAGTGACAACAAACCTCCATCAAAAATCCAATTGTTAAGCCCAAAACCTTATGCAAAACCTTTTAAAAAGTCAATTAAGGATTGGAAACCCTAAGAATCCTAGTTTAGTCCATTATGGACTAGGATTTCCTTATTGGGCCTAATGGACCAATAAGCTTCCAATTTGACTATTTTGGGCTTAGGACCCTTAAATGAACTCTAATTGGACCCACTTTCATGAACTTAACATTTTGGGCCATAATGGGCCTAAAATGAATTGGTTTACCTTTAATGGGCCAAATTGGGCCATAATTGATCTAATTAGCCTTAATGGACCATAAAACCCACTTTTTTATGCCATTTGGATCGTGAACTACCCTAAAGGCCCAATGGGCCAAAAACCTTCTTATGGGCTTTATAATTTCGAGTAAGGACCAAGATAAGGCCCAAACTCTTCCATAATTACCCCATTTCGGCCCAAAGTTAAAAAAAAAAGAGATTAATGGAAGATTAAAAGGGAATTGATACCTCATGATTACCCAACATGTCTCTAAGCATTATTCTCCATGTATCCATGTGAAGAGCCAATATATATGGTTTGGGCTAGGCATTAAATGTATAGATGAGTTAGGGCATTTGTCATTATATTTTGGAGTCTTTTGTGTATGTTTGTAGTTTTCGGTCTAGACAAGTTCTCGGTTAAGGTGTCACCAAAAAACAGTTTTCGGTCTGCTGACAGAAAACTGTTTTCGGTCCTTGTTGGTATATATAGGTTGTCAGGTTGTCAGTAGTCAGAGTTTATCCACAGTTGTTCACTGCTAGTTTTGGGTCCTTGAGTTGTATCATACATTTCCTGGTGTGAATTGTATGCAAGCTCAAGTTTCATTCTACTTCTACTCCATTTCTTCTTTGTGTTCTTATGCTTGATTGATCACTGGTGAAGATCCTTCCATCAAGGACCTTACAATTGGTATCAGAGCAGATCTGGTGTCAATCAAGTGTGTTTTTCAGCTCACCATGAATTGGATGCGATTATGGGAACAACTTATCGAATTCCCCAACTGTTATCCGCAGAAGGATTTCCAGAATGGAAATATCGGATCGAAAAGTACATCAAAATGAAAGATTTCAAGATATGGCGAAGTATTCTAAGAGGTCTAATTCGCATCACAACAACGTTGGAGGATGGCACAATAATGGATAAGCAAGTTGAGAATTACACTGACGATGATTTCGAGAGAGCTGAGGAGCAGGAAAAGGCTCTTGCTACACTTACTATGGCATTATCTCCGGAAATTGCTCAAGGTTTCTGCGAATATACATCAGCAAAAGCCTTATGGGAAGCACTGATTGAAGTCTATGAAGGCAACGAAGACATGAAACAGAGTCGCCAAGACATGCTGCGATAAAATTTCAATATGTTTAACCATGTCTTGGGAGAAACACTTGAGAATCAGTTGCAAAGGTTTATCACACTTACCACAGAAATGAGCTCTGCTGGTGTTATGGTTACAAGATCTGAGATCAACAAGAAGTTACTGAATTCTTTACCAAAATCTTGGGATATGAATGTCTTAATGATAAAGAAGACCAAAGATTTGAACCGTTTGAGTTTGGCGGAGACGATGGCGATCATCAAGGCTTGCGATCTCGATGATAAGTAAAGGGAGATTAATCATGTGAATTCATACTCCACAGCAAATCTTGGGATCCAAACCACCAACAACACTGCTTTCTCAAGCTTTTCTACCCCTCAAGCTCCTCCATTTTCTCATGTTCCCCAAGTTCAACCCTATGTGACTCATCAGCCTACCTCATACGTGATACCTCAAATGCAACACATTCAAGTTCCTCAACCTCAAACTTCTCTTCAACAAGTTGGTTCTATTGTTGGTTCATCCACAACTGCACCCATTCAATCTCATGGAATCAGTTCTCAAGCTTCATCTTTGAAAGAAAAGGAAGAAAATCTGGCCCTCGCCACTGGTTTGGTAAATTGCTACAATGCCTTTGTGGCCGGAGAGCTTTCCCCATAATTATCTTTTGCTGACCTAGACCAGATCCATCCAGAGGATGTGGAGGAGATGGACATTACATGGCAAATAGCCATGGCTATTTTAGGGCAAAGCAGTTCTCCAAGAAAACCGGAAAGAACAATTGGAGTGTGGATTCAGACAAGAAAGTGGGGTTCAACAAAGGGAAGCTGAGATGTTACAACTGCCATGAGCCTGGACATTTTGCTAGGGAGTGTCCAAAGCCAGATCGAAGAGAGAATTCTCAGCGAACCATGGTGTCGGTGACCTATGTCAACAAGGGATCTTCTTCAAGCAATCAGACTGCTAACTTGGCGATGGTGGCCCAATCCTTTGATTGGGAAGATCAAATTCAGGCTCTGAATATTTCAGAACCTGAAAATGCACATCTTGCTCAAATCAAGGATTGTGTGGAGGAAGAGGCAGAGAAAGACCCCGAAGAAGAGATGATGAATCTTCAGTTTGCGTTCACGGTGCAAACTACTCCTGAGCCAGCCAAACCCGAGGTCAGTGAATTCGGTTGCTCTCAATCTTGTATAAAAACTGTTAAATTCTTACGTGAGCAAATTGAATTAATCAAGAGAGAGAACGAGGACCTTAAGTATGAGGGTTACACACTTCGTAAAAATCAAAAGCCTTTAAAAACAAAATTAGAGAATAAAACAAAGGACTTTAAGAAATTGCAAGAGGATTACAACAACAAATGCGAGAACTATGATCATCTCAAAAGAAAATTTGCTGCTGTAACCACTGAACTTGATGCGTTGAAAATCGTCTTGAAAATATTGAATTTATTTTTAACAAATTCGATGGGTCAAGTGAAGTAGTTGCAAAAATGATAAAGGGACAGATGCAGTGGAAGGACATTACTTGTCGAAACCAAAAGAAAGTATGATTAGGTTTTGAGAGTGTCCCTCCTCCTTTCAATCATACTTACACTACCATTCCTCTATCTCAAGAAGAGATTGATAGAGAACCTTTCCTGGTTTATGGAAGGCCTGCTGCTGAACAAGCAACTGGGCCTAGTGATAAAATTTTGGATACTAACATTTCTACCTTAAGTGCAGATATGTCAGTAGTTCAGGGGGAGCAAGAAGCTGAAAAGTCTTAGTCGAATAATTCTGTGTCTAAATTTGGTGTTGAGTTTTGTGATGAGTCTGTCTTAAATTATAAAACTGATGTGTTTGTTTCTGGTGGTGTGTTATTTCAGAATGATAAGATTGAAAATAATGATGTTGTTTCTGATAAAGTTGCTAAATCTGATTCGAGTGCTTCTACATCTTTGACGTTTGCTACACAATCTAGTGCTTGTTCTCGCAAATGTGAAAATGCTAGAAAATATAATAAACGCAAGAAATCTGACAAGAGCAGTACCATTTCTAATGATAATAAACAAATTTGTTTCAACTGTGGTACTGCTGGTCATATTGCCAGAAATTATTTAAATCGAATGTTTGTGCATTATTTGTCACAAAGAGGAGAGAATGAGTCTAGAGGACGATCTTTAATTAGAAAATCCTCCAGAACTCGCTCTCGAGATGATGACTGGAAAACAAATCAAAACAAGAAAATGGTAGTTTTTCAAAAGAACAAACATGTTTTCAATAAATTCACAAACAGTTTGCCAAAATCGACCCAAGCTAAGCCAAAGTCGATTTCGTCAAAGAGTAGGTCTGGATCTTCAAACTCTTCGAGTAGAAAATCCACCGGCTCGAAGCAAACTGAAAAGAAAGTTGTTTCAAAACCTAAATATCAATGGATGCCAAAACTAAAATCTAATCAGTCATCATCATCCTCTGTACCTGTTGAAAAAAGAAAAATCAAAAGAGAAATTAAAAGCTGAATCTGTGAAAGTAATGGGTCAACCTAGGACTGTAATGACCTGGGTCCCCAAATTAAAATAATTCCGCTCATCGTGCAGGGACAGTTGCAGAGGAATGTCGTCAGACCGTGGTATGTCGACAGCGTCTGCTCCCGGCACATGACTGGAGATATCTCCCAACTGCACGACATTCAGAAATTTAATGGGGGATATGTCTCCTTCGCGGGCGGAGAAGGCGGAAGGATAACGCAGAAAGGAACGGTGACCAATGGAGTGCTCAGTTTTGAGAATGTCAACTATGCTCCTGAGCTGAAGCACAGTCTACTGAGTGTTTCTCAAATCTGCGACAAGGGTTTCTCAACACACTTCACCGATAAAGAATGTCTAATCTTATAGCCAGGCATTGTCATCCCAGAGGAGTGGATTCTCGTAAAATCAAATCGGGATGGGAATGCCTATATTATCGACATGACCAGCAATGTACCCGATGAAGTCACTTGTCTCTTTTCCAAAGTCTCCGAACAAAACGCAATGTTGTGGCATCGTCGACTTGGCCATGCAAACGCAAAGAATCTGAACCGGATTGCTAAGAACGAACTGGTCCGCGGTCTGCCTGTCATAGATTTTATTACTTTTGAAAAATGTGTTTCCTGTGCTCAAGGCAAACACTATCGGAAACCACATCTGCCAAAGCAGGTGAACTCCATCAGTCAGGTGCTCCAATTGTTGCATATGGACTTGTTTGGTTCAGTCAATGTCCTCAGCATCAACCGAAATTCATATTGTCTCGTTGTGATAGACGATTTCTCTCGTTTCACGTGGGTCTTCTTTCTGTCCAACAAAGCTGAGATCGCTGACCTCATCAAGAAGTTCATTGTAATAATCGAGAACCAAACCAACCACCAAGTGAAAGTGCTACGCACAGATAATGGAACAGAGTTCAAGAACGCTGTTCTTGATCATTTTTGCGCTGAGAAGGGTATTGTGCGTCAATTCAGTTTTGTTCGGACACCACAACAAAACGGTGTTGCTGAGCGGAGGAATCGGACGCTACAAGACGTAGCGATGACGATGCTTTGTGATTCTAAACTTCCAGTTTTCTTTTGGGCGGAGGCGATCAACACAGCTTGTTACATTCAAAATCGTGTCCTGATCAACAAAGCCCAGATGAAAACCCTGTATGAGATTCTCTATGGACACAAGCCGTCTGTCAGCCATTTCAGAGTATTTGGTTGCCCTTGCACCCTTCTCCACTTGGAATCCAACCCAAAATTTAATGCAAAAGCTGATGATTGCTATTTTGTCGGATACGCTACTCGTACTGCTTACCGGGTATACAACAAGAAGACGAAACAAATCGTGGAGTCTTTCGATGTTCGCTGGCTTGAAGAGAATGAACCGGATGCTAGGGTGGGTCCTCATTGGCTATTTGACTACACATCACTATTCAAATCTTTTAGTGTGTCGTCCGATAACCAAGCTGGGTCTCCTTTTGGCTCGAAGACTATCATTGAAGACGAAGATGAAGAGGTTGTCTACAGACCACCATTGGTTTCTGCTACTAATCCTCCGGTGGTGTCTACTGTTCCAATCGCTTCTCCTGAGTCATCAACCCAACAATCTGCTCCAGATGCTGATCCTACTCCTCTAACTCCAGTTGAAAGAGAGTTCATGAATCAAGATGCTTCCGCTGTCACTCAAAATCTGATGGACCTTCTCTTTCCTGAACAAATCGCAGATGAGTTTGTAGCAAATTCACCAAACAAAGCTCTGTGGATTCTTCAGCAAATGAAGGAGCTATTAATATCCATAATCTTCCTGTTTCAGTCAATGACATCAGTCACGAAATCCCCTCTCGCATACAGCGTGATCATCCGATAGAAAACGTCATTAGCCAGCTGGGCGACGGTGTTCAAACGCGAAGTCAGAGTGGAGACGTCAACACATGTCTCTATTCTTGCTTCATTTCTCAAATAGAGCCCAAGAACGTTGAAATGGCTTTGAATCGGCCCATCTGGGTGGATGCCATGCATGATGAGATGAATCAGTTCGAAAAGCTTGGGGTTTGGAAGTTGGTGGAGCTGCCTAAAGGCAAGAAATCTCTCGACACCAGATGGGTGTTTTGGAACAAGCAAGACGATTCGGGTGTAATTGTACGTAATAAGGCGAGATTGGTGGTCTGTAGGTTCAGGCAAATTGAGGGTATTGATTATACAGAAGTCTATGCTCCGGTGGTGCGCCTAGAGGCTATTCGTATCTTCCTCGCCTATGCTTCCTACATGAACTTCACCGTATACCAAATGGACGTCAAGACAGCTTTCTTGTACGACAAGGTGTAGGAGGAGATTTATGTTGACCAACCTCCTGGGTTTGTTAACTCAAAATTTCCCAACCATGTCTACAAGTTAGACAAGGCTTTGTATGGGCTGCATTAAGCTCCTAGAGCCTGGTATGCTACCTTAACACATCACTTGCTCAATCATGGCTACTCACGCGGCACTATTGATCAGACCTTATTTATCAAGCATGTCGGTGCAAACCAGATTCTTGTCCAAATATACGTGGACGCTATCATTTTCGGGTCGACGAGTCCTCAGCTTTGCAAGGAGTTCGGGGACGTCATGAAAAAGCGGTTCGAGATGAGTTCATTGGGGGAAATCACCACGTTTTTGGGGCTTCAGGTCAAACAATCTTCAGCCGGAATCCTAATTCATCAAGCCAAATATGTGGATGATATGCTCGAGAAGTTCGGGTTCAGAGATGCCAAACCTGCTTTGACGCCCATGGCGGAGAGACCACTGCTGACTCCTGATCTTGAAGGCGAATCCGTAGATGAAACGTACTACAGATCGATGATCGGATCACTGATGTATCTGACTGCAAGTCGCCCAGACATTATGTTTGCGGTCTGTCAATGCGCGTGCTACCAGGCTAATCCTAAACTGTCTCATCTTATTGCTGTTAAAAGGATTTTTCGGTACCTCAAAGGCAGCCCAAAACTGGGTCTTTGGTATCCGAAAAATTCCGAATTTGATCTTTATGCTTTTGCAGACAACAATTACGGAGGCTGCGAGCTTGACAGGAAATCGACTTCAGGCGGATGTCAATTTCTCGGAGGTAGGCTGGTTTCCTGGCAGTGCAAGAAGCAGACTACTGTCTCGACCTCAACAGCAGAAGCAGAATACGTAGCTGCGTCTGCTTGTTGTTCTCAAGTAATATGGATCCAACATCAGCTGTTGGATTACAGTTTGAACTTTCAAGAAACCCCTATATTTTGTGATAATGAGGCTGCGATCCAAATTGCTAAAAATCCGGTCCAGCACTCAAAAACCAAGCACATCGACATCAAAGTTCATTTTATTAGAGATTTTTATGAGTGCTCGCTCATTCGGCTAGAACAGGTTCACATTGCTAATAATGTTGCAGATCTGTTCACCAAGCCGTTTAACAAAGCTCAATTCGATGTGCTGATAAACTTTTTGAAAATGATTCGCTTTGAGGATTAATTTTTGTTTAGGTTAGTTTAAATTTGCGCATTTTAATTTCATTCTCACCCATGCACAAATTTAGGGGGAGAAATAAACAAAAACCAAACAAAAATTAGAAAATTAAAAATCTAAAAACAATTGAAAATCAGAAAATCCAAAAAAAACATTAGAAAAACAGAATAATCAAAAATATTACTGAGAAGTGATGTATAGGGTAGTGATATCAGCTTGTGATAACAGACAATCTGAGTTTGTGTAAAGTACCAAATCTAAATTGTCTAGGCTATGTGTTCGATGCGATGGTAGGCACGAAAAATTTAATGGACTTGACTAGGTGCAGATGAACTTAAGGAATCTAGAGACTTGATAAATTCTGACCTAGATAGTTCCATTTAGCCTGACAATACGATGCTTGGATAGGTTGAGCAGGGAGATATACATGAGAATCCACCAGTCACATTAAAGAACCCCTATCTAGAACTGTGGATTAACTTTTCCTCGATGTACGGATTCTATCCTTAATTCCGGTATTGACAGGGCGACTGGGGAATTACGATAAAGTAGGTCTGTAGAAAATTATTTTCTTTCTCTCCTACTGGTAGTCATATGTTGCCTCCTTTGTGTGATCGAACGATCCGATCTGGACTGCAGCATATGCAACTCTATTTCTCTGCATCTTCTATCTATGCAATTCTTCCTATCTGTTAGCCATATGTTGTCTCCTTTGCGTGATTAACAATCCAACCTGGTACACAGCATATGCAACCTTCTACTTCTCAATCCCTCTGAAATTCTAGTCAGTCATATATTTCACTCTATGCGTGACTGAAAGATCCGACCTGAGTGTACACCATATGCATTCTAAATCTATCCTCTCTATGAATAACCGTCTGCTCACCTAAAGTAAGGAGTATCTCGGAAGTTCTTGATTATTGGGGTATGTCAGAAAGCGGGAAACATGTTCTAGTACATCTAAAATTGAACAATTCTAGATTGTCTGTAGATCTCGCTGCTCAATTTAGGTGGACAACAATATCCTTGGTCGTCGTCAGATAAATGGTCATTAGGTAATTTTATCTAGTAACTTAGGATCAATCTGTCCTGTCACTGATAGAATCCCTAAAATTTGTCACAATTTTTCGTGCTTGAGTGGACCACAATATCGGCGATCGACCAGATCTATTCATGAAAGGAGAAGTACTGATAAATGGAAAATGATTGTCCAACAACTTTGATCCCATATCACAAAAAGTAAATCAATTTTAAGATAGAGGATTAAATTTAGGTTGAATTAAAATTTAAGTATTTTTTATTTTATTTTATTTTCATTTTTTAGGATTGATAAATTTTAGAAAATATTTTTATTTTTATTATTATTTTATTATTTTTTATTCTTTAAATTTTTAGGATTGGTAAATTTAGAAAATTTTATTTTATTTTATTTTGAATTAATCCTCAAAGTGATTTATTTTTTAAATTTTTGAGTATTGGGCTCAATGCTTAATGAAATCGGGATCAGCCCATGGGTGAAGTACCGGGTTTGGGCTGGATATATAAGGGAAAGGGGACCCCAAATTCGGTTCTTCCCTCCTCATTTCTCCTCTCTAGCCGAAAACCTCTAAATCCTCTCTAAATCTCGAATTTTTTTTTTGTGTTATTTCTTCGAATCAACTTGATTTTCTTGAAGGTGTGAAGATTCCGACCCCAACTATGTGTTTTTCACCGAGAATCGACCGTGAAATCAAGGCTAAATCGCGAAAACAAGAACTGTCGGCGAGCTTTCGGTCCAAGCTTTCGGTCGAAAACCGGCTTTCGGTCGAGCTGAGCCGTTTTCGGTCTAGCCGGCTTAGACGACTTTCGGTCGAAGTCTTTTTCAGTCCAATGTGGCTTTCGGTCAACATGTGTTCGGTCCATGAGTTTTCGGTCTAACTGCCTTGACCGAGAACCCATGTTTGACTAATAAAATTCAATTAAAATGGCCAAAATGAATGGATTTAATTGAGAAAATAATTTTAATTTGTTATAATCAAATGTTTTCTCACCTGGCTTGTTTTGTGCAAATAAAATGGCAAGTCTCAAAGTTGCTGAAAGTCACAATGTGTCCATTCTTCTTGATGATCCTCCAGTAGCACACAACGAGTTCAAATCAATGATGTACAGGCTAAGGGAATGCTACATCTCAACTACACTGACCTGGAACCCCATCATTTATCTGAACCTGATCAATGAATTCTGGAGGTCGGCTAACACTAAGAAAGGAGAAGATGGCTTGGTAATCATCGAATCTACTGTCAAAGGATGTAAAGTTGTTATCTCTGAGCAATTCATCAGAGATGTTTTGAAGATTGATGACAAAGCTGCTTATCCGACTGATGTAGATCTGAGACTTGTAGATGAGTATCTCGAGAAGATGGGATACGGAGGAGTCCTTCCACCAACCCTAAAGAAGCTATTACCTCCCTATTGGAGGTTTCTAGCCCATGTTTTTGTCAACTGCATATCTGGGAGAAAGGGTGGTTCAGATGAAATATCCTCGAGAAATACTCAGGCGATCGTTGCATTGGCTGTCGGGATTGACTTCAGATTCTCAAGGTTTATCTTGGAGGAGATGGTTACTAATGCTAACAAGAAGTCGAAGGATTAGTTCCTGCTCTATCCAAGATTTATTCAAATCTTCATCAACAACCTATTTCCCAATTTGGTCAAGACAGGAGAAGTACTTGACATGAAAGCTTTCGGACCAAACACTATGAGCCTCATCAAGCAGAACCGTAAGGGAAAAATCATGTTCCAAGGGAAGTACCCTCTTGTGAAATTTGGAAAGTTCGCTGAGCTGTCAGACTCTTCAGAATCCCATGGGTCGTCTGAACAAGTGTCAACTGATCAAGCATCGTCAGAACATGAAAATGTGAATGACGATGTTATCGATGCGTCAGACCATGAGATTGAAACTGTTACTCCATCCACCATTGTTGCTGAAGATCATAATCTTGAGGATGTGACAGTTCAAAGTGATTTCTGTGAAGGAGGAGAAGAGGATGAGTATGAGGACTTGATCTGTCAGGTTACGACGAAGATGATGTTTCGATGCAGTTTACTGGACTTGAGCACCCTTTGTCAAATGAAAACCTCGATTACTTCCTCAATGATATCGATGATGGTGCCAATCAAACACCAGAGATAAGGGAGAAAGCTGACGATCGAGAAGTCGAGCCTCCGGTTACCGTTCAAGTGACTGATTCTTCAACTCATATGGACACATCATCAGGTATTCCTCCCCTTGATAATGTGGTTCCTACATCCAAGCCAATTACAAGTGATACCTAGACAGTCCTGACCTCCCAGCCCCTGATGAAAAGACGCATAATTGATCCAAGGGTGGGAGTAATTTTTCCTGATCAAACTCAAACCACAGAGACTCCTCCATCTAAAACGGTTGCCCCGTCCTCATATGTGCCCATTCAAGAAGGCCCCAGCTCTATTCATGAAGCTGGTGGTTCATCTGCTGGCCTGAGTTCGTCTCCTCCAAGGGTCTATCATGATGCTACCTCTGAGAGGCTAGCCACGCATCTAGCCCAGAATTTAAGTCCAACTCACTCCTCACGCAGAAAAGGAATATCCTTTGAGGAAGGTATATCTGGAGATGATGATGACTCAGTGCCTGAGCTGAG
Source organism: Lactuca sativa (assembly GCF_002870075.4). Classification (NCBI taxonomy): domain Eukaryota; kingdom Viridiplantae; phylum Streptophyta; class Magnoliopsida; order Asterales; family Asteraceae; genus Lactuca; species Lactuca sativa. The sequence goes on from NC_056623.2 coordinate 170,595,359, forward strand.
AAAGGAGATTGGTGTGCTAAACCAGAAAAATATCGAGCTTGGTATCAAGGTTGCAGACCTTCAAACTGAGAACACCAAGCTCAATATCCAAGTTGCCGATCTTCTTGAAGATAAAGCTCTGAAGACAAAGCAGATCACCGATCTTCAGACGCACTTCGGTTTGTTGACCGCCAGCTATTATGATCTGAAGAAGAAACTGGAAGAAGAACTTGGCGATAAATTCAAGTCATATGTCGATGAGCCAAGGGTCTATCTTCCAAATCAAGATGCTCCCGTAGTTCCACAACCCACAAGAACAACCACTGTTGTCAATCGTTTTGACAAAGAACCAGCGCAGGCTCCAAATGTCGTGGCGTTAAAACGTGCTAAGCTTGCCAAGTCTGCTGAAAAGGGTCAATTTTTGTTCAAGAGGAGCTCGGATCAGAATGCTCCCGGGGGTCAACCAAACATCACCTTTACGGATCTTGGAGAAAATCGCTTCAGGGACGTATATGGTGATAGGCCCGGGATCATCTCTTGGGGATTCCACGACACTCTGAACATGTGGATCATGAGAAGGAAGAGTGGAAATACCGAATTATATAAAGATGCTCACGACTTCCACTCTTGGACCAGGGTTGACCATACGGAGTTGTCTAAGGCTCCTTTTGCAAATCCATCAAATGAACCCAAGGCGACTTAGTTCAAGTCCTTTTTGGAAGATCAAGTGGCGAAGGGCGTTCCCTCAATGAAGACTGTAGAGTCTATCATCAAGATATACCCAAGTGTAATTAATCCCAAAACCAATCAGCCTCTTCGGTCTGTGATGTGGCCTGCCACTAATCTAGTAAAGCAGATTCCTATCCTTAAGAACCATCCAGATGGATCTCTAAAATCCATGCAATACTAGGTGTTTGGTGAAACTACAGCTTCTGCTGTCATTAAACTTGAACATGGATGTATTTGTTTGTATGACAAGAGGGATCTGCTACAATTTGGAAGGTGGGACATACATCAACTTTCTCATCATCAGATCAAGGTGGCTGAAGACCTTTTTGAGTTTGCTGCTAAGGAGTACACTGCCATGGTTGCTGATGTCATTCAAAAGGAGATGTGGAATGGAGCTATGGGAAAGTCAAATGTGCTGGTGCTTGAAAAAGACTGAATCATGCTAGCCCCAAACCAAGGGGGAGATTGAAGAGCCAATATATATGGTTTGGGCTAGGAATCAAATGTATAGACGAGTTAGGGCATTTGTCATTGTATTTTGGAGTCTTTTGTGTATGTTTGTAGTTTTCGGTCTAGACAAGTTCTCGGTTAAGGTGTGACCGAAAACCAGTTTTCGGTCTGCTGATAGAAAACTGTTTTCGGTCCTTGTTGGTATATATAGGTTGTCAGGCTTTCAGTAGTCAGAGTTGATCCACAGTTGTTCACTGCTAGTTTTCGGTCTTTGAGTTGTAACAGACATTTCCTAGTGTGAATTGTATGCAAGCTCAAGTTTCATTCTACTTCTACTCCATTTCTTCTTTGTTTTCTTATGCTTGATTGATCACTGGTGAAGATCCTTCCATCAAGGACCTTACACCATGCAAAATTGCATGTATCAAGGCAAACTCCCTTCTTTTTTCCCCCTTCTTCTACCCACGGCCGAGACACCCACCACCCACCTCCATTTTCTCATTTTAAGCCACATCAAAACACTCTCTAGAACTCCTCCTCCTCCCATCAAAATTTCGGGATTTGTGGGTGCTATTAAGAGGATTCTTCACCAAGATCATCAACCTTAGTAAGTTTTGTTTAAGATCCATGGTTAGTTTCTTGATTACTCTAAAAATCCCCTCTTAACTCATGTCTGTTCGTGATCTATGCTTCATAATGTCCCAAAATCATTTCAAGAAGCTTACTAGGGCCAAGAACCACACCATCTTCTTGCATTCTTCCATCAAAACTGATCCAAACCCCCCCAAGGTGAGTTCATACCCCTTGTTTTTCGGTTTTTACATGATTTTGGGGGAGAATACAAGTAAAATGTGTAGATCTATATGTTTTGTGTATGTTATGTGTGATTTTCTAGGTTGTTTTGTGAATAAGTGTTAGATCTTGATACAACTCAAAATTTTGAATAACAATGAGTAAAATACATGAAACAAAACACTTATACATCTTATTACCAAGAAAAGAGTGTTAAACATACCTAAAATGAAAGAATCAAAACAAAAGTCTTGTTTATGGGATTTTTTTGGCAAGAAAAAAAAGATGAGAAAACTATGACATTCACGGTTTTTACAAGGATCAAAAGGGTATTATTTGAATGAAAAGGGGTTTTTATGATAATCATGCTTTTAAAAGGGCCAAAAATATAAATTTTAGCTTAATGGGCCTAATAATTGGGCCTCACGGTCTTGGGCCCAAAATTTGCGAAAATAAGGAGTTTTCGGGTTAAAAATTGTAAATTGACCAAAGTTTGAGTAAAAAACATAAATAAACTAATTTAGGGGCTGAAAGTGTCTTTCATTTCTAAATTGGGCTCAAGATGCAAAGCTTTTGGAATTTGGGCCAAAAATGTAAAATTTCATGGGAATTGGGCCAAAAGTGTAAACTTTTCATAAATAAGGGCTGAAAAAATGTCAAATATTGAAATTTGGGCTGAAATTTACAACTTAAATTGAAATTGGGCCAAAAATGTCAAGTAAAATGATTTAAGGACTAAAAATGTCATTTTTCATCAAAAAGGACTAAAGATGTCATTTTACACTAAGAAGGGGCATAAAATGTAACTTCATGTGAAAAAGGGGCTGAAATGGTCAAATAAATATTTTGGATCAAATATGTTAATACTTAAAACTATTGGGCCAAAGATATAAATTTTTATAACTTATGGATTTAAAATTTGTATATTTTATAAAACAATAATATCGTTATAAATCAAACATTGAGTATTTTAACTTCGTAATTAAATGCTCCATGTAAAACAAACTCTATACCACAATTAATATACAAAAACAGATCAAGATACTAGAAATTCCTATTCGTGCATATTGGGCATTTGTGACCCAATTGCATGATTTTTGGGCCCAATATAATCATTACATGTTCTTTGGGCCTTAGTGACCCAATTACATGCCTAATTGGGCCTGGATTAGCTTTTACATGCTATTGGGCCTTAGTGGCCCACTTGCATTGCTAATTTGGCCTAGAATAATCATCATATGCTTGATGGGCTATAACGTGTCCGTCGCATACTCGATAGCTTGGAAATAACATACATGACTAGTGGACCACAGTTGACCTTTTTCGTGTTTGTTGGGCTTTATTCATATCCATGTAATCATCAAATGAGTTATAATCAAAATACACTTAATGTTATTCATATTCGTGGGGTAATAATTGGGATTTAGTGAGAATTATCGGTTGACACCAACGAGTGTTTGGCCATAGCCTGTAGTTTTAATCAGAGTCTCCTGGAGGGAGAGCGAGAGTTTGTGTATAGATCTATACGGGGGTGACTCCCCCACACCTGAGCTGTTCTCTACAGTTAGACTCGGCCAGTCTAGGGTGACAAAATCTTGATCAAAACCGGCGTTTGAAAAAATGCCAAGACATGTGAATTAGTCATTATCATGCATGGTTATAACGACTCACATAGAGATCCATTACCATCTAAACAAATATGGGAATCAAATTCATAAATCGTGACGATACAGAACAATCCATACGATAAATGCATGTACCACAATGCTGTTATATATCGGAAAATATCGGATTTTCCGGGAAAATACTATCATTCACTTCATTTTACTTACATCAAATACAGAACAAGGAAAAACTTTTAGATTCGTTCATTTATGAATATTTTGAAATCACACATACATATTTATATTGGATCATCACATCATGTCGTAAACAATTTTTTTACAGAAAATATCGGATTTTCTGGGTTATACAAACGATACAAGGTTTTTAAATCAAACATGCTTATGAACTCACCAACATTATATATGTTGACCATTTTCAAAATAACTTGTATTCTCAGGTAATTGATAAGCCGAACAACCATCAAGTGAAATTTGGGAATCCTACTTTTGTGAAATGATAACTTTCAAACAATTTATGTTTTGAATATGTAATATTAAACAATGTGCTTGATTTGAACAATGATGTTGTGTTATGTAATGTTTGGCTATGTTTATGTTATGTTTCATTTATATGCATTGTGATGATATTTCAATTGGTAGTCACACGAGCCCTCGGACGTTTCCGCCGTCTGGTTTGGGGGTGTGACAGGTTGGTATCAGAGCAATGTTTATAGTGAACTAGCATATCTAACCATACATGATATGCAACTATAAACCTAATGGGACAAAAATAACTCTGAACAAAATAAAAATTTCTACACTTGTGACAACCGTCAATTTTCGGTCAAGTCAAAGTCAACTAAAGTCAACAAGTCAAACCGGTCAACTTAATTTACCGTGAGTATTAGAGCTTACGTTATGTAATTTCTAAACAACTCTCTATTCTAATGAGAAATCATAAATTGAAAAGTGCGTACATCTAGATCTCCTTAACCTAAAACTGTGGTACGTGGCGAGCCAAACCGATAAAACAATGTTGCATACTCATCGGGAGTATGCAAGATCCTTAAACAAGGCTTAACGGGGCTTACGGACCCTACATTGCGAAGCCGAACACTCAAAAAGGTCACCAATGAAACCTCTCTCAATCGTGTTCACTCCATCTCTTCTTATCAGAAATCTCTCCCAAATCTCTCTAAGTATGTGAAATCTCTCCCAAATCTCTCTTTGTATGAGAAATCTCTCAAGGAATGTCAAATCTCTCCCAAATCTCTCTAAGTATGTGAAATCTCTCCCAAATCTCTCTCTGAATGAGAAATCTCTCCAAGAATGTCAAATCTCTCCCAAATCTCTCTAAGCATGTGAAATCTCTCCCAAATCTCTCTCTGAATGAGAAATCTCTCCAAGAATGTCAAATCTCTCCCAAATCTCTCTAAGTATGTGAAATCTCTCCCAAATCTCTCCTTGTATGAGAAATCTCTCCAAAAATGTCAAATCTCTCCCAAATCTCTCTAAGTATGTGAAATCTCTCCCAAATCTCTCTAAGAATGTGAAATCTCTCCCAAATATCTCTTTGTATGTGAAATCTCCCCAAGTATGTCAAATCTCTCCCAAATCTCTCTGAGTATGTGGAATCTCTCTCAAATCTCTCTCGAAATCTCTCCCAACTCTCTATAATCACTCGGGGCATCCCGACCCTCGAATTTGGCGAGAACAGCCCAAAAACAGAAGTCTACGCGAAAAACGGGCATGAGGAACCGAAACCCCTCTTAGGACCCGAAAGTCCTCTTAGGAACCGAAAGTCCCCTTAGGAACCGAACCCTCCTGATGAAGAAGGCTGCTGAACCGAACCGAACCTCACTCTAAGAACCGAACCCTTCTGAGCCGAAGGCTGCTCAACCGAACCCGAACGTTCGGCACCTTTCGGTTCTGACCATTTCCTCTTCTGATGACTAACCGAACCCTCCCTTCTGATGGCTTGCCGAACCTTCCCTTCTGAGGACCGAGGACCGAGCCCTCGCTTCTGACTTCGGACCGAGCTCCCCGCCCCTTCGTTTCCCTCTGTTCGTTTCCGGCTACAACCCTCAGCATGGACCGAGCCTCGGCCTAGGGACCGAACCTCGGCCTAGGACCGAGAGGTCTCGCTGGGAACTCATTTTCTCCCGGTTTTCGAGTAGTTTTGCGTTTAAGGCCCGTTTTTAATTATTTTAACGCGGGATTTTCACCCAAAATCATATTTTAACATATTAAACCCTGAATATTCACAATTTAATCATATTTTCATAAAAATCTTTATTTAAATAATAAAAGCAAGTGGGTAAAGTACAAAGAGGTGGAGTGTTGACTTTGCTTTACCTTATGACACAACCAACCACTCCCACACCCACTCTATGACCAGCCACACCTCCCCACCTTACCTAGGTCACATCAATGTCCTTTCCACTCAATCATCACTCTTTCCCACGTTTTTGAGAGCTGAATATTCATCCTCTCTCCTCACTTCTCTCATTTGCTCTCATTTCACAAGAAGATCAAACTCTTTTCTCTCTCACTTTCTCTCTCTAGAAATTTGAGATTTCCATGGCTGATCTTGAGTTTTTCCTCCACATTTGGTAAGCATAATCCATTCTCTTTATGATTATCTCAATTATTTCCACTCAAATCATGGATATCTTACACAAACTCCATTATATTTGTGTTAGAGCTTCGAATCTTCAAGGGATTCTTCAAGTGTTCTTGGGTTGAACACTTCTCTTCTTCAACACTTATCTACTGAAATCACTCAAGGTGAGTTCATACCCCTATATTTTCATGTTTTCTCAAGTTTTTAGGGGGGGAATACAAGTTAAAACACCAAGAACATAACTAAACTTTTCTAACAGCCTTCATTAGAAAAGTTCAACTTCATTCACGGACTGTTTTGGACAACTTAAACATTTTAGTTTTCAAAACTGTTTTAGGTGCATGTAGTTCCACTTCTTACCTTTAAAATGACTACTTGCACATCTCCATACGATTTTTCTACAATTTATGGTGATTTTTACAAAACTGCCTATCATTTCAAACATCAATCCGGACCAGTCTGTGATTATGGACTTTTTCACACAAGTAAGAGGTCATTAAAAATTATAATAAAAATTATGAACAAACTAGACTCATTTTTTCAAACTCTCAGAAGTTACAGAACTTGATTTGGACCTTTTATGATTTTTCTACAAATTTACCAATAACAGTTACAGAAAATGTTATTAACAGAAAAACACTATAAATTTCATTTCACCTTGTAACATGTTGAGCAAGGTATACATCATTATGTGATTATGTGTTGTTGCAATATATGACAATTTTGTATTCTTATATAGACATACATCAGAAAATAAATGGATTTATACCTCCACAAGTATGGTAAATATATAAATGATATTACAAGGCTATATCCATTAAAATATAAACATTGGTAAATTATGACAAGTAAGGCTTATGCTCACTACCCACTCAAATAATTAATAAACTATAATAGGTATAGTTTAGGGTTATTTTACATAACAAACACATGATTAAAGGTTTTACACATACAAAAGAGTTATTACCACTATGGATAATTATGATAAACTATAATAAGTATAGTTAAGCCATTATACCCCCACAAACGAACACGCTAGTTATAATCGGTATACTTATGGCATATATATATATATATATATATATATATATATATATATATATATATATATAGATATATATATATTACAAACAAAGTGATAAACTATAATAGGTATAGTTTATGTTTCATCTACCCTATGAACTTAATTACAAGAAAGGAATTCACCATCACCACCACTTTTGGTAAACTATAATATGCATAGTTCATGTTCTCTAGTCACTATCACTATCCGATGAACTATGATATGTATAGTTTATGTTCACAGTCACTACTACTATTTCATACACTACACTAGGGTGTGGTTCTGGTTTTTGGATTTAAGTCCACATTAAATTTTCGCATTGTTAGACTTCAACTATAATCGTTGAGCGTATATGCTTGAGTCATACAAGAATTTAGTCTGGATTGGCTTAGAATTGGTGGTGCCCGCCTCATCTCCTGTTCCTCGTTGGGTTGTGGACCTAGGGCAGACCCACTATATTCAACGTTTTATCTAACTTAAATCTTCTATAACTTATATACGCTGGACGATTATAGGGGAAATCTACGGGTCAATCTAGGGCTCATTAATACATCATATAGGAATATGCTGTTTACACTTAACTAAGAAAATATTGGATTTTCTGGAAATCAACTTTATCGATTTTATAAGGAAAGCGGTTTCTACTCCAAACAAAACTCTTATGAACTCACCAACTTAATTGTTGACACTCTTTCAAAACTACTTGTATTCTCAGGAAATCAGTGAAACAGGAAAACTTCGGCGCTTTGAGGATGGGACGTTAAACCGTCAACAATTTATTTTTGTCATCATAATGTAATTGATTTTGAAATAGGTAAACATATACTTTGGTGTAACTTTTTCAATTATATTTATGATGGTTGTATTTACTTTGAGCACTATTATACACGTTGTTGTGATACTGTACATGAAGTCCTCCACCCCCTGACGTTTCCACCATCCTTGGTTTGGGGGTGTGACAGATTGGTATCAGAGCATTGTTTATAGTGAACTCAGTATATCGAACCACATAAGATATACAAACTATAAATACATTGGGACTGAAAGTCTCTGATTTAAAGTTTTCAAAGCAACTATACTTTTAGAAAAAAAAATTCTCGGTAAAAGTAGGAGCATGTGCACACACACTAGGGTCAGTATCATGGTGGGATGGGACAAAAGTGGTGATTGTTGAACAATACGAGTAGGCTTGGGGATGTATAGTCAGGTCTGGGAATGACATAGCCTGATCAACTATGTCTCACCCAGAAGTGATTAGCATATGCCCAGGAATGGTCGTAGGTGTTGCAACAAGTCTAAAAAAACTTACCAACACTACCACAATGAAATACCATAGGGGTATTTGGTGTTATTATAATTACTTATTTGAGAACTAAATAGATTTTTATCAATAGGTCAATAATTGCCTAGTGGATACATTAAAATTATATATATCCAGGACGTCATAGACTTAGAATCTGTGGATCTTTGCTTTACTTCCTGTTCTCGTTGGATTGGGGATTTAGAGTTAGGATCGCTTATTCGAAGGTCTATCCTGTCCCAAATACATATGACTAGTATGCACTAAACAATATATTGAAGTACCTGATAAAGATCATCTTATAATTATCTAATTAGTACGTCTACTTAGTTATTTCTTATATCCCCATTTCTCGCGAAGATATCATGGCTGAATTCCATCCCCACGATGACCCGTACTACCCTAACCACGGCAATACTGAATGGCTCGGAGAGGAGCCAGAGAATGATTACCGAATCCCTTTGGATGGTCACTAAGATGAAGGCTTTGCTGATGGTTCTGACTCCAACCCTGAAGTGGAGAACCTACCCTGATGGCTCTTGTTCCGAATCCTATCCCTCGTCCGGTTTTTCAAGGCCCGACGCCTCCTTGGGTATAGTGCTTGGAAACCTAGAGCGAAGAACACGACCAACCTAGGCTGTTAAATGGAGACATTCGAATCCTTCAGAATCCGGAGACTACACTATTCAAGGGAATCGTAGCATTGCTCAAGATTTTCCTTACGTTATTGAGGTGTAGACCTATTTTCCTCGAACCCTATATTACAAACAATTTACATATGGTAACTCCACGAAATTCTTAATATATACCAAGTGATTTTAGGAGGGGATCAGGCACGAAACAAATCACAAGTTGCATTTGAGTCACTACCACTAAAATTCATTCATAGGGGCTTTGTTATGAATTACATACAAAATACTTTTAAGTCAGAACATAATACAGACAAATCTGGCTTGATAACATCTGACTTGTCACTACTATTAAAAACTTATCGTTTGTTCGTCTCTACCAACTTATGACAGGACTATGCCGCCAAAGAAAAAGTCCAGACCCTTCGGAAGCATAGCACCGCCCCCTCCGCAGTTTGATCCCATAATGTTTCAAGCTGCCGTAACAGCAGCCGTGGCGGCAGCAATGTCGCAAATGGGTAAAAATGGTTCTGGCGGCTTCGGATCCGGGAATACTAACTCGAATCAGGGGGACAGCACAGGGCGTACTAAGGAGTGTTCTTACAAAGACTTCACGAATGGCAAACCCGATCCTTTCGACGGAAGCGGGGGCGTTATCGCGCTGATGCAATGGTTCGAAAGGACCGAAGCAGTCTTCGAAATCTGTGCTTGTCCCGAAGCGAGCAAAGTCAAGTATGCGGCATTCACTTTCACAAGAAAAGCTCTTACTTGGTGGAATGGCCGAGTTAAGTCACTTACTCCTGCAATGGCTAACTCCATAGGCTGGGAAAACTTAAAAGCGTTGATGTTAAAGGAGTATTGCCCGAGGGGAGAAATACAAAAACTCGAAGAAGAACTCTGGAATCTCAAGATGTCAGGGACGGATCTCGAAGCTTATACTGCCCGATTCAATGACCTAGCACTCCTCTGTCCTGCAATGGTCACCCCAGAGGAGAAAAAGGTAGAACGATACCTTTGGGGGCTATCATCCCAGATCCATGATAGTGTATTGGCCTCATGACCAACTACCTTCCACAGCGCCAAGGAGTTGGCACAACAACTCATCGACCATCGTGCCAGCCATGACACTACGAAAACCACGCCAATTTTTGCTGTTCATGCTGCCACAACCCTCACCACGCCAACTCCCATGAAACAATACGCTGGAACCCTTCCGAAATGTAACAAGTGTAGCTTCCATCACACTGGGGCTTGTAGAGAATTGCATTGCATGAACTGCAATAGGAAAGGGCACACTACCCATTTCTGTAGGGCACCGGCACGACCCATCAACCAGTTCCTCGACTTTGGAGTAAGCCCAGCCTGTTACAAGTGTGGAGAAACAGGACACTTTAAAAGGAACTGCCCAAGTGCAAGAGATGCCAGTGGTGGTGGAAGGGTGCTTGTGATCACCGAAGGAGAGACCACCCCGGAACTGCCTGCAAACATCAGTATGTGTTTCTAACATCGAAGACTAAATTCCAAATTTCTTTATTTGATTAAGTCTAGCATCGATTAAAGCATGCATAGTAGTAATGCCAAGGATTAAACTGAGAGCATAAACAATAAGAAATTCCAAGGCCGTCATGAGACCATTCTATGAACTTACTTCGACTCCGTAATGGGACTGCATCATAGGGATGTAGGTCAAACCTTCGAGAACATACTTCTACTCTATAGGTGAACGGTTGAAATACATCTAGGTTCAATGTTAGCCTTGACTAGGAACTCTAGTTCATTAAGAAGGATTACTAAGAATGTTATTTGTTATGATTTCCTCATTTATACATTCCCCAGTTATATATAACGAATACCTGGTAGATAATAGAATGTGAGAATTCTGACTTAGTTTCTTTTCCTCGTTGGGATGTGAAACTGAAGTAGAATCACACATTTTACTATCCGCCCAGTATTGGTTATATCATAATGTGTATAAGCTAAGTTTTCATGTATAATAACTCATCTCTTAGTCAGAATCAAAATAATGTAGAGCCGACCTTAGTCATTCACAAACTCCTTGCCTGATTTCAAATTTCGGGACGAAATTCCCTCTAACGGGGGGATGATGTGACAACCGTCAATTTTCGGTCAGTCAAAGTCGACTAAAGTCAACAAGTCAAACCGGTCAACTCAATTTACCGTGAGTATTAGAGTTTACGTTATGTAATTTCTAAACAACTCTCTATTCTAATGAGAAATCATAAATTGAAAAGTGCGTACATCTAGATCTCCTTAACCTAAAACTGTGGTACGTGGCGAGCCAAACCGATAAAACAATGTTGCATACTTATCGGGAGTATGCAAGATCCTTAAACAAGGCTTAACGGGGCTTACGGACCCTACATTGCGAAGCCGAACACTCAAAAAGGTCACCAATGAAACCTCTCTCAATCGTGTTCACTCCATCTCTTCTTATCAGAAATCTCTCCCAAATCTCTCTAAGTATGTGAAATCTCTCCCAAATCTCTCTTTGTATGAGAAATCTCTCAAGGAATGTCAAATCTCTCCCAAATCTCTCTAAGTATGTGAAATCTCTCCCAAATCTCTCTCTGAATGAGAAATCTCTCCAAGAATGTCAAATCTCTCCCAAATCTCTCTAAGCATGTGAAATCTCTCCCAAATCTCTCTCTGAATGAGAAATCTCTCCAAGAATGTCAAATCTCTCCCAAATCTCTCTAAGTATGTGAAATCTCTCCCAAATCTCTCCTTGTATGAGAAATCTCTCCAAAAATGTCAAATCTCTCCCAAATCTCTCTAAGTATGTGAAATCTCTCCCAAATCTCTCTAAGAATGTGAAATCTCTCCCAAATATCTCTTTGTATGTGAAATCTCCCCAAGTATGTCAAATCTCTCCCAAATCTCTCTGAGTATGTGGAATCTCTCTCAAATCTCTCTCGAAATCTCTCCCAACTCTCTATAATCACTCGGGGCATCCCGACCCTCGAATTTGGCGAGAACAGCCCAAAAACGGAAGTCTACGCGAAAAACGGGCATGAGGAACCGAAACCCCTCTTAGGACCCGAAAGTCCTCTTAGGAACCGAAAGTCCTCTTAGGAACCGAAAGTCCCCTTAGGAACCGAACCCTCCTGATGAAGAAGGCTGCTGAACCGAACCGAACCTCACTCTAAGAACCGAACCCTTCTGAGCCGAAGGCTGCTCAACCGAACCCGAACGTTCGGCACCTTTCGGTTCTGACCATTTCCTCTTCTGATGACTAACCGAACCCTCCCTTCTGATGGCTTGCCGAACCTTCCCTTCTGAGGACCGAGGACCAAGCCCTCGCTTCTGACTTCGGACCGAGCTCCCCGCCCCTTCGTTTCCCTCTGTTCGTTTCCGGCTACAACCCTCAGCATGGACCGAGCCTCGGCCTAGGGACCGAACCTCGGCCTAGGACCGAGAGGTCTCGCTGGGAACTCATTTTCTCCCGGTTTTCGAGTAGTTTTGCGTTTAAGGCCCGTTTTTAATTATTTTAACGCGGGATTTTCACCCAAAATCATATTTTAACATATTAAACCCTGAATATTCACAATTTAATCATATTTTCATAAAAATCTTTATTTAAATAATAAAAGCAAGTGGGTAAAGTACAAAGAGGTGGAGTGTTGACTTTGCTTTACCTTATGACACAACCAACCACTCCCACACCCACTCTATGACCAACCACACCTCCCCACCTTACCTAGGTCACATCAATGTCCTTTCCACTCAATCATCACTCTTTCCCACGTTTTTGAGAGCTGAATATTCATCCTCTCTCCTCACTTCTCTCATTTGCTCTCATTTCATAAGAAGATCAAACTCTTTTCTCTCTCACTTTCTCTCTCTAGAAATTCGAGATTTCCAGGGCTGATCTTGAGTTTTTCCTCCACATTTGGTAAGCATAATCCATTCTCTTTATGATTATCTCAATTATTTCCACTCAAATCATGGATATCTTACACAAACTCCATTATATTTGTGTTAGAGCTTCGAATCTTCAAGGGATTCTTCAAGTGTTCTTGGGTTGAACACTTCTCTTCTTCAACACTTATCTACTGAAATCACTCAAGGTGAGTTCATACCCCTACATTTTCATGTTTTCTCAAGTTTTTAGGGGGGGGGGGAATACAAGTTAAAACACCAAGAACATAACTAAACTTTTCTAACAGCCTTCATCAGAAAAGTTCAACTTCATTCACGGACTGTTTTGGACAACTTAAACATTTTAGTTTTCAAAACTGTTTTAGGTGCATGTAGTTCCACTTCTTAGCTTTAAAATGACTACTTCCATATCTCCATACGATTTTTCTACAATTTATGGTGATTTTTACAAAACTGCCTATCATTTCAAACATCAATCCGGACCAGTCTATGATTATGGACTTTTTCACACAAGTAAGAGGTCATTAAAAATTATAATAAAAATTATGAACAAACCAGACTCATTTTTTCAAACTCTCAGAAGTTACAGAACTTGATTTGGACCTTTTATGATTTTTCTACAAATTTACCAATAACAGTTACAAAAAATGTTATTAACAGAAAAACACTATAAATTTCATTTCACCTTGTAACATGTTGAGCAAGGTATACATCATTATGTGATTATGTGTTGTTGCAATATATGACAATTTTGTATTCTTATATAGACATACATCAGAAAACAAATGGATTTATACCTCCACAAGTATGGTAAATATATAAATGATATTACAAGGCTATATCCATTAAAATATAAACATTGGTAAATTATGACAAGTAAGGCTTATGCTCACTACCCACACAAATAATTAATAAACTATAATAGGTATAGTTTAGGGTTATTTTACATAACAAACACATGATTAAAGGTTTTACACATACAAAAGAGTTATTACCACTATGGATAATTATGATAAACTATAATAAGTATAGTTAAGCCATTATACCCCCACAAACGAACACGCTAGTTATAATCGGTATACTTATGGCATATATATATATATATATATATATATATATATATATATATATATATATATATATATATATATATATTACAAACAAAGTGATAAACTATAATAGGTATAGTTTATGTTTCATCTACCCTATGAACTTAATTACAAGAAAGGAATTCACCATCACCACCACTTTTGGTAAACTATAATATGCATAGTTCATGTTCTCTAGTCACTATCACTATCCGATGAACTATGATATGTATAGTTTATGTTCACAGTCACTACTACTATTTCATACACTACACTAGGGTTTGGTTCCGGTTTTTGGATTTAAGTCCACATTAAATTTTCGCATTGTTAGACTTCAACTATAATCGTTGAGCGTATATGCTTGAGTCATACAAGAATTTAGTCTGGATTGGCTTAGAATTGGTGGTGCACGCCTCATCTCCTGTTCCTCGTTGGGTTGTGGACCTAGGGCGGACCCACTATATTCAACGTTTTATCTAACTTAAATCTTCTATAACTTATATACGCTGGAAGATTATAGGGGAAATCTACGGGTCAATCTAGGGTTCATTAATACATCATATAGGAATATGCTGTTTACACTTAACTAAGAAAATATTGGATTTTCTGGAAATCAACTCTATCGATTTTATAAGGAAAACGGTTTCTACTCCAAACAAAACTCTTATGAACTTACCAACTTAATTGTTGACACTCTTTCAAAACTACTTGTATTCTCAGGAAATCAGTGAAACAGGAAAACTTCGGCGCTTTGAGGATGGGACGTTAAACCGTCAACAATTTATTTTTGTCATCATAATGTAATTGATTTTGAAACATGTAAACATATACTTTGGTGTAACTTTTTCAATTATATTTATGATGGTTGTATTTACTTTGAGCACTATTATACACGTTGTTGTGATACTGTACATGAAGTCCTCCACCCCCTGACGTTTCCGCCATCCTTGGTTTGGGGGTGTGACAACACTTATGTGCAAATATTAGAATAATAACATAATAACTATTAATAAAAGTCTTTGGAGGATTTGAATGTTTCGATTGTGCTCGATCAATTATGTAGTCGTATTCGGGGTGAATGTAGCTTGATCAACTACATTCATCCAAAGTACGACTGACATGTGTTCCGGTGTGATTGAGATGGACAATGAAACCAAATTATAATACTATAAATCTACTCTCTTTGCACCTTTCTGACCCAAGTTTCTCACACAGTTACCATGGATGAAGCTCAACAAGGAATCCATCTTCATCAAGCTTTAGTGGTCCATGGAACGCTTGAGGAGAACCCCGAGGAATTATAGGGGGTATCCCCTGGTGTTGAGACCGACGTGTACACAGATACAGACTACGAGTTTTACGAGACTGACAAAGATGAGGAGGATGATAGGGACACAAATGAGGTCCCCGCCGAACCATCTACAGATGAAGCACACCAGGACCACCCTGCACCATCAGGGGATCCCGTTAATGGGACTCACTCTCTGGAGGAAGAGATTGCCACACTTCGGCAACAGTTATTTGCTATGGAGGCACGAGCTATGCTAGTTGAGCAGGAGAGGGATGAGGTCGTCGTAGAGATGACCGAGATGGCTCAGTTATTGGCATAACATATTGGGATATGATTTCACTACCACCATTAGATACTCCTTAGTGTGAACCGGATTAATAGTATCTTTACTAGTACCGTGTTCCTTTTATGTTTTCTGCTATGTGACGTATTTCTTTGTTTCATGTTAAAAATTTTAAAATTAATCACATACACAAATCGAATCACCGAGGTAGTATTTCCTTAAACCTAAGATATACTATGCACTCACCATCTTTATGTTCCATGACAGAAGATGCCTCGAAGACACCCACTAGTGAACAATAATACACCACCCCCCCCCCCCCCCCCCCCGCCGCCTACACCAGAAATGAACTCGGCTGCATTTCAAGTAGTTGTCTCGGCGACAGTCACAACAGCCTTAGCCCACATCCATAATGGGAACAATGGTGGAGGCAATGGAAACGGAGCCAACAGTTAAAACCAGGGAATGAACCAAGGGCCAACCAAGGCCTGCACTTACAAGGACTTCATCAACGCCAAACCACGAACCTTCAATGGGACGGGAGGCGTAATAGCCCTAAAGAGGTGGATAGAAAAGGTGGAGTCGGTATTTGAAATATGCGGATGTACAGAGGAATGTAAGGTGAAATTTGTAGCATGCACGTTCGTTGACCAAGCTCTCTCGTGGTGGAATGGGCATGTGGAGGCTATGACACTCCCTGTGGCAAATGTTATGCCATGGGAGGAACTGAAGGAAATGCTGAGGACAGAATACTGCCCAAGAGGGGAAGTACAGAAAATGGAGCAGGAACTGTGGAACCTCACAGTCCGTAACTCTGACATTGATACCTACATTTCAAGGTTTAGTGAGCTGTCTTTGTTATGTCCGAGAATGATCAATTCTGAGGGGATGAAGATTGAACGATTCATTTGAGGATTAACCTCCCCGATTCAAGGAAATGTGATAGCTGCGAATCCGGAAACTTTTGACAGTGCAAGAGGTTGGCCAATAAGCTGTACGATCATGACAATAAGAAGGGTGACAAAGCTAGGGAAAGTGAAAGAAAGAAGGAGAGTGAGAACAAGAAGGGAAAGAATAACAAGCGGAAAGGACGACAAAGCTCGGAGTCGTCAAAGAAACAACAGACAGTCACAGCCCATGCTGTAACCACCCAAGTTCCCCCAACAACACATGCACCAGCCTCATCTACCCCGGGTGCCCCTAGATAGTATTCCGGAAGCCTCCCAAAGTGCCATAAATGCAATCTCCATCACCACGATGAATGCAGGGAAATGCATTGTACCAGTTGCAACCGAAAAGGTCACACGACAAGGTATTGTAGGACCTATCCTCCCTAGAACCAACAACAACAACAACAAAAGCAACAACCGTAATAACAACAACAACAACAATAACAACAACGATGGAGCCACCCACACCTGTTACGGGTGGGTTCTGACTTTAGGACAAAGAGAAGCGGTCCAAGACCCCACTATTGTCACTGGTACGTTTCTACTTAACAACACATATGGATGCATATTGTTTGATAGTGAGGCCGAGTGAAGTTTTGTGAGTAATAAGTTCAAACATTTGCTAAAACAACAACCCCAACAGCTTAATGAAGCCTTCACGGTGGAAATGGCTAATGGGAAAACAGAATTGGCTAAGGATATCTATGTAGGTTGCACATTAACCTTAAAAAACCACACATTCCAAATAAATTTGATGCCAGTAAATATTAGGAGTTTTGATGTGATTGTTGGCACGGATTGGTTGAGCCTCATCATGCTGATATTATGTGCCACGAGAAGGCCGTTCGCCTTCACCTCCGCAACCACGAAACCCTAATTATTTATGGAGACAAACCCGGCATCAATCTTCGTCTTATCTCATGTATCAAGGCACAAAAGTGTCTACACAAGAAGAACTTCGCATTTCTAGCTCACATTGTGGATAAGTCCAAGGAGGAGATCAACATTCAAGATATCCCAATGATGTGCGATTTTCCATACGTATTTCCTGAGGATTTTCTAGGAATACCCCCAGATAGACAAGTTGAATTTCGAATCGATCTTGTACCAGGAGCCACTCCAATCGCCAAGTCACCCTATAGGTTGGCACCCGCCGAAATGCAAGAGCTATCAAGCCAATTAAGCAAGCTCCTGAATAAAGGATTCATCAGACCCGGCTTCTCGCCCTGGGTAGCTCCGGTCCTTTTCGTTAAGAAGAAAGAGGGATCCTTCAGGATGTGTATCGATTATAGGGAACTAAATAAGCTCACTATCAAGAATCACTACCCACTCCCATGAATCGACGATCTATTCGACCAGCTACAAGGGGCTAGCTATTTTGCAAAAATAGATCTGAGGTCCGGATACCATCAACTCAAGGTCCGAGAGGAGGATATCCCAAAGACTACTTTCCGAACTCGTTACGGTCATTACGAGTTTGTCGTAATTCCTTTTGGTCTAACGAATGCTCCCGCCGCATTTATGGACCTGATGAGTCGAGTCTGCCACCCATTCCTTGATAATTTCGTGATAGTTTTCATCGACGATATTCTGGTGTATTCCTGAAGCGAAGAAGAACATAGTCAACATCTTCGTCAAATCTTGGAGACCCTGCGAGCTGAAAAGTTGTATGCAAAACTCTCCAAATGTGAGTTTTGGCTCTGCAAAGTAAACGTTTTAGGTCATGTTGTCAGCAAGGAATGGATACATGTAGATCCTTCTAAGTTCAAAGCCATTGAAGGCTGGGTAACTCCAACGACACCCACAGAAATCCGCGAATTCATGGGTCTCGCAAGTTATTATCGTAGGTTCATCCAAAACATTTCCAAGATAGCCAAGCACCTTACAGCTCTAACACAAAAAGGCGTACCTTTTCACTAGACCGAGAAGCAAGAGATTGCCTTCCAAACCCTGAAGCGAGCCCTTTGTAGTGCGCCTGTACTATCATTACCAGAGGGAACTGAAGACTTTATAGTCTACTGCGACGCTTCAAATCAGGGTTTAGGGCATTAGGCTGTGTACTTATGCAACGTGGGTGTAACAACGTAAAATCCAAAACAATTTTTCACTTTTACAAATATAATTTCATTCATAAATATTATCAATCTCAATGTATCACATATCAAATCCGTAAAATTCATCCCAAGATCACAATACATAAAAACTCCACAAGTGTGTACTGATCATGTCAGCGCCTTCCCGCGATCCTCGCTGGTACCTGAAACACATAACACAAAACACTATAAGCATAAATGCTTAGTGAGTTCCCAAAAATACCACATATAACACATATTAGCCACTCGAGGCTATAACTCTGTGGGCCTACTGGCCCTAACTCTGTGGACCCTCTGGTCCTAGCTCTGTGGACCTTCTGGTCCTAACTCTGTAAACTCTGGAATACACACAACATAAATCACATAGAAATAATGCAATGCAACACATCACATACATAGCATACAAGATACTCTGTCACATAACTCTACTTACCACTCAAGGTAAAGTATAGTGAGAAGACTCACCTCGGATAACTCGGTAAACCTCGAACTCGGAAATACTGATCTAGCCTTCGCCTAATCACATAAAATAATTACTCTAATTAATACGACTTTCAAAGACTAGGCTAATCCCTCTCTAAGTTCTCTAAGAAGGGTAAAAGACCATTCTACCCCTCCAACTATCACCGAACGATCCAACATCGGTCTGCACACCCTGTTCATGAGATCCATGAACGCCGCTAGTGGATTGGTGAGCCCGAAAGGCATCACCATGAACTCGTAATGCCCATAACGAGTCCTGAACGCCGTCTTCTGGATATCCTCATCACGCACTCTCATCTGATGATATCCAGACCTCAAATCGATCTTGGAGAACCAAGACGCTCCCTGCAACTGATCGAACAAATCATCGATCCTCGGTAAGGGGTAACGGTTCTTGACCGTTAACTGTTCAACTCCCGGTAATCAATGCACATCCGGTGTGAACCATCCTTTTTCTTTACAAAAAGGATCGGCGCTCCCCATGGCGAGCTACTCGGCCGAATAAACCCCTTCCCCAGCAGCTCCTGAAGTTGCGAGGATAACTCATGCATCTCTAGAGGCGCAAGGCGATTGGGCACCTTAGCAATAGGCGCTGCCCCCGGAACCAAATCGATACGGAACTCTACTTGCCTCTTGGGAGGCACACCCGACAACTCCTCGGGAAAACATCAGGGAACTCACGCACTATCGGAACCTCATCGACCGATCTCGGCCTCTCCGCATCAAACCTCGTATCCATCACATAAGCTACACACCCACTACAACCCTGCTGTAGGCTTTGCCTCGCTCTAGCGGCCGAAAAAAACGCTGACCCAGAACAGGTACCCTCGCCGTACACCGTAAGAACTCCCCCACTAGGGTCTTGTATGGTCACCAGCTGTCGCTCGCAGTCGATAACCGCTCCAAATCTGCTCAACCAGTCCATGCCCACGATGACATAGACATCTCCCATCGCAATCAGGACCAAATCAATCGGAAACTCAAAGCCGAAGATCTCGTGTACACATCCTTGAATCACATCAGTGGCATACACCGCTCTCTCATCAGCTATGGAAACTCGCAGAGGTCGACTCAATGCCTCTCGACGGATACTGATGTGCTGACTAATGGCTAATGATACAAAAGATCGACTCGCACCCGAGTCAAATAACACCAAGGTAGGTACAGAACTCACAAGAAAAGTACCTACACATATCATAATATAAGCACAATATCTCAAACTTAAAATAAATACATGAAAGAATACATACCAGCCACGACATCGGGCGTTGCGCGGACCTCCTCCGCTGTCAACTGGAAGGCTCTTCCTCGTGCCTTAGGTGCCTCGGCCTTCACCCGCTGACTCTCGGTAGCTCATATAATAGCAGGGGCAGATCCCCGTGATGCTCCCTATGCTGACCCCCGCAGCTGCGGACACTCGGCCTTCCGGTGTCCGGTCTGGTTGCAGTGGAAACAAACAGCAAACCCCTTGGGGCAATCCTTGGCCATGTACCCCTCCTTGCCACACTTGTAGCAAGACCCTTCTCTACAAATCCCCTCGTGGCCCTTGCCGCACTTGCCACAAGTGCGGCCCTTCTAGTTCCCTGATCTCGAATCGGCGGGCTTGGCCCGCTTGGCTGTCGGCTGGGACTGTGCCGGTCGCTGATCCCTCCCCTGAGACTCCGCCTCCTCCCTAGCCTGAGTCTCAAGCTCTATCTCCCTCTTCCGAGCATTCGCCTAAAGCTCGGAAAATGTCCGGTACGACGAGTTCGCCACGAACTCGCGGATGTCTCTCCTCAAAATGCTCAAATACCGACTCATGCATGCCTGCTCGGAAGACACGTGCTCAGGGCAGAACATCGCCCTCTCATGGAACATCCTGGTGATCATAGTAATAGAGTCAGTACCCTGCTTGAGGGTCAAGAACTCCTGGGCCAACCGTTCCCTTTCCACCGGGGGAACGTACTCATCACGAAACATAGCGGTGAACCTCTCCCAGGTCACCGCGGCAAGCTCTGCAGAAGAATAGTGCGTTGTCACAAACTTCCACCAGTCCTTCGCTCCTAATCGAAGCTGGTTCAACGTGAATCGAACTCTCAGATGCTCCGGACAAGAACACGTATAGAAGCATCCCTCGATGTCAGAAACCCATCTCACCGTAGCGATCGGATCCTGCGTCCCATCAAACTCTGGTGGCTTTGTGTTGCTGAACTCTCAGAACAGCAACGCATCACCACCCTGAGGTCTAGCAGTAGCAACAGCTGCGGTAGCTACAACGGCTGCAGCCTCAGTAACCGCTGCGTATCTCTCATCAAAGGTCTCAATCAATGTGGTCTTAATAGACCCAAACATCTTCGGAATCTCTACGCGGATAGCCGCAGCCACCTCCTCGTGGATCATCTGACGAAGCTCCTTGTCGATCACACCGCTGGTCTCTGGTCTGTGGCATGTCCCAACCATGATGTCTCTGAAATACAACATAAGAAATATCAAAGACTCGCTCGAGCATACTCACACTCAGCAACTCAGCCCTACTTGTTCCTTAGTACCCTAAGGATTCTTACTTGGACTGCGCACAGATCCAATGTCTTCAGTAGTACGGGCCCAATACTACCATCCACACCACATCAGTATTCACCCCAAGTCCTCCTCCTAGGATCCCAAATCTCAAGTACTCTACTCTCACGGTGCATAGGCTACTCTCTAGCAAACCTCTCATAAGCTCCTCGCTGCTATCTACTCACTCTCAAGCATCTCCCAGCAGCAAAATCCCTAGGCTAAGGCATCACGAATTAGGCCCCTCTAGTCCTAATAAGAATACCTAGCCTACTCTATCATGCATAACATATCATATCATATCTTATAACACATAATATAAGGGTATTTTGGGAAATCACCGTTCGGGCGTTGGCTGATCGTATACACTACTCTGCTCTGGTCTTTTCAAAACCTTTTATTCCTTTAAAAAAAATTTGTTTTATTTCGAAAGGTTTCTCAAATCCTCAGTTTGAGTTCAAATGCACCCGAAGGTGCATCCGACTCCCTCAAACCATGGCTCTGATACCAACTTGTAACAACGTAAATTCCAAAACAAATTTTAACTTTTAAAAATATAATTTCATTCATAAATATTATCAATCTCAATGTATCACATATCAAATCCATAAAATTCATCCCAAGATCACAATACATAAAAACTCCACAAGTGTGTACTGATCATGTCGGCGCCTTCCCGTGATCCTCACTGGTACCTGAAACACATAACACAAAACACTATAAGAATAAATGCTTAGTGAGTTCCCAAAAATACCACATATAACACATATTAGCCACTCGAGGCTATAACTCTGTGGGCCTACTGGCCCTAACTCTGTGGACCCTCTGGTCCTAGCTCTGTGGACCTTCTGGTCCTAACTCTGTAAACTCTGGAATACACACAACATAAATCACATAGAAATAATGCAGTGCAACACATCACATACATAGCATACAAGATACTCTGTCACATAACTCAACTTACCACTCAAGGTAAAGTATAGTGAGAAGACTCACCTCGGATAACTCGGTAAACCTCGAACTCAGAAATACTGATCTAGCCTTCGCCTAATAAAATAAAATAATTACTCTAATTAATACGACTTTCAAAGACTAGGCTAATCCCCCTATAAGTTCTCTAAGAAGGGTAAAAGACCATTCTACCCCTCCAATGGCTCACAAGTCCAAACGTTGACTCAACCCTAAAAGTCAATGAAGTCAACGCTCAAACTTTGACCAGACTCGTCGAGTGCATACGGGCGACTCGGCGAGTCCATGCAGGTCCTTTGAATACTTCTAAGCCTCACTTGGCACGTCGAGTCCCTCCTCCACTCGCCGGGTTACCCTGCAACGAATCGCGGGGCAACCCGACTCGACTCGTCGAGTCCACTTATGAGCTCGGCGAGTTGCTCCTATAACAACACTCAAATGACCTTCTGAGGTCAGATCTGCTTCTCTAAACTATAGATCTGACTTCCCCACGACCAATAACCATGTAAAGGTTGAATCTTGGCTCACATGCAACGCACCCAAGGCTTCTTTTGGTGAAATAACTACTAAAATGGCCACCTAGGCTCATAACTCCAAAGGGATGGCATAAAGCAGAGTAATAGGGACTCTCTCGACCTCTTAAGGTCCAGATCTAAGAATCATTTCAACTTGGGACCTCACACACTCCAGATTCAGGCTAAATAATGCATAAGGAAACCCTAGATTCAACTAAATCATCATAAATACGAGAATAAGCACAGGTTGATACCTCCAACACCTTCCTCTGATAAAATAGAAGTAGATCCAAACTACCAAACCCGCCTAGCTTGTCCTTACCCCTTCCTTCTTGCTAAAACACACAAGAAATGGTGAACAATGGCCTCCTTTCTCACTCACAAGACTCACAGATGCTCTGGTACTCTCAAGGACGAAGGTAGCCGCAAATAAGGGCCATAAGGTCCTTTAAATAGGGTAAACGCCCGGGGATTTAGGGTTTCAGCCCACAGCGCGGACTCGTCGAGTACACCCTTTCTGACTCGTCGAGTCCATTCATTAATCCAGTCAGCAATCGCGATCCTACTCGAAGAGTCTAAGTGTCAACTCGTCGAGTCCCTCTCTTTAACTCAAAATAAATGATCAAACATAGTACCTGGAAATTCGGATGTTACAGTGGGAAGGTGATAGCATATGCATCTAGACAACTGAAGGCACACGAACTAAACTATACCACACATGATCTCGAGCTGGGAGATGTGGTCTTTGATTTAAAAATTTCGCGGCACTACCTTTATGGTACAAAGTGCACCTTTTTTACTGACCACAAAAGCCTCCAACACATTCTGAATCAGAAAGAGTTAAACATGAGGCAGCGGAGATGGGTTGAGTTGCTAAACGATTATGAATGTGAGATCAAGTATCACCCGGGCAAGGCTAACGTGGTAGCTGATGCCCTGAGTCGAAAGGAATACTCAAATCGCCGTGTGAAAACTCTCTCGATAACCATTCAATCCCACTTAACATCGCAAATCAAGGGAGCCCAGTTGGATGCAATAAAGCCAGAAAACACCACAAGTGAATCATTGCATGGGATGGAGAAGAACTTCGAAGTCAAAGAGAATGGAGCATACTATTTCATGAACCGAATCTGGGTCCCTAAACTTGGGGGATTCAGAGAAGTAGTCATGAATGAGGCTTACAAGACACGATACTCCATCCATCCGAGATCAGATAAGATGTACCTAGATATCAAGCAACATTATTGGTGGCCAAATATGAAGGCGGAAATCGCCACTTACATGGGCAAGTGTCTCACTTGCGCTAAGGTGAAAGTGGAATATAAAAAGCCCTCGGGATTATTACGACAGCCAGTAATACCCGAGTGGAAATGGGAAAGGATTACTATGGATTTCGTGACGAAACTACCCACGACAGCTAACGGGTTGGATGCGATATGGGTAATTGTCCATAGATTAACAAAATCCGCTCATTTTCTACCAATAAAGGAATCCTATAAGATGGAAAGACTGACCAGAATCTACATCAAGGAGATTGTAAGACTCCATGGAGTACCTGTATATATTATCTCGGATCGAGATAGTAGGTTTACTTCACGATTCTGGCAGTCGCTACAAAAGGCAATCAGAACACAATTAGACATGAGCACCGCCTACCACCCCCAGACGGATGGTCAAAGCGAACAAACTATTCAAACGCTCGAGGACATGCTCCGAGCATGTGTGATCAACTTTGGCAAGTCGTGGGATACTCACCTGCCTTTGATTGAATTCTCCTACAACAACAGTTATCACACGAGCATCAAAGTTGCTCCCTTCGAAGCATTATATGGTCGCAAATGCAGGTCACCGTTAT
Organism: Lactuca sativa; assembly: GCF_002870075.4. Classification (NCBI taxonomy): domain Eukaryota; kingdom Viridiplantae; phylum Streptophyta; class Magnoliopsida; order Asterales; family Asteraceae; genus Lactuca; species Lactuca sativa. The sequence continues at coordinate 170,620,490 of NC_056623.2, forward strand.
GTTGGGCTGAGGTGGGCGACACTCAACTAGCAAAAAGGCAAACATCGGACAATACTTTAATAGGGCTAGAGATTATCCGTGAAACGACAGAGAAAACAATCCAAATTAGAGCCTGACTTCAAGCATCGTGAGATCGACAGAAGAGCTACGCTGACAATCGGCGAAAGCCCTTAGAGTTCTAAGTCGGGGATCGGGTGCTATTAAAAGTCTCTCCCTGGAAAGGGATGATTCGTTTCGGGAAACGGGGGGAATTAAACCCACGATACATTGGACCATTCGAGATCCTTGCTCGAATCGGTCCAGTGGCTTATAGGCTACAGCTACCAGCGGCGCTCAGCACCATACACCCCGTGTTCCATGTTTTAAATTTGAATAAATGCTTATCCGACGAAACTCTTGCTATTCCTTTAGAGGAAATCAAAATCAACGAGAATCTCCTGTTCGTTGAAGAACCGGTTGAAATCATGGACAGTGAAGTGAAGCGTACTAAACAGAGCCGCATTCCGGTTGTGAAAGTTTAATGGAACGCAAAGCATGGACCGGAATTCACATGGGAACGTGAAGACCAAATGAAGCAGAAGTACCCTCATTTATTCTCACATCTTCAAACCTAACTTTCGAAAGAATTTCAAGATGAAATTCCCTCTAATGGGGGGATATTGTCATAATTAGCAAATTAGCTAGGAAATTCTATACTCTTGTAAACAGTAACAATGGCAACAATTGTAACCTTAACTTGAAAAAGTGTATGATGTTTATTCAATGACAACAAACCTCCATCAAAAATCCAATTGTTAAGCCCAAAACCTTATGCAAAACCTTTTAAAAAGTCAATTAAGGATTGGAAACCCTAAGAATCCCGGTTTAGGTCCATTATGGAATAGGATTTCCTTATTGGGCCTAGTGGACCAATAAGCTTCCAATTTGACTATTTTGGGCTTAGGACCCTTAATGAACTCTAATTGGACCCACTTTCATGAAACTTAACATTTTGGGCCATAATTGGCCTAAAATGAATTGGTTTACCTTTAATGGGCCAAATTGGGCCATAATTGATCTAATTAGCCTTAATAGACCATAAAACCCACTTTTTTTAATGTCATTTGGGTCGTGAACTACCCTAAAGTCCCAATGGGTCAAAAACCTTCTTATGGGCTTTATAATTTCGAGTAAGGACCAAGATAAGGCCCAAAATCTTCCATAATTACCCCATTTCGGCACAAAGTTAAAAAAAAAAAGATTAATGGAAGATTAAAAGGGAATTGACACCTCATGATTACCCAACATGTCTCTAAGCATTATTCTCCATGTATCCATGCAAAATTGCATGTATCAAGGCAAATTCTCTTCTTTTTCCCCCTTCTTCTACCCATGGCCGAGACACCCACCACCCACCTCCATTTTCTCATTTTAAGCCACTTCAAAACACTCTCTAGAACTCCTCCTCCTTCCATCAAAATTTCGAGATTTGTGGATGCTATTAAGAGGATTCTTCACCAATATCATCAACCTTAGTAAGTTTTGTTTAAGATCCATGGTTAGTTTCTTGATTACTCCAAAAATCCCCTCTTAACTCATGTATTTTCGTGATCTATGCTTCATAGTGTCCAAAATCATTTCAAGAAGCTTACTAGGGCCGAGAACCACACCATCTTCTTCCATTCTTCCATCAAAACTGATCCAAACCCCTCAAGGTGAGTTCATACCCCTTGTTTTTCGGTTTTTACATAATTTTGGGGGAGAATACAAGTAAAATGTGTAGATCTATGTGTTTTGTGTATGTTATGTGTCATTTTCTAGGTTGTTTTGTGAATAAGTGTTAGATCTTGATACAACTCAAAATTTTGAATAACAATGAGTAAAATACATGAAACAAAACACTTATACATCTTATTACCAAGAAAATAGTGTTAAACATACCTAAAATGAAAGAATCAAAACAAAAGTCTTGTTTATGGGATATTTTTGGCAAGAAAACAAAAGATGAGAAAAACTATGACATTCACGGTTTTTACAAGGATCAAAAAGGTATTATTTGAATAAAAAGGGGTTTTTATGATAATCATGCTTTTAAAAGGGCCAAAAATATAAATTTTAGCTTAATGGGCCTAATAATTGGGCCTCATGGTCTTGGGCCCAAAATTTGCGAAAATAAGGAGTTTTCGGGTTAAAAATTGTAAATTGACCAAAGTTTGAGTAAAAAACATAAATAAACTAATTTAGGGGCTGAAAGTGTCTTTTATTTCTAAATTGGGCTCAAGATGCAATGTTTTTGGAATTTGGGCCAAAAATGTAAAATTTCATGGGAAGTGGGCCAAAAGTGTAAACTTTTCATAAATAAGGGCTGAAAATGTCAAATATTGTAATTTGGGCTGAAATTTACTACTTAAATTGAAATTGGGCCAAAAATGTCAAGTAAAATGATTTAAGGACTAAAAATGTCATTTTTCATCAAAAAGGACTAAAAATGTCATTTTACACTAAGAAGGGGCTGAAAATGTAACGTCATGTGTAAAAGGGGCTGAAATAGTCAAATAAATATTTTGGGTCAAATATGTTAATATTTAAAACAATTGGGCCAAAGATATAAATTTTTATAACTTATGGATTTAAAATTTGTATATTTTTATAAAACAATAATATCGTTATAAATCAAACATTGAGTATTTTAACTTCGTAATTAAATGCTTCGTGTAAAACAAACCCTATACCACAATTAATATACAAAAACGATTCAAGATACGATAGTTAGGCCTAGAAATTCCTATTCGTGCATATAGGGCCTTTGTGACCCAATTGCATGATTTTTGGGCCCAATATAATCATTACATGTTCTTTGGGCCTTAGTGACCCAATTACATGCCTAATTGGGCTTGGATTAGCTTTTACATGCTATTGGGCCTTAGTGGCCCACTTGCATTGCTAATTTGGCCTAGAATAATCATCATATGCTTGATGGACTATAACGTGTCCGTCGTATACTCAATGACTAGTGGACCACAGTTGTCCTTTTTCGTGTTTGTTGGGCTTTATTCATATCCATGTAATCATCAAATGAGTTATAATCAAAATACACTTAATGTTATTCATATTCGTTGGGTAATAATTGGGATTTAGTGAGAATTATCGGTTAACACCAACGAGTGTTTGGCCTTAGCCTGCAGTTATAATCAGAGTCTCCTAGAGGGAGAGCGAGAGTTTGTGTATGGATCTATACGGGGGTGTCTCCCCCACACCTGAGCTGTTCGCTACAGTTAGACTCGGCCAGTCTAGGGTGACAAAATCTTGATCAAAACCGGCGTTTGGAAAAATTCCAAGACATGCGAATTAGTCATTATCATGCATGGTTATAACGACTCACATAGAGATCCATTACCATCTAAACAAATATGGGAATCAAATTCATACATCGTGACGATACAGAACAATCCATACGATAAATGCATGTACCACAATGCTGTTATAGATCGGAAAATATCGGATTTTCCGGGAAAATATTATCATTCACTTCATTTTACTTACATCAAATACAGAACAAGGAAAAACTTTTAGATTCGTTCATTTATGCATATTTTGAAATCACACATACATATTTATATTGGATCATCACATCATGTTGTAAACAAATTTTACATAAAATATCGGATTTTCTGGGTTATACAAACGATACAAGGTTTTTAAATCAAGCATGTTTGTGAACTCACCAACATTATATATGTTGACCATTTTCAAAATAACTTGTATTCTCAGGTAATCGATAAGCCTAAGAACCATCAAGTGAAATTTGGGAATCCTACTTTTGTGAAATGATAACTTTCAAACAATTTATGTTTTGAATATGTAATATTAAACAATGTACTTGATGTGAACAATGTTGTTGTATTATGTAATGTTTGGCTATGATTATGTTATGTTTCATGTATATGCATTGTGATGATATTTCAATTGGTAGTCACACGAGCCCTCGGACGTTTCCGCTGTCTGGTTCGGGGGTGTGACAATTATAATGCTTAGACTATTAGTTAGTCTTAGTGAATATTAGACTAAACTCTAGTGGTAATGATACTAGGTTTTGTCCAAGGGGATTGTTTTGAGTAAACGAAGTGCTGTCCGAGTACCGAGTCACCACCTTATCAGGTGAGTGCATAGTTACATTCATCTTACACATAGATATGAAGTATTTTATAAGAATTATGTGCTATGTGTGCGTAGGGTCTGAATACTTGCTGTCTATGTTGGATGAAAGATTTTATACATTTTTCAAATGATTTAAACTGTATATGTATTTTATATCTACAAAATGTGTTGGGTATAACATGGGTAGATGTAATAGTTGGTGTGGTGAAATAAAATGATGAAAGCCTCGATGTTATTGGTGATCCAGTCATCTAGCGGAGTATAAATGACGACCACGAACTCTTCTAGACAGTCCAGTGGTGACTCAGACGTTTCCGCCGTCTGGTTCGGGGGTGTGACAGTAATAATGCTTAGACTATTAATTAGTCTCAGTGAATATTAGACTAAACTCTAGTGGTAATGATACTAGGTTTTGTTCAAGGGGATTGTTTTGAGTAAACGAAGTGCTGTCCGAGTACCGAGTCACCACCTTATCAGGTGAGTGCATAGTTACCTTCATCTTACACATAGATATGAAGTATTTTATAAGAATTATGTGCTATGTGTGCGTAGGGTCTGAATACTTGCTGTCTATGTTGGATGAAAGATTTTATACATTTTTCAAATGATTTAAACTGTATATGTATTTTATATCTACAAAATGTGTTGGGTATAACATCGGTAGATGTAATAGTTGGTGTGGTGAAATAAAATGATGAAAGCCTCGATGTTATTGGTGATCCAGTCATCTAGCGGAGTATAAATGACGACCATGAACTCTTCTAGATAGTCCAGTGGAACGCTAGCAGGCTCGCAACCTGTAGGTGTTTGTGAACGATGTGTTCATAGGTTTACTTCATCCCCCTCATGGTTGCCTCAAGGACATTTATTGTTGAGGAACCCCCTTAGCAGTAGTGTAGGTCCTTTTATGATAGGTGTTTTAGGGACGTAAAGTGAGGATAACGAGAATGGGTAATCGGATTACTATTGGTTGTTGAAATTAATAAAATTGTTTATTGTGGGTTGAAAACCCTATGTGCTCACCAGGTTCCCAAGCCTGACCCACTCAGTTTCTTGTATTACAAGTAGTGGCACTCGAGCGTAGAAGTGATGTTTGGGATGAGGTATTACGGATTATAGGCCTGTAGTTATGAATAAATGTTGTAAGCCTTATATTGTACTGTTTATGCTTTTGATCTGTATCGAACATGACATGCCGAGGTTTTTAATGAAATACATTTCTTCGGAAATACTTTGATAAATTTTTATCATATTTTCTTTTGGGAACAAATTCCGCAACACTTTTATATAAAATGTTACTCTGGTTTTCAAAACAAAGCATAAACAAATCGGTCTTTTTTAGCCGTGAAAATGGGGATGTCACATTCCTTCCAAACTAGACACCTCAAACTTCAAGGCTCCTTCAAAAGAGTACCAAAAATCAACACTCAAAGCTCTCCACAAGCTCACACACTCAACTATGGAAGATGATACTCGAAATTAGGGTTTCTGGACAGAGGAGGCTGGTAAGGAGGCCAACCAAGGGACTTAAGGCCTTTAAATAGGGTGAAACACCCTAAAAATTAGGGTTTCCTTCTTAGCTGCCAACACGCCGAGTTGAGGCACCTCGACTCTCCGTGTTGGTTCATTAATATCCGCGGACAAAATCATATCAACACGTGGTGTTGAGGCTTCCAACACGCTGAGTTTCCAAGGAAAAACATGCTTAAAGAAATAAATCTCATACCTGGTGTTTATATACTGGAAGTATAATTAATAATGGCTAAGTTATAATCCCAAAAAGATTAAAGGAAGACATTTCTATCAATTAGAAAGTAAACTATATCATGTAAAGTTTAATTCATCCTTTATAATCAATAAGGCCTTTATATGGATCTATTGGATTGTATGTTGTGCTGAATCTTAGACATTTACTAGCAATGAAGTCATACACCATGATGTATAGTTCCTCAATAATTATTTTCTCTACACTTTAGTGAAATATCATTAGGAAAATTTTATATATAAATAATATTCACACTAGGTGTAAGACCCATGTATTACATGGGTTAATTAAAAAAATAAAATATAAAGGTCTAAATATTTAAGAACTTTGGATTTATCAGAAAATAAGAAAAATAATGAATTATTAAAATTGATTTTTTTATCTTTTAAATTTAAATAAATAAACAAAAAAAGTAATGAGCTTTAATTTGGGAATTTTGAAATAAGAAGGTAAGTCAATTAATGAAATTGATATGCATTTATTACTATATTTATTTTAATTATTACATTAAAGTATTATGTGAAATTTATTAAAATAGAAAAACTCATAAAATGACATGTGGAAAAGAAATTAATTCAAAATAACCACGAAATGACATCTAGCAAATTGAATGAGAGTGTGACATGTGACAAAAAAACTTTCATTTATTAGAGTAGATATGTCAAATAAGCTACCTTATTTGTCTTCAAATATCCTTTTCTTAAGGTTGTAATATGTGTATTTCATTCGTATAATAAAGATTACAATGTCATAGATAAGTTTGATTTAAAACAAGTTTACGTCAAAAGGGATTGCATATAAAACTTAGTTTTATTTATTAAAATATTGATATTTACTCTGTAATTCTATTAAGAGATCTAGTCTCATAAATATAAATTAATCATTTTAGAATATGAATATTGTCGTTATGAAAAACGATCAAGTAAATAATCAAACATTTAAATAAAATAACTAAGACATAAATTTAGACATGCTAAGTTAAAACATATATTGTTCCAAACAAATATTGTTTTACATTACAAGTACTTTATGTTCTAAGCATAAGTAATAAACTAAACTCTGAGATTGCAGTCCCAACTTGATTTTCCTCATCTGGTTACTCTTCACTAAATATCTGCAAACCATTTACAAATATTAGATAAACATTAAGTATCAAGTACTTGAGTGTTATATGAAAAGTATAAGTCTATCTAGTAGATACCTGAAGTACTAGTCTCTCCAGACTTTCTTCTCAAATAAAGGGCCAGTTCCTCTTCAAGTGTCTTGTTTCTTTGTAGAAGAAACATGATCCATCATTGTGGGACTTCTTGAATCTCTTGGACCTAAAGGTGTCCATTCCATCAGCTTGGGGCCTCTTATAGAACACAATGTGACTCTTTTCAGCCTTACTTTCTTCTATTGTTTGAATTGGTTCAAACCAAATGTTACTGCATCTTTGGAGTATCTTTGTAACCCGACGATACATATGAAATGCTTCTAAACCTTTCATCTCCTCCCAAAAGTTAGTAATAACTGAACCTATGATTGTCTCACAGACATCATCAGAATCACATTTATGTTTCCACCAAATATGATGTTCATGTAAGTCGGAATCACATTTATCTTCTCTGAGATTTTCTTTCAAGACAACAATTCATTTGATTATATTGTACCCACCGAATGTTAATTGTTCACGTTAGTTTGCAAGATCATATTGATGCGTGATAGTGAGATTGGATTTAGTTCTCTTCTACAAAATTTAACAAAATTCATTTAGGATTTTTAATATTTAAAACTTTAATAATTAATATCCTTTTAGTTTCCAAAAACACTAATGATCAAGGTCTAGGATCCAAGTTGCAAAACCAATAAATGGTTAGGTGACCTTTATCCCATTTGTTTGAATTCAACCCGGTAGATATCAATTATTAATTATATATTACAATATAATTCCTAGATTTATGGGATCGCTAATAACAAATTTAGTTAGACATGTTTGATCCCATTTATGCCTCAGAACTTTCTTGCTTAGGACCTTTATTACAAAATATTTCCGATCAAATCATCCAATTTGAAAAACTAGTATAATCTGCCTATAACTTGGGTATAGAAATTGTGAAGACACTTCAGCCATCAAAATATAACACTAAGCAGTTAGCTGAATTTTATCCAACTAATGCATACAAGAGATGTGAGAGTGTTCTTCAAGATTGATTGCATAGATCTAAGGTTTGAAGGGGTATTTTATATGTTTTATAATTCTAGTTTTAAAAACATATTATATCATGATAATTGAATGCATCCAATTGATCATGGTATCGGTTTTCCAAAAAATCACAATTAATGTTTAAATAAAAAATTTGGTTTTATATTTTGACGCATTTCAATTTTAACGATAATATCCAATATTAAGTTTGAGTTTGAGCCATATATGCCCTTATTTATTACTTAATAAAACTTCTTTTTATTATTAATATTTTGGATATATGACCTTATTTATTACTTAATAAAACTTCTTTTTATTATTAATATTTTGGAGTTTGAATAAGTTATAAAATCTCCATTTTAGACTTATAATTTTACAATTTCAAAATTTGTTGTAATTAACGTTTTAATAAAACCGGTTTCTATTTCAAAGTTATAACTTGTTACATCTTATGTTATCATTTTGAAAATTGAAAACCAAACTCCATGTGATGTTTATTTTGTCCAAAAAATAGTTTGAGTTAGTGAAAATAAAAATTATCAACCACACAAAATATTTGCATAAAAATAAACAACACAAGCATGCATAATAATGTAAAACAAGCCAATTTCTAGTGAAACTTTCATGAGTTAACATAAAAGTGTTAAATCCTTTCCTAAGGGACCAAATTGACCAAAAATATTCAATTTGTTGTTGATGTTGACTTCATGCTCCTAATTGCATTGACAATCTACTTTGTTGCAATTTTATAAAACTTTTATAAAAGTTATAAACTTTTATTAAAATCCTATAAAACCGTGGGCGCCCTCTTGATCTTCAAATATGGCTTCATCTTCATATTGTTACATATTTTATAAAATAAATTCAGTCTAAAACTAATCTATTACATAAAATAACAAAGATGAAAAACTAGCTACCTTTTATTACATACTTTATGAATAAAAGAATATTACAAACCTCTTTAATAAATCAACTAAATAACAACAACAACAACACAAAGGTCCACGACTTGTTTATACGCTCAAAAATACATATAAACATAAAACAACCTTTGTTTTTTTTAAGACAACTTTAAGTGAAAAAAAAGAATGTAACTTTTTGTCACAAAAAATAACAATTAAAAAAGTTGTCAAAGAAAATATGTATGAACTTATTTTTATAGAAAAAAAGTTATCCATATTCTACAAAAACCAAGATTTCCAAAAATCAAAAAATCTAACCAAACTTGCAAGGTGGCTCTTGATACCAATTGTTGGTTTTTATTTCGAAACTAGTTTCAAAAACTACAAAAATGGGAAAAGGAAGACTTGTATTTTCAAAAAATAACATAAACAAAATTACACCCACCAAGTATCATCTTGCAAGTCTTGGAAAGAAATAAGCACTACCAAAGAAGGAAGAAGTAACAACAACCTTTGATGAACTTTGGGTCCTCTTTAGGAGGCTTGGAAGGTGATGGAGAATGTGGAACTTTAGAGACACCAACAATGAATCAACTTGATGTAGAATGCTACTTCTTTTTTATAAAAATCTTAAGCTTTGAACCAAACCCAAGTATGGTTTAAAGAGAGAAAAATGCAAGCAATATATCTCCAATAACACAAAGCAAAAGATGAGATAGAGAGAGTCTAAGGAGCTCTCAGCTTTGGCATGAAAAAACCACAAACAAAAGTACAAGACTCTAGCTTGTTAAAGAATACACTTAATCTAAAGGTCCTTAACCATTAAGGCCTTTAGACAATCTTGTCCCCCATACATGAAGTCATACATATTTCTTATTATTAAAGAATTCAAAAGACCATCACTCTTTTCCCTCCATCAATTTTTGGAAATCGATATAAAAAATAAGTGAAAAAGTTTGAATTTTATAAAATCAAGTTTATAAAGTATAACCTTTGTCTTTAGGTAGAATACAAAAAAAAAATAAAAAAATAAAAAAATAACAACCTCAATTAGTACAAAAGGTTGTGCATGACTTATAAATTCATACTATATGAATTATGTATTATTACATGCTAATGAAAATTATTATTTTCAAGAAATAAATAATTTCCAATTAATTATAAGACTTTATTGAATGTTTATTAAAATCAATTTGTAATAAATAATCAATTATATCAAGTTGTTCTTAGTGTGACCCATTAGTATCATATATTAATTAGCAATATCATTTTAATATGATACTTGAGCACACAAGATCTTTCACTTACACAAACAAATAGACGAAAAACACGAACACAAAAATCACAATATTTATTAAAAAAATTCACAATAGATCACACTGTAAAAAAATATATGTTCAATTGACGAATTTCTAGCACTTTGATATTCCCTCCCTCTATTTCTCTTTCCATTCACGAATATACCAACTTATGGGCTGTTTGTTTTGCTTTTTATTGGGTCCGGTAAAAGATAACCTATGACTCAGTCAACAGTCAGAGCGTTTGTTTCGTAAAAATTTCACCATATTGTTGGGTATTTAGTGTTGTGTCATTGTGCTTATATGTAAAATCCATTTTGTAACCGGGTTGGGTCTGTCCACCCGTCATTTATTATTAGGGTTTTACTATTTAAGATGCATGCATGCACCATATCTTGTATCTTTGGAAATAGTCTTTGTAACCCTACACGCCTCTATAGTAACAATTCTACATCGAGTTCTTCTGAGGCTGTGGCTTTTAATCATTAAGCATATCTTGATCCATTTTCTGTGTTCTTATTCTTTTCATGTTTGAATCTATTCGATCTTATAAGGATTCATTCCTAACAATTGGTATCAGAGCAGGAGACTGTGTAATCTATACGCATCTCTTCTGTTAAAAGAGTCATTAGGATTTCCGTTAATATTGGATCTGGTTCAGCCATCATCATCGTTTTCTTGACACTGTTCTGTGATCTTTATATTACCCTAAAACAATTTCAGTTTACACATCTGATTCACATCAGATTTTAAAGAATCCACTATCATCCACCACGACGATTCTCACATTAACTCAATAAATCTGTCGAGTGGCATTGGATCGACAACCAAGATCCATATTCTTTTTCCCAGTGATTATAAAGTATGGGCGCTTCATTTTGAAGATTATGTCCTTGGTCTCGAAGACCATGGCTATCTGATATTGGAAGCCATTATTGTTGGGACGTTTGTTCATATTGGAACTAGAAGAGTGATTAAAACTCAGGCTGACTATAACAGGCTTCTTCTTAAAGTAAAGGATGTTTCACAAGATGAGAAGAATAAGTTGATTAGCAATGTTAAGGTAATGAGAATCATTAGATTTGATTTTCCTTCAGAAACCTTTCTCCTGGTATGTTCGTGTGACACAACAAAAGTCATTTGGGATAGGCTCAAGGAACTTTACTCTAGTGACGCAGAGATTTTGTACAGAAGCCTGATGAGAGTTTAGATCAAACTTTCAATTGCTACAATCATCTTCTCAGTAGGATGATGAAACACAAGATTAGACGTGAATTAATTGAGCAAAAAGTCACGTTCATGAACGGGATTTGATCTGAGTGGAAGGCAGTGGTGTCAACAGTCAAGGCACATGAGCAATTCAAGAATTACACCTTGGCTAAACTTGTTGGTATCCTGAGGTCACATCAAGATGAAGTGACGAAAGAAGAGAAGATTGTTTCTGGGATGGGATCACTGACCCTCATAGCGAAGGGCAAGAAGGTTGTTGATGATGGTTCGGAGTCTGATCTTTCCGACTATGAGCTTTCGAAAGAAGATTATGCTTTGATGGTGTCAAATCCAAAGAGATTCAAAAAGAAGAAATTCGGTCTTAATAAGAACCAAAAGTGGCAGGGCAGCTACAATTCTGAAAAGGATAAGGATGAGAGTGCAAACAACTCTCAAAAGGAAGAAGTGAAGAAGGAACAAAAGCTTGTTGGGGACTTCGACTATGACTGTAACTATCGTCATGGCAAAAATCATCTAGCCAAGGAGTGCATACTTAGGAGGATGAAAGACAAGAAAGAGGGAGAGGATGATGAAGCTTATTTCTGTAACAACCTGATATTTCAAGTCAATGTAATAATCTAAAGTCAAATATTGTAACCTATTTTTTAAATAATAAAAATAGCGTCTAAAACGAAATGTTCAAAAATCTCCATTTAGATGTATGAAGTGGTAGATATCGTAACAAGGTTTTCAGATATATAAAGAACACAAAAATTCGAGTGATAACGAAAAAGTTATGACCAATCAAAGATACGCGACAAATCCTATAAAACACTGTTTAGCATAAAACGCAAAATTTCAATAAAACACTTTTTAGCCTTAGGTATCTAAATGAAAGTCGTAGATATCATTAAATCGTAAACTTATATAAAAATAATGCCCAAATCTGACTTCGTATGAGGAAGTTATGATTTTTCTAAGTTTCAGATATAGCAGTAGACAACTAAAAACTCGAAATAGAGATCGAGCGACTTTTAGCCAACACAACCTAAACAAAACTTGAAGATCTCGACAATAGTAGTACAATGGTAAAAAGACAGACGAAAACGGACGTTGGATGAAGAAGTTATGAATTTTTAACGGACTTTTTCAGTCCCGGCCTGTTAAAAATGAAATATTAAAAATAAATTCAAAATTAGCCGATGAAGTCTAAACGAGAGTTGTAGAGTGTATTCTCACCTACGCGTGGATATAAAGAACGTCAAAAAGGGAGCTCATACGCGAAAGTTACAGAATTTCAATGATCGGGGCACAAACTTCGAGGCTGGTTCGAAGGAACGCCTTGCGTTCCTAGGGAACGCCCCGTGTTCGCAGCTCAGAGCCAGTCCCATCGAGTCCAAAGTTCGTAAGCCATGACACACGAAGGAACGCCCCGCGTTTGAGGCCTCTTCCAACCCTCTATAAAGGATGTGAGGGCTCCGGGTTTTGGTTGCAAATTCACTACTTTCTCTCCCAAATGTCATACTTCTACCCTCTTGAGACTACCTCGACATCCCGGTTTCATATCCAAGATTTGACGGAAGTTCGAAGCCCCGAGATTCCCGAGAAATCGACATCTTTCCGGTCGAAGTGTTGCCCGAGTAAAGCATCATTTTCATCAACCCGTCACTACTACCAAGTGAGTTCATACCCCTATCACAACACTTTTAAATGCTTTTTAAACACTTTTAGGAGGAGAATACAAGTAAACACCCGACTAAAATCGAGTGAAAACATCAATCTTTTGCTACACTTTTCATGCTTTTGTTATAACTATCATATGAAAATGTTAGCATGCAAAACATCTTACAATACCACTTTACCCTCACGGGATGAAATATTTTTATAAAAATAACATGCTTTATTTATATGTTTGCATAACACATCATGAAAAGGGTAACCATTTCAACTATAACATTATGTTTATATAAGAAAATACAACTCATTATTATGCCTTTATCAAACACTGTAAAAAGGGTAATCATTTCGGACATAAACATTTTCATTTCAAGAATACGTGACTTAATTGAGAATATGTGAGTCATTCATCTTCACTATACCTACCAAGGTACCACTAGAAAGCCCTGTTTAATAACCAGAGTCTCTGTCTAGAGAACGTGATAGGTGTGTATAGATCTATACGGGACTGATGATCCCACACCCCGACTGTTAGCTACAGTCCTCGGGGTGACAAGTATCATATCATTTCAATGCCTAAAGAACGTCGCTGCAGGAAAACCCATCATAGTACGGTTATGAAAACTCACGAGATAGACAATTATTATGGTATTATGTTTTACGGGAAAAGTAACATTACAATTATTTTTACGTACAAATACAAGCTTCTTATAGTTTTGTTCACTAATAAAACTATACATTATCATTTTAAGTATGAGATATTTACTTACAAGTTACACTCTTGGGGCATTAAGATTGCTTTTCAACTTTCAGAAAATATAGGATTTTCCTGGTTCAATACATTCATTTTATACAATAATAATTCATAACTCTTTTTATAAGAAAATATCAGATTTTCTGGAAAACAAACGTGAACTTTCGAATGGCATACATTTACTCGAATGACTACTTATGGACTCACCAACTTAAATGTTGACACTTTTTCTTTGAAATAACTTGTATGCTCAGGGAATCGCTAAACCAGGTAGCAACTACTTTTGAATATTAACGCTCTGGCGTTAGTAAAATGTTTTGGACATCATTTTTTAAATTAAACTTTTGAAACATGTAATGCAACAATCATGTAAACTTTTTAATTATATATATGATGGTCGTGTGTAGTTTCTTTACTATTCTTTTGCTATGATATTGTACATGACGTCCTCCGCCCCTGAATGTTTCCGCCATTCAGGTTTGGGGGTGTGACAATTTCCTCAGAAAGTTGGAGGAAATCAAGAAGAAGTAAGCCAGTGTTGATGCATAACTTGTTTTAATTGTGCAGGAAAACAATGATGCATATGAGTTTGGTAGGGTTGAAGTCTGCTCAACCGACTCTGAAGACGAAGAGGTTCGTAGGCCTACTCATGGAAGGAGTTTCATAGAGAAGGAAGATGTTTCACAGTTTGGAGGAAGGTGTTTGATGGTGTCCAATGATGTGTCTTGATTGAGAGGATACGCCACTGATGGCAACCGCGTCTCAGACAGTTGTTTCGCTGCGAAAAGTATTCCTGAACAAATAAGCGAGTGTAAGCAGGTCATTAACAAGGTAAACTTTATTCTTGAAACTCTAAATATACTCGTGTCTCGTTATGAAATTGATTCAAATGATTTAAAATACACATTCTCAAGTTTTAGTGATAGTTTAAAACAAACTCATTTAACAAATTGTAACTTAACCGATCAACTCGGCAAGGTTTTGTCAAAAAGTGAAGAGAGACGCATATGGATTGAAAAGTTAGAGTTAGATTTGTCTAAGTCTAGAGATGAATTAATTTATTTTGAAAGGGATAATTTGATTCTTTTGAAACAACGTAATACTTTTGTTTGATTGCGAAAATGCTTTATTTTAATATAACCCGGTTGCATCTAGATTGTGAGATAGGAAAGAAAATTCATAAAATGATCTTGCCATTTCTTGAATTAAAAGAAGATGAAATAGATGTTGATTGCTACAAATGTGAATCCATTGTCTCCTCAAACGAAGTTTCGGATGCATACATAGTAGGACTGGACAAAATCGGATCATACATATAGTCCAAAGACCACTAAAACAAGATAAAACATCTATTGGATGAAAATGACAAAAAGACAATTAAATCTGATACTGTGCAAAGGTTTGACTCATTAAACACCAAGTTGAGTTCAGAAAATAAACTTGTCGATGAAAATACTTCTGAATTCGATGATGACAGTGATATGAGTGAAATCTCTATAGAGGATGAGGTTGATTGCTCTAAATTTGTTAAGAGCGAACCTGAACCTGCGAAGGTATTAATTTCTGAGAATTCAGTTAAATTTGCACATTTTTCTGAAAATAAATCAAAGATTTTAAAAGACAAAGCAACTGTTTTCCCAAAGGTTCAAACTGTACCTAATCAGGTTTTCGCAACCAAGGGATTGAACAAAAATCAAACTGTTGAATTAATGTCCCTGATCGATAACGATAACAAAGATGGATGTGACGAATACTTTTGGTCAGCTCCTATAGACAATGTTAATGAAATTGTAGGTCTGTCAGAAAAGACCTCTTAGAGAGTGAAAGGAAGATACGTAGCAGAACCACTCAATAATCGCTCAAGATACAAAAAAGGGAGTCCAAGTGGAACCAAGGATGTTCCAAGTGAAACATCATCAGAACATAAAGAAACTCCAGTCAGAAAGCCGAAACCTAAGGCTAATGTTCACAAGTCTTCTGAGCAGTTTGCAGCTCAAAAAAGCCAAAGGAATGCGAGATACAACAAAAATCTCAAGGAAAGAAAGCAATTATGGCATTCCAAGTGCCCCAAGTTTGTTCGTAAAGAAAAATCCCATTATTCCAATCAGAATGCGAAAGTATCTTATCATGCGAAACCTAGGGATTTTTCGCAAAGTCAGTCTCGGTATCCACATGCTTCAAAACAACAAGCTTTTCAAAATCGAACGAAGCCCATGGAGAAATCAAAATCTCACAAGAATGCTTCACATTCTACTAAAGCATCGAAAGATGTTAAAGGCAAATGAAAGATGGTTTCAGAGCCTAAAGTTTCTGGCAAGAAATCTGAAACTAATCCAAAGAGAGAAGAGAAGCAATTTGTTAAGCAGCAAATCCAAAATAAGCAAAAGAAAACATCCTCAAAGGATGAGAACTTAAAAGACAATAAGATTACTATTTTTCAAAAAAATAAGAAAGATAAAACAACCTTAATAAAAAGAACTTATTTGGTTGATCCTGCTATTACTTTTCCTACTTTTATAAAAACCTCACGAGGACCCAAACAACTTTGGGTTCCTAAATCTGCTTGATTTTCGCAGGTAATTCTTGACGAGAAGTTTGACTTTAAATGGTACATCGATAGTGGCTGCTCACGTCACATGACTGGTAGGAAGTGGAACTACGAGAGTTTAGGGGTCTGAAAGATGGTGGAAGGGTGAAGTTTTGCAATAACTCACTCGGAGAAATAAAAGGCTATGGGATGATCACGAATGGAGAGTTTTCTATTTGCAAAGTGGAATATGTGGATGGATTGCAACACAATCTGATCAGTGTTTCGCAGCTGGTTGTTGGCACAAGATTAAAAGTTTCGTTTGACGATGAAGGATCTGAGATCATCAAAAAGAAAACCAAGAATGTTCTCTTAAGGTCAAATCATAAAGGTGAGACGTTGCCTCTCAATCTGAAACCCATAAAAGGGAAGCCTTCCATCTATCTACTTACGAAAGCTTCATCAGACAATAGTTGGCTATGGCATCGTAGACTTTTGCATCTAAACTTCAAGGAAATCAACAAGCTATTTCTTGGTGATCATGTGCGAGGAGTACCGCTCTTGAAGTACGATAAAGAACATCTTTGCACAGCCTGTGAAGTGGGAAAGCAGAGCAGGAAGAGTCATCCAACTATCGTGAATACAAAAGTCATAGAACCACTTGAGCTTTTGCATATCGATCTTTGTGGTCCGTCTGCAATTGAAAACATTGGTGGTAATAAGTAAATTCTCGTTATTGTAAATGACTTTTCCAGATTCACTTGGGTATATTTTCTCAAGAAAAAATCTGAATGCACTCCCAAGCTCAAGGACTTCATAAAGCAGATAGAGCTTCAACTGCGAAAGTTGGTTCGCAAAATTCGCAGTGACAACAGGTTGGAATTCAAAAACCAAGCGTTTGAAGAATTTCTGTCTACAAAAGGATTATCGCACAACTTTTCGGCCCCTTATACTCCACAATAGAACGGGGTCGTTGTAAGGGGAAACCAGTCTTTGTGCGAGGCTGTGAGAAGTATGCTTTCTTTTGCGAATTTGCCACTCTACTTCTGGGCGGATGCGATTGGGACAGCTTGCTTTACACAAAATAAATCAGTTCTCAACAAGCGATTCTCTATCACTCCCTACGAAATTTTGAATAAATGCAAGCCTAACATCAAGCTTTTCCATGTTTTCGGTTCCAGATGCTTTATTTTTAATTCCAAGGAACAAAGGAACAAATTCGATGTGGAAGCTGACGAAGGAATTTTCTTGGGATATTCACTAACATGTAAAGCATATAGGGTTCTTAATAAAAAGTCCACAAAGATAGAAGAAACCTACTATGTCACATTCGATGATAATTATCTGAAGAGGTATCAGAAGACTAAAAATCAGTCAAAGGAGATCTTCCCAAAGGCGAATTCGGAAACGATTCAACTCCACTTGAGACCCACGAACGTCCATTCAAGGGAGAGAATCTGATTCCTGAAATAGAAGATCTCTCATCATTCGAGGGGGAGAATAAAGATACGAATGATGATTTGGATGCACAGTCATAATTTGAAGAGGTGAACGCTGAATTGGATCCATGTTATGATCCAAATTACCCTCCATTAACCAAATGTACCATATATCATCCGAAAACCCAAGTTATTGGTGAATTGTCTACAGGAGTTCTTACGATAGCTCAACAAAAAGCGAAACAGACGACATTATTCTCTAAAGTGGACTTTTGCATGTTTAATTCGTTTATCTCCAAGATTAAACTTACAAAAGTTAATATTGCTCTCGATCATTTTGATTGGGTGTAAGCAATGCAGGAGGAGCTCAATGAATTCGAACAAAACAAGGTCTGAAGATTGATTCCAACTCCACTGGATTCATCTGTTGTTGGTCTAAAGTGGTTATTTCGCAACAAATTGGACAAAGAGGGTAATGTGAGCACTTGATGATCGTCCAAATTTATGTTGATGACATCATCTTCGGATCAACTAACCCCAGCTTAACGGCTGAATTCCGAAAGTTGATGGAAACGAAGTTTCAGATGAGCTCCATGGTTCTGATTAATTTCTTTCTTTTCTTGAACATAAGACAGAGTCAGGAACGTATCCTTATCAATCAGGAGGCTTACACGAAGACCTTGCTTGCTAGGTTTGGAATGGTGGGAGACTCAAAGGTGAAGGTTCCAATGGCATTCGGAACGAAACTTACACCATATCTGGAAAAACCAGCTGCAGATATGACGCTCTATCATCAAATGATAGGTTCTTTAATGTATCTGACTTCTAGTAGACCATATATCATGTTTTCTGTTTGCTATTGTGCTAGGTTTCAAGCAAATCCTAGCGAACCCCACATGATCGCTATTAGAAACATATTCAGGTATCTAAAACGAACGTCTTCTCTTGGAATATGGTACCTGTCAAAGTTTGGTTTCTTTGTGCAAGCGTTTTCGGATGTTGATCTTGGAGGTTGTGGTTAGATCGAAAAAGCACAACTAGGGGATGCCATTTTCTTGATGGAAAACTCGTCAGTTGGCAATCCAAAAAGCAAACATGTGTTTGCTTGTCAACAGCTAAAGCTAAGTATATAGTTGCTTCCTCTTGCACTTCGCTAGTCATCTGGATTCAGAGTCAACTTTGTGACTATGGTTTAAATATGAAGCGAATCCCACTGTACTGCGACTCTGAGAGTACCATTCGCATTTGTCACAACCCAGTGCAACATTCAAAGCCGAAACATATAGAACCGAGGTATCGCTTTATCATAGATCATGTGGAAGATGGTAATGTCGAAATACACTTCGTTAGATCCGCTGATCAGTTAGCTGACATCTTCACGAAAGCCTTACCAGAACCAACCTTCAACAGAATATTTCAAGGCCTAGGAATGATGGAAGTTGAATCCTTTCCGAAACCACCTTCACATTCGTAATGCATTACCTGCGAATTGGTGCGAAGGCTCGCAGTGACTTGCAGTCTTCTTTTCACACTGCGAATTGGAGCGAACGCTTGCAGTAACTCGCAGTCCACTATTCATTCAGAGGTTCGGAACTACATGTATCCTTTGTGTATTTTGTAAATTACTTCTTATTAGCTTATGTTTTTTTTAGAAAAATAAAATCAAAAAATATTTTATTTGTTTATTTTTTATTTTTTTTAGAAAATCTAAAATTCAAAAATATTTTCTTTATTTTTGTTCTCATTTTTTTTATATAAAAATCATAAAATACCAAAAATATCAGAGAATTAAGCAGGACCGAAGGAACACATTCGTAATTACTCTCAATTCGTATGAGGGGGCAGGTATAAATTTCTTTATCTATGCACTAGCTAAGAGTCCCTAGAAGCATGCTGTTGCATGTTGTCTGAAGCCCGTAGACTCTATGTTGAAGCCTTAATGAATCGATACTACCTATCGTTTCTTCCCAATCAGGCTACGAATTCACATAAGTCATGAGCTACCTCACTCTTCTCACACTGAGTTAAGAGTTGCCTGCTTGGTCACTTTCACATAGCAGAGGTACATTCTTTCTTTGGAACCACCTCCTACACTTCTGCATCACTTTCATATTCAAGAAGGTAACCCTTGAGACTCTCAGATATTACCATTGAGGTTTACGGTTACACATCATCTGTGTTTATGATCTTAAATTCGTTATTACTACGAATTAAGTGAAACCCAAAATCTAATACATACTTACGAATTGACGGTGAATAATTACATGTTCTAGATTTTTCACCAAGGAATTAACGAAAGTCCACCTTCGTAGTCTGTACCAAGAAATCTCTTTTTCTTTTGCGAGATCTTAATGAAATGTTCTAGTCCTAAGACGTTTCTTCCCAATAGATCTAGTTTTATTCTTCTTGAGATTTCTATATGTATCCAGTCACTAAAATAATTACAAAGCTACTTGTTATTATGACTACACTGGTCAGACAAGTACATCATCCGAACGTTCATACTTATATCAAGTTTTGGAGTTTGGTTGGAGATGAAGCCACCCTTTAAGCTTAACGAAAAGATACGTTTCACTATTTCTCATCAAACAGTTGATTATAATTCAACAGGAAACCACACAGACACTTCTTAGTCTCTCTTGACTTCGAAGGAAGAGATATATACCGAGGATCCGACAGTTTCGTGTCTTATTAGATATCACTAGAATCCCGTCGAATGTCATTTGATTTATTTATTTATCGTTGGCACACTCTTGCACGAAGATCCTTGTGATTTTCCAAAGTCTAGTTCTTGGTACTCATGATTACTTTTAGTTTCACAGAACAGTTGATGATGTTTCATTGAGAAGGTTCGTACCTACACTGGACGCGAAAGGGCTAAGTTGAAACGGTTATTTTAAAGGGATAAGATTTGGTTTGGACGCGTGAAGATTTGAAACTGACGCCTACTTTACCGCCGCCTGACACACGTTTCTGACGTAATAGGTTTCAGTCGTGCTTTTACATGTGACTTTTCAGTAACCTATACGTCCGTATTTCTCTCACCAAACAAATGGTATAAAGGGCTTTTGGCAATTCAGAACTCATTACCACCTTCACAACCCTCAAATACTCTTGGCGATTAAAATTTTCTGCTGTTCATCTTCTTGAATCCTCCATGGTTGCTTCTTCACAAACCCCATCAGTTATAGAGCAAGGTGCTCAATTATCGTTATTGGCAGTCAAGACCAACCAGAATCTCATTCTGGATTTGGAAGCATCCAAATACGATGCGTTTCCTCAATCGATCGTCGAATGCTTATGCTACTCATCTCTCATCGTCGCTCTCATGAGAATCGAGAATGTGCCCATGGTTCAGCTGTCCATGGCATATTCAACTGCTTGCTACATCAAAAAAGAATAAATGATTTCGTTTGAGGTCTTTGACAGAAAAACCCACATCACCAAGACTCGATTTTGCTCCTTGTTAGGACTTCCACAAGGGGGCGATCAAATCGACCCTGAAACCATCTCCAAATCCAATCTTATGAATATGTTCTATCAAACGGGATATAGGGAGGTTCTAACGGCGGCGTCGAAGTTCAAGAAGCCGAATTTGCCGCCGATGTGGAACGGACTGTTCACCCTTCTCTTCAAAAGCTTTTCTGAAAGGGTAATAGGCTCCAACTATGCCAGCAAGTTTTTTATGACTATTATGTATGACATCTACACCAGAATCAATCTCGATTACGGTTCTATGCTCTGGTCTCAACTGATCCAAAGTACTCATTCCACCACTCGACACAATGAGATCCTTGTGCTCGGTTCTGGACGATCATAGTTCACATGGCCATTAAAAGGCTCAACATTCCAATGCTCGAGGATTCAATGATGGCGGTCGTTCAGACTTTTCGCACCACCAACATCATTCTGGCCAATAATTATAAGTTTAATTTCATCGGTTTGAGTCCTGAAGCAATGTTTCGAAGTGTTTCAGAGGGAAGTCAAATTATGCAAAAGAATCGTGGCCAACCAACATCTGGTCTTCGACCAATTTCTGATGTTATTCGTCAAATTCTTGAGGAAGCTGATAAACCCAAGAAAGGGGGTAAAAAGAAACGACCTGTGAAGGAAGGTCCGTCTGAACCCGTTCAAACTCCAAAGAAGTGAAAGGTCAAAAAGCCAACTCACAAGCCTAGAACTCCAGCTCCTAGTTACAACGAAGGTTCATAGTGTACCACTCACTGAAATATTCACATTCCAGATGATGTTCAAGTGGAACACGAAGACACTGCAACAACTTCGCATCCCAAGGTTTCGCAGCCTATCACTTCACACCCAGAGGTATTTTTTGTCAATGCCTGAAATGGTTCCTATTACAGAGGATATTTTCCATGGTTTCACTCCTCCTCAATCACCTGATGCCACCACCACACCAATCACCATTGAACCCTGTCCGCCTCACATTGTTTCACAACCACAGGGTACTATTGGCCAATCTACCCCATTATTCACTAATTCAACCATCACCAGTGAACCTCCTATCACTGTCACTGCATCTGATGTGGGGGCAGGGGCTTCAAGTTTTTCAGTCGGTCATTCTTCACCTCCAATCTCACATCTCCGTCAGGGTGATTCAGATACCCTTTTGGTGGTGATGGATATGAATTTGAGGCTTTTCAATACAGTCCCTTCACGGTTATGTTGGATAAGGTGTCTAATCCACAACTATAATTGGTATGTACTTGACCCAAGAATAGCATGGTTCATTTGGGTTGCATTTCACCGGAACAATCTGATAGGATGGATGTTTGAGAGAGAGGTTATTTATGATTTGGTGATATATTATAAGTATGATATATTGATAAATCATATAATTTAATTAGTATTGGTCGAGAATTAATTTGGAATTAATTCAGTGATCAAAAGAGACTAATTACATTAATGAGATCTAATTGTGCAAATTAGTTATATATATGGTTTGGGCTTATGATACATGATGGACTAAGTTTATGAAAGAATCCATAAAGAGTTAGTCCATATCGATCATGGATCATGGATAATAAGCCCAAGGGTATGGATTAGGTTTTAACCATGACTCTTAGAATCCTACAACTATATATATGATGCCCTATAGCTAAACTCGACTACCATATGTTCTTAGAGTGCATTAGATCCGATTTTGAGTGCAAGAAAGTCTCTCTCAAGTCCTCCATTGTTGGTGGTGTTTTGTGAAGCATTTGAGGCATCACATTTGGGGTCTTAGGCTCTTAAAGGTCCAAGTTAACAAGCTACATCAAGAGGTAAGTTATCCAACAAGTTTTGTAGTTCAATTACCTAATCTTTGTATGTTAGTTAGGATGAATGCTTTGGAAAATCAAATTGCATGTATAATTAGAGAAAACTTAGATCCGAAGCATCTAGGGTTGCATGTGCACCATAAGGTTGTTAGAGTGCTCAAAACTCATCAGTGGTATCAGAGCCTAGGATAGTTTTTTATTATATTGATGAAAAAGTATTATTTTTCAAAGTTGAAAATATGTTCTGACAGCACCTACTCGACGAGTCCAAGCTTGAACTCGACGAGTAGGATGGTTTTAGCCTTGAAATCGATGAGTCCATAGATGGGCTCGATGTCACACCCCAGAAACCAGACGGCGGAAACGTCCGAGGGCTCGCATGACTTAAATTGAATATCATCACAATGAATATACCTGAATCGTAACATAAACATCACCATGCATCAAATACATTACAACTGATATTGTTTACATCCCGTACATTGTTTTAAATATTACACATTCATAACATAAATTGTTTGAGAGTTTTCAAAAACATAACATCCTAACATTACTTGATATTACCCTTCCGCTTACCTGTTACCTGAGAATACAAGTTATTTTGGAAAACGTCAACATATGAAATGTTGGTGAGTTCATAAGCAATGTTGTGATAAAAATGATTTGTGTAGTTTGTAAAACCCAGAAAATCCAATATTTTCTAAAAAGGCAATAGTTTGTCAAAGTGTGAAGATCCATAAGTTGATGCATGAATGATTTTAAAACGTGTATATAAAAGGGAGTTTTGTATTATAGTTATAGTGATTACAAGCGAGTGGTGTCGAATTCCCCGAAAAACCCGATGTTTTCCAATGATGAAAGATATACTTGTTTACTAATTGTTATACCTCCACAACGAATGATTTTTGATTACTCTTCCTTGATTACTCGGGTGGTGTCGGATATTATCCATTCTAGTGAGTCATTACAATGATGTCTGGTAATGACTAGTTATAACTGCCAACTACGAACGACCCATAGAGGTGCCAT
This sequence comes from Lactuca sativa, assembly GCF_002870075.4. Classification (NCBI taxonomy): domain Eukaryota; kingdom Viridiplantae; phylum Streptophyta; class Magnoliopsida; order Asterales; family Asteraceae; genus Lactuca; species Lactuca sativa. Next base: position 170,644,691 of record NC_056623.2, read on the forward strand.
CCGTTGTTACTCACTTAATCCAAATCACCTTGATTACTATTGACTAACAACCTGAGTCTGTTTACTTTGATTACTCATAAGCCTTAGCAAACGAAGAGAAGAGGAGTACGAAGTCCTGCTACTATCGTGAGTTACCTTAGGCTGTCGGGGATGCGAAGGACACGTTGGCCCATCTCGCATTTGATTACTTTGACCTTACTAGCAATAATAATGGACCACTAGGGCCCAATAGCGCATAAAAGCCATTGAAGGTCCCTTTATATGGAATTGGGTCATAGAAGGCCCAATAACATATAATCATTACCCTTGGGCCCCAAAGATCATGTTAATGGATTTGCAAGGTCCAACAAGCATGATTTGAAACTTTCAAGCTCAAGTGTCGAATGTTTACTTGTCTTAGGTATCGCATAACTACTAGAGGGTTCGATTGAACGCTTGTTGTTTTTGTATCGACTCGAGACCGGTGGATTTGTTTACAACGATATTTGGATTTAGGTGTGTATTCATCTTACAATTTTTCGTAAGTCGTAGTTTAGTATATTTGACTCAATACTCTATAAATAAATTAATTTACTTAGAAATAGTGGTTTTACGTTTTCAACCCCTTTCTTTTTATAAAAATAACAATTTTAGTCCTTTATATAAAAGAAAAGACATATTAAGCCCTTAAAACATTTTCTTGACACTTTCGCATCATAGACTTGTTTAAATGATATTTTTGACTCAAGACTTATACTTTGGCAGTTCAGCCCTTCCAGAATAGTATTTTTCGGTTAAAGCCCAACCTTTTTTCAATTTTTACAATTTTAGCCCAAAATCTCAAAACCTTACATTTTTTATCCTTTTTGGAAATGAAAAGCATTTTTAACCCTTGAAATAGTTTTGTTACACTTTTATCCCCTGTTTTGAAGAATCTACCATTTTAGTCCCTTTAAATGTCATATTTTCGCAATTTTGGCCTTATTGGGCCGAAAAGCCTAAAATTTAGCCCATTAAGCTAATATTTACATTTTAAGTCCTTTGAAGATCATAATGTTCATAAAAACAATTATTGTAACTGTTTTGACTCTTTTGACCTTTAAGAAACCGTGATTTGGCAACTTTTAACCCAACTTTTGTATATTTGACAATTTAAGCCCAAAAATGAGTTTTATGTTGCAATATTTTTATAATAATCTTAGAGATTAGTATTTTTGACTTGTTTAGTGTAATATAACTTGGATCATGTTTGTTTCCTTCTTATAGCATAGATCTCGAGTTTTCTTACCTTTTTGGTTACATATTTTCCACAAAAACACATAAAATCACACATACATGCATAAAATCATACATAGCATACACATACACATAGATCTACACATTTTACTTGTATTCTCCCCCATAAAACTTATGAAAACCGAAAAGAGAGGGGTATGAAGCTCACCTTTGCTTGTTGTTTTCGGTTTAGAAGGAAGAAATGAAGAAGATTCGATCCTAGCAAGCCTTCTTGGAGGATCTCGAACTTAGAGGCTTCTAAGATGGTGATCATGAGTTTGAATAGATTAGGAAGAGATTTTTGATATAACAAAGAATCTAGATTATGGATCCAAGCATGAACTTACCTTGGATGATGATTTTTGTGGAATACTCTCCTTGAAAAGCTCCTAAATCTCGAAAATTTGATGAAGAATGAAGAGAGTTCTTATGTGTTTGAGAGAGATTTTTGAGAGTGTGTGTGTGTTTGAGTTGGTTTCGGCTGAGAGAAAATAGAGAGGAGAAAGAGAAGTGAGTGAAGTGATGTGTGCATGGGAACATGAGATGAGTGCATGGAAGTCTAAAAGGTAATAAAGAGGTGGCAAATGGAAGTCAATTATTCCTCCATTTGAGTAGTTGGGCCGAGAGAAAAGGAAGGAAGAAAGGAGATTGGGCATTTTTATGCTTAAGCCCATATTATGATCTAATTAGATGATTTTTGGCCCAAAATAAATCAAGGAATGATTTTTATGATCTACTAGGGCTATATCAATTTGTTGTGGCCCAATAAGGCCCATTAAAGTTAACCTAGTTCATTTTAGGCTTATAAGGCCCAAAATCTTAAGTTTCATGTATATGGGTCCAATTAGAGTCCATTTAGGAGTTCTAAGCCCAATATAGTTAAGTTGGAAGCTTATTGGTCCATCAGGCCCAATAAGAAGATCCTTATCCAAAATGGACTTAAACCGGGATTTCTAGGGCTTCCAATTCTTTGTTGACTAATTGCAGTGCTTGTATGAGGTGTTTGATGGAAGTTTTGTTGTTATTGAATAAGCATCATACATGCTTTCACATTGTTGGTTCACAATTGGTATAATTGTTGTAGTTACAAAGCATCAAAATTCCTAGTTGTGACACTCGACGAGTTGCTTGGTCAGACAGCAAATTTTCGAGATTTTTGGCCAGAATTGGATTAGGATCATTACCACAAACTGTTTTGAATCATAAAATATGTTTTCTTATATGGTAGTGATCATGCTCATCCAATTAAAAGATAATTGTCATAGTTTCAAGATTTGTATTAGTTTATATGATATGCTAATTTCTTGCAAATTGTTGATATGAATTATCTTGACCTTTGAGTTTAATTAGATCATAGATAAATTATTTGATAATTTTTGTTAGTTAAAATTATGATCTAAATGCCTTTAATGAAATCCATAACTTGTCCTCAAGTTATGTAAAATGAAAAGTCTTTCTTTTAAAAGTCATTAAACTCATAGGTTATGGAAATGAAAAGTTTTTGAAGAGTTCAAAACTTGCCCTCAAGTTTTGGAATTTGTAAAGTCACACTTATGAATACTTTAATTCCAAACCCTAGAATTTTAAAAGTTAAAATTCAACCCTTATAGTATTATAATATTAAAGGTTAATACTTATATATATGTATAAGAACAAAGTCAGTCTTACCGTTAGTAGTCCTCATTCACGAAGCCAATCTATATGGGGGTATATGGTTATTGCCTATAAAATGGCAGTTTAATGGGTGTCCATTCTCACCCATCGCTTCCTTGATTGGTGGAGGGTCGTTACCCAGACGTGTAGGATAGGAAAATAATTCTCATTAAAGTATAATAATAATTATAAATAACTAAATGTTTTATAAACTCCCAATCTTAGTTACTTTAGGAAAATGTGGAATTGATTCTAATCCATGAAATTGCACTTTGCACCTTACCAAGTCGTTAGTGGAGCATGTGTGGTTAACTGGCACACTAAAAATGACTAGTAAGGGTGGCTTGAGTTTATCATAGATCAATGGAGCGTGTGTGGTTAACTGGCACATTGATTAGGTGATATATGACATAAAGAGTACCAAGAAAATTTTCATGGTTATTCACACCTTGTTTGCGATCCTCGGTATCCCAGTCACAAACTTGTAGGACATAATCGAGATTTAAACATGCCATTGAAAAGTTCAATGAATCTCAAAAGAATCTAGGAATTTCAATTCGTTTAAAACTTAATAATCAATTTCATTTTTCATGGTGGGAATTGGTAAATCGTCATTTACCTACCTTCAAATATTTTGCAATTGGATTATGGCATCCGTCTTCCAAATTGTAAAATATTGTGTTGGGTCCTAGCCTTAATATTTCATTTGGGTATTATATTAAGGATTATTATCTAATCTTAACTTTGTGTTTCTTTTTCAGATGTCTTGCAACACTGCTTCTGGCTCAAACCCTTCTAGCTCCTTCTCTCTCATGAACTTGTGTGGGAGAGTCATCTTTGATGATACTAACTTCAATGATTGGATTAGGAACATCAGGATGGTCACTCGTTATGAGGGCAAGGAATATGTCCTCGACAAGGAGCTTAAGGAAATCGACGAGTCTTCTGCTACTCCTGAGGAGATTACTGAGTATAGGACTCATACTAAGGTATCTTGTATCAAGTTGGCTACTATGACAGTTGAACTCCAAAAGTCCTATGAGGACTTCTACCCGTTTGAGAAGCACCAAGACCTGATGGAATGATACCATCAGATTGCTCGTCAAGAGAGGTATGAAATCATTGCCTCCATGATAACAACTAAGATGAAGGATGGAGAGTCCATCACAGGCCACTTGCAGAAAATGCAAAGGTTTGTGGACCGTTTTTTAAAGTTGAATGTCAACTTTGATGAAGAGTTGGCCATAGATATCATTCTACACTCTTTTCCTCCCTGTTATGATCAGTTCCGTATTTCCTATCATATGAACAAGGAGGAGGTCACTCTTAGCAAACTTCAATGACTTTTGAGGACTGCTGAAAGTAGTCTCAAAGGTAAATCAGTTGTTACTACTCCTACTACTGCCCTTGTTCTGGCAATTGGGCATGGTAAAGGGAAGAAGAGGAAGACCCCTACCAAGGGTCACAAGGGAAAGTATCTTGATGGATCCTCTTCAAATGGAACCAAAGGTGGTTCTGCTACTCCCTCCACCAACCCAAAAGAAGCAGACTGCTTCTATTATCGTGAAAAGGGGCACTATAAGTGAAGCTGCCCCAAGTACTTGCAGGATGTTAAGGATGGGAAGGTTAAACCCACACATGCAGGTATTTACACTATTCTATCTAAAACTCATCACATGCTAATTCTTCGGTCCTTGATAGAGGTTGTGGATTTCACATTTGTTCTAATATGCAGGGCATAAAAGGAAGTAAGGATGTGGAGCACGAGAAGATAAACGTTATCATGGGGAATAGGAAAGTTTCACCTATCACCAAGATTGGAGTTTAATCTTTATTGCTTAGTAGTGGGTTAGAAATAGATTTGAATAATTGTTGCTACTCGTTTGAAATGGCGAGGATTATTATTTCCTTTCATGGTTTGTACAAAAAATGTTTTAGTTTTTAATTTGATAATGAAATTAGTGCTATTAATGCTTTTTATAATGGTGTATTTTATTTTAAAGCATTACCTTGTAATGGTGTATATGAAACTATCACTACAAGAAAAAGACCCTTTTACGAAGCACAAACCACGACACTTATTGATTTATGTTACGCAAAAGCGTGTGACATTAAAAAAGTGTCATCTCTTCAAAAAATTTAAGGATTTAGGTCACGCATTATTGCGTGCCCTTAAGTTAGTGTCTAAACAAAAAAAACACGGAGGGCACGTATAATAAAATGCGTGTCGTCAAAGAATGTCGCTTTATAAATCTTAATGGAACGCGCGTTTTCCGACCTTTAATAGCTAAGAGAGAAACGAAATCCCCAAAAATTAGAAAACCCCACCTTGTTCTCATCTTCCTTCGTTTCTACTTGTCTCTTTTCCATGGTTTGGCTTAATGAAGCTCTGTGAATTCCATGAGTTATTGCTATGAAGTATGGAATGCAAAGCTTGATTCTCGTTTGTTTCTGATTTCCCATAGATAAATCAAAACAACACACATACGAAGAACCCTAACGTGCGTCTTCCTTCTTAGTAGGTAGCGGGAGGTCTTTTATTTTCTTCTAAAATCCCGATTCTCTCATTTTTCTGTTGACTTAGTACATGCTAGGGTTTTTGGTGGTGATCGACGGGTACGAAGAACCCTAACAGCAACCACCATCAATATATCCAGAAGCATCTTCCCTGTTTGCGTTTGAAGGAAGCATCAACTTGTGCCATTACACCTCAAACCATCTTCCCTGCAAACCATCGACTGCCATAAATCAGCACCGAATTCTATCTCATTTCACCTTTCTTCATCTAACAGAGCAAAAGTAAGAGGGTGATGGCGAACAAAAAAGGCTCGAAGATGAACATCACAATCATTCATCCAAATCTCGGAATCGGTATGTACTTATCACAGACACGAATATTGTACAACTATATAATTTTTCTTTACTTTGTTTGAATTCGAATCACCTGTTATCCCTTCAATTTCGATGTGCTTTTGTAGGATCTAATGAGCAATGGGTCTAGAACGAAATCAAAGCCAAAGCTCGCTGTCAACCTAAGCACACACTTCCGCCTTCTCCTGCGACCCATCTCTCCTCTCCGCCACCGTCACTGACCTACGCGCCGCCTGTCAAGGAGACCCATCTGATCCTACTCTTTCTTGGTTCACTCCCAAAAGGTATATTCTTCATGTTTCTTCTCTCACAAAAAAATTGTTTCTTCTTTCTGCAGTTTGACGTCCCTTCAACTGCAAGGCTTCAATCAGGTTTCATACTCTTCTCCTTATATAATGATTTCTTGTTTTTATTTCTTCTACATGATGCTAGTATTCTGTACACACAATGAATATAATACATATTCTATTTCAGTAATTGTATAGGAGCATGAAATCTATTATGTTAACTTATTAATGAGTTTTGTACCATAATGAAGTAATTCCTTTATGATTGAGAAATAAATATGCTATGTTATCATGTTAATTTTGAAAAACTAACAAAGTATCATCTGCAACATGTGGGTGGTGGTAGAGTAAATTCCAATTACGTTTCTTGAATTGCACACCTTAGGTTTAAGTTCTGATCATTTGGATGTCACACAACTAATTTCATATAAACTAGCCAACGAATTCACAGTAGCCCACCAACTGTTCGATGAAATTCCTATGAGAGATGTGAGGTCATGGACTATACTAATAGTTGGATTTCATGGTGAAAGTGACAAATTTACCTTTGCAAGTGTACTTTATGGTTTTGATTTTGTGCTATTGGATCTTGGTTAACTTACAGACCGATACTTAATAAGAATGGATTAAGGGAACATACAAACTAGAAATTAACTGATCATGGATAAAGGCATCAACATCATTATTAACTAATATTTTAACAGTAACATACAAACATACATGATAAGAAAAAATACAACATGTCAAGTGTTAGCATTAACATGATTAAGGGAACATCATTAACAAAATAATAATGTAACACTGAAGTGACAGCAACAGAACAACATACACAGAACAAGCAAACAACATTAGTATTAGGAACATTATAAAGCCACAAACAAGTGAACAACAAATTAAGTTAACAGATGAACTAACAATATCAACAAGTAAAACAACAAAGTTTGTAAGTAATGTGACAACCTAAAAAATTTTTGCTTTTAAAACTCAGTCAGTCAACTCAACAGAGTGTCAGACTCATTGGTAATGAGTTCTAGCTTGGTTAAAGGTCACTCTAAGGAGTTTAAGCCTAGTACACTTAAGGAATAAGTGTTAGAGTTTACCTGCTAGGGATAGTTTACAACAAATCAAGCCTAAACCCCATTGCAAAGTCCTTCACGGTCACCAGACCAATGAGTTTACGGCCGTAAACTCATGTGGCCGTAAACTCAAGGCTATATATGTGGTCCTTAGTCATTTTCAGGCATTTCTCACCTTCCAACCTCAAGAATACTCCAATTCTCTCTCAACTATCATCCCGATATTCGTCCTAGATCTTCAAAAACGTAAGTGTTCTTCCCTTGATTTGTTGTTACACTTCATCTCCTAGTCACACTCTTTGATTTCATCCATGAAAACATCCATTTTGACTAGATCTTCAAATCTTCAAGTTTCACCAAGAACACCAAGAACACATACTAGTGTTCTTGGCCAAAATCGACCCTTTCAAGCTTCTATATCGTAAGTACTCCTCCCTATACTTCATATCTAGTTAAGGCTCATGCTTAGAACCTTGAAATCATCACAAACACAAACCCAGAAGGAGTTTACAACCAAGCAATCTCCCTTGGCCGTAAACCCCTATTAAGGTGTCATCTTGGCCCTAAACTCTTCCTAAGGCTTAGATTTGAGGCTAGAACACCCCCATGTGCCTTGTAAGACCTTGAACTATCCCCAAACTCATCATTTAGAGAGTTTACGGCCCAAGAGTAAACTCCCTTGGCTGTAAACTCCAAGAATGGTTAAGTTTTGGACCTTAAACACTTATATGCCTTTGCTAACCTTTGGGACATGTAAGCCTTTGAAACTCCTTACCTTTGAGACCCTAAAAGTGACCATGATGAGAGTTTACGGCCAGGAGTAAACTCCCTTAGCCGTACACACCCTAACACTCTCCATAGAGTTGGTCTTTCTCACCATTGTGTAGGGTAAAATCCCCTCAAGCTTCCCTAGCCTTCAAACAACCTCATATGAAACTTTGACCATGAGTTTACGGCCGTAAACTCCCTTGGCCGTAAACACCAAACCATGGCCTTAAACACTCCTTAGTTGAATCACATGTGATTCCAACACTTGACCAAAGTGTTTCCTAGTCCCGTGAGGTGTTTCTTTGCATTTGGTTGCCTCCGAGCACTATATTTATGTCAATACATGCCAATGTATGTCATTTAGCACTTGCTGTGTCTCCGGACGTCACTCGTGGAACTTCTTATCCTTACACGTGTATCCGTTGAATCACCCACATCAGGTGAGTTCATACCCAGAAATGAATCTTTCAACTGTTTTAAATGTTTTAAGGGGGGATACACGTTGAACATAATGTTAATTGTGTAATTGTTTGTTATAAAAATTTTCAAAAGGATTACTTATGTCATTCATAAGTTGTCAAAACATTTCAAGAACTCTTTTAAAGTTATGTTACTTTATAGTTTTACCAAAACTCCGTTTTAAAGTGCAAGCATAACTTAGTAAATAAAAGAGTCTTTTCAACAACAGTTCAAGTACATTACTAGTAAACTATAATAGGTATAGTTTAGAGCCAGTTCATACATGAGTCATAAAACATTATTATGAGAAACAATACACACTATACACTATACAAGAGAGTATACTATACACTAGTACAGAGTGAACATTACTACACTATACAAACATTTGAATACTATAAATAGAATGTGACATACTACTTTTTGATACGAAACACATTGTTGTATCACCTTGTAACCAGAGTCTCCTGGAAGGAGAGCGGGCATTGTGTGTATAGATCTATACGGGACAGACACTCCCACACCCCGACTGCTAGCTACAGTCCCAGCTGATAAGGCCAAGGGGTGACAGAATGTTACCTGACTACATGTGACACCAGAGGGTCATCAGTTATTCAGCCGTCGATCAGCATGGTTACATACGAGTTCACATTCAAACCTTTAATTAACTAACTAAGAATTAAAGGCAAATAGACTTCCCGAGGTGTATTGTCCATTTAATACTACCTAGAGTCTGTATTTTACTACTTTATAGCCAGTAGTGTCACTGCTGAGGTAAAACATTATTTTCCCTATTACATTGACTTTGAGGTCTTCTCATACATTCATTAATGTACAAACTATAATTAGTTAATGAGAATCCCACTCGGGAAAATGCACACTCACACAAGAAACAAACATACATAACTTTTGATGCCTTGGTAGAAGGCTACGTTTAGTAGGAAGGACCATAATGCTAACCTTATGGTTCCTTAATGCATACATCAAAGGATACTTATATATCAATAGAATCCGACAGGTAATAGGATGTGTGCTTTCCGTTTCATTTCCTGTTCTTTGTTTGGTTGTGGGCTTGAGACAGATTCACACAGCCTATTATCTATTTAAGTCTAGATATATAGGTTCCGTCAACATTAAGTCATCATAGGGGTACCAGGTATGGGCCAAGTCATAGGACACAGAGCCAATGCACAGTTTTCTAGTACAAAACATACTATATGAATCATAATGTTTGGTTTACAAAACTAGAAACTTACCAGCTAATGGTTTAATCCATTTTATTAAACCAGTATAAACTTAAAGGACCTTAGGTGATTAACTTTATAATACTTTAGTTTATACATCATGGTTATACATCATTAATACCCAATAGGTTGTTGGATGTGTGCTTTCCGCCTTCTTCCTGTTCCTTGTTTGGTTGTGGGCTTAGGGCAGATTCACCCAACTAACAATCTAATCGATATTAGAATATATATATATATATATATATATATATATATATATATATATATATATATATATAGCCAGTATAAACTAAGTGATTATAGAAGTAATCACTATGGACACCAATTTATTATAAGAAATAAGGGTTTTCCTAAAGAATCTTTTCATCAAACATAAAGGAACTATTACAGTTAACTCCGTGAGTACTAAGGGAATACACTAGGGTTATATATAACAAGGATCTAACAACCAATGGGATGTGTGTCATCTACCTCATTTCTTGTTCCTTGTTTGGTTGTGTACTTAGGGCAGATACACACAATCTATTGTTTGTTTACTTTGAGTTTTATATAACTTGTATCCATTTAGTACACATAGAAAGGATTGTAGAGTCATTTTCACTCATCTTTCACCAAGGCAGGAAATATAGGATTTCCTGGAGGAACAGGCGAACTTTTCTAAACAGAACTTACAACTTACTACATTTTTCAACTACATTTTCAACACCAGTTTACCACAACATTTTACAACTTACTTACATCACTAAAATCTTATGAACTCACCAGCTTAATTGATGATCAACCCTTTCAAATAATTTGTATTCTCAGGTGCCTAGTAGACAGGTACTCGCACTGGGATTCAGAACATGGAGCAGTATAGCTTCAAGTCTTATTTGTTATTTGCTTATGTATTTTATGTTTTGTGAACACACCCTTTGTAACCACTTTCTTTCTAATGAAATGGTTGTTCATTACTTTGCTTACTATAATACATGTCTTGTGATACTAAACATGACGTCCTCCACCCCAGAACGTTTCCGCCGTTCCGGTTTTGGGGTGTGATAGATTGGTATCAGAGCATTGTTTATAATGAACTAAGTATATCAACCAATAAAAGATATACAACTATAAATACAATGGGGCCTAAGTGCTCTGGATAATGGTATATTTTAAGAGTATAACAGTAAGTTATAAAAATATACCTACTTGCTTATACATATATACATACTAGACCAAGTATCACAAGAAGAACAGAACTAAAAGTATTTAAAGGTTGAACACTGTCGTCAAACCTGAACAGTTATGTAATCATAAGCTAGGATCAATATAGCTTGATCAACTATATTCATTCGAGATGTGACCGACATGTGTTTGGGAGTGATGTGGTGTTGCCACAGTCTTAAAACTTACCGAATACTAAGTCAAGAGAATACTAGAACAAGTACATTTGAGTTAGAATACTATAGGAGTATTTTATGATACTATAATGCGATAACAAGTTCAAAACATACCAAGTTCATTACATTAGAATACTATGGGAGTATTCTGTGACACTATAGCACGATATTAAGTTGGAAACATACTAAGTACCTTACATTAAAATACTATAGGAGTATTTTAGGCACTATACAAATAACTTATGTGATAACTTAAAAGACCCTTACGGATAGGCCTATAATCTTGCAATGTATACTTCCAAGGTTATATATAATTGACATTTTATAGACTTAGAATTTGTGATCTACGCTTCACTACCTGTTCCTTGTTTGGTTGTGGTTTTGGAGTAGGATCACTTATTCGAAGGTCTATTTAGTCTTGAGCTATATACAACTTGTATACATTGTGCAATTATAGGAGGACTCTGTAAGGATCACCCCATAAAGTTACCTTAATCTCATAGATTCTTTAGTCACATCCATTCTCGCATGACAAACCCAGATAGATGTAACCACTTCCTCATAGTAGACAACAGAAGAGTCCATGATGGGAACATGAACAAGTTCAGGAGGAACTGTCAAAGAGGGATCAACCGAAGTAACCGAGCGTCTTACACGTCACACTAATAAATAATAATTTGGTTAACTTAATGAGCGAGTGGAAACACTGCTCACAGTATGTGGTAGGATTATTTTCTTACATGCAGCTGGTAACAGCTATTCAGGTAACAGATATTCATTCGAGGATAGCCATTTCAAATTCATAGATTTTATCGAGTGTAGACTCTTTTATGAATTGTTCCTAGAACCCTGTGAAAGTCAGGACCCAATATACTCAAAACTGGAATAACCTTATCTTTTCAAATTTCGGCTTGTGACCATTGGTTTAGACTTATTTCCATCGCATATTTGTGTTCTTTTAGCAAAGATGCCTCCCCGCAGATTGAACAGACACACTACTCCGATAACTCCAACTTAACCGCCACAGTTTGACCTAGCTGCTTTTTGGGCAGCGGTAACAGCAGCAACGACAGCCGCCCTAACCCAAATTCGCGCAACTGGTATCGGTGGATCAAGTGGCAGTGCTCACCTAAACAACCACAGAGATTCCCACGAACACCCGTGAGAATTTACGTATAAAGACTTCATGAGCTGCAAACCAAATTCCTTTGATGGGAATGCGGGAGTCATCGCTCTGATGCAATGGTTCGAGAGAACAAAGTCGATTTTCGAAATCTGTTCGTGCCCCAAAGGGAGCAAAGTGAATTTTGCTGCCTGCACCTTCTTCGGCAGAGCCTTAACATGGTGGAATGGCCATGTTAAGTCACTGACTCTAATAGTGGCAAACTCTATGGGCTGGGAAAACTTAAAGGAAATGATGATGAGAGAGTACTGCTCAAGGGGCGAAATACAAAAGCTGGAACAAGAGCTATGGGAGCTCAAGATTGTTGGCTCAGACATAGTGGCCTACACTGACAGGTTTAGCGACCTGGCAGCATTGTGCCCCGGGATGGTTACCCTGGAGAGCAAGAAGATAGAAAGATACATTTGGGGTCTGACTGCCCCGACCCGAGGAAATGTGTTGTCTTCTAACCCAACCACATTCGATAGTGCAAAGCACCTGGCTCAGCAACTCATTGACTATGAAGTCCACCATGGCGTAGAAGTCCCGGCCTCCGAGCCATCGAGGGAATAGGACTATGGACAGAAGTCGAGAAATAAAAGGAAGGAGGAGCGAACGAGTACTATGTACACCGCCACAACACCTTCTACTCCAGCACTTGCCAGTCGATATGTTGGAACCCTTCCGAGGTGTGGGAAGTGCAAATATCACCACACCGGAGTATGCCGGAAAATGCAGTGTCTGAACTGCCACAAAAAAGGACACACGGTCCGTTTTTGCAGGGTACCGGCTCGACCGATCTCCCAAGTCCCCGTGTTTGAAGAAAACCAAGCCTGTTATGGTTGTGGCGAAGCTGGACACTACCAGGAGGACTGCCCGATAACAAAGAACTCGGGAGTGGATGGACAGATTCTAATGATCACCGCAGGGGAATCGACCTTGGAGTCGCCTTCGAGCAGTGGTACGTTTTCGACCTGGTAATTGCTTTGAAAAATTAATTTATATTTATATAAGATTAAATCTTGGGGATAACACCTAAAAGTAATTATAATAACTCACTTTTTGAAACAGGTCACAATATTCAAGAGAACTAAAGGATCCGTTTAGAGAAGCTATGATGGCCGAACATATACATCAGGGTTGTGCATAACTAAGATGTTGCAGACTTAGAGTGAGTGATTCCGCCTTAATTCCTGTTCCTCGTTTGGTTGTGGATTTGAGGCATAGTTACTCAGTCGACTGTCTTATCCACCTTAATATTCATAACTTGTATATGATAGGCAATCGTAGTGGTACCAAGGAGGACCATGATATAAAGTATCATTGCCAGTTATCAAAACACTTTCATTTGTATGTACTCGCTCATCGCGGTACAATACATAGGAGTGTTAACATCAAAAGGAAAACAGAGAACACTAGAACGTTTACAAAGAGTACATTGTCGAACACACTAGAAGTACATTTTCAAACGCACTAAGGGTACATTTTCGAGAACGCTAAGGATACAACATCGTATAACATACGTTTCTTTGAAATTGGCCAAACCCTATTCAGCAAAGAGTCCGTTACTATCACACGTCATGAATTGGCGTGGTCCTCACCATACTAAGTTCATATGTTTCTATCACCTCGATCGTCAAGTTCTCGAAACTTCCGTCATTCGTTCGACAGTCCGACCTAGACCTCAATTTGATCTTTCGTATTCTAAACCCCGAAGTACTCGTGCGAAGAGTACCTTATCCTCTGAAGTCTTATCGACAGATGTCAGCAAACCGTCACGAAATGCCACTCGTCCAACAAACCAAGTTCGAGCACAGAGGCTAAGGATAAATATGTCTCAGCTATCACTAATCAGTGGATACGCGAGGGTGGTATATGATTATGATTACACAGATTTAGTATGTGTGTTTCCGCCCTATCTCCTGTTCCTTGTTTGGTTGTAGACCTGGGGCAGAGTCGCACATCCGACCGTCTTACGAATCCTAATTATATACGACCTGTATACACGAGGTAATGATAGATAGACCAAGTACGAATCCTATCATGAACACCAGGGCAAAGTTTCCAGGTCTAAGAGTAGGTATTCTGCAAATCAAAGGAACACAACCCAAGTAGTACTACGAAGAAAGCAAATTTCGGGATGAAATTCCCTCTAAAGGGGGGATGATGTGACAACCCGAAAAATTTTTGCTTTTAAAACTCAGCCAGTCAACTCAACAGAGTGTCAGACTCATTTGTAATGAGTTCTATCCTGGTTAAAGGTCACTCTAAGGAGTTTAAGCCTAGTACACTTAACGAATAAGTGTTAGAATGTACCTGCTAGGGACAGTTTACAACAAATCAAGCCTAAACCCCATTGCAAGGTCCTTCACGGCCACCAGACCAATGAGTTTACGGCCGTAAACTCATGTGGCCGTAAACTCAAGGCTATATATGTGGTCCTTGGTCATTTTCAGGCATTTCTCACCTTCCAACCTCAAGAATACTCCAATTCTCTCTCAGCTATCATCCCGATCTTCGTCCTAGATCTTCAAAAACATAAGTGTTCTTCCCTTGATTTTTTGTTACACTTCATCTCCTAGTCACACTCTTTGATTTCATCCATGAAAACATCCATTTTGACTAGATCTTCAAATCTTCAAGTTTCACCAAGAACACCAAGAACACATACTAGTGTTCTTGGCGAAAATCGACCCTTTCAAGCTTCTATATCGTAAGTACTCCTCCCTATACTTCATATCTAGTTAAGGTTCATGCTTAGAACCTTGAAATCATCACAAACACAAACCCAGAAGGAGTTTACGACCAAGCAATCTCCCTTGGCCGTAAACCCCTATTAAGGTGACATCTTGGCCCTAAACTCTTCCTAAGGCTTAGATTCGAGGCTAGAACACCCCCATGTGCCTTGTAAGACCTTGAACTATCCCCAAACTCATCATTTAGAGAGTTTACGGCCCAAGAGTAAACTCCCTTGGCTGTAAACTCCAAGAATGGTCAAGTTTTGGACCTTAAACACTTCTATGCCTTTGCTAACCTTTGGGACATGTAAGCCTTTGAAACTCCTTACCTTTGAGACCCTAAAAGTGACCATCATGAGAGTTTACGGCCAGGAGTAAACTCCCTTGGCCGTAAACACCCCAACACTCTCCATAGAGTTGGTCTTTCTCACCATTGTGTAGGGTAAAACCCCCTCAAGCTTCCCTAGCCTTCAAACAACCTCATATGCAACTTTGACCATGAGTTTACGGCCGTAAACTCCCTTGGCCATAAACACCAAACCATGGCCTTAAACACTCCTTAGTTGAATCACATGTGATTCCAACACTTGACCAAAGCGTTTCCTAGACTAGTGAGGTGTTTCTTTGCATTTGGTTGCCTCCGAGCATTATATTTATGTCAATACATGCCAATGTATGTCATTTAGGACTTGTTGTTTCTCGGGACTTCACTCGTGGAACTTTTCATACTTACACGCGTATCCGTTGAATCACCCACATCAGGTGAGTTCATACCCCGAAATGAATCTTTCAACTATTTTAAATGTTTTAAGGGGGGGATACAAGTTTAACACAATGTTAATTGTGTAATTGTTTGTTATAAACATTTTCAAAAGGATTACTTATGTCATTCATAAGTTGTCAAAACATTTCAAGAACTCTTTTAAAGTTATGTTACTTTATAGTTTTACCAAAACTCCGTTTTAAAGTGCAAGCATAACTTAGTAGATAAGAGAGTCTTTTCAACAACAGTTCAAGTACATTACTAGTAAACTATAATAGGTATAGTTTAAAGCCAGTTCATACACGAGTCAGAACACACTATTATGAGAAACAATACACATTATACGCTATACAAGAGAGTATACTATACACTAGTACAAAGTGAACATTACTACACTATACAAACATTTGAATACTATAAATAGAATGTGACATACTACTTTTCGATATGACACACATTGTTGTATCACCTGGAAGCCAAAGTCTCCTGGAGGGAGAGCGGGCATTGTTTGTATAGATCTATACGGGACAGACACTCCCACACCCCGACTGCTAGCTACAGTCCCAGCCGATAAGGCCAAGGGGTGACAGAATGTTACCTCACTACATATGACACCAGAGGGTCATCAGTTATTCAGCCGTCGATCAGCATGGTTACATACGGGTTCACATTCAAACCTTTAATTAACTAACTAAGAATTAAAGGCAAATAGACTTCCCGAGGTGTATTGTCCATTTAAAACTACCTAGAGTCTGTATTTTATTACTTTATAGCCAGTAGTGTCACTGCTGAGGTAAAACATTATTTTCCCTATTACATTGACTTTTAGGTCATCTCATACATTCATTAATGTATAAACTATAATTAGTTAATGAGAATCTCACTCGGGAAAATGCACACTCACACAAGAAACAAACATACATAACTTTTGATGCCTTGGTAGAAGGCTACGTTTAGTAGGAAGGACCATAATGCTAACCTTATGATTCCTTAATGCATACATCAAAGGATACTTATATATCAATAGAATTCGACAGGTAATAGGATGTGTGCTTTCCGTTTCATTTCCTGTTCTTTGTTTGGTTGTGGGCTTGAGATAGATTCACACAGCCTATTATCTATTTAAGTCTAGATATATAGGTTCCGTCTACATTAAGTCATCATAGGGGTACCAGGTATGGGCCAAGTCATAGGACACAGAGCCAATGCACAGTTTTCTAGTACAAAACATACTATACGAATCATAACTTTTGGTTTACAAAACTAGAAACTTACCAGCTAATGGTTTAATCCATTTTATTAAACCAGTATAAACTTAGAGGACCTTAGGTGATTAACTTTATAATACTTTAGTTTATACATCATGGTTATACATCATTAATACCCAATAGGTTGTTGGATGTGTGCTTTCCGCCTTACTTCCTGTTCCTTGTTTGGTTGTGGGCTTAGGGCAGATTCACCCAACTAACAATCTAATCGATATTAGATTATATATAGCCAGTATAAACTAAGTGATTATAGAAGTAATCACTGTGGAGACCAATTTATTATAAGAAATAAGGGTTTTCCTAAAGAATATTTTCATCAAACATAAAGGAACTATTACAGTTAACTCTATGAGTACCAAGGGAATTCACTAGGGTTATATACAACAAGGATCTAACAACCAATGGGATGTGTGTCATCTGGCTCATTTCATGTTCCTTGTTTGGTTGTGGACTTAGGGCAGATACACACAATCAATTGTTTGTTTACTCTGAGTTTTATATAACTTGTATCCATTTAGTACACATAGAAAGGATTGTAGAGTCATTTTCACTCATCTATCACCAAAGCAGGAAATATAGGATTTCCTGGAGGAACAAGCGAACTTTTCTAAAAAGAACTTACAACTTACTACATTTTTCAACTACATTTTCAACAACAGTTTACCACAACATTTTACAACTTACTTACATCACTAAAATCTTATGAACTCACCAGCTTAATTGCTGATCAACCCTTTCAAATAACTTGTATTCTCAGGAGCCTAGTAGACTTGTACTCGCACTGGGATTCAGAAGATCGAGCAGTATAGCTTCAAGTCTTGTTTGTTATTTGCTTATGTATTTTATGTTTTGTGAACACACCCTTTGTAAACACTTTTTTTCTAATGAAATGGTTGTTCATTACTTTGCTTACTATGATACGTGTCTTGTGATACTAAACATGACGTCCTCCACCCCAAAACATTTCCGCCGTTCCGGTTTTGGGGTGTATATATGAACTCAAAGATAATTATTACTCTAATTTCAGAATGTGGTGATGTTAACTACTAAATATATATTCATATCCTGAGGGTTGAGTTCATTAATTACTAGATTCGTTGGGCTAGAAGCATCAAAATTGTGGTTCCAGATTTGCTTTGATCGAAATACTTGTTGTTTGTTCTAACAATTTATTTTATGAAGAAAACTTGATATTTGAGTGTTAATATGACCATATTTTTATTCATATTTGTTCATTATGCGTTATTTGATTTGAAAAAAAACAAATAAATTGTGTATTAGATATTATACTGCATCAATAACCCTTTTGTACTTGGTCAAAAAGTAAAAAATCTAAAAAAAATTCTACTTTTATTTTAGAAACTCAATCCCTGTATGATATAAATTCTTAATTATGTGTATTTAAATGCTTCGCTCTGTAAGTGATTTTATACCGTGCTTCAAAGTTAAATCTCATACATGATATGATAGATATATAATGACATATGTGTAATTGAGTTTTCTTGAGTCTATTAGATATTCTCTTGACTTGTTTGATTACTTTATTTGCTAGTCTTTTTCCTGACTTGTTGTATTACTTTATTCTTTTGCTATTAATTACATTAATTTGATTGATTTTCAGGGGCAATTAAGTCAAAAGCCACCTCGACAGATACTAAATCTGAGATATCGTCAAATGGGCAGAATGGGAAAGTGAATATTGCAAGGAAACCACCAATACAAATCCGGGAAACTTCTAATAGTGTCATAACGCTTGATGGATCTACTGAATGTAGTGTTAAGACATTAAAAGAAACGAACTTTTGCCTTAAGCATGGATCATTGAGCAGAGCAACAGGAAGTACAAATATGAATAATCAATCAAGGTTAATTAATCTTTGACTCGTCTTTTAAGTAACGTAATATATTATATATGGCATATATTATATATATTTCTGACATTTTGAACTTTTTGTGCAGTCAATCACATGCAATTTTCACAATCACATTGGAACAAATGAACAAGACAATCTCGAATGATTCTATGTGTGATGAATATTTTTGTGCCAAATTGCATTTAGTTGATCTTGCTGGCTCAGAAAGGGCTAAAAGAACAGGTTATGATGGTATACGGTTCAAAGAAGGTAGGTGATGATATTTATCACATATCTTTAAGACAAAAATTCCAATTTGGCCCCACTCAAAAAGATGAGCTAGGGCTGTATTGTGTCTAATCTACATTGGACTGGAATTGATACTAATGTCAATGGGACAAAAATTGTAATTTTTTGTCCCACTCAAAAAAGTGGGACAGAGTTGTAATGTGTTCGGTGTGTACTGGACCGAAACAAGGATCTAATGGACAAAAGTTGCAGTTTTTGTCCCTCACAAAAGACATAAATGCCCTCATCCTTATTATTGGAAAATGGAAATAACATGCCTGATAATTTTGTTTATTATTTAAAATCTTTGGTACTAAGTAAACATATAATTTTTCCTAATTTCATCTTGTGTTAGTCCTACTGATATAAATGTTGAGGAGACTCTCAACACTTTAAAGTATGCAAACAAGACTCGAAATATACAGAATAAGCCTGTGGTAAGTTTGAGTTATATGCTAGAAATAGCAACCTGCTTTCATTTATTTGCTTATTATAGAAAAAAATATTAAAGTGAGATGCTATAATACACAAATAAATCATTACTTTTTTACAAGGGATCTCTATCAATAATGCAATTACACAACTTCTTAAAAAAGATGGTGTTATTCAACCATGGCTAACCAATAAAATGTTGACTGCTATGATATATAAGCTTTCATGTTAAAACTAGAACAGTTTGTAGAAAATCGCTTAGTGATAACTAAGCATAATATTCTGATCAAACACTCAAAGATACATAAATCAAATAAGAATATCTCCCCATGCAAAAGTTCCATTCTACTTGTACAAATGCCTTTGATTTTATTGTCTATAGTATATGCTTTTATGATCACCACTGATACGCATATATATCTTTTCTCCACATATTTGCTTTTCCTAGGCTTTCAATCTGGAGAATTAAGATGTTGAGGCATATTGGTATGGTATGGAGGGTTGCCCCAATTGGTTAATGGAGGTACTTTCTCCACAAATAGCAGATGCTCTCAGATAAATATACTATATGAAATTACCATATTACCCTTCTCAGTAGGCTTGCAATGGAGTCAAGGACTATTCCTGAAGTTCTTACACACACATAAAAAAAATCAAATAAGTGATATTAAGATTGATGATTTAAAAGGATGTCATGATCACCTTCGGAATATTATTATATCAATTTGCAATCTTGCTCCAGTGGCTTTTCGTTTAAGATTAGTGTCAAAATTAACAACCAAATACCACTTGAATGTATCGATCTACCTTTTCCCTCCTTTTTTGTTCTCTAATCTAGCTATATATAGCATCCATGGAATTTTAAGTTCCTCAAATCAAAGCCTCTTACCTCCATCCCCATAAACACATCATAGTGTTATCCAGTAGTAGCAATGGTCATTCTGAAAAGACTGGTAACCAACAAGGTTGTGGTTATATTCAGCAAGAGCTCTTGCTGTATATGCCACAACATTAGGACACTGATATGCAGCTTCGGGGCAAATCCTACTGTTTATGAGCTTGATGAACACCCAGATGGTCAAATAATCGAGATGGAACTCAAAGCCTTAGGGTGTAAACCATGTACCCCAACCGTTTTTATAGGCCAGGAGCTGATTGGTGGAGCCAATGAGATGGTCAAATATTTATTTATTATTTTTTAATCTTTTTTTATTGTGGATGCTATTTGGTGAATTCAGGCACTTGTTGCAAAAATATATAATAATCAACTAGGTATGCCTTGCTTTTTGATTAATTTATTGCAGGTTGTCATTTAGTTATCTAATAGACTAATACTAATTTGTCTGACTAGTTTTATTTATTTATTTATTTATTTATTTATTTATTTCTCCTTACCTATTGTCCTTTGTAAGAAATGGACAAATAAAGATTATAAAATGTATATTTATGTATGCAGGATGTTATGATTAAGTTATTTGTGTATCAAGCACCTGGTTCAAGGTCATTCTTTACTGAGATAATAGCCTCTATTTCAGATATAAAATTTGGAAGAGATGGAAGATATATTCTAAGTCGTGATTACATGATCCTTAAGGTTTCTGATTTGTTCCTCTTCTGTTGTATTATATACTTTCTACCATGTCCATTTAAAAACCAACTCATCCAGCATTTATTTTTCTATAACATATAAAATCAAGTTATATGGGTGCTTTTTTGTGTTGTGCAGTTATGGGACATCAACATGGACTCTGGTCCAGTTTCAACATTTCAGGTCCATGAATATTTAAGACCTAAGGTATACTTACTGTTCCTGTATTTTTTTTTATTAGCATGAAATCGAGATAAGTGATGTATGTAGTATGTATGTCCAGCTATGTGATTTATATGAAAATGATTCTATTTTCAATAAATTTGAATGATATATGATAATACTAGTTATAATAATAATAATGTATCTTCTGAGTATGACTAGTGAGTGGATTAATGTGTTTTTGGTGTAGGTGGTGGAGCTTGATTTTCTATATCCAAGTGAGGGGATCCATATAAGATGGGATAATGGTCACCGTGTTACATCAAAAGCTGCAACCTGGGATCTATATGTTGTCACAGGCTGCAAGAGATGTTGGAGCCCTTAGAGAAGCTAAGGACAAACTGGAGAATTGAGTTTAAGAGCTAACATGGAGATTAGACTTTGAAAAGCATTTGAGGGTATATTTTTTTATATTTCTTGTATCTAATTAGTTTGTAAATTTTTGTTACAACTTCTATTGATTTGTTTTATCTTTCCATGGAACCATTATTTGTATGACATTAAATTTTATGCAATGGATTGTATTTTTTGTATATGATATTTTATTTTCTATTATGAGATTAAATACAAATTTAATATGAAAATTAGTAAATCTATAAATAATATTTTTTTAAACATTTAAAATTATGATACGCAAAAATGTGTGTCATCTTCATTTATGACATGACCTTTCTTGACAGGGGCTTTAATGATACGCAATGCGAGTCGTAAATGCGTGTCATCTTCCTTTATGACATGACCTTCCTTGATACGCAATGTGTGTCGTAAACGCGCACCGTAAATGCGTGTCGTAATTGTGCGTCGTAAATAGACGACGTGCAAAAGCGTGTCGTCTCTTGTTATGATAGGGCATTCCTTGACACGCATTTGCGCGTCGTCTGAGCATTTTACGAAACGCATTGCGCGTCGTAAAAGGCTATTTTTCTAGTGGTGAAGCATACTAATAACCAGCCAATAACAAAATACAGATCTTACAGATCTCTAAGCATAGCATCATCCTATCGACCAGGATACAGATCTAACAAATCATAAAAGTACTCAATCATACGATAAACCAGGATAACAATCCAAAGGGCCAGCTTTGGTGCCTTCGACCCGTAAGTACAGTGAGGAAAACTCACCTCGCAAGTTGAACAGAAGATAAGGTCTGACTCAGAGTCTCATCTCTCTAACCGATACCTAATTCCATAAAATGACCAATTCCATCAAAATCCCAAAATACCCTCAAGGTCAAACTTGGTCACACTTGATCAAAGTCAAAGTCAAAGTCCATTGGTCAAACCCACTAAGCCAAAATAAGTCAACCCAGTCGAATTAATTCAACCGAGTCACTCACAAAGCTGACCCATGCGAGTATGCAGGGCGTACCCTGGAGGTACGCTTAGCATCCGATAAGCCTCGCATTGACCACCATCGGGGTGGTTGAGCGAGTACATGGGGCGTACACCCACTTACACGGGGCATAACCTCACAACCCCAAATCTTCATTAAGTGCTTTATGGCTTAAGCACTCGAGCCCATTTTTCAGATCCACAACTAATACACACCCTAGATTATAAAAGTTTCCAACTTTATGACTTTACACACCTAATAAGAGCTTAACACAAGGTCTTAATCCATTAAGACCTCCTACAAGATGCATGGAGCAAAACCAACCATAGGGACTTCATTTTAATGGCTAAGGACCCTTTTTAGGGTCTGAAAGGACAACTCAAAACGTCCAGAACATGCCATGCTCAAGATGATACTTTTGGGACCAAAAAGATGACATAAAACCCCCCATATAGATCTACAAGATTAAGAGACAAATGTGCAAACTTTATACCTTCAAAGGCTTGCAAATGAAAGATAAATCCCAGATCTAAAGTGCCTCTTTCTCCAAGTTGAGCTTGATCTTCTTGTTTCCTCTTCAAATCACACAAACACACTTTTTAATGCTTGAAATGTCCTCACAAGGTGCTTCTAGGGTTTCAAATCACGAAGAGATGGTAGAGGTTGGTTAGGTGAAGAGAAATGAGGCCATAAAGATGCTTAAATACCACCCAAACCCTAAAAATTAGGGTTTCCGTCTTTCTTTAGTATGCCCCGCATACATGAGTGTACGCCCAGCGTACTAGGGTGCGCCATAGTACGCTTAGCGTACTCCTCCTGCCCAAATTACAAGAATGACACTAGGGATTCAAGGCACATTCTCTTTGACTTAGGGACTAAAATGTCATATAATAAACTTAAAGGGATAAAATTAGAAATACCTGAACATCGGGATGTTACAGGTGTGAGACCCATCTGGACAGAATCATTCTTATTTTATGATATGTTTTTGATCAATTCTTTGGGTATTCTGTTAGAGGCATTAGAGTACCTATGTGAAGGTGATTTTCCTTGGTTCATAGCTCCAGATAACTTGGACTAGAGGTGAGTCATTTCTTTTGTGGTTTAAGCATGAGTTTGGAAAGATAGCATGCACCTATACTTGTGTTCTTGTCTATTTGATGATATGTGATGTTATAAGATGAATGTTAAGGGTTGAATATAACATGGTCATATGAAGTTATTGATGATGCAACTAAATTTAGGAGTCCTTTGTATGCTAGAGTTCTTAAATTAATAATTTGTTGCAATTTGAGAGAGTAAGGTCCATGCTAGAAATGAGGACTATTTGGAGAGTTAATTGTGATGATATGCATGTTAAAAAAAATTGTCACTCTTGAATGAAACTAGGATATGCATACTAGAAGTTGATTTGTTGAAAGGTGTACCTTTTCACATACTACTAATCGATGATATGTATATTTATGTGGATATGCCTTTGATGCATGATTGGAGATGTAGTAGCTGATATGTTTTGTATACTACAACATCCTATGGTGCACATACAACCCTAAATGCTTTGGATCTATGTTTTCTCTAATTATACATGTAATTTTATTTCCAAAGCATTAAGCCTACAACTAGCATATAAATGACATCAACGACATGGAAATGAGTTGTAGAATTACCTCTTTGTTGTAGCTTGTAGTTTTGGCCTTTAAGAACTTAGCACCAATAATGTGAATGCCAAGGGTGACTTTTGAGAGAGAATTCCTTGCTCTAAAAACGCCTCATATGAACTCCAAGAACATCGGTCACGATTTTAGCTATGGAGCAATATATATATATATATATATATATATATATATATATATATATATATATATATATTAGTCTCTTTTGATCACAAAATTAATTCCAATTTAATTCTTGATCAATACTAATTAAATCATATGATTTCATATTAATATATTAGAACTTATAATATATTAATAAATCATAAATAACCTCTTCTCAAAGATCCATCCTGTCAAATTGTCCAGGTGATATGCAACCCAAATGGACCATGCTAATCTCTAGTCAAGTACATACCAATTATAGTTATGGGCTTAGACACCTAATCCAACAGTATCATACTTGGATAAGTCTAATAATTATTATTGCAAGTACGACTCCACAACCCGACTAGCAATTGTAGCTCTTAAAAGCCGTTGTCGAACTCTGACCTAGTCAATGACGTGTCCATTAGATAAGGGATCATATATTCCTCCATTCTAGATATCATATGGACTGAGACATGAATTATAATCATTCTCTCTGTCCATCTAATGATTCCCGATTTCTGATTTATGACGACTGACTAATTGAACATATCAAATCAGTCTAGGCTTGGCAAAGCACTTAGGGGTGTCATCACTAAATCATAGAGGGGCCCATATATATCGCTTTTATCCCCACTTTGGGTAAAAGGAATGGATAAATTTCGACTCAAATTCTTGCTTGTACTTACTCACCAAATTACACACAACAATATGTTTTATAATACCAAGTTACTAGTGCGTTTACATACGTCAATGTGCAACCGACTCGCAACTGCAACTCACATGTCTCCGTTTCAAGAATATAAGATATTATTGTCTCACAATCACTTGTGATAAAATCCATGAAGTGATTCAAATGAGTGTGGGTTGAATCCAATACTCGAATCTTATTCCAGGAGTACTCATGAACACTGCAGCCACCTTCTCCTAGACAAACTACAGATCCATTCATGACAGTCTTGCCTCAATACCTACTTCCAAAATATGATCGACTGTGGATGGTTTGAATAACCTAGTTATTCAGGAAGTAAAAACATGCAAAGTGAAACACAAGAATAATACTAATCCTATATCGCCCCAAAACCTATAAGTGCCATATTGATTACTCATTATTCATTATATAATGTTTCGAATAATCAACTCAATACTTGAATTAAACAATAGTTATGTCATGCTCCAAGCATGAACACTATGTTTGTCTATGGTCCTGACTTTGTGAAATAGATCAATCGTAAGCATTTCAATGACACTCATTTCACAATTCCAAATCTTTATTGCATGTGTAAGAATTCCAAATTCTTGTCACTGCTAAACTTTCATGTAATGCAACCTTTGTAATGTCATGATACGAAAAGTCATAAAGACTTGACCAACGATATTACAAAATTCTCCACTGGAAATTAATTACAAAGCAATTCCAAGGAAGCGAAGTCTCAAATTCAAAGTACATTCCTTTGAACATCCTTCTTGCATTAAGTTTCCTAATCTTACACAGATTTAAAGAATAACTTCCATTTATGGAAACATTTCCATATTCCCATTTTAACTATCACTTCTAAACAAGAGTTACCTCTTCTCAGAGTATGTCAATATGGTCCTTTCCAAAATTTTAAATGTACTTCCAATTGTCCATGAGCAACCAATCTTTGGTAAACCTCAGATTGTCCTCGACAATTACTTAACCATTTTAGTCATATACGGTTCTATTCCTTTTTCTCTCTTAATGCCCTAGGCATTTGGAAAAATTAGAACACGAGAATATTATAACATATGCAATCGATCCTATTCCCAAAGCATATGGGATGCAATTCATAATGTCTAACATAAAGACATGATACTTGATCAGTCTTTTGTTATAATATTTCTATTTGCCATGTTCTCATAATTTTGATTATGAAGAGGGATTCCGCAATCATAATCAAAATTTTGAGAACGCTATTAACATTTCCACATATATATATATATATATATATATATATATATATATATAATTTCCTTATGTTGAATTCTATTTGCCATGTTCTCACGATTCGAACTATGAAGAGGGATGTCGTAATCATAATCGAATTTGAGAACGCAATTAACATTTCCATATATAGAATTTCCTTATGTTGAACCATTCCAACATAACATTCATATATATTTGACTAAATTTGATTAAAAACTCAATCTAATCTTTTAGATTTTGAATGAAGTATAATTTCCTCTCCCTTAATTATAGCAAAACAACTTTTCAAACCCTGCAACTTTGCGATTTGAAACCCTTTGTTTTTCTCTAATTAACATTGCTAACTTGCAACATTTTCCATAATAATTATGCTCCCACTAGCATAATAATTATTATACTACTAGCATAACACTAATGCTCCCACTAGCTTTGACATGTATTCAGAAATCAACTGGACTTCTAGAAATCAGTACTTATTGACTTTCATTACCAAAGTTCAGATTTTTGATACGAGATGCTTCGATAAGACTTTATCTAGGCTTCTCAAACTCATACACCTTTCCTTAGATAGCTCACATGTGTGTCTAAATAATTTTAGAACTTACAACAATAAGTCTCAAATGTTTAGACCTTTGCCATTTCTCACAATTCGAACTATGAAGAGGGATGTCGTAATCATAATCGAATTTGAGAATGTAAATATCACAATTGCTAACTATTAAAATCTACTTAGTGAAAGCGTTTCTTCACAATCATTTTCATGAATTGGAGAGAAACCTTATGACACTTAGATTTTATGGTATATGTGTCCCTATCCATGTGAATTTGTCATAACCATAATCACAAGACAAGGTTAGTGACAAATCCAAACTCATATGGACTGAACTTGTTCAATCTTAATTTCTTGCCACCTGGTAGCACAAGGGCCTACCATTGCTTCCAGGTTGTTATGCAACCAATTGAGAACTCTCAGAACTCACATGCATAGTCAACTTTAATTGGAATGGGCACAGAAACAAGAATATGTCAACACGATAGGTCATAAAACCTCAAGTCGTGTGCTAGTGTTTAACAATAGGTTTATTCTTGATTAGTTCCTGAAACTTGTCAAGATCTTTAAGACTCCCACTAACCTCTTGGCATATAAGATTCTCTTGTCAAGAAACATTCCTTGAAAAACAAATATTCAAGAGTTAGTGTGGTTTCTTATCAAGACAAACACTTCACACAATTGGCCTTAGTTGGTCTTTGTTTTATCCAAAACATCACAACTTACCAATTTCAAATGTACAAGAGTAGAAAACATGTTACTCTACATTTGATGAGTGTTATAAACCTTCTTAATTTAGTGTCACTCAAGGCACACGCTTGGAGTATGACTCGAAGACTTGTTTTTGGAACGAAGTATGACTCATCTTCTAGATTTAACCATTTCAACAATTCATGATTCCTCTTCTTAGCCATGCAAAAGCACTAAGATATGCTTAGAGGATCAATTGTGACATGGTTTTCATAATCATTAAGATGATCATAAAACAAGATACTCAAGTACTCTCCCATCTTTTCAGATTGGAGAAACTTCTATCTTTCTACCTAATTTGATTCTTCTCATTCGTTCTACCATACATTGAACTTTTCCAATGATTCAGAATTATACTTAAACTTTTAAGCATGACCATATTTACTAAACTTTAGTAAATCATGACGAATAGTCTTATCGTTCTTTGTGGTGGACCTTACCAGCGCACACCCAGTGTACCCGATCCCCTAGTCCTTCACTTGACTCACATATACATGTGAACAATGAATTAGTTTAAATTTCCCAAAAACAAAGGTTCTCATCCATCACACAATACAAGTTGCACGATCCCAAGTTTCTCTCCAACTGAAACTTGGGTGATGAGAATCTTTCCTTATTTGGTAAATTTCGACATTACCACAAAACGAAAGAATCAAATCCATATTGAACATTGCTAGAATATACATAAACATCATTTTCACAAATGCCATTGTAAGGAGATATAAAATAAAATAAAAACAAAAATTTTATTTATTTATAAAATGCAGAAAACTTTTCCTTACAATGCAATTACAAATGAAAACTACGTTACTACATATTTCTAAGCAATCTATCATAACTCTTTAAGCAACAGCTCAAGAATCTGATCATCGAACCATGCGATCGAAATCCATTTCTTCACGATCAGACTCAGCCTACTCTTTTTTAAGCTTCCTTTGATTCTTCAAAACATCAAAATGTAATTGCATTACATCATGTATTAAGAATCTCCAATTAGGAACTTAATAAAGCTACATAGTGGATTTTACCTGAAGTAGAGAGTCATACACTCTGACTTTACCATCCTTGTGATCTTTCAAGTAAATATGGAAGCTTCACAACCAATGCCCCTTCTCTTGGCAATAGAAACATATGGACTCTTTTGGAATGGTACACGAGACTATCTCAGACTTAGTCTTTCTCTTTACCATTTGGTCAAGTGACTTGACCGTGGATGATCCTTTTCCATGGAAGTTTGAGGAGTAGATCTTCCAATCAAATTTGCTTTACCAGTGTGCCAAATCATTGTTGATTCAGCAACTACGAGCAAATAGGTAAGATCGATAAGGGTCATGCCGTGATCTCCCATATAGTAGTCCTTAAAGAATTCGCGATATGACTTAGGAAGTGACTGGAGAACCCAGTCAACAGCCAACTTCCTCGAGACTTCGACACCCAACTCTCCCAGCTTGTCAATATGTAACTTCATCACCAAGATGTGAGTACACACATACTTTCCTTCCTGCCAATAGGGCTTTGAGAGACCTTGAACTTGTGGGTTAGGGAGAATTATTGGAGGAGGTGGAGGAAGTGAAGTTCTACTACAGCACAAAGAAGGGATTAATCTTTCACCTTGATCGCCTTGTGGAAAATCATCCTTATAAGGAAAGCTTTTTTCAAAAGATTTGGGAAGACCATTGTTGTCCGAACTTAGACATTTATGAGGGAGAAATTCAAGTTTAATTGATTTTAGTCATTAATATAACACCCAACATGAAATATTAAGGCTAGGACCCAACACAATATTTTACAATTTGGAAGAGGGATGTCGTAATCCAAATTGCAAAATATTTGAAGGTAGGTAAATGACGATTTACCAATTTCCACCAAGAAAAACGAAAAAGAATTTTAGGTTTTAAGTGAATTGAAACTCCTAGATCCTTTGAGATTCATTGAACTTTTGAATGGCATGTTTAAATCTTAACTGTGCCTTTCAAGTTTGTGACTGGGATGTCGAGGATCATAAACAAGGTGTGAATAACCATGCAAATTAGCTTGGTACACTTAATGTTACAGATCACCTAATCAATGTTCTGGTTAACCACACAAGCTCCATTTATCTATGATTAACATCAAGCTACCCTTTGCCACACACTGCCAGCCCCAGATTAGTTTGTCGGTTAACCACACGCGCTCCACTAACGACTTAACAAGGTGCAAAGTGCAATTTCATGGGTTAGCACCAAATTCACATTTTTCCTAAGTAACTAAGATTGGGAATTTATAAGTGTTTAGTTACTTAGTATTTCATTACACTTTTAATGAGAATTATTATCCTTTCAAACCCGTTCGGCTAACGACCCTCCACCAGTCAAAAAAGCGGTGGGTGAGAGTGGACACCCATTAAACTGCCATTTTATAGGCAGTAACCTTATACCCCCTTATAGACCGGCTTCGTGAATGAGGCCTACTAACGGTAAGACTAACTTTACTCTTATACATATATATAAATATTAAACATATAATATTATAATAGTATAAGGGTTGAATTTTACACTTTTAAAATTATAGGGTTTGGAACTAAATGTTTCAAAGTGAGACATTGCATTTACAAATTCCAAAACTTGAGGGAAAATTTTGAACTATTCAAAAACTTTTGGAATCTATAACTTATGAGTTTAATATAGGTTTTATGAAAATACTCTTGACATTCCATAACTTGATGACAAGTTATGGAGTTTATAAAAACATTTATGTAAAAGACTCTTCATGTTCCATAACTTGAGGACAAGTTATGGAAGACATAAACCCATTTTATGATGACATTTAAAAATGAGACTTTTCACTTTCCATAACTTGAGGACAAGTTATGGATTTCATTAAAAACATTTAGATCAAAAATTGTAACTAACAAAATCAAACAATTCGCCTATGATCTAATTAAACTCATAAGTTAAGATAATTCATATCAAACAAGTTTCAAGAAATTAGCCTAATCATATAAACTAATATAAATCATGAAAGTTTGAAAATTATATTTTATTTGGATGAGAATCATCATTACCATATCAACAAAATCATATTTTATGAAATAAAACATTTCGTGGTAATGATTCTAATCCAAAACAGGTCAAAAAAAACTCGAAAATCTACTCGTTGGAGCACCAACTCGGCGAGTGGACTAGTCGAGTTGGAACTTTTCTGAGTGGACCCGGCGAGTTCACTATCCAGAATGCAGAAAATTCGATTTTTTTGCTTTGAAAACCAATAAAACATCAAGTATAGTGGAAAACAATCCTAGGCTATGATACCACTGATAGGTTTTGTATACTACAACATCGTATGGTGCACATACAACCCTAAATGCTTTGGATCTATGTTTTCTCTAATTATACATTCAATATTGTTTCCAAAGCATTAAGCCTACAACTAGCATACAAATGACATAAACGACATAGAAATGAGTTGTAGAATTACCTCTTTGTTGTAGCTTGTAGTTTTGGCCGTTAAGAACTTAGCACCAATAATGTGAATGCCTCAAATGGAATTGCAACACACCTTGGACAAAGGGTGACTTTTGAGAGAGAATTCCTTGCTCTAAAAATGCCTCATATGAACTCCAAGAACATCGTTCACGATTTTAGCTATGGAGCAACATATATATATTGTAGGATTCTAAGGGTCATGGGTAAACCCTAATCCATACCCATGGGTTTATGATCCATGGTTCATGTGACCCAACTCTTTATGTATCCATACATAAACTTACTCCAACATGGATCATAAGCCCAAACATATATATATATATATATATATATATATATATATATATATATAACTAATTTACACAATTAGTCCCCATTGATTTAATTAGTCTCTTTTGATCACAAAATTAATTCCAAATTAATTCTTGATCAATACTAATTAAATCATATGATTTCATATTAATATATTAGAACTTATAATATATTAATAAATCATAAATAACCTCTTCTCAAAGGTCCATCCTATCAAGTTGTCCAGGTCATATGCAACCTAAATGGACTATGCTACTCTCGGGTTAAGTACATACCAATTATAGTTATGAGCTTAGACACCTAATCCAACAGTATAATGACATGGTTTTAAGTTTAATTAAATCAAGAGTATAGTTTAATTAATAGATTAAACCACTTAGTATTTTAAAAGTTTAAAATACACCCTTATACTAGAACCCAACAGTAGCTCAGCTGGTTAGAGTAACGGATGGAAAATACTTGTGTCAGTGATTCAAATCCACTTGGATTAACTATAATAATAATTCACTAGCATGATTAATAATGGTAATGGTGAGGTGTGTGTTTCGCCCATGTGAAAGGATTAATTAATTTAAAATGGGAATATACATGTCGGGGTTAAAAGAGTAGCAACCTAATTTAGGTTCGTGCCCTTATGGGATATCGCAGTGGAAGGATATCGTTGGAGGAAAAGAGCTTAAGCCAAGTCGACGTCGAATGATTTTCTAGTTGACCATTTCGAGACATGGTCCGGGTACACGTACGTGTACAGGGACTGGAGTGATGTCGGTGATCTTGGATGCCATGTATAAACATCACATTTGGGTGTAGATAAGCTCGCAGAGGTAACAAATACCACCCTCGAACGACAATGCATCATGCTCTTACATGCAAGGCCAGAGTAGTGAAGGAGGAGAACCAGGGATAGTGTTACGGGTGGGAGTCACGCCCCCATTTGGTGCACTAGGTCGCCAGGTCACGTTAGTAGCGAGCGGGGTCTTTATTTGGGGAGTGTTAGCGATAAAATAGACCTAAGTTAGCGAGGGACATTAAAATTAATTAAAGCGAAATAAATAAATTAATAATTACTGCGATGAAAGAATGTCTGGATTAATGTATATATGTATATGTTAATAATTATCGATGTATGTTGCATGGATTGATGTGTTTGCACGAGTTGACATGATGTATGTGTATGTTTTGTTTCCATGCTTTTGTGTTTGAGATTGACTCACTGTGCTGATGCTGACACTTGTTTCTTGTTTGTTGTTGTGGCTTTTGCATTGGTACATGTATTTTGATATTGATGGCCCGGTGATTAGGTTAGAATCTTTTGGGTAGTTATAGTCTTTTGCTTAGAAGTGATGATATCAGTTTAATACTTCATGTGATGTTTCATTTACTCTTGATTTTGATGTTTGTTTGGTTGGGTTTTTTACAACTTTGGATTTTGATGGATTATTTTTTAAAGATTTTTCTAATTAACCATTGGTGATATTTTTATAATACTTCCGCTAACGTTTTCTGATAATAATTGTTTAAAATAAAAGAAAATTTTTGGTGAAAAATCATGGTGTTACAATATATATGTCGACATATCGTGTGACGAGTTGAGGACGGTCCAACTTTGTGTTGAAGGTCAAGATACTCGGAGCGGACCAACTTTATGCTAAAGGCCAGGGATGGACCAACATTATGTTGAAGGTCATGGGTGGACCAATTCTATGCTGAAGGCTGAAAGGGGCAGACCAGCCTTGGGCTGAAGCCCAATGTTTGTATGCTTGCATGTACTGTGTGATGTATGGTATTTTGGGGAACTTGCTAAGCTTTGGATTACAGTTGTGGATCAAATGTTCCGGATACTTCTGAGGACCGTGGGAAGGCAAAGGCGTGACTATACACATTCATCAGCAACTTACATGTTTGAGATTTCACATTGTTTATGATACTCTGATTTTTGGGTTTATGTCTTATAGAACAAATGATTTTTACGATGTTTGATTTATGAAAATGAATTTTATCTTATTTATAAATTGAAAATTTTATTGTGAAAATCGGGACGTTACAATCCTCCTGCAACCTTTGTAGTGTGGGAAATTTGTAACCGTTCCTTTATCTCGTTTTTCATGTCTCTCTTGTGCCGCATACAGTCATGGCAATTCGCGTATTCGTGTCGTTTTCATGTGTTAGACACGAATTTGACACGACATGAATACACGTTGAGAAATAAGCTTTATCTCCCTTTTTAAGATGTATTCATGACATGTCGTGTCACACATGAATTCGTGTATTTGTGTCTCGAATTGCCAGGTCTACGCAACACTAGTGAACGACTAACCCCGATGTATAATATGTGTATCTATATAACGTATATATGTTTTAGGTTTGAGGCGTATGATGCGATCGGGAAGCAAGAACGTTTAACTATGGTGATTACCCACTTACTTCTCATTTTATCGCAATAACGATCGAGTAAGGGATTGAAAGAGAGTGCACAATTGTTGTGAACTAATATGATGGTACATAATATCTAGAGTGACTGTGTTCTACATAATCCGACAACGAAGTTAACAAAAAGTGTTATGAAAAAACAACAATTTTTAACATTTTGGAAACTTCAATGATATTTTTTGTACGAGATGTGTACTTCGTTGGTATTCTGTGTACAAACGGTATACTTCAATCGTATTTTTTGTACTTAAAAAAATAATAGTATTTTTTGAACATTTTGAAAATTTCGTTACCCTTTTAAATTATTTTTTTCGTTACCTGAAATAACCAGTTACCACAATGTTTTATTAGAACACATGCATTTCATTGGTATTTTGTATACAAACTGTATATTTAATGATATTTTTTATGCTACAAAAAAATAATATTTTTTCTAGCAATTTGAAAACTTCGTTATACTTTTAAATCATTTTCCCTTTTTTAATATAGTTTTTTTCGTTTGAGTAAATTTAGTAAATTAGGGTGGTTAGTTAGCTAACCCAATAAAATACGAATGAGTATTTTCCATACAAAATCCAACTTTAAGCAAATACTTGGAACTGCTTAAAAGTTAAGGGTCTTTTTCGTAGTTTTCGTAACTTAACTTTGTCTTTTTAGCCACAAAATCTGAACAAAAATCAGAGATTGTTCCTCAACTCCGCCATGGCGTTGCCATTCAATGTTTCTCAAAATCATTTCTTTTCATACGCTCATACGACACGATTCCGAGCACCATGCATCAATAGCAGACACCCACGAAGGTTAAGCGTGATGAATTCGAAGAAGAGCTGTTTGAGGTGCAACACTCCATATCAAGACAAAGATAACTCCGCATCTGCTTGCTCTTTCCATGGCCACGCCAATGGTAAATTGTAAATTAAATTTTTTCCTTGTCAATTAAGCCCTTTATCTTTCCTTATAATTTCTTAATATACAGCAGTCGTTATCGTTTTTAATTGTAATTTTGTTACAAAACGTTAACACGTCATAACATACTTACATGAACGAAATCTTGAATATCCTGAATCCTGATACAATGATAAGGTAAGATCTTTGTAGATGATTCATAGTGCTAGCTAGTTGTTTGGAATCTTTATTTTTACCTATAATAACAAAGTACTTATATTTGTTTAGCAATAATGGAATTTATAACTAATCTGGGCATAATTGTATGTAGAATTTGTGTAGTAGCTTATAGATTTTAATTGTTGAAAATTAAAGTTAGAGATATAAAAGGAAACTTCATTCAATCATTTTATCAAACACTACTTGTGCAATCGGAATATGCATTACATTATTACATATATTGGTGGTAAGAGTAAAACAAATTGATTTCTCGCGCAATTTGTCCTTTCAAATAAAGGCCAACTTACATTTTTTGCAGCCATGTTACTGATTTATATAACCATTTTTCAGTTTGTTACAAACTTGAAACAAGAAATCCACTATGATGCATAAATTGTTTAAAAAAAAACATAAATTTAGAGTGTGGTTGATGTGTAGGTGATAGAGGATTATTGGCATTGGCTCCACCCCACCAAGGGATTGATGGTGAATGGAGTGATGGGTCAGGGGTAATTGTGTACAAATGGAATGAGAAAAGTGATCGACCAAATACTGGAAGGCTAAATTGGAAAAAGAGATGGAGTTGCTGTGGTGTGTATGATGAGAATGCACCACCTTGTCGCCAAGGTTGCCATGTTTCCTATGATGACGGCTTTACTTTATACTAAAATTATATTGAGATGATATGATGTTGTATTATATTAGGTTTTTAATTTGTATGTTAAAATGTTTATATATAGTTCAAGCATCTTGTATATGAATTCAAAGTTCAAACCTGCTTTTATTAAGGCTTATTCTTTTTTTTTTTCATTAAATGATTCCAAGATAAACGATGTCTAGAAAATCAAATGTACTTGAACCCCTTGACAAAAGTAAAACATTATGTAGGCCATGTCATTATTAAAGATATGAAGAAAAATGTAATCTTTAATAAGGAATATATGATATGATTTACTACTAACAATATATTATACAAATAAACACATGATCACAATCATTAGTTCATTCTCACACACAATCAAAATCGAATCATTTCTATCCAACAGTCTTGAAAGATTCATGAATATGCTTCAATGTTTCTTGGTCTTTTTTCCACTCTGCTGCAGGGGCCATTACAAAATGTGCATACAATTTGTTCCTTGCACATGTAACTGAAATCAAACTATGTGCACTAGGGCTATCGATCTCATACACATAATACACCTGCCCTTTATCATCTTTTGTCTCTTCAGAGCTCACGCTATCTGCTCCGGCGATCAAATCCTGCAAATTGACATCGGAAAGTGCCAAATTGTTCAAAACCGCTTCTTTTGGGGCTAATTGCCGGAGTCCACCGAGGAAAGTCAGGTATTCTTTCTCGGTTCTCTTTTTGGGGTTGTAGAATTCGCTATCGGTTCCATTGGTACCCTTTTCAACTTTTGATACGAGTCGCTCTTTCCAGCCTTGTGGGATGTCGTAGATGTATTCGGCTGAGGTTTTCTTGTCGGAGTTTCCACCGTAGCCGCCGTAGTTGGCGGCGCTCGCGGCGGTGCCGTAGTATGTGGCGTAGGATTCAGCTGATAGGGCGGGAGGGATGGTGGTGGCTATGATGGTGGCTGCTGCTAATGCGGTTGCAGTTAAGGCCGTGGTGGTTAAGTTTGGTAATTGTAGTTTGGTTGTGGATCGGATAGGGAGGTGGAGAGAGGAGGTGGAGGATGATGAGGAAGATGCGGCGGCGACAGTGGTGGCGGTGGTGAGGAGGGCGGAAGGTGAGAAAATGGTGGCCATGGGATCGTAAATTGGATCGTCGAATTCGTTTTTGGCTAAGTTGTTTGTGGGTGGGTGCGTTTATTTGTCAGCTGATGTGTGATAAGAGTGATGGATTTTTCCTTATCCAGAAGTTGGGTATTTAACAATAATGGTCCCTCAATTATTGGCATGGTGTCGTTTTATTCACAAAACCAAATATACTATCTCACTTGTGTCAAGTGAGTTTTTGCATTGATAAACGATCGATTAAAGCATTTGTAATGTGTTATCTTGTTGGTATTATATAATGTTCGAAATAATGTTAGACATGTTTTGGTGGCATGTATAACGTCTTAAAATTTCAAACCAAAAATTTTCATTCAAAATAAAAGCATATGTTCCAATTTCATTTTCAAAGATCGAATAATAGCCATTTGTTCAAAACAACAATTACGATTCAAATCAAAGATAGTAAATCAAAAGTGTGGAAATCTCAAAACATATCCAAGGATGACATGCAATCACGTCGTGTCATTCCCGTTGCTTCTAGAACAACCTACAACATTCAAGTTAAAACCGTAAACATGAATCTTAATGAGTTCCCCAAAATACCATATACATAAAATGATAATGGGCCCAACACTAGGATTATATTTCAACCCAATAAACACAGTCCATGTGAATGTTATGATTCAACTATAGTCTTACAATCACTTTCGTTGCCACAATATGACTACAGTATTTCATGATATAATCCAACAATAGTCTTTCATGCAAGTCACAAAGACAAATAAGCATACCATAACATCTAATTTCCTACATAACATAATGAGAATATGACCTAAATGGAGTCCAACGAATCAGCTACGCGGACTACGTAATCAATCATAGTCTAAAACTCAGTTAATAATTCAAAACCTCAAATTTGACAAAAAGTCAAATAGGTCAAAAAAGTCAACGATCATCATGTCGTGACCCATTAATGGTCATTTCGTGATCACTAGACGCCAAAATAGTTAGGAAACACTCAAAGGTCGCGATGTGAACCTTAAACTTGTCGTGCCACGAAAACTAGCATAACAACCTTCGTCGTGAAGGACTTAATCCATTAAGTCTGGAAACCCAAATCTCATATCTAACTCTTCTAAGTGGCTTAATGGATAAAGTATCCAACTTTATCCATTCTCATGTCCAAATATCTTCAAAACTCTAACCCCAACTTTATGATGATCAAAACTCATGCATGGATTAAAGGGAATGAATGCATGAAAATGATAGGTTTTCTATATACTTCATAGATCAATTATCATGGCAGCGGAAACATACAAATTTAATCTAAGGCAAGCAAACTCGAAAACCTACAAGGATCTTTAACTAAATTGATATTAACAACTACAATAGGGATATAATTTACTAACATTTAGCACTACTAATTTGCTTAAAGACCTTTGATGTAGATTTCAAATTCTTCAAGAAGCCAAGGAAGAGTAACCAAAATAGGTTACCTCTAATGGTTCATACCCAACAATACCAAACTATTTGTTGTAAAAAAATTACCCTTGGAACAATAAAGATAGCCAATGAGTTAGAGAGAGACGAGAAACTCTAAGGATGTTAGAGTATGACAAATTCTAGAAGTACTTGGATGGGGTATTATAGTTTCCAGTGTCTTGGAAAAAACGTAGATGTGAATAATTAAATAATCATATTTAATACAAATTCAAATCATTTCCTTATCTACACCCTTGGACGAAAATCCAAGCATTTATCTTTTACAATTTCATTCATCCTCCTAAACGATCTAGAATGTTCCAGTTATTCAACTATTGAACAATTAACATTTGATCCATGCACCTTTTAATTAGCATAAATTAATTTCATATTAATTCTAATTAATTCCAAACTAGTTTCTAATTAATTAATCATAAAATAAATAATTAATAAATTATTTGTATCTCTATTTTATAACATTCAAATACTATTTGGTTTATTGAGGGCAACCCAAAAAGGGCCCTGTTACTAATGGATAGTCTTACTGATTTAGTTATGACATTGGACACTATTCCAACACTCTCCCACTCTTAGAAATCATCAACTACAGTTGGTCACAAGGCTCTCACTTAATTAGCAAATTGTATCTCATCATATGAAGAATCAACCCTTAGACAAGTGATCAGTTATTCCTTTGTTTTTAGAAGATATCATTGTGAATTGAGTCATGCATTATAAATTAAGCTAACATTTCAACATCATGTTTCTCGCTTTTCGATTTCTAATGATCAATCAGGCTACTATTTGAACACATCAATTTAGTCTAGAGCTGGCCAGGTACATTAAATATCAGCACGAAATCGTCGAGGGGCCCAAGGATATCGCTTCTCCTGTTAAGGCTGAAAGAGTAGATAAACTTTGACTGCATAGTTTTTGTCTACTTGTTAAATCATGCATGGATTTACCCATTATGAACGCCGGTTATGGATAGCGTTAGAACAAGACCAATGTACAACCAACTCGTATGCAAAGAACTTATTGTCTCTCCATTGTAAGAATAAAAGATATTATCATCTCAAAATTACTTGTGATTGAATCTATTAAGTAATCTCTCTGAGTGCCGATTATTCCAATATTTAAATCTTTATTAAATAATCGTGAAAGTTAGTTACATTCTCCATGTTATGTGTAATCACTATAGACAATCTACTAACACTTCACGACAATCTTAACTCAATACTTACTCCCAAGAGTATAACTGATTGTGGGGGTTTTAAATAAACTAATATTCGGGAAGTAGGTTCTAAACATGAAAAAGGAGAACACAGTGATAAACTAATTGGAATGACTGATCTCTATCATATATTAAAATCACTACCTAATAATTGCAAAATCATATTAAGAATTTATATTGCTTAAGTTCTCATATTTAAAACATACTATTCAAAGTGGGCTTTGGTCAAATCTTTTGAAAATCAAATGCCTCATGACCAAGTCTTACTAACAGACGTGTTGACTTAGCAAATAAATCAACAAGGTTTTTCTTTTGATATGATTTCATTGACTATGATGTCTTCGCCTTTGAACAACTATCAAATGTAACTATACTTACCCTTTCAATCACAAGGACCTTCAAAAGGACCATCAATGATTGAATTTCAACAAAGATGTCACTAATAAATCTCTTTTAGTTACATAGTTTCCTTTGCATTCTAGTTAATTGCAATATACTCTAAGTTTATTGTTAAATCCAATATGGTGTATTGCTTGGTACCCTTCCAAGCTAACACTTCACCATTTAGTAAAATCACAAATTCCGGCTGAAAACGAAATCGTCTTTATTAGTGTGGAACTCAATATCAGTGTAAACTTTACATTGATCTCTTCCATACTATGATCATATCGTTTTTCATCCTAGGACACTAAGGAACATACTTGATTTTGATTAATTGATTCTCACCAAGTTGATCTGATCTGTCCTATCATGATCGAGGCATACGAGTCATCATATCTGGTATATGTCATGGCATACAAGAACGAGGACATTAGCTCAATTCCATGCCACACATTATCAGCTATTTCAAGTTACTTCGAGATTTCATGTACTTTGGCTAATCCTAATGAATTACTTAGATCTATTTCCATAGATCAACAAATTCAGTATGTGTATTGTTTCTCCCATGTGATTAAAAGGGAAACAATTCTCAAACAAAACCAAGCTTTTACACTAGTTGCGTTAGAACAATGTTTCCCATGAATTGAATATTATGCATATACATCACAGTGGTGAAAACAGTACTCCTACTAGCGTTGACATTTGTATGACTAATCTTCGTTTCTTGAAATTTCTCTTTAAAACAAAGATCACAGTTACCCCCACTAACATTGACACACACACACACGCACGCACGCACACACACACACACACATATATATATATATATATATATATATATATATAATAAAATATTTACTTTTTTTGCGAAGTAGCATCTCTTCAGCTCATTCGAAGATAAAGTTAATTTAATAAAATGCCCTTTTATTTCGTTAAAATCGAAATTGTTGATTTCTTTGCTTTCTGGGTGTGACAACCCAAAAATTTCCTTTAGTTTTAACGTCGAAATTAATTACGTCAAAAATTAGTCAAATTTATCCCGAAAATATTTTTGCCCGGATTTAAACCTGTTGGAATATTTTAAATAATATTCGTCTAGCGAACCAAAATTAAAGCGGTATAATCTTAAAATTTGCCGTGATTAATAATAGTTGTGAAAAACCCCGTTCACGGTTGGTGTCAGGAGAACCCCAGCCAGACCGTAAACTCCACCCTATATAAGGGTTGAGTGGGATTCACTCCCACCTTTTTCCCCACCTTAGACACTCTCTCTACTTTCTCTATCTACAAAATGGGTTTTGGTCAAAAATTGACCCTCCGAGCCTTAAATCGGTAAGTAAACCTTCCTAGCTTGTTATCTAACTTATCTAGCTTGCAAATTCGTGACTTAATCATCCAAAACCCCCAAGAACATAATTTTACGGTCTTGGGAGCATCCCAAAACCGTAAACCCCTTGGAAGTGGGTTTGATGCTCAAAAACCCTTCCCAAACACTTCTCAAGCTTAGCAATGGCTTAGAGGCTTACCCGAAAGGACTTAGAACACCAAAATCGGACCAAATGGGGAGTAAACATGAGTTTATGGTCTAAGGATGTTCTTAGACCGTAAACCCATATGCATGGACCATAAACACTTGTCAAAGTGTTAAACTACCCCTCAAACACCTCTAAGAGCTTCCATGAACTTTCTTGAGTGCATAGAACCTTATTTTCCTTCTTGATACGCACCAAAGCATACAAAAACATGTCACACCTGAGTTTACGGCCCAAGAAGGTTCTTGGACCGTAAACACCTATTCTTAGACCATAAACACCCCAAAAGGGTGTTAAAGTGCCCTTAACACTTTGTATGGCTTGGAATTGGACCTAGAACTTCGTATGCTTAACCTACAACCACCAAAACATAGGATTCATGGACAAAATGAGTTTACTACCATAAACTCATGTGTTCAAGGTAGTAAACTCCCTAAGAACATCTTCTTAGACCATAAACACCTTTCCAAGGTGTTTAAGTGCCCTAAACACCTTCCTATGCTCCTAAAAGTGACTAGAACCTTACATGCATGAGTTAGAACCACCAAACAACAAAAGAAATGGACCAACATGAGTTTAATACCATAAACTCATGTGTTTACGGTCGTAAACTCCTCAAGGAGTAGTCTTAGGCCGTAAACTCCTTAAATGGCCCATTTTGAAGCCTTAAACTCTTCATAAGCCCTATAATTGAACCTAGCCTAATACCACAAGTGTTATAAGACCTTAATGCATCAAAGAACACACCATCCACGAGTTTATGGCCGTAAACTCATGGGGATAAGGTCTTAGGGCTGTAAACTCTATAAAGAGTTTACTCTTGAAGAGTAAACTCCCTATCTAGGCCATACACACCCTTAGATGTTACCCGGGACACTCATAGCACTTAATCAAAGTGTTTTCCGCATTTTAGGATTTGTATACATGTTTAATTAGTATTATATTTACTAATTGTATGTAAACATATGTCATCATATGTTAATAGGTCACTAAGTGTGTTCAAGTCTTTACTTGACACCGGGCACCCAACCGGCACCTTCGTTCGATCCACTTACAACAGGTGAGTTCATACCCCTGAATTAATTTTTTAAATGTTTTTACATGCTTTTATGGGAGGGAATACAAGTTAAACATGCCAGTTATCATATCAATCACATGTGATTGATAACCCGCATGCACAAGGATTTATTACACTGTTAACTGTTTTACCAAGTATTATACTGTAAATGGTTTTCTAAAACGTCTTTACTTGTTCGAAGATTTTCTCAAAATTATCTCTCGCGCTGTATGTTTTAGTTCAGATTCAGTACAACAATATTTTAAACAAATGATTTCTTTACTTATAATGTTTTATCAAAGTTTCATTTAAAACTTGTTTATGAAAGGTTTTCAAAGGATTTCTAAAGGTTTTCAAACTTATTTTACAAAAGAATACCAAGTCGAGATTTTCTTAAGTATAAAGGTTTTCCAAAGTTTTCATCAAAGTTTTCTTCCATGTTTTTATACTCCTACTTTGTTAAGATACTACTGCTTCATTATACTTCTACTTAGTTAATGCTCATCCTTAGTTAAATGCTACTACTTTGTTAACGCTTGTACTTAGTGATACGCTTCTACTTGTTAACGCTTCTACTTAGTGATACGCTTCTACTTAGTGATACGCTTCTACTTGTTAACACTTCTACTTAGTGATACGCTTCTACTTGTTAACGCTTCTACTTCGTGATACGCTTCAACTTCGTTAAACGCTTCTACTTCGTGAAACGCTCCTACTTTGTTAATGCTACTACTTCGTAAACGCTTCTACTTTATTAACGCTTCTACTTCGAGAAACGCTTCTACTTTGTTAACACTTCTACTTAGTTAAATATATGCCTGTACTTGTATATTTATATAAATAA
This sequence comes from Lactuca sativa, assembly GCF_002870075.4. Lineage (NCBI taxonomy): Eukaryota > Viridiplantae > Streptophyta > Magnoliopsida > Asterales > Asteraceae > Lactuca > Lactuca sativa. Next base: position 170,687,949 of record NC_056623.2, read on the forward strand.
TGTTTAAAGGACTTAGGAAGGCTAGCTCGCCCTATTTCCTTTTCCTCGTTGGGATGTGGTCTGGTGGGATCGGATATCCGTCCGAAGGTCGTTTGATCATTAATTATATATTATGTATACATGTATAGACATATAGGTTTACGTCGGTCAGTTTATTTGTGAGTCTCTATCATTAGTCCAGTATTTACATCAGAACTCACTACACGAGATGCATCTTCAGGACACGGCCTTCTCCGTTGTCTAGTTGGTAACCAGAGTCTCCTGTAGGGAGAGCGGGCATTGTGTGTATAGATCTATATGGGATTGACGCCCCCACACCCTGACTGCTAGCTACAGTTCACGGCCTACCAAGCCAAGGGGTGACAAATGTCACATTCTTTCCGACGCTTGCAGGGCGTCAATTTCTCTAGTGTCTATCAATATGGTTACGAGTATCTCGGGGTTACCTTATAATTCATGGCCTTAAGGTAACGGGAATTAACACTGTATTCACTGTTTTTAGACCTTGCTAGACGTATCATTCATTTCATACTGTCTGGGGTCTGTATTCACTGTTTTTAGACCTTGCTAGACGTATCATTCATTTGATACTGTCTGGGGTCTGTGTCTCCTTTTGTTAGACTGAGTCAGGCGTGTCGTTCACTCGATACTCTCCTGGAGTTTATGATTTCTTTGCCTTAGTCGGCAGTATCTTCTGCTGAGGCATATGTTATTTTCCCTACTGATTTTACTTGTGATATCCTTCTACTTCCTTTAAAATCAACTACTGTATTATGGGAATGGTAGTATTTCAGGGAAAATTACTCTTTAAAAACATAACACTGACGGGTCTTGGTAGAAGACTGCTTTTATTTAGAAAATATAGGATTTTCTGGAAAGGGAATCTAATACACCGTTGAATCTAAACTACTACTTTTTATAAAGTAATTTGAATAAAATGACACTAAATACTTATCAACTCACCAGCATTTATAAAAATGCTGATACTCGCTTTCAAATAACTTGTATTCTCAGGTCAGCAATAGACAGGTACATTCCAAGAGCTTTTGGTGAAGACAGTTTTGTACCAAGCTGCACCTATACTACTACTTGTATTACTTTGATGTTTCTATGTAATGTAAACCATGTAAAACTATTACTATTAATGCAATGGTTTTTGTACTTTGATTACTATACTGCATTTGTTGTGATACTTGACATAACGTCATCCACCCCAAAACGTTTCCACCGTTTCGGTTTTGGGGTGTGACAGATTGGTATCAGAGCATTGTTTATAGTGAGCTAAGTATATCAATTCATAAAAGATATACAACCTATAAATACTTAGGGATAAAACACTCTGACCAAGAATTATACTTTAAAATATAACCATATTATACCAAAGTATAAGAACATCCAGAATCTAAACACTCGAACACAAGTATTATAAGAAGAACAAGAATAAAAGTCTTCGGATGTTGAGCATTACCGTCAAACCTGGGCAGTTATGTAATCGTAAGCTGGAATAAATGTAACCTGATCAACTACATTTATTCGAGATGCGATGAACGTGTGCTTGGGAGTGATAGTGGTGTTGCAACAGGTTTGAAACTTACCAAATAGGAATGATAGAGCCAAACATAAAGTTTAAAATACTATGGGAGTATTTTGGAATACTAAAAGACTCACATTAATCCCATAACATAATCATATTCAGAAGATAAGAAACAAACAAGAAATTAAAATACCATAGGGGTATTTTAGGATCCATAGATAACCTTGCGTGAAGAACTAAAAAGATCCTTATTGATATACCTATAATTACAGAGGGTATACTCCCAAGGTTATATATAATAAGGATCCCATAGGCTAAGAATGTGAGGTTTCTCTCTACTTCCTTTTCCTCGCTGGGATGTGGATATAGAGTAGTATCACATATTCGAAGGCCTATCGGATCTAAGTTATATATGATTTTGTATACCCTATGCAATCGTAGCAGGACTCGATATGGATCACCCAGTGAAATGTTAATAATATCTTAGGATTCTTTAGACATTTCCATTCTCGCACGAACCCTGTAGAAAACCCTGTCCACTTCAATGCTTGACAGAAGAGTTGATTCAGACCCAGAAGAAGTTCATTGAGAAGATTTCCAGTTCGGAAATAAATGAACTAGGTCGAGACTATTAAAATCACAAAGTGCCTATATCTTTTAGGGACATCGGTGAGGAATTCGCCTAAACTTCCGAGATTTCCAGTCATCCATCACGTAGTGATGACACCCAGAGTCGGACTCGAAAGTAAGGCGGAGTATAAATTCAATATGTCTATAGAAGAAGAGAACCCTAGGTAACTACTCGAAGGAAACCAATGCCGGTCCCACTCAAAGATACGAGGTAGACAGAGGGAGCCAGTGCATGGAACCCGAGAAGTGTCTTTTCCTCGTGTTCGTCACGCTAATACACCCATAAAATAATATAATTTAGTGAGTTAGTGATTACACTACTCACGCTATGTGTTAGGTAAATCGCCTTTTTCCCGTTGCAAGTAATACGATTGGAGCGGATCCCCGCACCTCTATTGGGGATGTTTAGCCATAAGTCTTCATGAGCCTTTATTCCCGCGGTCTTCGTTCCGAACTGTTCTCAAATCTTTCCAAGCCGGAGAGTGAAACCTTTCCCAGTATAAAGGTAACTTAGTAGGAACGACTCCCATCTTATGGCTTTTTCCGACACTCATACTCTTACCTTGAATACCAGGACTACATCATAGGGATGTAGGTCGACACTCAGACAACCAATATCCGAAGCACGGGAAAAATTTATGCCTAATATTGTAAGGACAGTTATGTCCAGGGTTAAACATCGTCTCTCATCAGCTTGTGTTCTTTTCCGTATAGGAAAAACCATGCCTCCGAAGAAACGTAACCCATCCGTTGGCAAGAAACCGACTCTCTTATTCGATGAAGCTACGTTCCAAGCTACAGTCTCGGCAGCTGTAGCAGCTGTTATGGCTCAACTGAATGCTAACAACGCCAATGTTAGCAAGAGCCCCATCGGAAATTCCGATCCAAGTAATGGACAGAAACAACCAACCTCTGTATACCCAGCCACCCAAGAACCTCAACCAAATCCACTGAAGAGAAAGATCAAGATCGAGGAGGGAAGTACCTCGGGTCAAGGACCTGCCGAAGGGCAACGAGCCGAGACAGTCAATACCCCTGCCAGCTCTTCCATCCCGACTTCGAGAAGACCATACCTAGGAAACCTTCCCTACTGCAGCAAGTGTAGCTACCACCATCATGGTGTATGTCGAGAACTCTTTTGTGCACGGTGCAACGTGAAGTGGCATACTGCTCGCATCTGCAGAACCCCGGTTGAGAGTATTACATCAACCACCAATGTGACGACCAATCCAGTTTGTCTTCTATGTGGTGAGATTGGACACTTCAAGAAGGACTGTCCAACCGAAGGAAACAACAAAGACACAGGAGGAGTCTAACTCCAATGCTTAGGGTGAAGCATCAAGGAACCCGGTAGATTTTTGGTACGTCTCTCAATCTCAGATAACTAACCGAAAACATTAAAAGGCTAATTCTAAATGTAATTACTTCCCCGTTATGGCGAAAGTCGCAACACTATTATAAAATTTAAAATTTCATCAGGTAAAACTATAATGGCTAGATATATACGTTACGTCCATGTATAATTGAGATGGATAGACCTAGAGTGAGTGAATGCCGCCTCATTTCCTGTTCCTCTTTTGGTTGTGGATTTAGGGAGGAGTCGCTCAGTAAACAGTCCTCCCCACCTTAATTATACATGACTAGTATATATTAGGCGATTATAGAAATGCCTCGTGAGAATCCATTCATGAAAAGGTACTCTACTCAGAAATACTCAGGACCCTCTACAGTTCTGCGTCAACTCTATCGGTCCAAGTATTCGCGACAGTGATACACGGGACGAAACCCGAGACGCCTAGAACTTGTGTTCCCGTTCGGCACATGACTCTATCGACCCTCATTCTATATCATGTCGAAGTATGCCAACTTCGACGCCTCTATTAATCATGGTTCGACTTCGTGCAACCATGTGTAAATCCATAGTGTTGTTTAAAAAGAACTTTCTCCATAGCCATTTCGGCAAATAAAGGTTCTTCCGAACCTAAACAAAATAAGAATAATGAAACCTAATGCGATCCGTCAGTCGTCACTCGTATTTCAAACCTTCCAAAGTACCCAGGAGAAGGTACCGCGTGCTGTTAACCAACCCCTCTTAGACAGATAGAAACCGAAGCGAAAGGCACTGCAGGCATTCCAGAAGACGATAACCATCCGAAGCAGACACCATAGAAACCCAGAAAGACCCTTCGCACCTCGCAATCCGGTTCGTGAATCAAGAGGATAAAACTCATGGGACTAACCACTATAACTAAGTATATGCATAAGGGTGGTATATAATTGAGATAAAAAAGATTTAAGATGTGTGCTTCCTCCCTATTCCCTGTTCCTTGTTGGGTTGTGGGTCTGGGGTGGAGTCGCACAACTGAACATCCTGCCGACCTCAATTATATACGGCTTGCATACACCAAGTATTAGTGGTTAAGCCAAGTATGAGCTCTACCACGAACCTCATAGTAAAACCCTTCATCCTATTCCATAAAATGGGAGCTAGAGTCAAGAGAACCACGGTGGGTTGAGCTACTATAATGACCACAAATCCAAAATTTGTTGTCATCCCGGTTAAGCCAACATAGTAGCTAACACCCTCAGTTGGTAAAGAAATCTGAGTCGTAAGAGTCAAGGACATTGACTACGACCATCCATTCTCACTTAATTTCCCCAAATTAAGCATCTCAACGGATATCCCGGAAATCCAGAAGTTGCGATACGTTAACCTCTGAGAATAGTGGATGAGGAGATTAAAGCTCCGAGTGATGGAACCCTATACTCACTAGATTTGTCCTAGATCGAGAAAACTCAGAATCTTCGAAAGAGTAGTTGCAGAAGATGCCCGCACTACTCAGGCACTTCGTCCACCCCGTTACCGACGAGTAGTGCCTAGGACCCTCCGCCCTCTCGCATGGAGAAAATCACCGTCGCCCTGTAGACGATTGACTGCATTCTCCGAAGTGAACACTAGAATACCGAGAACCACAGGATAACCTCCGCAACCAAGAATACTTGAATAAAGTGCGAGAGTAGGTTGCGTTAAGCCTTATAACCCAGATCCCGAAGAGATTATAGGCTTGACACCAGTCCAGGTGTTAGTCGATGGGTTATACAAGAGCACGCGCTTTCCGCACTAAAATAAACAAACACATTGGAGAATAGGACATGTCTTAGAGATTCATTGGACTACTAGGTGTTCCACGAATACTATCTCGCATAGAAATAGTAGAACCACCTCCCGAGATAGTCCAACACTCGTCTGGTGAAACCCTATCTCCCTGACCCTGTGGGTTTCCGTTAGAAATATCTCAAGAATCAGAAGTGCAGGTTCATTTTGCACAAGCTTGAGATAGACACTCTGCAGCAAACAGATACCCGTAGACACGCAATCCATCTGATGATCTAGAAAACCTCTGGAAGCCAAGCAGTAGAAACACGAATCCAAGGACAACCCGAGCTTTATAAGAAACAACCTGAAGGACTACACTTTCAGTATGAGAGAGAACGGTTGGAATTTAGGAATGGCGATCATGCCAGTGATGATCTCGCCATAGAAGTACACTATGTTCTAAGTACTAAAAGGCTCTACCCTTCCGAAAGCTTAGGACCATCCGAAATTCTTTACGAAGATTGGTCCAACCCTCGTCAGACCACTACTACTTTCGGAAATTCCACAAGCTTCACCCCAGATCAATCCACTTCTTAGAATTGATAAGTGTTGCCCGACGTCACTCTTTGTATCCCACTCATCTTAATAGAAACCATTGGGAACCCTAACTTCGTAGACGAACCTGTAGGAATCGCTAACGGCATGAGACGGAATCCGCATCTCGTAAGTGAAGGTTTGTTAGAAAGTCAAGCAAAGGCCAGAGTTCACTTGGGAGTGCGAGGACAAACCAAATAGGAAGTACCCTCATTTCATTACTCGGTCATTCATACCTACTTCCTTGCCTAAACCTGAATTTCGGGACGAAATTCCCTCTAACGGGGGGATGATGTGACAACCCAAAAATTTCCGTTAGTTTTAACGTCGAAATTAATTACGTAAAAAATTAGTCAAATTTATCCCGAAAATATTTTTGCCCGGATTTAAACCCGTTGGAATATTTTAAATAATATTCATCTAGCGAACCAAAATTAAGGCGGTATAATTTTAAAATTTGCCGTGATTAATAATAGTTGTGAAAAATCTCGTTCGCGGTTGGTGTCAGGAGAACCCCAGCCAGGCCATAAGCTCCACCCTATATAAGGGTTGAGTGGGATTCACTCCCACCTTTTTCCCCACCTTAGACACTCTCTCTCTACTTTCTCTCTCTACAAAACGGGGTTTGGTCAAAAATCGCCCCTTTGAGCCTTAAATCGGTAAGTAAACCTTCCTAGCTTGTTATCTAACTTATCTAGCTTGCAAATTCGTGACTTAATCATCCAAAACCCCAAGAACATAAGTTTACGGTCTTGGGAGCATCCCAAAACCGTAAACCCCTTGGAAGTGGGTTTGATGCTCAAAAACCCTTCCCAAACACTTCTCATGCTTAACAATGGCTTAGAGGCTTACCCGAAAGGACTTAGAACACCAAAATCGGACCAAATGGGGAGTAAACATGAGTTTACGGTCTAAGGATGTTCTTAGACCGTAAACCCATATGCATGGACCATAAACACTTGTCAAAGTGTTAAACTACCCCTCAAACACCTCTAAGAGCTTCCATGAACTTCCTTGAGTGCATAGAACCTTATTTTCCTTCTTGATACGCACCAAAGCATACAAAAACATGTCACACCTGAGTTTACGGCCCAAGAAGGTTCTTGGACCGTAAACACCTATTCTTAGACCATAAACACCCCAAAAGGGTGTTAAAGTGCCCTTAACACTTTGTATGGCTTGGAATTGGACCTAGAACTTCGTATGCTTAACCTACAACCACCAAAACATAGGATTCATGGACAAAATGAGTTTACTACCATAAACTCATGTGTTTAAGGTAGTAAACTCCCTAAGAACATCTTCTTAGACCATAAACACCTTTCCAAGGTGTTTAAGTGCCCTAAACACCTTCCTATGCTCCTAAAAGTGACTAGAACCTTACATGCATGAGTTAGAACCACCAAACAAAAAAAGAAATGGACCAACATGAGTTTAATACCATAAACTCATGTGTTTACGGTCGTAAACTCCTCAAGGAGTAGTCTTAGGCCGTAAACTCCTTAAATGGCCCATTTTGAAGCCTTAAACTCTTCATAAGCCCTATAATTGAACCTAGCCTAATACCACAAGTGTTCTAAGACCTTAATGCGTCAAAGAACACACCATCCATGAGTTTACGGCCGTAAACTCATGGGGGATAAGGTCTTAGGGCCGTAAACTCTATAAAGAGTTTACTCTTGAAGAGTAAACTCCCTATCTAGGCCATACACACCCTTAGATGTTACCCGGGACACTCATAGCACTTAATCAAAGTGTTTTCCGCATTTTAGGAGGTGTATACACGTTTAATTAGTATTATATTTTCTAATTGTATGTAAACATATGTCATCATATGTCAATAGTGTTGGAATAGTGTCTAAGGCTGCAACTATATTAGGCAAGTATTTGACCCGATTGTGCATGGTCCTTTTGGGTTGCCTTCACCATAGCAACTTGATAGGATGATTTATTATGACAAAATAAATATTATTAATATATTATGAGAATAATATAAAGAAAAATAATATTGTTATTTGATTAATATAAGTCATAAATTAATTAGAATTAATTTGGTGACTTAAAGAGATTAATTAAATAAGAGGGTATAAACTGTCAATTGTTTGATAGTTACACTTTGGGCTGTAAATCCTTCTTGGATAGGGTTGGACAATTTATAGGGCTTAGGATAAGCCATAAATCGTCCAAGGGCTTATCATGGAAAGGATTTGGATTGCTTTGAGTAAAGATTATCCAACTAGGGTTTAAGGGTGAAACCTTAGGAGCCTTACAAGTATAAATAGACCCCTAGGGCAAGGGAAATCAGCACCTCTGCTAAAGCAAAGAAACCCTGGCCGATTTCTATTCCGTCTCCTCTCTCTCAAATCATCCTCTTGCTAGTTGGTGTTTGTAAGCCATTAGAGGAGTGACATTTGTGACTCTAAAGCTCCAAGAACAAGAAGATCAAACAAGTGTTTCAAGGTAAGCTTCTAACTTTGATTTTGTATTGTTCTTATACTCTATTAGTTATTAGAATTCTTTGATTCAATGCATGTTTAATTAGAGAAACCTAGATCCAAGCATTAGGGTTTGTATGTGCACATAGGAATGTTCATATGGCCAAAACCCATCAGTGGTATCAGAGCCTAGATTGGTTTCTATTAAATTGATGTTTGATTGTTTGTTTCTTGCTTGCAAAATTCGAATTTTTTGTTTCTGTGTCATGAACTCGACGAGTCCCATGGTGGACTCGTTGAATTGGCCTGACTCGACGAGTCCAGTTGGGAACTCGGCGAGTCCGAGCGTCAGGAAGGGCCAAATCGGAATTTTTTGATATTTATCTTATGGAAACTTGCCTTTATCATATTAGATCAACCCTAATCCGATTTTTTGATATATATGACTATAATCTTGATCTAATTAAATATATTTATCAATTAATAAAATATTTAATTTCCTTATATGATAATTAATTAATTATTTTGATTAAATTGGTAAATTATTTTGCAAGAAATCATTAAATAAATCAAATATGTATAATTATGGAATTAATTGTTAATTAAGATTATTTGTTATTTGATCCTCCATGTTTTAAATGTTTAAAACTTGCCCTCATGTTTTGAAATTTATGTTTTGAGATTAAAAGTTTTAATTTAGACAATTTAAATTTCAAACCCTAGAATTTTACAAGTTTAAAATACAACCCTATACTAATATAATATTACAAGATTAATATATATATATATATATATATATATATATATATATATATATGTATGTATGTATGTATGTATGTATGTATAACTAAAATCCTAGTCTTACCGTTAGTAGGCCTCATTCACGAAGCCAATCTATAAGGTGGGTATCAGGTTGCGGCCTATAAAATGGCGCTTAATGGGTGTACACTCACACCCACCGCTTGCTTGATCGGTGGAGGGTCGTTAGTCGAACGGGTAGGATAGGGCAACCTCATCCTCTCATTAAAAGTATAATATGAAATACAAAGTAACTACATGTTTTTCAAAAATTTCCCAATCTTAGTTACTTTAGGAAAAGTGAATTGATGCAATCCCATGAAATTACACTTTGCACCTTGCTAAGAAGTTAGTGGAGCATGTGTGGTTTACCGGCACACTAATTGGTTCTAAGCGAAGGTGGCAAAGGGTGATTCATTGTTTATCATAGTTTGATGGAGTGTGTGTGGTTTACCGGCACATCGAATAGGTGATCGTTACAATGAAGGCACCATGTGAATTTGCATGGTAATTCACACCCGCTTTGTGATCCTTGGTATCCCAGTCACAAACAAGAGGGGCATATCGAGATTTAAACATGCCATTGAATTGTTTCAATGAATCTCATCTAAACCTAGGAATTCTCAAATACATTTAGAACTTAAAGTTAGGTTTTCATGGTGGAGAATTAGTGAATCGTCATTCACTTACCTTCAAATTGTTTGCATGTTAGATTACGGCATCCCTTTTCTAAGATGTAAATATTGTTGTTGGATCCTAGCCCTAATTTTTCTTATTGGGTGATAATTAGGGATTCATATTCTAATCTATCTTTGTCCTTTCTATTTGTAGATGTCAAACGCAAACAACGATGCTGCTAGTTCATTCACATTGATGAGCCTTTGTCAAAAAGTCACTTTCGATGGGACGAACTTTAGCGAATGGATAAGATACATTCTCACTATTGCTCGCTATGAGGATAAGGAGTATGTCCTCGATGAGAAGCTTGAGAAAATCAACCCTGAAATCGCTACTCCGGCTGAAATGACCGCTTTTGAAACTCACGAGCGTGATGCAACGAAGGTACATTGCATCATGATAGCCACTATGAACTCCGAATTCCAAAAGTCCTATGAGGACATGTACCCGTATGAGATGCACCAAGACTTGTTGGAGAGATACCATCAAAACGCGAGACAAGAGCGGTATGAGATTTTCACTAACATGATTTCCGCTAAAATGGGTCATGGAGAGTCTCTTACCGTGCACATGCAAAAGATGCAAAGGTATGTCGACCGTCTTCGCAAGTTGAATGTTGACTTTGGGGAAGACTTGGCGATCGACATGGTGCTTCACTCTTTGCCTCCAAGTTACAATCAATTTAGGATGACCTACCACATGAACAAAGAAGAGGTCACCCTAAGCAAGCTCCAAGGTCTCTTAAGGGTCGCTGAGAGCAACTTCAAGGACAAGTCTGTTGCACCAACTCCCAATCCACCCGCTGCTTCTGTGTTGGCTATTGGACAAGGAAGGGGAAAGAAGAGGAAGGCTTCATCTAAGAACCATCGCAAGGTTAAGTCCCGAGATGGTGCCTCTTCTAGTGGGACCAAAGTTGATCCTGCTAAAACCTGCCCTAACCCAAAGGAGGCAGAGTGCCACCACTACCACAAGATAGGACATTAGAAGAGAAGCTGCCCAGAGTACCTGCAAGCCATCAAGGAAGGAAAGATCAAGTCGTCTTTCGCAGGTATATACACAGTTAAATCTAACGATTCATCTCATGATATTTCTTGGGTTCTTGATACCGATTGTGGTTACCACATTTGTTCTAATGTGCAGGGACTAAGAAGAAATAGAGACATGGAGCATGGAAGAATAAATATAATCATGGGGAACAGAAGATCGTCGCCTGTGACCAAGATTGGAGTGTATTCTTTAGTGCTTAGGAATGGTTTACCTTTAGATTTGAACAATTGTTGCTATTCGCCAGAAATGGCTAGAAACATCATTTCATTTCATGGTTTGTTTAGACAAGGTTTTAGATTTTCTTTTAATAATGAGAATGGTTCTATTTTGGCTTATCTAAATGGTGTCTTTTATTTTGAAGCTATACCATGTAATGGAATTTGTGAAACCGTTATGATTGTAGATAACTTAGGAAATGATGTTTTATGCATGGATTCTTCCAATAGTATGGATAGAGCATCCTTGTGGCATTGTCGTCTTGGACATGTCAACAAGAAACGCATAGCCCAACTCCAAAAGGATGGAGTGTTGGAGTCATTCGACCTTAGGGAAGATGACACATGCGAATCTTGTTTACTTGGGAAGATGACTAAGTCACCCTTCACAAGTACGTGTGAAAGGGGTGAGGGTCTATTGGACCTAATACATACCGATGTATGTGGACCATTTAGATCAACAACGAAGGATGGGAACCACTTCTACGTGACTTTTACCGATGACTATAGTAGATATGGGTATATCTACTTAATCAAGCAAAAGTCAGAAACTTTTGAAAAGTTCAAATAGTTCAAGAATGAAGTGGAGAATCAATTGGACAGGAAAATCAAGATGCTTCGATCCGATCGAGGAGGAGAGTACCTAAGTCTTGAATTCCACGATTATCTCAAGGAGTGTGGAATAGTTTCACAATTGACGCCACCTAGGACACCACAATTGAATGGTGTGGCAGAAAGGCGTAATCGAACCTTGTTGGACATGGTTCGCTCTATGATGAGTCGTGCTTCACTACCTATCTCTTTTTAGGGGTATGCCTTAGAGACTGCCGCCCATATCCTTAACCGAGTCCCTACTAAGAAGGTTGCCAAAACACCTCACGAGATGTGGACAGGGAAGCTCCCTCGTTGGCACATATCAAGGTGTGGGGTTGCGAGGCTTTCGTAAGACGAGATACTCACGACAAGCTCGAACCTCGTAGTGAGCGATGTATGTTCATCGGCTACCCACAGAAATCCTTTGGATATCTCTTCTATAGACCGAAGGACAATGTTGTCTTCGTTGCGAGGAGAGGAGTTTTCCGAGAGCGAGAACTCATAAGCCAAGGAGACAGTGGGAGGCAAATCGAGCTTGAAGAGATTCAAGAATCGATAGATAAAGGAACCTCTACCGTTGGCACTCAACCCGAGGAGGAAACTCCGGTTGAACCGATTGACGAATCCTTACCTCTTAGACGTTCCGAAAGAGTTAGAGTTCAACCCCAGTTTTATGGTTTTCATATTACTACCGAAGGGGACACGTATATTAGTGATGGTACACTAATAAACCTTGATGATTCTACTAGCTATAAGGAAGCCATGGCAGGCCTGGAGTCTGCGAAATGGAAAGAGGCAATGGATAGCGAGATCTAATCCATGTATGATAACCAAGTTTGGAATTTGGTTGATAATGTGCCCGGACGTAAGACCGTTGGGTAAAAATGGATCTTCAAGAAGAAGACCGACGTGGATGGAAAAGTACACACATATAAAGCGCGATTGGTCGCGAAAGGCTTTACTCAAACTCCCGGAGTTGACTATGATGAGACCTTCTCACCAGTTGCGAAGATAAAATCTATTAGAGTGATGCTAGCTATTGCTGCATTTCATGATTATGAGATTTGGCAAATGGATGTCAAGACCGCTTTCCTTAACGGAAAGTTGGCTGAGGATGTTTACATGGCTCAGCCAGAGGGGTTTGTAGATCCGAAGCATCCAAATATAGTGTGTAAGCTTGAATAGTCCATTTATGGACTTAAGCAAGCATCTCGCAGATGGAATCTTTGCTTCGATGAGAAAGTCAAAGAGTTTGGATTTGTACGAAGCGAAGATGAATTGTGTGTATATGTCAAAGCCAGTGAGAGCATAGTTAGCTTTCTCGTTTTGTATGTCGATGACATACTACTCATAGGAAACGACATCCTGACTCTGCAGGAGGTAAAGTCCTGGCTCGGGAAGTGCTTCGCTATGAAGGACCTAGGAGAGGCTTCCTATATTTTGGGAATAAGGATAGTAAGAGAGAGAAGTAAGAGACTAATAGGACTTAGTCAGAACACTTACTTAGAGAAGGTACTAAAACGTTTTAGTATGGAAAACTCGAAGAAGGGAGAATTACCGATACAAAGTAATGCCAAGTTGAGTAAGAGTCAAAGTCCGAGTACCGAAGCTGAAATGGCAAAAATGAGCTGAGTACCATACGCTTCCGCAGTTGGCTCAATCATGTATGCTATGACTTGTACTCGCCCTGATGTAGCCTTTGCTTTGAGCATGGTTAGCAGATATCAAGGGAACCCTGGCAGAGCTCATTGGATTGCGGTTAAGAATATCCTTAAGTACCTTTGGAGGATGAAGGAATGGTTCTTAGTCCTCGGAGGGAGTGATGACTTGAAGGTGCGAGGGTATAGTGACGCCAACTTTCAAACCGACAGGGACAATTGTCGTTCGTAGTCGGGCTGGGTCTTTACCCTAAATGGAGGAGCAGTGACTTGGAAAAATTCCAAGCAGGAAACAGTAGCTGATTCAATGTGCGAATCTGAGTACATTGCAGCGAGCGAAGCGTCGAAGGAGGCAATATGGTTGAAGAACTTCATCGGTGATCTTGGAGTTGTACCTGCCATAAAGGAGCCCATGGAGATTTTCTGTGATAATGAAGGAGCGGTTGCCTTGACCAAGGAACCGAGAGATCATGGTAGATCTCGACATATCGACAAAAAATATCACTTTATTAGACATCGTGTAGAAGAAGGACAACTCGTAGTGAAGAGGATATCATCAGAAGATAACCCAGCAGATCCGCTTACGAAGGGACTGAGTAGGGTTAAGCACTTGCAGCATGCTAGGAGTATTAGGTTGAAGGATGATATTAGCATATATTAGATAGTAGTAGAAACATGTAATAGATAAATGTAATTGACATTTGATGATTAAATAAAAGAGTATTATTTATGAGTAATGTTACTGTCTTATGTTAATTGTTTACTATTGTTTCGTTTTGCATGTTTTGACTTCCAGAATAATTGAGTTTATTAAGAGTAATTGAATTATTCAAATTGTCCACAATCGTTCATATATTGGAAGTAGATATGAATGAAGATTGTCATGAACTGGTGTGTAGATTGTCTAAATGGTATTAGACATATCAAAGGGTTGCTGCAACGTTCATGAGTGCTTATGAACTAGTTTTGAGCATTGGAACAAACCCGCGCTTGCTGGAATCACCTTATGGAATATGATATAAAAGGGTGATCGCAAGACGATAATATCATATAGTCTTAAAACCTAGATATATGGTTTGTTATTTGTTAATTGGTTGTACATTGATAATGCGAAAACGCATCAGTAACTCGGTGTTATAAAACGCATTGTCGTTTATAGTTGATTAATGAATAAGTAAATGCATATAAGTCGAAGTTTATCTGTTACTTTTATCCCAAGAGGGTAAAAGCGATATCTTGGCCGCTTGATGATTTGATTTGACTTATGTGCCGGGCCCGGTCAGAACTGAATTGATGTGTTCGATTAAGTTCTATGTCAAATGAATCGGAGATCGAGAAACCATAATGCTAGACTAATTATTCCATAGAATTGTCAGCATGATATCTAACAGAGGACTGTACGATCCCTTATCTAAAGGACAAGATTAATTAAATCAGAGTTTGACAGCGTCTTTGAGAGCTACGATTGCAAATCGAATTGTACTTGTGCATATAGTTACTAGACTTATCCAAGTGGGAGACTGTTGGAATAGTGTCTAAGGCTGCAACTATATTAGGCAAGTATTTGACCCGATTGTGCATGGTCCTTTTGGGTTGCCTTCACCATAGCAACTTGATAGGATGATTTATTATGACAGAATAAATATTATTAATATATTATGAGAATAATATAAAGAAAAATAATATTGTTATTTGATTAATATAAGTCATAAATTAATTAGAATTAATTTGGTGACGTAAAGAGATTAATTAAATAAGAGGGTATAAACTGTCAATTGTTTGATAGTTACACTTTGGGCTGTAAATCCTTCTTGGATAGGGTTGGACGATTTCTAGGGCTTAGGATAAGCCATAAATCGTCCAAGGGCTTATTATGGAAAGGATTTGGATTGCTTTGAGTAAAGATTATCCAACTAGGGTTTAAGGGTGAAACCCTAGGAGCCTTACAAGTATAAATAGACCCCTAGGACAAGGGAAATCGGCACCTCTGCTAAAGCAAAGAAACCCTGGCCGATTTCTATTCCCTCTCCTCTCTCTCAAATCATCCTCTTGCTAGTTGGTGTTTATAAGCCATTAGAGGAGTGACATTTGTGACTCTAAAGCTCCAAGAACAAGAAGATCAAACAAGTGTTTCAAGGTAAGCTTCTAACTCTGATTTTGTATTGTTCTTATACTCTATTAGCTATTAGAAGTCTTGGATTCAATGCATGTTTAATTAGAGAAACCTAGATCCAAGCATTAGGGTTTGTATGTGCACATAGGAATGTTCATATGGCCAAAACCCATCAAATAGGTCACTAAGTGTGTTCAAGTCTTTACTTGACATCGAGCACCCAACCAGCACCTTCGTTCGATCCACTTACAACAGGTGAGTTCATACCGCTGAATTAACCTTTTAAATGTTTTTACATGTTTTTATGGGGGGGATACAAGTTAAACATGCCAGTTATCATATCAATCACATGTGATTGATAACCCGCATGCACAAGGATTTATTACACTGTTAACTGTTTTACCAAGTATGATACTATAAATGGTTTTCTAAAACGTCTTTACTTGTTCGAAGCTTTTCTCAAAATTGTCTCTCACGCTGTATGTTTTACTTTAGATTCAGTACAACAGTATTTTAAACAAAGGATTTCTTTACTTATAATTTTTTATCAAAGTTTCATTTAAAACTTGTTTATGAAAGGTTTTCAAAGGATTTCTAAAGGTTTTCAAACTTATTTTACAAAAGAATACCAAGTCGAGATTTTCTTAAGTATAAAGGTTTTCCAAAGTTTTCATCAAAGTTTTCTTCCATGTTTTTATACTCCTACTTTGTTAAGATACTACTGCTTCATTATACTTCTACTTAGTTAATGCTCCTACTTAGTTAAATGCTACTACTTTGTTAACGCTTCTACTTAGTGATACGCTTCTACTTGTTAACGCTTCTACTTAGTGATACGCTTCTACTTCGTGATACGCTTCTACTTCGTTAAACGCTTCTACTTCGTGAAACGCTCCGACTTTGTTAATGCTACTACTTCGTATACGCTTCTACTTTATTAACGCTTCTACTTCGAGAAACACTTCTACTTAGTTAAATGTATGCCTTTACTTGTATAGTTATATAAATAATGTTTAAAGGACTTA
Source organism: Lactuca sativa (assembly GCF_002870075.4). NCBI lineage: Eukaryota > Viridiplantae > Streptophyta > Magnoliopsida > Asterales > Asteraceae > Lactuca > Lactuca sativa. The sequence goes on from NC_056623.2 coordinate 170,704,367, forward strand.
GGAAGGCTAGTTCGCCATATTTCCGTTTTCTCGTTGGGATGTGGTCTGGTGGGATCGGATATCCGTCCGAAGGTCGTTTGATCATTAATTATATATTATGTATACAGGTATATACATATAGGTTTACGCCGGTCAGTTTATTTGTGAGTCTCTATCATTAGTCCAGTATTTACATCAGAACTCACTACACGAGTTGCATCTTCAGGACACGACCTTCTCCGTTGTCTAGTTAGTAACCAGAGATTCCTGTAGGGAGAGCGGGCAATTTTGTGTATAGATCTATACGGGATTGACGCCCCCACACCCTGACTGCTAGCTACAGTCCATGGCCTACCAAGCCAAGGGGTGACAAATAGTTTAACGAGAAATTTTGATCACCAAGAAATTTTGACATTTGTATTATTTATTAGCAAGATATGAACCAATGTCATTTTAATATACTCATATGACGTTTAAATAGTTTAACGACAATTAATATTTATCCAAGAGATCGGCGTTCTTGATCTCCTTGCTTCACAAGGATCGAAATCTTCCCCCTTTCACTTGATAATCAATCCTAGATTAATTTCCTTTATAACATTCTATCAATGAATTCCTAACAAATCAACACCTTCACCCGACCTTTGGCCTCTTACAAGCAATATTTTCCCTTTGAACCCTTTCTCTATGACTCCATCGCCTATGGTGTGTTCATTTTCTTGAAAAATCTGATGAAGGTTCGATGGTCCTTACTTTTAGTGAGTTACAACCTTGAAAAATAATGACATATTTCTATTTTTTTGTTTTTACAGGTGTATTAGCACAACAAGATAGTGAACCTTTTTTGAAATGGATAATGATTTCGTTTTCCCTCCTTTGATAAGCATTTTGATATAATTTTTTTAGCTTCATTTAACACTCACTCATCATGCATAATTCCTTATTTTATCTTTGTGTATTTGTTTCATTTTTTTTGTTTGCTGGTAATAAGTTTGGTTTTATATTTGGATTCTACTTGTATAATGAGAGGGCGAGTGGAACAAAACATCCCAAACACCTCCTTAAACATAGACATGGTAATATGAGTTGTCATTTCGAGTATTTTAACATTAGACATGTTAATTTGTAAAATCTTTAATGCAAGCACATTGTTGTTCCAACATTTAGTCCTAAACTATTTGGATATGTTTGTATTTCTTGATTTATAGGTTGCATATCAAAATCTACTATTTCTACTTAAAAATTGTTGTGTTCGTTTTAGGATTAATAATCTGGCCAACAACACAGAATAAAGGGCCAGATGAGTTTTTTGACATTTGTGGTCATATAAAAGATATTATTTACATCCACTTTATCATACAAAGTTTAAAAAATCCTTGAATAATATAAAATAAAATCAAGGTTTAATACATGAATAATGATCTTAAAAGTAAATCTCAAGAACTTTTATTGACCACAAGCTATAACATCTTAACGAGTGGATTACACACATACCTATTGGGATTTTAGCTGCATGTTTTAGGGAAACCCCATCTTAACCTTTTTTAAAACTTCAACATAATTCAGTTACATATGTATGTTTTTTACTAAATTTGTTAATAAAATGGGGTTGTATGGGATATTCCAGATTTGTTAATTAAAGCTTGTACAAAGAAAATACCATAGGATTTGGCTGCAAGTCAAAGACATGCAATATGACTAATTACTTCAACAAACGATGGGTGAGAAAGAAAAATAAGTGGCTGTTAATTAGACTGGACAAACCACTACATAGTTAAGCTCTGTTCAAACTAAGGAAATTTACCATTAGGGCCTTTTCGTAATATTATGGATATGAATTCTGGTCTTGAACGTTTTGCTACAATACTTCAATCTCCTAAATCTTGAGTTATAACGTTGTTCCATAGATAGAAAATAAAGACACTATTGGTGTCATTTATGATAGAGGTTTTATTGGCATCTATCATGACTGGTAATAAAAAATGGAGTAAATTACACGAATGGTGCCTATGGTTTGGAGTAATTTGCGAGCTTGGTCCTTAACTTATTTTTTTAACTCCGAAAGTCCCTATTGTTTGTTTTTGTTACGCGCTTGGTCCCTAATGTTTGTTTTTGTTACGTGATTGGTCCATGTCTTACCTAAAATGACTATTATTTAAATAGGAAAAAATTGTGGGATAGGTAAAGTAAGGTGAGGGGGTTGGGTTTGGGGTGTGTTTATTTAAATAGTTTAAAAAATCAAGGGCAAAATAGTTTTTTTAGGTAAGACAGGGACCAAGCGCGTAACAAAAATAAATAGTAGGGACTTTTCGAGTTAAAAAAATAAGTTAGGGATCAAACGCGTAAATTACCCTAAACCATAGGGACCACTCATGTAATTTACTCTAAAAATGTTATTTTTTATTTAACACATCATCTTATGACAAAAATGAAGCTGTTCTTTTTTTTAGGTCTCAAAACTTCTCCACGTACCTTAAGACATATGACCTAATTCATGATCATGGTCTTTTCAACTTGTATAAAGACAAGTAAGCTGCTTTCCAAATGACAGAAATCACAGGAAATAGCAACATATTTAATTTACTTTTCTTTTTATAGATAATGTAAGTAGGTTGCTATTTTCATGTAATATTTTAGAATTTTTAATGGAAATACATACTTGCAGGTGTAGATATAAAGACATTGTTCTATAAATTGATAGGAGCTTACAACCTAAAGGTACTATAATAATTTATGATAATGAGATTGAAGTGATTAAGGTGAAAAAGATTGTTTATGGAATATGAAGTTACAACGTTATTTCATGTTTTTAAGTTAACTGAAAATTTAAATAAACCGAAGTACAATACTATTAAAAAAAATCAAGGTAAAATGTTATTAACTAAATTATGGTTAATTTTTTATTTAGACTACCTTTTTTTTATAGTGTATGTTATTTAAATTTATCAATCGTTTAAATTTATCCCCCGTTGTTGATTCTATTAAATGCTCATATCAACCGATGATATTCTTAATCTATGATGTAATTTATGGTGTGCCACAAAAGTTTATTGATATTATCTGCTTCGTGGGTGTAGTTTTTGTCGAGGTTTCAAGGTCTCATATAAATTAATCAACGGATTTCGTGTGTTTGAATTCTATGTTTTCAGTGATTGATACGGGTGATGTACATATATGTTAGGGATGCTTACAATGGAAGATCTTTTCTCAGGGACATTCTTGGAAATATAAGTGGTTGTTTTTGTAAATTGTAACAGGGTTGTTTTTTGCTTTTTAGTGTTAAAATTTTGTATCAAGGGCTTAAAGTTAGTTTTTAATCATGGACTTTAGTTTGACTATCTATATATTTTTTGTATCAGCTTCATATCGGATTCGTGGTTAATAAAGTTTTGATGTTCCAAATAAACTATTGCTTTATAATCTTTTATTATTCATTGGTTGATTCTTGAATCTTATCAAGATCAACATGGCTCCCACTATCTCTTTTGGATATCAACTCACTTTTTTTTGGAAGATTGTCCTTTGATTAACAAACATTTTGTTCTTAAAGATTTGTAAAACAATAACCCAAAAGTTTTGTTGGGATGTTCAACAAGATAACACATCTCTATTTTAAGTCCTAGATTATTTTCTTACATCAAATAGTTTGGTATTGTCGGGTGTGAAACATTAGAGGTAACCTACTTTGGTTACTCTTCATTGGCTTCTTGAAGAATTCAAATTCTACACCAAATGTCTTCAAGAAAATTGGTTTCGCTAAAAGTTAGTAAATTATATCCCTTTGTAGCCTTACAGGGCCCACCATAGCTTCTGATAGTCGACATACTCTGATTGTTATCTGCCAGTGACTCATATTACCTTAGTAACATAAAATCTATACGACTAGGTATATGACATTCTCTATCAAGTCTGTTAGGAAGATTCCGAGGTATGTCAGTTTCCTCGATAGTCCTTTCAATCTCGAATTAAACACTAAGAACAACTTTAGGTTCATCATTGGTTGACTCTTGAATCTTACCAAGATTAGTGTGGCTCCTACTATCTCTTTAGACTAAGGAGTTAAAGAGAGAAAGGAAACTCTAAAGATTTTTAGAGGGACAAATTCTAGGAGTGCATGGAGGATCTATTTATAGTTTGTAGTTGCTCAGAAAGAAATCAGATTTGAATAATTAAATAATCATATTTCATTCAAATTCAAATCCTTTCTTTATCCACACCCTTGGACGAAAATTCAAGGGTTTATCCCTTAGAATTTTATTCACCCTCTTAAGGGATCCAAAATATTCCATTTATTCAACTATTAAACAAATAACAATCAGTCCATGCACCTTTTAATTAGCATAAATTAATTCCAATTAATTCTAAACTAGGTATAAATTAATTAATCATCAGATGGATAATTAATAAACTATTTCTTTCTCTCTCTTGTAACATTCAAATACTATTTTGTTCATTAAGGGCAACCTAAAAAGGACCCTGCTACTAATGGATAATCTTACCGATTTAGTTATGACATTGGACATTATTCCAACATCAAACATAATGTTCAAGAGTTCTACAAACACCAAAGAAATGGACCAAAAGGGACCAAAATGACATAATAAATAGATCTAGGGAAATAGAAATCAATATTGGAACTTTATACTCATAAATGTCCATAAATATGAATTGGAAGTTGGATCTAGGATTGAAACAAAGCTTCTTAGCACTAAATGACCTTACTTCACCTTCAAGCTTCACCAAAACACTAAGCAACTTCAAGCACACAAGGTAAAAAATATTTAGGGTTGCAAGGAAATGTTCTCTGATGATGGAGGCTGGTGATATGAGAAAACCCTAGGGGTTAGTACTCTTAAATAAGGCCCAAATTTTGAGATCTAGGGTTTGGCTCATCAAACCCAACGCACCGCTAGTTTCATTAAACATCGCGCTGCTACACTTAAACCTTGCACCGCTACCAGCAACAAATCCCTAACACTTAATTAACTTAAAATTAAAGAATTTAAAATACTAACCCGGAAAAAGGATGTTACAAAATGTAAAACCTCAAGTTTTTACGAGCTATGAAGAGTCACGTCGTTTGTAAGTCATGATTTAAGGCAAAAAATTTATGTGTGTGTGTGTATATATATATATATATATATATATATATATATATATATATATATATATATATATATATATATATATAGGTTTAGGTTCTATAAAAAACAAAAAACCCTAAAAATCATAAAAATGCATAAAAAAATACTTAGAGATCACAAAACTTTTTTTTTATTAAAAAATAACATGTTTATAAAAAACTTCGCTAATTTTTTTTTTGAATTTTTTAATATTTTTTAAAAAAATGATTTTTTATTTTTTTTCAACGAATTTATTAACTAACCTGCGATTTTTTTATAAAAAAATTAAAAAAAAAAAAGTTTTGTAATGTCTAAGTATTTTTTTTATGCATTTTTATGATTTTTAGGTTTTTTTCCAAATAACCCTTCCCTATATATATATATATATATATATATATATATATATATATATATATATATATATATATATATATATATATATATTCTACTATTATTCATTTTTATGTACATGTATAACTTAAGATGTCATCTGATTAAAGTGTGACGTCAAGTATAAGCCTGCGAGACATGACACGCCATGACGAACTTTTTTGGAAGTTTGGTATTATATGTTAACTAATATATTTTAATTTAAAATTTGCACTCTCTTATTTTCTGATGTATTTGTGTAACACTTTTTTATAACTTATTTTTTTGTTATAACTTTTACTATGAGATGTAAAGTTATTATATGTATTTGTATTGTTTGGTTATTACTTTTATTATGAGATATAAATTTTATAGAAGATAAAAATCGATAAAATTTTAAATTATTATTTTTAGATTTTATTATTATATTTTACGAGGCATGTAATTTTAACTCTATCTTTCGGCCAAAACCATTGTTCCTCGAGCTATGAAGTTGTTGCCTTCTGTTATGAGTTTTCTCTCAATTAGTTATGAGTCAAAGTTGGACGAAGGAGAGAGAATGCAGATAAGGATTGGATGTGAGATATTGATTGAATCTTCTTTTCCTCCAATTGTTTGATATTGCCTGCCAGATTTCTAATTTTTCCAATCTTAACTTTCTGGGTTCCGTAGGAGACGGAGGATTCCTCCATGACCCTTCCGTTGAAGTAGGAACTAAATTCGACCCTATTTAGAGCAAAAATTGTCGTCAAGAGATAAGATGATCTTCGTTTGCGGGTAGAGGAGATATGTGGTGGTGTCTGTGGCGGAGGATGATGATGGTGAATGGATACGTCACATATGCAACAATGGAAGCAGTAGGTCAGCCAATAATTTTCAGTTAAGGAGTGTTGATTCCTATTATGCCTTATAGTTATCTATAATTCCATGCATATCATGTATGATTTTATTATACATTCTTTTTAATTTAGTGCAATTATATAATGATCCAAGGATTATAAAATGGTTATGTGGTTAAGGTAGTGTTATTTGGTTAATATTTTGAATCTCCCTCCCCACCTCTTTCTCTTTCTCTCTCTCTCTCTCTCTTTCTATATATATATATATATATATATATATATATATATATATATATATATAGAGAGAGAGAGAGAGAGAGAGAAATAGTAAATTTCTATTAAGATCAACAAGTACTTTAAGATCATTACGATCAATATTTCAATATTTGTTTTTGTGACAATCCAAAGTTTATTCTGTTACATTACTCCGTTACCGTTAACGGAATATTCCATTTTATAAAAGTTCCGTTAATTAGAGGTCGCCAAATAAATAAATGTTTTATTTATTTATATTATATGTCGTTAACGTCGTGATAAAAGAAATACAGACACTTACTTTACATTTCCATATTAATTTGGAAAAAGTTAAATTTTATTACGACCACTAAATCGGGTGCGACCAAAAGCCCCGTGTAGCGGCAGTATCGGGTAGATTCCCACTGAGCTTCAACTCCAACCCATATATAAGGGGGAATGGACTTCATTCCACCCTTTTCACCCTCTCTCTAAACTCTCTCTTTACAACGTATTTTTCGCGCCAAAACCGCAAATTTCCGCCTCCAAATCGTAAGTTCCTGTACCCTAGCTTGTTTTACAACCCATTGCATGTCATATTAGCTCAAAAATCGTCCAAGAAGGCAAGGAGTAAGGAGTTTACGGCCCAAGAACACTCTAGGGCCGTAAACCCCTAAAATGATGCCAAACTTGCCTTTAAACTCATCCTTAAAGTTGGAAACTAATTGTGGATTTAGCCTAGGGTGTTTGAACCATAAAACAACAATTTTTGGGACATAAAAGAGGGTTTACGGCCCAAGCACATGCTTAGGCCGTAAACACCCTCTAAACTTGTAAAATCAAGTTCCAAACACTCCCAAACCACCCTTAGGCTTAAGACATAAATTAGGGACTTGCTATTTCGGGTTTGGAGCAATTAAACACAATGAAATGAGGGGTAAAAAGGAGCTTACGGCCCAAGCACATGCTTAGGCCGTAAACACCCCCAAACCATGCCAAATGATAGTATATGTCCCCTAAATGGCCTAATACCTTCACTAGAAAATGCTAGGGTTGAAACAAGGGCTTAAAATCAAAGTTTAAAGGGGTGCATGAGAGTTCACGGCCAAGCCATAGAGCTTACGGCCGTAAACTCCCAAGGAGTGGTCATTTGGACCGTAAACTCCATGGGAGTGCACTCTTGGAACCCTAAACACCCTTATAGCCTCGGATAATTACTTAAAACCAATTCTAGAAGCACTTGGGACTTGAAACTACCCTAAAACCATCCTCCCATGAGTTTACGGCCGTAAACTCATGGGGAATATGGCCTCCCAACCGTGAACTCATATAAAGTGAGTTTTAGGAGAGTAAACTCCTTATTCAAGCCATACACACCCTTAGATGTTACCCGGGACACCCCTAACGCTTAATTAAAAGTGTTTTCGCACTTAGGAAGCGTGTACTTGTTTAATTAGTATTAAATGTACTAATTGTATGTGAACATATGTTATCATATGTTAAATAGGTCACTAAGTGTGTCCAAGTCTTTACTTGACACCGAGCACCCAACCGGCACCTTCTTCAGATCCACTTACACCAGGTGAGTTCATACCCCTGAATGAACCTTTTAAATGTTTTTACATGTTTTATAGGGGGGGATACAAGTTAAACATGCCAGTTATCATATCAATCACATGTGATTGATAACCTGCACGCACAAGGATTTACCACACTGTAAACTGTTTTACCGAGTAGGATACTATAAATGGTTTTCTAAAATGTTTTCACTTGTTCAAAACTCTTACTTATATTGTTTTATCAAAGTTTCATTAAAACTTGTTTATAAAGGTTCCTAAAGGATTTCTAAAGGTTTTCAAACTTATTTTATCAAAGAATACTAAGCTGCGATTTTTTTAAGTATAAAGCTTTTTGCTCAGGTTTTTCATCAAGGTTTTCTTTCATGTTATATACCCTCACATGTTTGATATCGCTGCTTCACTTCTACTTAGTTTAAACTCCTATGTGATACACTTTTACCTAATGATATGCTTATTCTTCACTTATACTTGACTTCGTTTCGGTTTCACTCATACATATTAACGATTCCACTTCGGGGTACACTTATACTTGATGACACTTTTGCTTCACGGTTCGCTTATACATCACGAGTCGGTTATTCCACATGACTCGGTTATACATCACAATTTGGTTATACTTCACGATACGTTTTCACTTGTTACACACTCAAGCGTAGTTGGATGTATGCCTATGCTTCTATAGATGCATATAAATAATGGGTGAAGGACTTAGGAAGGCTTGTTCGCCCTATTTCCTTTTCTTCGTTGAGATCTGGTCTGGTGGGATCGGGTGGCCGTCCGAAGGTCGTTTGATTCCGTAGTTATATATTACGTATACGAGCATAGACATATAGGTTCACTCTAGTCAGTTCAGTTATGAGTCTCTACCTCTAGTTCAACACTTATATTGGAAACCCACTACCCACTATTTGGGATGCATCTTCGGGACACGGCCTTCTCCATCGTCTAGTTGGTAACCAGAGTCTTCTGTAGGGAGAGAGGACATTGTGTGTATAGATCTATACGGGATTGACACCCCCGCACCTTGACTGCTAGCTACAGTCAACAGCCTACCAAGCCAAGGTGTGACAAATGTCATATTTTATATTGACGCTTGTAGGGCGTCAGTCACTCTAGTGTCGGTTAGTATGGTTACGAGTATCCCAGGTTACCTTATAATTCATGGCATTGAGGTAACTGTATTTTACACTGTACTTTACACTGTATGCTGAAAACCACTCTCAGAGTCACATTGTTTTTAGACCTTGCTAGCTGTATCTTTCATTTGATACTGTATGGGGTATGTATTCTTGTTGTAGACCTTACTAGCTGTATCTTTCATTTGATATTGTCTGAGGTCTGTATCCTCTGTTTTTAGACCTTGCTAGCCGTACCTTTCATTTGGTACCGTCTGGGGTATGTGTCTCTTTTGTTAGTCTGAGTCAGGCGTGTCGTTCGTCCGATACTTTCCTGGAGTCTATGATTCCTCTTGCCTTAGTCAGCAGTCTTCACTGCTGAGGCATATGTTATTTTCCCTGATTTCTCATGCTTTCTTTAATAATCAAATTCTGTATTTTGATAGTGATAGAGATTAAGGGAAAACTACTTTTTACCACATAACTCCGTCCAATCTTGGTAGAAGACTGTTTTTATTAAAGAAAATATAGGATTTTCTGGAAAAGACACTAATGTAATGGACACTCTAAAACTACCACTTTTATTAAAGTTATTTGGATAAAATGACACTAAATACTTATGAACTCACCAGCATTTGTAAAAATGCTGATACTCGCTTTTCAAATAACTTGTATTCTCAGGTCAGCTTTAGACAGGTACATTCCAGGAGCTTCTATTGAAGACGGTTTTGTGCCAAGCTGCTCTTATATTATTACCTGTATTACTGTGTTGTATTGTTATGTAAATCATGTAAAACTATTACTATTAATGCAATGGTTGTTGTACTTTGATTACTATAATGCATGTGTTGTGATATTTGACATGACGTCATCTACCCCAGAACGTTTCCGCCGTTCCGGTTTTGGGGTGTGACAGTTTTAGAGCTTATCTTCTATCGAAAAAAAATAACTAAAAATATAAAAAATTCTCAATTTTATCTTATTTCCTTATTGATATTTGGAAAAAATGGCGTATAACGAAAATTGTGTGCCATATGCACATCACATGAAAAAACGTTTTTTTTTTTTGAGTTTTTTTCAATGAATTACCTTCTATAGCAACATCTTAACCAATTAAGATGTTTTCTTATAAATATCTTGAAAAAATTAAAAAAATTGCATATATGTGCACATATACATATATGAAAATATCACTCGAAAAAACATTTTTCATATACATGTGCACATATATGCATACGAAAATATGCATATTGATGTACGGATGAAAAACATCTTAATAGGTTAAGACGTTAATGTAGAAGGTAATGCGTTGGAAAAAAAAAAGATACCATTTTTCTATTGATGTGCATAGGGAAAACATTTTATGTTATATGTAAAAACACAAATATCAATATGGAAAGAGGTTGAAAGTTCATGAATCTATATATTTTTAGTTATTTTTTTCGATTGAAGATTAGTTCTAAAATAAGGGTTGAAAAAGTGATACTAATGATCTGAAGGTCGTTTGATTCATTAGTTATATATTATGTATACGAGCATAGACATATAGGTTCACTCTAGTCAGTTCAGTTATGAGTCTCTACCTCTAGTTCAACTCTTATACTGGAAACCCACTACCCACTATTTGGGATGCATCTTCGGGACACGGCCTTCTCTGTCGTCTAGTTGGTAACCAGAGTCTCCTGTAGGGAGAGCGGACGTTGTGTGTATAAATCTATATGGGATTGACACCCCTACTCCCTGACTGCTAGCTACAGTCCACGGCCTACCAAGCCAAGGGGTGACAAATGTCATATTTTATATTGACGCTTGTAGGGCATCAGGTACTCTAGTGTCGGTTAGTATGGTTACGAGTATCCTAGGTTACCTTATAATTCATGGCCTTAAGGTAACGGTATTTCACACTGTATTTTACACTGTATGCTGAAAACCCACTCTCAGAGTCACATTGTTTTTAGACCTTGCTAGATGTATCTTTCATTTGATACTGTCTGGGGTCTGTATTCTTGTTTTAGACCTTACTAGGTGTATCTTTCATTTGATACTGTCTGGGGTCTGTAGCCTCTGTTTTTAGACCTTGCTAGCCGTACCTTTCATTTGGTACCGTCTGGGGTCTGTGTCTCTTTTGTTAGACTGATCCAGGCGTGTCATTCGTCCGATACTTTCCCGGAGTCTATGATTCCTCTTGCCTTAGTCAGCAGTCTTCACTGCTGAGGCATATGTTATTTTCCCTGATTTCTCCTGCTTTCTTTAATAATCAAATTCTGTATTTTGATAGTGATAGCGATTAAGGGAAAACTACTTTTTACCACATAACTCCGTCCAGTCTTGGTAGAAGACTGCTTTTATTAAAGAAAATATAGGATTTTCTGGAAAAGACACTAATGTAATGGACACTCTAAAACTACCACTTTTATTAAAGTTATTTGGATAAAATGACACTAAATACTTATGAACTCACCAGCATTTGTAAAAATGATGATACTCGCTTTTCAAATAACTTGTATTCTCAAGTCAGCTTTAGACAGGTACATTCCAGGAGCTTCTATTGAAGACGGTTTTGTGCCAAGCTGATCTTATATTATTACCTGTATTACTGTGTTGTATTGTTATGTAAATCATGTAAAACTATTACTATTAATGCAATGGTTGTTGTACTTTGATTAATATAATGCATGTGTTGTGATACTGGACATGACGTCATCCACCCCTGAACGTTTCCGTTGTTCCGGTTTTGGGGTGTGACAGATTGGTATCAGAGCATTGTTTAAAGTGAGCCAAGTATATCAATTCGTAAAAGATATACAACCTATAAATACAAAGGGATAAAACACTCTGACCAAGAATTATACTTTAAAATATAACCATATTTAATCAAAGTATAAGAACATCCAGAATCTAAACCCTCGAACAAAAGTATCACAAGAAGAACAATAATAAAAGTCTTCGGATGTTAAGCATTACCGTCAAACCTGGGTAGTTATGTAATCGTAAGCTGGAATAAATGTAACCTAATCAACTACATTTATTCGAGATGCGATGAACATGTGCTTGGGAGTGATAGTGGTGTTGCAACGGGTCTGAAACTTACCAACTAGGAATGCTAGTGCCAAACATAAAGTTTAAAATACTATAGGAGTATTTTGGAATACTAAAAGACTCACACTAATCCCAGAATCATATTCAGAAGATAAGAACCAAACAAGAAATTAAAATACCATAGGGGTATTTTAGGATCCATAACTAACGTTGTGTGAAGAACTAAAAAGATCCTTATTGATATACCTACAATTACAGAGAGTGTACTCCCAAGGTTATATATAATAAGGATCCCATAGGCTAAGAATGTGTGGTTTCGCTCTACTTCCTTTTCCTCGTTGGGATGTGGATATAGAGTAGTATCACATATTCGAAGGCCTATCGGATCTAAGCTATATATGATTTGTATACCCTGTGTAATCGTAGCAGGACTCGATATGGATCATCCAGTGAAATGTTAATAATCTCTTAGGATTCTTTAGACGTTTCCATTCTCGCACGAACCTGGTAGAAAACCCTATCCACTTCAGTGCTTGACAGAAGAGTTGATGCAGACCCAGAAGAGGTTCATTGAGAAGATTTCCTATTCGGAAATAAATGAACTGGGTTGAGACTATTGAATTCACCAAGTGCCTATATCTTTTTTAGGGACATCGGTGAGAAATTCGCCTAAACTTCCGAGATTTCCAGTCATCCATCATGAAGTGATGACACCGGGAGTCGGATTCGGAAGTAAGGTGGAGTAGAAATTCAATGCGTCTTCATGAGAAAAGAACCCTAGGTAACTACCCGAAGGAAACCAATGCCGATACCAGCCAAATATACGAGGCAGACAGAGGGAGCCAGTACGTGGAACCCGAGAATTGTCTTTTCCTCGTGTTCGTCATGCTAATACACCCTTAAAATAATGCAGTTTAGTGATTTAGTGGTTACACTACTCACGCTATGTGTTAGGTAAATCGTCGTTTCCCGTTGCCAGTCACACGATTAGAGCGGATCCCCGCACCTCTATTGAGAGTATTTAGCCATGAGTCTTCATAAGCCTCTCTCCCCGCGGTGTTCGTTCTGAACTGTTCTCAAATCTTTCCAGGCCGGAGAGTGAAACCTTCCCAGTATAAAGGTAACGTAGTAGGAACGACTCGCATCTTATGGCCTTTTTCGATACTCATACTCCTACCTTGTACACCAGGACTACATCACATGGATGTAGGTCGACACTCAGACAACCAACATCCGAGGCACGGGAAAGTTTATGCCTAATACAGTTAGGACAGATATGTACAGGGTTAGCCATCGTCTCTCATTATCTTGATTCCTTTCCGTTTAGGAAAAACCATGCCTCCGAAGAAGCGTAACCAGTCCACAAGCAAGAAACCTACTCTCTTATTCGATGAAGCTACGTTCCAAGCTGCGGTCTCGGCAGCCATAGCACCTGTCATGACTCACCCGAATGCTAACAACGCTAATGTTAGCAAGGGCCGTATCGGGATTTCCGATCCTAGCAATGGACAGCAGCAACCAACCCCTGCATACCCAGCCACCCAAGAACCTCAACTGATTCCACTAAAGAGAAAACTCAAGATCGAGGAGGGAGGTACCTCGGCTCAAGGACCTTCCGGAGGGCAATGAGCTGAGGCAGTCAATACCCCTGTCAATCCTTCCCTCCCGACTTAAAGAAGACCATACCTAGGAAACCTTCCCCACTGCGGCAAGTGTAGCTGTCACACCCCCGAACCAGACGGCGGAAACGTCCGAGGGCTATTGTGACTCAATTGAATACCATCACATTGAATATACATGAAACATAACATCATACATTACCAAGCATTGAAATATTACAACTGGTAGCGTTTACATTCAGTACATTGATCCATAATATTACATGCCCAAAAGTAAATTGTTCGATACTAATTAAAACAACAGCAAGACGTTACTGAGTACATTTTTCCTTCTTCGATTTACCTGTTACCTGAGAATACAAGTATTTTGAAAAAAAAAAACGTCAACATATGAAATGTTGGTGAGTTCATAAGTAATGTTTGAAATATAGTGGTTTGTATTGTTTTGAAAATCACCAAAAAATCCGATATTTTCTGAAAAGAGCATAGTATAAAAAGGGTGAAGATCCGTAAGTATGCTTGTTTGTTTCTATAGATGTAAAAGTACAATTTGTAAAACTCGGTATGTAACTCGTAGGTGTATTAATTGAAAACCCTAGGAAAACCCGATGTTTTCCTAATAATTTGCATCAAATATTTTATATTTTGTTATTTCGTTGCGACGTGTGTATTCGTTGAGTCCCGGTGACATTGGATTAATTATGGATTGTGAATTGTTATAAACACACATTAATGAAAATGACTAGTTTACAACTATACAAACGATCCCTTAGGCGTCGTTCGCCCTATTCACTTAATCCAATCACCCGGACTTCTCATGGCCCCACAACCGAGGAGGAAAAGAGGGTGCGAAGCCCCCGATATTTCCATAAGTCGTTCAAGGCTATCGTGAATGCGAAGGGCCCTTAGCCCGACTCGCATTTGGTGAATTCTCGACTTTACTAGCAGCACCAAAGGACCCTTGGGGTCCAACAGCACAAAGCCTGTAAAAAGTCCTTTTACACGGAATTAGGTCATATAAGACCCAACTACATGTAAGCGAGTTTCCTTCGGGCCTAAAGATCATGTCATTGGGCTAGCTAGGCCCAACAAGCACGATTTGAAACTTTCGGACCCAAAGACGGTGTATCGACGTCTGGTGTATTCCCACGTGTGTATTGACTTCCCAAAATTTCCACGTGTGTATTGAATTCCCGAGATTTCCGCGTGTGTATTGAAGTATCGTCGTGTTAGTAATTTCGGATTCGTTATTGATTCGAGACCGAATCAATTCGTTTGATAACGATTTTTGGTGTTGAAGGTGTATTATATTTAGCCGATAGTCGAGGTACTAGTATTTCATCATGTCGGATTTATTGTTTAAAACATTAGAATTTTACATTTTTCAGCCCCTTTCTTATGGATAAATTTACACTTTTGACCCTTTGTATAAAATAATTTCTATTTTAGTCCTTAAATCATTTTTCTTGACACTTTAGTATCAAAACTTGTAGAAAAGGTATTTTTCAGCTCAAAGTTATTTGAAAAACAGTTTTAGTCCCTCAAAATGAAAGTTTCTCGGCTGAAACCTTTATTTTTGCAGTTTTTACACTTTTGGCCCAAAATAGAAAATTTTTGCATCTTTGGTCCCTTTTAAATATGAAAAGCATTTTTAACCCTTGAAATGGACTTGGAGCACTAGTAGTCCCCTGTTTTACAGAAAAATACAGTTTCAGCCCCTCTAATTTGAAAATCTCGCAATTTGGGCTTTATTGGGCCGAAAAGTCCATTTTTGGCCCGTTATGCTTAAAATTTCACATTTAACCCTTCAAAAAGAACATTTCCAGAAAAATTTACATTGTTGAAACTGTTTTGACTCATTTCATCCATCAGAATTTGTATTTTGTCATTTTGGGCCCTTTAACCTTATATTTTTAACATTTTGAGTCCAAAATGGGATTTTTAGCCCAAGGAGTTCATATTAACCAACTTGGTTATTTTTCTAGAAATGATTTGTGTGTAATAATATGTTTTATACTTGTTTCATACATCCTAATGCAAATCTCGGTTTTAAGGACTTTTTGACTAGATTCAACACCATAATCACATAAGAACATGTAAATAAACATATAAATCATACAAAGCATACATATACTCATAGATCTACACATTTGCTTGTATTCCCCCCGACAAAACTTATTAAAACCGAAAAATAGGGGGTATGAAGCTCACCTTTGGGTGTGGTTTCGGTTTTTGGAAGAAAATGAGAAGAAATTCGACCTTAGCAACCTTCCTTGGAAGATTTCGAACTTGAATGCTTCTTAGGTGCTAGATCATGAGTTTGAATGAATTAAGAGGTGATTTTTGGATGAAATGAAGTAGCTAGTTTAAGGATCCAAGAGCTTTCTTACCTTAGATGATGATTTTTGTGTAAAAATCCCCTTGATTCCTTCTTAGATCTTGAAATATGGATGATTTATGAGAGAGTTTCCTTGAGAGAAAAGTGAGTGAAATGTGTGTGTGTGTGTTTGAACTCGACCGAGAGCAAGAGAGAGAGGGAGAAAAAGAGTAGCTAGACTTGGAAGTATGTGAGTGCATGGATGTTTGAGTCTTCATGCATGGATGTCCCTTGAACAATTATGAGGTGTCACTCACAAAGTCAACTCTCCTCTTCTTTTGGGCTTGGGCCGAGAATGGGGAGGGTGAGAGGAGGTTTTTGGGCTTTTGCCCTTAAGCCCATGTTATAGCTAGGTTGGATGATTTTTGGCCTAAAAAAATATAAATATGATTTTTATGACCCATTAAGTTAGATTAGGTTAATTATGGTCCAAAATGGTTCATATAATTAATCTATCTCATTCTAGGCCCAATATGGCCCAAAATATTGAATTAAATGGAAGTGGGTCCAATTAGAGCCCATTTAAAGGTTCTAATCCCATGATAGTCAAATTGGAAGCTTATTGGTCCATTGAGTCCAATAAGGAAGTCCTAGTCCAAAATGGACCTAAACAAGAACTTCTAGGGTTTCCAATTGCTTGTCGACTATTTGTAGTACTTGTATGGTGTATTGGATTGAAATTTTGTTGTCATAGAGTATGCATCATACATGCTCTTATATTTTTGATTCATAAATTGGTTTAAGTGTTGGTTACAAGGCACAAGAATTCCTAATTGTGACAGTAGCTACCATCAACATGGTATATACCGGGAAGTCGTATGTGCTAGGTGCAACATGAAGGGGCGTACTGCTCGCGTATGCAGAACTCCGGTGGAGCGTATTGCATCAATCACCAACGTGATGACCAATCCAGTTTGCCGTCTATGTGGTGAGATTGGACACTTCAAGAAGGATTGCCCAACAGAAGGAAACAACAAAGACACAGGAGGAGCCTAACTCTACTGCTTAGGAGAAGCATTAAGGAACCCGGTAGATTTTGGTACGTCTCTCAATCTCAAATAACTAACGCAAAACATTAAAAGGCTAATTCAAATGTAAATACTTCCCCATTAAGGTGAAAGTCGCAGCACTGTTATAAAATTTAAAATTCATCAGGTAAAACTATAATGGCTAAACATATACGTTACGACCATGTATAGTTAAGATGGATAGACCTAGAGTGAGTGAATGCCGCCTCATTTCCTGTTCCTCGTTTGGTTGTGGATTTAGGGCGGAGTCGCTCAGTCAACAGTCCTCCCCACCTTAACTATACATGGCTAGTATATGTTAAGCGATTATAGAAATGCCTCGTGAGAATCCATTCATGAAAAGGTACTCTACTCAGAAACACTTAGGACTCTCTATAGTTTCGTGTCGACTCTATCGGCCCAAGCATCCACGGCAGTGATACGTAGGACGAAACCCGAGATGCCTTGAACTTGTGTGCCTATTCGGCACATGACTCTAGCAATCCTCATTCTATGTTATGTCGAAGTGTGCCAACTTTGACGCCTCTATTGATCATGGTTTGATGTAGTGCAACCATGTGTAAACCCTTAGTGCTGTGTAAAAAGAACTTTCTCCGTAAGCCATTTTGGCAGATAAAGGTTCTTCCGAACCTAAACATAATACAAATAATCAAACCTAATGCGATTTGGTCAGTCGTCCCTCTTATCTCAAACCTTTCGAAGTACCCGAGAGAAGGGTACCGCGCGCTGTTAACCGACCTCTCTTAGTCATATGGAAACCGAAGCGAAAGACACTGCAAGCATTCCAGAAGACAATAACCATCCGAAGCATACTTCGTAGATTCCCCAGAAAGACCCTTCGCACCTCGCACATCAGGTTTGTGAACCCAGAGGACAGAACTCATGAGACTGACCACTATAACCTGGTATATGCATAAAGGTGGTATATAGTTGAGATCAAAAAGATTTAAGATGTGTGCTTCCTCCCTACTCCCTGTTCCTCGTTGGGTTGTGGGTCTGGGGTGGAGTCGCACAACTGAACATCCTGCCGACCTCAATTATATACGGCTTGCATACACCAAGTATTAGTGGTTAAGCCGAGTATGAGCTCTACCACGAACCTCATAGTAAAGCCCTTCATCCTATTCCATAAAATAGGAGCTGGAGTCAAGAGAACCACTGCGGGTTGAGCTACTATAATGACCACAGATCCGAAATTTGTTGTCATACCGGTTAAACCCACATAGTAGCTAACACCCTCAGTTAGTAAAGGGATTAAAGTTCCGAGTAATGGAACCCTATACTCACTAGATTTGACCTAGACCGGGAAACACTCAGGAACTTCGGTAAAGTAGTTGCAGAAGATGTTCGCACTACTCAGGCACTTCGTCCACCCTGTTACAGACAAGTAGTGCCTATAACCCTCCATCCTCTCGCATGGAGGAAATCATCATCGCCCTGTAGACGATATACTTCATTCTCCGAAGTAAACACTAGAATACCGAGAACCACAGGATAACCTCTGCAGCCAAGAATACTTGATCAGAGTGCGAAAGTAGTTGCGTTAAGCCTCATGACCCAGATCCCAAAGAGATTTTAGACTGGACACCAACCTTGGTGTTAGTCGAGGGGTTATGCAGGAGCATGCGCTTTCTGCACTAGAATAAACCAAAGTCTTAGAGATTCATTGGACAATTAGCTGTTCCACGAATACTATCTCACACAGAAATAGTAAAACCACCTCCAGAGATAGTCCAACACTCGTCTAGTGAAACCCTATCTCCCCGACCCTGAGGGTTTCCGTTAGAAATATCTCAAGCATCAGAAGTGCAAGTTCATTTTGCACGAGCTTGAGATAGACACTCTACATCAAACAGATAACCGTAGTCACACAACCCATTCGATGACCTAGAAAGCCTCTAAAAGCCAATTGACTGGAAAATGCGAAACCAAGAACAACCCGAGCTTCCTAAGAACCAGCCTAAAGGACTACACTACCAGTATGAGAGAGAACGTTAGGAACTTCGGAATGGCGATCACGCCAATGATGATCTTGCCATGGAAGTACACTATGTTCTAAGTACTAAAAAGCTCTACCCTTCTGAGAGCTCAAGACCATCTGAGAATCCTCACGGAGATTCGGTCCAACCCTCGTCAGACCACTACTACTTCCGGATATTCCACAAGTTTCACACCCGATCGATCCACTTCTTAGACTTGATATGTGTTTACCCGACGTCACTCTTCGTATCCCACTCATCTTGATAGAGACCATTGAGATCTCTAACCTCGTAGATACACCAGTCGGAAAACGCTAACTACATGAGACGGAATCCACATCCCGTAGGTGAAGGTTTGTTGGAATGACAAACCCAGACCAGAGTTCACTTGGGAATGCGAGGACAAACAAAATAGGAAGTACCCTCCTGCCTCTACATGGTCATTCATACCTACTACCTTGCCTAGACCTGAATTTCGGGACGAAATTCCCTCTAACGGGGGGATGATGTGACAACCCAAAGTTTATTTTGTTACATTACCCCGTTACCGTTAACGGAATATTCCATTTTATAAAAGTTCCGTTAATTAGAGGTCGCCAAATAAATAAATGTTTTATTTATTTATATTATATGTCATTAACGTTGTGATAAAAGAAATAAAGACATTTACTTTACATTTCCATATTAATTTGGAAAAAAGTTAAATTTTATTACGACCACTAAATCGAGTGCGACCAAAAGCCCCGTGTAACAGAAGTATCGGGTAGATTCCCACTGAGCTTCAACTCCAACCCATATATAAGGGGGAATGGACTTCATTACACCCTTTTCACCCTCTCTCTAAACTCTCTCTTTACAATGTATTTTTCACGCCAAAAACCTCAAATTTCTGCCTCCAAATCGTAAGTTCTTGTATCCTAGCTTGTTTTATAACCCATTGCATGTAATATTAGCTCAAAAATCGTCCAAGAAGGCAAGGAGTAAGGAGTTTACGGCCCAAGAACACTCTAGGGCCGTAAACCCCTAAAATGATGCCAAACTTGCCTTTAAACTCATCCTTAAAGTTGGAAACTAATTGGGGATTTAGCCTAGGGGTGTTTGAACCATAAAACAACAATTTTTGGGACATAAAAGAGGGTTTACGGCCCAAGCACATGCTTAGGCCGTAAACACCCTCTAAACTTGTAAAATCAAGTTCCAAACACTCCCAAACCACCCTTAGGCTTAAGACATAAATTAGGGACTTGCTATTTCGGGTTTGGAGCAATTAAACACAATGAAATGAGGGGTAAAAAGGAGTTTACGGCCCAAGCACATGCTTAGGCCGTAAACACCCCCAAACCATGCCAAATGATAATATATGTCCCCTAAATGGCCTTATACCTTCACTAGAAAATGCTAGGGTTGAAACAAGGGCTTAAAATCAAAGTTTAAAGGGGTGCATGAGAGTTCACGGACAATCCATAGAGCTTACGGCCGTAAACTCCCAAGGAGTGGTCATTTGGACCGTAAACTCCAAGGGAGTGCACTCTTGGAACCCTAAACACCCCTATAGCATCGGATAATTACTTAAAACCAATTCTAGAAGCACTTGGGACTTGAAACTACCCTAAAACAATCCTCCCATGAGTTTACGGACGTAAAATCATGGGGAATATGTCCTCCCAACCGTGAACTCATATAAAGTGAGTTTTAGGAGAGTAAACTCCTTATTCAAGCCATACACACCCTTAGATGTTACTCGGGACACCCCTAACGCTTAATTAAAAGTGTTTTCGCACTTAGGAAGCGTGTACTTGTTTAATTAGTATTAAATGTACTAATTGTATGTGAACATATGTTATCATATGTTAAATAGGTCACTAAGTGTGTCCAAGTCTTTACTTGACACCGAGCACCCAACCGGCACCTTCTTCAGATCCACTTACACCAGGTGAGTTCATACCCCTGAATGAACCTTTTAAATGTTTTTACATGTTTTATAGGGGGGGGGGATACAAGTTAAACATGCCAGTTATCATATCAATCACATGTGATTGATAACCTGCACGCACAAGGATTTACCACACTGTAAACTGTTTTACCGAGTAGGATACTATAAATGGTTTTCTAAAATGTTTTCACTTGTTCAAAATTCTTACTTATATTGTTTTATCAAAGTTTCATTAAAACTTGTTTATAAAGGTTCCTAAAGGATTTCTAAAGGTTTTCAAACTTATTTTATCAAAGAATACTAAGCTGCGATTTTTTTAAGTATAAAGCTTTTTGCTCAGGTTTTTCATCAAGGTTTTCTTTCATGTTATATACCCTCACATGTTTGATATCGCTGCTTCACTTCTACTTAGTTTAAACTCCTATGTGATACACTTTTACCTAGTGATATGCTTATTCTTCACTTATACTTGACTTCGTTTCTGTTTCACTCATACATATTAACGATTCCACTTCGGGGTACACTTATACTTGATGACACTTTTGCTTCACGGTTCGCTTATACATCACGAGTCGGTTATTCCACACTGTTCGTTTACACATCACGATTTGGTTATTCCACATGACTCGGTTATACATCACAATTTGGTTATACTTCACGATACGTTTTCACTTGTTACACACTCAAGCGTAGTTGGATGTATGCCTATGCTTCTATAGATGCATATAAATAATGGGTGAAGGACTTAGGAAGGCTTGTTCGCCCTATTTCCTTTTCTTCGTTGAGATGTGGTCTGGTGGGATCGGGTGGCCGTCCGAAGGTCGTTTGATTCATTAGTTATATATTACGTATACGAGCATAGACATATAGGTTCACTCTAGTCAGTTCAGTTATGAGTCTCTACCTCTAGTTCAACACTTATATTGGAAACCCACTACCCACTATTTGGGATGCATCTTCGGGACACGGCCTTCTCCATCGTCTAGTTGGTAACCAGAGTCTTCTGTAGGGAGAGAGGACATTGTGTGTATAGATCTATACGGGATTGACACCCCCGCACCTTGACTGCTAGCTACAGTCAACAGCCTACCAAGCCAAGGTGTGACAAATGTCATATTTTATATTGACGCTTGTAGGGCGTCAGTCACTCTAGTGTCGGTTAGTATGGTTACGAGTATCCCAGGTTACCTTATAATTCATGGCATTGAGGTAACTGTATTTTACACTGTACTTTACACTGTATGCTGAAAACCACTCTCAGAGTCACATTGTTTTTAGACCTTGCTAGCTGTATCTTTCATTTGATACTGTATGGGGTCTGTATTCTTGTTGTAGACCTTACTAGCTGTATCTTTCATTTGATATTGTCTGAGGTCTGTATCCTCTGTTTTTAGACCTTGCTAGCCGTACCTTTCATTTGGTACCGTCTGGGGTATGTGTCTCTTTTGTTAGTCTGAGCCAGGCGTGTCGTTCGTCCGATACTTTCCTGGAGTCTATGATTCCTCTTGCCTTAGTCAGCAGTCTTCACTGCTGAGGCATATGTTATTTTCCCTGATTTCTCATGCTTTCTTTAATAATCAAATTCTGTATTTTGATAGTGATAGAGATTAAGGGAAAACTACTTTTTACCACATAACTCCGTCCAATCTTGGTAGAAGACTGTTTTTATTAAAGAAAATATAGGATTTTCTGGAAAAGACACTAATGTAATGGACACTCTAAAACTACCACTTTTATTAAAGTTATTTGGATAAAATGACACTAAATACTTATGAACTCACCAGCATTTGTAAAAATGCTGATACTCGCTTTTCAAATAACTTGTATTCTCAGGTCAGCTTTAGACAGGTACATTCCAGGAGCTTCTATTGAAGACGGTTTTGTGCCAAGCTGCTCTTATATTATTACCTGTATTACTGTGTTGTATTGTTATGTAAATCATGTAAAACTATTACTATTAATGCAATGGTTGTTGTACTTTGATTACTATAATGCATGTGTTGTGATATTTGACATGACGTCATGTACCCCAGAACGTTTCCGCCGTTCCGGTTTTGGGGTGTGACAGTTTTAGAGCTTATCTTCTATCGAAAAAAAAATAACTAAAAATATAAAAAATTCTCAATTTTAACTTATTTCCTTATTGATATTCGGAAAAAATGGCGTATAACGAAAATTGTGTGCCATATGCACATCACATGAAAAAACGTTTTTTTTTTGAGTTTTTTTCAATGAATTACCTTCTATAGCAACATCTTAACCAATTAAGATGTTTTCTTATAAATATCTTGAAAAAATTAAAAAAATTGCATATATGTGCACATATACATATATGAAAATATCACTCGAAAAAACATTTTTCATATACATGTGCACATATACGCATACGAAAATATGCATATTGATGTACGGATGAAAAACATCTTAATAGGTTAAGACGTTAATGTAGAAGGTAATGCGTTGGAAAAAAAAAAAGATACCATTTTTCTATTGATGTGCATAGGGAAAACATTTTATGTTATATGTAAAAACACAAATATCAATATGGAAAGAGGTTGAAAGTTCATGAATCTATATATTTTTAGTTATTTTTTTCGATTGAAGATTAGTTCTAAAATAAGGGTTGAAAAAGTGATACTAATGATCTGAAAAAGTCAGTGATCTCAATGGATCTCATATATATATATATATATATATATATATATATATATATATATATATATATATATATATATATATATATATAGAAAGTGAATATATGCCTATCATGTATGTAATATTAGGTATAGAACCATCAAAATTGACTTCATTTTGATTAAAAAAAACATTTTTTTTCATTGTTAGCTTCTTCCTATTGCTTTTGAGCTCATATTATATCTTATTTCATAATTTATCTCCAACATCTATGTATTTCGAATATGTTGTTTATATTAGACCTGTAGTAGGCTTCATAACTTTCTTTGACACCTACCATATATATACTTGCATGGTTCTTTTTGATGTTTTATGGAAAGAAGTTTTTGGGGTTTTAATGAACAATTTCAATCTTTCACTATAGTTTTTTATATTAAATTTGAATATGAAGATATATAGGTAGATGATAATGTATTTTTATACATGGTTTGTGGTGCAAAATTAAATATTTAAAACTCCATAAAAATATGTACAAAGCCTATCATCTAGTCTAATAAATAATACAAGAAAGATGGTAGAGAGATTTGATTGTATTTTGTTAAAACTATGTAGTTTTTGATGGTTCTATACGTAATATTAGATACATAACAACCACATATTCCTTAAGCCGTATATATATATATATATATATATACATATATATATATATATATATATATATATATATGATTAGGATTAAATATGAATTTAATTATAGTGTAAATGTATGACCAACTTGTATCCGTTAAATTAAAAAGAATGGAGTGTTAGCATAAAAAATGACATGAAAAATAATTATTTTCAATATTGAAACCATCAAAATGGTAAGTGACATTTTGGTGATAAACAAATTTGGAAGGGGGAGTTTAAGGATATATGTTTGATGGTTTTTCTTATAACGTGTTAATCAATTTCAATTTCAATTTTAATATGATTTTAATAAATTTTAATTGCACAAAGCATTCTTATAGAAATGTAGTGCTTTTAATGAATTTAATTAATTTCAATTACACTGAGCATTTATTTCACATATAATTCTTTAAGAATACATGAATATACTATAGCATATTTTTATAGAATCTACAACACCGTTTTATAAAATATTCACAAAATATACATCAGTTACAAAATTACATTCTTTAAGAATAAAATATATAACTTGTATAAGAAATTTCAACTGAATACAATTTACAATTTTTGAAGAATTCAAGCATTCTTAAAGAACACTTGAATAAAAGTCTTGAAAATTCAAGTATTATTGAAGAATTAAAGAATAAAAATTGATATGCAGGTCTGTAACACCATAAGTTTTTTATACAAATCGAGGAGTTCGATCATTCTTGAAGAATGCTTAAAGAATATAATTCTTAAAGAATTCAATCCCCATGAAGACGCTTCTTACTAGTATTAGACCTCCTCAAAGGACTTGACCATATATGTTCCTTAATTTTGTCTGGTTTCTTCTTGATTAGAGAAGGTCTTAGTGATGCTAAGCTCTTAATTCATTCATTTGTATGAGAATTATATGATGGATTTTTTTGCTTCTTTTAGTCACTGATGCTTCTTTCCATGACCTTCTTAAACCAGAGGTAACAGTTAATCGCAGGATTCAATTTCTCCATTGACTTAGTATTTCCATCATATTTAGACATTGTGGTAACTATAGAGGCAAACATCTATAGAACCAAGATATGGAAAATCAGTAAACAAGATATTACTAAGTGCCATTGAATAGAACTTTGTTGAATCATTTTCAAAAAAGACAAAGAACCAACAATGATGTATGTGGAATTCAAAAAAAAAGTAGATCATTAATAGTATCTACTCCAAACACTACAAATAAAATGACATTTAGTGGCACAAACCTTAGTGACACTTTTTTTTTTGCGCCACTATAATACATTTTTAGTGACACTTTTTATGTGTCACTATAAAAATTAGGGATTTAATGGCACTTAATATTTAATGCCACTTATGTTTCAATTTAATACTAGTAAACCTTTTAAAATATAATTACTAAAATATATTTATATAAATATTGTATTTATTGTTTTTCATAATTATAAAATCATAATAAAAATTAATTGGCTTTTCCCTCCTGATCTAAATGAAAATTACTTAGAATCCCGGTTGCCCAAATTTTCCCTCTATGCCTTGGAAAATTTCCTCCCCATAAGCTGAAAAGTGAAAATCCCTTTCTCACTTCTTGTTCGTTCCTGGCACCCGTTCGATTCCACGTCGTTGTCGCTATTGGAGTTTCCATCTCCATCGCCATCGCCATCGTCATGTTACCTCCTACACCAGGTTTCTTCCACGATTCTTGATTATTTTAGGGTTTAACAGTTATGTATTTATTTCCCACTTATCGTCTCTTCTCCCATCCCCTGTTCAATTAAAGTTATGTATGTCATTTTACATGTGCTTATTACTCGATAAGTGTTTATTTAGGTTTAGATTTCTTAGTTTCTTGGTTAATTGATGTTGTGGATGTTTTCTCATAGGCCATTGATTCAATAACAGCTTATTAGTCAGTCCCTCTTCATTCTAAAGTTGTGTGCGGCTAGTTAATTACATCAGGTTCCTTTGGTTTGGTTGCAAATGGGCTTAAATATTTAGTATATGGAATTGGATTATTGGCTTGTAATTATACTGATACTATTATCAAAAAGTTTATATTTATGAAATCCATGTTAGACCAGGTTAATATTTAACAGAAAAATAGCTATATTTCTTCAAACATTCTAACAGTTAAGTGCTTAACAGAAAAATTGGCTTAATATTTGAATACTTAACTAGAAAAACAACTTTCTAGTTAATCGAAAACAAAAAAAAAAAAAAACAATTAAATTTTTTTAACGTTCTTAATCTAAAACATACTTTAGTACTTTAATTGTTTAACAAACATTTTGTTTTATGCTATAATTATTTTATTACTTATTAATATTTTGGTCATATAAAGTATGTATTTATATCTACGTATTAGTGGTAGTCTTGTAGTCATTGTTTTGGTTATTAGTTACTAACATATGCGTCTGACACTTTTCGTTAGGATTAAATATGGATAGATCTTGGATGTATCTTGCACCTAGATCTAGTGAATCATTCATTAGTGGGGTGCAATTTTTTTTTAAATTTTGCATTTGAGAAATCAAGTGTTGAAGGAAAAATATTATGCCCATGTTCACATTGTCTGAATATGTATTATTCAACAAGAAGAGATATTGTTGATCATCTTATATATTGGGGCTTTCATCCGGAATACTTTATATGGGTATATCATGGGGAAGGCTCGTCGAATGCATCTTCAAATATGACGTAGATGGAGGAAGAAGTGATATTTCAGCATGACATGCATGGATTGTTGAATGAGGTAGTTGGTGGAAACCAAGTAGAACCAAGCGAGGATAATGTGAATAATGGTCAAGAGGCGAACAATGTAAGAAGTAAATTTCATGATCTATTTAAGGAAGCTGAAGAAAAGGTTTATCCGAATTCCAAATACAACAAATTATCATGTGTTGTTCATTTATACCATCTGAAGTGTCTTAATGGGTGGAGTAATAAATCCTTTTTCATGCTGCTAGTGTTTTTAACAGATTTGTTACTTGAAGGAAACTTGTTCCCTAAAACAACTCAACAAGTGAAAAAAATGATGTCAAGACTAGGACTTGGATATGAAAAAATCCATTCATGTCCTAATGGTTGCATGTTGTTCTGGGAGGATAAAGAGAAAGATGAATATTGTTTTATTTGTGGATCGTCTAGATGGATAGTTCCTGAAGATAATTCATCTAACAAAATGAGTCCAACAAATAAGAAAGCATCAAAAATATTATGTTGGTTTCCTTTAAAGCCTAGACTTTAGAGATTGTTCATTTCATCGAAGACAACTAACCTTATGAAGTGGCATCATGCAGAATGTGTTGACGATGGAAAACTACGACATCCTACTGATGCTTTAGCTTGGAAAGATTTTGATCGGAAGAGTCCTGAATTCTCAAGTGATCCTCTCAATGTTCGTTTAGCACTTGCAAGTGATGGTTTCAATCCATTTAGGACAATGAACACAACACATAATATTTGGCCAGTCATCCTTATTCCTTATAACTTACCACCATGGTTGGTTATGAAACAACCTAACTTCATTCTCTCTTTAATCATACCTGGTTCATCAAGTCCTAGAAACAAGATAGATGTCTACATGCAACCTTTAATGAAAGAATTGAAGGAGTTGATACATTTGATGCATCAACGAAAGAACATTTTCAATTAAAGGCATCAATTTTTTGTACAATATCTGACTTTCCTGGTTATGCTAACTTGTCTGGGTGGAGTACCAAGGGAAAAAGTGCTTGTCCTATGTGTAGGTTTGAAACTAATTCTAGATGGCTATCCGAAGGAAAAAAGTGGTGTTATATGTGTCATAGAAGATGGCTTCCAGTTGATCATCATTGGCGTAAAGACACTAGATCCTTTGTTGAAAAAACAGAGGTAAGAGAAGCTCCTAATCCTGTTACTGGTGAGGATGTTCTTCAACAGTTAGGTGATAATGAATTTCTTGTCTAATGTGTTGATGATGGTCCTTGGAAAAAGAAAAGTATTTTCTTTATGTTGCCATATTGGAAACATTTGTTGTTACGTCACAATCTTGATCCGATGCACATAGAAAAGAATGTTTCTGAAAATTTTATGGGCACTTTTTTGGATCAAGATAAGAAATCAAAAGATAATTATAAAGCAAAACTTGATCTAAAACTACTTGGCATAAGAAAAGATTTGCATCCAAAGAAGCGACCAAGAAGCAATACTACTCTCTTGCCAAAAACATGTTATCAAATGACTCGGACTGAGAAATCTAGGTTCCTAAAAACCCTTAAGTCAATTAAGCCTCCAGATGAATTTTCATCCAACATATCTCGATGTGTGCAACTTAAAGACAAGAAACTAATTGGGCTAAAAAGCTATGACTGCCATATGTTGATGCAAGAGTACTTACCTATTGCATTACGTGGAAGCTTGCCAGATCATGTAGTCTCAGTTATAATTAAGTTGTGTGATTTTTTTAGGATCATTTGCTATAAAGACCTATCTCCATTTGATCTTGAGTTTCTCCATGCTAAAGTTGTTGTCATTTTATGCAAATTGGAGAAGATATTCCCTCCTTCCTTCTTCACGGTGATGGTACACTTGATAATCCACTTAGTTAGAGAGGTTGAGCTTGGAGGCCCTGTTGCTTTCTGATGGATGTATCCTATCGAAAGGTAAAGCGGTTTTTTTTCTTTTAATATTTCAATTTACCTCTACTTTTGTTAGTATTTTAAGATGTTCTGTTATCTATGAATACATAGGAGCCTTTCAACACTTAAGTCGTATGTAAACAATAGAGCTCATCCTGAAGGCTCTATTGCTGAAGGTTATTTAGCTCAAGAATGTATAACATTTTGCTCTAGATATTTCACGGGAGTAGAAACAATTTTCACTAGACCAATTAGGAATGATGATGAAGGCCACCAAAATGAGATTGAAGAATCTAACAGTCTTTGTCCTGGTCGTCCATTGGGTCGTAAAGTCTATTCAGGATCTTCGTTTAAAAAACGAAGGACAAACTCAAATACTGTCTTGGATGAGATGTCGCTTGCTCAAGCACATCGCTATGTGTTATTTAATATCGAATCAGTTACTTCTTTTCGAGAGTAAGATCTACTACATTTCTTTATGTTTTTTATAGACTTCATGTTTGGCCTGTAGTTTACAAAAAGTATGCTTTATTTTTGAAGGGAACACAAAAGGCTAATCAAGGGACAGAATCGGTCTCATCGAATACCTGAGTATGGAATTGATAAGATTCGTTGTCAACAGTTTAGTGATTGGTTTAAAAAAGGGTAAGACGGGAAAACAAAGATTGTGTGTATTATGTATTGATCTTTGAAATTCTAACCTAAACTAAAAAAAATAGGTTGCACGCATGGAAGAGCAACGAGATGAAGCTGTTACTGAAGAAATAAAGTAGCTTGCTCGTGGTCCATTAAATATCATGCAACAATACTCAGGTTACCTTGTTAAGGGATACCGGTTTCATAATATAAAACGTGAGGAATTTCTAAGAACACAAAATAGTGGAGTAGTTTTTACTGTACATGGTGCGAGTTATGCTAGTAGTCGAGATAGAAGGCCTGTTGAAGGTGTGGTTAACTACTATGGTAGATTGAATGACATTATTGAGTTAAACTACTCTGGTTTCATACGAGTAGTTTTATTCAAATGTGATTGGGTTGACGTCAATAGGGGTTGCAAGAAAGATAATGGTGTAACTTTAGTGAATTTTTCATACAAGACAGATACAAGTGCTAATTTAATGGATGATCCATTTATTTTGGCCTCACAAGCTGACAAGGTGTTCTATGCTACTGATCCTAAGAATGTAGATTGGGAGGTCGTGAGACATGTAAAAGTAAGAGATCTATTTGACATGGGTGGAGTTGATGATCAAACCGCTAGAAATCCATATGATGACACATTTGATGTGCCAAGCTTACATAGAGTAGGAGATGATGGAGATGATGGAATGGATGTTACACCAGAAATGGAAGTTGAAGGCGAAGATAGTGAAGAAATTGAAGATGACTAGATTATTTTTATGGCATATAACATATATTCTTCATTGTAGTTGTTTTTGATATTATCCATATGATAACACATTTGATGTACCAAATGTTTTTTTTGATACCGACTATAATATATGATGGTGGCTGAATTCTCAAATTTATCTATCATTGATAATTTAAGTTACATTGTTTTGTAAATCATAGGATGGCTAGGCGTAAAAGACTACGCATGACACCTACTGAGGACCATGTTGAAGCTCAACATCACCAACAAAATTCTCAAGGTCCAGACGAGACTGTCGATCAACAGCAAAATTCTCAAGGAGAAAATCAGACTATCAATCAATAATCTGTCCAAAATGAGATATCTGCTAATATTGATCAACAAAATTCTGAACATGGATCTGATCCAGGTAAATTGTAAAAGTAAATGAATCTGAGTTTTTAGTTAGCACATTTTTTGCGGCAATCAATATATTCCTTTTAAAAAATGGCTGATTAGTTAATTATGATGAAAAGCTCTTGTTCTAAATAACATTTTACTTTCAGTTTTTTCTTATAAAGGCATCATATTTTGAAAGTGAAACTAGGATTAATATGACTCCTGAATTTTGAAACAGTCCCTATGACAGTAGATTATTTAGTCTATTTAACTTCAATACACATCATGCTCACTATTAATTAATAAAATTTAAACTCATAAAATTGAGAAAAATAAAAATAGAAGTCAAAAGAGGGAAAATGGCCCTGTGGCAGCTAACAGTTACATTGTCCATGAGTGTATATTTCTACTTTTCTTTTCTTGGACAAGCATGCCCTTGTGGCAGCTAACAGTTAGAAAAGTGGCCATGTTGCAGGAAAAAACATCAAAATAATGGTTCCTTAAGGACCTGTTACAGACTGCTGAATTTTGAAACAGTCCCTATGACAGTAATATATTACATAAATGGAAAAATGGTTTCTTAAATAGCTGTTACAGAAATGGTCCTTGTAACAGATAATTGTTACAATCTTGGTCCCTTAAAAATCTATTACATGTATACTCACTGTTTCCTTTTATTTTTTTGTATCTGTTTTTCAAAAGGAATTCAAAAGAAGGTGAGAGGTCATTCTGTAAAATTTGCTACGTGGAAAATGAGTGGTGATACAAAAATAGTAGTGATATTTAACAAGTTTGGAAAACCTGTTGGAGAAGAAGGAAATGAGCTAACGCAATTTCTTGGGACAATTGTTAAAGTAAGTGAAAATTACAATATTCAAAGTTCTTTTATTATTATTTGTATTTGTTAATATATTTAAGTTTAATTTGCAGTCAAAATTTGTTATTCATCCTACCGAAACAACTTCTATAAAAAAATGGATATTTTTTAGCATGGGGAAAAATGGAGGCATTGGAAAGGTTTACTAAAAGCACGTGCATATGACCCAAGCCTTACCGTTGATGAAATTGTGGCACGAAAAACAGATAATGATAGTCGAGTGAACAAAGATCAATTTAAAAAACTGGTGACTCATTGGTTCACTCCAAAGTATCAGGTAGCATTTTTTCTTAACTTATATTTATTGCTCAAAATATAAAAACAATTGTTTAATTCTAATTTCTCAATAATTGTAATTACAAAGACGACATGTGATGTAAAAAGAGTTAGTCGCGCAAAGATGCAAGAGCCTCATGTTATGGGAACAAAATCATTTGCCCGACTTGCTCAAGAAGAGGTATTATTCCGGCTATTACATCATATATGGAAAGTTTGTTTCTTTACCAATTATTAAATACACTTAATTCTTGTTTTAGGCAACGAAAAATGATGGTGCATACCCATCACGAGGAGAAATATATCGGATAACTCGTACTCGTAAAGATGGATGTATTGTTAATGACAATGTTGCCCAAATTATGGTAATGTGTTTTATCACTAATAATCAGTTTGTATAGTAACAATAACTAGTATTATAGTATGTTTTATTTTGTAGTATAGTGATAATAATTCGTGTTGTAACATGTTTCATTTTGTAGTCTTCCCTACAAGTTGTTTCAAGTAACTCGAGAAACACACATCAGAATGAAGATGATTATTTAAATGATGACTATTCGAGAGTTAAGGGTCCAGAGAAACATGGGTACATTCGATGTGTAGGTAGGATGTCGGCTGTAAAAGACAACGGTGCTTCATCTTCTACTGATCCAGAAACTGTTCAACAACTAAAGGATGGGATGAGTCGCACTCAAAATGCATGAAGCGTTTTCATCAATCTCGTCAAGGATCATATTCCAAATGCAAACATATCAGGAATGCTTAACAATTTGAACTTACAGGTAATTATATATAAATTATTTATTCTTATATTATTACTCTATGTGTTAATGTAATTATTATTCTATATTTTATTCAGGTTCCTGATAGCTTTTCAGTGGTTCCTAATCACTCTCCTCTAGGAAATCAAAGATCCTCATTTGAAAGTCATCATAACAATGGTAAGTACTTTGAATAAGTATAACCACGTGATCCATGATTTATTTATGTGTTGTGATTATTGGTGATATTCTAACATATTTGTATGTGATTTATTATGGAAAATATTATAGTGAATCATTCGTAAGTTGGATAAAAGAGAGAAGCAAGTATGCAAAGTTTATCTTCAATTCAACTTTCATGTTTCTTCCTGAACTAATATCTAGTTTGATAGTTTAATGTTTAGACTTATTAAACATTTTGGAATCTTTTGTTTTAAATGTTAAGAATATTGTTGTATGACAAGTTAAATTTTAATTTAATTATGCTTTTGTGTTTTGTACTTATTATCTTAATTGGATTTTTTTATTATTTTATTTTCCATTAAATTTATTAAAAAAACCGGACCTATTTTTTATATATAAATGTTTTATGGTAAAAAAAAAGTGTCACTAAAAACATGAAAGCTGTTTTTATTTAAACAAGTATCTAGTGGCATAAAGAATAGTGCCACAAAAGCCAACAGTAATATAGTGGCATATAAAAAGTGTCACTAAAACCCAAAAGGGCTGCAGTGACACAACCGAAAAGTGCCACTAAAAGTCTTTAGTGGCAGCGCTTCTAGTGACACTTTTTTCTGTGTCACTGATTCCCGAGGGTGTCTTTAGTGGCACTTTTTTGGTTTTTAGTGGCACTTTTTTGTGCCACAAAATGTCATTTTATTTGGGGAAATCTTCAGAAAAGTCCCAATATTTACGGAAAAGTTACACTTTAGTCCCAAGATTTTTTTTTTGAACGAAAAAGTCCTGAAAACCGGCAAAAATTTGCAGTTTGACCCTTTTTGACCTGTTGAAACCGGTACCAAATTAATTTGGGACTATTTCATAAACTAATCCAAAATATTGGGATTTTTCTGTAAACGAAAAATATTAGGACTTTTCTGTAAACAAAAATATTAGGACTTTTCTACAAACAGAACCCTTATTATTATTATTATTATTATTATTATTGTTATTATTATTATTATTATTATATAAATAAGAATACTATTTTTTGAACTTGTTATTATTAATATTGTTACTAATACATATAAATGCATTAAATGAAAAACTAATATTAATGACATTGTTTAAGGGTTGAGGTGAAGGAGATGGTGATGCTTTTAGCATTGAAATCGTGAATGTCTGCTTGTATATTTTTACTTTGTATATGGTCATTTCATATTTGTTATTATTGTTTTCAATTTAGAATATTAATACTTAACAATTTGAAAGAAGTTGCATATTAATAGTTTAATCTCACTTTGTATATAAAATTGTTTAAGGTAGAAGAATTACTTTCCAAATCCAACAAATCCACTACAAACATCTGCATAGGTTACCCATATCAAAATTCAAAAGTATTAATTACAATATTTTGTTTAATAAAAAGTAATAGGAATAATTCAAAAGTGTTAATCAAAATTCAAAAGTATTAATCCAAAAAACATGTCCTATTACTTTTTATTAAACAAGATATTGTAATTAATATTTTTGAATTTTGATATGGGCTACCTATGTAGATGTTTGTAGTGGATCTGTTGAATTTGAAAAATAATCCTTCCACCTTAAACATTTTTATATACAAAGTGAGAAATCCTTCTAGCTTAAACTATTTATAAATAATTTTACAAATATGTAACTTCTTTTAAATTGTTACGTATTATTATTCTGAATTGAAAACAATAACAACAAATGTGAAATGACCATAACAAAGTAAAAATATACAAGCAAACATTTATGATTTCAATGCTAAAAGCATCAACATCTCCTCCACATTCACCCTTAAACAATGTCATTAATATTATTTTTTTTCACTTAAATTCATTTATATGTATTAGTAATAATATTAATACTAACAAGTTCAAAAAATAGTATTCTTATTTATATTTCTTTAATAATAATAATAATAATAATAATAATAATAATAATAATAATAATAATAATAATGGTTCTGTTTGTAGAAAAGTCCTAATATTTTTGTTTACAGAAAAGTCCTAATATTTTTTGTTTACAGAAAAGTCCCAATATTTTGGATTAGTTTACGAAATAGTTCCAAATTAATTTGGTACCGGTTTCAACCGGTCAAAAAGGGTCAAACTGTAAATTTTTGCCGGTTTTCGGGACTTTTTCGTTTAAAAAAAAAATCTTAGGACTAAAGTGTAACTTTTCCATAAATATTGGGACTTTTATGAAGATTTCCCTTTTATTTGTAGTGAAATGTGTCGTCCATAAAGAGAAGGTGTCGATGACTAAGTGGGACCAAGAAGAAGAAGAATAGACGTCATCTGCTCTTAACAACCGACGTTGAAGTTTGGAATCTCCAAGATCATCGCTTGATAAACAACAGCTGGTGTCGATTATAGTGGTGATGATGATGAAGAAGAATGGTACGACCGATTTTGAATAGTGATACCTTGGAGAATTAATCCCTAAATTAGTGGTTTAAAATTAAATATATTAATTAACTTCTCAAAATTAGATATATTTAAATTAAATAATAAATAATTTAAATAACTAATTTACTATAGTACCTTTATCAGATGATTGGACCATATTTGGTCATAAAATCACACAATACTTATAGTTTATATATATATTCTTAACTAATTAACTAACTATATATATATATATATATATATATATATATATATATATATATATATATATATATATATATATATATATATATATATATTCACCACCATTCAAAATAAAAATCACACACATACCTGAAACTCGGCTGAATTTTATAGGTTTTAAAAAAAAACCCTCATACATTTTCCATTTGTTTGTTAAAGGTGATAAAGTTAACAATAATATGACATAAATAATGCTTAACTATGTGGCTATATTTATGGTAAATAAAATATCACAAGAGATCATTGTGTTGACGTGAACATGTAAAATATGTAAAATATTAGATGACACATTATTATGCAAATGGAATGTCACCTGTTGATACCAACCATTTGTATGCACACGAATATAGTATCAAGGATCATTATACTTAAAAATTTATTTTTTAATTTCTTTACATGTTACTTCTTAAAAATTTATGCAAATGGAATGTTACCTCTTGATAACAACCGAGTCTTGGGTTTATGCAACCTGTAGACACGTGAATTTGACTTTATCCCAAAAGGAAATAAAAAATGACCAAACTACCCTTATTATTTTCGGATTAGTCCAACATTCTCCCCCTAATTCGAATGTTGGTAGGTTCCTTACACCTAAATAATCATGCATATTTTCTAACATCACCTAACCCATTTCTTTTTTAGAGCAATACGGGTTCTCTGTTTTCATGTGCTTGAACCATGTTAGATTTTAGATTTTGTTCTCATCGTGGTTCAGGTCTTTCGTAGGGATAATGATCAGATTCATTATAGTTAAAAGACTTAAGCTTGCTCTTATCATGGCTTCCAACAATCCTGTCTACCTTCATAATAATTGTGTGTGTTGCTTCCCTGATTTCACTCCTCTGCTACCACCTCGTCCATGACCCATTCCTCTTCTTCCAATGCAAGACTTATCATTAGTACCATGACCCTTTTGTGGTGATCTCAATCCATCACCTCTTTGCTTTGAATTTACAAGCCATTATTCATATATAAGCAGGGTCCATTGCTCCTCATTATTTTTGTTTCCTTAAACTCTTTCTTCTTGAGTCTTTAGTCTTATGACAACTTCTTTCACGGCCATAGTTTCCAAATCTCCAAGTTCTTTGGTCATTGAAGAAAATTGTAGAAATTATATGGGGACAATTCTAAGCAATTTCTTGACAATATATGCTTCTTCAACCTTGTAACCTAAGGCATGTATGTTGCTCAGTACATTGTTTACCTTCATCGAAAACTCATCAATCGTTTCTATCTCTTTCATATTTAACACTAAAAATTCAGCCTTCAATGTCTGCACCTTTGCAGTCCTAACTCTATCCGCACCTAGGTGAATTGTCTTGAGAGTTTCCCAAGATTCTTCTGTCGTTTCCTTTTCCGTAATAGACAACAACATATCTTCTTTTATCCCTTGCTAGATAGAGGCAAGTGTTATCTTGTCTTTTGGGGCTTTAACAAATTCTTAAGGATTCTTGGGTCTACAACATCCTACACACCTTGGGTATAACACCCGTCTTCCAATATGGACCAGTTGCAGACCTTATAGGGTTCAAGTTTAAGGTTTTTCGAGAAAACCTTATGCTACGTCATGGTGAATGCAATGCCACGTCGTAGCATATCATTAGATGGCAAGCGTATTTGTTGGAAACTATGACGTAGCATGAGGCATGCCACGATATGGTTGTTGCATCCCAAGCCCATAATTTTTAGGGTTTCTTTCATATTTAAAGCCTCTAACTCCAAGATTATGGCATCCTTTTTAGCTTCCAACCTTCCAAAATGAAACCCTAGCCCCAATGAGTGTTCTTGGTGTTATTGGACATTTGAAGGCTCATTTCTCATGTTTTGGTGTGGACCTTGAAGATCAAGTTGCTTGCAAAGTGTTTTGGTGAATAGGCCAAGTGTAGATCTACCAAAGTGACTGTATTTATGGACCATTGTGAGTATGAAGCTTCAACCTTTACTTCTAGTTTGTTAGATCTAGCTTATGGTCTATTTTTATTTTTTTGCTTTCGGTCCCTTTTTGGCGATGAGCTTGGGGTTAAGATGACTCCAACCCCTTCTAATAACTAAGAATTGTCACATGGACCGTTTTTAGTTGAAAAGTTGGTAGCTTGATCTTTTCCTTGGAGTCATGTATTTTTTGTGACGGATTTATGACATTTTGGACTTAGGGTTTCATATTTTGTTTCATGGTGGGGTCTTAATGGATAAAGTTGGAAACCTTATACATTAAGTCAATGAGAATAATTATAAATTGAGTTTTGAGCTTTGGTCTGAAAGGATTAAGTCTTTAATGAAGAATTTGGCTTCTGGCCAGAAACCACGAAAAAGGATGGAGCTTGTCAGGATGTGGTGGTCAACAGAATGTCGACTATTTTTTCATGTCATGCCCACAACATGTCCATGAGGTCTCCATGTCGTGGTGACTGTTGACTTGGATAACTGTTGACTTATG
Organism: Lactuca sativa; assembly: GCF_002870075.4. Taxonomy (NCBI): domain Eukaryota; kingdom Viridiplantae; phylum Streptophyta; class Magnoliopsida; order Asterales; family Asteraceae; genus Lactuca; species Lactuca sativa. The sequence continues at coordinate 170,742,429 of NC_056623.2, forward strand.
TTGAGTATTGACCATTGACCATTGGCTTTTGACTAATTTGACTTGGGGTCAAACTTGGAGGATTTGGGTTGTTGATTGAAATTTCATCTCTTTTGGTGTTATTTAGTTCATGGGATGGAGAAGTTCAAGTTGCGAGGATGATGTTGTGCTTCTTCAGTTCTTTAGTTCAGGTGAGTTTCCACTAGGCAATGTATCCTATTTTATATCCTTTGCATGTTAGGATACTGGTATTGTTAGAGTACAATATGCTAGTCCACTAGGATAGCCCCTTGTAATGAATGTGCATTTTAGGACACCGATGTCATGCTATGTTAGACTGATAGAGTCTTTCCTGAGGATTATGTGATACTGCTAGGTGTTTTGATTGGTTAGGGTAACGATAGTATTGTCTGTTTATTGAGTAATTAACCTAAGGGTTGTATGTAGTCAAGTTTAATCGCCTAAGAATTCTTTGTCTAATACCTGACTGTATGGTTCTTGTTTGATTTATTGCTTTTGGGTGGATCATCAGTTCAACTATTTATCCGATTCTAGACTATGTATGGTTTTTTCATTATATGGAATACCAGTATTTTGCCTCTACCAATTGTGCATAAGACCAGGATGTAACTCTCGGAAATTGAGTTTGGGTTTGGCTCGTTTACTCCTTGGATTGGGCCCGTTACGTATAGTTGGGCTGGGCCGTTATGTATGTTTGGGCAGGGACCGTTTTGTATGGAGGGGGCGTGGCCCGTTATGTATTGTTGGGTTGGGCATGTTATGTATGGTTGGGCGGCACCCATTATGTATGTTTGGACGGGGCCTGTTATGTGAGTTTGGGTAGGACCGTGAACTCTTGGGTTAGGCGCGTTGCGTATGATATATGTATGTAGATAGGAGCTTTGGTTGCTCGGCACTAGTGTCGATGATTATATGTGGATGCATTGTATGTATAGTGGAACATGTTGTATATTGAGGAACTCACTAAGCTGTATGCTTACAGTTGTGGATTAAATTTTTTGCATGTTGTTCGTGAGAAGCGCTCGATGGGACTGTACATACGCATCGAAGATTTTTGTTTTTGCGGTTTTATAAACTTAACTTTGATAATCTATGGTTTCAGTTAAACAAATGTTACTCAATTGTTTTAAAACAATGGTTTTTAACTAGTTGACCTATTTTATGAGCAAAAGTCTCTCAATAATTCTTGGGACATTATAATTGGTATTAGAGTCTTGGTTTAAGGGATTTTGATGCGATTTACGCTGTGTCTGAACTCAAACTGAGGACTGAGAGATTTTTCTAAAGAATGGTTTGAAAAATAATGCTTTTACTAAATTAAGCTAACTAATTAGTTAGGTTAGAAACATGAGCTCGTTCTTTTTCCATGTTGGCTCAAGATCATGAACATGGTATCTTGATCTAATGTTGATTTCAAAGAGAGGTATGCAGTACGTATAGTCAGTCGCAACTCACGAAGTAAGTAATTCCTAATATACCCATATGCTTTGTAATTGTGCTATGAATTGTTATGCATGCTAGAATGTCGGCTATGGATCTGCTCAGGATTGCATGCTAGAATTGCTTGATTTATATAGATGCCTTGTATGCCTCTTATGTGTAACATCCCAAAAGTACTAAGTAAAATTTTTTATTTTTAAGTAAACCAAAACCATCAATCATTCATTTCAAACAATCAAAGTATGACAATATGGAAAAATAGTTATCGGAGTACAATCCCGAAATCATAAAATGTTGAACATCAGTGGATGTGATGCGATCATGTAGGGTCCTTCCCTTTTGAACTGGAAGTGTCTAAAAAACATTTAAACATCAACCATAAGCACAAAGCTTAGTGAGTCCCCCAAAATACCACATACCAGACATACATATCGGCCTAAAGCTGTAAAGGGTGTATTTCACCCATGAGTCCTTTCCGACTCTTTGAGCCCCTTCCGTCTCCTTAAGTCCCTTCTGAATCCATGAGTCCCTTCTGACTCCATGAGTCCCTTCCGACTCTCTAAGCCCCTTCCAACTCCCTCGGTATCTTTTAATTGGCATAGGTATATTTGACCCCTACATCTAATCATACATTCATATTAACAAGAGTCACGAAGACAACAAGTACATACATGCATGTCTATAAGTGTCACAAAGACAATTATCATCCAACAACATAATACAGTGGGTCAACATTGGTGCCTTCAATCCATAAGTACAAAGTGAAGATAATCACCTATCAGACAATGATCAACTACTACCATTCTTACCATCGAGAGTACAACTGCTATACACTAACTAAATGACCATATAAGGTACACCCTTACCTTACCTTCCAAAACTAGGGGTTTGACCATAACTCAACTCAATTCAAAAAGCCAATGGTCAAAGTTAACTCGCGACATCGTGCCATCCTTGGCCACGTTGTGGCCCTCAAATGATAAAGCAGACGTGATTTCCCCCTGTCGCCACGTTGTAACAACCTAGGGCTACGTCGTGGGCACTGAGTTCAAAAGATCTTAATGGGTTAAGCCAAATCCTTCGATTCCAAAGGTTCCAAAGCTCAGATTTGGTCGTTATTATAGTCTAGATGGATAAAGTTTCCAAAATTACCCCTTAAGAATCTCCAAGAGGTCTCGATCTTAGGTATTAGGTCCAAAAAGGTAAAAACATGGCATAGGCTCAACCAAGAAGCACTTAGTCCCTGAAGTCTTTAACCCATTCACTCCATAATAGCTTATAACACTAAAACCAACTTAAAGGTTGGTGCTTTTTAGACATGCATGTCCAATGCATGTCTTGGACTCATATTAGCTAAAAATGGGGATTATGACCAAAATATTATGTATGGTTCAATCAACCAGCCAAACTTCATATCCAAACCATGAATTACTCCAAATGATCTAGAGAATCATAAAGTTGCAACCTTTATAAAATCTCACCATCCCAACTAACAAGATCAAGAAGAAAATGGGATAAAACTCAAGATCTAGCAACCTAGTAACAAAAAGGTAGAGCCTCGAACACTTACAAGGGTCCAAAATTGAGCTAGGAAGGGAGATAGGGACTTACTTGTTGATAATTGGCTTACTCCTTCTTGATTCTTCCTTCAAAATCTCCCCAAAGCCCTAAATAAAGCTTCAAAAATGGAGGAAAAAGGAATTAGGGTTTCTTCAAACCTTAAGAGGGTGGTGGACATTGAGGGTGAGCAAACCCTAGCCTCCTCATTCCTTTAAATATGCTACAAAACCTGGAAAAATAGGGTTTAAGGCCTCAATAGCGACCACACCATGGCTTATACCTTCCACGTCATGGCGAGTCAATAGAGACCCGCGACTAAAAATGCCTTGCCACACCGTGGCGGTCATTTCCCATATCGTAGCATCCCCCAAAATCCAAAGTTTAATTAAAATAAAATGTACCTCTAATTGGATGTTACGTTAGTATATTATTGTATGTATTGTGGGGTCTTTGACTAATTTTAGTATAAATATGTGTTCGACGTGCAGGTTTGTAGGAAGGGAATAATCCTAGAGAGAGTGTCTAGGAAGTTTAGTATTATGCATATGGATAGACATATGCTTGCATGTGAGGATTTTAGTAGAGTGATGTGAAGTGGCTTGGGAGTCTTGGAATAAATATGGATAGGTGTGCAAGGTAGTATTAGGCCAGTACTAGTGAAAGCACATGATTCATACTCGGGTCAAGGAAGTGTTATAGGATTTCTAAGGAACTTGTAGCAGAGCATGCATAATGTGGGTTTACACTATGCATCGATTTTAATGTGTTCCCATTACATTTCAGATTTAGGATGGTGACCTTCGGTGCTGTAGATTCAGATATGAGAGAGAGAGGGATGTTTGCGACATCATCGTTGCATAGGTTTCAAGGTTCATGAGAGAGGATATGCATAGTCTAATGAATTCTATCAAGGATAAGTTGATTGTTGAGGTGGATGAGTAATTTAGGATTCTGCGGTCCGAGTTGGAGGCTAGTCGACCATGGGGTCGCAAAGTCACCTTTAGTGATTTTGATGCTTGTAGGAGAGATCCTATTGTTATTATGAGATGGATTGCAGATATAGAGAGTGCCTTTCATGCCAGTTTTTGTTTGAAGGAGGATGAGGTCGGATTTGTCGAATGTCTTTTGCGTGACGAAGCTAAGGATTGACAGTGCGAGGTTGTCTAGGGCCTCGAACCAGATGTGATCAAGTCTATTTCATGGGAGGATTTTGTCACCAGATTCAAGAGAAAGCTTGAGCTAGCGATTGAGGTTTAATAGTTGGCCCAAGAGTTTTTGGCACTTGACCAGACTACGGAGACGGTGGCTGAGATCACTACCAAGTTCAGAGAGAGGGTGTTGTTTTGCCCTTAGTATGAGGCTTCAGAGGAGACGATGATGAATTATTAATATGACTTTTTGAGAAAAGACATCTGGGAGCACGTGAGTATCTTGAGTCATAGGACTCTTTCCGGTAGAAAGCTAGAGTTATACACTCAACAATGGAAGAAGAAGCAGGACCAGATACATGCATTAGTGATCACATTCAAGAAGGCCAGGGTGACAACATTCAGTCAGGAGATCGAGATACTCATGTATTTTGTGGCAAGTGTGGTTGTCCTCATCAAGGTAGTTGTCATGCGCCAGTTTTTGGATGTTTCAAATTCGGTCAGGATGGTCACTACATCTAAGACTATATTCAGATGGAATCAAGAGTATGTTTCATTTTTAGTCAGCCAAGCCATGGTAATGCTGATTGTCCCCTGATTACAGATGGGATGGTTTTAGATCCAACACCTTTAGCTTGGCAGTTATCTGGTGGACGACATAGGATAGTCGGAGTTCCAAGGGTTGTGCTTTGATTTATCAATTTTCTTTAGTTCAGTCGGATGGTGTCTTCAGTTTCTTCTATTTATGTTTTCGTTGTCCTAGTTGTAATCTTGGATGACATATTGAATGGTATTGTTTTAATCAACTTTGGTTCTATCTTGAGAAATTTATTTATCGTTGTATTGTCGTTTTTGTAAGGTTGTAGATGTATGTTGGAACTCTTTGGTTTTGATTTGAAGGATTCAGATTCTCTTATACCTGGTGATGTCGAGCATGGTTGTTAGGAACCATGTGGTGAAGTTATTGCATTGGCCCAGATTTTGAATAGTTATGAAATTATCGGAGTCTAGCCAATTTCAAGTAGGGGAGAATCGCCTTGTTAGATGGAAAGATTCAAAGTGTAGGTCATCTCGGAATTTCATATTCAAGGATAAGAGGATAGTAGGTTTTGGTTGTTTTTAGAAATGAAGCGTATGCAAGGAATGTTGTTCAGCAGTCAGGCATGATCAGGGAAGCAGATGTTGAGGATTCAAGGTTATCTAGTTTGAAGACCGAAGCATCCAGTAGTGGCGCAAGATCGAGTTAGCAGATGAACTCAGGTTGACGGTTGTGTGAGAGCCTCTCTATGTGTTCTTGTCTAATGAAGGCTTTGGGGTTCAAAGCACGACCCAAACACTTGATAAGATCTAGTATACCAGGGGTCTATCTCGTGTCAGTTTTTCTTACCATCTTTGTAGGTTTGTTGAAAGACCATGGAGGATCCCATGACAACCATAGGAGTGTTTTAAGACTACAATTTGGAATGTAGCATTCTCTTAGTTGAAATAGGATAGAAGTGATTATAAAACTGTGAGAAGACCACAACACTCGCTTGGGTTGAGGCAGACCCGTCATCGTTTGTTTAGTCACTCCTTTGTTTAGGCATAAGGGTTGTTAGAGTCGTGTCGATGTTTAGGTTGGTGTAGCTTTTAATTGCTAGGCAAGGCATATGTTTATTAGGTGATGCCCGTGGGAGTGGCCCATCTATATATGTTATCTTGGGAGAGACCCGTGGGCAAGTCCCGTTTATATATGTTATCTTAGGCAGTGGTGGAGCTAGGGTTAATGTAAAGGGCTATCCCGAGAAAAAAAAATCGTGTAATATACAATAAGAAAAAAAAATAAAAACTGCAATTTTATTAGATATAAAGTTCAACTTCTATAACAACGTTACGTTTTAAAGTTCACCTCTCCGCTGTTTAATTTTACGAAAGCGAGTAATTATATTTTTAGTCTTACCATTCTCTAGTGCTTCCTTTTCTACACTACAAATCAAAGCACCATTCATAAAATCGTCACCTATTCTATTACGCAAATCGGTCTTTGTGACAACCTGAAATTTCTATCCCGTACAACAATTCACTTCAATAGAAGTCATATCAGTTTCTGCTAACTTTCGAGTTGTGTAGAGTCAGTTTGAGTGTTCTAAAGCCTAGTACTTTAGGAGATAACAAGAGAGAGGATGCCATAGGGTTTATTGTGCAACAATAATGTGCCAAAGCTCCAAGAGTTTGGAGTTTACGGCCTAAACATGGTGTTTACGGCCGTAAACCCCAAGGGTATAAATATGGCACTTAGCCATTTTCAACACTTTTTCACCATTTCAAGACAAGAACTCAAATCCTCTCAAATAGCATCCGACTTTCCTTCTTGATCTTCAACTTTGTAAGTGTTTCTTGCCCTAATAAGTTGATATCTTACTTAATCTAGCGATCTTACATGATTCCATCCGTGAAATCATTCCATATGTGTAGATCTTCAAGTTTCACCAAGAACACACACTAGTGTTATTGGACTTTTAGCGCCTTTTCAAGTTTCTACATAGTAAGCACTCTCACTCTAGTGTGTGATGAGACTTGTTACACTTCTTAATCATCTAGAAAACACAAGTAAGCACGAGATCAAAGGTGTTTACGACCCAAGATGTTCTTGGACTGTAAACCCTAATCAATGGGCCAAAGTGTGCCCTAGTCCCTTACCAAGCCTTGGATACTAGTCTAGATACCATCCTTGATGTGCTTAGGACTTAAAACATAAAAATTACCATAAACCATTTGGGTTTATGGCCGTAAACCCAATGCGAAATGGTCCAAGGACCTAAAACTCCACAAAGGAGTGAAATGGTGCCCTAATCGCTTCCAAAGGCTTAGTCTTGAAGTAGGAATGCTTCTTAAGACTTGTAAAGCTTCAAATCACAAAAATGGTAAAAGAACCATGAGTTTACGGCCGTAAAATCATGGGTTCAAAACCGTAAACTCCAAAAGAGTGTCCCCTTGAACCCTAAACTCAAATGCAAGGTCCTACCACTCTTAGATGCAAATCCTTAGGACTTATAGCACTTGAATCAAGTGTTTTACATGTCTTAGGATGTCCTAACTTGGTTAATTAGCTGTTTAATGACTAATTGGATACATATATGTATTATTATATGTTAACTAGGATCCTTGTGTGTGTTCAAGTCTTCACTTGACACTTAGCATCCTATACAATCCGTTCATCCAAACCACTCACTACATGTGAGTTCATACCCCTTAAATAACCTTTTAAATGCTTTTATATGCTTTTAAATGCTTTTATGGGGGGGGGGGAATACAACTTAAATATCATAGTTATTATATCAATCACATGTGATTAATAACTACCAAACAGATGGATTTACCATACTTTCAAACCGTCTTATCAAACAAACTACTTTTAAATCGTTTTATAAACTGGCATTCAAGTGATTATTGTTTATTATTTCAAACCCTTTAAATGTATTACAAAAACCCCATTTCAACTTACGTATTGTTAAAAAAACCATATCTATACACTTATGTAGTAAGTGTATATATATATATATATATATATATATGTATATATATAGACACACACACACACACACACACACATATATATATATATATATATATATATATATATATATGTATGTATGTATCCGATAAGGTGGCTGTGACTTCAGCAACAACACCTTGTTTAGCAAAGGTGTATAAACACACCTGGACACTTCAGACTACATTACTAGTAAACTGTAATAGGTATAGTTTAGGAGATAGTACTTACGATTCCCAATACAATTGGAACATACAAGAGTCAGTTCATTCATGAGTCTATACTAAGGTACTACATACTATATGAAGAGATACTGTTACATACTATATGAAGAGATACTATTACATACTATATGATGAGATACTATTGATGGGTTTTGAGCATTCTAACACTTCCTAAGTGTACATGCAACCCTAATAACCTTGGATCTATGTTTGTCTAATTATCATGCAAAGTTGATTTCCAAGGCTATGATCCTATCTATCATACATGGGGAACAATTTTAACTTGAATAAAAGATAGAACTACATACCTTGTTGTTGATTTTGATCCTTGAAACCTTGTGAGCCTAGCACCCCAAGTGTGATGCCTCAAATGCTTCACACAACACCAAATGCTATGGAGTAAACTTGGAGAGAAAGTATAACACTCTAAAAATCGGCTCTAGCCCTCAAGTATGCATGTGTAGCTGATTTTGTGAGAAACATGAGCTTTATATAGTGTTGACACATTTAGGGTTACACCATGCAAAACCTAATGTGTCATGGCTCTTCATTTCCATGACCCTTGGGTTTGTAACTCCCATGGAGCCTCCATGGAGCATCCAATGGGTTCAACCCAACTTTAAGTATCCATGGAGCCTCTTAGCCCACTATATAAGTTATGGATGATTTACATAATCAACCCATATATTTAATTAGTTATCTTTTGATCACTTAATTAATTCTAAAATTAATTCTTGATCAAACTAATTAAATAATATTATTAATATATTAGAACTTATAATATATTAATAAACATAAGTGTTATTTCTCTCATTTAGTCTATCCAATTGCATGGTGCCATGCAATCCAATTGGACCATGCCGGGTCGGGTGAAGTACATACGAAAAATAGTTATGGACTTAGACACCTTATCCAACAGTCTCCCACTTGGATAAGTCTAATAACTATAACTGCAAGTATGACTTCAGGAACCGATTGGCAATCGTAGCTCTTTTCAAGGTTTCTTGGAACTGAGAAAATGATGGTACGCCATTTCAGATAAGGGATCATATAATCCTCTGTTCTTAGATATCAGCCGGACAAATACATGGAACAATGTCTTACTTATTGTCCAGCAGTTTGTTTCCCGATTTCCGATTTGTTTGACATAGAACTTAATTGAACACATCAACTTAGTTCTGACCGGGCCCGGTACATAGGTCAAAACAAAATCATCGAGGGGCCCAGATATCAGCTTCTAATCTAATAAGGAACAGATAAACTTCGACTCATATGCTTGTTCTACTACTTGTTAAATTACACACAAACGCATGTTTTATAACATCGAGTTACCAATGCGATTTCGCATGTTCAATGCATAACTAACTCATAGTTAACAATTCATATCTCTAGGTTTGAAGACTTATATGATATTACCGTCTCGCGATCACTCGAGATAAATTCCATGAAGTGATACCAGCGAGCGTGGGTTGAATCCAATACTCAAAACTTATGAGCACTCATGAGTGTTGAGGCCATGTCCAACATTTTAGACCTCTACAACCAACTCATGACAGTCATACTTCATATCTACTTCCAACATATGACTGACTGTGGATAATTTGAATAATATGTAAAACAACATAAATATTCTGGAAGTCAAAACATGCAAAAGAAATAATAGTAAACGATTGACAGGAGATAGCAACACTTTACTCATAAATAAACACAACTTTTATTCATCATCAAATGTCAATTACATTTTACAAATTTCAAAATCATCTAACTACTAAGACTAATATCATCCTTCAGCCCTATGCTCCTAGCATGCTGGAGATGCTTAACCCTACCCAGTCCCTTCGTGAGGGGATCTGTCGGGTTCTCATCCGATGATACCCTCTTTGCCACAAGGATTCCTTCTTCTATACGATGTCTGATGAAATGATATTTTCTGTCAATGAGTCTGGATCTCCCGTGATCCCTTGGTTCCTTGGCTAAGGCAACAACACTTTCACTATCACAGAAAATCTCTATAGGCTTCGATATAGCTGGTACAACTCCAAGGTCTCTGATGAAGTTCTTTAGCCACATAGCCTCTTTTGCTGCCTCGCTTGCCGCTATATACTCTGATTCACAAGTTGAATCAGCCACTGTCTCCTGCTTGGAACTTTTCCAAGAGATCGCTCCTCAGTTTAAGGTAAAGACCCAGCCCGACTGAGAGCGGAAATTATCCCTATCAGTCTGGAAGCTAGCATCACTATACCCTACGACTCTCAAGTCATCACTCCCACCGAGGGTAAGGACCCAGTCCTTAGTCCTCCGCAGGTACTTGAGAATGTTCTTTACCGCTGTCCAGTGAGCCTTACCAGGATTCCCCTGATACCTGCTAACCATGCTTAAAGCAAAGGCTACATCAGGACGAGTACAAGTCATAGCATACATGATCGAGCCTACTGCCGAAGCATAAGGTACCCGACTCATATCTGCTATCTCATCCATAGTACTCGGGCTCTGAGTCTTACTCAGTCTAGTGTTACTCTAGATGGGTAACTCTCCTTTCTTGGAATCTTGCATGTTGAATCTCTTCAGCACCTTATCCAAGTATGTACTCTGACTAAGTCCAATTAGTCTTTTACTCTGGTTTCTCAAAATCCATATTCCTAGAATATAGGCAGCTTCTCCTAGGTCCTTCATAGCAAAACACTTCCCAAGCCAGGACTTAACTTCCTGCAGAGTTGAGATGCCATTTCCTATGAGTAGTATGGCATCCACATACAGTACGAAAAAGCTAACTATACTCCCACTAGCCTTGACATATACACAAGATTCATCTTTGCTCTTAGAAAAGCCAAACTCTTTGACTTTCTCATCAAAGCAAAGATTCCATCTGCGAGGTGCTTGCTTTAATACGTAGATGGATTTCTCAAGCTTACACACTCTATTAGGGTACTCCGTGCTGATAAAACCCTCTGGCCGATTCATGTAAACATCCTCAGCCAACTTTCCATTAAGGAAAGCGGTTTTGACATCCATTTGCCATATTTCATAGTCATGAAATGCAACTATGGCTAACAATACCCTAATAGACTTAATCTTGGCTACTGGTGAAAAGGTCTCATCATAATCAACTCTTGGAGTTTGAGAAAAGCCCTTTGCAACCAGTCGTGCCTTATAAGTGTGTACATTACCATCCATGTCGGTCTTCTTCTTGAAGATCCATTTGCACCCAACTGTCTTACGACCTGGCACATTGTCAACCAAGTCCCAGACCTGATTGTCATGCATGGATTGTATCTCGCTATCCGTTGCCTCTTTCCATTTAGCAGACTCAGGGCCTGCCATGGCTTCCGCATAGTTGTTAAGTTCATCCAGGCCTACTAGTGTCTCATCACTAATAAGTTTCTCACCTTCCGCAGTAATATGGATACCATAGTAATGCTCAGGTACATTCCTAACCCTTGTGGAACGCCTCAGAGGTACAACTGGAGGTATAATTGGATCAACAGGAGGTTCCTCCTCAAGTTGACTGCTAGGGTTTGAGGTTCCTTCACCACATGACTCTTGAAGTTCTTCAAGGTCAATTAGCCTCCCACTGTCTCCTTGGCTTATGAACTCTCTCTCTCTCGAAAGACAGCCCTCCTTGCTACAAAGACCACATTCTCACTAGGTCTGTAGAAGAGGTAACCAAAGGATTTTTGTGGGTAGCCGATGAAAATACACCTCTCGCTTCGAGGTTCAAGCTTGTCATGAGTCTCGCGTCTCACAAAAGCCTCGCAACCCCAAACCTTGATGTGAGCTAGACTAGGAACTTTTCCAATCCACATCTCGTGAGGTGTTTTGGCAACCTTCTTTGTAGGGACCAGATTAAGGATATGGGTGGCAGTCTCTAAGGTATACCCCCAAAATGAGATTGGTAGCGTAGCTCGACTCATCATGGAACAAACCATGTCCAACAAGATTCGATTACGCCTCTCAGCTACACCATTTAACTGTGGTGTCCTGGGAGGTGTCAATTGTGAGACAATCTGTCACACTCCAAAACCAAGAACGACGGAAACGTTCTGGGGCGGAGGACGTCATGTACAGTATCACAACAATGAAAAGTAGTAAACAAGCAACAACATCATCCATTGCATTATTAATATAATTATAATACAAGTGTGTTCTGTCAAATTTTGATAAACACTAAAGCATAAATCAAAATGAAAGATGAGTCTTGAACGAGCTCCATCTTCTCTAAACCTTGCATCGGTACCTGTCTATGATCACCTGAGGATACAAGTAATTTTGAAAGCGAGTATCAGCTTTGAAGCTGGTGAGATCATAAGTATTTTAGTGTCTTAATTTGTATGTATTGAAAATGTATGTGAATCGTAAGTATTGAAAATGTATGTGAATCGTAAGTATTGAAAATGTATATGAACTGTAAGTATTGAAAATGTATATGAACTGTAAGTATAACAATGTTTTGTAAATCAATTGTAAATGTTTGAAAAACCCTAGAAATCCCTATGATTCCTACTATTATATAAGGGTGTCTTCTACCAAGACCTAACTGCTCTGAATGTAGTCTTCTACCAAGACCTAACTACTCTGAATGTTCGTTTCTTGTAAAAGTGTGTAATTTTCCAAGTGTAACTATCATTAACAAAATATAGTTTTTACATTTAATGTTTAAGTGAAAAGATCACTAAATATATGTAAAAGGAAAATTAATGTAGTACTACAGTGTTGTATTATAGGAACTACTGTTGAACTAACTACCTTAAACCGGATTTATATTAAGGTATCATGTGATTAATTGCACCATACTATCGACTGGTAACAATGACAAAGGTATGGTCGTAAAAAGAAATGACGTTTGGCACCCGCAGACCTGCAGGTCCGGCTGTAGCTAGCAGCAAGGTGTAGGATAGTCAATCCAGTATACATCTATACGCAAACTCACATCTATACAGTGGATCACAATTTTTGTCAATGTATATATGTATATGTAATGTATTGTTACTCGTTCTAGTATCGTAGTATATGTTCTCTTTCTAGTATAGGTGTATATGTTCTTCCTCTAGTATAGTTGTATATATGTTCTTCCTCTAGTATAGTTGTATATGTTCTCATAGTAATGTATGTTCTCTCTATCTAGCAAGTATTGACTCATGAATGAACTGACTCATTGTATGACATCACATTCTAGTAATAGTTCTAGTATCTTCCTAAACTACCGATATGGTAGTTTACTAGTAATCTAACTGGTACGTATGGACATGGATGTATACCCTTGCTACCCAAGGGCATTGGATGAACTGGAAGGACCTTTATGACTATATATGTACACATGATATATAACAAATATTTAAACGACCTTTGGACGAGTACCCGATATCCCACCAGACCACATCCAAATCGAGGAAAAGGAAACAGGGTGGATAGCCTTCCTAAGTCTTTTAAACATTTCTTATATAACTATACATATAGAGGCATGCAATTTATAATATAAAAGCATAAAATAATTTTTGTAAAACCTTTGAACATAATTATTATCTAAGAAAAGATCGACTTGATGTCAATCTATAAAACGGTTTGAAGGCATGGGTTTGATAAAATAGTTTAGTATAAAGAAACATTTGTTTGAAACACGATTGTAAATAAGTTTGAAATAAAACATACATAGTAAAATGTACAGTGTAATAAGGAGTTTTAAACACATAAGGTGTTTATGAAAAACATTTGAAGGAAATTGTTTGGTAAAACGACTAATGAGTAGTAAATCATTTGAATGATGCTTATTAATCACATGTGATTGATATAATAAGTAGCATGATTCTACTTGTATCCCCCCATAAAACATTTAAAAATAGTTAAAACATTGATTAAGGGGTATAAACTCACCTGTTGTGGGTGATACGGATGAACTGAAGAGGTAGGACCGCTAGGTGTCAAGTAAAGACTTTAGAAACACACAATGGTCCTAATTACATATGAAGACATATGTATATAAGCAATTAGTGATTATAACACTAATTAAATATGTAAAAACATCCTTATGCGAGGAAAACACTTTTGGTCAAGTGCTAGGAGGCTAATGGGTTGCAACCAAGGAGTGCAAGACCTCTTATGGGAGTTTATGGTCAAAAGACCATATGTGTTGGAGTTTACGGCCCAGGGGAGTAAACTCCTGGCCGTAAACTCTCTATAGGGTCCCGAAATGAAGCTTAACATTATTACAACTTAAGTGGTGAAGTGCTTCAAGGTTTAAATAAGTGTTTGGGTGGGTTTAAGGCCTTAAAATGGCCTTACTTGATGTTCACGGCCCTGGGACCACTCCCCCATGAGTTTACGGCCGTAAACTCATGGTAAGGAGAAACATTTGATGTTTTGAGTTTCCTAACACTTCAAGGACATGATCTATGTTGGGTTCTAGGCATAAGGAAGGAGTTAGGGTGTCATTTGTCCCATTTATAGGGGTTTACGGCCTAAGAACTTGTCTTGGCCGTAACCTCCTTTATCCTTGTGATTCCTTATGTTTTCTAGGATATAAACACTTTAGGGTACATGTCTAAATTAGTCTCTTGGCTTAAGGAAGGTTTTTAAGACATTTTGGCACCTAAAAATGGAGTTCACGGCCCAAGAACTTCCTTGGTCGTGAAATCACTTTTAGCCTTGATTTATAATTGTTTTGTGGTCTTAAAAATGTAATGGAGGCTTCTAGTTTGAGTTCCAAGGCTTTGAGGGACATTGGGCACTATTTTGGCCCTTAAAAAGGAGTTGACTCTCCAAGTGTTCTTGGGCGGTAAACTCCCGAATCTTGGGGTTTTGATCCGATTTTGATGTTATAAAACACAATCTAAGCTATATAATACAACTAGATGGAAATACTCACGATTTGGGATAAAAACCCGAAGATCCGTGAGAGAGAATTCGGCTTTTTTTCTAGTTGGAAATGTAACTAATGAATGAATATGGTTCAGATTCCTATATATAGTCCTGGGATTTTTGGCAGAAAATATTTTTATTCCCTGAATGAACTCTAATATCATAGAGTATTGGAATAACAGTGTTGCACAAAACCCTAGTGCATCCACTCTCCTGATATCCCCTTAAGTGCTAATCCCGAAATACTCAAACTTATTCCTAAAGTCTGGAATTTCACTGTAACTGTTCTAACTTCTATTGGCTTGATATGGTTTGTTCAGAATGGAAATTTCGGGTTGTCACACAATCCCACATTCCCTTAGATAGTTGAGGAAATCAGTACTAAGAGGTCACACCCCCAAACCAGAATGGCAGAAACATTCGGGGGTGGACGACTTCACGTAGTATCACAACAATTGAATATTGTAAAGAAAGTAACACAACCATCATATATATAATAAAAACGTATATTGTTGAGTTATACATATTTGATAAAAGAATATTACAATATGATGATATAAATTGTTTAATAATAAACGTCCTTAGCGTTCCTTCTTCAAAAGCTGGTGGTTACCTGTATTATTGATTCCCTGAGAAATACAAGTGGTTTCGAAAAAGTGTCAACAATTAAGTTGGTGAGTTCATAAGTGTTTTGTATTGAAAAGTATGTCCTTTTGGTAGAAAATCGATGAACGTGGTTTTCAGAAAATCCAATATTTTCTATATATAGTTTTGAAAAGTTCCCAAAGTTTGGAGTGCGTTAGTATTTTTCGTACTTGAATGATAAAGATAAACTTTGTGTTCCAAAATAATGTAAATACTGAATGCATGTATGAATCTCGTAAATCAAACTTGTTTTTATACTTTCATGTGAGTTTTATAACCATACTATTGACACAGACTGCCTGTAACAACATTCTTCAGGTGTTGTAGTGTTATGACATTTGTCACCCCAGACCTGCGGGTCTAACTGTAGCTAACAGCTTAGGTGCGGGGTTGTCAATCCCATATAGATCTACACACAAGTATCACGCTCTCCCTCCAAGAGATTATGGTATATAATACAGGACTTGAAATGCATACATAAGAGTATGTTGAAGTTTGAATATCTCACATTGCATAGTATAAATAGATTTACGATAAGAAAGACTTTACTTCATTTGAAAGTATTTCGTTTTTCAAGATGTATATGTAAAAATGTATGAATAACTCGCTAACTATACCCATTATAGTTTTTCAGAAAGTATGTTCCATTTAGTGAAAATAACTTGATGATATAATAGCTCTTTATACGTAAAGATGTTGGTATCGATAATTCAATAAGATAAATGTTAATTACTTTTTATGTTTATAAATCGATACTTTTACTTGTATTGTACTTGTATTTCCCCCCTAAAACATGAAAAGATTTGAAAGGTAGGGGTATGAACTCACTTGTTTGGTTTGAAGAGAGTGGGGCTAGAGTCGAGCAGAACTTCGACCGCGGAAAGCTGCGTCTTCGAGCTCTTCGGGGATCTCGGTAGCGTAGAATCTTCGTCGGGGGCTCGGGTGCGGAAACCGAGGGCGTCGGGACAGCTTCTGGAGCTTGAAAGTATGAGAGAGTGATTGAGAGTTTAGAGAAGGTGTGCTAAAACCCGTAGCTCATGCCTTCTATTTATAATGCTGGAAAGTCGAGTACGCTGGGAGTACCACCGGAGTACGCTGGGTGTACGCGTTACGCTGGGCGTACTTCGGTTATGCTGGGCGTAACTTTGCGTCATGGCTTATGACTCGAGTCTAGGTAGGCGTAGAGCTGCAGCCGATGGGACTTGACCCTGCTCCTAAGTACGCTGGGCATAATCCCAGCTTCCGTCTTCTAAATTTCGTAACTTTTGCGTACGGGCTCCGTTTTTTGCGTTCTTTATATCCACGCGTAGGTGAGATTATGCTCTACAACTTTCATTAAGACTCCGTCGGCTAGTTTTGACTTTATTTTTTAATGATATGTTTTTAATAGGCCGTGACTGCTAAAGTTCGTTAAAAATTCATATCTTCTTTACTCGACGTCGGTTTTCATTTGTCTTTTTATCATTTTACTCCTATTGTGGAGGTCTTCAACTTTCTTTTAGGTTGCGATAGCTAAATAAGGCTCGATCTTCAATTCGAGTTTTTAGCCCTCTACTACTGTTACGAAACTTAGAAAATTCGTAACTTCTTCATACGAGGTCCAATTTGGGCGATCTTTTTATGTACGTTTACAGTTTAACGAACTCTACAACTTTTGTTTAGAACCTTAAGGCTAAAATTCATTTTATTTTAATTTCACTTTTTACATTTAAATAATGTTTTAACGGTGTGTCGTAAATATTCGCGTGGTTATAATTTCTTTAATATAACTCGGTTTCAAATGTTCTTTATGTTTTTGGAAACCTTGGCACGATATCTAATATTTGATGCATCCCAATTAAGATATTTGAACACTTTATTTTTGAGGTTAATTTCGTTGATTCCAAATAGTTTTCGTTGTATTTGACTTTTGAGTGTTACATCGCTTTTGGAAAATATGGGGGTTGTCACATAAGATACTCTCCACCACGATCGGATCGTAGCATCTTAATGTTCCTGCCCAATTGATTCTCAACTTCCTGTTTAAATTCCTTAAATATTTCGAAAGTCTCTGACTTATGCTTGATTAAGTAGACATATCCATATCTACTATAATCATCAGTAAAAGTCAAATAATAACGATTAGCATCCCTTGTGGGATGTTTGATGGGCCCACACACATCCATGTGTACAAGATCCAACAAACCTTCTCACACGAACCTGTGAAGGGTGACTTTGTCATTTTTCCAAGTAAGCATGACTCGCAACTATCATCTGACCTTAGGTCAAATGACTCCAAGACTCCATCCTTTTGGAGTTGGCCTATGCGTTTCTTGCTTATATGTCAAAGACGACAATGCCGTAATGATGCTTTATCCAAGTTATTACCATTAGTAGAATCAATACACATTACATTATTTCCTAAGTTATCTACAACACACACAGCTTCATACACACCATCGCAAGGTAATGCTTTAAAATAAAACACATTATTTAAGAAATCATTTATTCCACTAATTTCATTATCAAAAGAAAAGGTAAAACCTTGTTTATACAAAACATGAAAGGAAATAACTTTTCTTGCCATTTCTGGCGAATAACAACATTTATTCAAATCTAAAGTAAATCCACTACTAAGCAACAAAGTATAAACTCCAATCTTGGTGACAGGTGAAACTTTCCTATTCCCCAAGATTAAGTTTGTCTTTCTGATGTGTGCAAACTCACTTAGTTTTAAACCTACTTTTAATTATCAAATAACACACAAAAGACAGTGAACCTATCAATTTTGGTATAGCTAAATAAGCAGGGTATCGATCACAGGGAACGGCAAATTAAAACTAAAAACTAATCTTATCTAAGTTAATTAATAAGTAGGGGTTTTCTCTAGTTTTACAAGACTAGAAACTTACTATCTATTACTAATTGAAGAATTAGGAAATAAAGACTTAACTAGATTCAATAATTGGAAAGGAACTTCTGTTTAGTTCAACTTGGTTAACTCTATGGTTGATTTCAAGGTAATGGTGCAATGGATTAATTCTTTCGTTGGTTACCGATTCAAGTGATTAAATTCGTATTCACTACCCTAATCCTTAGGAAATAAACTAACTTAAACAGTGGCCAATTGTCTAATTTAATTATATTCACTAGATTAATTATTCGGGTTAAATTAGACTTGCAATAGTTAACTAATTTATTCTTTTAATTAACTTCTTGTTTGATGGTCATCTTACAAGCTTGCACATGAATTTACTCAATTTTCTTATTAATTCTAGTTTCATATTCATTAATCCTAGACATATAGCATAGTGATCACATAGCATATGAGGTTAATAATCAATAGATGTTCATGCTAATCAATTATCTTCCTATTAACAGAAAATTAATTATTATTCACACACAAGGTTCTTTAGCAAGCTAAAATAACAAAAATTCACCAACTTGGAATTAATCCTACCAATCAATCAAACCATATTGTCAACTTTGTATCCCCAAACATAAGTCTAAAGGTTTTAGCTCATAATTAAAGTAAATAACAGCAAACAAACAAAGTCAAGTTGCTTAATCATAATGATAAAACAAAAGAATAAGTGGAATGATGAAATTTTGCGTCAATTACTCTCCGGAATTGAATTCTAGCTCCTTTCATCGTCTTCTAGGGTTTCTCTGGCTTCTCAATCGCAGCAAAGTACTTCTGAATCGTCCCAGAACTCTCCCCTATCGATCTGGGGAATTATCTTTAAATATACGAATCGACTCGTCGAGTCAAGTGGTGACTCGTCGAGTCCCTCTCACATTCCCCGTATTGTGATAACTCTCTGGGATCCCGAGTCATTATCTTCTCGATTCTTCGATTGGACTCGCCGAGTAGTCGATCTGACTCGCCGAGTAGGTGTCATTTTTAATGTTTTTCTTCTTTATTCCATTCTCGATCTTCTAACTGTTTCTCCCGCTTCCTTTCACTTCCGAGCTTCATCTTTGGACTGAAAAACATAATTTAACACTTTTATGTACCTTTTGTCCATAATATGAAATAATTTAGCTAATAAATGAATAAAAATGTATACTTAATATGAACTAATTATGCACATATCAAAATACCCCACACTTGTCCTTTGCTTGCCCCCAAGCAAAACTGAATTTTAAACATATTAGAATCATATATAACAACTCCAATCTAACCCAACCATTATGCCAAGACCGCAACGCATGCATTTGTGTCTAAAATTTTTCCTAAAGACCTCCCATACTCTAAATACTCACAATCCTCATAAACACTTGCCCACTCATCCCGAACTATGCTCATTTTATGCAACCCTCCGAATCCATCCACAAAAAACCTCTTACCCTCAAGGTGTTTTTAACTGAGCAACCCAAGCATACATAATCTAGAATTACAACTTTTCGATACCACTATGGAGCTCTTTTGGAATTCCTCACTTCCTTTGGTAATTTGATCTTTGATCTCTTTGAATTCACCACCTTTATTGTTTGATTTTCGGGTATCTTCAACTTTTTGGATTTCTTGGAATTTTGATCTTTTGATCTTCACTTTATTTGCTCCAACATTCATACAATTTTTCTTGTAATTCTCTCTTCTTTTTTTAACATGTAACTCACTTTTTTTCACTCAAATCCCTACATGCTTAAGCAGGGGCGCTCAATCTCAACCTTTATTGGCTAACGATAACAATCTTCCTGGATACATTTCAGGTTTAGGCTGCTAAACATATTGCATCCCTCGGGCTGAGCAGGGTCGTGTTTTTGTCCCATGATTTCACTAGAATAAGGAAGCCACAAATGCACTAGAACGTATATAGGCTCAACTAAACATTTGGGTTTTCATGCAATCATCAACACAACTCTAACATGGAGTCCTAATTTTACTTTTACCAAAATTTTCTAATTTAGATCCTAAGTAATACTTTTGGTATGCAAAATTTTAAAATTAGCCTAAATTAAGACTCTAAATTTTCTAATATGTAACCAACCCCCTACCCCACACTTATTTGATGCAATGCCCTCATTGCATATTATGTATGACAAAAACATAAAAAGAAACTAAAGAGGGAATTGGAACAAACTCCCCTGGGATAGCAGTGGATAGGTTGATCACTTTCTTTTCAGCTCCAACTTCAATTGACTTTAGACATGGTATCCATGCCTTGGGTGTCTCATCTCGTGTGGGTCACTCTAAATACGCGGAAAACAGTGTAAGATCTTCAGGAATAAATATGGAAAGAATAGATAGTCAAGTGGTACTCTAATCAGCATCAAATCATCAGCCCCTTCGACATGAAACCAAACGACTCGTCGAGTATATACCAGACTCGTCGAGTTACTTCGGGAAATCTTCGCATTTTTGAGAATTAAGGGAGACTCGTCGAGTCAGCTTAGTGCACTCGACGAGTTGGTCGCTGAATGAAAATAATAGCATTCTGCATCTGATCCAGCTTCCAATAAACTCTCTATACTTTTTATTCACTTCTAGACTCCCTTGCCAACATCTCTAAGGACCGGACTCAATACTTTAACTCTAATGCTCCCCCTTTCTTGACTCTCTTTCTCACTTTAATTGTATAACTCTAAACCCCTTTTGAAGCTAGCACTCCTAATTCAATTCTGAAAAATTGTCAAAGCATCAAACATCAAATAAACATTAAAAACAAGTTTTAAAAACATCAAACAATCCAAATAAAAAAAAACAAACACAAAAAATAAAAATTGAAAATTGTTCAATAAAAATGCATAGAAATCAATCCTCCTCCTCATCATCATCTAGCCCTGCTCCACTTCCTCCAGCACCAC
Source organism: Lactuca sativa (assembly GCF_002870075.4). Classification (NCBI taxonomy): domain Eukaryota; kingdom Viridiplantae; phylum Streptophyta; class Magnoliopsida; order Asterales; family Asteraceae; genus Lactuca; species Lactuca sativa. The sequence continues at coordinate 170,763,620 of NC_056623.2, forward strand.
TTCGTCTTGCATTTATCAGCTCTTCCCATGATGGAATATATGGAAAGTTACCACCATCTATGTGTGGAATGTTAAAGTAGTCAAAAAGTCGGATATGAGATTGGTTGCTAAAATTCAAGCCCCGCGCCATTTGGTCTTGTAGCCGCCTCATCTCCACATTATACCAATCCATTGGTACTTCTTCATTCTCAACTGGAATCACCGGCGGCTCCTCCTCAATATCCCGCTCTCTCCTTGAACGAACCCTCCTCCCCGGTGCTTTAGGACCAACAACCGGATCATCATTCGGGATGGCATAATGGCCACCACCATAATCTTCAATAATCCTCGCTCTCCGGAAAAGAATTGGATTGAACGGAGGTGTAGGGATCATCGTCATGAAATTCCACGCACCGCGATTCATCAACCCGAATGATTTGGCTAACCGGGTGACAAACATCCCACCATTAATTCGGGAAGTTTTGCGATCCTTGACCGCACCCTCCGAGAGATATGAAGCTAGACACCAAGGAATGTTGCAAAAAACGCCAGGTGTAATGATGCTCCATAAATAGAAGACGTCAAGGTTGGAAACCTTGTCATCATCCTTTCGTTGATTGATGGTGGATGAAATGAGGCGGTGTATGAGGCGGTGTGTTGGGGATCGAATGCTCCCTTCCTGTGCCGACTTCGGAATATAGACCTTGTTACCAATTGTATTCCACCAGCCCGTACTCGTAACTCCTTCGGGAAACACCATATGGGTTTGTGCTAAAAAGGCCCGAAAGATGGGTGTTGAGACCAAGGGCTGATCATAAACCCCTAATCGACAGGCAAGATTCACCATAGAGCATTGATGAAACTCTCCGCCAAGACAGAAACTGAAGCTGGACGGGTGATAAGCATCCACTCCCCCGGTGAAAGATACCGTGGAGAAAAACTCCAAACAAAGCTCCAAATAAACCGGCTCTTGAATACGGAAGACCCGGCTCCACCCGTCACAAACCATTGTTTCGCCTTCATGGTGAAACTCCTTCAAAAGATAAGGAGCTAACTCCTCCTCATAGCGAACATTCTGCAGCCAATCCCAATCTATCCGGTTGGGCACATAGACCTCTTTCTTCTTGATATCAGCCAGCTTCTTCTTCCATTTCCGCAATGTCGAAGCGGACTCGATTTGTGGGAAGTTTAGCCATGGAAAATCCCCTTGGTTGCCACTGGAACTTTGTCCCCTTCTAAACATAATTTCTGCAAAACAAATACACAAAACCCAGAAAACACAGAATATAATTAAAAAAAAAACAAACATCTCGCATATGTTTCCCGACTCGACTCGTCGAGTCCAGGATCGACTCGGCGAGTCGTGCGAACTGCACGAGTCAGTCGGCGGGTCGATGAAAATTAGACCATGAAATCTCGAAATTTCGTCAAGGGTTTTGTCTAGGCACTTACTATTAAGGTATTAAGGCCAGAATAAGCAGTCAAAACAACATAATTCATGAAAAATCAAAACCCTAGAAATTTACTACTTTTCAAAAACGGGTTTTTCATGCAATTGCTACCATAGATGGCCATATAATCACGTTCTTAACAGAAAACAAGAAGAAATTTGTTACCTTTTGAGATTGAACTTGAGAAATTTGAAGAAAACTTGAAGAACAAAGATGAATGCTTGAGAGAAAGTTTGAGAGAGAGGCGCACGACGAGTGTATGTGTGAAAAGAAACTAATTCTTAGGGTTAAAACCCTAGTTACCGGTTGTAAAAGTAATTTTGAAATTATTTTTTTTGTAAATAATACCGACTCGTCGAGTCGGGGTCAGACTCGGCGAGTCTGGTCGCGAAGTCAATCTTTTTCTGAAATCCATATGGACTCGTCGAGTCATGGTCAGACTCGGCGAGTCTCTTGCAAAAAAATTCATAATTTTCAAAATTTTGTTATTTATTTAAAATCATTTCACCCCACACTTAGCCTATGCATACTCTCAAGCAGACATGTCCGATGATTTGGAAGATTAAAATTCTAAAAACGAAGGAAAAATTAAAAAAACTAAAAAGTAAAAGAAAGCAAACTCTATATAACGGGTTGCCTCCCGCCAAGCGCTTCTTTTTAAGGAGTCATTAGCTAGACTCCTTCCCGTCTACGTCTCGTCATCCTCGAGCATCGGGAATGCACGCCTAGTCCTTTGTGGTTTGTACTTGGTCTTGTAAGCGTGAATCTTCTTCTTGTAAGCCCTTTTCAATGCATCTCTTTTCTTTTTCACATCATCACCCTCAGCGGCTTGGGCTTCCCTTTTCCTCTTTTTCTTCTTTCCCCCATTCTTTTTCACCTTCTCTTGCACTTCCTTCTCTTTAAATTTAATTACTTCATATTTCATGATGGTTCGTGCTTTAGGTTTAGTAGTGAATGGTTGATCAGCTTCCACCCTCCTTTCCTTTGTCTCTTCATCCTTTCCAGTGCTCAACCCATCTTCAAACGGAATCGTATCAAGACATGCTACATCGGCGTATTGAACTTTCCTTCCCTTTCCTCCTTCTGCTGTTTGTTCTTCTAAAGAATCATGAATAATATCTAAATTCAAGGTATGTGAAGAACTAGTAACAAACAGATCTAAGTCGGCCAAGTCTTTGTCAAATTCAACTGGACTCGTCGAGTGCATTAAGGTGACTCGGCGAGTCTGATCGGGTTCCATCAATTCTTGGATGTTTTCTGAGTTGGCTCCTTCCAGTAGCTTTTCTAACTCTTCCAAGTCCTTGTTAACATCTACATCTTCTTCAGAGTGTATCAAAAATTTGCTTGGATCTTCTTTTAGCAAACGTGCAAGCTCTTCTTGTAATCCCTCATCATCCAATTGGATAATTGAGATTTCTTCATTCTTTTCTTCTTCTTGCTTGGCTTCTGGAATAGCTTTAAACATTATAGATTCATCACCCACCCTTAATGTCAATGTAGACTCACATATATCAATTAAAGCACATGTGGTGTTCAAGAATGATCTCCCCAAAATAATTGGAATTTCAGGGTCTTCTTTCATATCAACTACCACGAAGTCTACTGGGAAAATAAACTTGTCAACTTTTATTAGGAGATCCTCACAAACGCCTTGTGGATGAATTATCGTCTTGTCCGCCAAATGGATCTTCATATTCACCGGCCTTGGTTCTGGTAAATTCAACTTCTTAAAGTATGACAAAGGCATCATATTGATGCTTGCCCCCGAATCAGCTAATGCTCGGGTGGAAACTTCATTACCAAATTGGCACGGGATCACAATATTTCCCGGATCACCCTTCTTTTCAGGTAGCTCACTCATCAATATTTCCGCGACTTCAGCCAAATCTTTCCTAGAAACAAAAAGGCCCTTAAGCAAGTTGAAGTACTTGGGTGTTTGGAGCATTGTTTCCACAAATGGCACATTAACTTGTAAAGCTTTAACATGCGTCCTGAAGGTTCTGTATGCTTCTACTTTTTCTGCGGGCATGGCTTTGATTGGGTATGGCAGAGGAGGATTATAAGGCTTCAAAGAACTGGCAGTTTTATTATTTACGTATGGACTCGTCGAGTCCATTGGAGTGACTCGGCGAGTCGGATCGGGTTTTGCTGGATCCGATTCTTCTACCTTTTCTGCCTTCTTCTTGGAGATTCTCAGTGCTTCTGTGAATGTTTCTTCACTGCTGGAGGTTATTACACTTACATTCTCCATTCTTGGATTGGGTTCGGTGTTACTCAAAAGTTGACCCGGTCTTCTATCATTCACTTGATGCGCCAGCTGTTTCTCAATGTTGAGAATTGATGCTTGCTGATTCCTTAGCATGTTTCTGGTCTCGTGTATGGCAGCATCGTGATCACTGTGTCTTTTTTCGGACGCGGCTATGAATCTAGTGAATAATTCTTCTAAATCGGCTTTCTTTTCTACCGGTTCTTCCTTTTGGTATAGTCCCCTCTCCTTCTGCTTGTATTTCTCCTCCTTTGCCTTCTTATACTCCTCGTATGGTAGCCAATCCTTCTTAGGTTTCCGCCAATTTTCATCATATCTATCACCACTTGAATAAAAGACTTGAGCTTTCTTATTTCCATTCTCATCCAAATCACAATCCTTTGTGAGATGGGGCCCTCTACAATTTTCGCATCCTACCCTAATAGCATGGATTGCTTGATCCATTTTTGTCATTCTTCGATCTAGACTATCAAGTTTAGCTATCACCGCCGCCATGCTATCATTTGCCGCGTTCACTACCCCACGACTTACTTCGTTTCTTGGATTATGGTATTCTCTAGAGTGCTTAGAGAATTCTTCAATTAATTCTTTAATTACCGGGGGCGCCTTTTTTGTGAGTGGGCCTTGAGAATCAAGCAATTGCCTTGTGGTGACATTGACTCCATCATAGAAGATGGAGACCTCTTGTTGGCTATTAAGGTCATGGTGTGGGCAATTTCTAAGTAGGCTCTTGTATCTTTCCCAAGCTTCATAAAGAGATTCTCCAGGTTGTTGCTCGAAGTTGGCAATGGCTTTCTTTAGCTTGGCTATCTTGGAGGGCAGGCAGAAATGGTCTATGAACACTTCTTTCATCTTGGCCCATGTGGTGACCGATCCGGGAGGAAGTGACTTTAACCAATCTTTTGCAGCTCCTTTAAATTTGACAGGAAGCATGCGAAGAAGCTGGGTCTCGCGTGGAACATTCGGGACGTTGAAGTAATCGGCCACATCATTCACTTCGTCCAAGTGCTTGTAAGCGTCTTCGTGATCCTTCCCGTAAAAAGGAATCTCCTTGAGTTGGGCGAGAATATGGCCTTTTAGTTCGAAAGTAGCGGTTGCGGGAATTGCGGGTTGCACAAGTCCCGGCCCGGTGTCATGACGCATCCTTTTCTTCCATTCCCCCATGGGGACTTCATCAATGTTAGCCATTGTGATAGCTAACTCTTCTTCGCAATCGGTTTCGTGCTCGTAAGTATGCTCTTCTTCTTCCTCGGTCTCGTACTCGATATCTTCTTGAATTAGTTCTTCAACTGTCAACGAGGCACTGGATGCTCCTGATTTGCTGCTCTTCTTCTTGCTGAAAACGGATTTTAAGTTTTTGAGTGGTGAGTTCTTTGAAGATGTGGTTTCTCCAACGGCTTTTCCTTTGCTTTTTCTTAGTGCGGATTCCGGGTCTTCCAAAGGAGGGACCAGAGGTGTATCAGATCCTCGGGTCATGAAACAACTGTAAACAAACAAAACAAAAGAAACAGAACGTGTAAAAAGAACAAAAACGAAATAAAAAATAAAGACTGAAACAACGATGTACTCGCCGAGTCGGCACGAGTGCACTCGGCGAGTTCAAGGCAAAAACAGAAAAGAAAATTTCTAGTTATTCTAAAAACGATTTTTTTTATAAACTAATTCTACTTACTGAATTACTTTGTAAATAACTTTGTGTAAGATAAATCCCACACAAAGGATCGATTAAACTAGAATTTAATATTAATTTTAGAACCGTTCCCCGGCAACGGCGCCAAAAACTTGATGTGTGCAAACTCACTTAGTTTTAAACCTACTTTTAATTATCAAATAACACACAAAAGGCAGTGAACCTATCAATTGTGGTATAGCTAAATAAGCAGGGTATCGATCACAGGGAATGGCAAATTAAAACTAAAAACTAATCTTATCTAAGTTAATTAATAAGTAGGGGTTTTCTCTAGTTTTACAAGAATAGAAACTTACTATCTATTACTAATTGAAGAATTAGGAAATAAAGACTTAACTAGATTCAATAATTGGAAAGGAACTTCTGTTTAGTTCAACTTGGTTAACTCTATGGTTGATTTCAAGATAATGGTGCAATGGATTAATTCTTTCGTTGGTTACCGATTCAAGTGATTAGATTCGTATTCACTACCCTAATCCTTAGGAAATAAACTAACTTAAACAGTGGCCAATTGTCTAATTTAATTATATTCACTAGATTAATTATTCGGGTTAAATTAGACTTGCAATAGTTAACTAATTTATTCTTTTAATTAACTTCTTGTTTGATGGTCATCTTACAAGCTTGCACATGAATTTACTCAATTTTCTTATTAATTCTAGTTTCATATTCATTAATCCTAGACATATAGCATAGTGATCACATAGCATATGAGGTTAATAATCAATAGATGTTCATGCTAATCAATTATCTTCCTATTAACAGAAAATTAATTATTATTCACACACAAGGTTCTTTAGCAAGCTAAAATAACAAAAATTCACCAACTTGGAATTAATCCTACCAATCAATCAAACCATATTGTCAACTTTGTATCCCCAAACAGATGTCTAAAGGTTTTAGCTCATAATTAAAGTAAATAACAGCAAACAAACAAAGTCAAGTTGCTTAATCATAATGATAAAACAAAAGAATAAGTGGAATGATGAAATTTTGCCTCAATTACTCTCCGGAATTGAATTCTAGCTCCTTTCGTCGTCTTCTAGGGTTTCTCTGGCTTCTCAATCGCAGCAAAGTACTTCTGAATCGTCCCAGAACTCTCCCCTATCGATCTGGGGAATTATCTTTAAATATACGAATTGACTCGTCGAGTCAAGTGGTGACTCGTCGAGTCCCTCTCACATTCCCCGTATTGTGATAACTCTCTGGGATCCCGAGTCATTATCTTCTCGATTCTTCGATTGGACTCGCCGAGTAGTCGATCTGACTCGCCGAGTAGGTGCCATTTTTAATGTTTTTCTTCTTTATTCCATTCTCGATCTTCTAACTGTTTCTCCCACTTCCTTTCGCTTCCGAGCTTCATCTTTGGACTGAAAAACATAATTTAACACTTTTATGTACCTTTTGTCCATAATATGAAATAATTTAGCTAATAAATGAATAAAAATGTATACTTAATATGAACTAATTATGCACATATCACTTTCCATGCTCCACATTCTCACTTCTTTTTAGTCGCTGCAATTCAGAACAAATATGAATACTGCAACCGGTATCAAGGACCCAAGAGTTAGAATAGAGTGAATTATTAGATGATATAGTGTAAATACCTGCATGGTTGGGTTTTACTTTCCCATCCTTCAAATCTTGCTGGTATTTTGGATAGTTACGCTTCTAGTGCGCCTTTTCGTGGCAATAGAAGCATGCAGCCTCTTTGGGATCAGAAGAAGGTGTAACGAAACCTTTCTTGGTTCCGCTAGAAGAGGAGCCATCAAGAGTCTTACCCTTGGTACCCTTCGAAGGGTTCTTTCTCTTCTTCCCTCTACCTTTCCTGATTTCCAGGACAGGTGCAAAATAATATATATATTGCTAACTCCTCAGGGAAGTTCACATTCAACTTCATCAATCGATCCACATACCTTTGCATTTTCTGCATGTGGCTTGTGATGGGTTCGCCATCTTTCATTCGGGTTGTGATCATAGAGGAGATGATTTCATATCGCTCTTGACGAGCACTCTGATGGTAGCGGTCCGTCAAATCCTGGTGCATCTCAAAAGGATAGTAGTCCTCATAGGACTTTTGGAGCTCGGCTGTCATGGTGGCCATCATGATGCATGCCACTTTGGTAGCATCTCTTTCATGAACCTCATATTCAGCAAGCTCCTCAGGAGTAGCAGTTGGCTCATGCACCTTGAGCTCCTTGTCAAGAACATATTCCTTGTTCTCATAACGAGTGACCATCCTGATGTTTTTGATCCAGTCAATAAAGTTGGATCCATCAAAGATGACTCTCCCACAAAGATTCATGAGAGAGAAGGAGCCAGTAGGGTTTGAGCCAGGAGTAGAATTATTGGAAGACATCTGAAGAGAAGAAAGATAAGTTTAGTTTAGATATAGAGATAGTCCTTAATAAAACATCCAAATGTAATATTAAGGCTAGGATCCAATCACAATATATTATAACCTAGAAGAGGGATGCCATAATCCAAGTTATAACATATTTGAAAGGTAGGTGAATGACGATTCACCAATTTCCACCATGAAAACGAAATATAAATTATTAGGTTTTATTTGGTTTTTAGAAATTCCTAGATTCTTTGAGATTCATTGAACTTTTCAATGGCATGTTTCAATCTCGACTGTGCCCTTCATGTTTTGTGACTGGGATACCGAGGATCACAAAACAAGGTGTCAAGTAACCATGCAAATTTCTTGGTACCCTTAATGTTTTTCACTTAATTGTTGTGCCGGTAAACCACACGCGCTCCTTCCGACCTCATGCAAAACCTTAAGTCATCCTTTGCCTTCCTTGTTTAGTCTAAGTTAGTGTGCCGGTAAACCACACACGCTCCACCAATGACTTAAACAAGGTGCAAAGTGTAATTTCATGGATTAGCACCTTATTCACATTTTTCCTAAAGTAACTAAGATTGTGAATTTATAAAACATTTAGTTACTTTATAATAATCATTATACTTTTAATGAGAACTTTTTTTAAGTCATTGTCCTACCCGTTCAGCTAACGACCCTCCACCAGTCAAGCAAGCGGTGGGTGAGACTGGACACCCATTAAGTTGCCATTTTATAGGCAACAACCTTATACCCACCTTATAGACTGGCTTCTTTAATGAGGCGTACTAGCAGTAACACGACTTTGATCTTATACATATATATATATATATATATATATATATATATATATATTATTGTTATTATTATTATTATTATTAACTTATAATATTATAAGTATAAGGGTTGAATTTTAACTTTTAAAATTCTAAGGGTTGGAACTAAAATTTTAATCAAGACTTTACTTGTTCCAAAACTTGAGGGCAAGTTTTGTATGCTTTCAAGACTTTTCATTTCTTGTAACTTATGAGTTAATTAGAGTATTAAAAATGAAGACCCTTCATTTTTCTAACTCTTGTGTTCTTTAAATGGTTTTAATTCAAGTGTGACTCTTGGTTTTCCATAACTTGAGGACAAGTTATGGACTCCATTAAAACACATTATGATCAAGAATTAAACTACCAAGTAGGTTACAAGTAATTCCTATGATCATCTAAATTCATAAGATCAAGAACATGAATATCCATATCAAAGTTTCAAGTCCATATGAACACATATAATCATGAAAAATGGATATTTGCCATTTTAAATGGATTAGAACAAACATTACACCATCTAAAACAAGTTTTATAACCCCAAAACAGTTTAGGGTAATGTTTCTAGTCCATTTCCAACAGCAAAAGTCGAAAATCTGCATTCTGTGGCTCCTACTCGCCGAGTGCACGAACCTACTCGGCGAGTAGGTTGAAGATACACATGAACTCGGCGAGTCCCCCCATGGACTCGGCGAGTTCATCAGGCAAATTGCACAAAATCGACTTTTTTCAACTATTTAGCACAAATAACAAACAAACAAGACTAGGCTCTGATACCACTGATGGGTTTTGAGCATTCTAACACTTCCTAAGTGTACATGCAACCCTAATAACCTTGGATCTATGTTTGTCTAATTATCATGCAAAGTTGATTTCTAAGGCTATGATCCTATCTAACATACATGGGGAACAATTTTAACCTGAATAAAAGATAGAACTACATACCTTGTTGTTGATTTTGATCCTTGAAACCTTGTGAGCCTAGCACCCCAAGTGTGATGCCTCAAATGCTTCACACAACACCAAATGCTATGGAGTAAACTTGGAGAGAAAGTATAACACTCTAAAAATCAGCTCTAGCCCTCAAGTATGCATGTGTAGCCAATTTTGGGACAAACATGAGCTTTATATAGTGTTGACACATTTAGGGTTACACCATGTAAACCCTAAGGTGTCATGACTCTTCATTTCCATGACCCATCGGTTTGTAACTCCCATGGAGCCTCCATGGAGCATCCAATGGGTTCAACCCAACTTGATTATCTATGGAGCCTCTTAGCCCACTATATAAGTTATGGATGATTTACATAATCAACCCATATATTTAATTAGTTATCTTTTGATCACTTAATTAATTCTAAAATTAATTCTTGATCAAACTAATTTAATAATATTATTAATATATTAGAACTTGTAATATATTAATAAACCACAAGTGTTATTTCTCTCATTTAGTCTATCCAATTACATGGTGCCATGCAACCCAAATGGACCATGTCGGGTCGGGTCAAGTACATACCAGAAATAGCTATGGACTTAGACACCTTATCCAACAATTATTACATATTATATGAGTAGATACTATTATATACGTACGGGACTAACCATTCTACACCCAGCTGTTAGCTATAGAGGGAACATGCACATCGACGGATGTCTACGGTTAATACTATTCGGCAAGTTACTCTGTCTTGTTTATCCTAGTACCAAAGGATAATATTCCAATGATTATATTATTTTCCCTTTACTTTTATTGTGTGACACATTCACTTAAAATGATGAGGTAGGCTATATATTTTGATAATAATAGTTACATGGGGAAAAACCTTCATTCATACGGAGAAGCAAACCTCCAAAACTATCGGGTCTTGGTAGAACACTACTTTTTATACTAGTAGGAAATTTGGGATTTCCTAGGGTTTTCACACTTATACAAACTTTTTCATCAAACAGTTACAAGTCTTTTTTCTTACAGTTTTACAAATCAAAGACACTAAAATACTTATGAATTCACCAGCTTAAATGCTGATCTACGCTTTCAAAATAACTTGTATTCTCAGGTCATCAGTAGATAGGTACCGGTGATAGGTTCTTGAGAAGACAGAGCACAGGCAAGACTCGTCTTTTATTTTTGATCATTCATTTTTGGTGTCTATTACATTACAAAGAACACACATGTATTAAAATCATATATTTAATGCAATGGATGATGTTTGTTTACTTGTTTACTATTACTGTGTTGTGATACTATACATGACGTCCTCCACCCTAGAACGTTTCCGCCGTTCTTGGTTTTGGGGTGTGACAGATTGGTATCAGAGCATTGTTTATAGTGAATTGAGTATATCAACCCATAAAAGATATACTAACTATAAACACAATGGGATTAAAACACTCTGACCAAGAGTTTATACTTTTAAATAATAAAATATTTAACTAAGTATACATATCTGCATTCATACTAAGATCAGTGTCACAATGACAAATACAAAAGTATTACGATTGTTGAATATCACAAGTAAGCTCGGGGATGTATGGTCAGTCCTGGGAGTGGCAGAGCCTGATCAACTATGTTGTTCCGAGGAGTGATTAGCATATGCCCAAGAATGGTTGTGATGTGGTAACAAGTCTAAAAACTTACCAACACTACTATAATGAGAACTTTAGAACAAAATGTAACTTAAAAATACTATAGGAGTATTTCGTGTTACTCTAAATATCTTAGTTAGTACGTCTCTTAAACTGATTCTTTTACCCCTACTTCTCGCATAGATAACATGGCTGGATTTCATATCCCTGGAGACCCGTACTTCCCAAATCAGGGCAATGCTGGATGGCTAGATGACGAGCCAGAAGATGATCATCCAATCCCTTTGGATGATCACCTCGCAAAAGGCTTTTCGGATGGCTCTGACTCCAGGCCAGAAGTCAACAACCTACCCCAAGAGGGTCAAGCTCCAAATCTCAACCTCTGACACGCGTTTCAAGGTCCCACACCCTTGTGGACAACAAACTTGAATCGTTGGAGCAATGAACAAGGTCAACCCTTACCTTACAACGGGAACCGAAGCTTTTACAACATAAGCGAGGGTGGCTCAGCTGACCGAGCCCTACCTATCATGGTCTGTAGGATTGCTCGGAATGTTGAACAAGGTCAGGCAGCCATCGGCCGAGTGGTGGAGATTGATGCCAACTATGGTGTCAACACAGTCCGCATTTGCTATCTCAAAGAGGCGATGGAAAGAACTAGGAGGACCAATGAGACTCTGCAGCAACAACTAGCTGCCTCACGAGCTGAAGTCATAGAACTTCGAGTTCGCCAGAGGGCTCATGAACGACACCTCCAAGAGGTGGTTCGTCAGATGGAAGATCTTAGGGTTCGCCCGAGGAATTCCCATCACCGTTAGAAGATGTCTAGTACGTCTTTTCTTTTGTGTTGTTTAAGGAATAGGTTCCTTACCTTTGCTCTAAGTAACACTTGTCTGTAAATAATTCTTATCTTTCAAGTACTTTATAAGGCTTCTAAACTGCCAACATTTTCCCCTATGGTATGATGTAAGACCTTTAGTTAGGTCATTTTTCCCGAACTCATTTACATCATTAATACCAGTAATTTTGGCATGTTATCTAATCTATTTAGGAACTCATACTATCATCTGTTGTTGAGCTATGGCGATTTAGTTCATGAGACACGTTCATTTTCTATAATATTGAATTCTTATCATTGCCTTTATCTTTTCAACTTATAGTTGAAAAATGCCTCCTCGTAGAAATCCCAGGCGCAACAATGGTGAGGATGCACCGACACCACCACTGCCTCCACCTCCTCAGTTTGATGCTGCTATGTTCCAAGCGGCTGTCACTGTGGCAGTAGCGGCTGCCATGTCGCACATCAATACTCATGTCCTTAGTGTATCAGGAATTGGTACTCCTTCAAACCATGGCGAGAGTCATGGGCGCCCCAGAGAGTGCACCTACAAGGATTTTACGAACGCCAAACCCCAGAATTTCAATGGAACAAGAGGGGTGATGATTTTAAGGCAGTGGATAGAAAAGACCAAAGCAGTCTTTGAAATCTGCGCCTACCCAGAGAATAATAAGGTCAAGTTTGCTACTTGCACCTTTTCTGACAGGGTTTTAACTTGGTGGAATGGCCACGTTAAGTCACTGACTCTGATTGTGGCAAATTCAATAAGCTGGGAGAATTTGAAAGCCATGCTAACGAGAGAGTACTGCCCTCGAGGGTAAATTCAAAAACTCGAGCAGGAACTCTGGAATCTTAAGATGGTTGATTCTGACGTATCAACCTATACCAACAGATTCTGTGATCTGGGAATTCTTTTCCTGGAAATGGTTGCTCCTGAGAGCAAGAAAATAGAGCGATTTATTTGGGGACTGTCGCCTCAGATACATTCGAGCGTGCTAGCTTCAAGTCCTTTTACTTTTGAAAGCACTAAAGAACTGGCACAATCTATTGTCAATCACGGAAACTACCTGAACACAACAACTGCTACACCCAATCAACAAAAGGGAAACAACAACAATAGGAAGAAAGGTTGGAACAAGAGGAAAGGAGGGTCTTCACAAGAATCCTCGAAGAAACAATAGCTAGTTACAGTAAATGATGTTGTTGTACCTACTTCTATTCCTACTAACCCCTACACAGCAAAGCCTTATGTGGGTAACCTTCCGAAGTGCAACAAATGCAACTTCCACCACACCGGTCCTTGCCGGGAAATGCATTGCTCCAACTGCAACAGAAAGGGGCATACTGCCCATTTCTGCAAGGCTCCCGTGAAGCCAAGCACTCAAGTTCCCGATGTTGGGGTGGGCCAAACTTGCTACGGTTGTGGCGAGGTGGGTCACTATAAAAGAAACTGCCCGAAGGCAGCAAGTACCGACGGAGTGGGACGAGTGTTGGCTATGGGCCACGAGGAAGCCGTAGTTGATCCTACGATAGTTACTGGTACGTTTCTCCTCGATAATTCATATGCATGCATATTATTCGATAGCGGAGCACAGAGAAGCTTCGTAAGCCAGAAATTTGTTCATTTACTTAAACGAAAACCACGTACACTAGAGGAATCATTCACGGTAGAAATGGCAAACGGTAAAACGGAAAGTACTAATTGCATATACGTAGGTTGTACTCTAAGTCTAGATGGTCATTCTTTCCAAATAGACCTCATGTCGGTCTCAATTAAAAGTTTCAACGTCATAATCGGCATGGATTGGTTAAGTCATTGTCGCGCCGACATCATGTGCTTTGAGAAAGCAGTTCGTCTTAACCTCCCTAACAACAAAACTCTAGTTATCTACGGTGACAAATCTAGTACGAACCTTCGAATCAATTCTTCTATCCAAGCCCAAAAGTGCCTGCGTAAGGAATATCATGCATTCCTTGCACACATCATAGATACGAGTCAAGAAGTAAAGGAAATTCGAAACATTCCAGAAGTATGCGACTTTCCCGACATCTTTCCAGAAGAACTACCGGATTACCACTGCAACGCCAAGTCGAGTTCATAATCAACTTAGTGCCAGGGGCTATGCCAGTAGCCAAATCTCCTTATCGTCTGGCACTGACAGAAATGCAGGAACTTTCCAGCTAGCTTAACGAACTTCTCAAGAAGGGATTCATTAGGCCAAGCTTCTCACCATGGGGAGCACCGTTCTTGTTCGTCAAGAAGAAGGACGGATCGTTTCGTATGTGCATCGACTACAGGGAACTCAACAAGCTTACCGTTAAAAATCGTTATTCCCTACCCCGAATTGACGACTTATTTGATCAACTTCAAGGAGCGAATTACTTCTCGAACATAGATTTACGATCCGGGTATCACCAGTTACGAGTGTTAGAGGAGGATGTTCCCAAGTCAGCCTTCCGAACTCGTTATGGACACTACGAGTTTGTAGTGATACCGTTCGTATTAACCAACGCACCAGCTGTACTCATGGACCTGATGAATAGGGTGTAACGTCCTTACTTGGATCAGTTCGTTATCATCTTCATCAATGACATACTTATCTACTCCCGAAGTAAGGAGGAGCAATGGAGCATAGTCAACACCTACGAAAAGTTTTAGAAACATTACGAACAGAGAAGCTCTATGCGAAGTTCTCCAAATGCGAGTTTTGGATTCGAAGACTCGAATTTTTGGGACACGTCGTTAGCGAAAAGGGAATACACGTGGACCCTTCTAAAATCAAGGCTATTGAGAACTGGTCAGCACTGAAGACACCTACGGAAATTCGTTAATTTCTAGGTCTCACTGGCTACTATCGCAGGTTCATACAGAACTTCTCTAGTATTGCGAAACCACTTACTACACCGACCCGGAAAGGCGTGGCATTTGACTGGGAAGAGAAACAAGAGAAGGCGTTCCAAACGCTGAAGCGAGCCTTATGCACTGCACCAATACTATCCCTCCCAGAAGGAATAGAAGAGTTCGTAGTCTATTGTGATGCATCCAACCAAGGGCTCGGATGTGTTCTGATGCAACGAGGTAAGGTCATCGCCTATGCCTCGAGACAGCTGAAGACGCACGAGGTCAATTACACAACACATGATCTTGAGTTAGGAGCAGTTGTGTTTGCTCTAAAGATTTGTAGACATTATCTGTATGGTACAAAAAGCACTATCTTTACAGACCACAAGAGCCTTCAACACATCTACGATCAGAAGGAGCTCAACATGAGACAACGGCGGTGGGTCTAGCTACTCAATGACTACGAATGCGAAATTCATTATCATCCCGGCAAGGCAAACGTAGTAGCTGACGCCCTAAGTCGGAAAGAATACTCTAGTCGTAGAGTCAAATCATTGACTATGACTATCCATTCACACTTGTCCGCACAAATTAAGGAGGCTCAGATCGACACTTTGAAAGCTGAACATGTGGCGCATGAATCCCTTAAAGGAATGGATAAGAACCTAGAAAGCAAGGGTGGTGGAGCGTTATATTTCATGGACCGAATCTGGACACCGAAAGACGGTGGCTTCAGAGACGTGGTCATGACCCAGGCACACATCACACGATATTTCGTTCACCCAGGTTCAGATAAGATGTATATGGATCTTAAAAATTTATACTGGTGGCCTAAAATGAAAGCAGAGATTTCTACCTTCGTGAGTAAATGCCTTACTTGCGCCAGGGTTAAAGTCAAATACCAAAAACCATTAGGTTTACTTGAGCAACCAGAGATACTAGAATGGAAATGGGAGCGGCTTACTATGGACTTCATAACCAAGTTGCCCAAAACAACTGGTGGACTTGATACCATTTGGGTCATCATCGACAAATTGACCAAATCCGCGCATTTCCTACCAATCAAAGAGACTAACAAGATGGAGAAACTAACAAGAACTTACATTAGAGAAATCATACGACTGCATGGTGTTCCCATATCCATTATCTCCGATAGAGATAGTAGATTCACTTGGAGGTTTTGGCAATCGCTACAAAGTCCCCTTGGGACAAGGCTGGACATGAGTACAGCCTACCATCCACAGACCGACAGACAAAGTGAGAGAACTATCCAAACCTTAGAAGACATGTTGATAGCCTGTGTGATCGACTTTGGGAAGGCATGGGATACTCATTTACCCGTTGTCGAATTTTCCTACAACAACAGTTACCACACGAGCATAACGGCTGCTCCGTTTGAATCCCTCTATGGCCGAAAGTGCAGATCCCCTCTGTGCTGGGCTGAGTTGGGTGACACCCAGTTAGCTAAAGGACAAGTTCCAGACAGCACTCTCACGGGTCTGGAAATCATACGGGGAAACGACAGAGAAGATCGTTCAGATCCGTGAACGATTGAAAGCCTCTAAAGATCATCAGAAAAGCTATGCAGAAGAATGAAGGAAACCTTTGGAATTCCAGGTGGGAGACCGAGTCCTTCTGAAAGTCTCACCCTGGAAGGGCTTGATATGCATTAGAAAGCGTGGAAAGCTAAATCCAAGATACGTAGGGCCTTTCGAGATTCTTTCTAGAATCGACCCTGTAGCTTAGACACTCAATCTACCGCGTGAACTCAGTAACGTACATCCTACTTTCCACGTCTCGAACTTGAAAAAGTGTCTGTCCGACGAGACTCTTGTAATCCCACTCGACGAGATCAAGATCAGCGAGAGCCTCAACTTCGTGGAAGAACCTTTAGAGATCATGGACCGAGAGGTCAAGCAAATGAAACAAAGCCGTATCCCGATTGTGAAGGTTCGTTGGAACGCCAAGTGAGGACCTGAATTCACATGGGATCGCGAGGATCAAATGAAATTGAAACATCCTCATCTCTTTATTTAGTTATTTGTAACTACTTATTTGCTTAAACTCTAATTTCGGGACGAAATTCCTTCTAACGGGGGGGGGGGGGGGGGTGATGTGAAAACCCATAATTTCTATCTTGTACAACAATTCACTTCAATAGAAGTCAGATCAGTTTCTGCTAACTTTCGAGCTGTGTAGAGTCAGTTTGAGTGTTCTAAAGCCTAGTACTTCAGGAGATAACAGGAGAGAGGATGCCCTAGGGTTTATTGTGCAAGAATAATGTCCCAAAGCTCCAAGAGTTTGGAGTTTACGGCCTAAACATGGTGTTTACGGCCGTAAACCCCAAGGGTATAAATATGGCACTTAGCCATTTTCAACACTTTTTCACCATTTCAAGACTAGAACTCAAATCCTCTCTAGTAGCATCCGACTTTCCTTCTTGATCTTCAACTTTGTAAGTGTTTCTAGCCCTAATAAGTTGATATCTTACTTAATCTATTGATCTTACATGATTCCATCCGTGAAATCATTCCATATGTGTAGATCTTCAAGTTTCACCAAGAACACACACTAGTGTTATTGGACTTTTAGCACCTTTTCAAGCTTCTACATAGTAAGTACTCTCACTCTAGTGTGTGATGAGACTTGTTACACTTCTTAATCATCTAGAAAACACAAGTAAGCACAAGATCAAAGGTGTTTATGGCCCAAGATGTTCTTGGACCGTAAACCCTAATCAATGGGCCAAAGTGTGACCTAGTCCCTTACCAATCCTTGGATACTAGTCTAGATACCATCCTTGATGTGCTTAGGACTTAAAACATCAAAATGACCATAAACCATTTGGGTTTACGGCTGTAAACCCAATGAGAAATGGTCCAAGGACCTTAAACTCCACAAAGGAGTGAAATGGTGCCCTAATCGCTTCTAAAGGCTTAGTCTTGAAGTAGGAATGTTTCTTAAGACTTGTAAAGCTTCAAATCACAAAATGGTAAAAGAACCATGAGTTTACTGCCGTAAACTCATGGGTTCAAAACCGTAAACTCCAAAAGAGTGTCCCCTTGAACCCTTAACTAAAATGCAAGGTCCTACCACTCTTAGATGCAAATCCTTAGGACTTATAGCACTTGAATCAAGTGTTTTACATGTCTTAGGATGTCTTAACTTGGTTAATTAGTTGTTTAATGACTAATTGGATACATATATGTGTTATTATATGTTAACTAGGATCCTTGTGTGTGTTCAAGTCTTCACTTGACACTTAGCATCCTATACAATCCGTTCATCCAAACCACTCACTACATGTGAGTTCATACCACTTAAATAACCTTTTAAATGCTTTTGTATGCTTTTAAATGCTTTTATGGGGGGGGGGGAATACAAGTTGAATATCATAGTTATTATATCAATCACATGTGATTAATAACTACCAAACAAATGGATTTACCATACTTTCAAACCGTCTTATCAAACAAACTACTTTTAAATCGTTTTATAAACTGGCATTTAAGTGATTATTGTTTATTGTTTCAAACCCTTTAAATGTTTTACAAAACCCCCCTTTCAACTTATGTTTTGTTAAAAAAACCATATATGTACACTTATGTAGTAATTATATATATATATATATATATATATATATATATATATATATATATATATATATGTATCCGATAAGGTGGCTGTGACTTCAGCTCCAACACCTTGTTTAGCAAAGGTGTAAAAACACACATGGACACTTCAGACTACATTACTAGTAAACTATAATAGGTATAGTTTAGGAGATACTACTTACTATTCTCCATACAATTGGAACATACAAGAGTCAGTTCATTCATGAGTCTATACTAATGTACTGCCTATTATATGAAGAGATACTATTACATACTATATGATGAGAGACTATTACATATTATATGAGTAGATACTATTATATACGTACGGGACTAACCATTTTACACCCAACTGTTGGCTACAGAGGGAACATGCACATCGACAGACGTCTACGGTTAATACTATTCGGCAAGTTACTCTGCCGTGTTTATCCTAGTACCAAAGGATAATATTCCAATGATAATATTATTTTCCTTTTTACTTTTACTGTCTGACACATTCACTTAAAACGATGAGGTAGACTATATATTTTGATAATAATAGTTGCATGGGGAAAAACCTTCATTCATACGGAGAAGCAAACCTCCAAAACTATCGGGTCTTGGTAGAAGACTACTTTTACACTAGTAGGAAATATGGGATTTCCTAGGGTTTTCACACTTATACGAACTTTTTCATCAAACAGTTACAAGTCTTTTTCTTACAGTTTTACAAATCAAAGACACTAAAATACTTATGAATTCACCAGCTTAAATGTTGATCTACGCTTTCTAAATAACTTGTATTCTCAGATCATTAGTAGACAGGTACCGGTGATAGGTTTTTGAGAAGACGGAGAACAGAAAAGACATGTCTTTTATTTTTGATCATTCAATTTTGGTGTCTATTACATTACAAAGAACACACATGTATTAAAATTATATATTTAATGCAATGTATGATGTTTGTTTACTTGTTTACTATTACTGTGTTGTGATACTATACATGACGTCCTCCGCCCCAGAACGTTTCCGCCGTTCTTGGTTTTGGGGTGTGATAGTCTTCAAAAACTTCAGTGCAAAAAAACACCGTTCAACAGCTGCGGTTGCGACGGGCAAAACCAAAGTTAGTTTTAATAATCTATAAACCAAAGGAAAAGAGAGGTGCTTCCCGGTTTACACCAATAAACGAGAGAGATTTGCAATTCCCTTGAAATTGAAAAATCTCTCATCATGGAGCAAAGATTGATAATAGATATCAAGTTTCCCATTAAGTTACACCCTTTCTGAATCGTTAAAATCCTTTTTGTATATCTCTCTTAACTTTTTACTTTATCAAAACTAGAAAATGAGTCACAAGGACTCAAAGCCGCCATGTTCTCCATCAACTCCGTGCCAACTTCACTAAATCTATCCCTAAATTCTTGAATTTGCATATCTAAAACCATGTTAAAAATCACAACTTCAAAATGATGTTGATTAGTCTTGTTGATCCTATGCTTTCATGGGGTAACATAATATTCTGATATATCCACAATTCCAATACTATGTTTTTCACAAAAAGTACACACCTTCTTCCAAATTTGCGAAAACCCATCTTTCTTAAAACTAGCAATGCTTTTTTTGTCCCTTTTACTAACGAAGCCGCTTCCAAAATATCTTGCTCTTTTTTTTGAAGATGCTATGACAAAGTATCGGTGAGGCATAGAATTCCCAACATCAAGTGTAAAAGAAATACAAAATCAACTGTTTTGAAATATAATAAAATACCCTTTGCTTGATTGCGGTTAGATAAAGTAGACCCCTCCTCTTTGACATATTTAAGGACTGCAACAACTTCTGCAAACAAATTCAACAAACTTACAATTGTTCTAAAATGTGAACCCCATCTAGTATCTCCAGCTCGAACAAGAGAAATCTTTTGATTTAACCTTCTTCCTGTTTTAGTTTCACCAATACCAATTTCGGTTGCCACTCTTTCTTTTTGCATCTCTCGTATCATATTTTTTCTCTTACAAGACCCACAAACAACAGTAACCACCAAACCTAGTTGTTCAAAGAATTCATCAACATCATCATATTTCTTTGCAACCGCCACAACCACTAACTGAAGTTGATGTGCAAAACAATGTATATAATATGCAGAACTATTTTCATTTAAAATCAAATATTTCAAACCGTTGAATGCACCACTCATAGTACTTGTTCCATCATAACCTTGCCCTTCAATTATATATTTGAAAAAATTAATAAAAAAATATAAGACATAAAAATAAAATTAAGATCATGTTAAAGGAATAAATATTTTAGATTTCTCACCTGATCGATAGTGTTGTTGGAAAAAATGATATCGATCGATGGCGGATTTAAGAGTCAAAGATGATGTATCCAACACATGAACAACTCCGATAAATCTTTCCTTTACAATCCCAAGTCTATCAACATATCTCAAAACCATAGCCATTTGTTCTTTTTTGGAAACATCACTAGACTCATCAACTAATATACCGAACACATCTTTACCAATTTCATCACAAATAGACTGTGACAACCGTCAATTTCTGATCAAGTCAAAGTCAAATAAAGTCAACAAGTCAAACCGGTCAACTCAATTAACCCTTGTATATTAGGGTTTACATCATGTTTACTATTGTACAAAACACCATCATAATGCAAGTATGACTTTAAGTCTTCATGAGTTCAAAAAAGTCTAAATGCTAAACATGGTAAGTGGTGAAACTGCTCAGTAAAAACATTGTTCTGTACCCCTCGAGGGCGTATAACACTCATAACAAGGATTACCGGGTCTTGTGAACCTTGCATTTCAAGGCTAAACACTCACAAAAGTCACAAATAAAGTCTCTCTAAATCTCTCTCGCTCTCTCTCTCTCTCTCTCTCCCAAATCTCTCTCAAAACTTTTATAATCATTTGGGGCACCCCAATCCTTAAGTTATTCGAAAACGACTCTAAACGGGAAGATAAATGGAGAAACAACCTTAACGAACCGAACCCTCTTAAGGAACCAAACCATCTTGAGGACCAAAACCTCTGATAAGAACTGAAATCTCCTTAGGACCGAAATGAACCGAGCCTTCGGTCCATATCGCTTTCGGGTACCTTCGCTCCATTTAACCTTCGGTTCGGATCAGGATTCTCGGACCGAAGCTCCGCCATCGCTTCCCACACGACACTTTTGCCTACGAGATTTCTAGGATCAGCCACTCTCATTTCCCTCCTGACCAAGTTCGCGTGCAAGCTTAGGACCAAACCTTCGGTCTGGTCTCACAAGTTTCTTTTTTTCCCGGTTTTCGACTAGATTCGTCTTTTAAGCCCGTTTTTGATGATTTTCGCACGAGATTTTTGTATAAATCCATATTTTATAATTTTTAACCTTTCAAGATCATAAAATATGCATATTCTAAGGATTCTTGTATTAAAACCCACACTTTTCTTAAGAGCAAATGCAAAGTACAAAAGGTGGAGTGTTGACTTTTCCATAAATCTATGACACAAGCAACCTCCCATACCCACTTCATGTCACTATTCCCACCTTTCTCTAGTCAATTAGAGATCTTCCCATACCTCCATTAAATCTCTTCAATCAGCCCACTCTCTAATCCCTCACTCTTCCATCTGTAAAACCCCACTCTCCTCCTCCCAAGATACACTTTTACTTCCACTTATATCCTCTCCAAGATTTCGAGATTCTCCAGGAAGTTTGGAACTTCTCATCCACTATTGGTAAGTAAATTCATTCCACACTTGATTGTCTTACATTTCTTCACTCAAGTCATGGATTTCTCACACAAATATCATCATATTTGTTACTAGATCTTCAAATCTTCAAGTTTCTCCCAAGTATTCTTGACTTGGAAACTTCTTCTCTTCAAACATACTTCCTAAGAAATCACTCAAGGTTAGTTCATACTCCTACATTTTCATGTTTTCTTCAAGTTTTAGGGGGAGGGGAGGGGAATACAAGTTAATACACCAAAAACTTAACTAAATTCAAACAACAGCTTTCATTAGAAAAGTTGAGTCCTATTTACGGACTGTTTTGACCATCTTAAACTTAATATCTTTCAAAAGTGTTTAATATGAAAATATTTCAGGTTCATACCTTTAAAATGACTACTTCCACATCTCCATACGATGTTTATACAATTTGTGGCGATTTTTACAAAAATGACTATCATTTCATAAACGAATTCGGACCAGTCAATGAATATGAACATTTTCACACAAGTTAGGGACTTCTAAAAATCATAATAAAAATTATGAATAAACTAGAAACATTTTCTAAGCTCTCATAGTTTACTGATTCAGTTTTTGACTTCGTATGATTTTTCTAAAACAATGTAGATAAGTTAAAGACTACTTACATAGCTTACAATATTAACAACACTTTGTAGTATGTTGAGCAAAGTACGTAACAATAAGTTTCTAAATGTTGGATGTATTTCTTATTAGTTTATCATCTTAAACAGAAATTAGTCATTTATGATAAGGTTTTTCATTCATTTCGTACACATATAATAAACTACAATAAGTATAGTTTATGGATTTTACAATAAAAGCATACTACATGAAAAAGGTTTTACTCTCAAATCAAAACGGGTTTTTCATATACTACATGATAAACTATAATAGTAATAGTTTATGGATTTCACATCACGAATTTATTACATAAAAGGTGATTTCATTTCCACCACGGAAGAGGTTTTATATTCAAACTATATGTAAACTAGTTAACGTAAGTTGTGAGACAATTCTTCCATCGTACTCTTATAGTACGGGTTCAAAATCATGTAAGTTATAACCATAGTCTCTTGTAGGAAAAGCATGATAATTGTGTATAGATCTATATTGGGATTGACACCCCACACCTCGCTGCTAGCTACAGCAGGACCTACAGGTCTACGGGTGACAAAAGTCATAGGATCTTGACGTCTGAAAAACGTTGCTGCAGGTTAATTCTTGTTATAGTATGGTTATAACGACTCACATAGGAAGTTAACAATCTTTCAAGTTTATGGGGAAAATTCTACTTTAAAAAGGGGTTTTATCTATTTAAAACTACAAACACGTTATAAGTACAAAACACACAGATATTCTCGGTCTTAGGATTTAGGACTACATGACTTTTATAAGGAAGATATTGGATTTTCTTTGGAAATACATTACTATTATAAACATTATAAGTACAAAACACACACATATTCTCGGTCTTAGGATTTAGGACTACATGACTTTTATAAGGAAAATATTGAATTTCATTTGGAAATACATTACTATTATAAACATTATAAGTACAAAACACACACATATTCTCGGTCTTGGGATTTAAGGCTACATAACTTTTTATAAGGAAAATAAGGGATTTTTCTTGAAATATACATTATAAAGTACCAGGTTTACACAAAATGGCTTTCATGATATTAAAACTACGTTTCATCTCGAATTGTTAGACTTCGGCCATAACTGCTAAGTGTACATGTTAGAGTTACATACGAATTTAGTTGCAATCAACTTAGAATTGGTGGGCCCGTCTTACTTCATGTTCCTTATTTGGTTGTGGATCTAGGGCAGACCCATTATATTCGACGGTTTATTTAACTTAAATTTTATATAACTTATATACACTGGGTGATTATTGAAGGAATCTATTGGTCTTTCCAGGGTACATTATTGCATAACATAGGAGCGTTCATTTCACACGTAATAAAGAAAATATTAAATTTTCTGGAATCATACTCTATCGCTTTTACAAGGAAACGGCTTCTTTCTCAAATAAAACTCTTATGAACTCACCAACTTAATTGTTGACACTCTTTCAAAACTACTTGTATTCTCAGGAAACCAGTAGCACAAGAAATCAACAGATTTTGAGGAGGGGACGTTAAATCGTCAAACATTTCATTTTGTCATCATAGTGTAATTGATTTGAAACATGTAAACACATACGATGGTGTAACTTTTTCAATTGTATTTATTGTGGTTGTATTTATTTTGAACACTATTCTACTCGTTGTTGTGATACTATACATGAACTCCTCCACCCCCAGACGTTTCCGCCATCCTTGGTTTGGGGGTGTGACATAGACTTGATTATCTCTTTTGAAATGCAATTGACAATATCTTTTTGAATCTTCGAATAAGTTAACTTTTCATTTTTTTGGAGCATTTTCTAAGGTAAATTTAAAAATCTTCTCATTATCCTCTCTAATCAAAGATAAGACTTCAAGAAAAGTCCTTTATTATTAGACTTTTCCGTCTCATCATGTCCACGAAATGCTAATGCATTTTTCAATAAAAATCTACAAGTACGGATTGTAGCACGTAATCGGATTTCATAATTACTTTGCTCAAGTTCCGTTTGCTTATGCAAAACTTCACCAATAGATTGGTTTTTTCTCAATAACAAATGACACTTTTCTTCGGCCTTATGATGTGAACTATGAATCTCACCCATATGTTTCTGGAATGATTTTTTTTTACTCCAATTGTCAAAGCCTTCAGTTATAAAAGCATCTTTTCCACCTTGACCCCCTACCACGTCTCTAAACAAATAGCAAAAAAAAACAATATGCCTTTTTTTTTTAATACTATACTCTAACCATGGAAATTCGGTAAACCATTCCACAACAAAACATCTTTGCTTCTCACCATATAAGGTAAATTCAAAATTATGCCCCTTTGGTTGACAAGGTCCTTTAATCAAATATGCCCTCCTTATTTCATCCCTTTGGTTGGGATTATAAGATGTAATCTTTGGCCTCTCCCCCGTGTCCGAAGGAAGATTATTCAAATCAAAAGATTGTGGCACTTTTGACTTTTGAGTATGGTCATTAAATTGTGGTTCTTGTGGTTTTGAAATAGGTTCATTAGATTGTAGTTCTTGTGGTTTTGGTGTATGGTTATTAGGTTGTGGAACTTGTGTACTTTCATTAGCCCTATTTTTTTTTGAAGTTCTTCACCATTGTTGTCTCCAACATCTATTTATCTTTTGAAAAAATTGTTAATAGCAACCTACAATCAAAATACATCAACAATCAACTCTAATTTTATAACTTGATTTTAAGTTCCAACAACAATTAATCACTAATTATTGACCCTAAGTGTAGAGTCTATTGGATTGCATCATAGGCTCGGTCCATAGCCTAGTTTGAATGCCGGTATTGGGACTGTCCAACCGTGCGTTATTTTGTATTAGGGTTTAGTATATAAGCTGCATGCATGCAGACTTAGATGGCATCGCTTTTATTGTTTTCGTTTTACATCGCTTGTAAACCCTAGCTCGCCTCTACAGCGGAAGTTCTTCATCGAGCTCTGCTGACGCGTGACTCAGTTTTGAATCATAAGCATAAGTTTGATTCTGTTTTCTGTTCATACTCGTATTAATCATAAACTGTTTCATTACTTTTATCATTCTTGTGAAAGATCTAATCGATCTAAGAGTTTTTGAACTCATCAATTGGTATCAGAGAAGGAGACTGTGTAATCCATACACACCTCTTCTGTCGAAGAAGTTCATAGGATTTTAATTATGCATTGATTGATATTTATTGAGCCGTCACTCTTTATTGGCGTATCTCATTAATTGTTAATCTAACCCTAAACGAAAAATTACAAGTCTGGTCTTTTACAGGTTTTCGATCAAAAGTATTCACAATTTCTATGGACGATTCTCAAACTAATCCGATAAATATCTCCAACAGCATAGGGTCTACAACAAGAATACCGATCTTGTATACGCAAGACTATGAAGTTTGGACGCATCACTTTGAAGACTACGTGAGTGGATCGGAGGACAATGGGTATCTAATCTAGGAAGCAATCACTTCAGGCCCTTTCGCTCACTCAAGCACATCAAAGATTGTTAAAACGCGGAAAGAATACAATCAGCTTGTCAATGACGTCAAATACATTCCTCAGGATGAAAAAGAGAAGTTTCAGTGCAACATCAAAGCTCTACGGATGATAAGGTTTGCGCTGCAATCGGATACGTTTCGTTTGGTAAGCTCATGTGCTACAGCTACGGAGATCTGGGATAGATTGAAGGAATTATAAACAAAAGCCTGATGAAAAACTTGTCCAGACTTTGGATCGTTTCAATCATCTTTTGAGTAAGATTCTGATGGGTTTTGGTCATAAGACATCCTATGTGCTCATACAAACCCTAATGCTTGGATCTAGGTATCTCTATTGTACATGCTTTGAATCCAAGACTATAAACCCTAATTCTAGCATATGGAAATCAATATTAACATATAATTAGGTTTAAGATAGTACCTTGATTGTTATGTAGCAACAACAATCCCAATTCCTCCTTGAATTGACTTTGGAATGCTTAGAGTCACAAGTGTCACTCCTCTAATGGCTTACAAACACCAAGAGCAAATGGAGAAGGTATAAAGAGAGAGGATAGAGGTAGGAATTCGTCCTTAGGACTTCTTGGGAAGGCTTAGATGAATTCATGAGCCTTAGGGGGTTTATATAGGTGTAAAGATTAGGGTTTTAGTCCTTATCCTTATCTAGTTGCTTGCCCACCAAGCAACCATAAGATAAGTCTTAGAAACCCTTATCCTAGTCGAATTCTAAGGCATTATCTCCTTAAATTCGTTCACCCTATATTTAAGATAATCCTTACCTTATTTTGTAACTATCACATAATTACAATTCAGCCCCTCTAGTTTAATTAATTACACTTGATCACAAAATTAATTCTTAATTAATTATTGACCAATATTAATTAAACAAATATGATTTCTCCTTTAATATATTATTCTTATAACATATTAATAAATCATAATAACCTCTCTCTCTATTTATTTCTCCAATCAAGTTGCTTTGGTGAAGGCAACCCAAAAGGACCATGCACCATCAGGTCAAGTACATACCAAAATAGTTATGGACTTAGACACTAATCCAACAGTCTCCCACTTGGATAAGTCTAACAACTATTCTGCGTTTGACTTCGGATCCTGATCAGCAATCGTAGCTTTCCAAAGCCGCTGTCAACTCTGATCTTATCAGATACGCGTGTCCTTAGATAAGGGATCATATATTCCTCCATTCTAGATATCATATGAGACATGATTTCAAATCATTCTCTTTGTACTATATCTCGATTCTTGATTTATGATGACTGACTAATTGAACAAATCAAATTAGCCCTAGCCCGGCCGAGCATTTACGTTTGTCATCACTAAACCATCGAGGGGCCCAAAGATATCGCTTTTATCCTACCTTGGATAAAAGGAACGGATAAACTTTGATACAATGCTCGCTTGCACTCACGCATCGAATCACACACAAGAATATGTTTTATAACACCAAGTTACTAGTGCGTTTACATATTATCAATGTGCAACCGATTCGCAAGATACAACTCACACATCTCAGTTTCAAGAATATAAAATGTTATCGTCTCACCAATCACTCGTGATACAATTCATGGAGTGATCCCAAGTGAGCGTGGGTTTGATCCAATGCTCAAATTCATATTCATAAGCACTCATGAACGTTGCAGCAGACATTTGCTTATGTCTAATGCTCTTTAGACAATCCACACACCAATTCACGACAGTCTTCATTCATACCTACTTCCAACATATGAACGACTGTGGCCCGTTCGAATAATTCGATTATTCTTAATAAACTCTATTATTCTGGAAGTCAAAACATGCAAAGTGAAACACAAGAATAATACTAATCCCATATGGCCTCAAACCTTTGAGCATAAATAAAACTCCTTTTATTTATCACCATATCGATTACTCATTATTTGTCGTTTCGGGTAATCAACTTCTTACTTGAATTACAACACTTGTCCCATGCTCCTAGCATGCACACAATGTTTACCTATGGTTCTTACTTTGTGAAATAGATCACATTGAACACATTTCCAATCATTCTCATTTCACAACTCCAAATCCATTTTTCATAAGTGTAAGAATATTAAATTCTTACTACTTATAGAATATACTAGATTCTAACATTTTATGCAATCATCCTTTCGTAATGTCACTGCACCAAAGTCACAAAGACTATTGCCAATGATATTACAAAGTCCTCTATCGGAGATTGTTACAAGACAATTCCTTAGATATGATGTCTCTCACTCAAAGTACATTCCTTTGAACATCCTTTCGCATAAAAGTTTCCAATCTAGACATAGATTTTCAATATTCAATTCCCTAATATGGACACTGTAACATCCCAAAAATTTCAGACTAAAAATTTCTTTTAATAAAACATTACGTTAAGTAAATTCATCGTTTTCAAGCATAAACAAAGTGTTAGTTTCCAAAATGCATATTCGCTATCAGAGTAAACATTCCCAGGCTGTCTAAACTATGGTGTGTGCCATGCGATCATCCCGAGCTCCATCAACCGCTACCGGAAGTACCTGAAACCAAAACTGAAAACCGTAAGCACGAAGCTTAGTGAGTTCCCCACCCTACCACATACCATGCGCATAACTGCACACTGCACATACTGGGCCACGCCCTCTAACTAGCTGCAACTAACACATACTGCAAATACTGGGCCACGCCCGCTATCCTGGGCCCCGCCCCTTACCTCGGGCCTCGCCCGCTACAACGGCACCGCCGCTCCAGGCCCCGCCTGGCTTCGAGCCCAGCTCGGATACAGATCTGTTTCACTTAGGCCTCGCCTGTCACAGGGCCCCGCCCACTAACATATAATAGCACACACACATATCACATAACATCACATAAGCTAAATGTATGCTAACAGCTCTTGCTCTAAGGCCTCGCCTATCTCTGGGCCCCGCCCGTGTCCTGCTACTGATGAGTCATGGAACCTCGTCCATACTCCTGTTGATAGTGAGATACGGGCGCAACCCACTTTCAATTCTTTCCTAACTTGGGCCTCGCCCCTGGGATGCTGCTACTGAGATGTGGAACACCATCCACTAGCCGCTGCCTGACCACTCACTGAACTCTGGCTCTACTAGCTTCTCGAGCTATCAATATCAAAGCAATGCTTAGTCTAACTGACCCCGAAAGTTAAACAAGTCAACTCTGGTCCAAGTCAAAGTCCTGGTCAAAGTCCACCTTCCAGGTCAACCCTACTCGCCGAGTCCACCTACTGACTCGCCGAGTTCTTATGCTCAAAGTCCTTCTAATCGCGACTTGACTCGCCGAGTCTACTGATTCCCGAATCCTGACCTGATCAACTCACTGAGTCCTGGCTCGACTCGCTGACTCGAGACTTAACTCGAAGGGTTTGGGACCACACGACCTGAATCGTTGAGTCCAATAACAGACTCGCCGAGCACAAGGCAATCTCCAACCAACTCGCTGAGTTGTTCATCCAAATCGCCGAGTTCATGCCCATCTTCATCCGACTCGACGAGCTGTTCATCCCACTCGTCGAGTTCTTCCCCATCTTCAAGCTACTCGTCGAGTCCACTCGAAGGACTCGCCGAGTCCATTCGGTTCCACAACATGCAGAGGACTTCCGAGTCATGCAGGGACTCCAAACCATAGATCTACTCTTCCCAAGCCTACTCCTCACGTAAAGTTGCAAACTTTACGTGTAGAGAGGGAGATCTAGGCAAAATGCACCATAAACTAGGGTTTAAGACCAAGAGGCTCCATAATCCACTCAATGACTGATACTTTACGGGATTCTATACCAAAACAAGCATGGATCTGAGGTAGCAACCTCAGATCTGGACCTCAAGCTCGAGATTGATCTTAAACATGGCCTAAAAGCCCCAAAACTCATAACCAAGGAAAATCTGGAGGAGAGAAACGACTTAATACCTTCAAATGCTCTGAAATGATCCCCAAACTTCGGATCCAAGGCCACTCCTTGATGCTTCAAAGATTCCCCCTTCTTCTTCTTCCTTAAAACCACTCAAAAATGGCTAAAATCTTGAATGAACGCAATGGAGGCTTAGGGTGCGGCGTTCTGGGTGTGAGAGACAGTAAAGGAGCCTAGGAAGAAGAATGAGGTGATTAAATAGGCTCCAAGCCCCAGATTTAGGGTTTTCCTCGCACAGACTAGACTCGCCGAGTCACCTTGGCCGACTCGCCGAGTCGGTCACTTACTCCTCGACTCGGATCCCGCTCGGACTCGCCGAGTTCCTCCTTGGACTCGCCGAGTCCCCCTTAAATCTAGGGTTTCCTTTACTTTCTGGACTTTCAAGACTTTGGGTGTTACAACTCTCCCCCACTTAAACTAAACTTCGTCCTCGAAGTTTGCTATGGCCCATCGCCTGCGGTCTGCTCTCAATATCCCACCAATTATTCCAACACCCGCTGCCCACCTTCGATGGCCTTTAGCTAGGTCGTTCCGACTAACATTAATCCTTGCAGATAATAATCCTGGGTCTACCCTGACCCTGAACCTTCTGGAAGCACAACATACTCAACCGACAATCCTTCTGGTACCCTCTGAATACTGCACTGAATCCATAGGGATTCACCCCTTCCTTTTCATGCACAATTCCTTGCCTTCCCAAGGCAAAACCCCATAACCAACTATTCCTTCTGACATTGTGAAGGCCCTATCCCCCACCAACTCCATCACCCCCACTTTTACCAGTACGGGTCATTACCGTCAGTAACCACTGACACACCTCTCTTGTCATAACTTGGTGTCGAGCACCCCTCGACTCAACTAACTGAATTCCACCATAACCCGCCTTCCCGCACTACTACTGACTAAATATTTCTTCCATTCCTCATCTGCCTTCCGGATGAATTGAGACTACTCTGGTCCCTACGAACCTATCAATATCTGGATTACCGACTCCCACCGGTAGCTAGACCCAACACCATCACTAGTCGCTCTCAGCGACTTCCAAAGAAACCTCGACCACCTATAACTGCTCAATCAATTCTGCCATTCAGGCACTACAAACCTGGGATCCCTGATCCCCTAACTTGACATGAAGGTCCCTACCAGGTCCCACCTGTGCTGCTAAAACTCACGGGCCTCGCCCACGGGTCCCACCTGCCCCTATCCTTCTAGTCCCACTAGTCTATTCACTCACGCTCGGGCCTCGCCCACGGGTCTCACCCAACCATACTACTGAGCAACCCTGCTCCCTGGTCTCGTCTACACTGCTAATCTCATACGGGCCTCGCCCCAACTCCGCTAACAAAGCGACTAAGGAATGCTACGGCTTACCCATAGCCTTACATCACCATCCATTGTTGACTGCTAGTGAATGCTACGGCTGCCCCGTAGTCTTACAACACTTCCACCCCTGATTGCTATTACGAAGGCACCCATGTGCCATTAACTCTCAAGATCCTCATTCCGACTCCCTCGAGTCCTACGGGCGATCCACAACCTGAATTCCCAAACACGCATTAACCATTACCAACGCACACATTAGTTGGTGGGGAGTCCTCAAACTCCCAACCCTGAATCCTCAACCATCAAACGCTGAACTACCTCTTCTCCTTCATGGAGGTCACACACTCAATCTGGGTCTGCGTGCTCCTCCACTGGCTTACTCGAAGGATTCTCCCCCACTTCGATCCTGCTTACCCCTTGCTGCTCAAAACTCAAAAGAGACCCCGATCTTTGCTACCATTCCATAGTCCATCTACTGAGGAACCCAAGCCAGCCATAGCTAGGGATTTCACCAATCCATCTCTATCACTGAACCACTCCGAACTAACAAGACGCACCAAATCCCTTCCACGCATGCTACAACTACTGCTTCCTTTGAAACCTTCTTCAATAAAGCACATCCCCTACTACCATACAAATATCCAAGGTATGCAGATGGCATATAACTCGATTGCAATCAACCACTCAAACAAAATACCCATACCAATGATGATGCGGAACCATAACAATATAATCATGCACAAATAAAAGAACTGAAAATGGAAATTGCATACCTGCAACGTCCGACGATGCTCGCGTCTCCAAGGTCGTCATCTGAAAAGCCCTGCTCCCTGCTGCAGGTGCCTTTACCCGGCCCTGACAGCCATCTGTGATCCTCAAGGTCGCAGGGGCGGGTGCCATCACCCGTCCTGCTGAAAACAAACTGGGACACTGGGCCTTCTTGTGGCCCCGCTGGTTGCAGTGAAAACATATCAAGTATGATCCCTGCGCGGCGGTAACAGTACAATCCCTGCTGAAATGATTAGTCCGACCGCACTTGAAATAGCCAGACTCACCACCGCTACCACTCCTGCACGCGCCCCCGTGCGCCCTGCCACACCTTCCGCACCGACTGCGGTCCTGATGATCCCTCGATCTCGAATCCGATCCCTTGGGCCTTTTGACCGAACCCGCAGCTACCTAAACCTCATCCGACTTCCTCTTCCGGATTTGCTCCAAATCAAATTCCCTTTCTCTAGCCCGAGCAATCATATCTTCCAGCGTCTTACAGCTGGATCTGCTCACGAACTCCCTGATGTCATCCCTCAACATCTCATGGTACCGAGCCTTCTTCATTTCCTCATCCGCGACATACTGCGGTACAAGAAGAGCCCTCTCCCTGAACTTGGCGGTGATCTCCGCCACAGTCTCAGTAGTCTGCGTCAAATCCTGAAACTCTCGTGCCAGCTGCTGCACCTCAATCATTGGCGAAAACTCCGCCCTGAACCTGGCCGAGAAATCGCTCCAAGTCATCGCGTCCAACGCGGAATCATCCCCCAAAGCATGACCAATCTCCTCCCACCAATCCCTCGCTCTGTCTTTCAGAAGACAGGAAGCGAGTCTGACCTTGTCCCCCTCGGGACACTTGCTCGAACGAAAAGCGTTGGCTACATCAGCCAACCATCTGCTGCTAGCAATGGGGTCCCTAGCCCCATGATAATCTGGTGCCCCGTAGGATCTGAACTCTCGAAATGTCAAGGTACGCGCTCCCATCAATGCCATCATCTCAGTACGGAAGGCTCCCAGCCTCTCATCCAAGATCTCCAGTATACCCTCCTTGACCGTGCCAAAGATCATAGGAGTCTGAGCTAGAATACTGCGCGTAACCTCAGTTGATATCAACTCTCTCATCCGCTCCTTGAGCTACTCAGCCCCTGAACCCAAGCCTGGTCCCTCTCCGGCGCCTGATCCGCCCGCTGGTCTCTCTTGCAATGTCACCATGCTGAAAATATACCACAACCACTATCAGAATACTCATCACTGATGCGAGACCAAACATGCCCTACCAGGTTCCTGGTCTTGTCTCGGCCTTTCCCGAATCGAGTACGGATCCTCTGCTTTCAGTAGTACGGGCCCATACTACCTTCCACATCTATCCGTACTTTCTTCAGGAATTGCTCTGACTCCACCAGGTCCCTTATCCACTAATACTGCTCCCAACACTATCTCATCCTAGGCTTACCCTAGGGAAACCTCTGACTCAA
The DNA here is from genome assembly GCF_002870075.4 of Lactuca sativa. Taxonomy (NCBI): domain Eukaryota; kingdom Viridiplantae; phylum Streptophyta; class Magnoliopsida; order Asterales; family Asteraceae; genus Lactuca; species Lactuca sativa. The sequence continues at coordinate 170,797,396 of NC_056623.2, forward strand.
CTCAAACCAGTCCTCAGCTGCTGAAGGTCTCCTTGTGATGCCAATTAGCCATCACCAGGATACCATCACATGCGACGAGGCTCAGATAATCCTTCAAGTAAAGACTCGTCCCTACAACGGTTGGACTCAAACGAGAGCTGCGCAATAGGACCAAATCCAGCACTCTGAGATTATTCAACCCTGATCGCATGTGACGTGTTGTATCCACCTAAGGCTAACTCCCATCACTCAGAATCCCACAATGCACAAAGCAAGCAGCATTCGAACAAGGGAAAAATCTAACCATAACATACTCAAGCAATCATATCCACATAGCAAGAATCTGAACTAGCATGCAACACAAACTCACAACTCAAGCATAACCTAAACAGGCTATCCTACTACTGTCTACTCAGCACTACTATACAACTCAAAAGCACAAATAACAGGCACATAAGGCATCATCCCTAGATCCTTAGTCCCATTCTAGCATGTTGTTCTATCAACTGATAATCATAACATAAACTTGTATGGGTATTTTGGGGTACTTACTTGAGCTCGGTTGATTGCATGCACCACACCCCTATTTCTCTTTCAAAATTCTTCTCTTTCTGGATTCTTTTTGCTTTTCTAAAACTGTTTTTCGTTCTCAAAATTCTTTTTACAAAACCGTCTTTTCATTTTTTTGAAAACTTTTTATCCGACCCCTCAGTTTGAGTTCAAGCACACCCGAGAGTATGCCCGAATCCCTCAAACCAAGGCTCTGATACCAACTTGTAACATCCGAAAAATTTCAGACTAAAAATTTCTTTTAATAAAACATTACGTTAAGTAAATTCATCGTTTTCAACCATAAACAAAGTGTTAGTTTCCAAAATGCATATTCGTTATCAGAGTAAACATTCCAAGGCTGTCTAAACTATGGTGTGTGCCATGCGATCATCCCGAGCTCCATCATCCGCTACCGGAAGTACCTGAAACCAAGACTGAAAACCGTAAGCACGAAGCTTAGTGAGTTCCCCACCCTACCACATACCATGCACATAACTGCACACTGCACATATTGGGCCACGCCCTCTAACTAGCTGCAACTAACACATACTGCAAATACTGGGCCACGCCCGCTATCCTGGTCCCCGCCCCTTACCTCGGGCCTCGCCCGCTACAACGGCACCGCCGCTCCAGGCCCCGCCTGGCTTCGAGCCCCGCTCGGATACAGATCTGTTTCACTTAGGCCTCGCCTGTCACAGGGCCCCGCCCACTAACATATAATAGCACACACACATATCACATAACATCACATAAGCTAAACGTATGCTAACAGCTCTTGCTCTAAGGCCTCGCCTATCTGTGGGCCCCGCCCGTGTCCTGCTACTGATGAGTCATGGAACCTCGTCCATACTCCTACCCACTTTCAATTCTTTCCTAACTTGGGCCTCGCCCCTGGGATGCTGCTACTGAGATGTGGAACACCATCCACACTCTGCTATTGGTGAGATACGGGACCTCGCCCACACTCACCTCCCTACCAGGCACATACAAGTATCACACAGACAACAAGTATAAACTATCACTTAAACCATCTCTTGGGCACCCGCCCTCTATCATGGGACCTCGTCCGAATATCATACTAGCATACTGTGCCTAGGGCTAACCCCCGGGTCTTCTACTCATAACTATATGGGCCGGCATTGTGGCCGTAGACCCATTCATACAAAGGGAAACTCACCTGCATTGGCTGAACTTGCTGATGATCCCACTAGCTGCTGCCTGACCACTCACTGAACTCTGGCTCTACTAGCTTCTCGAGCTATCAATATCAAAGCAATGCTTAGTCTAACTGACCCCGAAAGTTAACCAAGTCAACTCTGGTCCAAGTCAAAGTCCTGGTCAAAGTCAACCTTCCAGGTCAACCCTACTCGCCGAGTCCACCTACTGACTCGCCGAGTTCTTATGCTCAAAGTCCTTCTAATCGCGACTTGACTCGCCGAGTCTACTGATTCCCGAATCCTGACCTGATCAACTCACTGAGTCCTGGCTCGACTCGCTGACTCGAGACTTAACTCGAAGGGTTTGGGACCACGCGACCTGAATCGTCGAGTCCAATAACAGACTCGCCGAGCACAAGGCAATCTCCAACCAACTCGCCGAGTTCATGCCCATCTTCATCCGACTCGACGAGCTGTTCATCCCACTCGTCGAGTTCTCCCCATCTTCAAGCTACTCGCCGAGTCCACTCGAAGGACTCGCCGAGTCCATTCGGTTCCACAACATGCAGAGGACTTCCGAGTCATGCAGGGACTCCAAACCATAGATCTACTCTTCCCAAGCCTACTCCTCACGTAAAGTTGCAAACTTTACATGTAGAGAGGGAGATCTAGGCAAAATGCACCATAAACTAGGGTTTAAGACCAAGAGGCTCCATAATCCACTCAATGACTGATACTTTACGGGATTCTATACCAAAACAAGCATGGATCTGAGGTAGCAACCTCAGATCTGGACCTCAAGCTCGAGATTGATCTTAAACATGGCCTAAAAGCCCCAAAACTCATAACCAAGGAAAATCTGGAGGAGAGAAACGACTTAATACCTTCAAATGCTCTGAAATGATCCCCAAACTTCGGATCCAAGGCCACTCCTTGATGCTTCAAAGATTCCCCCTTCTTCTTCTTCCTTAAAACCACTCAAAAATGGCTAAAATCTTGAATGAACACAATGGAGGCTTAGGGTGCGGCGTTCTGGGTGTGAGAGACAGTAAAGGAGCCCTAGGAAGAAGAATGAGGCGATTAAATAGGCTCCAAGCCCCGGATTTAGGGTTTTCCTCGCACAGACCAGACTCGCCGAGTCACCTTGGCCGACTCGCCGAGTCAGTCACTTACTCCTCGACTCGGATCCCGCTCGGACTCGCCGAGTTCCTCCTTGGACTCGCCGAGTCCCCCTTAAATCTAGGGTTTCCTTTACTTTCTGGACTTTCAAGACTTTGGGTGTTACAGACACGCTTCCATATTTTCCATATGACAACTCATTCTTAATAGAATCTTATCTATTCGTAATGATGTCAATATGGTCCATCCGATATGGAAACATTTCCATAATTTCCATATGACAACTCATCCTTAATAGAATCTTTTCTATTCATAATAAAGTCGATATGGTCCATCCAATACCATGCTTCCAACTACTCACAAGGGACCAATCCTCGTCGAACTTTGGATTTTCCTTTGATAGTTGTTTAATTATTTTAGCCAAAACCAATTCTTGTCCTTTTTCCTTCAAAATGCGCTAGACATTTGGAAAATTTTAGAATGGTCAAACATTAAAGCATTTGCAATCGATCCTATACCCGAAGCGTATGGGACACGACGCATAATGTTTTATTTGCTATGTTCTCAAAATTCGAATTGTGAAGAGGAATGCCGTAATCATAATCGAAATTTTAAGAACACACTATGTACCTTTGACTAAATTTATTAACATTTCTCAACCTAAACCTTTAGATTTGAAATGAAGCATAATATTCTCTCCCTTAATTATAGCAAAACAACTTTATAACCCTTACTACTTTGCAAGGTATAACTCTTGTTTTCTATAATTAATATTGTCATCTTGCAATACGTGCCTTAATAATCAAACAATCATAACATTTATGCTCCCACTATCATGATGATTATTATAAAACATAACATTTATGCTCCCACTAGCTTCGACATGTATTCATAAACATCTTAACTTTCAGAAAACAATGTTTATTGAATTTCTTAAGTTCATGTTTCTAATACTTAGTGCTTTGATAATCTTTTATCAAGGTTTCTCGAACTTATACACCTTTGCCTTCGATAGTTCATATGTGTGTCTAAACAATTAAGACTAATTGCCAAACCTCACAATTCAAATTATGGAAAGGGATACCGTAACCATAATCGAATTCGACAATGCAATTTTACAATTACTATCTTCTTAAAATCTTTCTTAGTGAAAGCATTTCCTCACAATCATTTTCATGAAGGAGGAAATCTTATGACACTTAGATTTAAACGGTGTATGTGTTCCTATCCATGTGAATTTGTTAAAACCAAAGTTTACGACAAATTCAAACTCATATGGACCGAACTTTCTTGATCTCGATTTCTTGCCTTTATGGTAGCACAGCTGCCCACCATGTCTTCCAAGTAGTTAAGCAGCTCATCTTTTCTTATCAATGTACTTTCCATTGATCAAGGTCCTTGCCTTTTATGCATTCAAATGAGAACTCATAGGACTCACATGCATAATTAACTTGATTGGATTGGCACAGAAACAAAATAATGTCTTCACGATAGGTTGTAAACCTCAACTCGTGTGCTAGTGATGATCGATAAGGTCTATTTGATTTGTTCTTGAAGCCTTTCAAGACCAATAAGACTCCCACTGACTCCTTGACATATAAGATTCTTTTGTCAATAATCATTTCTTGACAAACAAATATTCAAGAGTTAGTGTAGCTTTTATCAAAACACTTCATAAATTGGTCCTAGTCGGTCTTTGTCTTATTCAAGACATCACAACTTTCCACATTTGATGAGTGTTATAAACCTTTAATACTTTTCACTCATTGTCACAATCTTAACTTTAAGACTTGTTATTAGAACGAAGTATGATTGACTTTTTGATTTAACCATTTCTTCAATCCTTGATTCCTCTTCTTAAACATACAATTGTACTAAGACTCACTTAGAGGATCAATTGAGATATGGTTCTTAATCATTAAGACCTATCATAAAACATAAAAGGTACTCTCCCTTCTTCTTAGAATGGAGAAACTTTTATCTTTCTGCCTACTTGATTCTTCTTATTCGTTCTGCTATTGATCTAAACCCTTTAATCAATTCAGAATTACACTTAATCTTGTAAGTATAATCATATCTACTAAGCCTTTAGTAAATCATGACGAATATCTTTGTTACTCTTATGGTGGACTTGATCAATACGCAACTTTGTGTACTCGATCTCCTATTCCTTCACTTGACTCTTTGTCAACGAATTAGTCTAATTTCCAAATATGAAATTTCTCATTCATCGTGCAACCAAGTTGCGTGATTCCAAATTTCTGTCCAATTGAAACTTTGGGCGATGAGAAAATCTCCCTATTTGGTAAATTCTTGACTTTCCATAAATAACATAATAAGAACCAAATCCATTATTGTTAATAATAGAAACATTTTAACATCAATTTTTCATACATGCCATTGCAAGGATATATAAAATTTAAAATCAAAATTTATTTTATTGCGGAAAAATTTGTCCTTACAATGCAATTCATTGAAAAACTTATGCTAATACATCTTTCTTAGCAGTCTAACTCTAACTCTAAGTAGTAGCTTAAGAATCTAATCTTTGAGAAATGCGATCGAAATCCATTCCTTCATGGTTAGATTCTGCTCACTTCTTCCTTTAAGCTTCCTTTCTTTTCTTCGATCCTACAAAACATCAATTGTAATCTTATCACATTATGTTTTAAGAATCTAGAATAGAAACTTAAAAGAGTTAGTCAATGGATATTACCTAAAGCAGAGCCATACGTTTTGACTCTCCCATCTCTTAGATCTCTTAGGTAAATAGGGCAGTTTCGTCTCCAATGCCCCCTCTCTTGGCAATAAAAGCAAATTGACTCTTTTGGAACAGCACATGGAACTACTTCAGACATCGCCTTTCTCTTATGATCAAACTTTTCGATCATAGCATGTCTTTCGTTGCCATTGTCTATATCCATAGAGGTCTTGAAGGCAGATTCACCAATCAACTTTGCTTTTTCATTGCGCCAAACCATTGCTGATTCAGCAGCAATAAGCATATAGATGAGATCTATAAGGGTCACGTCGCGGTTCATCATATAGTACTCTCATACGAACTCACTATATGAGTTAGGAAGTGACTGAAGAACCCAATCAACAGCTATTTCCTTACAGACAACGGATCCCAACATTCTTAACCTATCAATGTGTGATTTTATCCCTAGGATGTGTGCACACACCGACTTTCCTTCTTTATGTTTACTTGCCAAAAGGGCTTGAGTGATCTTGAACTTTTCAAGCCTTTGAACTTGTGGGTTAGGGAGAATAATTTGAGGAGGAGGAGGAAGTGAAGCATGATCTCTTGTTCCTCGATCGAATCGTGGAATATCATCTTCATGTGGAATGCTTGTTCCACAGGATTTGAGAAGACCATAGTTGTCAAACTTTGACATCTACAAAACGGGAGAAAACGAATTCAAGTTAGTTGATTGATTGAGTCCTTAGTAAATCACCCAAATGAGATACTAAGGCTAGGACCCAACACAATATTCTACAACTTGGGAGAGGGATGCCGTAACCCTAATTGCAGAATATTTGAAGGTAAGTGAATGACGATTCACTAATTTCCACCACGAAAAATGAAAAAGAAATTTAAGTTTTAAGTCTATGAAAACTCCTAGATCCTTTGAGATTCATTGAACTTTCAATGGCATGTTTAAATCTCGATATGCCCCTCTTGTTTGTGACTGGGATGTCGAGGATCACAAAGCGGGTGTGAATAACCATGCAAACTACATGGTGCCCCCATATGTTACAGTCACCTATTCGATGTGCCGGTAAACCACACACGCTCCACCAAACTATGACAAACATTGAGTCACCCTTTGCTACCTTTGCTTAGAACCATTTAGTGTGCCGGTAAACCACACATACTCCACTAACGTCTTCGCAAGGGCACAAAGTGCAATTTCATGGAATTGCATCAATTCACTTTTGCCTAAGTAACTAAGATTGGGAATTTTATGAAAACATTAGTTACTTTAATAATTCATTATACTTATAATGGAAGGTTTCGTCCTATCCTACCCATTCGGCTAACGACCCTCCACTAGTCAAGAGTACGGTGGGTAAGAGTGGATACCCATTCAATCGCCATTTTATAGGCAATTTCCTTAAACACCCCTTATAGACCAGCTTCGTGAATGAGGCCTACTAACGGTAAGACTGACTTTTACTCATACATATATATAATGTTAGACTTTTAATGTTATATATAGTATAGGGTGTATTTTACACTTTTTAAAATACTAGGGGGTCTAATTTAACAATTATACTTTTAATTCAATTAAATTGTAAACCTAAACTTTTATGGATTTATTAAACCTCTTTTAATTATACACCTTAATTAATTAATAAAACCATAAGGGTGTGATTTGAACTTTTTCAAAACTATACTAGAGTTTTAGAATTTAACATTCCTAATTAAACATTTAATCAACTTTTAAATTCCAAAACTTGAGGGCAAGTTTTGAAACATTTCAACACATTAGGGTTTAGAATTTAAATATACATCAAAATTAAACCATTTAATCAAAATTTAAATTCCAAAACTTGAGGGAAAGTTTTGAAACCTTTTTCAAAACATTAGGGTTTTAACTATTTAAATTTCAAAACAACAAAACTATTGGGTTCAAATTTAAACTATAAAACCTAAAGGGGAAAATATGAAACATTTCATAACAACAAGGATCAAATAACAAATAATTTAAATTAACATTTAATCACATAATTATCCATATTTGATTTGTTTAATGATTTCTTGCAAAACAATTTATCAATTTAGTCAAAATAATTAATCAATTATCTTATAAGGAAACAATTATCCTATTAATTGATAAATATCTTCAATTAGATCAAAATTATAGCCAAATATATCATATAATCGGATTAATATTGATCTAACATGATAAGGTAACCATCCATAATCAAAAACAGCAAGAAATCCTGAATATACCTCTGTCTGAAGCACCGACTCGCCGAGTCACTCTCTGGAACTCGCCGAGTAGGGGCAACTCGCCGAGTCTACAGTGGGACTCGCCGAGTCCATCAAGCAGAACACCAAAAATCGAATTTTTTTCAAACATCTCAAGCATCAATACAATAGAAACCAATCAAGGCTCTCATACCACTGATGGGTTTTGGTCATAAGACATCCTATGTGCTCATACAAACCCTAATACTTGGATCTAGGTTTCTCTATTGTACATGCTTTGAATCCAAGACTATAAACCCTAATTCTAGCATATGGAAATCAATATTAACATATAATTAGGTTTAAGATAGTACCTTGATTGTTATGTAGCAATAACAATCCCAATTCCTCCTTGAATTGACTTTGGAATGCTTAGAGTCACAAGTGTCACTCCTCTAATGGCTTACAAACACCAAGAGCAAATGGAGAAGGTATAAAGAGAGAGGATAGAGGTAGGAATTCGTCCTTAGGACTTCTTGGGAAGGCTTAGACGAATTCATGAGCCTTAGGGGGTTTATATAGGTGTAAAGATTAGGGTTTTAGTCCTTATCCTTATCTAGTTGCTTGCCCACCAAGCAACCATAAGATAAGTCTTAGAAACCCTTATCCTAGTCGAATTCTAAGGCATTATCTCCTTAAATTCGTTCACCCTATATTTAAGATAATCCTTACCTTATTTTGTAACTATCACATAATTATAATTCAGCCCCTCTAGTTTAATTAATTACACTTGATCACAAAATTAATTCTTAATTAATTATTGACCAATATTAATTAAACAAATATGATTTCTCCTTTAATATATTATTCTTATAACATATTAATAAATCATAATAACCTCTTTCTCTATTTATTTCTCCAATCAAGTTGCTTTGGTGAAGGCAACCCAAAAGGACCATGCACCATCGGGTCAAGTACATACCAAAATAGTTATGGACTTAGACACTAATCCAACAGATAAAGCATGGAACTCAAAGAAAGGTGATTGAATAGAAGGTCACGTTCATGAACGGTCTCAGACCTGAATGGATGGCCATTGTGTCAACTGTCAAAGCTCATGAACAATTCAAGTCATACTCTCTGGCAAAACTTGTGGGTACTTTTAAATCCCATGAGAATGCCTTATTGAAGGAAACGAATGTGGTTTCGGGTCTAGGTTCTTTAGCTCTTGTCTCCAAAGGAAAGAGTTCGGTTGAAGAACAAGAGGAATTAGATCTTGCATATTTTGATCTAACCGGCGAAGAATATGCAATGATGGTGTCAAATCCCAAAAAATTCATCAAAACGAAATTCCCAGCCAACAAGAACCGAAACTGACAGGGAAGTTATAGCGTCGAACGGATCAAGGAGGAACCGAAGATGGGGTCAAAGTCTGAAGAGTCAAAGAAGGAAGCTAAAATTGGAGGCGACTCAAGATTTGACTGTCATTACTGTGGAGGCAAAAATCATTTTGCTAAAGACTGCATGCTGAGAAAGAAAGAAGTGAAGACAAGTGAAGATGATGAGGAAGCAAGCCTCCTAAGAAGATTGGAGGAGATAAAGAAAAGAAAGTATGTTGTTAATAACTCTACCATGAATGCTTTAATTGTGCAGGGTTCAAACAACAGTGATGAGTTTGGAGGTGTGGAGGTCTGGTCCATAGATTCGGAGGATGATGAAGTTAGGAAGCCTACTCACGGAAAAGCTATGATGGCAAAAGCAGAATAGACAATGGGAAGATGCTTTGCAGTGACCGAGGGTGTGTCCCAAATAAGAGGATACACAACTGATGGGGGAGTTGTAGAAGAAAGAGAGTGAGAGGACAGATGTTTTGCTGCCAAGCCTGTCAGCACTCAGATCAACGAATGTGATGAGTTGATTAAAAAGGTACAAAATATTCTTGCTTCTCTAAAATTACCTGCTAATAATTATGAAAAGGAGTTAAATAATTTAAAGTCAAAATTCTCAAGCATAAGTAGCAGTCTCACCCAAACCCGTGTCACGAATTCTAACCTAACTGATCAAATCAGCAGGATTTCTTCAAAGAGTGAGGAACGGAGAATGTGGATCGAGCAGAAGGAAAAGGAATTAATTAGATCAAAAGATGATTCTATTTATTTGCAGAGAGACAATCTTAAACTTCTCTAACAAAGAGATGTTTTTTGTTTAATTGCTAAGAGACTCTATTTTAACATAACTCAGTTGCATCTTGATTGTGAAATAGGGAAGAAAATACATCGTATGATTTTACCATTCCTTGAATTAAAGGAGGATGAAATCGATGCAGAAGCATATAACTGTGAAAGCGTTGTATCTTCTGACGAGGTGTCTCCAGCATATAAGATAGGTCTGGACAAAATTGAATCCTACATAAAGTCCAAGGACCACAAGGACATGCTCAAAAATCTGCTAGATGAAAATGATAGATTGAAACTGAGAGCCAAAACTATACAAAAATTTGCTCCTTGAATGCCAACTTAAGTTCAGAAAAAAAATTGATGTTGAAAATACATCTGAACTTAATGAGGATGATGATATGAGTCAAATTTATGTAGAGGATTTGGTAGACTGTTCTGAATTAGCCAAAAACGAACCCAAGTCCAATAAGAACCTTATTTCTGAAAACTCTGTTGAGTTTGCTCGTTCCTCTACCGACAAGTCCAAATTTCTCAAAGCTAAAGCTATCGTCTACCAAAAGGTTCAGACTACCCCAAATCAAGTCTACACTATGTCGGGTGTCACTACACAACAAACTGCAGAGTTAACCGCGATGGTAGAAGAAGACAATGCCGGTGGATGTGATGAATTCTTTTGGTCGGCCCCAATCGACAACACAGACGAAACGAAGGGTCTTTCTCATAAAACCTCATGGAGAGTGAAAGGTAGATACATACCTGAACCACTAAATGAGCCTACAAAGTACGATGTGCCGAGCACAAGTAGAACTAAACCATCTGTGGATGAACCGATGCAAACTACGAGTGATACTTCTTCAACAAAGAGTGAATATTGTTCTCATGGTTCTAAAAGAAAGGCCAACATTCATAGAAATCCAAAACAGGTGGCTGATCGAAAGCATCAATGAAACATAAGATACAAGAAGAATCTCTCCGAAAGTAAGCGATTTTGGAACTCTCGGAATCCTGATTTTGTAAGGATTGAAAGGAGGTCTAAATTGGAAGAAAAATCAAGGAACCAGAAGCACAGTTACGATAGGAACCGAAAAGAAGGTTTCGGTCCTTCAACAGATAGGAACCGAAAGGGTAGTTTCGGTCCCTCGACTGAATACAACCGAAAGAGCGGTTTCGGTTCATCACCCATCAACAACCGAAAGAGTGGTTTCGGTCCATCACCCATCAAAAACCGAAAGGGTGGTTTCGGTTCATCTTCCAACTACAACCAAAAGGAGATTTTCGAACCCTCATCCAACTCCAACCGAAAGAGCAGTTTCGGTTCTTCATCCTACAACAACCGAAAGAAGAGTTTCGGCCCCTCATTCCATGGCAAACGAATGAGCAATTTTTGACCTCATGCCTACAAGTCTGCTCATAAAAACCAAGAATCTAATGTCTCTCCTATGTCCAAATCTCCAAATTCCAGTCCTTTAGTCAAAAACCCCAGTCCTCCCAAGTCAACAAAAATTAAAGTTTTCACCGTTAAAAGAAAAGATGAAATAACTTTAATTAAACGCACATATATGGTTGATATTTCTCTTACTATACCATGTCCTGTAAAAGGCTCACAAGGACCCATGAAACTTTGGGTTCCTAAATCTGCTTAATTTTCTGCAGGTTATACGTGACGAGCAGTTTGACGAAGAATGGTACATCGATAGTGGATGCTCGCGTCACATGACAGGAAGGAAGGAGGAACTAAGAGAGTTTCGCTCTCTCAAAGATGGCGGTATTGTAAAGTATGGCAACAACTCTTTTGGAACTATTAAAGGCTACAAAATGATCACTAATGGCGAGTTCTCCATAAGGAAGGTTGCATATGTTGAAGGGCTCCAACACAACCTCATCAGTGTATCACAGCTGGTGGTTGGTACCGGGTTAAAAGTATCATTCGATGATGAAGGCTCAGAAATTTTCGAGAAGAAGTCAAACAACATTCTGTTGAAATCAAAGCGAAAAGGGGAAATGTATCCCCTGAACCTCAATCCGATAAGAGGTAAACCAGCAGTCTGTTTACTCACAAAGGTTCACTCCGATGAAAGCTGGTTATGGCACATAAGACTCTCTCATCTGAACTTCAAGGACATCAACAAATTTGTTGTTAGGTCCAGTTTAGTGCTGCGTCTTTGGGCTCATTAGCTAGTCCAGTTTTGTCTCCGGTATGGGCCTGTCCATCCGTGAGTTATATGTAGGGTTTATTATATATAGATGCTTGCATGCATTCTTGAACGTAATGTTTTTATAGAGATTTTTAGCGTACACGTTCTTATCTTTTGTAACCCTAGAATCCTCTACAGCAGAAGTTCATGTTTCCACTTCACCTATCTCTTCTCCACCAGTTACCATTCCTATTTCGATTCCCCCCATAACCTCCACCACTCAAATACCACCTACCTCCATCCCAGTACCCCCTCCCATGTTTACAGGCGCAACCACCACAATCACTGAAGTAAGAACCAACGTATCTGATACGGAGGCTCCTACTACAGCACCCGAACCAGATGAACTCAGTTATGTTTACCAGAAACGAAGGCCAAAAATGCCTATTCGCTTTGGCAGACAAACATCTCTATACCACTGCATGCCTGGAACATGTCTTAGGGATCATTCATCGGTGCAAGCAGAATTCAGCGGATGACAAGAAGTACTTTGATGATATGATTCAATGGTACATTCGCTTCAGACAGACTATTCTCGCACTTATCCCTCGTCTGTTTGATGTCACCAAGAGGTTCCGGCAGCTGGTCCAAGCAAGAAGAAATGATAGTCTTGCTCCAAATTGACGCAAAGGGGGAGATTGTTAGGTCCAGTTTAGTGTTGCGTCTTTGGGCTCGTTAGCTAGTCCAGTTTTGTCTCCGGTATGGGCCTGTCCATCTGTGAGTTATATGTAGGGTTTATTATATATAGATGCTTGCATGCATTCTTGAACGTAATGTTTTGATAGAGATTTTTAGCGTACACGTTCTTATCTTTTGTAACCCTAGAATCCTCTAAAGCGGAAGTTCTTCATCGAGCTCTGCTGAGGATTGAGTTAATCGAATCATTTGACTCATTCAGATCCATTCTTGTGTTTTTTTTAACTGTTATTACTTTCTTTATTCACCTGTTTTAAAGATCTATCGATCAAAGAGTTCTATAAACTCATCATTTGTCTTAGGTGATCATGTTCGAGGACTGCTAGTTCTGAAATTCGATAAAGAACATCTCTGTGCAGCGTGTGAAATGGGAAAGCAGAGTCGGCGGAGTCATCCTTCAATTATCAACACTAAGGTAATAGAACCATTGGAGTTACTGCATATTGATCTGTGTGGTCCATCGTCCATCGAAAGCATTGGGGGAAACCAATATATTCTGGTTATAGTGGACGATTTATCAAGGTTCACATGGACCTTCTTTCTCAAGCAAAAGTCTGAAGCTACACCAAACCTCAAGCTCTTCATCAAACAGATTGAAACGCAACTAAGAAAGGTAGTTCGTAATATAAGGAGCGACAATGGGCTGGAATTAAAAAAAAAGATTTTGAATGTTTTCTTGCTGAAAAGGGGACTACTCACAATTTCTCAGCCCCCTATACTCCACAACAAAATGGCATTGTTGAAAGGAGAAATCGATCCCTGTGTGAAGCTGCTCGCACCATGTTATGCTTCGAATCCTTGCCATTATACTTCTGGGCTGACGCAATTGCGGCTGCATGTTATACTCAGAATCGATCTTACTTGAATAAACGGTTCTCCATTACTCCTTACGAGATCCTGAACAATCGAAAACCAAACGTGAAATTCTTTCATGTATTCGGTTCCACATGCTTCATTTTCAATTCCAAAGAGAATCGAAATAAGTTCGATGCTAAGGCAGATGAAGGAATTTTCTTAGGCTACTCCTTGAACTCCAATACATATAGAGTTCTCAATAAACGCTCAAATAAAATTGAAGAAACATACTATGTCACCACTGATGATAGTTATGTTAAGAAGTTAAAAACAACAGAAGATGCATCACAAGACATATTTCCAAAGAATGGTCAGGTTACTATCTCCATCTCGAATCTTTTCAACCAATTCATGCTCTTGTTTGATGAGCCTCAAAAGGCAATTGACTCTGAATCAACTGCGAAAGACACCAAAGTTGATAATCTAAAACAAGTTATAGATGATGCTGCTAGAAAAATGGCTGATGATCAATCCAAAGGAACCGAAAGTGCAGACGGAAGCGAACCTTCTGGTACCTGTCCAACTGCCGAGGGGGAGGGTTCTTCTCCCCATCATGATCATGGTTCTTCGTTCCAGGGGGAGAACTCATCGCCAAATACAACAGCCTCTACTGAAATTCCAACCAATGAAGGAAGTACAAATGTTGGTCCTAAATAGGACTCATTCTTCGAGGGGGAGAAAACAGTTAGTGAAGATGACAATTTGTCTGAACTCGAAGAAGAAATCAACACTGAATTAGATCCTATCTATGATCCAAAGTTTCCTCTACTTGTCAAATGGACCAAAGATCATCCCCAGACTCAAATTATTGGGGAATCCTTGGAAAAGGTGTTAACTCGCTCTCAAATCAAAGCGAAACAGGCTGCCCTATTTTTGAATGTCGAGTTCTGTATGTTTAATTCCTTCGTGTCCAAAGTTGAACCAAAGACTGTTAATTCAGCTCTTGATCATTCAGACTGGGTTCAGGTCATGTAGGATGAGCTAAATGAGTTTGAACGAAACAAGGTATGGCTTCTAATTCCAACACCAAAGGATGCTTCGGTTGTCGGTCTCAATTGGGTATTCAGAAACAAAATGGACAAAGAAGGAAATGTCATTCGTAATAAAGCAAGGTTGGTGGTCAAAGGATATTGTCAGGAAGAGGGAATTGATTATGAAGAAACCTTCGCTCCAATGGCTAAATTGGAATATGTTTGTCTCTTTCATGCGTACGTTGCTCACAAGAACTTTGAAATCTATCAGATAGACGTCAAATGTGCCTTCCTCAACGGTGAACTTGAAGAAACCGCCAGGAGTCGTGAACGAGAAGTATCCTGATCATTGCTATATCCTCGACAAAGCTGTCTATGGCCTGAAACAAGCTCCCAGAGCATGGTATGAAACTCTCACTCGTTTCTTAAAAATGTCTAAATTCAAACAAGGTTCGGTTGACCTAACCTTCTTTCGTAAGCGAGAAGGTAACCACCTTATGATAGTCCAAATTTATGTTGATGACATCATCTTTGGCTCCACGAATCCTAGCTTAACAGCTGAATTCCGAAAGTTGATGGAAACTAAATTTGAAATGAGCTCAATGGGTCCAATTAATTTCTTTCTTGGATTGAACATTAGATAGGGAACCAAAGGCATTTTTATTAATCAGGAAGTATATACCAAGACTTTGCTCACCAAGTTTGGAATGACGGGAGACTCCAAAGTAAAAGTGTCGATGGCTTTTGCAACGAAACTCACACCATCATTGGAGAAACCAGCCGCTGATACAACGCTTTATCGACAGATGATCGGGTCTCTAATGTATCTTACTGCCAGTAGACCTGACATCATGTTCTCTGTCTATTATTGTGCTCGATTTCAAGCCAACCCACGAGAACCTCATCTTCAAGCAGTGAAGAACATCTTTCGCTACCTAAAGCAAACCTCCTCTCTTGGTCTATGGTATCCAGCCAACTCCGGATTCTTTGTTCAAGCATTTTCAGATGCCGATCTGGGTGGCTGTGGATTGGACCATAAAAGCACCACAGGAGGATGTCAATTTCTGGATGGAAAATTAGTCAGTTAGCAATCAATGAAACAAACTTGTGTTTCGTTATCCACTGCTTAAGCCGAATACATTGTTGCAGCATCCTGTACATCTCAAGTCGTATGGATACAGAGTCAACTCCGGGATTATGGCTTAAACATGAAGAAAATCCAATTATACTGTGACTCCGAAAGCGCAATCAGAATTTGTCACAACCCAGTGCAACACTCGACGACTAAGCATATCGCACTGAGGTACTATTTCATCAAGGATCACGTCGAAGATGGCAACGTCGAAATTGACTTCGTCAGAACGACTGATCAACTGGCAGACATATTCACAAAGGCCTTACCTGAAGCAACCTTCAATAAGATTTTACAAGGCTTAGGAATGATGCAAGCCGAGTCAGTACTGAAATCGCCTTCGCTTACATAAAGGTAACAAGTGAAATAGAGCGAACCCATATGAACCGAAATGAACCAAACGTTCGGTCTATTTCGGGTTCGGTCTATTTCGGGTGCAGTTCGACCAAGAACCGAAATGAACCGAGCGTTCAGTCTATTTCGGGTTCGGTCCTTCTGAGCTTATTGTTTTTTTAAGGCATTTCAAATGTATTCTTTTGTATATTTTTTTATTATTTTTTTTCTACTCATAAAATCTCAAATATATTTTTTCTTTCATTTAATTGGTCTATTCTCACAAAAATCCAAAAATATTTTTTATTATTTTATATTTCTAACGTTTTTATGTTTGTCTAAGTGTGATTCTCGCTGGCCCAGCTAAGGCAGGTAAAAGTTATTTTTTTCGTTAGTTAGGCGTCCCTAGAAGCATGCTGCTGTATGTAGACTCAAGTCTCAACTGATTCTGAGTGAAGCCTTAATAACATGATCAACACCAATCATGTTTTCCCAATCCAGGCTATCAAGTTCACTCTAATCATGAGCTACCTTACTCTACTCAAACTGAGTTTAGAGTTTTCTGCTTGGTCCTTCTTTTCTTTAAAAGGCAGAGGTACATTCGCTTCTTATACCATCTCCATCACCTTTCTCCATTATATTTCGTTTCATCAATATAACCCCTAAGACTCTCAGTTTTAACCACTGAGGTTTATGGTTATACAAAATCTGCGTTCATGATCTTAGTTTCATGTCACTATGTACTAAGTGAAACCCAAAATTCAACACCACTAATGAATTGACGGTGAATTCAAAAATTCAAGATATTACTTGTTACCCAATGAAATCTCTTTTTCTTTTTGAGTGATCTTTATGAGATTGCCTTTCACCAAGGCTTCTCTATCCCTAAAAGATCTAGTTTATTTTTTTGAGATTTCTTTAATTCTCTCGTCACTATAAAGCATTTCACACCTACTTGTTCAACAGATCACAATGATCTCACAAGTACTTCATTCAATTTTGGTCTTATGTTAAGTATCGAAATTATGAAATGAAACGAAAGCCACCCACTTTAACCTTTAAAAGAAGCCTTTCAAAACTTCTCAACAAGTTATTGATCGTTATTTCATGGGAAACCAAGCAAGCACTTCAATGTCTCTCTTGACTTTGAAGGAAGTGATTTTTGCCCAGAATCAATCGTTTTATGTCTAAATACAACATCACAGATAATCCCAAAAATACTCGTTTTATTTCTTTATCTTTTACACCCTTTGCACGAAAATTTTTAATTTTTCCAAATTCTAAGTTTCACACAGATTAATGATTCAAATGCTCAAGGCACAGTCTCTCAAGCGTCATAAGGGGAAACGATTGGGATAAAGTGGTAGCTGACTCAGCCGAAATCCAAACGGTTTGGCGATTTGAAAAAGATGACTTTTATGAAAAGGCGTGAAAAAGGGAAACGTTTTTCTCTCTCCTCATTTTCGGCACGCCAACTGTTCACACATCAACTCAGGCGCTATTTTTGAGATAATCCAAGATTTCAGCCGGATTCTTCTCTCTCTTCCTTGTACATATAAAAGAAATTGGAACGCTACTCTCTCAACCTTTATCACTTCCAAAAAGCTCTCAAAGAAACCCGGCGATTTTCTGCAACTGTTCATCGTCATCTTCAAGCTCCTAAAATGGCAGAATCTTCATCTGTTCATGATACCTCAGTTCGTCAACCCCTACTCACTATCAAACCCCAACAGAACCTAATCATTGATCTCACTCCCTTCGTTTATGAGCCCTATATGCTATATGTGGTTGAGTGTCTCAAATACTCACCACTCGTCGACGCACTGACAAAGGTTGAAGTTGTTCCTATGTCATTCTTATCACTTGTCTACTCTACGGAGTTCTACGACAAGGCTAATGAACGGATCCACTTTGAACTTCACGATGAGAAGGTCTCTATCTCCAAGAGTCGATTCTATGCCCTAATCGGTCTTTCTCAAGATTCGTCTCTGGTAAACCCTGATTCCATTACAACTGGCCAACTGTTCACAATGTTTTATCAGATGGGGTATACTGAAACCCTAACAACCGTCACCAAGTTCAAGAAGTCCTGCCTTCCTCCTCAATGGAATGGCCTTTTCACACTCTTATTCAAGGGATTGTCTGAACGGAGCGCTAGTTCAGACGGTGGTAGCAAGGCATTCATGACAGTGATGTATGGGTTGTACAGTGGGCTTAATCTTGACTGTGGGTCCATTATTTGGCAGCAGTTGGTTCAAATCCTAGTTTCTTTTTCCAGGCATTCGGAGATTTCATGTGGGCGTTTCTGGACTATAATCACCAAATGGGCAATGGATCGTAATCGTGTCCCAATTATGGCGGATTCCTTGCTTTCTTCTATCGCCACATTTCATACGACGAAGATCATCATCACTGATCCAACAAAGTTCTCATACATCGGCTCTATTCCTGAAACCATGCTCGGTTGTATCTCAGCATCGAGTAATCTTCTTCAATAGTACAGGAAACGTAAATCCGTTGGTCTACGTGATCTTACACCCACAATGCTTCGCTCCATTGAAGAGGTTGACAAACCAGCCAAGAGGGGTAAGAAGCCTGAATCGTAGAAGGAGGGACCGGTAACAAAACCTACCAAGGGGCAGACCCCCAAGAAGAGAAAAAGTGATAAAGCTGCTCCTTCTCAACCTCAACCCAAAAAGCAGAAGAAGCCTGCTAGGAGACTTATTCTTCAATCCTCAAGTGATTCGAATTCAGAATATGTTCCTCCTAAGCAGAAGAACGCTCCATCTTCAGATTCTGAGAACGAAAGTTCTGATGAAGAGGCTTCGGACCGATGGGACACTTCGCCTCGCTTCCCTACTCCAGAAATTCCGGTTCGTTCCTTGCCTCCTTCCCCTCCACTTGTTACAATTCCTGTTTCTATCCCTCATATCTCTCAAACAACCACCTCTCAACCCTTCACTACTATTCCTATTCCTACTCATATTTTCACAGATACAACCTCTACCAGTACTACTAAACCTACCTTTTACGTTCCCAATCCACCTGTAACCGAACCTCCTTTTACAACCGAACCTCCACCTTCTTCAAAACCCTTGTCTCCTACACACTCTACTGAAACAACTCCCATTTTGGGCGGTGAGGACTTGGGATTTGATTCCACATATTTCAGTCCTTATCGAGTGCAGAGTGAGGATGATGACGACGAGCTAATTACCAAACGTCATCTCAAAGCAGTTAATGACAAGCTCGATCAACTGCTTTCCTCTTCCTCCTCTGGTGCCCCCTCAGAAGCTGCTTTAAAAGCATTGTTCTCATCGGTTGTTGCCGAACACAGTGCTACCCTAACTGTTGCAGCCAAGGCTATCGAAGCCTCCTCTTCCTAATGTCAACAGGCCTCTATTGTTGCTGATGCCTCGACTAAGGAGTGCAAGGAAGCGACCGCAAAAGTCGATAAACTAGTTTCAGATGCTCAATTATTTCTACATTCTCTGCAGGCTGCTGCTGCCAAGAATGCTGCAACTGTCAACACCTCAGTAGAGACTCTTCAAAATACTTTCCATTCTGAGTGTTCGAACCTAGAAGCGGCACTTCATGCCATTGAAGAAGCAAATGCCTTGCTCCATGCTAAAGTCAACGAACGCTTAACTAAACTGGAAGCGGACTTAGCTATGGAAAATCGAATTATGGACGAGTAAGAAAAACTTACAACCCAACTTAAATTTCAACTACACAAGGTGCGTACTGCTACTACGGAGATTAATAACCTCAAGTCAGAAAGGGAGGTTATCCGGAGTTCTGCTGCCAATGTTCACTCCATCCTCCTTCACCTTATTGAGGCGAGTGATCATCTTATCACTATCACTGTCAGACGGCATTTGGCAGACAAGCTCAGACCAGCACTGGACGTTCTCAGCCGTATCGAGGGTGTTCCGGTGATTGGGCTCCAACTGAAACAAGGGGGAGAGAAAGAGTCAAAGCAGCAACCTCCTCCTTCCAGCTCAAAACCAGCTGCTGAACCGAAGGTTAATGAAGCTTCGGTCAGTAACAAAGATAAGAAGAATAAAAAGATTGGTGAAGACGACACAGACAATGAAGATGATGTGTATGTCGACATTCCCAAGAAACTTGTCCCAAAGGACAATCCTTCTGAAAAACAAACGGAAGAAATCACCAAGAAGCAACGCGCTGAGCTAGAACAGAAGCGAAAGGAGGCGGAGCTCCTTGAGAAGAAAAAGTCTTTGTTTCCAGTATGGACTAAAGACTCGCTCCAGCGGTGTGCAATTGATGAGCCAACTGTTCTATGGCTCGAGCCAATAATGACATTTGGTCTTGACAACTCCAAGGATGCACAGTTCGATATGACAATCACTCGAAAGGCATTCATCTTCCATTGCTTCAACTCAACTGTTTCCATTCCATCTCTGGACCCGAAGGTAGATAGGGATCTGTTGGAATTTTACTTGGAGTTTGCTCAACCTCAATACCAGACTTGGAGCTCAAAGAAGATAACCACAGTCAAGGTGATGAAGCCCTATTCAGCAGGGAAATTTATCAATGTCAATTTCAGGGTGACTCGAGGAACCGAAGGCTCAGTCCACCATTTTCCCCTTTCTAATCTACCGAACCTCAATCCCCATGACTGGATACTCCTCAACAACATTCTTCTGTCGAATCCCCTGGAGTATCAGCCTATCATCGATCATGTCAAGCGTATGCTTGTTTTCTACATTCATGAAGTAGCGAAGATGGACCAGGAGATTGCCTCTGCCATACACAAGCGACCAATGATCAAAACCATGGGCAAAGCTGGCAATTTCAACACCATGATCAAGGGGAAAATCGATTCGAAGTACCATACAGTCATGTTCCTCAGGGGCGAAGGCCAAAAATTCATGTTCGCTCTTGTCGACAAACACCTTTTCTCGACGACTTGTCTCGAGCATATCTTGGAGATCATTCAAAGGTGTGACCAGAACAGTGCTGCTGATAAGAAGCTATTCATTGACATGCTGAGGTGGTATATTCAGTTTAGACAAACTCTTTTTGCCATTATTCGTCAATTATTCAAAGTTATCAAGATGGTGAAGCCTGTTCAGAAGAAATAATCTCTCGCCTCATTTGACGCAAAGGGGGAGATTGTAGAGTCTATTGGATTGCGTCATAGGCTCGGTCCATAGCCTAGTTTGAATGCCGGTATTGGGCCTGTCCAGCCATGCATTATTTTGTATTAGGGTTTAGTATATAAGCTACATGCATGCAGACTTACATGGCATCGCTTTTATTGTTTTCGTTTTACATCGCTTGTAAACCCTAGCTCGCCTCTATAGCGGAAGTTCTTCATCGAGCTGTGCTGAGGCGTGACTCAGTTTTGAATCATACGCATAAGTTTGATTCTGTTTTGTGTTCATACTCGTATTAATCATAAATTGTTTCATTACTTTTATCGTTCTTGTGAAAGATCTAATCAATCTAAGAGTTTTTTAACTCATCACTAAGTTTCTAATTTAACAATCCTAATTGGTAATTTCTATTTTTTCAACACAATGCCAAAAAATTGAATTTCAATTAAACAAAAAATAATCACAAAATTTTTACTTACTTGCTTCATTGTGCACCACTTTGATCAAAAATCACCCACCACCGGCCACCGGGGGACTTCGCAGGAAAACACCCACCACCGGCCACCGATCGGCAGCAAAAGAGATAGGGCAACAATTTGTCATCGCAGGGCAGGGAGTCAAACAAAGTATGAAGTCACGATATGTTAATTTTTGGAAATTGCCGTTCATAAGTTTTTTTTGGTAATAGAGATTGGGCTTTAAGTTTGGGCAATTGGGTTACTTATTAAATGGATTATACATTTACAAAATAATAATAATAATAATAATAATAATAATAATAATAGTAATAGGGTAGCCGAAAATATATTTTAGACTTATGGTGCATATAAACAACAATTTATTGGAAAAAATTGTATTATTAATTTTTTTGGGGGCCTCCTGTGATACACTGGGTCCTTAATTGGATCCGCCTATGATCTTAGGTAAGACTCGTGGTCAAGGTGTGATTATATGTTTGTTAGGTTTTGGTGGGGTTTGCTTTTGTGTTCATGTCTGAGGTTTTCGGCTACAACAGTGGGTCATGGATTATGTTCTTCAATTTATCAGTAGGACGACGTGAGGTTGGAGAGATCTTGATCAGATCATATCCCTGAGTTTTAGCTAGCATGGTTGATGTATGGGGTGGCTTTGTCTGCCTGGTGTTTGTCCTACGGCGGGTTACATATTTTTTCCGCGGAGGATTGAATCGACTTTTGGGTTTGAAGGAAGTGTCCATATAGAGCATTGTTCAAGTGGTTTAGCGAATGTGATTTCGACCTTTGGAGGTTTCCGCTCGGTTTTGGCTTATGTTCCTGGTTTTCGAAATCCTTGTGTTAGTAGTTGCAAATTCTGGCATTTTGAGTGACTTCGACACATGTTGAAAGGATTGGGCTAGGAAAAAACCCACAAGGGGTTTGGAGGGTGTTTTAAGAATAATTTGTAACGACATATTTTGAGGACAAAATCTAATTTAAGTAGGGGAGAGTTGTAATACTCGTTTTCCAAAATGGATCAGTTTAAGACCTTATAAGGGTCAAGGATAAGGTTTTTCGAGAAAACAGTAGTGGCATGGAATTATATGAAATGTGTATTTGTTGGACACCACGACGTGGTGGCTGTTGCAGCCCAAGCCCACAATTTTTAGAGTTTCTTCCATATTTAAAGCCTCTAACTCTAAGATCGGTGCATCCACTTCATCCTCCAACATTCCAAAACGAAACCCTATCCCCATTGAGTGTTCTTGGCCATTTGAAGGCTCATTTCTCATGTCATGGTGTGGAGCTTGAAGATTAAGTTTATTGCAAAGTGTTTTTGCGAAAAGCCTAAGTGTAGATCTAGCAAAGTGATTGAATTTATGGACCATTGTGAGTATAAAACTTAAACCTTTACTTCTACGTAAAACCCATAAAAATCAAGCCAATTTAAAACTTTTTCAAACATCCAAAAGCCATTAGTTATTACAAAACGTTTTCAAAATGGTTTCATATCAGAGTATCCCAGAAACCATAAGCCCAAAACATGAGGATGTGTACAGTCACACCTTCACCTTGTCGAGTCATCTGAAGCACCTGAAACAATAAACTGAAACCTTAAGCACAAAGCTTAGTGAGTTCTCCCAAAATACCCATACACACAAAAAGACACATATAATCACAAACAGTATACTATGGGTCCAATCAACCATCAGGTTGGAATACCCCAGACCCTCAACCATCGGGTTGGAATGCCAATATACTATGGGTCTAATCATCCATCGGGATGGAATACCCCAGGCATGTTGATTGTCGCACGAAGCAACACAGTCTCACCGTATACACTGAAAAATATGTCGAGTCCAATCAATCATCGAGTTGGAATACCCCAGGCCCAATCAACCTTCGGGTCTAGTCATCCATCCGGATGGAATACCCCAGGTTGAAATGCCAATATATATATATATATATATATATATATATATATATATATATATATATATATATATATATATATATATATATATAACGGGTCTAGTCATCCTCGGGATGGAATACCCTCGGCCCACAACCATCGGGTTGGAATGCCTACATACTACAAGTTCAATCATCCTCGGGATGGAATACTCACGGCCCACAACCATCGGGTTGGAATGCCCATGTTTATTGGCTTTCGTACAAAGCAAATAAGCCTCAACTACCAATCAGACTTGTGCACATATAAAAAATAATCACATTGAATCTATAGATAGATAAAACGATCTAACGGATCATAGCAACATAATAACATCTAATCTACCAGGATACTAATCTAACAGATCATAATAGCATATATCATCCTATCTACTAGGATTCCGATCTAACATATCATACTAGCATAACACATTAGGATAACAATCCAAAGGGCCGACAGGTTCAACCGGACCCATGTCCACTATCAAACATGCACATAATTAACACGTTTGGTCCTTCCCCATAAGACTCTTTTCAATTTAAGTCCAAAATTTACTCCTTTAGTCCCTGCCTTTTAAAAATCCTTTCACAATTAGTTCAAAAATTACCAATCATACCCTGGCTTCTGAAAATCTTTATAATTGTCACACCCCAAAACCAAGAACGGCGGAAACGTTCTGGGGCGGAGGACGTCATGTACAGTATCACAACAATGTAAAGTAGTAAACAAGCAACAACATCATCCATTGCATTAATAATATAATTATTATACAAGTGTGTTCTGTAAAATTTTGATAAACACTAAAGAATAAATCAAAATGAAAGATGAGTCTTCAACGAGCTCCATCTTCCCTAATCCTTACATCGGTACCTATCTATGATGACCTGAGGATACAAGTAATTTTGAAAGCGAGTATCAACTTTGAAGCTGGTGAGATCATAAGTATTTTAGTGTCTTAATTTGTATGTAAGAATTTGTATGTAAGAATTTGTAAGTATTGAAAATGTATGTAAATCGTAAGTATTGAAAATATATGTAAAACAATTGTAAACGTTTGAAAAACTCTAGAAATGCCTATGATTCCTACTATTATAACAGGGAGTCTTCTACCAAGACTTAACTGATCTTTATGTAGCCTTCCACCAAGGCATCTAGTGTCTGTGTGTGTGTCTCTAGTAAGAATGTGTATTTTCCCAAGTCTGACTATTATTAACCAAAAATATAGTTTCTACATTACCGTGCGTCGTGTGAATGTTCATGAAGTGAATGTAATGGGAAAAGAAATAGTACTATGGTGTAGTGTCGAACTACAACCGTACCTATTACCTTAAATCTAGGGTAATACTTCCAAGTCCTGTAGTATTTGATATAAATAACTACATCGGTACTCAACTGCCTTATTTGAGGGATAAGGTATAATGTGATGTCTAGATCCCAGACTATACGCTCCCCTATCAAAGGGATTTTGGGACCTACCCACGACCACTGCATGTATGCAAGCCGTGAGCATCCACATTACTATGATCATGTATACTCGATATAACTATCACAATTGCGTTGTGATTCATCAGTATAGTTAGATCCTGAACTGGTTCTGTGCTATAGCACCTAGTGACGTCTGTTCTATGTATATGTAAGCGTACTCATGTAAGTGTGATCATGTAATTGTACTTATGTAAGTGTGATCATGTAATAGTATAGTAGTGTACTGTAATGTTCTACGTATGCTAGCTGTAATGTGTGTTCTCTCTCTATCTAGCATGTATAGTAATGTACTGTAATGTTCTAGCTGTAATGTATGCTCTCTCTATCTAGCAAGTATAGTAATGTACAGTAATGATCTAGAAAGTATTGACTCATGAATGAACTGACTCATTGTATGATATTGCGTTCTAGTAATAGTTCTAGTATCTTCCTAAACTACCCATATGGTAGTTTACTAGTAATCTAACTGGTACGTATGGACATGGATGTATACCCTTGCTACCCAAGGGAATGGGATGAACTAGAAGGACCTTTTATGACTATATATGTACACGTGATATATAACTAATATTTAAACGACCTTCGGACGAGTACCTAATATTCTATCAGCCCACATCCAAATCGAGAAAAAGGACACAAGATGGATAGCCCTCCTAAGTCTTTTAAACATTACTTATATAACCATACATATAGAGGCATGCAATTTATAATATAAAAGCATAAAATAAGTTTTGTAAAACCTTTGAACATAATTATTATCTAAGAAAAGATCGAATTGATGTCAATCTATAAAACAGTTTGAAGGCATGGGTTTGATAAAATAGTTTAGTATAAAGAAACATTTGTTTGAAACACAATTGTAAATAAGTTTGAAATGTAATATACAGAGTAAAATGTATAATGTAATAAGGAGTTTTAAAACATATAAAATGTTTATGAAAATCATTTGAAGGAAACTGTTTGGTAAAACGGCTAATGAGTATTAAATCATATAAATGCTGCTTATTAATCACATGTGATTGATATAATAAGTAGCATGATTCTACTTGTATCCCCCCCCCATAAAACATTTAAAAATAGTTAAAACATTGATTAAGGGGTATGAACTCACCTGCAGTAAGTGACTGGAATCGAACGGACTGTTATCGTAAGGAAGGATCGGACACGTGCTTGGTGTCAAGTGAAGACTTTAGACACACACAATGATCCTAATTTCATATGAAGACATATGTGTATAAATAATTAGTGATTAAAACACTGATTGTACAAGTATAAACATTTTAACACGGGGAAAACACTTTTGGTCAAGTGCTAGGAGGCTAATGGGTTGCAACAAAGGAGTGCAAGGCCTCTAATGGGAGTTTATGGTCTAATGACCATATGCTTTGGAGTTTACGGCCCAGGGGAGTAAACTCCTGGCCGTAAACTCTCAACAAGGTCTCTAATTAAAGCCTATCATTTATACAACTAGTTTGGTGAATTGTTTCAAGGCTAGATCAAGTGTTTGGGCTTCCTATTAACTCCTTTGAGGAGTTTACGGCCTTGGGACCATATCCCATGGAGTTTACGGCCATAAACTCCCTTGGGAGGGTGGTTATGGTGTTTTCAAGTCTCTAAATTAACTAGGAACTAAACTAGGCTTTTGTACTTGGCTTTAGAAGAGTTTATGGCACAATTTGGCACCATTTTATGGAGTTCACGGCCCTAGAACCTTTTGGGCCGTGAACACCTTACTCTTGGTGTTCTAAGTGTGTTAGCTAGTCCAAAACTCATTTAGGTACATGCCCAAATTAGTCTCTTGGCTTAAGGAAGGTTTTAAGGGCATTTTGGCACTTAAACATGGAGTTCACGGCCCAAGAACACCCTTGGCCGTCAACTCACTTTTCATCATTGATTTTAATTGCTTTTGGTGTCCTAAACATGAAATGGTGGGTTCTAGTTCGAGTTCTAAAGTTTTGAGGGTCATTGGAACACTTTAGGACCTTAAAATGGAGTTTACTCCCCAAGTGTTCTTGGGCGGTAAACTCCCAAATCTTGGGGTCTTAATCCGATTTTGATGTTTTCTAGTCATATACATACTAGCATACAAGTCTAAGGTAGTTACAAATCACGGGGAAAGGACTATGTAGCATTTAAGCCACATATTGGAGTTTACTCTCCAAGAACGTTCTTGGGCGGTAAACTCCCGAATCTAGTTGTTTTGTTATGAAATTGATGTTTCTAAACACAATCTAAGCTATATAACATGACTAGATCGAAGTACTCACAATTTGGGATAAAAACCCGAAGATCCGTGAGAGAGAATTTTGGCTTTTCTCTAATTGGAAATGTAACTAATAAACTATTTGGTTCAGTTTTCTATATATAGTCCTGGGATTTTTGGCAGAAAATATTTTTATTCCCGGAATGAACTCTAATATCCTAGAGTATCGGAATAACAGTGTTGAACAAAACCCTAGTGCATCCACTCTCCTAATATCTCCTTAAGTGTAAATCCTGAAAACCGCCAAACTTATACTCGAAGTCTGAATTTTCACTGTAACTGTTCTACTTCTATTGGCTTGATATGGTTTGTTCATAATGAAATTTCGGGATGTCACAATAATTAAGTCTGAATTTACCAAACAACCCCTCCCTCTACAAATCCTTTTCAATTTTGGTTCAGAATTTACTCTATTAGCCCCAGCCATCCAAAATCCTTTCATATTAAGTCCAAATGATACCAAACACCCCCTGACTTCTAAAATCCTTTGCAAAATAAATCCCGAAATTACACTTTAACCCCCGGATATTTAAATCTTGTCATTTGGCTTCCCGAAACCAATACCCCGCTAATTATTATTTGATTCTGGACTATAATAATATAAAATAATAATAATTACTTCTCGGTGTTTTGGGATTATTATTTAATTATTCTATTTTAAACGGGATGTTACATTCTAGTTTGTTAGATCTAGCTTATGGTCTATTTTTAGTAGTGAGCTTGAGGTTGAGATGACTCCAGCCTCTTCTAAGCACTAAGGATTGTCACTTGGATCTTTTCTAGTTGAAAAGTTCGTAGCTTGATCTTGTCATCGGAGCCATGCAAGTTTTGAGTAGGATTTATGCAAATTTGGACTTAGGATTTATGATTTTGTTTCATGGTGAGGTCTTAATGGATAAAGTTGGAAACTTTATCCATTAAGTCAATGAGAAGAATCATATCTAGAGTTTTGAGCTTTGGTCTGAAAGGATGAAGTGCTGAATAAAGAACTTGGCTTTTAACTAAAAAACACGACGTGGGCAAGATCTTACCACAATGTGGTAGTCTCCTCCTTGTCAAGTATTTTGTCATGTCATCTCCACAACGTGGCCATGAGGTCTCTACGTCGTTGTGGCTGTTTACTTGGTTGATCATTGAATTTTTTTTTATCATACATTGTTACCTTTTGAACAGTTTTACTTGGGGTCAAACTTGGAGGATTTAGGTTGTTAATTGAGAATCTGTCTCTTTTAGTGTTAGTTGGTTCACAGGATTGAGCAATGCAAGGTATGAGAGTATTGTTATTCTTCTTCGGTTCTTCTTTTTAAGTGAGTTTCTCATTATGCCACGTAGGGATGAGTATAGGTGAGTACCTACCTTAATCTCGAGGAACCAGTTGGAACCGGAACCGAAACCGTTTACACCGATTCTTTGAAGTTTGGAACCAGTCTTGCAACCGCCGGTTCCGGTAATGGGTACGTGGTTTTGAAACTTTTTTAACTAGTGAAAAACAATCCTACTTAGTCCACACATTCCTACCCTATACAAATCGAATTGGTTCAAGTTATAAAAAATGTAGGCTAATATTAAACTGGTTTAGTACAAATTGCATAAAAACCAGGCTTGAAAATAATTTTTAATAATAGGGGTCAACCCTTTTCACTACAGCCCACTAGATAGTAAAGGCATTGTAGGAGAAATTAGGGAAGGGAGCTTCTCTTTTTTATATAACAAGGAGGTTGTAACATCCCAATTTTCAAGACCAAATTTTTTTGTTTTAATCATATTACTTATAAAACAGATACTGAAAAACATCATCAACATCATTCCAGTTCATAAAAACATAATCACTTATCCCAAAAATCATATCATTACAATAGTAATAATGTCAGAGTGCAATCCCATGGATCTAAAAATGCGGAATCATATGTGTGTGATGCACTGCTAGCATGTCGACTCCTTCCCCTTCGACTAGGAGGTGCCTAAAACCAAAACTGAAAACCGTAAGCACAAAGCTTAGTGAGTTCCCCCATCATACCACATACCATACATATCACATAATGTTAGACATATTTGGGTGCCCGACCTACCTTGCTGAGCATACTGGGGTGCTCAACCTACCCCTGCTAGGCATACCAGGGTGCCTAACCTACCCCTGTCAGACATATCGGGGTGTCTGACCTACCCCTCGGGCTTTATCTCAACCGGTTACAGGGACTATTTCACCCTAACTACTACTATATAAAAGCTTAACATAATCATATTGTCAGTCATACCAGGGTGTCCGACCTACCCCTTGGCCCTATCGGGCAGATATGGGGACTATTCCCCCTACTACCACTATCACATAGCATCGTATCATACTAGCACATAAAATATAATAGATAGTGGCAAAACAGACAGTTATCACAAAGACAATCATGTCAACTATAATCAACTACAAGTGGACCGGCATTGATGCCTTCGACGCACTCTTACTGGAAGGTAACTCACCTCGGTGTCGTGAAGTGTCTGAATTGTCCTCGCTGTTGGGATCAAATCCTCTCAAATCCTACACATAATCATCTTCCTTAGTTACCATTTCATGGTCAACTTAGGTTAAAGTCAAAGTCAAAGTCAACACTCTAGTCAAAGTCAACTTTCGGTCAACTCGCCGAGTTGGTCCACCAACTCGTCGAGTTCCATGATACAGAGTCGGGACCCTTTGCAAGTGACTCAGCGAGTTCATCCTTTGACTCGCCGAGCCCATCTTCATGCTAGTTGGGACGTTTAGTCGTTGACTCGTCGAGTTCATCTTCATGCAAGGTGATGCTCTTAGTGCTGGACTTGTCGATTTCTTCCTTGACTTGCGGATTCCATCTTCATATTCTCGAGATATCTTACTTCCTCAATGGTTGTAGATCTGAAGTCATACCCTCTTAGAGCCCCAAAATCTCGAATGTGGCTCTATAAAAGTTTAGATAATGTAGAAATAAACCCTAACTAGAGATCTAAGAGATAAATGGTCAAGGTTGAAGCTTTTTACCTCTAATGAGCTGGAAATAGGACACAACCTCTGGATCTACTGGCTTCCACTTGAACTCCCAAGCTCCTTCTTCCTTCTCAAGCTTCACAACCACTACAAACACGCAAAAATGGCTCAAGAACATTCAAACAAGGTTAGGGTTTCGATTTAGGGCTTTCTGGACACAGTGAGGCGATGAGGGAGGCCATAACTGGAGTGTTAAGGCGTTTAAATAGGGTGCAAACCCTTAAATTAGGGTTTCATCCAGATAAGCCTACTCGTCGAGTCAGGGCATTCGACTCGTTGAGTAGGTTCTTCTTCCCACGTCTAATTTTTAGCCTCAATTCGATGAGTTGGGACCTCCAACTCGCCGAGTCCTAGAACAAATGTGCAAAAATTTATATTTAAATTACGTACCAGGAACCGGGCGCTACAGAGGCAATCACTTTGCTTACTACCAAGCAATGTGGGATGAGCATAACTTTTATAAATGAGATAAATCATCAAGCTTTTTGTATATCAAGCAATATGGGATGACTATTGTTAATAAGAGAAGTTTTCTAATTATTTTCCTACAAAAGAGTGTTTATTGTTATGAATTATTATTTAGTGCATGATTATTGGATTCCCCATATTCCCCCATCACTCTCCATAATTAGTGAGCATTATAAAAAAAATATTATTATGAGTTTTATGAGTGTAGTTATGCACAACATTCATAACATACCACACCTTTCATCTTCTTTCTCTAGTATAAATAGTGAGTGAGTATTATGTATTGTAAAGTTTGGTGGTTTTTACCACAAGTAATAAAATAAAGTTCTTTACAATCTCATTTCTTACTTTGTTCTTTAACTTAACTTCATATTTCATAACACGTTATCAGCACAACTTTACCATAAAGCTCTAACTCCTTATTATTCTTGTCATTTTCCGGTATGTATTTTTTGTAAGTTCACATATACAATGCTTACAAGTTATTTTATGGACTTTATTAACTAATAATTCTTTAACATACAAGTCTTTATTTTCATTAGTATTTTCACGATGGATAACCTTAGCAAACACGAGTTTATGACTCTTTAAGGTTTGAAAGTGGAATACCTCACTGTCAAAGATGCATATGATCTTTGGAATAATATCAAAGAGAGTTATGTTCATCAAAAAATGGTATACTTCCTAGAGCTCGTTTAGATTAGTTACACCTTTGGATACAAGATTTTAAATATGTGAGTGAGTATAATACAGTCATGTTCAAAATTACTTCCCAACTAAAACAATGTGGTGAGACTATAATTGATGAAGACATGCTAGAGAAAACTTTCTCTACTTTTCATGCCACTAACATGCTCCTATAGTAGCGATATCGTGAGAAAGGTTTAAAAAAGAATCTGAATTATTCTCATGTCTTCTTATAGCTGAACAAGACAATGAACCGTTGATGAAAAATCACTAATCAAACCCGACCGGTTCTAGTCCATTCGTTAAAGGGAGTACAACATCATATAATCATAATAGTCATGAGTTTAACCGTGGTCGTGGAGGTCGTCATAATTATTGTAACAACAATAACAAGATTGCAAATAACTGCCATAAGTTGGAAAATAATAAACACCCACATCAGATAAAAGTGGTCAACGAAAAAATAAAGTTGAAAATATTTGACATCGATGTGGAATAACCGGCCATCGGTCTCATACATGCCGCTCTCCAAATCATTTTGTTGATCTTTATCAAGTTTCTCTAAAATCTAAAAAACTATCAATACAAAATTTATTCAAACTGATTTTCACGAATATCAACAAGAAATAACACATTTTGATGTTGTCGATCTTCTTGTTTACCTAGAAGGGACAAGTGGTGTTATGGATGATTGAAGAATAATATGTGGTTTTGTTTTATGTCATTTGTTATGTTTTTATTTCATATTCGTTTCATGAGAAATGATGGTGTCACAATCTTCTCAAAGTAATAAAATATGTATTTATTTCTCTAAGTCGAATGTTTCTTAAGCTTTATTTATTTGTTGAAGAAAAATATGGATATCTGCAAAAGAAATGAGGAAGATATATGTCTTGCAGACAGTGCAACAATACATTTTTCATAATGAAAAAAAGAAATGAGGAAGATATATGTCTTGTAGATAGTGCAACAATACATTGCATTTTTCATAATGAAAAGTATTTTGCTTACTTATCAATTTGAGAAGCAAATGTTAATACAATAACAGGTAATGCAGAAATGATTGAAGTCTCCGAAAGAGCAAATATAGTATTACCACAAGGGACAATACATGCAATTGGTGATGCATTATTTTCATCCAAATCAGCAAGAAAGTTATTAATGATGATAATAAAAAGTATCTTAATATTACGAAAATGATATCGGGTAAGAAAAGTCTTTTGGAAAAATTACATTTATTGTCCTCCGGATTGTATTATACAGATATTAGAATGATTGAATCTCATGTTATTGAAAATAAAATGTATTATAACACCTTTTAAGTTTGGCATGATCGGCTGGGTAATCTTGGATCACTTATGATGTGTAGAATAATTGAAACTTCAAGTGGTCATTCCTTAAAAGACCAGAAGATTTTTCAAGCTAATGAATTTTCATGTCCTACATGCTCTCAAGAAAAATTAATTTCTCATCCATCATTGAACAAAGTTGATATGAAATTCTTAGTTTTTAGAAAGAATTCAACGGGATACATGTAGACCAATTCATCCACTATGTGGACCATTTAAATATTTTATGGTTTTAATTGACGCATTCACTAGATGGTCACACATGTGTTTTTTGTCTAGTCGTAATCTTGCTTTTACAAGAATACTTTGTACAAATAATAATTCATAACATTATATATATATATATATATATATATATATATATATATATATATATATATATATATATATAAATCCTCCTTAATAAATGAAGGTTTTTTTGCCACATGTAAATCTCTCATGAGTTTTGACACTTGTCATTTTGTGGTATTTTTTAAATAAATATTATCCACTTGTCAATTTTTGGTTTGTTTCAATTTTTATAATTAAAATCATATACTTATATATGTAAAGTATTAAATATCATATCTATGATACTAGGTGTGAGACCCATGTATTACATGGGTTTATTTAAAAAATAATAAATATGAAATTTTAACAATTTGAAAATTTTGAATTTGTAAGAAAAATAAGAAAAATTTTGAATTATTAAAATTAATGAGACTTTAACATATTGAATACATTACATATATACACCATTTTTAATAAATACCTTCCGTGTTTATTACCATACATATTAAATGTGAAATTTTAATTTAATAAAATGAAAAATATAATAAAATGACAAGTGGACAATAGAAAATTTAAAAATTCTACAAAATGTCATGTGTCCAAATGAATGAGAAGATGACATGTGACAAAAAAACTTTCATTTATTAGAGTAGATGAGAAAAATTTTGAATTATTAAAATTAATGAGGCTTTAATATATTTAATACATTACATATATACACCATTTTTAATAAATACCTTCCATGTATATTACCTTACATATTAAATGTGGAATTTTGATTTAATAAAATGAAAACTACAATAAAATGACAAATGGAAAATAGAAAATTTAAAAATTCTATAAAATGACATGTGTCCAAATGAATGAGAAGAGGACATGTGGCAAAAAAACTTTCATTTATTAGAGTAGACTAGTTTATAACCCGTGGGAACCACGGTTATAAAATTAATCAAACTTTTATAGTAAAAATTCAAAATTATTAATAAGTTATTTTAAATAAATTATTAATTTAAGAGATATTTTTATTAGTTATGTGAAATTATAATCATTGATTCAAATAAATATATTAAATTAATTTTTAATATATATTAGATATTTTTTTATTTGTGAATTAATGAAAACAATAATTTAAAATTTAAAATTTAAAATAGAATCACATTAATGAGGAGGTCTAATAAATTTAAAATGAAAAACTAATAAATTGACAAGTGGCAACACATTAATTAAAATGTCTAATATGGTGACACGTGGCAAAAGAGCTACTCTTTTATTAGTATAGAGAAGAGATTAAATTGCAATAAATATGTTTGTTCCTTATTTTGAAGTTGTACATTAAAAAATATTTTATATTTACACCTTAATATTTAATTTTTTTAAATCAACCCGTGTAATACACGGGTTTCACACCTAGTATATATATATATATATATATATATATATATATATATATATATATATATATATATATACGAATCTGCTCTGTCTGTTTGGTAATAAATTCCAATCTTGACTTTATATATAATATAATCGTTTTTTCTTCATTGTTTGTACATTCAGCAACTATATGTGTTTTGTGGAGTGCAATATCAGGTACAATTCTTCACATAAAAGTGGTGTTTGTTCATTGTTTGAATATATATACATCTACAATATCATGAATGATTAAAAGTGAATGTTTTTTCGTTTAATATATCCATTTTACCCTTAATTGATTGGTAAACTTAATACAACGCATTCATGTTCTTTCATCTTATGAAGTCATTAATGTGAATGAAGTTTATGTACAACACAACTTCATCAGACTTCATCAGATTTGGACCATTTTACCCCTAACATTTCCTATAAAAGTACAATTTTTTAACATAAAAGTTTTTGCATTTTCATATATGTTTCTTATAAAAAAGCATAAATGAGATTTTATGAAAGTACAATGCTATATAATGTTAGTTGTCCATTTTAAGATTTTTTGGAAAATGGTTGCAATGTATGCAGAAAATAGAATTTTAGCAAAAAAAAATGGTTATTATTATTACCCTTTAGGTTTTCTATGGTCCTGACATATTAATATAAGTACAATGCTATAATTGTGATGTTTTTTTAACTTCATAGCCCAACACCAAGCAATATACTTTACATTGTTAGCTACATAAATAACTAAGTTTCATTACGTACTGTTAGCTACCTGAATATTGCTACAGGGGTAAAATAGACCGTGTGATTTTTTTTTAAATTTTCAATCCATTTTTCCTTAATAACATTTACAGTCAATCAGAAAACTTAATTTATGTAATAACTAAAAGACTCGATTCAATAAGATCTAATACTTGAACTTACTGTAGCCGAATCAAGAGGAATGTCAAATGGGGCACTACTGACAATCTGATGTGTAGAATGAACCTCAAGTATGATTTGTCAGCTCCTTTACCCCTAGAACCCTGTTCCAATTTATGTAAAATTGTGAGTATAGATAAATGGTACATATCTTTTTTTATAAAAATAAATGAGTTGTTCATTATCTATTTTCCGTTTACCATTGACCGTGTTCTTTCACCATAAACCTTGATTGATGAAAGCTGATCTATCTTTAAAGTTGTCGCAGTGAAACAGCAATACAGTCAACAAATCTATGATTAGTGAATCTATAGCCATATTTTTTGGAACTTTGTAAAAGTATATTATTTAGTTCTCCATTAATTACTAGTTTCGTCACATATTCACATATAAAAGAACGTTTCAAAAATTCCTTAATGATTTTAGGATAAGTACACTTAGAAAAAGAATGAAGAATTTTCTCATAAAAAATAATATTCATAGCTACTTTCTGTCAGGAATATTCAATAATAAAATATTCAATGTCATTATCCTACTTTTCTGCATTATAATTTATAGCATCCTACTTCCTGCTTCAATGTAATTCTTCAAAATTTGAAAATCTAATTTTTTACTAATCATTGTTCATTAATCTTTATTGCTATTTCATTATGTAAAATATTTAATTGTGGCTTAACATTGAAAGTAATAGAATGAAATAAAAATAAAACGCTATAATAAACAATAATTAGCAAGGTACTTTCATTTATTTTAATGAACTGACCATTTTACCCCTACCACATGATAATTTGTTGTGTTGATTTTTTTGAAAACTTCATTGACAGAGACCATTATTGCAAGAGCATCTAGGACTAATATCTTCGATCAATTCAGAAATGGAAACATCTGACAATAGCGATTCCATCATGGGCGATTCCATCATGGGCGTTTTTGTCCAACTAAGACCAAAAAGAGCAAAATTTGTATCCAATATCCACATTCTTATTTCTATATCAGGGAAGGCCAACGAATAAAATAAACATCAACAACAACAAATAA
Organism: Lactuca sativa; assembly: GCF_002870075.4. Classification (NCBI taxonomy): domain Eukaryota; kingdom Viridiplantae; phylum Streptophyta; class Magnoliopsida; order Asterales; family Asteraceae; genus Lactuca; species Lactuca sativa. Next base: position 170,833,910 of record NC_056623.2, read on the forward strand.
TATACGACAACAAAGTAAGTAATCTCATTCGCTTGTCAAATAATTCGATCAAAACTAAAAGGTGTAAATGCAAAAAATATCAGTTTAACTTTTATTGATTTGTTTATTCTATCACTCTACTTTAATATTTTTCTATTAAAACATTATGCCATAAAAATTAATAAACATTTGTTACAGTTTGAGTATAACACCCAGTGGTAGAAAAGTCCAACACGAAACAAAAAACGACATAATGCAAGAAAAGAATCACCAAGAAAGTCCATGAGGAGATATTGATAAGGAAAATCTCTTGCAAAAATTGACACCAACAAAAAGTTGCATTGAAGCATAACTAATCTGAGAAAAAAAGCAGGAGTAAAATCGTTAAAAACAACTTGAAAAACACAAAACCATTGTACATAGATATCCAAAACAACCAAAAGTATAATAAAACAACAAGCAAATTTATGTCAGTTTTAAAAAAGAGATTTACCGATATATCTCTTAGCATCTATACAGGTCACAACATTTCACAAAAAAAAAATACATTGTTGATTAAATATAAAAAAAATTGTATCGAATTTTTCAGCACTATACAATAAGTAAATATGAACATTTTAAAATGATTTTTTCAAGTTAAAGTCGAAATAAAGTAAATAAATTACAAAAAGAATTCAAAATTTTAAATAGAGTCGATCATAAATAACAAATTACCTCAAAATCTAATTATCTCATATTTGACTTCATCTGAGAGGTAGAAAGAACTTGAAATGCTTCGTCTTCAAATGCCCATGAACATATCTTCTCATTAATCACTAAACCGCAAAAGTCATCACTTCCCTCCGGGTGGTATTTAACTCTGAAATGCGATTCATTTCTTTTCAATTTTTGTGTTAGTGCTGAACTCATGTTTAGGGTTAGGGTTCATTCTCCTCTTTGCATCTTTGCTCTTCGATTTCCCTCAAGGTTGTAAGGCTGAAATACCTTTCTCATTTCATAGAGTGTGTATTTTTCATTAAAAGTAATAGATTATTAATTATTAAGTTTAATATTTTTTTTAATTATACTCACAACTACACAATATAAACAAATATCAAATATTGATTTTACATTTTTTGAAATGTAAAAATTTATTAATTGATTTTTTTATAAAAAATAATACATATATAAACTAATTCTTATTTTTATGTACATTTAAAAAACATTTGATAACTTTTTATGTTATTATCGTTGACAAAAAAAATACTTAAAAAAATTGGATGTGATGGTATATAAATGTAGGATAAATTTATTTTTTATATTAGACTAGATTAATAATATAAAAATATTTAAATGTAACTATATTACAAAAATGGTCCCACTTACAAACTTGTGTAAAACAAATTGCAATTACATGTCAAATATTATTAGCATAATGTTAGTTTATATGTTACTATACCTTAAATTTAATCATATTATCTGTTATCTGTTGTCAGTCATCTTATTTTATAAACTAATTATTGTTATTTGTTCATCTTGAAGACATATCTTGAATTCATTTAATTCTAAAAAGACTAGAAAATTAAATAGATTATATTTAGATAATATAAATAACATTAATTTGTTTACTACATCAATCTATCAAACTTCGACCACTACGGATGTTATTACTGTTTATTCCAAGAATATCTATAAGTCTATTAGGAAAAAAAAATCTCTTTCAAATTCCAAAGAACACAATTTTCATGGGCTCATATGTTTTGCAAAGACTATTAATAAGATTCGAGAACAGTCGTTATTCAATGTTGGTTTATTTATCAAAGATCCCATTTTTTCACATGACCAATTGTTTGTTGTATTATCAAGAGTTCAAAATAGAGAGATTAAAATTGTTAATTTTAGATAAGGATGGTAGACTCACAAACAAAACTTTCAATGTTGTTTATAAGCAAGTTTTTGGAAATTTATAAATAACATTTTTGTAGTATCTTTTATTTAGTTTGAGTAAATCACACTTCATCCATCATGTTAATTAATTAATATATAATACTTTATTGTGTTTTCTTTATTTATGTTAATTACATTACCGAAATGTGTTATTTGTTTTATATCAATTTCATTTACATGATTAGTTGTGTTTTTTTCACTATCTTCAAATGTATGTTGCACTATATAAACTCATGATTTTTGTCGAATAGATGGCTTTAAATACTTATTAAATACTTACAAATGACAATGTTAATAAAAAAACATTATCACTATTCATGATTTTCTGTTTAAAACTAATGATATTTTATTAGACAATCAAGATTATAATTCTATTTAAAATTATCAACTGTGGATTTCCACATGTTTAAACCTAGTATATATATATATATATATATATATATATATATATATATATATATATATATATATATATATAGAGAGAGAGAGAGGGAGGGAGGGAGAGAGAGAGAGAGAGAGAGAGTTAAGATCATATAAAACTTTTAATTAATGTGTGAACATATGACCAATTATAAATCATTCATTTGATAAAGGTAATTTTATAACTTTATTTATTAAATAATTATTATTTATTATAAACTTCCTAGAGTTTTGGTAACTAAAAAGTGATTGCCTATAATTATGGATGGTCTCCATAAGACGTCGGCTAAACATTTTCTACCACTAATATATGTCTTCATTTCTATCTTCTTCTTTTCTAATGTTCTTGGAAGATGCCTCAATATTTGCACAAAAAATCCCTCGATTATGTTGCGGTGTTGAAAAAAAGTGTTGAATTGGAAAGAAGCATGAAAACTACATTGGGTGCTTTTGTGTTCCATAAAAACTACCTTGTGGTGATGAAGAGTAATTACGTTTAATAGTAATAGTCTCTTGTGTTTAATCTTGAGCTATTCGTTTAAGATTTTTGTTTGTTTACTAATGAATTGTCAGTTGTTCAAAAATAATTGTTTGCCGTTTGTTATTTATCTGTAGTTCATGTGATTTTTGTTAGTAATTTATTATAATATGTTGATAATTAAGTTGATTTTGTCTTCTAGACTTTCTTCATTTTCATGATTAACAATTTTAATTGTGGGTTTTTCTTTTCACATTGGATGAAAAAAGACTTTGGTACTAAGTCGACAAAAGATAATAATGATATATAACTTAAAAATGTTTTCTCCCTATTTTTATTTAATTTTACATGTACTTAAATTCACAATTTACACACTCAATGTTCCGATGAGTACTAGTCAAATTATAATTATCACAATTTTGCAGGTTTTTGTTTTGGCACCCATTTTTATTTTGAAATTATATTAATATTTGGTTGATTTTATTACTATTAATTTAAAATATTGATGTTAGTTGTTTTTACAGCAAATTGCAAGATTTCAAGGTGAAAAGTAGGATGTTGAAACAAAGGATATAAAGATTTGTATATGAAAAAGATGTGAATGTGTTTGTTAATTTTGTAGGATGCTACGAGAAAATATTCGAATTTAGTCAATGGTTATCGATCGGAAAAAGTGGAAACGGAAAGAGTTTTAGATCTTCAAGCATTATTCAAGAATGCTTGAATTCTTTAATAATTCTTCACATGTATAAAAAAATTGTTATGTTACAGACATTTAAATATATTTAACTTCTTCAATTCTTCAAGAATTCTTCAAACTTGAAGACATTGTTAATGGATATCAATCGGAAAGAATGGAAACACGAAGAGTTTTAGACTTTGTATTCTTCAAGAATGTTTGAATTCTCAAAGAATTCTTCAATTATAACAAATTAACTGTGTTACAAACTTGCAATCAACAAAATCAAACCAAAAGAATAAAATATTTCTTACAGAATTTCTAATATGATGTACTTCAACACAATCCAACCAAAATAATGAAGGAAATTTTAAAGAATTTATAGTATGTAAAAATCCTAAATTCTTAAAGAATGCATAAAAAATAACTAACTTTAAAAAAATCTTCATACGCTTTTACTAACCATACGAAGGATATCGATTAAAATGTAATTTTATTTTTGAAATATAGTTTAAATTCCATCCATTATAATCATCACTGTCCATAAAGATTGTTAATAAATTTGAGTAATTAACTCTTTCAATTAATTAAATGCACTTATATAATACACGATATATATATATATATATATATATATATATATATATATATATATATATATATATATATATATATATATATATATATATATTTCCTAATTATTTGCCTACAAACAAAATTTGCAAATTTCGTTTATGTATATAAGCAAACGTGATGTAGCTGTTTTATATATATATATATATATATATATATATATATATATATATATATATATATATATATATATATATATCGACGGGTAGTGGTCCCAAAAAATGAGAACTGGAACATGCACTTTTTAAATGGTTCCGATTTTGAAAGCAGTTATCTTGTTTCGGTGTTCACCCCTAATGTCATGTATCATATTGTATATCTTTTGCGTGTTAGGATAGTGATACTGTTAGAATGCGGGATGCTAGTCGACTAGGATAGCCCATTCTTAAGAATGTATGGTGTAAGACACTTGGTCTCATAGTATGCTAAATGTTATATATATATATATATATATATATATATATATATATATATATATATATATATATATATATATATATATATATATATATATATATATTCTAATTATTTGACTACCAACAAAATTTGCAAAGTTTATGTATATAAGCAAACGTGATGTGCATATTATTAAACATATATATATATATATATATATATATATATATATATATATATATATATATATATATATATATATATATATATATATATATAGCAAGGATCATTTGAGAAATCAAAGTTTCCCGAGAACTAAACAATGACCCTTAGATTAAAATAATAAAGGGTTAGGATGTTTTGTGGTATTGTTGTAAATACCTGAAAATAAAAAGGGACGGGAGCATCTTATTAAAATAAATCAAGGGCATTTAGGGAAACTGTAATTGATACCCCATTATCAGATTAATCACATCGAATCTCTCCCTACATCTCTCTCTCTCTCTCTCTCTCTCTTCATCTCATCCCTCTCCCTACACCTTCATCACTTCAACTTCTGTTACACCGTGAATTTCTAAATAATTTTTTGCATAAAATAAAAACATTTTCATTTAATTTTCATAAAAACATCAATGTTTTAAGACTCCAATCCATATCATACAAAAATCCCAAGATCACATATCATAAAATCCCATGCGTGTGTACAGATCAAGCCGACGCCTTCCCACGGTCATCACTAGTACCTGAAACAAACAACACTAACACTGTAAGCACAAAGCTTAGTGAGTTCCCCAAAATACCACACATAACACATATTAGTCACTCGAGGCTATAACTCTGTGGGTCCGTAGACCCTACTCTGTGAACCCACTGGTTCTAACTCTGGGAACCTTCCGGTTCCAACTCTATAAGCATGCACAGCATAAATCACATAGAAATATTGCAGTACATCACATAACATACATATAGCATACAAATACTCTGTCACATGACTCTGATTACCTACTCAAGGTAAAGTATAGTGAGAAGACTCACCTCGCGTATCTCGATAGCTCGCAAATCCCTAAAATCACTAGTGCTCGATCTCCCGAGCTAAAGTCCTCCTATAACACAATACATCTCTAATTAACACTTTCCCAACTAAGGTTGACTAACCCTATCAAGTCAACACGGGTCAACTCTGGTCAACGGTCAACTCAACTCGCCAAGTCTGGCGTGGACTCGTCGAGTCTCTACGGGGGACTCGATTCCTCTGAGTCCCTTCCGAATCACCGAGTCACTCACCCGAATCGGATACTCAAACCCTGGTTCGAAATCACTGAACAACCCGCACCAACTCGTCAAGTCTGGAAATGGACTCGGTGAGTGCATTCCATGCACAACCCCAAACGACCTTCTGAGGTCAGATCTGCTTCACTAACTCATAGATCCAGTCCTTCCAAGCTTATTCATCACGTAAAGTTCATGTCTTGGCGCTCATAACACACTCAATGACTCGTAAATGGTGTTTTGACCTCAAGCACAAAGACCCCAATCCAAAACCTCCATGGATTCATAAAAAGCTTGGACAAAGGGACACTCTGGACCTCCAAGGGTCCAGATCCAGAACCTAACTCGCTTAAGGGACTAAGGAAGCACTAGATCTAGCCACAAAAGGGCTCAATAAGCCCTAAATCAACATGAACATCAACATAACAGAGAATGGTTCAAAAATAGTACCTCAAACGTGATGTTCTGGCCCTCAAATCTTCAGGAAGTTGATCCTCTTGTTTCCTCTTGGCTATTGCTTCCTTTCCCTTGCTAGATAACACCTCCAAGGTCAATGATGGCTCCTTAACTTACTCCAAACGCTCAAGCTCACTAGGGTTTCACTCTGGGGACTGGTGAGCACAAATGACGGCCATAAGGCCTTTTAAATAGGCCCCAAACCCGAGAAATTAGGGTTTCATTAAACAGCTCGGACTCGCCGAGTCCATTCCTTGGACTCGCCGAGTCCAGGCGCGAACCCGCGTCCAAATCCGCGATCATACTCGGCGAGTCTAGGCTCCAACTCGCCGAGTCTCTTCACAATTTAACAAAAATAAATAAATGAATAATACCTGGGAATCCGGGCTGTTACAACTTCATCGCTGATCGTTTGATGAAATCCAATGCCACCATCTGAAAGCCATGGTCTCCTTCGGTAATCGTCGCCATATCGATTAATTGTCTTCTTCATCGTCTCTCCCCTACTTCTCTTTCTCCCTCACACACACATACATACGTCTTTACGCCTTTGCGACGATGATTTCTTCGATCATGATAACATCAATGAGAGATTGAAAGAGAACACCACTATGAGAAATCTCTCTCCTCCTATCGTCGCCTCACCTCTTCCTGTTTTAGTCAATTGCAAAAATTAGGGTTTGCAATTGTTTTCTGATCCACAATTTCAATTTCGTGTTAAGATTCGAAATCAATAGACGAAACTAGCAATACGACCATCACGAGTTAGAAATCGACACACGAGTTGGCGATGGAAGGGAAAAAAACATTTGGAAGATATGATAGAATCGAGATTTCAGATATTATATTCGATAAAATCAATGGAGCTCTCAATGAAGCTCGACTCCGATATAAAGCATCTGTTACAACTCTTTGTTCTGTTCTCAGTGCTATTCTAAATTCTAAGGTAATGTTTCCAATTTTTCAATAAGATCGTAATTTTCTTTTCATTTTCAAGTATCTGATCCATTAGTAATCTGATTATCAATCTGTTTACAAACCTTGTAAAAACTATAAATCAAGGATGCTTATGTGTTTGCTTTTGCTATGTTTAAGGGTTGCAAAACATGATATGAATAATGATTTTATGATATTTCATTTTGATTTTTTCATCTACAAATGAAGGTTAACGCTTATGACATTGATACAATGTTAACTGATGAAATAGATGTTGATTAGTTGGAAAAGAGTGTCTCGGGAGAACATATACAACTCTATTGTTTTCTGCAATTTTGCTAGACATTTTATGCTTCATCTTTGCCAGTTAATAAATTTGGTTAGCACTGTCTCTTATAATCCTTCATTTGTATTTTTTTTTTCATGTTTAACATATTTTTTAGACTTTTATCTTCATCAGAGTTTGTTATCAATCTGCTAAAAATACTTTCTATGCAGGATCTTGATGAAGGCTGCAATGGCATTGATGACAAAAAGGCTTCCTTACTAATGATGAACTTCATTATTAAGGAAGTCGAGTTTGCAATAAACAAACTTGGTATTGTAATTTGTATTTATTTTAAATCATACAAAATATATTTTACCAATTTGTTTTTCTTCTCGTGATTCTTAATAGGTGAAGATGCTCCTGTGAACGAACTTGTAGATTTCATCTTTGCTGCTCAGTTAGCTAATGCAGATGATAAAAGAATCAGTGTTGAATTTCAGAAAAAGCTTTAGCTGTTCCACCATTAGTTTATCCTTAATCCTTGTAAGTGAGGTCATTTTGTTCTAAAACAGGATATGCTTATTGTAATTGCAGAAAAACTATGGAGTGGGCTTGAACATTTTGTATTTGATTGGTTGATCAATGCTGACAGGTAAGGGCAAGTTATCTTCAGAAACTTGAAGATATCTAGTTGATGTGCTCATTGATTTCAAGTGGCATAATTGGAATTAGGTCATGTGGTGTTGTGTTTATTTGATAAATTTTCTCATTACATGGTTGTAAGTCAGGTTGAATATCCTTTGTTGGCTAATTTGAAGGGGCTCCTTCTAGACCTAGTTGCACAGCTTGTGGGTGCTCTATCACAGATGAGGTGATTGGTAAATTTGGTCAGTTTTTTTTTCTTACTATGTGTTTATTGATGCATAAGATTGAAGTGCATTTTAGAAGAAAGCAATGCATGTTTTTTTTTATTTGTTTATTGATGCCCAATCAAAAGCTTATGCATATTAAATATTAGATTGCGCAACTGAAATTCGCCTCTAATCGCCATGTTCTCCTTTTCTTTTCAGGGTAGTTGGAAAGGGTTGCAAGTTAGTTGGATGTGGTACTGCTGTACATATTCTTGAAGTTTCTAATGGTGATCTTTCTCACATTGTTGACACAAATGATGAATGAATATTTGTTTGAACTGGAATCCATAATCGTCGAGTTCTTACAAGTTGACTTAATGCATAAAGAATAACTTAATATGAAACTTGAGGCGAATGAGTCTTTCCCAATTCCCATTAAGTCCCTAACTTTTTATAAATTTGTCCTCATCTTGTCCACACAATAACAATATTGTCTTCATGTTAAGCCATATGAGAGAGATTGGAAGAGAACATTGTATAATGAGTTTAACACTTATAATCTAGACAACTATGGTTGCTTCTTTTTTACTTAGCTAAATTTATAAAAAGTTTAACGTTGTAATTACATGTGATTCACATGTAAATCACATATGAATTACATGCGATTCACATGTAATTCACATATGAATCACATTTGATTCACATGTAAATCACATGTGATTCATATGTGAATTACATGTGATTCACATGTAAATCACATATGAATTACATATGATTCACACGTAAATCACATGTAATTTACATATGAATTACATGTGATTCATATGTAAATCACATATGAATTACACGTGATTCATATGTAATTCACATATGAATTACATGTGATTCACATGTAATTTACATATGAATTACATGTAATTCACATATGAATTACATGTGATTCACATGTAAATCACATATGAATTACATGTGGTTCACATGTAAATCACATATTAATTACATGTGATTCACATGTAATTCACATACGAATTACATGTGATACACATGTAAATCAGATATGAATTACATGTGATTCACATCTAAATCACATATGTATTTTTGTGAATGTTTTTGCATCAATCAAATTCTTTTTAATTTTCTTGTAGATTTAGAAGAAATTGTGGTGAATATTGAAGAGGTGGAAAATGATAAATTGAAGAAAACATGAAATATTAACACGAAGACATGAAAACGCTTTGAAATTTGTAGCATTTTTTTATTTTTTATATTTGATTTTGTATCGAATAAAAACTTGTACTATTATGTTTATAGATTAATTAAAAAATATGAGATTTGTTGTGATTTACTTACGAATATTATAGTATAAGAAATGTACATATGTGCGTTTGAAAAAATATGCACATATGCACCTAAAAATTTACCTTTTTAAATAAAAAAATGTAGTTTTTTTTAAAAAAAATTGCAATTTTTTTGTTAAATATAGTTTTTTCTGAAAAAAAAAATGTAACTTTCTTTAAAAAAACTTACAGTTTTTTTGAAAAAAATGCACTTTTCTTATTTAAAAATTCAGTTTTTTTTTTTTTAAAATGCAGTTTTCTTTAAAAAAAATTGCAGTTTTTCTTCGAAAAAAAACTGCAGTTTTTTTTAAATTGCAGTTATTTTAAAAAAAATCAATTTTTTTTTTTTAAATTCATGTTTTCTATAAAAAATTAAAAAATCTGTATTTTTAAAAAAAAATGAAAAATACTATTTTAAAAAATAAATATTAAAATTTGATTTATGATGTAAATTTTTAGACATTTATATTAATATGTTAAATAGCACAAAAAATTAAACATTAAATGAGATTGGTAAGATGACAATCATGTCCTTAATGAATTACTTTTGATCCAACGCTCCACTTTTAGTTATCGAGTTCTCGGGAAACTATGAGTTCTCAACCGATTATATATATATATATATATATATATATATATATATATATATATATATATATATATATATATATATATATAAAACAAAACTTCAAAAATGGTCCATGTGGTTTCTAAAAATCTGAAGTTTAGTCCCTAATCTTTAAAAACCTCGCAAATTGTCCCTGTGGTTTCAAAACTTTTAACAAATGGTCCTTTTCGCTAACTCCATTAGCTTTTAGCCGTTAAGTGAAGGGCATTTTCGTCATTTCATTATTATAGGGACCATTTATGAGTTTTTTGTTATTTAAAAAAAATCGTGTTTTTATATACAATGAGTCCCATGTATTTCTCTCTTATGAAATCATCGCATAGAAGAACAATGTTTGATTGAAAAAGTCAAAATTGAACGTCGATTTGAACAAGAAAAAGGGTGACCATCATCCCCTCAAGTCGTCTTCCACCTTTGTATTCTTGTATTCCTTAAACCCAAAAATTGAAACCTAAATTTCTTCAAGAATCGACCTCTAACTCCATTATCATCAAAACTTGTGTCTTGGGACCCAAATGCAACATCGGGGGCCATGTTATCGGTCTGGATTTAACCAACGAGACGATATCTAGTGCTATTGATGATTCTAGTGTTCTCTTCGGTTTAAAGAATCTTGAGACACTGAATCTGGTTGGAAATACACTGATATCTAGTGCTATTGATGATTCCAGTCCTATTGTTGCTCATTATTAAACTTTCGACCTAATACCCTCTATTGTTGGTGATGCACGCAAGAGCTGCCCTAACCTTCTCTACTCCAATCTAAGTATCAGCATCACCATGTGCAGAGACTCAATTTCTAAATGTCGATTTAGGATTCGTAATCTGGGAGGGGCTGTTTTTTACGAATCAACCTGGATTATGTATCGAGAACCCACAGGCTCCTTTACGCACAATTATCTAAAATACCCATCGCCAAAATCTGGTTGCCTTCAACCAACTATTTCAATTAAAGGTTTTAATCTTTCTCTTATTTGACTCCATTCTTCAATTTCGTATTTCCCCCCCTTATGCATGATCTTTTATTTGCTGAACTAGATGTATGAGGGGAAGGTTTAATTTGCATGCCCTCGATATTGGTTGTTTAATAAATAGGTTGGAAAGTGGGGAAGATAAGCCGTGCACTGAAGGTGTTCGAAGAATTGCTTCAGAGAACATCTTTGCCCACAATTAGAATCTTGAGACACTGCATCAAATTTTCCAGTGAAAGGATCCCTTGAAATTTTAGTGACAGAGAGTGTGTGGTTGGGTTCTTGATGGTCGTTGGTAACCAGAGAGAGAGAGAGAGAGAGAGAGAGAGAGAGAGAGAGAGAGAGACCAGTTAACATTAAATAATTATATTTTTTTTCTTTTTTTTTAAAGAGGCAAAACTTCATAAATGGTCCCTGTGATTGTGAAATGACAGAAATGTCCTTCACTTAACGGCTAAAAGCTAACGGAGTTCACGAAAAGGACCATCTGTTAAAAGTTTTGAAACCACAGGGACCATTTTTGAAGTTTTGTCTCTCTCTCTCTCTCTCTCTCTCTCTCTCTCTCTCTATATATATATATATATATATATATATATATATATATATATATATATATATATATATATATATGAAATAGATTATATATGTTTTTCCTAATTATTTGCCTACCAACAAAATTTGCAAATTTCGTTTATGTATATCAGCAAATGTGATGTGCATATTATTAAACATATATATATATATATATATATATATATATATATATATATATATATATATATATATATATATATATATATATATATACCGACGCGTAATGGTTCCAAAAAAATGAGAACCGGAACCAGCACTTCTAAGACGGTTCCGGTTTTGAAAGCAGGTACCTTGTTTCAGTGCTCACCCCTAATGTCATGTATCACATTGTATATCTTTTGCATGTTAGGATAGTGGTATTGTTAGAGTACGGAATGTTAGTCGACTAGGATAGCCCATTGTTAAGAATGTGCAGTGTAGGACACTTTGTTTCTGTGATTTTGTAAACTTAACTCCAATAATATATGGTTACAATCAAACAAACATTACTAAGTGGTTTTAAAACAAAGGTTTTTAATTAGTTAACATATTTTATGAATAAAAATCTCCTTGTAATTCTTGGGACATTATAAAGACTCTCATCTTAATCTCCCATGTTGTGTAATTAGTTTTGGGTGGTAAGGGATAATGAAGTGTAATCTGACCATCTGTTGTTTTTTCACTCATTTATTTTGCACAGGGTTGATATTTGGGCATTCACCGGGTTGTACTCTGATACCAAGTGATTGAGTTGTCTATTTAATACAATCCACTACACACATAAAATAAAACAACAAGAACTACAACATTTTTGTTGTGTAATCTGATTTGGAGAAAGACAGAAAATATATAAGAAGAATCATCATAGGAGACGGGGAATATTGCATCTTATTAATTGAGAAAGAATATAAAGAACATACGACTACCTAGCTATATAGGTGAACACACTAACAAAACAGGAAAATATAACAACCTATTTCAGGGTTTACGCAACCTGCAGGCTGCAGCCACATGACTTTGACTCTATCCCAAAAGGGAAAAAAATGACTAAACTACCTTTATTATTTTCAGATTACTCAAACGACATGGATAAGAATATGAGTTATGTGAAGATGGAGCTAGAGAGATAATGATGACTATGGAGCTATGATGGTTGTGGAGAGATGATGTTTCAGACCAACAATCGAGCTCTCCCTTAATTTTGATCTACATACTTTGAAAAATTCGCCATTCAACTTTAAAATTGTAATCCCTCCTTATTCTCTATTCTCGTACATATCCATTTCAACATTATGCATCTCTTTAGCTATAATCTTTGGTTCCAAATTAAATAAGATAATTTGATGTATGTGTACGTCAGAATCGAGCCAAATCTTTTTCTTATGCGTTCATGTTTAACATTTTCTTTGGTATTGATAGAATGGAATAGAAAGCAATAAAATGAAAACAAAAAGTGTTTTCATTATGTGGAGAGAGAGAGAGAGAGAGAGGAGAGAGAGAGAGAGAGAGAGAGAGAGAGAGAGAGAGAGAGAGAGAGAGAGAGAGAGAGAGAGAGAGAGAGAGAGAGAGAGAGAGAGAGAGAGAGGTTTTTAATTTTTTTAATTAAAATATAAAAATACTAAAAAGAAAAAGGAAAACATATTAAAAGAAATTAAGAAAGTAATATGGTCTTTTTCATATGGATCGTGAAAATCGGTGCAACAAATACAAACCATAAGGATCTGCCAAACAAAAACTCAATACTATGACCAAAATTGTGAATTTGAGCTAACCATAGGGACAAAATGTATAATTTACTCTATTTTATGAAAATGCGACCATTAGTACTTTCACTTATAAGTCATTACCAAATTCTTTTTTCATAAAATTCCCCGTATCAAATATATCTTCCGTATAAAAATAGGTTATCTTGTTTGATTGTTTACATAAAAAAATTTAATGAATGACAACAAGAAATTATCCAAACATAAACAAAGTTAGAAAAAATTTGACACTTGACAAAGAAAATAATATTCAAACAATGTCATATTGATAAATATGCTTAAAAACAACTAATTACCCAAACATATGCTAGTAAACACATTTAAAACAACAATACGAACACTTTGACAAAGAAACTATCCAAATGCTATACTCATAAAACACATTTAAAAACAACATTTGAAACTCTGACTAAAAAAAACCAAACATATGTTATACTAATAAACAAACTTAAATTAACAATTTAAACTTGCCAAAGAAAATATCCAGACATATGTTATATTGATAAAGACACTAAAAACAACAATATATATATATATATATATATATATATATATATATATATATATATATATATATATATATATATATATATATATATATATATATATATATATATGTTACGATGATAGACACACTTAAAACAACAATTTGACACTTTGACAAAGAAACTATCCAAACATATGTTTTATTGGTAAACACGCTTAAAACAACAAAATAACAACAATATGTTGTGTTGATAAACACATAAAACAACCTTGACTCTTTGGCAAACAATCTATCCAACCATATGTTATACTGTTAAACATTTTAAACTACAATTTGACACTCTCTTATATAAACACACTTAAAATAACAAATGTAACACTTTAACAATCAAAATATAAACATACTTAAATTAACAGTTTTACATTTGACAAAGAAAATATCCAAACATATGTTATGTTGATGAACACACTTAAAACAAAAAACTTCCAAACATATGTTATGTTGATAAACACACTTAAAACAATATTTTGACACTTTGACAAAGAAACTATTCAAACAAATGTTTTACTGATCCAAACAAATGTTACACTAATAAACACACTTAAAACCAGTGTTTTAAACATGGGTCGAACCGGTTGGACCATATACCGTTGAAGAGATTGGGTAAACTAAGAGCTAGTTTTTGTCTATCTATGAATTGGATTGAACTTGCCAGTTTTACCATAATATCAATTGAACCGTTGATCCGACTCATATAAAAACACAGATTAAACCTAATATAGAAAATAATATCATGATGTTTCATATTATTTTTAACAACAACGAAAAGATACATAACTTAAATTTTGAAAAAAAAAGTTATCAAACAATACATCAAACAAATTTGACCTAATATTCTTTTTTATTTTTATTTTTTATTTTGATTCATTATTTCATACGCCCGACGTTAAACCCGTTATTCTTGTTCCTTGAAACGTAAATCTTTTCATGTTAAGTTAATACTTTATTAAATTTCCATATTTATTTCAGTAAACAGTAAAGCTTTGATGGATTCAAAGTGTTAGGTGGACTCTCACATAACCTATATTGTTCTCTTGTATATTTCAACTTTAAATCCTCTTGACATTCAACATATCCCACACCATTATGCATTACAACTATAGAATAATCACTCATATTCTGAAAATTAGGTTGACCTGTTGGTTGAACCGGTTAATCCATGACCCGTTTGTCACATTGAATTAACTAAAAAATAAGGTTTAAAAGATTGCTTAACGAACAATTTGACATTCCGACAAAAAAAAAAAGCTATCCAAACATGTCATACTAATAAACACACTTAAAACAACAAAATTTGACACTCCGATAAAGAAAATATTCAAACATATGATATATGATGAACGCACCTAAACAACAATTTGACACTCGTATGTAAACATTTCCTTATTGAAAACAACTTTATGACATGTTAAGCCTGTGCACCAAAACATTTCCAATGTCACTTTACATGTCAACTTATTCACATTCGTAATTACAAGCAAAACAAACATTTAATACGTTTTCTAAAGATCAATATCCGCTAAAATAGAAGGAAAAAAATAATGTCAATAGCTTTAATGCAAAAATTACATTTCAAAATGATATTTGGATCATAATTTGCGTAGTCTTCAAGAACAGAATTCCTATGGAATCCTGTTGCAATCCTTTTAAAAGTTCCGACCCCTTCAAACTTGGATTTGGTATCTAAAACACTGAATCGCAACCTAAAAAGTTCTCAGTTTTGCTTTTCATAGTCACAGAAGTCCATCAAGATATAATTCGTTATCTTAATTCTTAAATATAAATGACTTGTTTTGAGTAGAAGTGCACAAAGGAGCCATTTTTTTTAACCGGTCCAACTGAACCAGACCAGTTTTTTCCTCAGCGGGTTCAGCTAAACCAAACTATCCGTTTCATATATGTTTTTAAAAAAATTGCAAACCGGTTTTTTACTCCTTGTTTTAGTAACCAAACCGAATTTTAACCAAAAATAACCATTTTCACTTGCTTTCACTTCAAAAGAAACCAACCAAAGCAGTTAGATTTTAACCAAAACCAAATAGAAAAAATACAGTAAAAAACCAAACCGATTTTTAAAAGCAGAAACTGGTTTTAAGTGGCCTTTGTTTACCTCTAGTTTTGAGCATTAGATCTCGTTTGTAAGGTTGTACTACATTGATTAAATGTCTAAGGTTGTGTTTGGTGCGTCACAACTAGCTAAAAAGCTAGCTTATTTTTCAAATTTTTTTTAAATTGTCATGTTTGGCAAACCAAAAAATAGCTTATAAACTAGCTTTTTTAAATACTACTTAGACTAGTTTTTAAGAGCTTTTTAAAAAAATTCTAAATACACTCCTCAATTAATTATAAAAACACATTCTTTTAAATGTCCTTTTATGTCATTTTATATTTTTCAGCTAGTTTTATCAAACATCATTTTTTATCAGCTAGTTTTTCAGCTATCAGCTAGCTTTTTATTTAACAGCTAGCTTTTCAGCTATCAACTAGCTTTTCAACTAACAGCTAGTTTTTCGGCTAGTACGTCAAACAACCTAAATCTAAAGTTGATATTTTTTGTCCAGATGAAAAAGATGGGACGGGACGAAGACTCATCTTCATCTCATCATTGAAAATAAAGCTATAAAAGTTATGTTCATTTCATTCAGTAAAGTCGATGTATGGAAATTAATAGGCAAAACTTATGATTTGTATACACAAAAGATTACTCCAAAGTTTCCCCAATTATTGACAAAAAAAAAAGAGTTAAAACAAGAACAAAATACAAACCAAAAGCATGTACAATCCCCAAACTTACAAATTGGGCAGGGCAGGTCAACTTCACTTTATGTTCCATACAAGTTTTTGATTTTCTTTTCAAAAAAAAAAAATCATTTATCACTTGACCATTCCCTTAATTCAACATACACTTCCTTTAATTTATCCTCAAAAAATATATATATTATATATTATATATCAGCTGCAAGTTATTCTTCAATACCCTTTTTAAGCATCCCCTTTATCATTCCCAACCAATCAACCATCTGATCACCACCATCACACAAACAAACACCATAATCACATCACTCACAGTCATGTCAGATGTAAATCAGATACACAGTTAGTGGCCCACATTGGAATCGAAACTTAAATAATTAAAAAAGTTGGTACCTTGAGTATATATGCGGGCCACAATGAAACATCTAAAGATGGAAGTGAGTTGTTTTATGATGGGGAATACCTAGCTAGCTACACAAAATATCCTGCACACTATAAAGACCAAATGTGGGTCCCAAAAGTTTAAATTTGAGCCAAAACTTGGATGCTATTGACTTATTGTATTGTAGGAAAAAGCTAACCTGGAAGCTAATCATGGTTGTTCATCTTATGCGCATACGGTTGAGGAAGTCTGACAGCCTGTTTTTAAGATACATTATTATTTTTGTATTAAAAATAAGAATAAAAATAAAAATAAAAACCTGATATCTTTAGCAATGACTGTCTGTCCATCTTCAGCCCCAAGATGACGCAAAACCACTTCTTCTAGACGCCCATCACGGTACGCATGCTGGTGATATGCAAAAATTAGCAATGTACTTTCATACATGATTTTTCTTGTAAACCATGGATTTATTTTCTATCATTTTTTTTTAATTGATTAATGATATTGGTGGAAGAGGAAAGTGGAAAATCCACTAAATGCTTGAAATATATCGAATAAAGAACATTCTATCATTTTCAACTGCTTAAAAACATAGTAAACATAAATACTTATAGGAGAAGAAGATAAGCTTCTTTCCATAAACCTTACACACAAAATAGTAACACATGAAACTAAAGATCAACAATTAAAATCTTCAAGTAATTACCTTGTAAAAACAACTGGTCCCAAATGGGCATGTCCCATTTCCAAAGTCAAAGTGTCTGCAGTCAATAGACCTGTAAGAGGAGGAGGTATTAATTATACTCACAATCACACATTTTCATATTTCTTTCATTATCATGATAGATGTGTTTAATATGAAAAAGAAAAGAAAAGTGTGTATATATATACCTGAGTCTTGCTTTGTAGCTATCTACAATTTCCTGCTTTTCGTCTTTAGTTGCATACCAAATGACACTAGGAATGACAAAATAAGAAAGCTTCCTACAAATAGGGCAAGACCTCAAAGCAGAATTCACATCCATTCCAGATGTTGGAGAACTACTTCGCCAATTCCTGATACATGATATACAAAAGGGATGATCACATTCTGATAAAAGCCCAAACTTCCTTTCAGCTGCTGTTGGTTTTGAAAGTACACGTTCAAGGCAAACACTGCATTCTATTTCTTGACTGTGTTTCAATGCCTCAAGATGCTTATGCTTCTTTTCACAACCCATTTTATGTTCTTCCCTTTCATCCGCTCTGAAAGGATGCAAACATTGTTTTCTGCATGTTGGACATAAATCCCCATGGAGATGAGGGCAAGTTTCTCCACGAGGACAATTTCCAGCAGCAGCAAATGAACACATTACAATGTCAGCTGGATTTGTACTTCTTGATTGCCCTATAACATCACTTATCAAATCATTCTGTCCAGAACCTTCAGCCCATGTAGGTTTTGCAGATGTGTAAGCTGAAAGCTCTCCAATAACAGCAATGGGGGATGCAGTTCCAGGTGTTGAAGATGCAGTAATAGATTCTGGAACAGCATATTGAAAAGGGTATGTTGATGAAGATGCAGAAGCTTGACGTTGAGGAACTTTAACATGGTCATATCTGCAACGGATACCATATGCACAAGCTCCTTTCTGATAAAATGTGCAGACCTGTTGTAAGAAAACCACCATGAGTGTTTAAAGAACAAAGTCTATTGGAAATGATATTAGAAAGTAGAAACCTTACGTTATTAGCCGGGTCCTTCCAGTCATGTGAGAACTCGCAATGCTCCCCTTTCAGGCATGCTCCATGGGCAAAGAACTTGCAAAGCACCCTGAAAATTAGAAGATGAAGAGATGAAGCAGATACTAAGCCTTGAATAGGCCTTATAATCGCTGTTAATGAAGCCAGAAATACATTAAGCTAGCAATTAGAAGATGGATAGAAACAAAATCTTTATATGCTATCATTGTTTCCGTCGATGATAGTTTGGGAATCTAGGGTTTACAACAGAAACACCGACCGGCAAGTTTCTAATTCTTGCTCATCATGAGAATACAAAAATTGGAAATACGAATTCAACTGAATTGAAAGGAATACCCTAATCAAGGATAGTAATCACAAAGGAGCTTGTGCGTATGCCTACATAAAACCTCGAAGGGCCCAAATGGGCAAACGGTGCATTTCGTCAATTTGTTGGACATACAGAAATTGAGATAGATGGAACATGAGGAGTCACAATCGGAATATACCTGGTTCGATTTCCCGGCAAAGACATGATCGAGAAAATTTCACCTTTCCACAATCTTCATCGGCGGACGTATTTTTTTTAGGTTAAACGAAGATGACAAGTTGTTGTTTCTTGATTCAGGATTTCTTTCTACATACAAACCTCCCCTCAAAGGCAACCTTCAGGTAATCAATATGAGTTAATTACAAAATTAACCTTTGACTATGTGTCAATGTCTAGTTTTCACTGTTTTTGACTTTTTTCAAGAGTTGGAAATATAAAGAAAAGACAAATTTGCAAATATGGACCTTGGGGTTTGTCATTTTCTTTTGTTATGGTGCAAACCTTGAAAATTTTATGGATTCGGTCTTTTTCCCCTAGTTTGGTTGTCAATTTGGTTCATATCAAAACTAAAAAGACAATTATACCCTTATGCTCTATTTTTATAATTTTTATATAATTGTCTTTATATTCATTACTTATTAAATTAGACAAAAGTCTCTCTCTCTCTCTCATTACTTATTAAATTAGACAAAAGTCTCTCTCTCTCTCTCTCTCTCTCTCTCTCTCTCTCTCTCTCTCTCTCTCTCTCTCTCTCTCTCTCTCTCTCTCTCTCTCTCTCTCCAAGCCACATCACCAAGTTAACCACAAACGTAGGCGGATCCATAAGGTATCCTGGGGTATCCCGGGATACCACTCAAAAAAAAATTAGTAGTGTTAATTTTTTCCGAAAAATTCGTTTTATGTTGCGGTTTTATATCAGAAAAAAAATTGGGCTACCCTAAAAATTTTCAGGTTATTTTTAAATTGACCAAATTACAAATTAGCCCAAATGGTCTAAAACTTTTATGCACACACCAATTAGTTTATTGAAACAAAGAGGTATTAAGCCCAATAGTCCAATTAAAAAAAAAGGATGTAATCACGTAATTGGATTATTGGATTGTCACTCCGTGCGTCGTTAGTTGACTTCTTTTCAATTGCCGACTTCAAAATCGAAAATCGGCTTCTGCCCTTACGGCCTTGCTGCGATCGTGGACATCAGACTCGGACATTAAGTATTCTCAACTGCAAAATTTCGGGCACATCCTCCGCTCCTCAGATATTCCATCACAATGAAACAAGTTAGTATAACCAAAATACTCATCCATATTATGTATTTAGGTTAATTCAAATTCAATTTTTTTGTTATTATGTTTGAAAAATTAGAAATTAACAATTAACTTTGTTAAATTAGGGACTTAGGGTTAATACTTAATGATTATTTGTTGTTGAAACTTGAAATCAAGTTATAGTTGATATTTTTTATTGTGGATTGTTATTTGTTCATTTGTTGTTGAAACTTGGAATCAAGATTATAGTTGATATATCTTATAATTGATAATTTTACTGTAGGTTACTATGTTGTTATTTGTTGTTTGTTGTTGAAACTTGAAATCAAGTTTATAGTTCATATATTTTGATTTGTAGGTTACTATTAAAAGTTTTTTCAAAAGACATTTAGATGTTGGAGACAACAATGGTGAAGGAACTTCCAAAAAAATAGGGTTAATGAAAGTAATCAAGTTCCACAAACTAATCAACCAATACAAAAACCACAAGAAACACAATCTAATGAACCTACTCAAGTTCCACAAACTAATAAACCAATGCCAAAACCAAAAGTGACACATTCTTTTGATTTGAATGATCTTCATTTGGACCCGGGGGATAGGCCAAAGATTACATCTTATAATCCTAATCAAAGAGATGAAACAAGGAGGGCATACATGATTAAAGGGACTTGTCAACCAAAGGGGCATAGTTTTGAATATACATTATCATATCGTCATATCATATCATCATATCATATCATATCATATCATATCATATCATATCATATCATATCATATCATACTATATTATAAAGGAAACATTTTTCCTTTCACCACATTCATTTGAAACTCTCATGCATTTTTTTCTTTCACCATATTTATTTGAAACTCCCATGACTTTTCAATTTCTTTCTAATAATAATTATAAGTTGGTTAATACGGTTAAATAAATATCAAACCTAAAGTGTAATCATATATTAACTAAATTTCAATATTAAAAGAATACTTTTAAACAACCAACAGAATATTTTGTAAATAGTTAAAAGTGATAAATTCTAGTGTCTTTCTAATAACGACTATAAGTTGGTTAATAAAGTTAAATAAATATCAAACTTAAAGTGTAATCATAAATAAACTAAATTTCAATATTAAAGTAATATCTTTACTTATACTTATAAAGTTATGTCTTTAACTTTTAACATATTATATTTAATATGTTGTATGTAAACCATTATCAGTTTAAAGCTACAGCATTTGAACAATTTGGACAAAATACTTAAATTGTTAATTTAAATATAATATTACAGTGTCGACTTAAATATAAATTTCAGTCTACTTAAAAAACTCAATGAATATTTTGTAAATAGTTAAATGTGCTAAATTATAGTGCTAAATGCAAAAAATAAATTATAATCTCAATTTAACTAAATATTTCCTAAAGATATTTTTATAATTGTTAAAAGTTCTCAAATAAGTAGCTTAAAATAACTTACAATAACAATAGTTAAAAATAAGTCTGTATAAATGATTATATTGTTACCCTTAAAATCAAAAAACAATGTTTGATGTTTTAAATAATTATAATGATAGAAATTAAAACGTTAAACAAATAAATTTTAAAAAATTAACTAAAAACAACAACAACTATAAATAACATTAAACCATATATTATATTTAATTTTATTCATGAGTAACCCGCAGGTAGAAGTCATTCAAACGGTTGAGATTATACAATTATAATAGATGTATATATTATCATATAATTCAAAATAATCAATAGATTATATCAATTTAGTATACGAATTATTATATCAAATTTAACAACAACTTTATTGTTATATTTAAAAAAACATATATTTGTAAAGATTTCAACTATATAGATATTTATGCGCAACGCGCAGGCATTTGACTAGTTTAGTAATAAGCGAAGACATTTTGTTGTGCAATGGTTTACTGATTTTTCATGGTTAGAGTATAGCATAAAAAATAAGAATGCATATTGTTTTTTTTTTTTTTTGCTATTTTTTTGGAGATATGGTAGGGGAACAAGGTGGAAGAGATGCATTTATAATCAAAGGCTTTGACAACTGGAGTAAAAAATGCTAATTCCGGAAACATATGGGTAATATTCAAAGTTATCACCATAAGACATAAGAAAAGTGTGATTTGTTATTGAGAAAAAACCAATCTATTGGTGAAGTCTTACATAAGCAAACAGAATTTGAGAAAAGTAATTATGAAATTCGATTACGTGCTACAATCCGTAGTTGTAGATTTTTTTTGAAAAATGCATTACCATTTCGTGGACATGATGATAGGGAAAAGTCTAATAATAAAGGACTTTTCATTGAAGTATTATCTTTGATTAGAGAAGATAATTAGAAGATTTTTAAAGTTACTTTACAAAATGCTCCAAAAAATGAAAAGTTGACTTCTCCCACAATTCAAAAAGATATTGTCGATTGCTTTTCAAAAGAGATAATCAAGTCTATTTCTGATGAAATTGGTAAAGACGTGTTTGTTATTTTAGTTGATGAGTCTAGTCATGTTTCCAAAAAAGAACAAATGGCTATAGTTTTGAGATATGTTGATAGACATGGCATTGTAAATGAAAGATTTATTGGAGTTGTTCACGTGTTGGATACATCTTCTTTGACTCTTAAAGCTGCCATTGATACTGTATTTTCCAACAATAACTTGAGTATGGCTCAGGTGAGAAATCATAAAATATTTACTCCTTTAAATTTTTACGATATTAGTTTATTTTTATTTCTTATATTTTTTTATTAATTTTTTTAAATATATAGGAGAGGGGACAAGGTTGTGATGGAGCAAATAATATGAGTGGTGCATTCAACGGTTTGAAATCTATGATTTTAAATGAAAACAATTATGCACATTATATACATTGTTTTGCACACCAACTTCAATTAGTGGTTGTGGCGGTTGTAAAGAAACATGATGGCGTTGATGAATTCTTTGAACAATTAGCTTTGGTGGTTACTGTCGTTTATGGGTCTTGTAAGAGAAAAGATATGATATGAGAGATGCAAAAAGAAAGAGTGGTAGCTGAAATTGGTATTGGTGAAACAGAACCAGGAAAAGGGTTGAATCAAGAGATTTCTCTTATTTGAGCTGGAGATACTAAATGGGGTTCACATTTTAGAACAATTGTAAGTTTGGTGAATTTATTTGCAGAAGTTGTTGCGGTACTTAAATATGTCAAAAGGAGGGGTCTACTTTATCTAACCGTAATCTAGAAAAGGGTATTTTGTCATATTACAAGACACTTGATTTCGTGTTTCTTTTACACTTGATGTTAGAAATTCTATGCATCATGGATACCTTGTCAAAGCATCTTAAAAAAAAAAGATCTAAATATTTTGGAAGTGGCTTCGTTAGTAAAAGGGACACAGAAAGCATTGCTAGTTTTTAGAAAAGATGAGTTTCCACAAATATGGAAGAAGGTATGTGCTTTTTGTGAAAAACAGTATTGGAATTGTGGACATGTCGGAATATTATGTTACCCCACGCAAGCGTAGGACCAATAAGACTAATCAACATCATTTTGAAGTTGTGATTTTTAATACAATTTTAGATATGAAAATTCAAGAATTTATGGATAGATTTAGTGAAGTTGGCATAGAGTTGACGGAGAACATGGCGGCATTGTGTCCTTGTGACTCATTTTCTAGTTTTGATAAAGCAAAGTTGTTAAAGCTAAGCGTGATATACAAAAACGATTTTGATGATTCAGAAAGGCGCAACTTAATGGACAATTTGATATCTACTATCACTCTTTGCTCCATGATGAGAGATTTTTCAAATTGAAGGGAATTACAGAACTCTCTCGTTTGTTGGTGGAAACTGGGAAGCACCTCTCTTTTCCTTTGGTTTATATATTTTTTAAAACTAGCTTTGGTTTTGCCCGTCGCAACCGCAATCGTTGAATGGTGTTTTTCTGCAATAAAGTTCTTGAAGAAAGATTTGTGTAATAGAATAGGTGATGATTTTATGAATGGTGCTTTGATTTGTAGTGTAGAAAAGGAAGCACTAGAGAATGTTAATACTGAAAATGTAATTACTCGCTTTCATAAAATGAAAGATCGAAGAGGTGAACTTTAAAATGTAATTTTGTTATGGAACTTTATATCTAATGAAATTGCAGTTTTTTTTCTTATTGTATATTACACAAAAAAAATTCAGGATACCCCTTTAGTTTGACCATGCCTCCGCCACTGACCACAAACAATCAACACCACCTCTCCTCATCGACAATCACGACAAACAAACATTGATATGAAATTTTCAAGACTTCACGATTTTTTTAGACCACAAATATGGAATCTGGTAAAGTTGGATGCGAAGAAAAAACAAATAAGATCCTACCATC
This sequence comes from Lactuca sativa, assembly GCF_002870075.4. Taxonomy (NCBI): domain Eukaryota; kingdom Viridiplantae; phylum Streptophyta; class Magnoliopsida; order Asterales; family Asteraceae; genus Lactuca; species Lactuca sativa. Next base: position 170,858,855 of record NC_056623.2, read on the forward strand.
GACCACCCTCAAAACCTATATCAAGAATTTACATATCCATCTCTAACACTTAAAGATACCAAAAATCAAGAATGGAAGAAGAAGAAGAAGAATGAAACTTTTGCTCATTCATGGGATTCATATTGATTTTGTTTTCTTCTTTCTTTTTGTTTTTGGGTTAAAATCGATGGAGGTTAATCTTATTAATCTGATTTGACTTTAATTTGAATGTTAGGTTGATTTTATTCATCTTCATGTCTGCATATCTTGATTTATGGTGTTTATTCTTTCTTTTTGTTTCTTATCGTTAAAACGAGGGCGGATAATCTTGGGTTGATTTTCCTCAACGCTTATTCTTTGTAATGACATGGTGCAACGATAAAGTGATTCCTGGTGGACCCTCTGGCCTAAAGCATACTCTAGAACATACGGAAACTTACAAAGAGTTATGTTGAGCATCTTGTTAGGAAGCATAACTAGATTAGATTTTCCTCTTATTGGGAAGCATAAAATAAGTATCTGAAGGGTTATTAATTTATGAAGAGAATCATCATCCTCGAAGAAGAATGTTCGAGTTAAAACAATAAAAGACGGACTTCAATCTGAACATATGGGGGGAAACCATCCTTAGAAACCATATTCTCGGTCCTTTTTAAAATTGCCTCATATTATATGTGTGAAGTTATTAACATTACAAAATCCAGATCTCAACTTTTATTTCCATCTTTAATAGATTAAGAATAAGGTGTCATATTGGATGAGAGGCTCAGATTTGTAAATTTGGAATTGAGAAAAGATTTTGTTTACATTACAAAATATAGATCTTACATCATCATGTTCATATGTTGGGAGAAAGACATAGAGGGGAGAGAGAGAGAGAGAGAGAGAGATGAGAGTGTGTGTGTGTATGTTGGTCCCTTACTTCTTAATCAACAACAATAAAAACACAAATAAGATCAAGAAATACTAAAAAAAAAATCAATTTATTAAGAATAAGTTTCATACATTCAAGAGGTAACTTAGGATAGACAAAGGTTACGAGCACATTCTTAAAAATAACTCTCACGTAGAAGGTTATGAATTACAATGTAGAAGAGATACTATGAAAAAAATAACTAGCATTACATAAATTCTAAATTCAACTAGCCTCGTGATGAGAGCTAATGGTTGAGGAGTGGAATTTTAGATAGAAGGTCCAGTGTCACACCCAAGGTCGATGGCGGAAACATAAGGCTGTGCAACGTAGTCATGGATCACAATTATTAAATACATATTGAATGCTACAAAATCAATATAAAAATATAAACTTCTGTTATTATCGAAATAGAGATTACAATGTCATTGTCCACTAATACATTATCGAAGTACAACACAGACCTAACATTTATGAAATATAGAGCAACAATTAGAAGTTCCATAGGTCTTTAGTGTGTGTGTTCGTCCAACATCTTATAATCTTGAGAATACATGTGTTTTGAAGATACATCAACATAAAGTTGGTGAGTTTCATAGGTTTTGACTCTACGTACTTTTATAACCAAAAGTATACTTATTTCAACTGATTGATTAGCTTATATAAGAAGTGTGAGTTCAAATAGTATAAGTGCTTACCTTACTTATGTGAATATGTGCTTGTAACCTGTATAAGTGTGTTTGTGTATAATTTCTACCTGACTTAAGTGGATTTGTTCTTGTAATCCCGTAGAAGTGTGTTTGTTGTTTATTATTTACTTACAAGAATATAAGTTTATTAACAATGAAAGTTCATGTGATTCGTCTATTTATAAGTATTTATTTTACTTATGTAATATATCGATACTTATTTATCCTTCTAAGTATGTTATCATGCTACATATTTTCCTATTTCAACTCATGTGAGTGCTTATAGAGGTACTTTTTATAGCCAAAAAGTATTTATATAAGTGTAATTTTACTTATATAAAGATATTACTTTTTCTAACCAAAAAATATAAAATTAGAAAGTATAAGTACCTATCAGACTTATAATTTATCCTACCATACGAGAGTGTGTGCTAGCTATAACTGTTTACTTATTGATACTGCCATATTTATACATATATTTAAGCATTAATTTAATATATTTAAGCTATATCTTGGTAAAATACAAAGATATTTGGTACTTATACTGTTAAAATGTATTTTGTAGTAAAAAAATGGCATTTTCGAGGAAAAGGAGTTGAAATCAACAAAAGTTTGATACTTGGAGGACTGAAGCTGAAACTAGGAGCTTAAAGAATATGAAATCGAGCATCATACACTTCCCATGGTGTGGAGTTACAATTATCATGATGTGAAATTCATAGGATTCTCGATTTCATACATGAAGATGATTTTCACAACATGGCCATCTCTTGGTCACAGCGTGATCACGTTTCATAAGAAGATTATTATACGGCGTTGCACAGTTTCCTTGGAGAATATGGGATAAGGGTGTCACTTCGTGACACCCTTATGGTCATGAAGTGAAGACCGATTTTATGGAAACTATTTATATCGGGTCTTAGATCAAATTGAAGTACTTATGTAGATAGAGCTGCAACAAAAACCCTTTGGAAAGACCTTGGAAGATCAGAAATCATTTTGGAGTTCAAGCTTGGAGATTTGAAGAAGAAAACAACATTCAATCATTCGGTTTGCTATTTTCTATCATGTCACACACACACACACACACACACATATATATATATATATATATATATATATAAGAGTATAATACTATATGTATAATTAAAAGGTCAGTTAAATCGTTAGTTGGCCTCATTCACGAAGCCACACTATACGAGATGTATATGGAAACGATCTATAAAATGACAGTTCAATGGGTGACCTTTTCAACCACCTCTTCTTTGGGTTGTGGAGGGTCGTTAGTTGAAAGAGTTTATAGGACATAATCACATTATAAGTATAATGTATAAAGTACTAGAACCTTCTATAAAAATCCCACTCGGGTTACTTTAGAAAAAATATGAAGTTGTATGATAATCCATGAAAGCGCACATCATTTCTTTGTGAGTCGTGAGTGGAGCGTGTATGGTTAACCAACACACTAATATGGGACTACAAAGTTGAAATGAGGTATATACTAGAAATTTACGATTGTTGATGGAGCATGTGTGGTTAACCGGTACGTCAATGTGAGATAATAAACGATCTCAAGCATGTTATGCGGATTTGCATAGTTATTCACATCCTGTTTGTGATCCTCGTCATCCCAGTCATAAATCGAAAAGCATAATCTGAGATTAGCACGCCATTGATTGTATAATAAATCTCAAAAGATCTAGGATTTTCATTGTGATTGAAATTGATAAAGTGTTTTACCTACCTAAAATAGATTTGTGATGTGACCATGGCATCCTTATTCATATTACAAATTGTATTTATTGATCCTAGCCTTAAACAAAATTTGGGTTAATAATTAAGTATTGAATCAAATTATTTAAACCTTTCCTCTTAGGTTATATGGAATCCTCTCCCACCTTCTCGCGTCTAGCTTCTCTTTGTTCTCCCTCGGAATGGTTCGTTGATAGCTTCATTTTATTTACTTATTTTTATAGTTTTTTTAGCACATTTCATTCGCATTTTAGTTAATTTCCATGCATATTTTCCTTTTTGTTATTTTTATGACCATTTCGGGTACTTTCTAGTTTCTTGAGCATTATTGCAAATTTTAAGGAAACTAGAGGAGCAGGAGTGTGCGGGATCTTTTGGAAGAATTTGGACTTGAAGGGAAATGGGGATTTCGTGCTTGATGGCTATGGAGGTGATTCATGGAGTGGGCTGGTCAATTGCTTGAAGGCGTCGAATTGTTGAACTTTAAATTTGAAAGACACGGGAGAATTCTTGAGTGTGGAAGATCGATGTTTAGGAGTTTGCGAAAGTTTTGAGTGATGTGGAGAGACAAATTGGGCTCTAACTGAAGAAAAATAGGCTAGAAGCTGATTAGACTCGAACTGGGCCAATGGATTAGCTGTGGGGGCCCAAGACTTGAAGAAGCCCAAAAACCTGTTGCAGTCACGCGGCCCGCGTAAGATTCCCCGCGGCCCGTGTGGATTCCTGAAGGGGGCAATTTCGGGATTTTACCTAGAGCTCTATATTGGGAAGGTTGGTGTGCCTCTTCAGCCTTTTCTTGGAGGTCCGAGTTTGACACTTTCTCTCTGGAGTTTGGAGCACTTTTGAAGGCCAAGAACACTTCAAGAATATCTTCTTTTCATCTCTTGATTCTTGTCAAATGTTTGGTACAATCTTAACTAACTTTGTTTACTTGAGTTTAGCCATGCTTGGCTAAACTAATCTTGGTTGACTTTTTGTTGAATCCTTTGAACTTTTATTGAATGTTGAAGAATCCATGAACTTGTTCTTAAATCTTTATGGAAATGTTTTGTGTTTTATCATATTATCATTACTAGTATGTTTTTATTCATGAGTTTAAATGTGTTTATGGTGATTAGTTGGCTAATTTCTTGATTAAGTAAAGGATCCTCAAATTAGCAAGCAACAAATGATTTTTGTGTTGTTTTTGCTTCACACAATCATAAAAACATTTTCTCCAATATGGTAGTGAAAGCAATTGACTCCTCTTGGATTTGGTGACTTTTTGGTTCTTAATGCTAGTTTACTTTCACTAATTACATGCTATTTGGAATTAGTGACTTTGACTAAGGAAATTGTTATGAGATTCTCTAGCCATTTCAACAAATAAGAAAAGTCTAGGTAATAGCAAGCTCCTTGGATTACTATAGCCAAATTAAGGATTTAAATCAAAGTATTGCACCATTGGATTCGAATGATATGTCCATCAAAAGTCAAAGTGAGGAAACTTTAAGTCAACTATCTCTCCCTTATTGATTTTACATCAAACCCTTATTTTTGTTGAAACTGTCTATTTAAATCATAGTTAATTCTAGTTTGTTTCAAGTATTTCAAAACACCAACCCCCCCCCCCCCCATTTTGTTTTTATTGTTATTTTACAAGTATTTTTACAAAGAGATTTTTCATAGAGTTATAAATTGAACCAATCTCTATGGATTCGATCGCTTTACTACTATACACTATTTTAGTGTGTAATATTTAGGGTTATTATTTTTGTTGGCCTCGACAACCACCATTCGTTTGCCTTGGAATCTTCCTCGATTTTGATATTGTGAAAGATGTCCATGATGAGCACTTCCCTTAAATCAATAATTCATAAACTTTAAAGAAGTTGTTATTCGCATAAAATATAGATTTTTCAAAAAGTCCTCTTGCATCTTTATGTTCATGTCTTTGATGTTACAAAATGATTTTATAAATATATGAACATATGAAATGAATTTGCAATTGAGCAAAATGTTTCACCAAAAGGCAAGGCAAGAGTGATTTGAAAAATGACAAAAGTTCCTAATTGCATTTGAATTGAAAAAAAAAGAGTTTTGTATGTAATCAGTGAAAGCTAAATAGAAAAACTCAAGAATTTCAATGTTACCCTTGACAAGAGTCTTGCTATAGATCTTGTGCTTGGATCCTTCATTGGTTCTTGATAAGTTATAAATGAACTTAAAGATCGATTAGATCTTCTTAACAGGTAATGCGATGAATACAAAAGCAGTAAATAACACAAGTATGGATCAACATGTGTCGAATGATTAGATCAAACAATCCTCAGCAGAGCTCGACTAAGAACTTCCGCTGTAGAGGATGTTAGGGTTACAAGAACGATAATAATAAACTTGCTAACTAATTCTCTGATCGTTCTATTCTATCGTTACACTCTAGGATGCATGCAAGCTCCTATATATACTAAACCCTACTAAACTCACGGATGGACAGGCCCATACCGGAGATACAAAATGGACTAGCTAACGAGCCCAATAGATGCAATACTTAACACAATACACGACCCAACAATCTCCCCCTTTGCGTCAAATTGGAGCGAGACTACTTCTTCTTCTTGCTTGGCCCAGCAGCGGGAACTTTCTTCGTAGTATCAAATAGACGTGAGATTAGAGCGATAATAGTCTGTCTGAACTGAATGTACCACTGAATCATGTCATCAAAGTACTTGACATCATCCGCTGTGTTCTGCTTGCATTTGTGGATGATCCCCAAAACGTGCTCCAAACAGACAGTAGTGTATAGATGTTTGTCTGACAAGGCGAAAAGACATTTCTGTCCTTCGTTCCTGGTAAACATAACCGAGTTCCTCCTCGAGTCAATCTTGCCCATCTGCATTTGGTTGAGATCACTGGCAGAGCCAACAGGAGATATTGTAGGTTTCTTCTTAAATACGCTCGCAATCTCCTGATCCATCAATGCAACTTCCATGATGTAGCACACGAGCATCCTCTTGAAATGGTCGATGATCGGACCGTATTCAACTTCGTTGGTGAGAAGGATGTTGTGCAAGATAATCCAATCATGGGGTTAAGGTTAGGAAGATCTGCAAGAGAAATAGCATGTTCGGTTTTGGCAGATCCCCGAAGTACCTTGAACCGAATGTTGATGAAGTTACCTTCACTGTACGACTTCAAGACCCGAACATTGACAATTTTCTGAGTGCTCCAAGTCTGATATTGGGGCTGAGCAGCCTTCAGATAGAAATTGATTAAATCCCGATCAACCTGTGGATGAGGATGAGGGATCTCTGCAACGTTGGAAAAGGCATGAAATATAAAAGCCTTTCGGGTCAGTGGCATGTCGAACTGTGAGTCGACAGTGTTGGACCGATCTAAAGAGACCACAGGTTCCAGCCACAAGATACTCGGTGTGTCAATGGATTCTTTAATCATCCTCTCAAGAGTCCAGGAAGGAAACAGAGTTTTCCTGCTCTCAAGAAGGTCGTGGGCTTCCTTCTGTTTACGTTCGGCTTCTTCAGCCTCTCTTGCCACATGAGCACTGATGTCAGCCTCATTGTGTCGACTTTTACGCTTCAACAAGTCGGCGATTGTCTCATTATCTTCTTCTTCTTCCTCTTCCTCAGCAATCTTTTTGCCTTTGTCTTTCACACCGGAACCGGAGGCTTGGCCTACTGGAGGAGGTTCGGTTGTGTGAGTTGCCATTGAGGTAGGAGGTGGTTGAGACTTTGTTTCCTTCTCTCCCCCTTGTTTCGAAATGGACACGAAATCAAGTAGCCCTTCAATTTTACTGAGTAGGGCGAGGGCGGGAGCGAGCTTCTCTGCAAGGTCACGCCTCACAGTGTAGTTAAGAATTGGATCATGTGCTTCTAGGATGTTGGAGATTGCAGAGTGGACATCCGAAACACACGATTTGATGACCTCCCTTTCAGATCGAAGAGAGTCAATCTCCTATTGAGAGTGTAAGAGTTGAATGCTCTTGACCTTCAGAGCGGTAGTCTTTCTGGCTAGAACATCCATGAGAGTGTTCTCGGCAGCCAAATCTTGTTGAAGCTTGGAGAGATGTTCTTTGATGGTTGTTCAGAAAGCTGAGTTGTCGTCAGAAATTGTTTGACGAATAGAAGCGAAGGACTTCAACTCAGTTGCGACTGATGTTGCCAGTTGGTGGACAATAGGTTCCGGCGTAGTCTTGGCGGTGTTGGCACTCTCCTGTAAAGACTTCAACAGGGAAGAGGCATCAGTGAATAGTTTATCGACTTTTTCGATCACAGCCTGACAGGCTTTGGTAGAGGCATCTATGGCGGTGGTTGCAGAAGCAAGGGAATCTTGCTGAGCTTTGGAGAAAGCGTCAACAATTTTCTGAACAGCAGCTTCAGATAGGGATGACTGAGAAGTGGAAGAAGAGGCGATGAGCGAGTCAATTTTGTCATGGAGCTCCTGGAGATGCCTTTTGTACCCGAGCGTTCGGTCTATTAAAACTTTCGAACCGAACCCGAGCGTTCAGTCTATTTCGGGTGAGAAAAAGATTGGAACCGAACCCGAACGTTCGGTTGAATTCGATCGCCAAAGAAAATAGATTTGAAAAAGAGAATAACTTTGACAATAAGAGAAATGAATTTGGAAAATTTATACATAAGATCTACAACCAAGGAAACTACCTTTGAGTGATGAGCGAAAAGCAGATAATGCAACCGAACCCGAGCGTTCGGTTCATTTCGGTATATTAGCACAAGACCCGAACCCGAACGTTCGGTCTATTTCGCTTCTTGCTTTTGAGCTTGAGAGGTAATTTTGGTACTGACTCCGATTCCATCATACCTAGCCCTTGTAGTATTTTGTTAAAAGATGCTTCAGGAAGAGCTTTGGTGAAGATGTCAGCCAGTTGATCAGTGGTTCGAACAAAGTGTATTTCGACGTTCCCATCTTCCACATGATCCTTAATGAAGTGATACCTCAGTGCTATGTGCTTAGTCTTGGAGTGTTGTACTGGGTTATGACAGATCCTAATTGCACTTTCAGAGTCACAATATAGGGGGATCTTTTTCATATTGAGTCCATAGTCCCGGAGTTGGCTTTGGATCCAAATCACTTGAGAAGTACAGGAGGCAGCTGCGATGTATTCTGCTTCAGCGGTAGAGAGGGATACGCAAGTTTATTTCTTTGATTGCCAACTAACCAACTTCCCGTCAAGGAATTGGCAGCCTCCATTGGTGCTTTTCCAGTCTAGTCCACAACCTCCAAGGTCTGCATCTGAGTAGGCTTGAACGAAGAAGCCTGAGTTGGATGGATACCATAGGCCTAAAGAGGTAGTTCGCTTGAGATACCGGAGTATGTTCTTCACTGCAAGCATGTGAGGTTCACAAGGATTTGCCTGAAATCTAGCACAGTAACAAACAGAAAACATTATATCAGGCATGCTAGCAGTAAGGTACATTAGAGAACCGATCATTTGGCGATATAGCATAATATCAACTGCTGGCTTATCCAAGGATGGAGTGAGCTTGGTGCCGAACGCCATTGGAACTTTAACCTTTGAGTCTCCCATCATGCTAAATTTAGCAAGGAGAGTCTTCGTGTAAGCTTCCTGGTTAATAAAGATGCCTTCGGGTCCCTGTCTAATATTTAAACCAAGGAAAAAGTTAATTGGACCCATTGAACTCATTTCAAATTTAGTCTCCATCAGCTTTCTGAATTCAGCCGTTAAGCTAGGATTCGTTGAGCCAAAGATGATATCATCGACATAGATTTGAACAATCATAAGGTGGTTACCTTCCTTCTTACGAAAGAAGGTTGGGTCAACCGAACCTTGTTTGAATTTGGACATCTTTAAAAACTTGGTTAGTGTTTCATACCAGGCCCTCGGTGCTTGTTTCAGTCCATATACCGCTTTGTCCAGAATATAACAATGATTGAGGTATTTTTCATTGACAAATCCAGGTGGTTGCTCTACGTACACCGTTTCTTCGAGTTCTCCATTTAGAAATGCGCACTTTACGTCCATTTGGAAGACCTCAAAGTTCTTGTGTGCAGCATAGGCAAGAAATATTCGAACAGATTCCAGCCTAGCCACGGGAGCAAAAGTTTCCTCATAATCGATTCCTTCCTCCTAGCAGTATCCTTTCACCACTAGACGTGCTTTGTTTCTTATCACATTGCCTTCCTTATCCATCTTATTTCTAAAGACCCATTTGAGACCAACAACCGAGGCATCTTGAGGAGTTGGAATGAGGCGCCAAACTTTATTTCTTTCGAATTCATTAAGTTCGTCTTGCATAGCTTGAACCCAATCGGAGTGATCAAGAGCAGTGTTAACTGTCTTTGGTTCAACTTTTGAGACGAAGGAGTTCAACATACAGAATTCTACATTTGAAAATAAGGAAGTTTGCTTTGCCTTTAGTTGAGATCGGGTCAGGACCTTGTCAGAGACATTACTGACAACCTGTGAAACAGGATGATCTCTGGTCCATTTGACAAGAGGAGGGTAATTTGGATCTGTCACACCCCAAAACCGATAACGGCGGAATACGTTTCGGGGTGGATGACGTAGCGAACAGTATCATCACAATTGCATAATAGTAGAAACAAGAAACATACAACCATAGTATTACAAAGTGAGTTTAATTACAAGCGTGTTTTGTAATATTTAACAATCACCCAAAAGTAAATCAAAAATAAGAGATGGGTCTTGTGTGCTCCACCTTCTCCAAAAACGCTGCGTCTGTACCTGTTTATCTTTGACCTGAAGATACAAGTTATTTTGAAAGCGATTATCAGCATAAAGCTGGTGAGTTCATAAGAGTTTAGTGTGAGTTTTTGTATACAAGGCATTAGTGTTAAAAATGTATCATTACGTTCATAAGTAGTAGAAACTTAGAAAATCCCATATTTTCCAGGAAAAACATTGTAAGTGGCAATCTGTGAAAAGTATGTATTCTTTATTCCTTTGAAAACAGTTTAGTTTATAATTACATTGGCAATCTCCAAATAACAAGTGTGATGGAATAGGTTGAGCCGGGAAATCAGTGATAGAGGTGCAAGCTTCCTTTAGTGATAGATACTTACTTACTTCGGGATGCAGTTTAGCATTTAGTGTAGTATTTTAGAGTAGTTGCAGGGTATTCCTTGTAAATTACCAATAGTAAGGATAATAGAGGATCCCATGACCTTCCTGGTCATGCAGAGTATAGTGAAGTAGTGGCATCCCTGGGCCTGTACGGCGCGGACTGAGATTAACAGTCGGGATGTAATAGCGTCTGCCCCGTATAGATCTATACATGAAGAGTCGTCTCCTGCTGGAACACTCCGGGCGTAGTGAATAGCGAATAGAGTATCTCGTAGCGGGTTAGTGTATTATTGTTTGTTTAGTGTTTTCTCTATGGTTATAGTGTAGTAATCTTTTAGTATTGATCATAGTGTATTCTCTTACTAGTGTATCGTCTAGTAATAGTGAGTATTATAGTGTAGATAGTCATAAATTTAGCGAGTAGTAGTGGTAGCGACCCTAACCATACCTATTATGGTTATCTTGGTGGGGATGTTTCTTAGCACGTTAGTGACTTTAGCATTAAGTGAAAGCAGTAATATTCGTATCCCATACTGATATACAGATTTTATATAAGTAAGAAATCAACGACAGTCGGACGGATAACTACTACCCTAAGCCCACAATCAAACAAGAACAGGAAATAAGGCGAGATATCGGTCCTAAGTCCTCCAAGTCTTATTTATATAAATATATCAGAGTGGTTACCTTTTGTAAGCAATTTGATTAAATAAAAGTATTTTTCCAAAAGAACATTTAAATTCTGATTCACTGTTTAAAAATAGTTTGTAAAGGGTAAAATCCGTTTTCTTAGGGCATAGGGACAAATCACATGTGATTTGAGTTAAGAGTAGTGAATCACATGTGATTAATCCTTGTAACTCGGAAATCGTTTTGTAAGACTTTACATAAACATTTACAAGCAACTTGTATCTTCCCCCTAAAACATGTAAAACACTTGAAAGGTTCATTAAAGGGGTATGAACTCACCTGAAATCGCGGAAATCGGGTGAATCGGGTAAATCGGGTAATAGTGTCGATTGAGCGTTTGGTATCAAATAACCACTTGAGCACCTTTTAGGACCCTAATGTCATATGAAATATGTATTTTACAAGAGGTTAATCATCTTGTGCTTTTCATTAAAGTATTTGGACATTCTAGTGTCGTCTTCGGGGTTTTAAGGCCTAGAAAGGGTTCCCGGGAGTGGTACAAGGCCATGAATGATTTATGGGAGGGTCCATGAGTTCACTCTCTTAGAGTTTATGGCCTAAAAGCCACCCATTGGGAGTTTATGGCCGTAAGCCCCCTAGGCTTGGCCGTAAACTCAAGTGGTGTCCCAAAGTGTATGTTTAAGGCCTTATATCACTTCCTTAATTTAGTGGTGGGTGTTTTGGACCCAAAAGAGAAGGATTAACATCAAAATTTGTGACATTTTTGGGGAGTTTATGGCCAAGACTTGTTCTTGGGCCGTAAACTCCTATAAATCCTTCAAGATGAATGTTTTACTTGTACACCATTGTCCCATATGTCTTAGAAAAATCCTAGAAGGCCCTATAGTGAGTTTGGAGCAATTTGGCATACATTTTTGGGGAGTTTACGGCCCAAGAACATCCTTGGCCGTAAACTCTTCATTTGGTATCAAAATGAGGTGTTTAATGGTACAACACACTCCCAAAGGCCTTAGGTAAATTCCTTTCATGCATTAGGGTAGTTTAGGGACTTGTTTGACACAAAAATTTGGGTGTTTACGGCCCAAGCTTAGCCTTGGCCGTAAACTCCTCTTTTTGTGTTCAAATGATTATGTTTAATGCACTTAAGCCTTCGTTGTTGTTATGCCTAAATTACCAAACATCCTAGAAGTGTTTTTGGGGCTTAAAACATAGATTTATGGGGTGTTTGAGGTGTTTACGGCCTAAGCACATGCTTGGGCTGTAAAATCCTTTTTAAGCATCATTTTCTTGTGTTTTAGTGTCCAAACCCTTCTAGATATATGCCTTAATTAGTCTACTAACATACAAGGAGGAAAAACTTGATCTTTGGCTTGGTTTTGGGGGTTTACGGCCTAAGGGGCTTCTTAGGCCGTAAACTCCTCTTTGAACTTTGATTCCTATGATTTTTGGCCCTCAAATTCAATGAAGCATGTCTAGAATAAGATAGAGGATGAGTACTTACGTTTGGAAGTCGGAAATTAGCGGAATCGGGGTCGTTTTCGAGTCTAGAGAGAGAAAGTAGAGAGAGAAAGTGGGTGTGTAGTAAATGAGTGTTCAAATGTTGTGCACACCCATTGCATATGTCTCGGGAATCGCACCCGATACACGACTACCCGATGTTGAAAGTTACCTGGGTTAAAACTTTTTACCCGGGTGGAGTGGTTGAAAAGGTAATACAACTCTATTAGGTTAAACGGGGTTAACACATACGAGTTATATTTCTTATGATAATATTCTGCCAAGAAGTCTTCGAATTCTTTATTTTTGAACTCCAGCCCATTGTCTGTGACATCCCCAATTTCACGGCCAGAAAAGATCGATTTGTTTATGCTTTATTTTATAAATCAGAGTGATCATTTAAAGAAAACGGTTGCGGAATTTGTTCCCAAAATAAAATATGATAACCATTTATCAAAACATTTCTCGAAAAGAATGTATTTTCATTAAATAATAAAAACTCGGGATGTCATGTTCGTTACAGACCAAAAGCATAAACAATATAAAATAGATCTTACAATGGTTGATTATAACTAGAGATCTATAATCCCAAAATCTCTCGTCAAGTCCACCAACTTATACCCTTGTGCCATTACCTTTAATGAAAAGAAAACTGAGTGGATCAGGCTTGGGAGCCTGGTGAGCATATAGGGTTTTCAACCCACAATAATATAATCATTATATTTAATCAGCAAACAATCAACCCAATTACCCATCCCCATTATCTTCTTAAGGTTTTACCGTAAGAACCAACTATCCTTCATTCATTTATTCGTAAGAAATTTGGCACGAATTCCATTGCTGCCAAAGCTTATTTATCAAGTACTAAATCCATAGTTATCTGGTGCTAACTCCATAGTCACCAAGGTTCACTTAACAAGCGCTAACTCCATAGTCGCCAAGGTTTACTCAACAAGCGCTAACTCCATAGTCGCCAAGGTTTACTCAACAAGCGCTAACTCCATAGTCGCCAAAGTTTACTCAACGTGCGCTAATTCCATAGTCGCCAAGGTTCATCAAATAGGCACGAAGTCACATCGTCGCCAAGGTTTATACAATAGGCGCTAACTCCATAGTCACCAACTATTCCATCTACCTATGTTCTACCCAACAATTTTGTAGATATAAATACTTACACAGTTTAAATCATTTAACACATGTATAAAACTCCAATTTCCATGCCCATCTCAAATAGACAAATAACATATAAACACATAACACGTATTTCATAGCAAATACTTCATATTTATGTGTTAGAAGAAAGTAACTACACACTCACACATATAAACAACAATATACTTAATACACTCAAACCATACTTGTATTATTATCGTGTTTATGAAAGGTAGTATACACTCACTTGATCAGAAGATGATCGGACAGCACTACGACTTGCAGAAGTAGTATTCTTCGGTAGATCTGGAAGATCTCCACAAAAATCGAACTTCTCGCGAGCAGAGCTTCGGCTCGGGAACCGCACTTCTCGGGATCTTCGGGATCTCGGGACTTGCTTCGGGGCTTGAGAATAATACCGGGGCTTCGGGGTATTTCTGGCACACAAATCGATGCAAAACGGGAGAGAGAAGAGGGAAAATGAACAAAAGAACCGGCTGCCCTCGCATCCTATTTATAGGAGGCTGGAGCCTCGGAGTACGCGGGGCGTACGCGTCTGAATTCGTCATTGCATGCGTCATCCGAAGTACTCGAGTGCGAAGGTCGTCATGCATCGTTGTACGCGGGGCGTACTTCGGATGAGTCCGATGACTCGCCTTCGGATAATACCGGGATTTAATAATTAAATTTAATTATTAATTCATTAATAAACTTCTAAAATTCATATCTTCTTCATACGAACTCCGTTTTCGACGTTCTTTATATCCACGCGTAGGTGAGACTACGCTCTACGACTTTTGTTTAGACTCCATCGGCTAATTTTGACTTTTATTTTTATTATTTATTTTTAATAGGTCAGGACAAAAAATTTCGTTATAAATTCATAACTTCTTCGTCTACGTCCGTTCTCGCCTAACTTTTTATCGCTTCGATACCAACAACGAGATCTTTGATTCTCGTTTAGATTGCTAAGGCTAAATATCGCTCTAACTTAAATTCACTTTTTACGTCGCGCTGTGTCGTGCCGGTTCTGTCACGAAACTTCGACAGGTCATAACTTCTTTGTTATAACTCGGATTTTGGCGTTCTTTATATGCACGGAAACCTTGTGACATATACTACAACTTAGTTAGGATTATTCATCCTAAATAATCTTCTATAAAAAATTTATTTTTGACGCTTATTGTCTCTAAATTGACTAGCCCTGATCTACGGGCGTTACATTGTCGCTCCTGATGTTGCGAACGACTTTCCTCAGCTGTACTTCAACCTGCTTGATAAACATCTTTAGCTTGCGAGTTGCTTCAGATTTTTGCTTCAGAAAGAACACCCATGTAAAACGTGAAAAGTCATCAACAATGACAAGAATGTACTTGCTACCGCCGATGCTTTCGATAGATGATGGACCACACAAGTCAATGTGAATTAACTCTAATGGTTCAACAACTTTAGTGTTTACAATCGATTGGTGACTTTGACAACTCTGCTTCCCCATTTCACACGTAGCACATAAATGTTCTCGATCGAATTTGAGCAATGGAAGACCTCGAACATGACCACCTGTGAAAAGTTTGTTGATATCCTTGAAGTTGAGATGAGAGAGCCTTCGGTGCCACAGCCAGCTTTTGTCAGATTGTGCTTTGGATAACAGGCAGATAGCTGGATTTCCTTTGATGGGTTTGAGATTTAGGGGAAACATTTCTCCTTTGCGCTCCGATTTGAGAATTACTCTTTTTGTTTTCTTTTCTATTATCTCTGAACCCTCATCGTCGAAAGAGACCTCTAGACCGGTACCTCCAACAAGCTGAGATACACTGATGAGGTTGTGCTGCAGTCGTTCAACATATGCAACCTTTCTAATTGTGAAATCTCCATTTATTATCATTCCATAGCCTTTTATCGTGCCGAATGAGTTGTTCCCAAACTTGACATTTCCACCGTTTGAAAGAGACCGAAATTCCCTCAGCTCTTCCTTCCTTCCTATCATGTGACGTGAGCAACTACTGTCAATATACCATTTTTCGTCAAACTGCTCATCACTGATAACCTACAAAAATTAAGCAGATTTAGGAACCCAAAGTTTCTTGGGTCCACGTGAGCCTTTCACAGGAACAGGAATAGTAAGAGAGATGTCAACAAGATATGTTCTTTTTATTAAAGTTGTTTCATCTTTCTTTTTAATGGTGAAAACTTTAATTTTATTGGGATTTGTTACTGTCGTTTTGGATTCAGGTTTAGGCATTTGGACATTGGGATGATTTTGATCTGTATTGACTGAGGAAACCTTCGATTTTCCTTTCAAATCTGCTGAAGATTTTGGTTTTTGAGTATGAATGGAATTAGATTTAGAGAGGGGTTGAGAAGAATTAGAAGAATTAGAACGAGAGAAGTTAGACTGAGAGGTTTTCTTGACTTGAGGTCCTGAGTGACACTTTTGTTTTTGGTCATTTGTGGAACCGAATCTCGAACTTTGGTCGCTTTTGCTCTTGGAACCGAACCTCTACTTTCGGTAGCTGGTGTTCTCTGAACCGAACCTATCCTTTCAATTGTTATGCTTCTCAGAGCCGAACTTGTCCTTTCGGTTGTTATTATTCTCTTTCTGCCTAACAGTACTTTTCTCCGACTTCGAATTTCTATCATGATAAGAGAAATGGGCGTTTTGAGATTGCTAAAACTGTTTTCGTTCAGAGAGATTCTTCTTGTATCTCTGATTCCTTTGCTGTTTTTGATTCTTCACTTGCTTTGGCTGTCGATGGATATTGGCTTTTTGCTTGTGCTTCTTGTCAGCTGATTCACTTTAAACTGATGATGTTTCGCTTGAAGGAGTGACATTTTTTGCAGGAACTCCTTTTTCTTCAGGAACATCTTTTGTACCACTAGTACTTGGCATGTCGAAATTATCAGGCTTGTTCAAAGGCTCTGGCACATATCTGCCTTTGGTTTTCCAAGACGTCCGTTCTGACAGACCAACGGTTTCGTCAGCATTGTTGATAGGGGCGGACCAGAAGAACTCATCACAACCATCAGCATTATCTTCATTTACAATGGCTGTAAGTTCGGCTGTCTGATGTTCGGTTACTCCTGTGACCTTATACACCTGATTTGGAGTCGTCCTTACCTTTTGGTATACAACAACCTTTTCTTCAAGGATCAAAGACTTTTGTTGGGACAGTCGAGCAAACTCCACAGAATTTTCTGAAATAAGATTTTTGTGGTTTTCGGGTTCGCTCTTTACAAACTCAGAACAGTCAACTTCATCCTCTACAGAAATTTCACTCATATCATCATCCTCATTAAGCTCAGATGCATTTTCAACATCAATTTTAGTTTCTGAGCTCAAGTTGACATTCAACGAGTCAAAATTTTGTATGGTTTCGGTCCTTAGTTTCAATTTATCATTTTCATCCAAAAGGTTTTTCAGCATGTCCTTATGGTCCTTGGACTTTATGAAAGATTCGATTTTGTCTAGTCCATACATATAAGTCGGATTTACATCCTCAGACGAGACTACACTTTTCCAATTATATGCTTCAGCGTCGATTTCATCTTCCTTACACTCAAGGAAGGGCAAAATCATGCGATGAATTTTATGTCCTATTTCACAGTTAAGATGAAGTTGAGTGATGTTAGAATACAGACGCTTAGCAATCAAACAAAACACACTTCTTTGTTTCAAAAGTTTTAAATTGTCTCTTTGTAAATAAATGTTTTCGTCTTTGGATTTGATCAACTCCGACTCCTTCAGCTCTATCCACATCCTCCGTTCCTCACTCTTTGAAGACACCCTGCTTATTTGGTCAGTTAGGTTAGAATTGGTGACCCGTGTTTGAGTTAAACTGCTGTCTAGATGAGAGATTCTTGAATTTACATTTTTTAATTCTTTTTCATATGAACTTTGTGGGACTTTGAATGAAACAAAAATGGATTGTACCTTCTTGATTAATTCATCAAGCTCATTAAACTGCACGCTGAGAGGTTTCGCTGTGAAGCACAAGTCCTCTCGCTCCTTTGTGTCTTCATTCCCACCGTCTGTGTTGTATCCCCTCATTTGAGATACATCCGACACCATCAAACACTTTCCATCGCTTCTTTCACCTTTCGCAACATAAGCCTTTCCATGAGATGGCTTTCTAACTTCATCATCCTCAGAATCGGTTGACCAGACTTCCACGCCACCGAACTCATCATCCGCTACCAAACCCTGCACAATTAAAGCATTCATAGAAGGGTTAGCAGTAGTTTTCTTTCTCTTGATCTCTTCAAGCTTTTTCATCAACACAACATCTTCATCATTTTCTCCATCCTTCTCTTCCATTTTCTTTAGGAGACAATCTTTGGCATAGTGGTTCTTTCCTCCACAGTAGTAGCAGTTCACACCAGAATCCCATTCAGCTTTCGGCTCTTTCTTTGCTTCTTCTGCCTTCGGTTCCTCCCTCACTTTTTCAGAACTATAGTTTCCCTACCAATTCCGGTTCTTAGTGGTAGGAAACCTTTTCTTAATAAACCTCTTTGGATTTGACACCATCATTACATAGTCTTCAGAGGTAAGGTCAAAGTCTTCTAAGTTAAGGTCTTCATCTTCCATCACACTTTTGCTTTTAGAAAGAAGGGCCAAGGAACCCAAGCTCGAAACCACATTCTTCTCCTGCAAGACAATCTTTTTTTGGGATTTCAAAATTCCTACCAGCTTAGCTAATGAATAAGATTTGAATTGCTCATGAGCTTTAACGGTGGACACAACCGCTCTCCACTCAGATCTAAGTCCATTTAAAAACATAACTTTTTGTTCAATCAGCTTCCTTTCAATATCGTGTTTAATCATCTTACTGAGAAGATGATTGAAGCGATCGAACGTCTGAGTAACAGTTTCCTCTGGATTCTGCTTAAATTCACCAAACTCAGACAAAAGTAAGGTCTGAATGGAATGCTCCAGTTCTTCGTCTGTGGAATATAATTCACGTAGCCTATCCCATATTTCTTTGGCAGTGCTGCATGAACTCACTAGCCTGAAAGTATCCGATTGAAGAGCGAATCTGATTAGTCTCAATGCTTTAATATTGCACTGAAACATATCTTTTTTGTCTTGAGCAATATCTTTTACGTCCTTCAACAGATCATTATACTCTTTCTGAGTTTTAATGATTTTAGACGTTGCTGAATGAGCGAATGGTCCAGACACGATTGCTTCCCAGATAAGATATCCATTGTCTTTAGATCCAATGACATAATCTTCAAAGTGATGTGCCCAGACTTCGTAATCCTGGGTGTAAAGGATGGGAATCTTTGTCGTTGATCTAATGCTATTTGAGATGTTTATGGGATTTGATTGTGACTCGTCCATGCTTGATCGTATAACATGTTTGAAAGATCAGACTTGTAATATATATAAGATTAGGGCAAAACAAATAAATGTTGAGTTACGTCAATTATGGGATGACGGCTCAATAAATATTAGTTAATGCGGAATAACCCTAATCACAACCTTTTTCACAGAAAAGATGTGTATGAATTACACAACCTCCTGCTGTGATACCAATTGATAAGTTATAAATGAACTTAAAGAGCGATTAGATCTTCTTAACAGGTAATGCGATGAATACAAAAGCAGTAAATAACACAAGTATGGATCAATATGTGTCGAATGATTAGATCAAACAATCCTCAGCAGAGCTCGACTAAGAACTTCCGCTGTAGAGGATGTTAGGGTTACAAGAACGATAATAATAAACTTGCTAACTAATTCTCTAATCGTTCTATTCTATCGTTACACTCTAGGATGTATGCAAGCTCCTATATATACTAAACCCTACTAAACTCACGGATGAACAGGCCCATACCGGAGATACAAAATGGACTAGCTAACGAGCCCAATAGATGCAATACTTAACACAAAACACGACCCAACAGTTCTTATGATAATTTCGACTTGATTTATCATATGAATAGTATGGAGAAGACATTGATGGGATTCTTAAAGCTTCTCCAATCTGAGGAAAGTGGAAAGGAATTAGATTTCGTATCTAGTTCCAGTTATCTCCTTTTTGAATGTTGGTGGATAGAAGAGGGAGCATTCGAATCCTAAACTGAAAGGAACTGTTTCGACCGAAACTTTCCATTATGAAGGATTGGAATTTGTGTGTCCTCTATTCCATGTAACCATTCATAAGAGTCAAGTTACAATTAACGCAATGGCAAGGATCATAGGAAACAAGCTTTCCCTAAGTAATTGGAGATGATAAAGTCAAATGTTTGACTCTACATCAAGTAATTGAATAATCAAAATCCAAATACATCCAATTCATGGTTCCTTGATGCATGATGTGGTTAATCACATTTGGACGACAATGTATGATCTATTAGAAAGAATGAATCTAAGCATCAAGAGCTAAACCTAATCATAGCAATGGACGTGTGTCAATGGTTGAGGATTTCGAGCTTATGCTTAGTAATGGAGTTCAGTTTAAACTAGTTATTTTCTATTACTCTTCGGAGGTTTCTAGAAACCAAAATTTCATTTTATGTGTTGTATAAACATGAATATCAATTTTCATTTGATAATGGAAAGGCAAAAATTCTAGTTTATAAAGATGGTTGTTTTATGTTTAAAACTTATTCTTGTAGTTAGCATTCATGAAATTGTAGTTTGTGTCTCTAATAATAGCAGTAATGACTTGAGTATTGATTCCTCTAATAATTTATATATATAATCGCACTTGTGGCATGATCGCCTTGGCCACATTAGTGAGAATCGCATCACCAAGCTCCAATTTGACCGAACTTGGAATCATTCGACATCGATTTGGATGATGTATGCGAGTCTAGTGTGTTAGCAAGATGACTTAGTCACCATTCACTTGGATATGTCATGAAAACAAATGATTGTTGGATCTTATACACACTAATGTGTGTGGACCCATTAGATTCACCACAAGGGATGACATATACTACTATATCATATGTATTGATAGTTTCAGTAGATGTGGTTATGTTTATATGATTAAGCATAATTATGATACTTGGAAAAGTTTCAAAGAGTACCAAAATAAAATAGGGAATCAATTAGGAATGAAGATAAAGGGTCTTTAATCAAGAAGGAAAATAGAATGCCTTAGTATCGAGTTTAATGATCATCATATAGATTGTGGAATAGTTTGCCAATTGGATCCTATAAGAACATCATAGCAATGGTGTTTCTGAAAAAGGAGAATCGAATGCTATATAGTTCGATTTATGATGAAGCGCACTTCGCTACCAATTACATTTTAGGAATATACACTTGAAAATTTTGATCAAATTTTGAACCTTGTAAGCAACTAAGTAGGTTTAAAACACCGCATGAAATGTGGAGTTGGAAGGTTCTATTACATTTAGGTATGTTTTTGTGAGTTTTTTCGTTAGACGAGAAACCAATGACCAACTTGAATTGAGATCTAATAGGTGTTACATTGGCAGGTATTCACTAATGACTTTTGATATTTGTTTCTTGTAGCTCAAAAGGAGTGTTCCTTAAGAGAATGAATATATACGTATCAAGAAGTCAGTGGGAGTCATATTGATCTTGAAGAAATTCGAGATATGACCGACAGTAAACCTATAGTTGGCACTAGCTCTCAACCTGAGGATGAAATACCAGTTGAGTCAAATGCCAATTCCTTACATTAACTGTTGGGATTATTAGATTGCGTCATGGGCTCGGTCCTTAGCCCAATTTTGATTGCCGGTATTGGGCCTGTCCAACCGTGCATGTTTTTGCTCTAGGGTTTATTATATAAGCTGCATGCATGCAGTCTTAGAAGCGATATCTGGGCCCCTCGATGATTTTGTTTTGACCTATGTACCAGGCCCGGTCAGAACTAAATTGATGTGTTTAGTTAAGTTCTATGTCAAACAAATCGGAAATCGGGAAACAAATGTTGGACAATAAGTAAGACCATGTTCCATGTGTTTGTCCGGCTGATATCTAGAACAGAGGATTATATGATCACTTATCTAAAATGGCGCGTTCTAGTTCAATAGAGTTTAAAGAGCTACGATTGCTGATCGGTTCCTGAAGTCATACTTGCAACTATAGTTATTAGACTTATCCAAGTGGGAGACTGTTGGATATAGTGTCTAAGTCCATAACTATATTTGGTATGTGCTTGACCCGACCCGACATGGTCCATTTGGGTTGCACTTCACCCGAACAATTTATGGATACTCTTTCGAGAATAGTATAAGTTATGATTTATTAATATATTATAAGTTCTAATATATTAATATAAGATCATATTATTTAATTAGTATTGATCTATAATTAATCTAGGATTAATTTAGAGATAAAAAGTATTACTAATTAAATATGGGCTTCTACATTTATATAGTGTGGGCTAATGCTTATTTGGAATGAGCTAGGCTTGCATGGAAAGTCCATGGATACTCCATGGAGCTTTAACCCATGGATCTCATGGAAATGAAGAGACATGGGTATTAGGGTTTACATGGATGTAACCCTAATCCACCACACTATATAAAGGAGACTTTGGTTCTTGAAATCACACTAGTTGAGGTGAGTAAAGCAAGAGGGCCGATTTCAAGATAGTAGTGACTATTCTCTCAAAGTTCCAAGTTTGTGGTGATTTGTGATTTCCATTTGAGGCATCCACACTATTGGTGCTAGGCTGTAATTATTTCTACTAGCTTTATTTGAATCATGTTCCCCATGCCATGCTAGTTAGGATATGAACCTTGGAAAAATAATTATTTGCATTTATCTTAGACAAACATAGATCCAAGGTTTATTAGGGTTGCATGTACACTTAGGAAGTGTTAGATTGCTCAAAACCCATCAGTGGTATCAGAGCCTAGGCTTGTTTGTTTGATACTTGATGCAAAATATTGGGAAAAAGTCAAAAAACTTGCTGTCTGCCTGATGAACTCGCCGAGTCCATGGGGGGACTCGTCGAGTTCCTTTTTATCTTATTCCTACTTGGTGAGTAGGTTCGTGAACTCGACGAGCAGGAGCCACAGAATGCAGATTTTCGACTTTTGCTGCTGGAAATGGACTAGAAACATTACCCTAAACTGTTTTGGTGTTATAAAACTTGTTTTAGATGGTGTAATGTTTGTTCTAATCCATTTACAATGACTAATATCAAATTTTCATGATTATATGTGTTCATATGATCTTGAAACTTTGATATGGATATTCATGTTCTTGATCTTATGAATTTAGATGATCATAGGAATTACTTGTAACCTACTTGGTAGTTTAATTCTTGATCATAATGTGTTTTAATGGAGTCCATAACTTGTCCTCAAGTTATGGAAAACCAAGAGTCACACTTGAATTAAAACCATTAAAAGAACACAAGAGTTAGAAAAATGAAGAGTCTTCATTTTTATTACTCTATTTAACTCATAAGTTACAAGAAATAAAAAGTTTTGAAAGTTTACAAAACTTACCCTCAAGTTTTGGAACAAGTAAAGTCATATTAAAAACTTTAGTTCCAACCCTTAGAATTTTAAAAAGTTAAAATTCAACCCTTATACTTATAATATTATAAGTTAATAATATATATATATATATATATATATATATATATATATATATATATGTATAAGATCAAAGTCGTCTTACCGCTAGTACGCCTCATTCACGAAGCTAGTCTATAAGGTGGGTATAAGGTTGTTGCCTATAAAATGGCAACTTAATGGGTGTCCACTCTCACCCACCGCTTGCTTGACTGGTGGAGGATCGTTAGCCGAACGGGTAGGACAAGGACTTATAAATTCTCATTAAAAGTATGATGAATATTATAAAGTAACTAAATGTTTTATTAAATTCCCAATCTTAGTTACTTTAGGAAAAATGTGAATAAGGTGCTAATCCATGAAATTACACTTTACACTTTGTCTAAGTCGTTAGTGGAGCGTGTGTGGTTAACCGACACACTAACTTGAACTTAACAAGGTAGGTAAAGGGTGACTTAATGTTTATCATAGTATCGATGGAGCGTGTGTGGTTAACCGGCACATCGATTGAGGGGTAATACATTAAGGGTACCAAGTAATTTGCATGGTTACTTCACACCTCGTTTTGTGATCCTTGGTATCCCAGTCACAAAACTTGGAGGGCACACTCGAGATTGAAACATGACTTTGAAAAGTTCATTGAATCTCAAAAGAATATAGGAGTTTCTAAGAACCAAATTAAATATTTTTAATATTTCTTCTTTGGTGGAAATTGGTGAATCGTCATTCACCTACCTTTCAAATATGTTATTACTTAGATTACAACATACCTCTTCTAAGTATAATATATTGTGATTGGGTCCTAGCCTTAATACTACATTTGGGTGTTTTATTAAGGACTATCTCTATATCTAAACTAATCCTTTCTTTCTTCTATTTTTAGATTTCTGCAAACAACGCTGCTTCTGGCTCTAGTCCTAGTGGCTCCTTTTCTCTTATGAACTTGTGTGGGAAAGTCACTTTTGATGGATCCAACTTTAATGAATGGTTCAGAAACATCAGAATGATCACTCGCTACGAGGACAAGGAATATGTCCTCAATAAGGAGCTTAAGGAGATTGATGAGATAGTTGCTACTCCTCAAGAGATCACTGAGTTTAGGGCACATGAAAGGGATGCCACCAAGGTGGCATGCATCATGATGGCCACTATGACTGCGGATCTCCAAAAATCCTATGAAAATTTCTACCCCTATGAGATGCACCAAGACTTGATGGAAAGATACCATCAAAGTGCTCATCAAGAGAGGTATGAAATCATCTCCTCCATGATAACAACTCACATGAAGGATGGTGAACCCATCATGGGCCACATGCAGAAAATCCAAAGATTTGTGGACCGTTTGCTGAAGCTTAATGTGAACTTCCCCGAGGAGCTTGCAATAGATATCATTTTGCACTCCTTACCTTCATGTTATGATCAATTCCGCATGACATACCACATAAACAAGGAAGAGGTCACACTCAGCAAACTTCAAGGACTCTTAAAGACCACGGAAAGTAGTCTTAAGGGTAAGGCGATTGTTACTCCTACTCCTACAAACTCCGCCCCTGTCTTGGCAATCAGGAAAGGATGAGGGAAGAAGAGAAAGAGTTCTTCGAAGGGTACCAAGGTTATGACCCTTGATGACTCTTCTTCAAGTGGAACCAAGAAAGGTTTCATCACTCCTTCGTCTGACCCTAAAGAGGCTGAATGCTTCTATTTTCATGAAAAGGCACATTGGAAGCGGAACTGCCCAAAGTATTAGCAAGATGTGAAGGATGGGAAAGTTAAACCCAACCATGCAGGTATTTACACTATCATTTCTAATAACTCACACAATTCTAACTCTTGGGTCCTTGATACCGGTTGTGGTATTCATATTTGTTATGACTTGCAGGGACTAAGAAGAAGTGAGAATGTGGAGCAAGGAAGGATAAACTTAATCATGGGGAATAGGAAAGTTACACTTGTCACCAAGATTGGAGTTTATACTTTATCGCTAAGTAGTGGGTTTAATTTAGATTTGAATAAATGTTGTTACTTGCCAGAAATGGCAAGAGATATTATTTCCTTTCATGCATTGTATAAACAAGGGTTTACCTTTTCATTTAATAATGAAGTTGGTTCTATTGATGCTTTCTTTAATAATGTTTTTTATTTTAAAGCATTACCTTGTGATGGTGTGTATGAAGTTGTGTCTGTTGTAGATAACTTAGGAAATAATGTGATGTGGATTGATTCTATAAATAATAATAACTTGGATAAAGCATCATTATGGCATTGTCGTCTTGGACATATAAGCAAAAAACGCATAGGCCAACTCCAAAAAGTTGGAGTCTTGGAGTCGTTTGACCTAAATTCAGATGATAGTTATGAATCATGCTTACTTGGAAAAATGACAAAGTCACCCTTCACAGGCTCTTGTGAGAGGGGTGAAGGTTTGTTGGACCTTGTACACACGGATGTGTGTGGACCATTCAAACATGCCACAAGGGATGCTAATCGTTATTATTTGACTTTTACTGATGATTACAGTAGATATGGATATGTCTACTTAATCAAGAATAAGTCAGAGACTTTCGAAAGGTTTAAGGAATTTAAATAGGAAGTCGAGAATCAATTGGGCAAGAACATTAAGATGCTTCGATCCGATCGAGGTGGTGAGTATCTTAGTTCAGAGTTCCTCGACTATCTTAGGGAATGTGGGATTGTCTCACAATTGACACCTCCCAGGACACCACAGTTGAATGGTGTAGCTGAGAAGCGTAATCGAACCTTGTTGGATATGGTTCGTTCCATGATGAGTCGAGCTTCGCTACCAATCTCATTTTGGGGGTATGCCTTAGAGACTGCCGCCCATATCCTTAATCTAGTCCCTACAAAGAAAGTTGCCAAAACTCCTCACGAGATGTGGACTGGTAAAGTACCCAAACTAGACCACATCAAGATTTGGGGTTGTGAGGCTTTTGTGAGGCACGAGACTCATGATAAGCTAGAACCCCGAAGAGAGAAGTGTATTTTCATCGGCTACCCACAAAGATCCTTTGGTTACCTCTTCTACAGACCTAGTGATAATGTGGTCTTTGTAGCAAGAAGAGGAGTCTTTCGAGAGAGAGAGAGTTTATAAGCCAAGGAGACAGTGGGAGGCAAATTGACCTTGAAGAACTTCAAGAGTCAAGTGGTGAAGGAACTTCAAACCCTAGCCCTCAACTTGAGGAGGAAACTCCTGTTGAGCCAATTGACGAGTCTGTACCTCTGAGACGTTCCACGAGAGTTAGGAATGCACCTGAGCATTACTATGGTTTCCATATTACTGCGAAAGGTGAGACACTTATTAGTGATGAGACACTAGTAGGTCTGGATGAGCCTAACAGCTACACGGAAGCCATGGCAGGCCCTGAGGCTGCTAAATGGAAAGAGGCTATGGATAGCGAGATACAGTCCATGTATGCCAATCAAGTTTGGAACATGGTTGACCATGTACCTGATCGTAAGGTAGCGGGGTGCAAATGGATCTTCAAGAAGAAGACCGACATGGATGGTAATGTACACACTTATAAGGCACGACTGGTTGCAAAGGGTTATTCTCAAACTCCAGGAGTTGATTATGATGAGACCTTTTCACCAGTGGCCAAGATAAAGTCTATTAGGCTTCTGTTAGCCATTGTTGCATTTCATGGCTATGAAATATGGCAAATGGATGTCAAAACCGCTTTCCTTAATGGAAAGTTGGCTGAAGATGTTTACATGGTTCAGCCTGAGGGTTTTGTCAGTACAGAGTACCCTAATAGAGTGTGTAAACTCGAGAAATCCATTTATGGATTGAAAGAGGCACCTCGCAGATGGAATCTTTGCTATGATGGGAAAGTCAAGGAATTTGGCTTTTCAAGGAGTGAAGATGAATCGTGTGTCTATATCAAGGCTAGTGGGAGCATAGTCAGCTTTTTGGTACTATATGTGGATGACATACTACTCATAGGAAATGACATCCCAACCCTGCAGGAAGTAAAGTCCTGGCTTGGGGAGTGTTTCGCTATGAAGGACCTTGGTGAAGCTGCCTATATCCTAGGGATAAGGATTTTAAGAAACATGAGTAAACGACTAATTGGACTTAGTCAAAGCACCTATGTGGACAAAGTGTTGAAAAGATTCAACATGCATAACTCCAAGAAAG
Source organism: Lactuca sativa (assembly GCF_002870075.4). Taxonomy (NCBI): domain Eukaryota; kingdom Viridiplantae; phylum Streptophyta; class Magnoliopsida; order Asterales; family Asteraceae; genus Lactuca; species Lactuca sativa. The sequence continues at coordinate 170,886,220 of NC_056623.2, forward strand.
GAGAGTTACCCATTCAGAGTAACGCCAGATTGAGTAAGACACAAAGCCCTAGTACTGAGGCTGAGATAGCAGAAATGAGTCGACTACCTTATGCTTCAGCTGTAGGATCAATCATGTATGTTATGACGTGTACTCCACCTGATGTAGCTTTTGCTTTGAGCATGGTTAGCAGGTATCAGGGGAACCCTGGCAAGGCACACTGGACTGCGGTAAAGAATATCCTCAAGTACTTGCGAAGGACTAAGGACTGGGTCCTTACCCTTGGTGGGAGTGATAGCTTGAGAGTTGTAGGGTACAGTGATGCTAGCTTTCAGACTGACATGGATAATTTTCGCTCTCAGTCGGGCTGGGTCTTTACCCTAAACGGAGGGGCAATTACTTGGAAAAGTTCCAAGTAGGAGACAGTGGCTAATTCCACTTGTGAATCAGAGTATATAGCAGCAAGCGAGGTAGCAAAGGAGGCTATATGGCTAAAGAACTTCATCGGAGACCTTGGAGTTGTACCAACTATAAAGGAGCCAATGGAGATTTTATGTGACAGCAGTAGTGCGGTTGCCTTAGCCAAGGAACCAAGAGATCATGGGTGATCCAGATACATTGATAGAAAATATCACTTCATCAGACATCGAATAGAAGAAGGAATCCTTGTGGCAAAGAGGGTATCATCGGATGAGAACCCAGCAGATCCCCTCACGAAGGGACTGACTCGGGCTAAGCATCTCTAGCATGCTCGGAGCATAGGGCTGAAGGATGATATTAGTTTTAGTAGTTAGATAATCTTGAAATTTGTAAAATGTAATTGACATTTGATGATAAATAAAAGCTGTTATTTATGAGTAAAGTGTTGCTATCACTTGTCAATTGTTTACTATATTTCTTTTGCATGTTTTGACTTCTTGAATAATTATGTTTGGTATATCATATTATTCGAATCTCCACAGTTGGTCATACGTCGGAAGTAGGTATGAATCAAGATTGTCATGATTGGTTGCAGAGGTCTAAGGTGTTGGACATAAGCTACAACAATCATGAGTGCTCATAAGTTCTGAGCATTGGACTCAACCCACGCTCATTGAAATCACTTCATGGAATTTATCTCGAGTGATCGTGAGACGGTAATATCATATAAGTCTTCAAACCTAGAGATATGATTTGTTACTTACAAGTTGGTTATACATTGATTGTATGAAAACACATTGGTAACTCGATGTTATAAAACGTGCTTTTGTGTATAATTCAATGAGTGGTAGAACAAACATATGAGTCGAAGTTTATCTGTTCCTTCTAGGATTAGAAGCGATATCTGGGCCCCTCGATGATTTTGTTTTGACCTATGTACCGGGCCCGGTCAGAACTAAATTGATGTGTTTAGTTAAGTTCTATGTCAAACAAATCGGAAATCGGGAAACAAATGTTGGACAATAAGTAAGACCATCTTCCATGTATTTGTTTGGATGATATCTAGAACAGAGGATTATATGATCACTTATCTAAAATGGCGCGTTCTAGTTCAATAGAGTTTAAAGAGCTACGATTGCTGATCGGTTCCTGAAGTCATATTTGCAACTATAGTTATTAGACTTATCCAAGTGGGAGACTGTTGGATATAGTGTCTAAGTCCATAACTATATTTGGTATGTGCTTGACGCGACCCGGCATGGTCCATTTGGGTTGCACTTCACCCGAACAATTTATGGATACTCTTTTGAGAATAGTATAAGTTATGATTTATTAATATATTATAAGATCTAATATATTAATATAAGATCATATTATTTAATTAATATTGATCGATAATTAATCTAGGATTAATTTAGAGATCAAAAGTATTACTAATTAAATATGGGCTTCTACATTTATATAGTGTGGGCTAATGCTTATTTGGAATGGGCTAGGCTTGCATGGAAAGTCCATGGATACTCCATGGAGCTTTAACCCATGGATCTCATGGAAATGAAGAGACATGGGTATTAGGGTTTACATGGATGCAACCCTAATCCACCACACTATATAAAGGAGACTTTGGTTCTTAAAATCACACTAGTTGAGGTGAGTAAAGCAAGAGGGCCGATTTCAAGATAGTAGTGACTATTCTCTCAAAGTTCCAAGTTTGTGGTGATTTGTGATTTCCATTTGAGGCATCCACACTATTGGTGCTAGGCTGTAAGTATTTCTACTAGCTTTATTTGAATCATGTTCCCCATGCCATGCTAGTTAGGATATGAACCTTGGAAAAATAATTATTTGCATGTATCTTAGACAAACATAGATCCAAGGTTTATTAGGGTTGCATGTACACTTAGGAAGTGTTAGAATGCTCAAAACCCATCAGAAGTTTGGACGCATCACTCTGAAGATTACGTGATTAGATCGGAGGCTAATGGATACTTGATCTGGGAAGTGATTACTGTAGGCCCGTTTGCTCACTCAAGCACCTCTAAGATTGTCAAAACTCAGAAATAGTACAATCAGCTTGTTAACGATGTCAAAGATATTCCGCAGAATGAGAAGGAAAAGTTTCAATGCAACATCAAAGCCCTAAGGATGATAAGGTTTGCGCTGTAGTCAGATACGTTTCGTTTGGTAAGTTCTTTTGCCATGGCTAAAGAGATATGGGACAGATTAAAAGAATTGTATTCTACTGACGAAGATTTGGAACATTCAATTCAAACTCTCTTGTTGTCTGAATTTGGAGACTTTAAGTAGAAGCCTGAAGAGAAACTTGTTCAAACCTTTGATCGCTTCAATCATCTTATAAGTAAGATGATAAAGCATGGGATTTAAAGGAAAGTGATCGAACAGAAAGTCACTTTCATGAATGGTCTTAGACCCGAATGGATGGCTGTTATATCAACAGTTAAAGCTCATGAACAGTTCAAGTCATATTCTCTGGCAAAACTAGTGGGTATTTTGAAATCCCATGAGAGTGCACTGTCTAAGGAAACTAATGTGGTTTCTGGTCTGGGTTCTTTAGCTCTTGTTTCTAAAGGAAATAGCTCGGTTGAAGAAGAAGAGGAATTGGATCTTGCCAATTATGATCTAACCGGTGAAGAATATGCCATGATGGCTTCCAATCCCAGAAAATTCATTAAGAAGAAATTCCCAGCCAACAAGAACCGAAACTGGCAGGGTAGTTACAGCGCTGAAAAGATCAAGGAGGAACCGAAGATGGGGTCAAAGTTTGAAGAGTCAAAGAAAGAAGCAAAAGTTGGTGGAGACTCAGGATTCGACTGCCATTACCGTGGAGGCAAGAATCATTTTGCAAAAGATTGTTTGCTGAGAAAGAAAGAAGAAAAGTCAAATGAAGAAGATGAGGAAGCAAGCCTCCTGAGAAGACTGAAGGAAATCAAGAAAAGAAAGTCTGCTGCTAACAATACTACCGTGAATGCTTTAATTGTGAAGGATACAAACAACTGTGATGAATTTGGTGGTGTGGAAGTTTGGTCCACAGATTCCGAGGATGATGAAGTCCAGAAGCCCACTCATGGGAAGGCTATGCTGGCAAAAGAAGAACATGTAACAAGAAGGTGCTTTGTGGTAACCGAAGGTGTGTCTCAAATGAGAGGATACACAACCGACGGGGGAGTAGAATACGAGAAGGATCGAGAGGACAGGTGTTTTGCTGCCAAACCTGTCAGTGCACATATCAATGAATGTGATGAGTTGATCAAAAAGGTACAAAATATTCTTGCTTCTCTAAAAATACCTCTTACTGACTATGAAAAGGAATTAAATAACCTAAAGTCTAAATTCTCGAGCATAAGTAGCAGTCTTACCCAAAACCATGTCACAAATTCTAACCTAACTGATCAAATCAGTAGGATTTCATCAAAGAGTGAGGAAAGGAGGATGTGGATCGAGCAAAAGGAGAAGGAGTTGATTAGGTCTAAGGATGATTCAATTTATTTGCAAAGAGACAATCTTAAACTTCTTAAACAGCGAAATGTGTTTTGTTTAATTGCTAAAAGACTATATTTTAACATCACTCAGTTGCATCTTGATTGTGAAATAGGAAAGAAGATACATCGCATGATTTTGCCCTTACTTGAGTTAAATGAGGATGAAATCGATGCTGAAGCCTACAACTGTGAAAGCGTTGTATCTTCTGACGAGGTTTCTCTAGCATATAAAATAGGTCTGGACAAAACTGAATCCTACATAAAGTCCAAAGACCACAAGGACATGCTCAAAAATCTGTTAGACGAAAATGATAGGTTGAAATTAAGAACTGAAACCGTACAGAAATATGACTCTTTGAATGCCAAATTTAGTTCAGAAAATAAAATTGATGTTGAAAATGCATCTGAACTTAATGAGGATGATGATCTGAGTGAAATCTCTATAGAGGATATGGTGGACTGTTCAGAATTTGTCAAAAGAGAACCTAAGTCACGCAAAAACCTGATTTCTGAAAACTCTATTGAGTTTGCTCGCTCGTCTACTGACAAAACTAAAGTTCTCAAAGCTAAAGCCGTTGTGTACCAAAGGTACAAACCACTCCAAATCAAGTCTACATTGTTCCGGGTGTCACTCCACAACAAACTGCAGAACTGACAGCTATGGTAGAAGAAGACAATGCTGGCGGATGTGACGAGTTTTTCTGGTCAGCCCCGATAGACAACGCTGACGAGACTAAGGGCCTATCTCAGAAAACTTCATGGAGAGTGAAAAGTAGATATATACCCAAACCTCTGAATGAGCCTGCAAGCTATGATGTGCCGAGCACAAGTGGATCCAAAACACCATTGAGCGAACCTGTGCAAACCACTAGTGAAACATCATCAGCAAAAAGTGAATGTTGTGCTCATACTTCGAAAAGAAAGGCCAACATTCATAGAAATCCAAAACAGGTGGCTGATAGAAAGCATCAAATAAATCTGAGATACAAGAAGAATCTCTCAGAAAGAAAACAGTTTTGTAAATCTCAAAATCCTCACATTATAAGGATAGAAAGGAAGCACGAATCGCAAGAGGAATCAAGGAACCGAAAGGGGAGTTTCGGTGCCACGACGGGAATGAACCGAAAGAGTAGTTTCGGTCTTCAGCACAACACCAAACGAAAGGAAGGTTTCGGTCCATCTACTGAAAGGAACTAAAAAGAAGGTTTCGGTCCATTTACAGAAAGGAACCGAAAGGAGAGGTCCGGTCCCTCGACCAAAAGGAACCGACAGGATAGTTTCGGTCCTCAAAGTAATATCAACCGAAAGAACAGTCTCGACTCTCCATTCAACTGCAACCGAAAGAGCAGTTTCGGTTCCCCTCCATACAAGTCCAATCAGAAACACAGGGGATCCAAAATCGCTTCTGAATCCAACACTTCCCATTCATATTCTCGTCCTTCAATTGATTCAAAAGGAAAAGGAAAACTCTTTCCTGAAAATAACCGTCTTCTAGAAGAGATCCAAAAGAATGTTGGAGTCAACACCATTAATACCAATCCTATTAAATCAACCAAAATTAAAGTTTTCACCATAAAAAGAAAAGATGAAAAAACTTTAGTTAAATGCACATACATGGTTGATATTTCTCTTACTATTCCCTGTCCTGTAAAAGGTCACAAGGACCCAAGAAACTTTGGGTTCCTAAATATACTTAATATTTTACAGGTTATTCATGACGAGCAGTTTGACGAAGAATGGTACATTGATAGTGGCTGCTCACGTCACATGACAGGAAGGAAGGAAGAACTAAGGGAGTTTCGATCTCTCAAGGATGGTTGTACTGTGAAGTACGACAACAACTCATTTGGTACTATCAAAGGCTATGGAATGATCACTAATGGCGAGTTCTCTATAAGAAAAGTGGCTTATGTTGAAGGGCTCCAACACATATCAGTGTATCACAACTGGTGGTTGGCACTGGATTGAAAGTATCATTTGACGATGAAGGCTCAAAGATTGTCGAGAAGAAAACTAACAACGTTCTGCTGAAGTCAAAGCAAAAAGGGGGAAATGTATCCTTTGAACCTCAACCTAATTCGAGGTAAACCAGAAGTTTGCTTACTCACAAAGGCTCACTGTGATGAAAGCTGGTTATGGCATAGAAGACAGTCTCATCTGAATTTCAAGGATATCAACAAGTTGGTTTTGGGTGATTATGTTTGAGGTCTTCCAGTTCTGAAATTTGATAAAGAACATCTTTGTGCAGCATGTGAAATGGGAAAGCAGAGTAGGCAGAGTCATCCTTCTATTATCAATACTAAGGTGATAGAACCTTTGGAGCTGCTGCATATTGACCTGTATGGTCTATCGTCCATTGAAAGCATTTGGGGGAACAAATACATTCTGGTTATAGTGGATGATTTCTCTAGATTTACGTGGGCATTCTTCCTGAAGCAAAAGTCTGAAGCCACTCCAGAGCTTAAGCTCTTTATAAAACAGATAGAGACACAACTAAGGAAGGTCGTTCGTAATGTGAGAAGCGACAATGGCTTGGAATTCAAGAACAAAGATTTTGAAGACTTTCTTGCTGAAAAGGGGACGACTCACAATTTCTCAGACCCTTATACTCCACAGCAGAATGGTATCGTTGAAAGACGAAACCGATCTCTGTGTGAAGCAGCTCGAACAATGCTATGCTTCGCGTCCTTACCTTTATATTACTGGGCTGATGCAATTGCCGTTGCATGTTATACTCAAAACAGATCATATTTGAACAAGCGATTCTCCATTACACCTTACGAGATTTTGAATAATCGTAAACCAAATGTGAAATTCTTTCATGTGTTCGGTTCAAGATGCTTCATCTTCAACTCAAGGGAGAATCAAAATAAGTTTGATGCTAAGGTTGATGAAGGAATTTTCTTAGGCTACTCCTTGAACTCCAAGGTGTATAGAGTTCTCAATAAGCGCTAAAAGAAGATTGAAGAAACATACTATGTCACCTTTGATGATAGTTTTGTTAAGAAGATGAAATCAACAGAAGGTGCAACGCAAGAGATCTTTCCAAAGAATGGTCAAGTTATGATCTCTATCTCGAATCTTTTCGAGCAATACATGCTTCTATTTGATGAGCCTCAAAAAACGATTGACTCTGAATCAACTGCAAAAGACAACAAAGTTGATAATCTAAAACAAGTTATCGATGACGCTGCTCAAAAGATGGTTGCTGATCAATCCAAAGAAACCGAAAGGGCAGAAGCAAGCAAACCTTCATGTGACCGTCCTAATGTCCAGGGGGAGGGTTCAACTCCTCATCATGATCACGGTTCATCGTTCCAGGGGGAGAACTCATCGTCTCATTCTTCAAGCTCTACTGAAATTCCAATCAAAGAAGGGAATACCAATACTGGTCCTGAACAGGAGTCATTCTTCGAGGGGGAGAACACCAACATCAATGATGATGACATTATGTCTGAGTTAGAAGAAGAAATAAATGCCGAATTCGATCCCACTTATGATCCAAATTACCCTCCTCTTATCAAATGGACCAAAGATCACCCTAAAAGTCAAATTATCGGGGAATCTTTAGAAAAAGTGTTAACTCGATCTCAAATCAAAGCGAAACAAGCTGCACTCTTTTCTCAAGTAGAGTTTTGCATGTTCAACTCCTTTGTTTCCAAAGTTGAACCGAAGACTGTTAACTCAGCACTTGATCATTCAGACTGGGTTCAAGCCATGCAAGATGTGTTAAATGAGTTTGAAAGAAACAAAGTATGACGCCTTATCCCAACTCCAAAGGATGCTTCGGTTGTCGGTCTCAAATGGGTATTTAGAACAAGATGGATAAAGAGGGGAATGTCATTCGTAACAAAGCAAGACTGGTGGTCAAAGGATACTGTCAGGAAGAGGGAATCAATTATGAAGAGACCTTTGCTCCAGTTGCAAGATTAGAGTCTATTCATATCTTTCTTGCCTATGCAGCTCACAAGAACTTTGAAGTCTATCAGATGGACGTCAAATGTGCCTTCCTCAATAGGGAACTTGAAGAAACTATATATGTTGAGCAACCGCCAGGCTTCGTGAACGAGAAGTATCCAGATCATTGTTATGTCCTTGACAAAGCTGTATATGGCTTAAAACAGGCTCCCAGAGCATGGTATGAAACTCTCACTCGTTTCTTAAAAATGTCCAAATTCAAACAAGGTTCGGTTGACCCAACCTTCTTTCGTAAGCGAGAAGGTAACCACCTTATGATTGTCCAAATTTATGTTGATGACATCATCTTTGGCACCACAAATCCTAGCTTAACAGCTGAATTCAGGAAGTTGATGGAAACTAAATTTGAGATGAGCTCAATGGGTCCAATTAACTTTTTTCTTGGATTGAACATTAGACAGGGACCTGAAGGCATTTTTATTAATCAGGAGGCATACACCAAGACTCTATTAGCTAAATTTGGGATGATGGGAGACTCCAAAGTGAAAGTGCCTATGGCCTTTGGGACTAAGCTTACACCCTCATTGGAGAAACCAGCAGTTGATATGATGCTCTATCGGCAAATGATTTGGTCTCTGATGTATCTTACAGCCAGTAGACCTGACATCATGTTCTCAGTCTGTTACTGTGCACGATTTCAAGCCAACCCACGCGAACCTCATCTACAAGTCGTGAAAAACATCTTTCGCTATCTGAAGTGAACCTCCTCTCTCGGTCTGTGGTATCCAACCAACTCAGGATTCTTTGTTCAAGCATTCTCAGATGCTGACTTAGGTGGCTGTGGATTAGATCGTAAAAGCACCACTGGAGGATGTCAATTTCTAGATGGTAAATTGGTCAGTTGGCAATTAAAGAAACAAACCTGTGTTTCGCTATCCACTACAGAAGCTGAATACATTGTTGCAGCATCATGCACATCTCAAGTCGTATGGATACAAAGTCAACTTAGGAATTATGGGCTAAACATGAAGAAAATACCAATATATTGCAACTCTGAAAGCGCAATTAAGATTTGTCACAACCTAGTGCAACACTCAAAGACTAAGCATATATCACTGAGGTACCACTTCATCAAGGATCACGTCAAAGACGGTAACGTAGAAATTCGCTTCGTCAGAACGACTGATAAACTGGCAGATATATTCACGAAGGCCTTACCTGAAGCGAGCTTCAATAAGATTCTACAAGGCCTAGGAATGATGCAAGCCGAATCTGTACCAAAATCGCCTTTGCTTCCATAAAGGTAACAAGCGAAATAGTGCGAACCGAAATAAACCGAACGTTCAGTCTATTTCGGGTTCGGTCTATTTCAGGTGAAGTTTGACCATGAACCAAACGTTCGGTCTATTTCGGGTTCGGTCCTTCTGAACTCGTTCGCTTCTTTTTCTTAACAAGGCATTTTAACTGTATTCTTTTGTACACTTTTTCATTACTTCTTTTCTACTTATAAAATACCAAAAATATTTTTCTCTTTTATTCTCATAAAAATACTTATGAAATCCAAAAATATTTTTCTCTTTCGTTCAATTGGTCAATTCTCACAAAGTTCAAAAATATTTTTTACTTTATTTTTTTTTCATATATCTAAAGTTTTTATTTTTGTCCAAGTGTGATTCTCGATGGCAAAGCTAAGACAGGTAAATGGTTTTATTAGTTAGTAGTCCCTAGAAGCATGCTGTTGTATGTTGACTAAAGGCTCGAAAGATTTTGAGTGAAGCCTTAATAACATGATATCTACCAATCATGTTTTCCCAATCCAGGCTGTCAAATTCACTCTAATCATGAGCTACCTTACTATACTCAAATTTAGTTTAGAGTTTTCTGCTTAGTTCTTCTTTTCTTTAAAGCAGAGGTACATTTGCCTCTTATACCATCTCCATCACCTTTCTCTATTATAATTCGTTTCACCAATATAACCCTTGAGACTCTCAGTATTAACCACTGAGGTTTATGGTTATACAAAATCTGCGTTCATGATCTTAGTTTCATGCCACTATGTACTAAGTGAAACCCAAAGTTCAACACCACTAATGAATTGACGGTGAATTCTAATATTCAAGATCTTACTTGTTACCTAATGAAATGTCTTTTTTCTTTTGAGTGATCTTTATGAGTTTGTCTTAAACCAAGGCTTCTCTTACCCTAAAGATCCAATTTTTTTTTTGAGATTTCCTTATTTCCTTTCGTTACTATAAAATTTATCCTACCTACTTGTTCAACAGATCACAATGATCTCACAAGTACTTCATTCAATTTCGATCTTATGTCAAGTATCAAAATTATGAATTGAAGCAAAAGCCACCCTTTCTAACCTTCAAAAGATGCCTTTCAATACTTCTCAACAAGTTATTGATCGTTATTTAATGGGAAACCAAGCAAGCACTTTAATGTCTCTCTTGACTTTGAAGGAAGTGATTTATGCCCAGAATCCATAGTTTTATGTCTACTTAAGGCATCATAGATTATCCCATAAATTTTGCTTTATTTCTTTATCTTTTACACCCTATGCATGAAAATTTTTAATATTCCACACTCAAGTTCGTTTATGGCTGTTCAATAAAGCATTATAGGCAACGGAGATTCAAACATATTTTGGAATGACGATTGGGATAAAGTGAAAGTTGACTCAGCGGTTATCCAAACGGTTTGGCGATTTGAAAAAGTGAATTTTATGGAATGACGTGTAAAAAGGAAATGTCCTTTCTCTTTCCTGCGTCATCTTAGGCATGCCAACTGTTCATCCATCAAGTCAGGCGCTATTTTTGAGATGATCCAAGATCTCAGCCGGATTTTTCTCTCTTTTCCTTGTACGTATAAAAGGAATTGGACCGGTACTCTCTCAACTTTTACCACTTACCATTCTCTCTCAAAGAACGCAGGCAATTTTTGCAACTGTTCATCATCTTCTCAAAGCTACTACAATGGCCGACTCTTCATCCGTTCATGATACTTCCGTTCGTCAACCACTTCTCACAATCAAATCCCAACACAACCTGATCATCGATCTCACTCCATTTATCTATGAGCCATATATGCTATACGTTGTTGAGTGTCTCAAATACTCACCTCTCGTCGAAGCACTGACTAAAGTCGAAGTCGTACCAATGTCTTGCCTTTCCCTCGTCTACTCTACTGCCTACTACGACAAGGTTAATGAAAGGATTCACTTCGAAATCCACGATGAGAAGACCTCTATCTCCAAGCATCGCTTATGTGCCCTAATTGGTCTTTCTCAAGAACAATCTCTGGTAAACCCTGAATCCATCACCACTGGTAAATTGTTTTCCATGTTTTATCAGATGGGGTATACCGAAACCCTCACCACAATCACAAAGTTCAAGAAGTCCTGCCTTCCTCCTCAATGGAATGGCCTTTTCACGTTGCTGTTCAAGGGACTTTCTGAGCGAAGCGCTAGCTCAGATGGTGCGAGCAAGTCTTTTATGACTATGCTGTATGGGCTGTACCATGGGATCGACTTAGATTATGGGTCTATTATCTGGCAGCAGTTGGTTCAAACCTTGGTCTCTTCATCCAGGCACTTTGAGATCTCATGTGGGTGATTTTGGTCGATCATCACCAACTGGGCAATGGACCGCCTTCGTGTTCCAATAATGGTGGAATCTCTTCTCTCATCCATTGCTACCTTTGACACTACCAAAATCATTGTCACCGATCCAACCAAGTACTCCTTTATTGGATCCATTCCTGAAGCGATGCTCAGTCGTATCTCTGCGTCGAGTAATGTTCTCTAACAATACAGGAAGCGTCCATCATCAGGACCAAGGGAACTAACGCCGGCCATGGTTCGCTCCATTGAAGAGGCTGACAAGCCAGCTACAAGGGGTAAGAAGACTGATACCCAGAAGGATGGACCTGTCTCTAAACCAACCAAGGGGAAAAACCCCAAGAAGCGAAAGTCTGACAAGGCTGCAACATCACAGGCTCAACCGAAGAAACAGAAGAAGCCCGCTAAGAGGCTTATTCTACAATCCTCAAGTGATTCATACTCATAGTATGTTCCTCCTAAACATAAGAACGCTTCTCCTTCAGAATCTGAGAGCGAAAGCTCTGATGATGAGGCTTCGGGCCGAGGTGATACTCCGCCTCGCTCCCCTACCCCAGAAATTCCAGTTCGCTCTCACCCTCCTTCACCTCCACCTGTAACCATCCTAGTATCCATCCCTCCCATATTTCCCATTCCACCCACTCAACCATTCACTACAATTCCCATCCTTACTCCCATTTTCACAGATACTACTACTACCACTACTACCACAAGAGCTCACTTTACTGCTCCCAATCCACCAGTAACAACCAAACCACCTGTCACAACTGAACCTCCAGCTACTTCAAATCCCTTATCTCCCACTCAATCCACAGAAACAACTCCTATTCTCGGCGGCGAGGACTTGGAATTTGATTCCACGTATTTCAGTCCTTACCGTGTGTAGAGTGATGATGATGACGATGAGCCTATTACAAAGCGTCATCTCAAGGAAGTAAATGAAAAGCTTGATCAACTGCTCTCATCCTCTTTCTCCGGAGCTTACTCTGTAGCTGCATTGAAGGCCTTGTTCTCCTCTGTTGTTACAGAACACAGTGCCACACTCTTTGCTACAGCTAAAGCATATGAAGCCTCTACTTCACAGTGTCAACAAGCCTCTCTTGCTGTTGATGCTTCTACTAAGGAGTGCAAGGAAGCGACTGAAAAAGTCGATAAACAAGTTTCTGAAGCTCACCTGTTTTTAGATTCCTTGCAGGCTGCTGCTGCAAAGAACGCTCAAACCGTCAACGCTTCGGTGGAGAACCTTCAACGGTCTCTTCAATCTGAATGTTCCAACCTTGAAGCTGCACGCCAGGCCATTGAAGCAGCCAACGAAACTCTATATGCTAACGTCAATGACCGATTGACTCAACTGGAGGCTGAGTTAGCTGTAGAGAATCATATTATGGATGAGCTAGACAGGCGCACCTCACAGCTGAAAATGAAAAACTACAAGCTGCATACTGCTACTACTGAGGTTAATGACCTAATGTCAAAAAGGGAGGTCATTCGGAGTTCTGCTGCTGATGTTCATTCCATCCTCCTTCATCTCCTTGAGGCTCACGATCCTATCATCACCATAACCATCAGGCGCCATCTGGCAGACAAGCTCAGACCAACAATGGACATGCTTAGTCGTATTGAGGGTGTTTCGGTGTCTGGGGTCCAGCCGAAACAAGGGGGAGAGAAGGTGATAACTCAAACTCCTTCTGGACCGAAACCATCTACTGAACCGAAGGGTAATGAAGCTTCGGTCAGTAACAAGGAGAAAAAGAAGAAGAAAATTGGCGAGGATGACACAGACAATGAGGATGATGTCTATGTGGAGAATCCTAAGAATCCCTTTCAGAAGGTAAATCCCTATGAAAAGGAAATGGAAGAAAGCTACAAGAAACAAAAAGCTGAGCCCGAGCTGAAACGAAAGGAGGCGCAGCTCCTAGAGAAGAAAAAGTCAATGTTTCTTGTCTGGACTATAGATTCGCTTCAATGATGCGCAATCGATGAGCCAAGCATTCTCTGGCTTGAGCCAGTAATGTACTTTGGACTCGAGAACTCCAATGATGCACAGTTCGATATGCCAATTACGTGAAAGGCATTTATCTTCCATTGTTTCAATTTGACTGCTGCTATTCCTTCCCCAGACCCGAAGGTAGATAGGGATCTGCTAGATTTTTATTTGGATTTTGCTCAACCCTAGTACTTGACCTGGAGTTCCAAGAAAATTACTACTGTCAAGGTTCTAAAGCCCTACTCAGCGGAGTAGTTTATTAATGTCAAATTCAAGGTGACTCGAGGAACCGAAGGCTCAGTCCACAACTTCACCCTTGCTGATCTACCGAACCTTAATCCCCATGACTGGATACTCCTCAAAAATATTCTTTTGTCAAATCCTCAGGAGTACCAGCCAATAATTGATCATGTCAAGCGTGTGCTTGTATGCTACATTCACGAGGTAGCGAAGATGGACCAGGAGATTGCCTCTTCCATTCACAAGCGAACCACAATCAAGACTATGGGCAGAGCAGGCAATGTCAACACTATGGTCAAGGGGAAGATAGATTCAAAGTACCACACTATTATGTTCATCAGAGGCGAAGGTCAGAAATGCCTGTTCGCTCTCGTTGACAAACACCTCTTCTCAACATCTTGCCTGGAGCATATATTGAAGATCATTCAGAGGTGTGATCAGAACAGTGCTGCTGACAAGAAGTTGTTCACTGACATGCTGAGGTGGTATATCCAATTTTGGCAGACACTTCTCACAATAATTCCTCGTTTGTTCAAAGTAATAAAGACAGTGAAGCCAACACAAAAGAAATGATCTCTTGCCTCATTTGACGCAAAGGGGGAGATTGTTGGGATTATTAGATTGCGTCATGGGCTCGGTCCTTAGCCCAGTTTTGATTGCCGGTATTGGGCCTGTCCAACCGTGCATGTTTTTGTTCTAGGGTTTAGTATATAAGCTGTATACATGCAGTCTTAGAAGTTATCGCTTTTATTATTATTTCTCTGAGTTTTGTAAACCCTAGCTCGCCTCTACAATGGAAGTTCTTCATCGAGCTCTGCTGAGGCGTGACTTTATTTGAATCATAAGCATACATTTGATTCCATTATACGTTCATTCTATTACTGTTTTTGTCTTGTTCGATTACCATAATCATACCTGTGAAAGATCTAATCGATCTAGATTTTAATTGTCATCATCTTCACATATTTAGTAGAGTCAATTGAGTCAAAATCAGATTAAAAGGGAAACCTAAATGAAATGAATAAAAGAGAGATAAACTATGACAATAGGGATCCAATGACTTATCAACTGCAAATAGTATTTGAGCAACTATATTAATTGTTGAGAGTATATCAACTACAAGCATTGCTTGACAATTTCTCCTTGTAAAATTTCAAGCACCACTGAAATGTAACCAACATATCAAAGTCTAAGCATGATGTGAGTAGATAATTCAACTTCTCTAAATTCATCCTATTAACCATTTTGATGTTTATAGAATTTAGAAATTCAAAAGCAAACAAAGGAAAAACAAGATTGACAAAAATATAGTTAAACGGTAACTACTTTTTTTTTAATTTTTAATTTTGAGTCTCTTTTAATTCAACTTCCAATTAATTGTTATATATATATATATATATATATATATATATATATATATATATATATATATATAGATAGATAGATCAAATACATGTAAATATAAGAAGCAAACCTATTACTTCTAACTTGGATGCCAATACTTTTAGTGGGCTGATTTAAAAAAAAAAAATTCTTCTCATCCCTGGAAAGAACTGGTCTATCATACAAAAAAGGGCCACCAGTTGAATAACAAACAAAATCTCGTGTTCTGTTTGTTATTCAACTGGTGGCCCCTTTCTGTATGACAGACCAATTGTTTCCAGGGATGAGAAAAAAATTCTAAAAAAAAATCAGCCCACTAAAAGTAATGGCATCCAACTTAGAAGTAATAGGTTTTCTTCTTATATTTATATGTATTTGATTTGTTTACTATATATATATATATATATATATATATATATATATATATATATATATATATATATATATAAAACAATTAATTGGATGTTGAATTAAAAGAGACTCAAAACTTTATTTTTAAAAGTAGTTACCAGTTAACTATATTTTTGTCAATCTTGTTTTTCCTTTGTTTGCGTTTGAAGTTCTAAATTCTATAAACATCAAAATGGTTAACATGATGAATTTAGAGAAGTTGAATTTTCTACTCACATCATGCTTAGACTTTGATATGTTGGTTATATTCCAGTGGTGCTTCAAATTTTACAAGGAGAAGTTGTCAAGCAATGCTTGTAGTTGATATACTCTCAACAATGAATATAGTTGCTCAAATACTATTTGCAAAAGATAAGTCCATGGATCCATATTGTCATATTTTATCTCTCTTTCCTTCATTTCTTTTAGTAGAGTCAGAGTACCTACCAAGTTTTATGAGTTTCATATAACTATGGAAGGTGATACATTTAGTGATAAAGCATTGATAAATTTGGATAAGGCTAATAACTACTAGGAAGCAATGGTGGGCCTTAGGGCTACCACTGAAAAGAGTCTAAGGATAGAGAAATTCAATCCATGAAGGATAACCAAGTTTGAGATTGGTTGAACTAAAGCCTAGTCTTATGACAGTGGGTTGTGATTAGATCTTCAATTTGAAGACTAACATGGATATGAATGTACACACATTCAAAGCTAGTTTGGTGGAAAAGATTTTCGCTCAGACTCACGAGATTGATTATGTGGAAACATTCTCACCAATAGCTGAGAAATGATCTATTTGGTTATTTGTTACCATTGTTTCCTTCTTTGATTATAAGATGCAGTAAAGTGGATGTTTAAATGACTTTCCTTAACATGAAACCTTTGAGGGGTGTGTGACACATCCTAAAAGGATTTAAACATACAAAGTATCCAAACAAAGTGTGTAAGCCTGAGAAATCTATTTATAGACAAGCATTGCATAGCAAGGAATCTGTTCTTCCATGAGAAAGTTAAAGAGTGTTGTCTTTCTAGAATTCCATATTAGTTTTGAGTACATGTTAAAGCTAGTAGTGTAACGTCAAAAAAATTATAGAGATATTTTTGATTTATAAAATAGATTAACCAATTAAAACCTTCAACTTAAAAACCATAAGTAACATTCATTAGTTGGAACCTATACACTAAAACAAATATGACTTATGACCACACTTTTTAAAATTCGCTTTCCCACATTTTAGAGAAAATGTGACGATTTTGTTAAAAAGCATGGCAAATTATCATTGTTAAAATTCTGGATTATTTTTGCCACATTTAAAAATTGTAATGGTTATCGATGAGATCATTATTATATATATTGTTACATATAGAAATATAATATGGCAAAAATGTAATATGTATGCTCACATGAATTGTTTGTATGACCATATGTATCATTTAGTGACACATATAGAAATCTAATGTGTCTAACAGTAATACCTATGGTCACATGAATTATATGACCATATGTATCATTTAGCCACATATAACAAATGTGACAACCCGTGCGGCTATAAACATATTATGGTGACATTTTTTTAATAGTGCATGTGTCCAAATGTATGGTTTAGCGTCAATTGAATAATGTGGCCAAATGTGACCATCTGCCACATATTTGTGTTCGTTTTATCGGAAAAAATATACAATAGATTCTAATGTGGTGAAAGGTAATACATATGGTCACATGAATAGTTTGTATGGACATATGTATCATTTAGCCACATATAATAAATGTGACAAACCATGTGGTTGTAAGCATTTTATGGTGGAATTTTTTTTAATAGAGTATGTGTCAAAATGTATCGTTTAGCCTCATTTGAATAATGTGGCCAAATATGACCATCTGCCATGTATTTTTGTTCATTTTATCCGAAATAATGTGCAATGGATTCTAATGTGGCTAAAGGTAATACATGTGGTTACATGAATTGTCTGTATGGACATATGTATCATTTAGCTACATATAATAAACATGACAAATCAAGTGGCAGTAAGTAATTTATGGTCATGTTATATTTTATTATTTGTGGTCAATAATTAGTATTTTCATGATAAAATAACAAAAGATGTGACTGTAAGTATTTTATGGTGACGTTTTTATTAATTGTTCGTGTGCCCATATGTATCGTTTGGCCACATATTAAACGTAACAAATCAAGTGGTTGTAAGTAATTTATGATTAGGTTATATTATATTATGTGTGGTTAATAATTAGTAAGTAATGTATGGGCACATATTAAACGTAACAAACCAAGTGGCGGTAAGTAATGTTTGGTCATGTTATATTATATTATGTGACTATCCTTTTGGAACTGAATATTAGTCCCTAAATCTATCTTATTCGGTCTATAATATATGTTTACTATGAAAAAATATCAATCCTTGATATGAACTTTTAATAGTAATAATCAATTGAAAATAAAAGACCTTGAGAATATATTTGAGTCCCCATATAGTTTTTATAATGGTTAGAATATGGAAAGGTACGAAATAAAAATAAATAAATGAAAAGTAGTCTAGGACATCATCATATCTAAACTTTAAACATCAAACAAAATAGTCTAACCAACAAGTCAATAAATAGACCAAATTTAAACAGACTTTAAGGAAAGACCATGACTATTATTCTTGCTTCGACTGATCCTTTATGTCATCGTAAAAGTTAATATTTTTTCTTGACCTTGTTACATTTTCTCATTGTTTTCTCAAAGCTCTTCCTCGAGTATAGTAAAATGACTTATCATATATTCTTAAACTTTTGAGGTTGATTGATATATTTTTGTTGTTGATAAGACTCGTACATTTTTTTCCCTCATGATAACTCTGTTAGATGCCTCTCATCCAAAATCAGATTAAAAGGAACCCTAAAAGAAATGAATAAAAGAGAGATAAAATATGACAATAGGGATCTAATGACTTATCTGCTGCAAATAGTATTTGAGCAACAATATTCATTGTTGAGAGTATATCAACTACAAGCATTGCTTGACAACTTCTCCTTGTAAAATTTGAAGCACCACTAAAATATAACCAACATATCAAAGCCTAAGCATGATGTGAGTAGCAAATTCAACTTCTCTAAATTCATCCTGTTAACCATTTTGATGTTTTTAGAATTTAGAACTTCACAAGAAAACAAAGGAAAAACAAGATTGACAAAAATATAGTTAACCGGTAACTACTTTTTTTTTTATTTTTTAAATGAGTCTCTTTTAATTCAACTTCCAGTTAGTTGTTATATATATATATATATATATATATATATATATATATATATATATATATATATATATATATATATATAGTAAACAAATCAAATACATGTAAATATAAGAAGGAAACCTATTACTTCTAACTTGGATGCCATTACTTTTAGTGGGATTATTTAAAAAAAAAATTCTTCTCATCCCTGGAAACAACTGGTATGTCATACAGAAAAGGGTCACCAGTTGAATAACAAACAGAATCCCGTGGAGGTTGAAGTAAGAGCTTAGATATAATCTCTTGTTTATTCAACACTGCAAAATAACACCGATCTTTCAACAATTAATCATCATGAAACCATACCACAAAATTAGGAGTCAAAACTATATTGTTGAAACAATAAAATAATGATCGATAGATTCAAAACAGATTAGCTAAATCAAACAATAAGAACAAAGATTGAATGTGACTGAAAGAGTATCAAATGCTTTATTATCAATATCTTAGAAGAGTTTGATTAGAACTTCTCTATAAAGATACGTAGGCTTACAAAAACATTAACCCTAAAACAGTACATGCATGCTATATTTATAATCTAACCCTAGCACCATAATGACGGATTGACAAACCCAATCCATTAGTAATAAAGACTAAATACATGCATAATATTGACACAACACCATAAATATCCCAACAATCTCCCCCTTTGTTTCAATAATCAAGGAAGATTCTTCATTGTTGAATACGCTTCTGAACCTTAAAAAGTTTCGGCATTAAACCAAGCAAGGTGCTGCGAAACTGAATGTACCATTGTATCATGTCTACGAAACATTTCTTGGCAGCAACTATTGGGTTTTAAGCACTATAACACTCCTATGGTGTACATGAAAACCTAGATGCTTTGGATCTATGTTTTCTCTAATTATACATACATTTTCAAATTTCCAAATCATACATGCTAAGTAGCATACAATGGAGGATATACAATACAAAACTCATAGTTAGATGCATACCTCTTGATGTAGTGTAGCTCTTGGCCTTTAAAAACTTTAGAACCTCAAGTGTGATGCCTCTAATGTGTCACAAACACCAAATGTAAGAGGAGACTTGAGAGAATAAGCTAGTTAGCAGAAAATCAATATCACTCTCTTAGAATGAATGATGTAACCGATTTTGGCTCTAGGGGTGTCCTTTTATAGTGTTGCAGATGCTAGGGTTACATCCATGCAAACCCTAATGCACCATGACCTTTCATATTATTTAGGCTCCATGGGTTAAACCTCCATGGACTATCATATTGGTTTAGCCCATCCTATTTAACCATGGATCATTGGCTCATACAATAAGAATCATTGATTTACTTAATCAGTCCCTGTATATTTAATTAATCTCTTTTGATCAGTAAATTAATTCTTGATCAATACTAATTAAATTATATGATTTCTCAAGTAATATATTATACTTATAATATATTAATAAATCAAAAATAACATTATTCTAAAAAGTCCATACAATCAAATTGCACTGGTGAAGGCAACCCAAAAGGACCATGCTACAATCGGGTCAAATACATCCCAATTATAGTTCTGGGATTAGACACTAAATCCATCAGTCTCCCACTTGGATAAGTCTAATAGCTATAACTGCTAATGCAACTTCGGGATCCGATTAGCAATCGTAGCTTTCAAAAGCCGCTGTCGAACTCTGACCTAGTCAGTGATGCACCTTTAGATAAGGGATCATATACGCCTCTGTTCTTCAAGATATCATGTGGACAAATACATGGAACATAGTCATACTTATTGTACTGCAGTTTGTTTCCTAATTTCCGGTTTGTTTGATATAGAACATAACTGAACACATGAATTTAGTTCTAAATCGGGTTCGACACATAAGTCAAAACAAAATCATCGAGATGCCCAATATATCGCTTTTAATCCTCTTAGGATAAAAGGAACAGATAAACTTCAACATTATATACTTGTACTAACTACTCATTAAATCATGCACAACGATACGTTTTTAACATCAAGTTATTGATGCATTTTTGTATCATCAATACACAACAAACTCGTAGTCAACACTCATATATCTTGGTTTGAAGACTATATGATATTATTGTCTCACAATCACTTGTGATAAATTCCATGAAGTGATTCAGGTAAGCGTGGGTTTAATCCAATACTCAAATATTATTTCAGGAGCACTCATGAACGTTGTAGCATACTTTTGATATGTCTAACACCTTAGACAATCTACAAGCCAAATTCATGACAGTCTAATCTCATAACCAACTTCCAAAGTATGATCGACTATGGATAGTTTGAATAATCTTATTATTCTGGAAGTCAAAAAATGCAAAAGTGAAACAATAGTAAATAATTGACACACGACAATAACTTTACTTATAAATAAAACTCCTTTTATTCAATCATCAAATGTTAATTACAATGTAGTTATTACAAGTTTCAAAATATTTATCTATAATCACTAAAACTAATATTGTCCGTTAGCTAGATGCCCCTCGCATGCTGCAAGTGCTTAACCCTACTCAGTCCCTTTGTAAAGGGATCTGCTGGGTTGTCCTTTGACGATATCCTCTTCACCACGAGGCGTCCTTCTTCTACTTGATGTCTTATGAAGTGGTACTTTCTGTCAAGATGCATAAATCTACGATGATCTCTCGGTTCTTTGGTTAAGGCAACCGCTCCTTCATTAATGTAGAAATCTCCACAGGCTCCTGAATGGATGACACAAGTCCAAGGTCTCCGATGAAGTTTTTCAACCATATTGCCTCTTTTGATCTGTCGATCGCTGCTATGTACTCTGATTCACACGTTGAATTAGCCATAATCTCCTTCTTAGAACTTTTCCATGTTACTACTCCTGTATTTAGGGTAAATACCCAGCCCGACCGAGAGCGTAAATTATCTTTGTCGGTCTGAAAACCTGCGTCACAATACCCTGTCACTCTCAAGTCATCAATGATCAATCGGTTCAATAGGAGTTTCCTCCTCAGGTTGAGCGCTAGTGTTTAAGGTTTTTTCATCACTTAGCTCTTGAAGCTCTTCAAGGTCAATTTTCCTCCCACTGTCCTCTTGGCATATGAGTTCTCTCTCTCGAAAGACTCATCTCCTCGCAACGAAGACAACATTGTCACTCGGTCTATAGAAGAGACATCCAAAGGATTTATGCGGGTAGCCGATGTTCGAGTTTGTCGTGACTCTCACGTCTCATGAAAGCCTTGCAACCCCAAACTTTGATGTGATCCAACGAGGGAAACCTTCCTTGTCCATATCTCGTGAGGTGTTTTGGCAACCTTCTTTGTAGGGACTCAATTAAGGATATGGGCGGCAGCCTCTAAGGCATACCCCCAGAATGAGATAGGTAATGAACCTTGACTCATCATGGAACGAACCATGTCCAGCAAGGTCCAATTGCGCCTCTCAGACACACCGTTCAACTGCGGTGTCCTAGGTGACGTCAACTGTGAAATAATTCCACATTCCTTAAGATAGTCTAGGAACTCAATACTAAGATACTCTCATACTCGATTGAATCGCAACATCTTTATCTTCCTGCCCAATTGATTCTCCGCTTCTTGCTTAAACTCTTTGAATTTGTCAAAGGTTCTGACTTATGCTTGATTAAGTAGATATAGCCATATCTGTTGTAATCATTAGTAAAAGTCACATATAAGCGATTAGCATCCCTTGTGGCGGTTCTAAAGGTCCACACACATCAATGTGTATGAGATCCAACAAACCTTCACCCCTTTCAAAAGTACCAGTGAAGGGTGACTTGGTCATCTTTTCAAGCAAACAAGATTCACATGTGTCATCCAATTTCAAGTCGAATGACTCCAAAACTCCAGCCTTTTGAAGTTGGCTTATGCACTTCTTGTTGACATGTGCAAGATGACAATGCCACAAGCATGCCTTGTCCAATTCTTTGGATGAATCAATATTCAACACATTATTTCCTAGGTTATCTACAACCATCACAGTTTCATATATACCGTTAAACAGTAATGCTTCAAAGTAAAATGTACCATTATAATAAGCATTAATACTACCAACTTCATTATTAAAAGAAAAGGTAAAACCTTTTTTATACAAACTGTGAAAGGAAATAATATTCCTCGCCATTTTTGACGAGTAACAACAATTATTCAATTCTAGTTCTAACCCACTACTAAGAAATAAAGAATAAACTCCAATCTTTGTGGCAGACATATTTTCCTATTTCCCATGATTAAGTTTATCTTCCCGTGGTCCACATCCCTACTTCCTTTTAGTCCCTGCAAATCAGAACAAATGTGAAATCCACAGCCTGTGTCAAGGACCCAAGAATTAGCATATGGTGAGTTATTAGAAAGAATAGTGTAAATACCTACAAAGGTGGGCTTTATCTCCCCATCATTTATGTCCTACAAGTATTTGGGACAGCTTCGTTTCCAGTGCCCTTTTTCATGAAAATGGAAGCACTCCGCATCCTTTGGATTGGTAGAGGGATTAACAGAACCAGATTTGGTCCCAATGGAAGAAGATCCATCAAGTGACTTAAACTTACGGCTCTTAGAAGGAGCCTTTCTCTTCTTCCGTTTCCCATGTCCAATTTCCAGAACAGGGGAAGCACCAGTAGGAGTAGGTACAACCGACTTGCCTTTCAAGTTTCTCTATGCAGTTCTTAGAAGGCCTTGAAGCTTGCTAAGAGTGACCTCCTCCTTGTTCATATGATATGTCATATGGAACTGATCATAACAATAAGGAAATGAGTGTAGGATGATATCAATAACCAACTCTTCATCGAAGTTCACATTCAAATTCAGCAAGCGGTCCAGATATCTCTGCATCTTTTGCAAGTAGGCCATGATGGACTCTCCATCCTTCATCTTGGTTGTGATCATGGTGGAAATGATCTCATACCTCTCATGCCGAGCACTTTGATGGTACCTTTCCATTAAATATTGGTACATTTCGAAGGTCCAGAAGTCCTCATAGGACATTTGAAGCTCAACAATCATGGTAGCAATCATAATGCATGTCACCTTTGTCGCGTCCCTCTCATGAATAGAAGATTGTTCATCAATCTCCTTCAGCTCTTTATCCAGGACATATTCTTTGTCCTCATAGTGAAGGGCCATACGAAAGTTTCTTATCCAATCGTTAAAGTTTGACCCATCAAAGACAGTTCTCCCAACCAAATTTATCAGGGAGAATGAGCCAAAAGGGTTGGAGCCTGAAGCATTGTTTGGGATAGACATCTGAAAAGAAAAAGAACAAAGTTTAGATTAGATGAGAATCCTTAATATAACACCCAAATGAAATATTAAGGCTAGAATCCAACACAATATATTACAATTCGGAAGAGGGATGCCGTAATCCAATTGCAAAATATTTGAAGGTAGGTAAATGACGATTGACCAATTTCCACCATGAAAAACGAAATTATTTATTAAGTTTTAATTGGATTGAAACTCCTAGATTCCTTTGAGATTCATTGAACTTTTCAATGGCAAGTTTAAATCTCGATTGTGCCCTTCAAGTTTGTGACTAGGATGCCGAGGATCACATCAATGGTGTGAATAACCATGCAAATGTGTTTGGTACTCTTAATGTTACAAATCACCTAATCAATGTGCCAGTTAACCACACACACTCTATTGATTTATGATTAACATCAAGCTACCCATTGCCACACTTGCCTGTCCCAGATTATATGCCGATTAACCACACACACTTCACTAACGACTTAGAAAAGTGCAAAGTGCAATTTCATGGAATGGCACCATTTTTACATTTTTCCTAAAGTAACTAAGATTGGGAATTTAATGAAAGTTATTTACTTTATAATTATCATTATACTTTTAACGAGAATTAATGTCCTATCTTACCTGTTCGGCTAACGACCCTCCACCAGTAAAGGAAGCGGTGGGCGAGAGTGGATACCAATTAAACCACCATTTTATAGGCAATAACCTTATACCTCTCTTATAAACCGACTTCGTGAATGAGACCTACTAACGGTAAGACTGACTTGTATTATACATACACACACACACACATATATATATATATATATATATTATACACACACACACACACACACATATATATATATATATATATATATATATTATACACACACACATACACACACACACACACATATATATATATATATATATATATATATGTATATATTATTAAACTTTTGATATTATAATAGTATAAGGGTTGAATTTTAAACTTTTAAAATTCTAAGGTTTGGAATTAAATGTTTCATTATGTGAGACTTTACAAAACTTTTGGTTTCCATAACTTATGAAAACTTATGAGTTTTTAATGTTCATGAATGAGACTCTTCATATAACTTGAGGACAAGTTACAAAAACTTATTCCAAGAACAACCTAGATCAATTTTAACTAATCACATTATCATCTAATATACTATGGATCTAATCTAACTCATATAGCAAGGCAATTCATATCAAATAATACAAATAATTACTTTATTATGTTAAAATTTAACAATTGTCTTTAATTGGATGAGGAACATCATTATCAAATCAAAAAATACATTTTTTTGATTATAAAACAGTTTGTGGTAATGATCCAAGTCCATCTGTAGCCAAAAACTCGAAATTCTGCAACTAGAGCCATCAACTCGACGAGTGCATGATCATGACTCGTCGAATTGCCCTTTTACTAAGTGGAATCGTCAGCCAGTGGACTCGGCAAGTTCATCAGTCAGAGGCCAAAAAATCGATTTTTTCAACTTTGAAAATTAACAAGCATAAAATATAACAGAAAACAATCCTAGGCCCTGATACCACTGTTGTTTTTAAGCACTATAACACTCCTATGGTGCACATGCAACCCTAGATGCTTTGGATCTATGTTTTCTCTAATTATACATGCATTTTCAATTTTCAAAAGCATACATCCTAACTAGCATACAATGGAGGATATACAATACAAAACTCATAGTTAGATGAATACCTCTTGATGTAGTTATAGTTCTTGGCCTTTGAAAACTTTAGCACCTCAAGTGTGATGCCTCTAATGTGTCACAAACGCTAAATGCAAGAGGAGACTTAACAGAATAAGCTAGTTAGCACAAAATCAATATCACTCTCTTAGAATGAATGATGTAACCAATTTTGGCTCTAAGGGTGTCCTTTTATAGTGTTGCAGATGCTAGGGTTACATCCATGTAAACCCTAATGAACCATGACCTTTCATATTACTTAGGCTCCATGGGTTAAACCTCCATGGACTATCATATTGGTTTAGCCTATCCTAATTAACCATGGATCATTGGCCCACACCATAAGAATCATTGATATACTTAATCAGTCCCCGTATATTTAATTAGTCTCTTTTGATCACTAAATTAATTCCAAATTAATTCTTGATCAATACTAATTAAATAATATGATTTCTCAATTAATATATTATACTTATAATATATTAATAAATCAAAGATAGCCTTATTCTCAAAAGTCCATCCTATCAAATTGCCCTAGTGAAGGCAACCCAAAAGGACCATGCTACAATCAGGTCAAGTATATCCCAATTATAGTTATGGGCTTAGACACTAAATCCAATGGCAGCATCGTTCGCTTTGCACTTGTTTGTAATCTCCAAAACGTAGTTTAGACAGGATGTGGAATAAAGATGCTTGTCTGGTAAGCAAAACAAACACCTCTGAACGTTTGTACAATCTCTATCATGCTATTGAAACGTCATACTCCAATTATCTTTCTTAAATTTTCCCAGCCTCATCTTGCTGATGTCATTGGGAGCTTCTTTAGGCATCATAGTGGTTTCTTTCGAAGCACATCCGCGATCTCTACACCCATTTTCCCAACTTCTTGAATACAAGAGACCGACATCCTTTTCAGATGTGCCACGATGGGTTTGAATTTTTGTTTATCCTTTAACAAGAGATGGAACAAGGAAATCCAATCATATGGGTTAAGGCACGACAAGTCTGCGAGTGGAAATTCAAAAACTGAACTCTTTGCTCCACGGACAACTTTGAATCGAGGATTGATAAAGCTTTTCGTTTCGATAGGCTCGATGACTTTCACAACTGAAACTTTCGTTGAACTCCAAGTTTGATATTGTGGCTTCCCGTGCTTGTGGTAGAAAGAGAAAAGTGAATGGTTGATGTCCTAGTCTATAATGGGAACATTCTTAATCTTTTCAAAAAAGCGAAACAAGAACGCCTTCAGAGTTATTGGAAGGTCAAGCTAAGAATCCGAGGTGTTCTCCAAATCAAACGAAACAACTGGCTCCATCCAATAAACATTTGGGTTGTCAAAAACTTCGTTTAGAATTTGCTCCAAGGTCCAAGGAGGAAAAAGGGCCTTCTAATTCTCGAGAGTAACTTGTACTTCACGAGCCTCCCTTTCCCGAGCTTCAACGTGTTTGGCAATTCGCAAATTCTCATCAATCTCTTTGTCACGTTTCTTTCTTTTAAGCTTAGCCCCTTCTGATAGATCTTCTTCTCTTTCATCCTCATCAATCAAATTTTCTTTTCTTTTTGATCTCGAAGCTTCATTACCCTTTAGATCATATAATTTGGGCTTGTGTTCATGCTCACCAGAATCATCAACTGATTTCTTGGGTTCTTCAGTAGATGGATTCTTCGCTTCTCCCCCTTGTTTCAGAAAAGTGCCAGCTTCCAAAATACCCTCGATATGGTTGAACATAGAAAATACTGGTTTGAGTTTGTCAGCGAGATGTTGCCGAACTGAGACCGTTAGCAACGAATCACGAGTCTCCACTAGATTTTGCAAAAAGAGATTAACATCCGCAACACAACTTTTTATCATAGCCTTTTCAGACTTGAGCTCATCAAGCTGCTGGTTGGCATGAGCAAGTTAGACAGAAAGAACCTTCACTTTTTCTGTTTTCACAGCGATCTTATCCATGATCTTATTTTCTATTGCAAGATCAGCTTGAAGCTTATCAATTTCAAAGTAATAAAGGCACTCATCTCCTTATTATCTAGTCAAAGTTCAGAACGAACTTGTGATAGAGAATATTTATCCATTTGAATAGTGGCTTCGAGACTGGTAAGTACCTTGTTCGCAGCTGTTGTATTTTTATCAGAAGAACTCCAAATGTCCTCCATGATTTAAGTAACATCAGCAAGTAGTTTTTCGATTTTTTCCTATATACCAGGATACCAACCTAACCAGGTCACTAAGCATATCACCATCCTAACTACCAGGATGTAAATCAATAAGCGTATCATGCAATAAACCCAGATACAAATCCGAAAAGGGTCGGCATTGGTGCCTTCGACCCTGTTAGTATAGTGAGGACAACTCACCTCACAAGTAGCTCGGAATGATAATGTCAAGCTCCTCGAAATATAGCTCTAACTCTAACACATACATCCAACAATGATCCACTTCCATAAATTACCAAATTACTAAAATATCCCCAGAAGTCAAACTGGTAAACCCTTGGTCAAAGTCAAAGTCAACGGTCAGGTCAACAGTCCTTGTTGACCCAATTCGCCGAGTACAGCTCACTGAATCGTCAAGCCCTTCCAGAACTCGAGAAATCGTGAAAAACTTGGTTGAGTCGCCGAGTTTCCAGACAACTCGTTGAGTCCGTGCGTGTCCAAATGTTGGGAAAACCCTAACTGACTCGTCGAGTCGTCTCACTGACTCGCCGAGTCCATGCAGAAACCCACCACGACTAATCTTCATTCGACTCGTCGAGTTGACCATGCAACTTGTCGAGTCCCTTTAGTCCATTTCTCATTCAGACGATTTTAAGCTACCCCAAAGCTCCAAATGGCAGATCTAACCTCCTAGGGCATGGTTTCCATGTAAAGCTGCAAACTTTACGTTCATGCATGATCCTAAATGTAACAACCAAGCTAAGGGAAAGGTTTAACCCAAAGCAGAGGGCCAAAGCTTGCTAAACCTAATAACTTTATGACTATAGTGACTTAGAGGAGTCCAAATCTAAAGTTACAACTTCAGATCATGCCCAATACCCGAAATAACCCACAACTAACTAGAAAATGGCCCTAAAACTTTACATGAAGAGATCTAGCCAAAGATAAGTCAAGGTAATGACTTGTTACCTTCAAAATAATGCCAAGATGAACTAGAGTCAAATCCACAAGCTTCTCTTTGCTCCAAGCTCCTTAGACTTCAAGCATTCTTCACAAAATCCACCTTCGAAGCTTTTTTACACACAAAAATGGAGAGTAGGTGAGATTAGGGTTTTTCTGAGCTCAAGAGGGATGACAAGGGAGCTTAAGGGAGGCTAATGACCCTTTAAATAGGGTGCAAAACCCTGGAAATTAGGGTTTCATCTTCTAGCTCCTACTCGTCAAGTCGGGGTCCTCCGACTCGTCGAGTAGACCTCATAAATCATGTTGGCTGACTAAAACTCTACACAACAAGTTGGGGCCTCCAAATCGTTGAGTAGACTTCCTTAATTGAATGAAATCCCTAAATCTCATTCTCAAAAAATTAGGACGTTACAGTGAAAATGGGCTCCGAAACCATTGGTTGCAAATTGACTTCTGTATCTTTTGTTTCGTAATGGACTTGATATGTTCTCCGAACTTCGTAAATAGTGTGAGACTCCAAATCCTCTTCACAGACTAGAGAGGGTGATAGGGGCTTACAAGTGGCTTTCTTGACTTTATTCTTCAAAGTTTGAGCTGGTTCGGAGGGACCAACCTTTGCCTTTCGCTTACCTCCCTTTTTAGGCTTGTTCTCTTCCTCCAAAAACTTTTGCATCTTAGGTGTTAGAGGACGAGGACCTGAAGTAGGTTTCTTGCGATACTTGTTGATTAGCTCGTTGTCTGTTGGTACATAGTTGAGCATAGCCTCTAGAAAAGATCCAACAAAGTCGAACTTCTTAGGATCAAACACAATGAAGTTCTAAGTATGAAAGCTTGGGATAGCTGCTATTATACATCCCTCAGTCACTAGAATGTTGAGTTTAGTGATGGATATGTGGACGATGACGGATTAGAACTGAGCACAAGAAATCTGCGAGTGTTGTGTTGTGGAAAGAGTACTCTAAACTAGTTGTAACCAATGGATGGAACCATAATCCAGGTTGATTCCATGGTATAATCTGTAGATAATAGTGAAGAAAAGCTTACTTGCATTGTCCAAACCCGTGACCCGCTCTGAGAAGCTTTTGAAAAGAAGAGTAAAGATGTCATTTCACATCAGATGAAGATTGGGATTCTTGAACATGGATAAAATGGTGAGATTTCCTACGTAACCCATCTGGCACAACATCTCTAGAATTGCAGAGGAAGAAATTGATTTTGGATCAACGAGATCCCTAACTTGAGAAAACCCTAGCAATCGGCTGAACTGAGACTTGGAGATTGATGTTTTGTGGGATTCCATTTTAGAAGTAATCACAGACTCACCTTCCTGATAACTTGCAGTGGAGTATGCCCTGGATAGATGAACCAAGGGGACATTCTCTGCCATGGTAAGGGTCGGAGCCAAAGGAGAGTGACGAAGACACTCTATAATCGGCTAGAGAGATACAACGTATTTAGATGAGTTGAGATCCAAGATGAGATTTTGGTTGGCTTTGATGTTCAGTAGTCCCGATGAAGCGGTTTGGCCAGCCACGGATGGAGTTTTGGAAGAAGCAGCCATTGATGTAGATAAAGAAGATGAACAGTGTTTGAGAGAAAGAGGGTTTTTCTTGCTGGAGAATTTGAAAGCTTTGAAAGTGGTAAATGATAATCAAGCATCGATTTTCCATTTATACGGTGTGATTAGTGAGAGAAATCTGGCATTTGGCGCTTCCAAATCCCGTAAAAGTAGCAAAAAAAAGACCTGACAACTAAAGTGTGTCAGGCGATGTAACTAACATCTGTGATGTCAGGGTTTCCAAAAATTCTCGCGCCTGATTTGAAAGCTTATCCCTTGGAAACCATCGTTTCAATTTTGCACGTTCGCAATTCAGCCTCAGTCACCATAACCTGTTCTCGGAATTGAAAGTAATCATTAGGATGTTAGAGCCAGACTTGTGAAAAATCACGAAGATTTTCATTCAAGAGTGTGCCAAAGATAAAGAAATAAAATATATTTGGGATTCTATGATGTCAATATAAAATTAACATAAAAGCAGATGGATCCCGGGTGACGATCTCTTCCTTCGGAGTCAAGAGAGACTCAGAAGTGCTTGCATGGCTTCCTGTTGAATTATAATCATCTATTTGTTGAGAAATAGTGAAAGGCTTCTTTTCATTAGGCTTTAATGGGTGGCTTTGCTTCAACCAAACTACGTAACTCAACATAAGTCCGAAAGTATGGAAGAAGTGGTTGTCTGACCAGTGTACCCATAATAACAAGTATGCTTAGGATTTATTTAAGTGGTTAGACAAGATCGAAATCTCAAAGAAAATAGAAAAACTGGATCTATTAGGAAGAAATGTCTTAGTTCGAGAGCATTCCATTAAGATCTCACAAAAACAAAATTAATGAGATTTCAAGGTACAAACTATGAGGGTTGAGTTTCATCATTCCATGGTTAAAAGTCTAGAACATATTTATTGTTCACCGTCAATACATAAATAGGATTCGGATTTTGGGTTTCACTCAAATCGTGGTGATAAAAATTTGAAAATCATAAACATAGATTTTGTGTAACCATAAACCTTAGTGGTAGTTTTCGAGAGACTCAGGGGTTACGAATGTGAAAGTGAAGGTGATGGAGAAAAGATAAGGTGGTTACGAAGATAAAAATATACCTCTGCGATCTTGCGAATGACTAAGCAGATAACTCTTAACTCAATATAAGAAGAGTAAGGTAGCTCAACAACTTATGTGAATATTAGCCTGACTGGGAGGAAACATTCGGAGTGAAAGTTTCATTAAGACTTCAACATAGAGTCTCAGAGGCTTTGGTTGACATGCAACAACATGCTTCTAGGGACACTTAGCTAGTATATAGAATCGGAGTTATATACCATCCCCATCATTCCGAATCATGGTGACGAAATAGTACGTAAGATAAAACGAATGTTGAAAATAACACAGAAAAAGAAAAAGAAATATTTTTGTAGTTTTTTATTTTCTGAAAAGATAAAACATAAACAAGAAAGTAAATATTTTTGTATTTTGGTTTTTCTTGAAAATGAAATAAAAACAGAAAGGAAAAATATTTTTGTATTTCGAAGTTTTTTTAGAAAAAGAAATAAAAACAGAAGGAAAAATACTTTTTGTATTTTGATTTTTTTTTGAAAAATAAATAAAAACAGAAAAGAAAATACCAAAAATACATAATATACAGAAGATATATGATGTTCCGAGTGCCAGATGAATAGTAGACAACGAATCTCTCCGAGCACTCGGATGCGTTCGTAGTGTGAATAGAGATTTACGAATACCCCCGAGGGTTCGGAACGGTTCGAAACTAAAGTGATGCATGTCGATTATGAAGATGGTTTTGGAACAGATTCTGCTTCTATCATTCCTAAGGCTTGTAGAATTTTATTGAAGGTTGTTTTAGGTTAGGCTTTTGTGAAGATATTAGCAAGTTGATCAGAAGATCTCACAAAATGTACTTCTACTTTCCCATCTTCTACGTGATTTTGTAACATCTCGGAATATCAGAAGTAGAGTTGAAGGGCTAAAAGTGTAAGTGTGAGAGGGCAACTCAGCGAGTCCACGAGTGGACTCGGCGAGTAGGGTCGCGACTCTAGTCGCGTGTTAAGTGACCAACTCGGCGAGTAGCATGGATGGACTCGACGAGTTGGTGCTGAGTGGAGAAAACCCTAATTTCGGGGGATGAGCCCTATTTGAAGAACATAACACTTCTTCCCCAGCCTCTTTACCATTCCTTGAGTTCCAGAAACCCTAAATTCGTGAGGAGACCCCATTATTGAGTGAATTAGAGTTTGGAGAAGGATCTTTGGTGCTTTAAGCTTGAAGATTTGGAGGCTTGTATCAGAAAGCTTGGGGAGATTAGAATCGTGACTTGATCAAGCAGGTACTTTTATTACTCGTCATAACGTAACAGAATTGATCATCAAACTCAACTCGATGGCCTTCCGTACATAGTTGGCCAACACTGATAAGATTGTGTTTAAGGCTTTCTACATAAGCAACCTTTTGAATTGAAAAGTTCCCCGTAGTGAGTACACCGTAACCTTGGATGATTCCATTCGCATTGTTGCCGAATGTAACATTTCCACCATTGCATATAGGCCTGAAATCCTGAAGGTATTCTAACCTTCCGGTCATGTGCAAGGACCAGGCACTGTTGATCAACCATTCTTCTTCTTGATCCTCCTTGCAGAAAGCCTACAGAAGTTAAGCGGTTAATTTGGGCACCCAAACGAGTTTGGTGCCCGGAGTCACATATATCAATGCATGATGTAAGGTTGTAAGGATAGGTTTTAAGTTAACTTTCAAGCCTAGTCCTGGGTGTTTGATATTTTTTGGAGTTTTGTGAGATTGTGGATAGTTACGAGTCTTTTGAGAACGATGAGATTTGTCATGAGAGAAGATCTTTTGACACTAACATTGACACGTGAACTTTTTATCATCTACCCTGACATTTGGCTTAGTCTGTGGTTTTGAGGAAGAAATATGTGTTTGTCTAGTCCGAGGATTGTAAGATTTAACCTTTTTGTTTGTGTGTTTTGAAAAGTTGTTTTTTGTAGGTCTTGGAGGTGTGTAGACACGTGAAGGCCTTTTGTTAGGTGATTTCTTAAACTCTTGAGGTGACCTTTTGAGTGCCGGAGTTGGCAAAATTCCTTTCCATTTTTGAGTTTTTGAAAGTGACTTTAAAAGGGTCGGAGTAGGTAGAATACCTTTCCATTTTGGATTGCCTAAAGAGTAGACCTGAAAACCATTTGATCGAAAAGACTTATCCTTAGTGTCAGATGATTTCTGAGTAGTGTTAGAAACAGTGAACTCCTTCTTTTTTTTTCTTGGAAACAGTTGATTTGAAATGATAATTTGAGAAAACAAGTTTTTTTGGACTCTTTGACTTGGGACATTTAACAAATTTCTTTTGTTTTGACTAAATTTCCCGTTGCTTTCCATGGGAATGAAATTCTTCTTTAAAGGCTCTTTTTGCTTCGGTCTTAGCAGAACCGCAATCAGTGACATTCAGTTGCGGTTTCCTTAAATCCTTTGGAAATTTCGAAAAACAGGGACTAGATTCATCCGAACTAAAGAAATCAAGGCTTTGAGAAGATTGACCAACTTCAAAATTTTCGATTGATAATTCATGATCAGTTGGTTCAATAGTCACAGAACTTTTGACTATGGTCTGCGGTGTATTGCTTTTGAACAACCGCAGAGTAAGTCTTGGTGGACACGTATTTGATATTAGGTAGTGGAACAGATTGAGGTTCATGGCTGCGGTCAGGAGTACTGCGGTCAGACTGAAGGGATGGAAAGTTCAATTTGACTTCAGGACTTTCTACAACAATTTCCTCATCAACTACGGATGATGTCTGAGAATTTGAGTGAATTATGTTATCATCATGATTAGAAAATTCAGGGAGAATTTCCTCGATAACACAGTTATTACTCAGAACATGAAGTTTACCAAAATGAGCTTGGATATCCTCAAGAAATGTTTTGTCATTGACCGAAAACAAAAATTTGCGGTCTGGAGGGACATAGGGATGTTCAGGGGTGAACCGGGGTGAGGAGTCCGTTACGGTTGGATACCCATTGGACCAACCCCAATTGAAAGTGTTATCAACATTCCCATTATTAACTAGATTCTCAATGGCCTCGGTTTCATTAAAAAGCTTTTCAATTAAAAGATTTAAGCATATAATTTCACTTTGTGCTAAATCTCTCTGATTTAAAGCTATCTCTAGTTGTGTTTCACTTAACATTCTAGCATCTTTTTCTAGCATCAAGTCCTTCTCTAACATTTCCATTTTGAGTCTCTTATTGTCCAATCATCCTCTAACATGGAACATCTCCTGCGATGCGATGTTCTTCTCAACTAAGGCTTTATTGTAGTCTGTAAGGACGACAACATATGTGTCATTGAGTGTGTCTATGAAAGGTTGACAGTCATGCATGCTATAATTTAAAGTTTGAATCATAAGTTTTACCTGTTCCACAATGCTGAGAGTTCCATCTGTCACCATATAGCAATGGTTCTTTTTTAACTTGGTTGAGCCGTCTTCATCAACAGTTGCCATCATACAGATCTTGCCTTCTCTGTAACATCCGAAATTTCAGGTATTATATTTATTTGTGGAAGAACTCGGGGAGTTGATGCGTAGACTCGCCGAGTAGAGACGCGAATCATTATCCGGGTGGATGGCAGGACTTGGCGAGTCCATGTTGTTTAATGAAACCCTAATTCCTCGGGTTTAGGGTCTATTTAAGGGGCCTTATGGCCGTCATTTGCGGCTACCAGACCCCAGAGAGAAACCCTAAGTGAGCTAGAGCGTTTATGAGAGGAAAGGAGTCATTTTTTTTTATCATTGTTAGTGTTTTTGCAAATAGAAGAGGACCAAGACAAGAGGAGGCTGAAGAGGGTGCTAATCCAGTGATTCCAGGGCTTAGAGACTTCATTTTGAGGTATTCATTTGACCCTTCTTCGGTTTATGGTGTAATTCTTAGAATTAGGGCTTTTTAGCCCCTTTAGAGGATGGCTATATGGAGTAATTGGTCCCCTCTCATGTTGGTGCTATAGATCTGGACCCAAAGAGGTCCAGAGACCCTTTTCCCTTGAGCTTTATGAGTGTTAATGGGGGTTATGAGCTTTGGATGTCATTTTAGAGGTCATATCTTCAAATAAGGCCTTTGAGCCTTTGCATGAGCACCAAGATGTTAGGTTTACGTGATTATAATGCTTTGGGAAGCTGGATCTATGGTTGAGA
The DNA here is from genome assembly GCF_002870075.4 of Lactuca sativa. Taxonomy (NCBI): domain Eukaryota; kingdom Viridiplantae; phylum Streptophyta; class Magnoliopsida; order Asterales; family Asteraceae; genus Lactuca; species Lactuca sativa. Next base: position 170,921,789 of record NC_056623.2, read on the forward strand.
GGAGCGGATCTGACCTCAGGAGGTCAGTTCAGCTTGAGCATGGCATGAACTCACCGAGTCCAATAGCCGACTCGGCGAGTAGGACGAGGGTTTTCCCGATAATCACGCAGTTGGTGACTCACTGAGTTGGGGAAGTGACTCGGTGAGTCAGAAGGAATCTAGAGGACAGAGTGCATGATGGTACTCGTCGAGTCAGGAGCCGGACTCGGCGAGTTGGGTCAGGACATTTCACAGATTGTGATCTGTGATAATTTGCAGAGTTGAGGATTGACTCAGTAAGTTGAAGGAGGACTAGGAGAGAAAAGAAAACGTGTGGACTCGCCGAGTCATAGTTGTGCACTCGGCGAGTTTGGTCAAGGTTAACCGTTGACTTCGTTGACTTTTAGGGTTAGTCAATGTTTGGACCTTAGAGTCATCGAAAGGGTAGGATAGTCATTTATATATATATATATATATATATATATATATATATATATATATATATAGAGAGAGAGAGAGAGAGAGAGAGAGATTAGCCTAGCCCTAAGGGTTGTATTAATTAGAGTATTTATTTCATGTGATTAGACAGGGGCTAGACTAGAGTTTACCGAGTCAGAGATTTACTGAGATATCCGAGGTGAGTCTTCTCACTATACTTTATCTTGAGTAGGTAATCGGAGTTATGCGATACAGTGTTTGTATGCTATATATGTGTTATGTGTTGCACTACATTATTCTATGTGATTTATGTTGTGCATGTTTACAGAGTTAGAACCTGAAGGTTCACAGAGATAGAACCTGAGAGTTCACAGAGTTTGGGTGCACGGACCCACAGAGTTATAGCCTCGAGTGGCTAATATGTGTTATATATGGTATTTTGGGGAACTCACTAAGCTTTGAGCTTACAGTGTTTCATGATATGTGTTTCAGGTACTCGTGAGGATCGCGGAAAGATGCCGACTTGATCAGTACACACACGGGATTTTTATGTTATGAGATCTTGGGATTGATATATGTTATGAATTAAGTTTTAAACAATGATGTTTTTATAAATAATGAATGAATTATGTTTTTATAAAATGCGAATTTTTTTTTTGAAATTTACGGTGTTACATTCTCCTTTACTGCAGTCGTCTTCATCTTCATCTCCGGATGACCACACTTGATAATTCCTTTTCACTTGAGCAACATAAGTTTTTCCCTTTTCTTTGTCTTCCAGTTCTTGAGCCATTGTGAGATAAAAGATTCAGTCTTTCACTACGTTTGCCTTGCAGTCCTTGGTAAAATGGTTTTCCTTGTTACACTTGTGACATATAACAATATGACTTTTCTCTTCTAAATAAGTACCGAAGTCAGTTGATTGAGACTGTGGCGGTACGTCTTTAGACGGTGTTTGCTGAGGCTACGGAGGGAGTGGATTCTTGGTGGAACGAAAGTGATTGTTTTGGAAGTTGCGGTTGAAAGGTGTTCGGTTGTACTGTTGATTTTTTCGAAATGAAGGTGGTAAGCGATTGAATTTTTTACTGACAAGGGAAATGACATTTTGAAACTCTTCTTCATCGTCATATTCTGAGTCTGATTCATATGACTACGGTGGTGAGTCATACAAGGTGGGATATGTTTAAGTGTGAGGTGATTATGCTACAAGAGGAAGTGGACCTCCGAAGTCTGAACAATCCTTGAGTACAATGGACTCTTGAGCTTGCAATTCTCCATAGAGCTTATAGAGAGACAACGAGTGAATCTTCTTATCTCCTTGAACAATAATTTTGGCTGTCGTCCAATGTCTTCCTAATCCATTAAGGAACTGTAGATTTGTTTCATGATTGTTGCGGACAGGGCCAGCATTGGACAGTTTTGTGACAATCAAGTTGAATCTTCTAAAGGAGTCTTCCAAACTTTCGCCGGTGTGAGGTTTGAAGTTGTTGAACTCATTGAGTGCAGTTGTAAGCTTCTTGTCTTGAGCTTGCTTTGAACCTTCATACAGATTTTTTAGAACATCCTAGATCTCTTTTGTTGATTTGCAATTTATGATAATGTCGAAGTTGTCAGGAGCAACTCCACATGAGATTTCATAAAAGGCAATAACATCATTTTCCATCTGGTCGAGATCATCCTTGGTGGGACGGTTCAAGGCTGGTTGACCTCCTCCTAGCCTTGCTGTGGCTCCATCAGTTTGGACTGGTGTAAGGACTGGGACATGTGGTCCTTCTTCTATAGATCACCATACATCTCTACCAAGTCTTCTGAGATATCTTTCCATCCTTTGTGACCAGTGATGATATTCATTTGCATCCAGTATTAGGGCTCGATTTGAACCACCAACACTGTTGAAAACATTCAGTGATAACGATTGTGCTATGTTTTGAAGTTTTTTTTTTGTTTTTTTTAGAAATGAGCTTCAGTGGTATAGAAGGCTCTTCGAAAAATTAGAGTTCTGATTTTCAAAAAGCAACCACTATGGCTCTGATACCAATTGTTGAGAGAAAAACTTGGAGACACACTTGAACAAACGTTAGAACATGTATATAGCGGAATAGTTAATCTCGAAGGATCAAAAGCTCAACAATAATATTAAGAGTTAGAAGTTCGAGAGTTAGTTGCGGAAAAGTAAAGAAATGTAAATGACAACAATTGTTATATCAAGTATACACATAAGCAGATTCATAACGAGGAATGCATTCAAACCAAGTTAATAAGTGAGGTTTAACTTAGTGATTAAGTCACAAGAGACTTGCTCCGAAGAGATATGATGATTGATTATGTGAGTAAGAAGATTGGATAAGTAAGATAGAAAGAGAACTTTGAGAAGTATATTAGAAATGGATGAGATGTTCACTGTATTTCATCGTGTTCTTAATACATGAGAATGAGCTCTATTTATAGAGACTCAAAAGATAACAGATTTACAACTCTAAGAGTAGTCATGCAAGGCATACTGGACAATAAAGTGTTTTATAGTAAAGACAAATAATCTAAGTAAAGATAGAGACTGCGGTGCTTGAAGACTTCGGATGATGATTGACGAAGAGACTGCTTGACTGCGGTGGCGTGGAGGCTGCGATAGCTGAAGTTCAATAGGGTCACTTATTTTTGCTTCAACATTTTCCAAATTAGGCCCAAATCGCTCACATTGGCCTTACCCTAAAGCCCATTAAATTATTCTAGTCCATTTGCTTGTTCTTGGATGGCCCATTAAATAACCCAATTACCAAAGCCCAATAGAAGGGACCAACTCAAGGCCCAATTAAAAATTGGGTTTTCTTACATGAAATGATGATTAGGGTTAAGTGTTCCTACTTAGCCCATTAAGGACTTAATCCATCAAGTCCAATATTGCTTTAGGTTGATTGAAAATGTTTATTAATTAATATATTAAGTTTAGTGAATAATTTAAGTGTAGGTCCTGATTAAACTCCCAAAATTAGGGTTTCACATAAAATGACAACTAGGGTTAAGTGTTTCTCACTTAACCCATTAAGGACTTAATCCATTAAGTTCATCACTCTACTAGATAAGTCATATGGTGTGATTGGGCTTAATACACAATTCCATTCCAATGGCCCAAATGTGGGTCCCGATAAGTCCAAGCCCATAAATACAATATAAGGGTTTTCTAAACCCTAATTAGGGTTTCCAACCACATCTTAGCCCAATAGGCCAAATAGCTAGGTCTTTTGATCAATTAAGGTTCATTAGGCCTATTAGTCACATGTTTGGGCTTTTAGGTCAATTAGGGCTTCATTGGGCCCATTAGGGTTTCATTGGGCCCACTAGGGTTTATTAGGCCCATTAGGGTTTTAGTCCCTTTAACCAAACATCCCAAACGAGTCACAATACAAACGACACTACAAGGATCGTACACTATGCAGACGACAATTTTGAGCTCTGTCTAGACGAGTTGTCGTCGCTAAAGCCTATAGAGACGACATGTGGTCTATAAAAAGTCGTCGGTATAGGTCCGTCGGTAAAATTCGAAACTATCGTCGGTACAGGTGTCGTCGGTATAGCATAGTCAGTCCAGACGACATGTCGTCTGGAAAGGGTCGTCGGGATTGATTTTCGAGGAAATTAGAAAAAGTTTTATTCGCACCCTATAGAGACGACTTATCGTCGGTAAAAGTGTGACGCTATAGAGACGATATGTCGTTTGGATAAGTGAGAGCTATAGAGACGACTTGTCGTTTGGAAAAGTGAAAACCGTTTTTACAGTTGGAAAGCTATACAGACGGCATGTCGTCTTTATAGCCAGTTTTTTTTAATATCTTCCACCAGTTTTGTTATATATACGATTTAAAACAAATCCAAAAGGGATATTTGCAGAATAATATAAACATAAGATAACATATCATTAAAATCCAAAAGCACTTAATAAACATAACATACCGTTCAAATTCAACTACATAACAAAATAACAAAAAAAACAAGTTTTTAACAAACACTGTTGTCATTACCATTCTCGTTTTCCTCCTCCTCCTCATCATCATCACCACCATCATCAACATCATCAAACAAAATAACAAAAAAGCTAGTTTTTAACAAACATTGTTGTCATTACCATTGTAGTTCTCCTCCTCCTCCTCATCATCATCATCATCATCATCCTCACCACCATCATCAACATCATCATCATCATCCTCCGCGAGTTCATTTGATGTTTCGGGGTTATTTTGTGGAACCATATTGGGATTAAACTGGAATTATGGCATTGGTTGTGGTTGGAAGTTTGGAATGAAAGACGCGAAAGTGTTATTAAACATTTGGTTCATTTGTTGCATTTGTTGCTGCATGAATTGAATTTATTGGGATAATACAGCAACTTGGGGATTATCTGAAGATTGGGATGTGGAAGCTTTGGAACGCTTGGTATGTTCATTTGGAAATAAATTATTGTTGATGCTTGGTTTCCTTCCAATTCCGCGAATATGCCCACGTCTCTCACTAAGGGCACGAGCGAGGCATTGTTCTTCATTTAACTTTTCGTTCTCCCCGAGTTGTGATTGCATCACCATCTTCTCTCGTTGAATGTTTTCCTAAGATAAAGAAAACAATAAAATATATTAATTAAAAAAATAACTAAATTTATACAAAAAATAATAATATTATACCTTAAACTAACTAAAATAATAATAACATACTTATCAAACAACTTATTAACTTTGTTTATTACTTACCCAAACTACTTCTGCTTGTGGTGTACACCATCCCCGACTTTCTTTAAATCGCACATGTCTCCAACCGTCGATATGTTGCGGGTCTTCTCCTCTTTCTCTATATAATAAGCCAAAAACAATTAATATATTTATATAAATGTTAATAAAATTTTTATAAATACAAATAAATTTAGTTACCTCCTCACGTCGTCTGTCTGCATATGTTCTACTTCCATGAGCACTCGTAATTTGAAGTTTGGACCTGCTTTCTTTACCTTCTTTGCACTGCTTCCTATAACCCTCATCCAAAAAAAGAAGATCGATCATGTTATTCCAAGGTTCCTCATCCATATCATCCGGTGGAGTTTGTTTTGCACCTTCCACATCATCATATCCACCAACACTATCAAAATAATCTTTCACGTCATGTTTGTGCTGTTTATAAGCTCTTTGGCAGTCGCTCTGTACAGTCCCTCGAACGGCTTCCCACAGATATGTACCCGATACATATCAAGATCAAAATATGTCTGCAATAAAAAAACAAATTTAAGTAGTAAAAAATGTTGGATTAATGTCTAAGTCCATAACTATAATTGGTAAGACTTGACCCGACCCGGCATGGTCCATTTGGGTTGCATGGCATCATGCACTTGGATAGACTAAATGAGAGAAATAAGACACTTATGGTTATTAATATATTATAAGTTCTAGTATATTAATAATAAGAATAATGAGATTATTTAATTAGTATTGATCAAGAATTAATCTAGGATTAATTAAGTGATCAAAAGAAGACTAATTAAATATATGGGTTGATTGTGTAAATCATCCATACTTGTATAGTGGTCTAGTGCTCCATGGATTATCTAGTTGGGCCAAAACCCATATGATGCTCCATGGATGCTCCATGGTGTATTTGTACCCATGGATCCAAGGAAATGGAAAGTCATGACAATTAGGGTTTGCCCTAATTGTAATACTATATAAAGATATTATTCTTGGCAAAATCGGCCACTAGTGTGTGAAGTGAAAGGGCTAGCCGATTTCATGAGTTGTAGAATTCTCTCAAGCTATTCTAAGTGTTTTGGTGATTGTGATTCCATTTGAGGTGTCACACTTGGGGCACTAGGCACTCAAGCTTCATGAAGACTTTCTACACCAAAGAGGTATGTATTCTATCTTGCTATAGTCATTGTTTTGTATGCTAGATTAGGATAATACCTTGGAAGTTCTTATTTGCATGTATAATAGAGAAAACATAGATCCAAGGTATTTAGGGTTGCATGTACACTTAGGAGTGTTAGAATGCTCAAAACCCAACAGTGGTATCAGAGCCTAGGCTTGTTTTCTTGTTATACCTGCAATAGAAGCTAAAAAATCGAGTTTTGTTGCTGTCTGCCCAGCAGACTCGCCGAGTCCATGAATGGACTCGCCGAGTCCAAGGCAAAATGCATCCAACTCGCCGAGTTGGTTGATGCCACTCGCCGAGTAGGAGCCCCAGACAGCATATATTCGAGGTTTTTGGCTAGAAATGGACTAGGAACATTACCCTAAGTTGTTTTTTGAACTTATAAACTTGTTTTTGATGTGGTAATATTCATGCTAATCCATTTTCAAAGATAATTGTCAATAGATTCATGTTTTGTATTAGTTTAAGGTTTAGACTAATTACATGAAAAAGTTTGATTTGAATTATCTTGTTCTTATGAGTTGCTTAGATTAATAGAAATGTTGAGTGAAATAGTTGTTTTCAATCCATTTTAATCTAAGAGTTGAGTATAAAATGTGTTTGTGTAACTTGTCCTCAAGTTACATGAAGATTCACATTAAAGACTCATAAAATTCATAAAAGTTGGCAATGGTTACAAAGTGAAGAGTCTTGTGTCATTGAATAATTTTTATGACTCCATAACTTGTCCTCAAGTTATGGAACTTGCAGAGTTTTTGGATTAAAACTACTTTAAACACATAAGTTATGGAATTAATTAGTTTTGAATAGTTTCAAAACTTTCCCTCAAGTTTTGGAATTTGAAAAGTTTTCCTTATGAATACTTTAATTCCAAGTTAGCCCTTAGAATTTTAAAAGTTAAAATTCAACCCTTATACTTTATAATATTATAAGTTAATAATATATATATATATATATATATATATATATATATATATATATATATATATATATATATATATATATATATATAAGAGTAAAGTCAGTCTTACCACTAGTACGCCTCATTCACGAAGCCGGTCTATAAGGTGGGTATAAGGTTGTTGCCTATAAAATGGCAACTTAATGGGTGTCCACTCTCACCCACCACTTGCTTGACTGGTGGAGGGTCGTTAGCCGAACGGGTTTGACAGGACTAGAATTCTCCCTTCATTAAAAGTATTAATGATAATACTAAGTAACTAAACTCTTAATAATACCCAATCTTAGTTACTTAGGAAAAATGTGAATAAGGTGCTAATCCATGAAATTACACTTTACACTTTGTCTAAGTCGTTAGTGGAGCGTGTGTGGTTAACCGGCACACTAACTTGGACTTAACAAGGTAGGTAAAGGGTGACTTAATATTTATCATAGTATCGATGGAGCGTGTGTGGTTAACCGGCACATCGATTGAGGGGTAATTTATTAAGGGTACCAAGTGATTTGCATGGTTACTTCACACCTTGTTTTGTGATCCTCGGCATCCCAGTCACAAAACCTGAAGGGCACACTCGAGATTGAAACATGCCTTTGAACAGTTCAATGAATCTCAAAGATCTAGGAGTTTCAAAACCAATTAAAACCTAATAATACATTTTGTTTATCTTGGTGGAAATTGGTGAATCGTCATTCACCTACCTTCAAATATTTTATAGCTTGGATTACGGCATACCTCTTCTAAGTTATAAAATAGTTTGTTGGGTCCTAGCCTTAATATTTCATATTGGGTGTCATATTAAGGACTTTAAATCAACTATCTCGAATATCTCCCAAAAGTTGTCTGGTTTAGGCACCTATGATCTTCCCAAATCTCTTGAAACAAGGTTTCCTAATGAAGATGATGTCCCATGGATATCATACTTCTTTCTCCTCCTCCAACTAATCTCCCTAACCCACAAGTTCTTGAAAAGTTTAAGGTCACTCAAGCCCTATTGGCAAGGCAAGGTCTAGGTGTAATCACATCTTGGAGATGTAGTCACATATTGACAAGCCGGGAGAGTTGGGTGTCAAAGTCTTGAGAAAGTTGGTGGTTCAATCACTTTCTAAGTCACATAGTGAGTTCCTTTGGGACACCTATGAAACAGACTATGACAAGACCCTTAATGATCTTATCTATTTGCTAAGATCAACTTCCTAAAACTTTATGGACATTGACAATGATGACATTGGATATCTAGTAAAGCTCTCTCTTCCCGATGGAAAGGGATCGGCCATAGTCAACTCGGTTGACCAAATGGTAAAGAGAAAAGCTAAGTCTGTGATAGTCTCATGTACCATTATCAAAGGGTCCATATGTTTGTATTGCCTAAGGATGTTAAAGTCAATAAGTTTGACTCTACTTCAGGTAAAGTCCACTATCTAACTCTGTTAAGTTTCTATTCTGATATTCTTGATACATGATGTGACTGGGTCACATGGTGATGTTTTAAGAATCAAAGAAAAAGTGAAGAAACTTAAAGAAAGAATATGCTGAATCTGATCGCATAGATGGATTTCTATCGCATATTTTGAAGATCGGATTCTTGAGCTACTTCTTAGGAGTTATGAGATATTGCTTAGGAATAGATAACAATAAGTTTTCATATGGATTGTAAGGATAAGTTTTCCGCAAAGTTTTAAAATAAAAGAAAATTTTCGATTTTATTTATTTTAAAATATCCTTACAATGGCATTTGAGGAAAAATTGTTGCTTATATGATTCCATTAAGAGCAAGAGTGGAAATATGAAATTGATTCTTTCATTTGTGGTAATGTCTAGATTTACCAAATAAGGAAAGATTCTCATCACCCAAGTTTCAATTGGACCGAAACTTGGAATCATGCAAGTTGTATAGCTTGATGAATGAGAACTTTCAAGTATTGGAAAAATCAAGACTAATTACTTGTTCACATGGATGTGTGAGTCAAGTAAAGGACTAAGGGATCGAGTACACATTCTTGTGCACTGGTCAAGTCCACCACAAAAGATTGATAAGACTATTCGTCATAGTTTACTAAAGCTCAGTAAATATGATTATACTTACAAGCTTAAGTGTAACTCTGAGACATTGGAAAAGGTCCCAATGTATGGCAGAGCGAATAAGAAGAATCAACTTAGGCAAAAGGATAAAAGTTTCTCAAATCTGAAAAGATGGGAGAGTACTTTAGTATCAGTTTTGTGATCATCTTAATGATTAAGAAACCATAGCACAATTAGTTCTCTAAGGAAATCTTAGTGCATTCTTATGACTAAGAAGAGGGATCTTGAATTGTTGAAATTGTTAAATCAAGAAGATGAGTCATACTTCGTTCCAATACAAGTCTTAGAGTCATACTCCAAGATTCTAACTTGAGTGACATGTCTTAAAGAAGGTTTAAAACACTTGTCAAATGTAAGAGTAAAAGTTTTCTACTCTAGTACATTTGAAATTGGTAAGTTGTGATGTTTTGGATAAAACAAAGACCAACTTAGGCCAATTGTGTGAAGTGTTTTTCTTGATTAGAATCCACACTATCTCTTGAATATTTGACAAGGGAGTCTTATAGGTCAAGAGGACAGTGGGAGTCTTAAAAGTCTTGAAAGTCTCAAGAACTAATCAAGAATAAAACCTAAAGTTCTTCACTAGCACACAACTTGAGGTTCATAACCTATCGTGTTGACATATTCTGTGCCCATTCCAGTTAAAGTTGGTTTTGCATATGAGTTCTTAGAGTTCTCAATTTGTTGCACAGCAACTCGGAAGCAATGGCAGGCCCTTGAGCTGCCAGGTGGCAAGAAGTTAAGATTGAGTTCGGTCCATATGAGTTTGGATTTGTCATTATCTTTGTCTTGTGATTATGGTTTTGACGATTCACATGGATAAGAACACATACACCATTAAATCTAAGTGTCATAAGGTTTCTCTCCGATTCATGAAAATGATGGTGAGGAAACACTTTCACTAAGTAGATTTTAGCTAGATAGCAATTGTGATATTTGCATTCTCAAAGTCGTTAGTGGAGCGCGTGTGGTTAACCGGCACACTAACATGGACTTGTGAGAAGTGGCAAAAAGGTCTAACCATTATGATTACGGCATCCCTCTTCATAATTGTTTAGACACACAAGTGTGCTAACTAAGGGAAGGTGTATGCTTTTGATAAAGTTTTATCAAAACAATCTAGTATCAGAAATCTGAACTTGGTAAGAAAGTTAGCTGATTTTTGAGTACATGTCAAAGCTAGTGGGAGCATAAGTGTTATGCTAATAATCATCATGTTAGTGGGAGCATGATAATTATGATAAGTATTGCAAGTTAGCAATGTTAATTATAGAAAACAAAAGTTTCAATTGGGAAAAAGTTGTTTTGCTATAATTAAGGGAGAGGAAATTATACTTCATCTCAAATCTATAAGCTTAGATCGTGAGGTTTTAATCATTTAGTCAAGGATATATATATATATGAATTTCATGTTGGAATGGCTCAACATAAGGAAATTCTGTATATGGGTCCATTATTTGCGTTCTAAAATTCGATTATGATTACGGCATCCCTTTTCATAATCTGAATTATGAGAACTTGGCAAATTGAAATGGAAATGTTATAGCAAAAGACTGGATTAGTCTTTATGTGAGACATCATGAATCGATTCCCATATGCTTCGTATATAGGATCGATTACATGTGCTATATTCATCCTTTCTAAAATTTTCCAAATGCCTGGGGCATTAAGAAGGGAAAAGGTTTAGAACTGGATATGACTAAAAGGATTAAACAATTGTCGAGGACAATCTAAGGTTTACCAAAGATTGGTTACTCAAGGACAATTGGAAGTATAGTGATAATTCTGGAAGGACCATATTGACATAATCTGTAAGGAGGCAACTCTTGTTCAGAAGTGATAGTCAAAATGGAATCTGGAAATGTTTCAAAGTTAGAATTTTCAATCTGTGTAAGATTAAGGAAACTTAATGCAAGAAGGATATTTACAAGGAGTTGATCTCCTTTGGAATACTATGTAATGATTGTTGCCAAGTCTTTATGAGTTTGTGCATAATCGTTACAAGAGGATCAATGCATATAAGTTTAGAATCTAACAGATTTCAGTAAATGGCATGAATTTGGAATTCTTGCATTTGCAGTAAGGATTTGGGAGCGTGAAAAGAGAATCATTGAAGTTATGTTCAGTTGATCTAGTTCACAAAGTAAAGGTCATAGACAAACATAGTATGCATACTTGGTGTATGGCATGACTAGTGTTTAAGAAAACATAGTGTACATGCTTGGAGCATGGGACAACTATTGTTTTAAATTCAAGAATAAAGTTGATAGCTGAAACAGTATACAATGAAGAATGTGTAATCATATGGTGATAAATAAAAGGTGTTTTATTTATGTTCAAAGTGTTGATACCATATTGGATTCAATTATTATTGTGTTTCATTTTGCATGTTTTGACTTCCCGAATAAACTGGGTTATTCTTCCGGAATGACTAAGTTATTCAAACCATCCATAGTCGGTCATATGTTGGAAGTAGATATGAATTAAGACTGTCATGGGTTGGCTTGTAGAGGTCTAAGGTGTTGGACATAGGGCTACAACACTCATGAGTGCTCATAAGTTCTGAGTATTGGATTCAACCCGCGCTCATTGGAATCACTTCATGGATTTTATCACGAGTGTTCAAGAGACGATGATATCTTATATTCTTCAAACCTAGAGATATGAGTTGTTACTATGAGTTGATAGTACATTGATTGCACGAAAACGCATACGGTAACTTGGTGTTATAAAACGTGCCTTTGTGTATGATTCAACAAGTAGTAGAACAAGCCATATGAGTCGAAGTTTATCCGTTCCTTTTACCTTCGGGATAAAAGCGATATCTGTGGGCCCCTCGATGATTTGATGATGACAAATAGAAGTGCTCGGCCGGGCCAGGACTGATTTGATTTGTTCAATTAGTTAGTCGTCATAAATCGGAAATCGGGAAACAACAAATGGACAGAGAGAATGATTATAATCCATGTCTCAGTCCATATGATATCTAGAATGGAGGAATATATGATCCCTTATCTAATGGACAAGTCACTGACAAAGGTCAGAGTTCATCGACAAGGTCAGAGTTCGACAGAAGCTTTTGAGAGCTACGATTGCCAGTTGGTTCCTGAAGTCATACGCAATAATAGTTTTAGACTTATCCAAGTGGGAGACTGTTGGATTAATGTCTAAGTCCATAACTATAATTGGTAAGACTTGACCCGACCCGGCATGGTCCATTTGGGTTGCATGGCATCATGCACTTGGATAGACTAAATGAGAGAAATAAGACACTTATGGTTATTAATATATTATAAGTTCTAGTATATTAATAATAAGAATAATGAGATTATTTAATTAGTATTGATCAAGAATTAATCTAGGATTAATTAAGTGATCAAAAGAAGACTAATTAAATATATGGGTTGATTGTGTAAATCATCCATACTTGTATAGTGGGCTAATGCTCCATGGATTATCTAGTTGGGCCAAAACCCATATGATGCTCCATGGATGCTCCATGGTGTATTTGTACCCATGGATCCAGGGAAATGGAAAGTCATGACAATTAGGGTTTGCCCTAATTGTAACACTATATAAAGATATTATTCTTGGCAAAATCGGCCACTAGTGTGTGAAGTGAAAGGGCTAGCCGATTTCATGAGTTGTAGAATTCTCTCAAGCTATTCTAAGTGTTTTGGTGATTGTGATTCCATTTGAGGTGTCACACTTGGGGCACTAGACACTCAAGCTTCATGAAGACTTTCTACACCAAAGAGGTATGTATTCTATCTTGCTATAGTCATTGTTTTGTATGCTAGATTAGGATAATACCTTGGAAGTTCTTATTTGCATGTATAATAGAGAAAACATAGATCCAATGTATTTAGGGTTGCATGTACACTTAGGAGTGTTAGAATGCTCAAAACCCAACAAAAAAAACATTTAAAAAGTATATAAAAAGTATTTTGTACTTACTTCAATCTTAGGATACATAGCTTCAGAGTAATGGAAAGGAAGACGTCTCCAAGTCCTATAATGGAGTGGTACATGATTTGCCACAAAGTTTGAGATAAACCTTGTCAACATTTTGCCATTTGTATTTATGAATCTATAGGTCCCCCTGACACTATCAATTTCCATAGGTAAAGGTTGACCGTTGTGCTTGAACTTTTTTCGCATATTTAAGCATCTTCCTTTTCCACGCCGACGCATCGAGTTTGCTACATTGACACATAGAACTAAAAATTTAGTAATTTAAAACTTTAAAAATATATCCAATATATTTAAGAAATTCATGTAACTTACAAGATTGACAACCCGTCGGTATCTTGCGTACACGCTCATGTGGAGGTCGTTCCCCGCTGTCTCCTCCATGCCCCCTCGCAACATGTGTAGTCATCTGTTTAACAAATATTAGAAAATATACTAAACGTACTTTAAAAAAAATAATAAACAATTTTAATCAATCAAAATGTATAACAACCATAACATACCATCAATCAACATCATCACTAGAACAATATACATGTACAACATCATCATTAATAAATTCGTCATCGTTTATGAAATTGTCATCATTATCTGAAGAGTACGTATCACTACCATCATCATCATCATTAAAGAAACTATCATCGTTTATAGTAGGAGCCACACTTGATTCACCATCATCATTATTATCTAAAAAGTACATATCATCACCGTCAACAGAGTATGTATCATCATTATCATCACCTAAATCGACAGCCAAGGGAAAATCATTTGATCGAGTGTCATTCACCACATATGTCTCATTAACATCGATACTTGGATGATCCCAACGTTTTCGATGATGAACATCTTCCACAACTCTCCAATTATTGTTTCGAGTAGGATCTTCGAGATAAAACACTTGTTTAGCTTGAGTGGCTAAGATGTATTGTTGATCGTCATACCATGTTTTACCGACATACCATTCATGACCGGTATCGATAACAACCATATTCTTTTTACTAATTAAGCGTCCATTATCTAATGACGCATTGAACCATTTACCACGAAAGAGTACAACTGAATAACGATGTAAATATTGCAACTCTATGATGTCCTCCAATTGACCATAGAATGGTGTACCGTCTACTCCTAATGTAAGAATGCCACTATTTTGAGTAATACGTTGAAGATCACGGCTAGTACAACAAATGGAACACCATTTACTATGCAAGCAGTGTAAGAAGTTGAATCTAACGGACCTTGTGCCAATGCCTTTAATTCGTTAGTACAGTTCGAAGGTCATTCTCTTTCGAGGTGATAAATCTATAAGGAAATATAATATTGTACATTTAAGTAATAATATAAATTAGTTTTATATTATAAATTAGAATATAAGGTATTTACCTTTCTTTTGAACCATGGAGGAAATTCTGTTTTCAAATCACTTTCAGGTGATTCTGATTTGAATTCGCTGGATGTGAAACAAAACAATTAGAATATTTTGAAGATATGATAACACTATCGAAAAAGTAGTTAATAGATCACAAAACTTACGATATGTAACCTTTCAGCTCATCCTCATCACAGTTGTTTAGTACAAACCAATGCAATGATTTTTTTGCATCTTTACATAGTTCGGCGAGCTTCTTAGTGGACATCGGTCAACATTGTGACGAGAACAAAGTAAATTGCCTTTTGGAAGGCCAGGATCCTCATTTCTGTCAACACGATTGAGTTTGGTTTGCATACCCTCAAGATACATAGAGCAGAATATCAAAGCTTCATGTTCAACATAACCCTCTGCTATTGAGCCTTCTGGCTTGGCTTTGTTTCTGACATAATTTTTAAGTTTTTTCATGTATCTTTCAAAAGGATACATCCATCTCATGTGTACAGGCCCTCCAAGAATAGCTTCTTTAGGTAAATGAAGAATAAGATGAATCATGATGTCAAAAAATGCTAGAGGATATATCAACTCAAGATTGCATAAAATCTTCACCACTTCTTTTTTGGCATTTCTCATGTCGTTAACATCTAATGACCGTGCACAAATTTTTTTGAAGAATGTACACACGTCAATGATTGTTGTTGAAACATTTTCTGGGAGAAATGCTTGAACCCCTATAGGCAGCAATCATTGCATGAGGATGTGATGATCGTGAGACTTTAGCCCAACCAAATTTGATGCAGTACCATTCACCTTCTTATTCAAGTGCGATCCAAAACCATCAGGTAGCCTCACTCCTTTAATGAATTGACAGAATCGTTGTCGATGAATTGGTTTAAAAAAGTAATCAGCATGTGGTAGTATTATCTTCTTCTTGTTGTCTTCCTTATTTGTGACAACCCGTAATTTATTACGTCATTGTAAACCGTTCCCGTTAAATAAAACCGTTTATATTCCAAATTTTCCGGTTAACTTTTGGGTTAAGTTAATTAAATTGAGACCTTTATTATGATCTCATGAGTGTCCAAACCCATTTAAAAACACGTTAAAACATCCCAAATTTTTAATTGGAGAGTTTTTAGTTTCGATCACGTCGGGTTACGACAACTAAATCGGGTACGACCATAAGCCTCGTTTAACGTCAGTATCGGGTAGATTTCCATCGGGCCACAAGCTCAAGCCTTATATAAAGGATGAGTGAACTTCAATTTAGTTTTTTACCACCACCTCATAACTTTCTCTCTCTACTCTCTCTCTAAAACTCGAGTTTGATCCAAAAACACCTCTTTCAAGCTTCAAATTGGTAAGTAATCTATCCTAGCTTGTTACTAAGCTTGTTTATCATGCAAATTCGTATTTAAAGCATCCAAATGCATCAAAAACTTGTGTTTACGGTCCAGGAACTGTTGGGTCAGTATTATGGTTTATACTTTGATTTTCTAGGAAATTATATTTTTATGTAATATTTTATGTGTTTACGGCAGGGAGGTGTTTACGGCCGTAAACAGGTTTACGGCCGTAAACCCTGTTTACGGCCCATGTTTACCCAGCCCATATTCTCATGTATATATATAGGGGTGAGGGGTGTGAGGAAGAGAGTGATGAACACCAAGGAGCTTAAGTGTGTGCATTCTAAGGTGTGAGAGAAACTAGAGAGAAGAGTGTCTGTGAATCTTGTATCCGGATCTTAATTCATATCAATACATACAGGATTCATTATCTTCTTCTTCTAGTTCTCTTCCATTTGATCTGACATCATCCGTTTGATTGGGATTCCACACCATCAAACGGACCGGATTGATACACAAGCAAATTAGGGACTTACAATTGGTATCAGAGCTTGGTTGTATCAATCAATTTTTTTTTCCAGATCTAGAGTTTATTTGATCTTATTTTGAAGAGATTTTTGCGTTTTTGGATAGATCTCGGAAAATTATGGGGGGGGGGGGGGGGTTTGTTCTTTGCGTTTTGGATAAAAACGAGTTTTTGATCAAGTTTTGGAGCAAAAAAGGGTGAAAAACGTTGTTTTTCACGAGATCTTGCGAAGTGTTTACGGCTCTTGAAGGGCTTGCGGTCTGGAGTTCACGGTCCGGAGTTTGCGGCCCGAAGCTTACGGTTCGACCTTACGGTCCGAGATTTATGGTCCGAGGCCTCGGAGTTTACGGCTCGCGTTTACGGTCAGCAGCATTTACGGTCTCGCATCCTCGCACCAGGTCTTCGCCTTCGCGCCACAGATCCTCACCTCGCCTCGCATCGACCTCGTCCTCGCATCAGAGCCTTGCAACCTCGCATCAGCGCCTCCATAAAAAAATAGAAGCGAATTTTGGGGTTGACGGGGATCGAACCCAGGACCTTTAGTTCACATCACGCCTTGCCAACTCGACCAAACGATCCTTTGTGATTTCCTTTCGAAATTTTGAACTTAAACACTTCCAGTCGCACCCTAATTTCGAAATTTGACACTTTTAACCCCAAAAATCAATTTCTTTCTTTTTTTAAATATCTTTTTCAACCAAAAATTTTAAATTTTAATTTTTGAATTTTATTTTTGACTTCTTACTTAAATTTTTGACTTTGACTTTTAAAATTTGATCTTTGACTTTAAGCTTTGACTTTCTCATTTGACTTTTAAATTTTCAAATTTAGTTTTTCGGTTTGACTTTTCAAGTTTGCCTTTTGAGTTTAATTTTTTAAATTTGACTTTTAAGGTTGACTTTTGAGGTTTATAGTCAAAAGTTTTTTTTTTTAAATTTTAAATTTGACTTTTAAGTTCTAGTTTTTCTTTTAATAGTTTTTGAAGTTTACGAGGGAATTGAAATCATGAAAGAGAGTCGTCAAGAGATTTTAAGACAAAATTTCAACATGTTCGATTATATCCTTGGAGAAACCCTGGAAGCTCAGTTGTAGCGATTTACCACACTCACCACTGAGATGAATATAGCTGGGATCTTCTTGACCAAATCTCAGATAAACAAAAAGCTGCTAAATTCACTTCCGAAATCGTGGGATATGGACGTGGCTGACATCAAGAAGACAAAAGATCTTAATCGTCTTAGTCTTGCTGATATAATTGAAGAACTTGACACTTTGAATTGTCGAAAAACAATGAGTTCCGCAAACATATCGGTTAATGAAGTTTCATGTTCTCAATCATGTGAAGTTTCATGTATGCTATCTAGTGAAGATATGATTAAATTTCTTCGGGAACAAATTGATTTATTAAAAAGGGAAGTTGAGGACCTAAGATATAAAGGATATCAACTCAGGAAAGGACAGAAACCCCTGAAGGCTGAATTAGAAGCAAAAACCAAGGACTTTAGGAAACTTCAGGAAGAGTATAGCAACAAGTGTGAAAATTATAACTATATTAAGAGACAACTTGATGTTGTAACTGAAGAACTTGACGCTTTAAAAATGAAGTTTGGAAAAACAGACGTTAGTTTTAAAAATTATACTGCGTTATGTCAGACAGTCGAGTCCTTATATGAAACCCAATTAAAATTCAAAGAAAATCAAAACAAGGGTCTGGGGTATGATAGTGTACCTCCTCCTTATAATCATAACTACACATCCATCCCTATGACACAAGACGAAACTGACAGGGAGCCACATCTTCGATATGGCAAACGAGCTGGATTTGTGTTAGGAGGAGTTATTAATGTTGAAAATACTAATGTTTCTACTTCATGTGCAGGTAAAGTAGCAGAAGATGAGAACAAGGAGAGCACTACTGAACAAACCAATGATTCCTTGAACTCTGAATCTGTTCCTTCAAACTCAACTGCTTCTGATCAACCTGTTGTTGAGAAATATAGGCCACCAGTTCCAACGCAACAGAGTTCTTGTTGCAAGTGTGCATGTGGGAATAACAAGAGACAACGCAAGGACACGCCACCAGGGGCAGTAAGAAACAACTTCACAGTGAAGAAAAAGACGTGTTTTCACTGTGGAACACCTGGACACATTGCCAAAAATTGTCCTAATCGTGCATACGTTCCCTACTATGCTCAAGGATGGCAATACGCGCCAAGTGGGAGATACTTCAAAAGAAACCCTTCCAGGCCACGTTCAGACAATGGTGACTGGAACACGCAGAAGGCCAAGAATCAAATCCACAAGGCAAAGAATCTGAATCCCAAGAGCAAGAAGGGAATGCCGGCCAAGAAGCCAAATCCAAGAGATGCTCCAGTGAAACAAAGACCGGCTAAGTCAAAGTCATCTCGGCAGCCGACATCAAGTTCCAAAGCAAGTACTGAGCCACCCATCAGATCGAAAAAGAAATGGGTTAAACCCAACTACAAATGGGTTCCAAATGCTCACTCTCCTAAATAACCTAATGACTATAATATTTCTTCATCTTTTGTTTGTGTTAAACATGATATGTCATGTGAGAGAGTACCGTGCAAGGATGAAAAAGGTCAACCCAGTTTCAAAATGGACTGGGTTCCAAAGACCAACTGATCCCGCTCTGTGTCGGAGTAGCTATGGAGGCATATCATCAGACTTCGGTTTGTTGGTAGTAGTTGTTCTAGTCACATGATAGGAGGCATCTCTCAACTGTACAACACTCAAAACATTGTTTGGGAGAATGTGTCCTTTGCGGGAAGGGAAGAAAAGAAGTGATCACTCACGGGGTTTGTGCTTAATGACATGAAGAATTTTCGGATATGTTCTAAGTTTACGCGTGCTGTTCTTAGACCTTCTGGATGCAAATTCAATCGGTGACTTACGGTTTGAGTTTTCTTCTCTATACTCCTGAGTCTTTCTTAAGCTGATTCGCTTTAAAGAAAATTTTTTGTTGTAGGATAGTTTAAATTTGCGCATTAACTTTCGTTTCTCTCCTATGCACAAATTTAGGGGGAGAAATAAAAACAAAACAAAAATTAGAAAACTATATAAAAAAAATCCAAAAACATTAGAAAATCAATAAATTATGTTGGTTATGAAATGTGCTTGCAGGAGATGTTTTGAGAAGTGATATGATCATGTGATAATAGGCAACCTGAGTCTGCGTAATGTACCCGAAGTTAAAGGGTCTATGCTCTGGTTTGATGCGTCGGTAGGCACGAAAGATTCTAAATGGACTTGACTAGGCAGAGTTAAACTTAGGAAATTTATAGACTTGACAAATTTTGACCTAGTTAGATCAATTCAGCCTGACAATATGACGCTCGGATAGGTTGAGCAGGGAGATATATATATATATATATATATATATATATATATATATATATATATATATATATATATATGGGAATCTACTCGTCACATTAAATGAATCAGTACTTGGAACCATGGTTTAACTTTTCCTCGATGTGCGTATTCTGTCCTTAATTCCGGTTGGATGGGGCGACTGGTAAATTCCGATAAATTAGGTCTGTAGAATATCATTTTCTTTCTTTCCGTCTGTTAGTCATATGTTGTCCCCTTTGCTTGACTTCCAATCCGACCTGGTACACAACATATGCAACTCTATTTCTCTGCATGTTATATATGTGAAATACTTCTTATCTGTTAGCCATATGCTGTCTCCTTTGTGTGACTTCTAATCCGACCTGGTACACAGCATATGCAACCTTCTACTTCTCAACCCCTCCGAAGTAATAAGTAATAGAATTCTGAATCTATCCTCTCTCTGAATGGTTGTCTGCTCACCCGGTGTAAGGAGTACTCTGGAAGTTCTTGATGCCTGGGGCATATCAGGAAACGGGAAACATGTTCTAGTACACTTAAAATTGAACACATATAGATTTTCATTAGATCTCGCTGCTCAATTTTGGTGGACAACAATATCCCTGGTTGTCGTCAGATGAATGGTCCTTAATACATAGTATTTAAGGAATTAGGATCAGATATAATATCTTGGAACTTAAGTTCACCTTGTCTTGTAACAAATAGTATGTCCTAAATTTGTCACAATTTTTTGTGCTTAAGTGGACAACAATACCGACGATCGACCAGACAAAGGCGTGAAGATAGAAGGTACCGACAAATGGATAAAGGTTGTCTAAAAACTTTGATCACAAATCACTCTTAAAGTTAGATATCATTTTTAAATTTGTTAAAATTTTCATATTTTCTTCTAATTTAAATATTAGGGGATAATTAAAAATTAAAAATAATAAAAAAAATCAGAAAAATTCAAAAATTAAAGAAAAATCAGAAAAATTAAAAAAATCCAAAAATACTGTTATTTCTGTTTTATTTCTTGTTCAGAAAAATCAAAAATCCAAAAATATTTTTGTTTATGTTTTAATTTGTGTGTTAAGTTTTCTTTTAGTTTTGTTGTGTCTTGAAAAGTGATTTTAAGTATAGATAAGACTCATGGAGTTTGTGTTGAAGATTTCTGAGCCAAAGCTTCATCTATGAGCAACGAAGAATTCACAATCAAAGGAGCAAGAAATGAAGATTATTCTTTCGACATTCAATCTTTCAACCCCAGAAGCAAGGTCAAGCTGACTTGAAGAATATGTGACAGATTGCATTGAAGCCTCCTCAATCAGTCTGCTGCTATCTTAAACCTGTTGAAGTGATCTAGAATATTTGTTCTCTCTGATGTTTTCTCTGAAGATTCTTAAGCTGAAAGCGCCATCTTTCAAGAATCAGTACAAGAAGCCTCCTCACCCGACGTGCATTCAAAGCTAAACTCTAAAGAAATGCTCAACTGCTCAAGATGAAGTCATTCATAGAAGATTCATATATCCATCCTGATGCTGTGAAGAATTTCAAGATAATAGCCAAGGTTCTAAATGGCGTGAGGTGTGGCGTAGCGGCAAGGCCAAGCCTCAAGCTTAACGAGCCATGGCGTTTTTCAAGGCGCGATATAAGGCAGCGATTTTGTATTAATTTAAAATTATATTACCACATAAATATAAATTTATATTAAATATAACCACTTTTTAGAAGTGTTAGATCAATAACTAATAACAAAAAGTTAACAAAAACCACAATACTTGTATCTCCGATTTGAAAAGACATAACAAAGAGCAAAAAACTGTGTCTCAAACAAAAAAACAGGCGCCATATCACGCCTTGCCACGCGCCATGCCTAACAGTAATGTTATGAAGCTTTTCGTAACAGCGAAGCCACGCCTCACGCCATGGTTGAAGCCAAGCTCCCAATGAAGATTAACAAGAAAAGCCAGCTACTTTTAGGGGTAGTTTGTTGGGTCATTTAAGAAAAGAAAAGAAAGCTATAAACCAAGGGGGAGATTGTTGGGTCAATATTTTGGTTTATACTTTGCTTTTCTAGGAAATTGTATTTTTATGTAATATCTTATGTGTTTACGGTCAAGTTTACGGCCAGGGAGGTGTTTACGGCCGTAAACAGGTTTACGACCGTAAAGCCTGTTTACGGCCCATGTTTACCTGGCCCATATTCTCATGTATATATATAGGGGTGACGGGTGTGAGGAAGAGAGTGATGAACACCAAGGAGCTTAATTGTGTGCATTTGAAGGTGTTCTAGAGAGAAAAAAGAGAGTGTTTGTTAGTGTGTGTGAATCTTGTATCCGGATCTTCATTCATATCAATACATACAAGATTCATATCATTTTTCTTCTCCTTCTCTTCTATTTGATCTGACATCATCCGTTTGATTGGGATTCCGCACCATCAAACAGATCTGATTGATACACAGACAGATTAGGGACTTACAATTGGTATCAGATTTGGTCAAGATGATAGCAAGGAGAAAACCATTGAACAAACCAACATCTCTTTGAACTCTGAATCTATTTCTTCGAACTAAACTGCTTCTGATCAACCTGCCGTTGAGAAATACAGGCCACCAATTCCAATGCAACAAAGTTCTTGTTGCAAGTGTGCATGTGGGAACAACAAGAGACAAGGAAAGGATACGCCACCAGGGGCAGGAAGAAACAATTTCCTAGTGAAGAAAAAGACTTGTTTTCACTGTGGAACACATGGTCACATTGCCCGAAATTGTCCAAATCGCGCATACGTTCCTTACTACGCACAAGGCTGGTAGAACGCGCCAAGAGGGAGATACTTCAAAAGAAACCCCTCGAGATCACGATCAGACAATGACGACTGGAATGCCAAGAAGGCCAAGAATCAAACTCCAAAGGACAAGAATCAAAATCCCAAAGTTAAGAAGGGAATGTCAGC
This sequence comes from Lactuca sativa, assembly GCF_002870075.4. NCBI lineage: Eukaryota > Viridiplantae > Streptophyta > Magnoliopsida > Asterales > Asteraceae > Lactuca > Lactuca sativa. The sequence goes on from NC_056623.2 coordinate 170,944,678, forward strand.
CAAAAAGCCAAATCAAAGAGATGATCCCGTAAAGTCAAAATCAAAGTCATCTCAACAGCCGACATCAAGATCAAAAGCAAGTACTGAGCCACCCATAAGATCGAAAAAGAAATGGGTTAAACCCAACTACAAATGGGTTCCAAAGGCTCAATCTCCCAAATCAACTAACGACTCTAATATTTCTACATCTTCTGATTGTGATAAACAGGATATATCATGGGAGAGAGTACCGTGCAAGGATGAAAAAGGTCAACCTAGTTTCAAAATGGACTGGGTTCCAAAGACCAACTAATCCCGCTCTGTGTCGGAGCAGCTATGGAGGCATATCATCAGACTTCGGTTTGTTGGTAGTGGCTGTTCCTGGCACTTGTTAAGAGGCATCTCTCAACTGTACAACACTCAGAACATTGTTTAGGAGTATGTGTCCTTTGCGGGAAAGGAAGAAAGGAAGAGATCACAAACGGGGTTTATGCTTAATGACATGAAGAATTTTCGGATATGTTCTGAGATTATGCGTGTTGTTCTCAGACCATCTGGATGCAAATTCAATCGGTGACTTACGGTTTGCATTTTCTTCTCTATACTCCTGATTTTATCTTATTCTGATTCGCTTCAAAGACAAATTTTTGTTTTAGGATAGTTTAAATTTGCGCATTTACTTTCGTTTCTCTCCTATGCACAAATTTAGGGGGAGAAATAAAAACAAAACAAAAATTAGAAAATTTTAAAACATCCATTAAAAAAAATCCAAAAACATTAGAAAATCAAAAAATCAAAAAAAATATGTTGGTTATGAAGTGTGCTTGAGGGAGATGTTTTGGGAAGCGATATTATCAAGTGATAACAGGTAATCTGAGTCTGCGTAACGTACCCGAAGTTGAAGGGTCTATGCTCTAGTTTGATGCGTCAGTAGGCACGAAAATTTTTAAATGGACTTGACTAGGGAGAGTTGAACCTAGGAAATTTATAGACTTGACAAATCTTGACCTAGCTAGATCCGTTCAGCCTGAAAATACGACGCTCGGATAGGTTGAGTAGGGAGATATATATGGGAATCTACTCGTCACATTAAATGAACCCGTACTTGGAACCGTGGTTTAACTTTTCCTCGATGTGCGGATTCTGTCCTTAATTCCGGTTGGATGGGGCGACTGGTAAATTCTGATAAATTAGGTCTGTAGAATATCATTTTCTTTCTTTCCGTCTGTTAGTCATATGTTGTCTCTTTTGCGTGACTTCCAATCCGACCTGGTACACAACATATGCAACTCTATTTCTCTGCATGTTATATATGTGAAATTCCTCTTATCTGTTAGCCATATGTTGTCTCGTTTGCGTGACTTCCAATCCGACCTGGTACACAACATATGCAACTCTATTTCTCTGCATGTTATATATGTGAAATACTTCTTATTTGCTAGCCATATGCTGTCTCCTTTGTGTGACTTCTAATCCGACCTGGTACACAGCATATGCAACCTTCTATTTCTCAACCCCTCTGAAGTAATAAGTAATAGAATTCTAAATCTATCCTCTCTCTGAATGGTTGTCTGCTCACCCGGTGTAAGGAGTACTTTGGAAGTTCTTGATGCCTGGGACATATCAGGAAGCGGGAAACACGTTCTAGTACACTTAAAATTGAACACATACAGATTGTCATTAGATCTCGCTGCTCAATTTTGGTGGACAACAATATCCCTGGTCGTCGTCAGATGAATGGTCCTTAAGATGCAGTATCTAGGAACTTAAGTTCACCTGTCTTGTAACAAATAGTATGTACTAAATTAGTCACAATTTTTCATGTTTAAGTGGACAACAATACCGGCGATCGACCAGAAAAAGACGTGAAGATAGAAGGTACCGACAAGTGGATAAAGGTTGTCTAAAAACTTTGATCCCAAATCACTCTTAAAGTTAGCTATCATTTTATTTTGTTAAATATGTTCATAGTTTCTTCTAATTTAAATATTAGGGAAGAATTAAAATTTTAAAAACTAAACAAAAATCAGAAAATTAAAAATCCAAAAATAGTGTTATTTTTGTTTTATTTCTTGTTCAAAAAAAAATCCAAAAATATTTTTGTTTCTGTTTTAATTTGTGCGCTAAGTTTTCTTTTAGTTTTGTTTTGCTTGAAAAGTGATTTCAGGTATAGATAAGACTCATGGAGTTTGTGTTGAATATTTCTGAGCCAAAGCCTCGTCCATGAGCATCGAAGAATTCACATTTGAAGGAGCAAGAAATGATGATTATTCTTTTAACATTCAATCCTTCAACCCCAGAAGCAAAGTGAAGCTGAGATTGAAGATTATGTGACACATTGCATTGAAGCCTCCTCAATCAGCCTGCTGCTATCTTTGTACCTGCTGAAGTGATCCAGAAGATTTGTTCTCTCTGATGTTCTCTCTGAAGATTCTCAAGCTGAAAGCGCTATCTTTCAAGAATCAGTACATCAAGCCTCCTCACCCGACGTGTGTTCAAAGCCAAATTCTGAAGAAAAACCCAACCGCTCAATATAAAGTCATTCATTGAAGATTCATCAAGTTCATCTTGAAGCCGTGAAGAATTTGAAGATTAATGCTGAAGCCAAGTTCCCAATGAAGATTATCAAAAAAGCCAGCTACTTTTTAGGGGGAGCTTGTTGGGTCATTTAAGAAAAGAAAAGAAAGCTATAAACCAAGGGGGAGATTGTTGGGTCAATATTTTGGTTTATACTTTGCTTTTCTAGGAAATTGTATTTTTATGTAATATCTTATGTGTTACGGTCAAGTTTACGGCCAGGGAGGTGTTTACGGCCATAAACAGGTTTACGACCGTAAACCCTGTTTACGGCCCATGTATACCTGGCCCATATTATCATGTATATATATAGGGGTGAGGGGTGTAAGAAAAAAAATGATGAACACTAGAGGAGCTTAAGTGTGTGCATTTGAAGGTGTTCTAGAGAGAAAAAAAGAGCGTGTGTGTTAGTGTGTGTGAATCTTGTATGCGGATCTTCATTCGTATCAATACATACAAGATTCATATTATTCTTCTTCTCCTTCTCTTCTATTTGATTTGACATCATCCGTTTGATTGGGATTCCGCACCATCAAACAGATCTAATTGATACACAGACAGATTAGGGACTTAGAGGAACATCCCCAAACCGTGAACACCTATAAATGGGGTTTTGGAGCCCCAAAACCCTTCCAAATCACTTCTAGTGCTTAGATATGACTTAGGGCTTGCATGAATGGACTTAGAGCACCAAAATCTTACCATTTGAGGAGTAAACATGAGTTTACGGCCCAAGAACATGCTTGGACCGTAAAACCTCATTCATGGACCATAAATACCATTTAAGGGTGTAAAGTTCCCCTAACACCTTGTATGGCTTAGATTTGGGTCTAGAACTATGTATGCTTAACCTTCAACCACCAAAACACATGAATCATCGACAAACATGAGTTTACGGCCGTAAACTCATGCGTTTACGGTAGTAAAATCACCAAGAACATCTTCATAAACCGTAAACTCCTTTCCAAGGTCAATTCAAGTCCCGATCACTTCCTAAGCCTTTGATTCAAACCTAGAACCTTCCCTTGTGCATTATAAGACCATTTAACATCCAAGAACACACCACCCATGATTTTATGACTGTAAACTCATGGGGATATGGTCTTTGGACCGTAAACACCCCTAAGGGCTTACTCTTGAAGAGCAAACTCCTTATCTAGGCCCTACACATCCTTAGATGCTACCCGGGTCACTCTTAACACTTGAAATAAAGTGTTTTCGCACCTCGGAGTGTATTGTCTTACTTAATTGGTAGTTCAAAGTCTAATTAGATACAATTATGTATCTCTTCATATTACATAGGAACCTCACGTGTATTCAAGCCCCGAACTGACACTTAGCATCATAACCGGCACATTTCTCGTCTGGTGAGTTCATACCCCTACACCTTTTTCCGTGTTTTTCAATGTTTTTAGGGGGGAATACAAGAAAAAGTACAAGGAAACCTTGTACTCAAACTTATGATTTCATTTGAAATGTTTCATATTTCCTATGCTGTTAACACTGAAAACCGTATTAACCAACCGTTCAACTTGCAGAGTAAATTGTCAAACTATTTGTGAAACTCATTATAAAATGCTGTATTTTATATTTCACAAATCGATTTTCCTTATCATTACTATTCAAAGCATGAACCTTAGAACTTTAAAAACATCCTTGATAACACTCCCCCTAGATATGATTGTGAAGGACTAATAAACAGAGTTTTCCGTATTATTACTTTTAAAATGTCCTTGGTGACACTCCCCCTAGATTCGACAGTGAGGGACTACTTTTAAAATTCATTAATCTTAAGATTGGAGACACATCCTTGGTAACACTCCCCTTAGATACGAAAGTGTAGGACTACCCCTGTAACCAGAATCTTCTGGAGGGAGAACATGACTTGAGTGTATAGATCTATACGATATTGACTAACCCGCACCTGACTGCTAGCTACAGTCGGACCGAAAGGTCCAAGGGTGACAAAAGTCATAAAATGATATTGGCCCCGTTCCGAGCCTTATCTAGTCTATTGTATGGTTATGGAACTCGCAATTTAGATTATGAAAAATTTTCTACTTACTTATTAGTTTTATATACGTGTTAAAACTAATGTACTTTTCAAGGAGAATCAGGCTTTCAGGAAACTTCACACAAACACTTTAAGTATGGTAGATAACAAACCTTGCAATCCGAATCGATAACCAATCACAAACTTTTAAGGAAAATAAGGGGTTTTCCTGGGATAACTGAACTGTTCTTAACCAGATTGGGTAAAAAACGGATAGCTACACTTTTCTTATAAGAAAATATGGAATTTTCTTGGATAACAACTTTTATAGAAAACCAAAGGAAACTTGTTCTTTTACAGAAACAAACCGCTTATGAACTCACCAGCTTTATGCTGATATTTCTTAAACTGCTTGTATTCTCAGGTCAACGTTAAGACAGGTATCTCGCGTTCTTTTGGAGAAGACGGAGCATTTAGCAGTCTCGTCTTTACTTTTGTTCATATTGGACATGTATATATAAACATGTATAACTTTGTTTTCAAACAAATGTAAATACTTCTATGTAATGTAATGGTTGTGTTTACTATGCTTACTATATACATTGGTTGTGACACTTCATGACGTCCTCCGCCCCGGAACGTTTCCGCCATCGGTTTCGGGGTGTGACAGATTGGTATCAGAGCCCTTGTTTATAGTGAACTAAGTATACCGAACCTTACATGGTATAAGACTATAAACACTAAGGGGCCGAAGTGCTCTGAACTAAAAATATACTTTAAAATATAAGTATTTTTCAAAAGTATACAAGTATACCTAACCGCCAGAATCTGTAACCTCGAGTAGAATAAAACATAAGTAATTGGGTGTTGTACGCCGCGGTTAACCCTGGACAGTTATGTAGTCGTGTCTAGGGTCAATATAGTCTGATCAACTATATTCATTCGAGACACGGCCAACATGTGCTTGGGAGAGACTGTGGTATGCAGCATGCCTAAAACTTACCTGATATCCAAACAATGAGTCATTGTCGCAGCGAAACAAAAAAATACTATGGGAGTATTTTAGGGAAAGCCGAATACGTTGTAGAAATTCATTCTGAGTGTTGCTACTCACTCCTTCCTTAGCGATAGTTTATCTGCTTTGATAAATCTTTCCTATTTTATCGCTTAATAAAACTTTATATCTGTCATAATGAGATATCTTTTGTTCCATATCTCTTGATTCAATTCAGAGGACTTATGATCCTCTCCTTCCTGGCTATTTTAGATCAAGATGCCTCCAAGGAAAAGACCTAGCTCAAAGAACAACAATCCTCCTCCACCACCACCTGCCTCTCCATTTGATCCCGCCATGTTCCAAGCAACTGTTACTGCTGTTGTGGCTGCTACCATGTCACAAATGAACCCCGGTGGTTTAGGCGGGTCAGGAGGTGGAACTTGGCCTCAAAACATTGAAGGTAGCCAGGGACACCGGAAGGAGTGTTCCTACAAAGAATTTATGAACATGAAACCCACGCCCTTCAATGGCACTGGAGGTGTCATTACCCAAACTGATGGTTCGAGAAAATCGAATTGATTTTCGAAATCTGTGCCTGCTCTGAAACTGATAAGGTGAAATTCGCCACCTGCACGTTCACCGATAAATCCCTGACTTGGTGGAATGGCCGAGTCAAATCCTTAACTCTACCTATAGCCAATGCTATGGGTTGGGAGGTCATGAAGGAGCTTCTACTTGCGAAGTACTACCCTCGGGGCGAAATGCAGAAGCTGGAGCATGAACTCTGGAACCTAAAGATGAAGGGTTCCGATATCGCCGCTTACACTTCTAGATTCGATGACTTGGCGCTACTCTGTCCGGGAATGGTTACCCCGAAGAGTAAAAAGATTGAGAGGTTCATCTGGGGGTTGAACCAGCCAACCAAGGGAAACGTTTTAGCAGCGAAGCCAGATACCTACGACAACGCCAAATGTTTAGCGCAAACCTTGATTGACCATAGTGATGACCTTGAGGTAGCAGCCACCACTCCTGTGACGACAAAGACGAGTGGTGAGAAAAGGAAATATTGGAAAAAGAACAAGAGTAAGTCTTCGCAGGAGTCCTCGAAGAAGCATCAAACTGTGGCAGTCCATGCTGCTACTACCCCTGCTGTTGTTTCTGTCGTCGGTTCCACAGCTCAAGCACCTACCAATAGGTATGCTGGTACCCTCCCCATGTGGTACAAGTGCAACTATCATCACCTCACTTCCGGCCCATGTCGGGAGGTGCTTTGCAACATTTGTGGCAAAAAGGGTCACACTGCAAAAAACTGCAAGGCACCAACTCAATCAACAAATCAATCTTCCGGAGCGGGTGTCAGTCAAGCCTGCTACGGTTGTGGTGAAGTCGGGCATTTCATGAGGAACTGCCCCAAGGCGGCAACAGCTGGTAACACCGGGAGAGTCCTAGCTATGGGACGAGAGGAGGCAGTTGCTGATCCCACCGTTGTCTCCGGTACATTCCTTCTCGACAACTCTTATGCTAGTATCTTTTTAGATTCTAGTGTTGAAAGCAGTTTTGTTAGCCATTCATTCAAACATCTCCTTAAGCATAATCCCCAACCATTAACCGAAACATTTACCGTCGAGATGGCTAACGGTGAGATAGAAAGCGCTAGCGATATATTCATAGGTTGTACCCTTACCCTAAACGATCATTCTTTTCCCATTGACCTAATGCCAGTTTCCATAAAGAGCTTTGATGTCATCGTTGGCATGGATTGGTTGAGTCCCAATCATGCTGATATCCTTTGTTATGAAAAAGCCATCCATCTCAATCCCCCCTCTGGCCAAACACTTATGATCTACGGCGACAAACTTAGTTCCAATCTCCGTATCATTTCCTGCATCAAAGCTCAAAAGCTCTTGCGAAAGGAGTGTTACGCATTCCTGGTTCATGTAATCAACGAGAAACAGGAAGTTAAAGACCTCGAGAGCATTGCCGAAGTCTGCAACTTTCTTGATGTCTTTCCTGAATAGCTTCCGGGAATTCCTCCCGAACGTCAACTCGAGTTCCGCATCGACCTAATTCCTGGAGCTAACCCTGTAGCCAAGTCTCCATATCACTTAGCTCCAGCAGAAATGCATGAGTTATCCAACCAGTTTAATGAGCTGCTCGACAAAGGGTTCATCAGACCGAGTTCGTCACCATGGGGAGCCCCGGTGTTGTTTGTGAAGAAGAAAGATGGATACTTTCGGATGTGTATAGACTACTGTGAATTGAATAAGTTGACCGTCAAAAACCAATATCCTCTTCCTTGAATAGACAACCTTTACAATCAACTTCAGGGAGCCAGTAACTTCACGAAGATAGACCTCAGATCAGGGTACCATCAGCTTCGAGTTCACAAGAATGATGTTTCCAAGACAACATTCAGGACTCGATATGGACACTACGAGTTCGTAATGATGCCCTTCGGTCTAACCAATGCACCGGCTGTGTTCATGGACCTGATGAACCGGGTGTGTCACCCCTTTCTGGACAACTTCGTCATCGTGTTCATTGACAACATACTTGTCTACTCCAGAAGCGAGGAAGATCATAAACAACACTTGAGATTAGTGTTGGAAACTCTTAGAACGGAGAAGTTGTATGCGAAATTCTCCAAGTGCGAATACTGGATTCGGAAGGTAGCTTTCCTTGGTCACGTGGTAAGCGAGGAGGGTATACACGTGGACCCGTCCAAAATTAAGGCGATAGAGAATTGGTCGGCACCGAAGACACCCATAGAAATCCGTCAATTCTTGGGTCACGTTGGTTACTATCTGTAACGTCCGTAGATTCGGGCTTGTCAATTTAGAGGCAATAGGGGTTGAAAATGGAGATAGGAACCAACCCCCAGTGGTTCAGCAAATACCTGTTGTTGAAGAAGTTGCACCTGAGCCAGTCAAGATGGCCGAAGTGCAAGCGATGATCCAAGCGATGTTGGATCGTCAAATGGAGGAAACCAGACGCTTGCTCCAACAAAATCGAGAGGAAGCGGCCATACAGATTGAACAGCTCGAGTTGAACGAAGGGCAGACTGAGGAGGGAAACTACAGTGGGACTGTTGGTCAAGCCAACCCACCGATAGTTAGGGAAAACCACCAGGATTGAGGAAATGATGGACGCGGATGCAACTACAAGGATTTCATGGCATCCAAACCACTGAGTCTATCTGGAAGCCCAACGCCGGTGGAAGTCATGAACTGGATCTCTAAGATGGATACGATGTTCGAGAGTTGCGAGTGTAGCAACAGGCAGAAGACCGATCTCGCGGTTCCTTTGTTGAAATCTGGAGTACTAAGCTGGTGGAAGCTACTAGCCGATTCGATGCCCAAAGGAGAAGCGAGCAAGATGTCATGGGAGGATTTTCTGGTGCAGTTAAAAATGCAGTACTGCTCTGAGCAGGATCTTCTGGAGATCAACAGCGAGTTTCAGAATCTAAAGAAGGGAAAGATGAGTGTCATCGAGTATGCTGCAAGTTTTACGGAGAAAATGAAGCTTGTTCCTTATCTAGTTCCAACTGAGCTCTCTAAGGTCAACAAGTTTGCCCATGGATTACCAGCAGACTTTGGACCAATGGTCAAGCAAGCAACCACTTTGAAAGGAGCCATCTGGGCAGCCAGGAATGTTGAGACACACATTAGGAAAAAGGTCTAGAGAGAGCTGAAGTTGGCGAGAAAAGGAAGCATGAAGGATCTTCAAAATCCAACAAAGAAAAGAAATTCTCAAAGACTGAAGAAGGAGGAGGAGGTGAAACCAAGTGGTGCGAGAAGTCTAAAAAGAAGCACTGCGGGAAATGTGGAAAGACAGGGCATTATGCCAGCAAGTGTGCGTCCAACAAGAAGGTCTGTTATGGATGTAACAAAGAAGGGCATATTTCTAGGGATTGTCCGGGGAAAAATAAAGCGGCAAGACCAGAAATGCCACCGAGACCAAGGGCATTCCAAATGATCCTTGACGAAGCAGAAAACCATGCAAGGAATCAAGGATGAGGACTTCATATCCGAATATCAAGTTATGTAGTAGCCATAGTATCGTATGATGTAGCCTATTAGAGGCATAGTCTAGGGTGAACTTGAGCACCTATGTAATAGTATCAAGAAATAATAAAACCTTCGTTTTGTTATCTGATGTGTTAAACTGTTATGTGATTTTCTTGTATAGTGACTTGGGGACTGTGAGACAATACTTGGCACGAGTATGAGTAGGTGTGAAAGGTAGTAGATGCATATACTACCGAAAGCACAGGACTGACGCTTGGATCAGGGAAAGTCACAAGGTTACCAAAAAGCTAGTAATTGATAGCATTTTATTCAAGTATGTCATTACCATCGTTTCGGTAATGACTAAAAAGATTGTTGATATTCCGACCCGAGTGGTCATATCGAATTGAGTCTGACTACGATAAGTATGTTACGTGGTTCAGAGAACAAAGTTCGATGTAGCACCGACTTAAGCCAGAAGAATTAATCAAAGCGATCTGTAGAAGTATCGCAACGGTTGCTAGAAATGCTACCTTTTAATATGTGATTAGAACATGAAGGAAGGTATAGACTGTTCCGAAATTTGACTCTAAACGACCTGAGTCCAAGCAATGCATCACACGATGATAGGTCATTAGAATATGACACATCGTTCCATTGTAGTAATAAAAGAACTTATCTTAAGTTCGTATCAACTGAGGATTTACATTGTGACTTGAAGGTCATAATTTGGAGTCTAACGTGAGATAGAGAGCGGATGCAAGATCGAACACTTCTTGTAGTCAAGGAGTCCAAGAGTTAGATACTCATTCAAAGAAACATCGAAGTTATGAATTAGGATGAAGAGATAACGTATGGAGTCATCATGTGAGCCCTGTTTCGTTGATGATTCCGGGATGTAATCATCCTAAGGGGGAGATAATTGTAACGCTCGTAGATCCGGGCTTGTCAATTTAGAGGCAATAGGGGTCGAAAACGACTTTTCGACAAAAGATTATTTAGAATAAATAATTTGAACCAAGTTGTAGCATATGTCATGAGGTTTCCATACATATAAAGAACACCGAAATCCGAGTTATAACGAAGAAGTTATGACCCGTCGAAGTTTCGCGACGGAACCGACACGACACCGGGAAGCGTAAATAGTGAATTTACGATAGAGCGAGTTTTAGCCTTAGCGATATAAACGAAGATCGTAGAGTATGTTAAACTAAGAACATAGATAAAAAGAACGCCCAAATCTAACTTCGTAAGAAGAAGTTATGATTTTTCGAAGTTTCGGATTAGCAGTGTACAGCCTGAAATTTGAATATTAGATCGAGTGAATTCTAGCCAACACGACCTAAACGAGAATCGAAGATCTCGTTAAGTTAGCGTAACGAGAAAAAGATGGGCGAAAACGGACGTCAGATGAAGAAGTTATGAGGATTTAACGGACCAATCATGTCTCGGCCTGTTAATAATATAAAATTAAAAATCGAGTCAAAATTAGCCGACGGAGTCTAACGAAAGTTGTAGAGTACGGTCCCACCTTCGCGTGGATATAAAGAACGTCAAAAACGGAGCTCGTATGCGAAAGTTACGATTTTTAGAAGTTGAGGGTGAGATTTGCAAAACTGATGCATGGATTGATGACGTGGCTTAGCTCCCAGCCGTCCGATGTTAGTTCCAGAAGTCGCTTCGGATCTTGACATGTCACCCTCGCATTACCCCCCACATACGAAGTCCGGAACGCGCCGCGTACGCCTTGCACTCCTCGGTCCTGCTTGAGCCACGTCGCCCCGTCCGAAGCTTGCCACCTGTCTGCCTTATCCGAAGCTACACCCCACATAGAGCCTCTGAACGCCTAGCATAGCGAGGCCCTCGCAGCTATAAAAGGAGGCCGAGGCTGCCCACATTTTTCACACCAAAATCCTTTCTCTCTCTAATTTCTTTCTCTCTCTAGCTTCCCTAAACCCTAGATAAACCCCTTAGCTCCCGAGGGAAGCCCCGAGGCTCCCGGAGTCCCGAGAAAAAGTGTCTTTCAGTTTCGAAAACGCTGCTCCAAATAAGTTCCGGTTTTCGATAAAATTTGTTGTAAGTGTGCTACGCTTACGCAATTTTTAATATAGCTTTCAAATAATTATAGGAGTGTTATTAGGTCCTTAAAATAATTATTTGGGCTATTCTTATGAGTTATATTGAGTGTTATTTAACGCTTATGTAATAATAATAGTCAGACTATTAATTCGTCGCGGTTATCGTTAGACTAAACCCTAGTGGTATTGGTACTAGATTTTATCGAAGGAAATTGTTTTGAGAGTATCGAAGCGCTGTCCGAGTGCTGAGTCACCACCTTTCAGGTGAGTGCATGGTCCCCTTCAACTTACACATATATATGAAGTATTTACTACGTGCTATGTGTGCATATTGTCTGTTTACTTGATTTCTATGCTCGGTGAAAGATTTTATACATGTTTTAAATGATTTAAACTATATATGTCTTTTATATCTACGAAAATGTTTGGGTAAAACATGGGTAGATATAATAGATGAAATATGAGTTGGACGATGAGTTGAGAGGTGATATAGACCATGAGGTATGGGTGAGAGGTGTACGATGTGAGAAGCCTTTTTCCCAAACGATGTCCCCGTCATTCAGCAGAGTATGGATGACAACCACGGACTATTCTAGACAGTCCAGTGGAACACTAGCAGGCTCGCAACCTGTAGGTGTTGTGAACGATGTGTTCAATCGGTGTACTCTAAACCTTGGTGATCATGCAGGCTTGATGCCTAGACCCTGGTGATCATGCAGACTTGGTGCCAAAACCCTGGCGACTATGCAGACTTAGTGCCTGTTGTATAAATTCTGGCGACTATGCAGACTTAGTGCCTACACCCCGGTGACGATGGACTTCGTGCCGATTCCTTAGGATGCTCCTTAGGAATGTATGAACGAGGAATGGTTGATTCTTAGGGTAGATCCTTAAGAATAAAGAAGATAATGGGGATGGGTAATTGGGTTGATTGTTTGATCGTTTGAACATAATAATTATATTATTGTGGGTTGAAAACCCTATGTACTCACCAGGTTTCCCAACTTGACTCACTCAGTTTATTTATATCACAGGTCTTGATATGAAGTCACATTACACTGAGAGATTTAAAGAGATGTAGATCACTAGTGTAAATAAATGTAAGTTCTGTTTATGCTTATGTTTCTGTATTAACGATGGCATCCCGAACGTTTTAAAATGAATAAAATACGTGTCTTCGAAAATGTTTTGATAACGTATATATCATGTTTTTTTCTGGGAACAAATTCCGCAACATTTTTATTAAAAGAAGTACTCTGATTTTTATAAAGCATAAACAAAATCGGTCTTTTCTGGCCGTGAAAATGGGGATGTTACAGTTGGTATCAGAGCATTAGTTTAAGCGAACTAGGAATATGGATTTATTTCTAGACTTAAACTTAGAATGCTAAGCGATGATTGTGAGGTGTGAGCTCTAGCTTATTTTAGGAATGATGCCTAAATTGCTTTTATGTGCTAAATGATTTGTTATGCTATAGTTTGATCGGATCTATGGTCTATTGCCGACTGGATCTGGAAACCTTATGTGTTTAGGATTCTAAACATACGAATACGATATTAGAACTAGCATATAAATGTTTTGGAGGGATAAGGATGATTTAAACGTCAATCCTATGTATAGGTCTAGATTCACCTTATTCGGTGTATAGATCAAGATGCCAAGGACCCGTAGCGGAAACGTGAACGCAAATGGAGATAGGAACCAACCCCAAGTGGTTTAGCAAATACCTGTTGTTGAAGAAGTTGCACTTGAGCCAGTCACGATGGCCGGAGTGCAAGCGATGATCCAGGCGATGTTGGATCGTCAAATGGAGGAAACCAGACGTTTGCTCCAGCAAAATCGAGAGGAAGCGACCATACAGATTGAACAGCCCGAGTTGAACGAAGGGCAGACTGAGGAGGGAAGCTACAGTGGGACTGTTGGTCAAGCCAACCCACCGATAGTTAGGGAAAACCACCAGGATTGAGGAAATGATGGACGCGGATGCAACTACAAGGATTTCATGGCATCCAAACCACTGAGTCTATCTGGAAGCCCGACGCCGGTGGAAGTCATGAACTGGATCTCTAAGATGGATACGATGTTCGAGAGTTGCGAGTGTAGCAACAGGCAGAAGACCAATCTCGCGGTTCCTTTGTTGAAATATGGAGTACTAAGCTGGTGGAAGCTACTAGCCGATTCGATGCCCAAAGGAGAAGCGAGCAAGATGTCATGGGAGGATTTTCTGGTGCAGTTAAAAATGCAGTACTGCTCTGAGTAGGATCTTTTGGAGATCAACAACGAGTTTCAGAATCTAAAGAAGGGAAAGATGAGTGACATCGAGTATGCTGCAAGTTTTACGGAGAAAATGAAGCTTGTTCCTTATCTAGTTCCAACTGAGCTCTCTAAGGTCAACAAGTTTGCCCATGGATTACCAGCAGACTTTGGACCAATGGTCAAGCAAGCAATCACTTTGAAATGAGCCATCTGGGTAGCCAGGAATGTTGAGACCCAGATTAGGGAAAAAGGTCTGGAGAGAGCTGAAGTTGGCGAGAAAAGGAAGCATGAAGGATCATCAAAATCCAACAAAGAAAAGAAATTCTCAAAGACTAAAGAAGGAGGAGGAGGTGAAACCAAGTGGTGCGAGAAGTCTAAAAAGAAGCACTGCGGGAAATGTGGCGAGGAGGTGACTTGCCACAAATGTGGAAAGACAGGGCATTACGCCAGCAAGTGTGCGTCCAAAAAGAAGGTCTGTTATGGATGTAACAAAGAAGGGCATATTTCTAGGGACTGTCCGGGGAAAATAAAGTGGCAAGACCAGAAACGCCACCGAGGCCAAGGGCATTCCACATGATCCTTGACGAAGCAGAAAACCATGCAAGGAATCAAGGATGAGGACTTCATATCCGAAGATCAAGTTATGCAGTAGCCATAGTATCGTATGATGTAGCCTATTAGAGGCATAATCTAGGGTGAACTTGAGCACCTATGTAATAGTTTCAAGAAATAATAAAACCTTCGTTTTGTTATCTGATGTGTTAAACTGTTATGTGATTTTCTTGTATAGTGACTTGGGGACTGCGAGACAATACTTGGCATGAGTATGAGTACGTGTGAAAGGTAGTAGATGCATATACTACCGGAAGCACAGGACTCACGCTTGGATCAGGGAAAGTCACAAGGTTACCAAAAAGCTAGTAATTGATACCGTTTTATTCAAGTATGTCATTACCATCGTTTCGGTAATGGCAAAAAAGATTGTTGATATTCCGACTCGAGTGGTAATATCAAATTGAGTCCGACTACGATAAGTATGTTACATGGTTCAGAGAACCAAGTTCGATGTAGCACCGACTTAAGCCATAAGAATTAATCAAAGCGATCTGTAGAAGTATCGCGACGGTTGCTAGAAATGCTACCTTTTAATATGTGATTAGAACATGAAGGAAGGTATAGAATGTTCCGGAATTTGACTCTAAACGACCTGAGTCCAAGCAATGCATCACACGATGATAGGTCATTAGAATATGACACATCGTTCCATTGTAGTAATAAAAGAACTTATCTTAAGTTTGTATCAACTGAGGATTTACATTGTGACTTGAAGGTCATAATTTGGAGTCTAACGTGAGATAGAGAGCGGATGTGTCACACCCTAAAACCAAGAACAGCGGAAACGTTCTGGGGCGGAGGACGTCATGTATAATATCAACAACAATGTAAATTAGTAAACAAGCAACAACATCATCCATTGCATTAATAAAATAATTATTATACAATTGTATTCTGTCAAATTTTGATAAACACTAAAGCATTAATCAAAATGAAAGATAAGTCTTGAATAAGCTCCATCTTCCTTTCTCCTTGCATCGGTACCTGTCTATGATGACCTGAGGATACAAGTAATTTTGAAAGCGAGTATCAGCTTTGAAGCTGGTGAGATCATAAGTATTTAGTGTCTTAAATTGTATGTAAGAATTTGTAAGTCTATGTATTGTAAAAATGTGTAAGTGTATAAGAATTGTAAGTATTTGAAAAACCCTAGAATCCCTATGATTCCTTCTAGTATATGAAGGTGTCTTCTACCAAGACCTAACTGTTCTGTGTGTGTGTCTCTTGTAAGAGTATGTAGTTTTGCAAAGTATAACTATCATTATCCAAAAATATAGTTTGTACATTTATGTTTAAGTGAGGTTATCACTAAAAATATGTAATGGAAAAATCAACGTAGTACTAAAACGTAGCTCTAAAAGGACTACTACCGTACTAACTACCTTGAACCGGATTTTAGGCTAAGGCATTCTGTGATAAATTGCACCATACTATCGACTGTAACAACGACATACGAATGGTCGTAATAACGGAATGACGTTTGGCACCCGCAGATCTGCAGATCCCACTGTAGCTGGTAGTAAGGTGTAGGATAGTCAATCCAGTATAGATCTATACACAAACTCATACTATGGACTGGTTACATCGACATAAGAATGGTCGAAATTAATGTATGACGTTTGGCACCCGCAGACCTGCAGGTCCCGCTGTAGCTAGCAGCAAGGTGTAGGATAGTTAATCCATTATAGAATCTATACGCAAACTCAACGCTCCCCCTTCAAGAGACTCTGGCCGCAACTCAAGTCATGAGGTTTTAAGTCATGCTCCGATTTAAATCACAGTAATTAACGTATTCTCGTATATGTAATGTAATGAACTATTCTAGAAAGTATAGTAATGTAATGAACTGTAATGTTCTATGTGTGCTAGCTGTAATGTGTGTTCTCTCTATCTAGCAAGTATATTAATGTAAACGTTCTAGTATAGTTGTATATGTAATGTACAGTAATGTACTAGAAAGTATTGACTCATGAATGAACTGACTCATTGTATGATATCGCGTTCTAGTAATGGTTCTAGTATCTTCCTGAACTACCTATATGGTAGCTTACTAGTAATCTAAGTGGTACGTATAGACTTGGATGTATACCCTTGCTACCCAAGGGCATAGGATGAACTGGAAGGACCTTTTATGACTTTATATGTACACATGATATATAAATAATATTTAAACGACCTTCGGACGAGTATCCGATATCCCACCAGACCACATCTCAAGGCGCGAAAAGGAAATAGGGTGGATAGCCTTCCTAAGCCTTTTAAACATTTCTTATATAACTATACATATAGAGGCATGCAATTTATAATATAAAAGCATAAATAAGTTTGGTAAAACATTTGAAACATAAATATTAGTTTAAGGAAAGATCGACTTGATGTCAATCTATAAAACAATTTGAAGGCATAAGTTTGATAAAACAATATAAGTACAAGGAACATTTGTTTGAAACACGGTTGTAAATAAGTTTGAAATATGATAAACAGAGTAAGAGATACAGTGTAATAAGTAGTTTGAAACGTATAAAATGTTTATAAAAAATCATTTGAAGGAAACTGTTTGGTAAAACGGCTAATGAGTAGCCAAATCTTTTGAATGTTGTATATTAATCACATGTGATTGACGTAATAAGTAATATAATCCTACTTACTAATCACATGTGATTGACATAATAAGTAGCATGATTCTACTTGTATCCCCCCACCCATAAAACATTTAAAATAGTTTAAAACATTAGTTAAGGGGTATGAACTCACCCGCAGTATGTGACTGGAATTGAACGACTGTTATCGTATGGAAGGATCGGACAAGTGCTTGGTGTCAAGTGAAGACTTAGACACACACAATGATCCTAATTACATATGAAGACATATGTATATATATAATTAGAGATTTAATCACTAACTATACAAGTATAAACATTTAAGCGCGAGGACAACACTTTTGGTCAAGTGCTAGGAGGCTAATGGGTTGCAACAAAGGAGTGCAATGCCCCTAATGGAAGTTTAAGGTTAAAAGACCATATTCATTGGAGTTTACGGCCCAGGGGAGTAAGCTCCTGGCCGTAAACTCTCAACCAAGTCATGAAATGGAGCTTAGAATTACTACAACCTTAGAGAGGAATTGTTTCAAGGCTATACAAGTGTTTGGGCACCACATTGACTCCTTTGGAGAGTTTACGGCCCAAAGACCCTTTTCCCTTGGAGTTTACAGCCGTAAACTCCCTTGGGAGGGTTCTTATTGTCCTTTCAAGTCTCTAACATTTCTAGGAACAAGTCTAGGCTTCAACACTTGGCTTAAGGAAGGTTTATGGCACTAAATGGAACCATTTTATGGAGTTTAGGGCCATAGAACTCTTTGGGCCGTAAACTCCCTCACACATGTGGTTCTAAGAATTTGAACTAGTCCAAAACTCCTCTAGGTACTTGCCCTAAAAGTCTCTTGGCCTAAGGAAGTGTCTAGGGTGTCCTTTGACCCCTTAATAGGAGTTTACGGCCCAAGAAATACTCTTGGCCGTAAACTCTTCAACACTTGAGCTTTTCATGAGTTTTCTAGGTCCTAAACACTTTAAGGTATTTGCCTAAAATGAAGACTAAGCCTTAGGAAGAGTTTGAAGGGATTTTGGCACTTAATCTTGGAGTTTACGGCCCAAGGAGCTACTTGGCCGTAAACTCCCTTCTAGAATTGATTTCTAATTGTTTTGTTGGCCTAAATCATGAGTTTAAGGCTTCTAGGTTTTTGTTCTAAGGCTAAAGGAACATTAGGCACTCATTTGTGCCCTTTACTTGGAGTTTACGGCCCAAGAGGTGTTCCTTGGCCGTAAACTCCTCAAACTACTTGGTTTTGATTTGTTTCTAGCCTCTAATGTTCATACATAAAGTCCTTAGTTAGATGCCTAACACGGAAATGGGACTAGGTGGCCTTTAGGCTTGATTTTGGAGTTTACTCCCCAAGAACGTTCTTGGGCGGTAAACTCCCGGATCTTGTACTTTGGACATGTAAATAATGTTATTAAGCATATAACAAGTATTAAAACACATCGATGAAAGTAGACTCACAATCTGGGATGAAAACCCGAAGATCCGAGAGAGAGAAATTGACTTTTCTCTAATTGGAATTCAATTAATGAACCAATTTGGTTTAGAATTCTATTTATAGTCCTGAGATTTTTGGCAGAAAATATTTTTATTCTCGGAATGGATTCTAATGACCTAGAGTAATGGAATTACAGTGTTGCACAAAATCCTAGTGCATCCACTCTCCTAATGACCCCTTAGATGTAAAACCCTGAAAACTGCCAACTTATTCCATAAGTCTGAATTTTCACTGTAACTGCTCTACTTCTATTGGATTGAAATGGTTTGATTTAGAATGAAAATTTCGGGTTGTCACATCATCCCCCTGTTAAAGGGAATTTCGTCCCGAAATTAGAATTTAGGCAAGGAAGTATGCACTTATAATCGAGACGTGATGAGGAACTTCCTAATCGATTGGTTCTAGCGCACCTAAGTGAAATCGGGCTCTCGGTTGGCATTCCAACGAAACTTCCCTAACGGGCGACGGCGTTGCTTCGTCCGCTTGACCTCTCGGTCAAGAGTCACTACGGTTCAGGTACGAAGGCGAGGATCTCGACGAGTGGACTTGCAAGAGTCCTAACGGAAAGGTATGGTTTCACGATCGAGATGCAAAGGGTAGATTGTACGTTACTGAGTTCGCGGAGTAGGTCTAGTTTGTGCGAGGCACAGGACCGATTATGATAAGAATATCGGAGGTCCTAACTATATTGGATTTAGCTTTCCATGCTTTACGAAGCGTATTAAGCCTTTCCCAAAGTGAGTTATCTTAAAGAACTTGGTCACTCACTTGGAATTTCAAAGGTTCCTTTTCTTGTGTAACTTCCCAGTCACAGGCCACCCCTTGCTGGGTCAAAGTCGTACGAGTTTCTGAATGAACTAAAGCGGCAGGTCGGTAAGACCTAGAATTTGGCGAAAAACTGTCGGCGTCTCTGGTGTTGATAATGCTCAACGGTTCTAGAAAATTGAAGAAGTGCTCAAAATTTCTCACATTACTAACAGTGTGTCATAGAAATTTGACTCTTCAATTTCAAAACTCGTGCCTAGAGAACTTCACGAGAAGTTCCTCTGAAGGAATGTTTCCATGGGCTTTCTTCTTACAACGAGGGTAGATAAGTAAGTCATTTCATGGAGAAATGACGAATTGATCCAAGTAAGAAAGACGTACCTTATTCATCTAGCTCATGAAAACTATGGGCGTACTGGTCCTATCCGAAAGGTATCACTACGAACTCAAAGTGTCCGTATCGAGTTCCGGAGATAGTCTTTCGGACATCCTTCCCTAACACTCGAACTGGTGATATTCGGATTTCAGATCCATTCCTGGAAGTAGTTTCTTTCCTTATGTTTGCTCAACAATTTTGTCTATGCGAGGCAGAGATAATGATTTCTATGAAAATCTTGATGGAGTCCTCGATATCCGAGGCACATACGATGCGATCCATTGATCTCTGGAAGAATCTGACCGGGGTTCTCTAGGGTGAGAAACCTAGTCTTCTAATTCTATTTCTGTGTAGTTCGCTAAGTTGTTTGTACTGTTCTTGTATCTCCGTGGGTGTTTAAACTATAGGGTGATCTGTTTTCGGGAGTCGTACTGGGTTCTAAGTTTGTTCACATGACAATGTGATTACTCGTATACTTAGGCAGTTCTCCGTCCTGAAGTCCATTTTAGAATTCATACATGGTTTCACAATCACAACTTCGGGTATACGAGTCGTATATAATTAAGATTGAAAAGGTAGTCGAATAACTGATTCTTCTTTAAGCTCACATCCCATCGGGGAAAAAGAAGTTAAAGTGGAATCATCATTTCTAAACCTGTAGAAGCTTGATTATATATAACTCTTACGTATACCTTCCTCAGTGATAGATCAATCGCATGAATCCTTAGATTGGACTTGACGTACTTCACGAGTGGTATTTTGGGGATTTCTTCAGAAAGAAAATAACTAAGAGGTACTCCTGGAATGAGTACTTTGGGGATTTCTTCAGAAAGAAAATAACTAAGAGGTACTCCTGGAATGAGTACTTCGGGGATTTCTTCGGAAAGAAAATAACTAGGAGGTACTCCTGGAATGAGTATTTCGGCGTTTTGATATGACGGCTTCGCTGGAAAAGTGATCTAGAAGATAGAGAGGTACGTATGAAGCTGTTTTCATGAGGATCAAATTTAATCGAGTCGTATGATAATGTCGGGATCATACTGAAATTTAAAGACATTAGATTTGAACATAAGACGTTTACAGACAAGAGACAACCGTGCAACCATGAACAGAGTTACAGTACTTTCAGATTTACCACAAGACTATTGCTGTGGATAAGATATACTACAAAAGACAAGTATACGCAGCACGAGACTCCCTATATAGACAGGATCTCGCAAAAGGTAAGACTCTAGTTGCACTAGTCCTAGATAGTTTATAAGTCTGTTACAACGAAACACCTTAATTATATTAACGTGGTTCCTGAGCAGGCTCTCCTGCAGCTGTGATCCTGAGAATCCTCCCATCTGCGCCAGAGTTCTGCGTTATCGGGAAATCCTTCTGGAGGTGTCCAATTTCACCGCATTGGTGACATATCTGGACAGTACCCACATCAGTGGAGGAAGTGAAGTGTCGCGTAGGAGTTATGGGAACACGGGTTCTTTCCTTGGTTTCCTTCTTCGAGCAATCTCTTTTATAGTGCCCAAACTCACCACAATTATAGCAATCTAGGCTTGCCCCAATGGTGGAGGTAGCTCTACAGAAACGAGCGATGTGCCCTTTCTTGTTGCAATTTACGCACTGCAAGGCTCGGCACATTCCCTTGTGGTGGTAATTGCACCGGTCGCACTTCGGGAGTGTTCCCTTATATGGTTTGCTCGGTACTGGGATGGCAGAGGTTTGTGGTTGTTGCCTGGTAATTCTCGGAAACCGTTTGCGTTCCACTTTGGCTTGACGTTTTCTTTTCTTGTTCTCTGCTTTCTGGCTTTGCGAGCCTGTGGCTGTTACTGTTTGGTGACTTCCTGGATGGATACCACGATTGGAAACTTCATTCCCCTCAGCAGCATTGACTGTGCTGATAGCGCTACGGTGCGCCATGACCGCGGTTACGGCAGCCACTACGGCAGCTGTAACTGCCGTTTGAAAGGTAGCGGCGTCCATAAGGAAAGTAGAGGTCTCGTTGCTTGGCTGGTTGTTTCCGGATGACGACATGATTCTGTAATACGAAAGATAAGGATTTGTGAGCGATTCTGGTTGACCCTGATTGTACTTAGATTGTTCATGAAAAGAGTAAGAGTATGATCTCGAAAGTTTGACCTACGTCCCTATGATGCAGTCCTGGTAAAGAATGAAAGTATGTTCGCGATGGTTTGACCTACATCTCTATGATGCAGTCCTAGTACGGAATGGAAGTATGTTCGTAGAATGGTCTCAAGACGTTTGTCGTTCGAGCTGAGGTATCGTGGGTTGGTGAATAGCAAGATCCAACCACTGAAAAAGGCTTGGAAATGCCTCTGGAGATAAATCACCATAGTCCAATGACTTGACTAAAGTATGATTCAGATAGACTCCAATGAAAGTAAGATAAAAGTACTTGGATGAAGAATGACACAGAAGTTAGCCGGCTGTCAATATCTTTGATATTCACGATGTAACGATTCTGGAAAATGACCTTGTAAAGGTCTTACATCATATCCACAGAAGATAGTTCCTGACAACATAAAGACCTAACTAAAGTACTTACAGTACAAGATAATTTCACAGAAAATACCACATCGGGCATAGACAGACTAATACGATTCCTCTTTTTATAAGGGAAAAATAAAGTAAAGCGTCTACTACTGGCGACGGTCATTCCTCTGGTGAACTCTTAGTTCAACCAATTGACGTTCCATGTCAAGTAGGTGTCTTTCGCACACCATCTGGCGTACTCGGAGCTCTATGACTTCGGCTCGTGATTCAGCTAGTGTTTGCAGTAGGGTTTCATGGTTTCTCACTGATCTCTCGTGAGTATATTCTAGATGAATGGTGAGGAGGGTATGCATTCTAGCATAGGCGACTACTTTTGTAATCTGACGTAGGGCTGTCTTGCCTTGAATCTCATTTTGGGCCTCTCTGCGGACCAAGATTGGCAAGACTATATCTACTAAGCCCTCATTGCTCAAGTCGTAAAAGCTTCGGTCGCCATCAAATAGCATAAACTGATCTTGTCCTTGGCTCCCTATTTCCAAGCATTCCACTCACTCAGGGTCGGGCCATGAAAAGCCGGAAGAGGGTTAGGAATTGGAAAGGAGCTGCTTGGGTAGGTTCTCAACCTCTGGTTCGGAGTTAGCATCATACGAAAGGTCTTCTTCATGGTGATCATCCAAGGAGATAGGATGATCATTCTCTGGTTCTTCTCCAAACCAACCAGCTATGACTTCATTCGGAAGATACTGGTTGTCAAGGGGATGGAGTCCAGCTATGATTTCTATGCGAGAATTTAGGGTAAGAGGATAATTATTAGACGAACTATCTAGATAATTATTTAGAAAAACTTCATTAGTTACATTGCTATTTTTGAAGTGCATACCAGCTATGTGTAATCTAAACAGGATAGACCTTCGAATAAGTGACCTTAACTCCTTATTCACACAGAATAGGGTAAGGCAAAATTATCACTAATTCTAAGTCTATAACATCCTAATTACATGTAGCCTTAGTGTATCCACTTAGCAACTATCAACTTAGTAATGAAGATCCCGTTTTAATTCTCAAGTATAAAGTACTTATAGTAACACCAAAATACACCTATTGTATTTTAAATTTATTGTTATGTTCTATTATTCTCATTGTGGTAGGGTTGGTAAGATTTTAGCATTGTTGCAACCACCCACTTAAACTTAGGCACATGCTAGTCAACCCTCGGATAATATAGGCGATCAGGCTATATCTTCCCAGTTTTGACCATATGTCTCTAAGCCCACTTGTGTTGTCCAACAATCGTAATTCTTTTGTACTGTCCTAGTGACACTGATTTTAGTATGAATGCAGCACGTATACTTACTTAAATATTTTACTATTTAAAGTATAAACTCTTTGTCAGAGTATTCTTAATCCCTTATGTATTTATAGTTAGTATATCTTTTATGGGTTGATATACTTAATTCACTATAAACAATGCTCTGATACCAATCTGTCACACCCCAAAACCAAGAACAGCGGAAACGTTCTGGGGCGGAGGACGTCATGTATAATATCAACAACAATGTAAAGTAGTAAACAAGCAACAACATCATCCATTGCATTAATAAAATAATTATTATACAATTGTATTCTGTCAAATTTTGATAAACACTAAAGCATTAATCAAAATGAAAGATAAGTCTTGAATAAGCTCCATCTTCCTTTCTCCTTGCATCGGTACCTGTCTATGATGACCTGAGGATACAAGTAATTTTGAAAGCGAGTATCAGCTTTGAAGCTGGTGAGATCGTAAGTATTTAGTGTCTTAAATTGTATGTAAGAATTTGTAAGTCTATGTATTGTAAAAATGTGTAAGTGTATAAGAATTGTAAGTATTTGAAAAACCCTAGAATCTCTATGATTCCTTCTAGTATATGAAGGTGTCTTCTACCAAGACCTAACTGTTCTGTGTGTGTGTCTCTTGTAAGAGTATGAATTTTTCCAAAGTATAACTATCATTATCCAAAAATATAGTTTGTACATTTATGTTTAAGTGAGGTTATCACTAAAAATATGTAATGGAAAAATCAACGTAGTACTAAAACGTAGCTCTAAAAGGACTACTACCATACTAACTACCTTGAACCGGATTTTAGGCTAAGGCATTCTGTGATAAATTGCACCATACTATCGATTGTAACAACGACATACGAATGGTCGTAATAACAGAATGACGTTTGGCACCCGCAAATCTGCAGATCCCACTGTAGCTGGCAGTAAGGTGTAGGATAGTCAATCCAGTATAGATCTATACACAAACTCATACTATGGACTGGTTACATCGACATAAGAATGGTCGAAATTAATGTATGACGTTTGGCACCCGCAGACCTGAAGGTCCCGCTGTAGCTAGCAGCAAGGTGTAGGATAGTCAATCCATTATAGAATCTATACGCAAACTCAACGCTCCCCCTTCAAGAGACTTTGGCCGCAACTCAAGTCATGAGGTTTTAAGTCATGCTCCGATTTAAATCACAGTAATTAACGTATTCTCGTATATGTAATGTAATGAACTGTTCTAGCAAGTATAGTAATGTAATGAACTGTAATGTTCTATGTGTGCTAGCTGTAATTGAAGAGAATTGTTATCGAGTATTAAGATGTAAAACAATAGATTTGAATGAAGTAAGATGAAGAACACACGATGTAAATATTAATCAAATCTCATTTCATTAAGACTGATTACAGAATAGGCTAAAGAGAGTTTTTATGTTTCGATTGTTACATCTACTTTCAGCCTACGTCCCTATTTATAGGGAACATACAAAAAGTATACTAAGTCTAATACATTGAAACTTCGCATGCAGTACTTCGCATTTAACATTGACTTAATAAAATACATATAAAATGCGAATCATTACAATACACTATTCGACTTTTACAACTTAACTCCTACAATCTCCCCCTTTGTAAACAGTCGATACAATTCAACTTATAAGCTTTGAATTGCAGAGTGAATTGTTCTTCGCACTTCTCCATACCAGGAGATCACCTTCTTCAAGTCCTTCTTGTCACCTTCGTTGTTTTTCTTGCAATTATTCATACGTACAATGAAGTGCGTATATTGCGAAGAATTGTATCTTTCGATTTCTGAAGCTTTGAACAAGAACTTCTTTGGTTTACCCTTAGTGTCTCTTCCCGAAAACACCATGCCAAAAGGTTTAAGGCAAATCTCACCCACTACATACTTCGACAATGCTGATTGTGTCAAAGTGTCTTCCCAAGGAACCTTCACTTCTCTTCCAAGCACATTTGCCAACTCCTCATCAGTCAGTGCTAGACAATCGAAGTAGTTGTCGATGAAAGTCTTTACATGTGCAAACCCGACTTTGAAAACATCAGTCTCTGAGCCTTTAAGCTTGTTCTCTTCCATGTGCTTCAGAATCAAAGCTACTTGAATAAGATCATTGCAGTTCATCAGAGGGAAGTCAGCAATAGTAAAGTCATATTGTTTATTGTCTGCCCTGATGACAAAATATCGAAAGTTCTGAAGCATGTTTTCGAACAGAACATCTTTCTTTATCGTGAGCACCTTCTTGATCTTTATCAGGGACCAGACTTCATCAGGATTCTTCGCAAGAACAGCATGAAATCTGATTTTCATATGAGTGTAGTCATCTGGATTATCAAACTTCTCACTGATCTTGTACTGTGCTGTGATGAACGACATTTCATTTATAGGGAAGTCCAGCTGACAGTGATCTGAGTTCGCAGTGTCGTAACTTCTTTTTGGCTTCTTCTCGAACTCGTACATCTCCCTTCCTACTACTTTAGACTCTATCGTTTCGTAAGAGTAAAGCTTCGCAGGATCGCCTTTGTTCATTGAAGGAGGATCACTTGCGCGTTGTCGCATTATACTTTGGACCTGTCTCATCCTTTCTAGTTCTGCTTCAGCATCAGCTTTAACCTCCTCTTTTGATTTTTCATAAAGGATGCCCTTTCCCTTCCCTGATACATCCTTTTGAGGTTGAGAACTCGAACCTCCTTCGTTTCCTCCAATAACAATTCCTTTAGAAATTGTTTTTGTAGTAATTGTTGTTGAAGAAATCGGTTTGGTAGGGATTGGAATAGTTGCAACCAGTTGAGTTGAAATGACCTTCCCCACTGTTTTCGCATTGACTTCTTTACTTCGACTCTTCTCTCCCCCTTGCACCCCTGTGAAAACAGGTGGAGCACCCTTCGGAAGTAAAGAACTAAAGTTCGATATCGGAGCTAGAGCCTTCTGAATAACTTGTTCTAAAGTGTTAATCTTTAGAGACAAATATTTTGGAGTAATGATCTGCGAAGTAGAAGACTGCGAAACTGCGGATTTGAGCTCCGTGACCAATTTGATCAGGATATCAAACTTCTCCATGGTAGCAGCGTTTTGATCAGCAGCAACAGGAGTGTTGTTGAGTTTGTGGATTTGCGACAAAATTTCCACAACCTGCTTGTGAAGATCTTCCTGTCGAGTGTTTACAGCTTGCAGTTCCTTCTCAATTTCAGACTTCAACTCGTGAATTTTGAAATTGACGTCTTCACGAACTTTCTTTACATCTTGAATAAAAAGAAGATGTCTTTCTTTATTTGCAGCTTTAAGATCTTGAAGGGTCGTCGTGAAATTATTCCCTTGAGCTTGTACTCGGAGTTCGTTATTCTTGTCAGACTGATCAACTTTCTCCAAAATGCGTTTCTCAACCCCTTTAATCATTATATCCACCTCCATTGCTGAAATCGAAGACATTCTTCCTGTATCAGCTTGTGATTGAATAATGGTCTTTAATTTTTGATTAAGGATTTTGAACTGTTTTCCTGTCATCAACATATGATCAGGAATTTCTTCTTCATCAGAATCAAAGGATATGTCATCAAGGACACCACCAAAAGCACCTCCTTCGACTTCTGGATCTGACATTTGTTGCGAAGGTATAGGAGTTTCAGGTGAATGGGATGGGAAAAGTGTGGTGAATGGGTTCTGAAGAGCATGGTCAAATATGGATGAATTGGTGGTGACGGGTAGTGTGGATGCAACACTCGGGATAGGTGCCCCCGTATCAGATACGTTGACAACCATATCCGAAATAGGTACCTCCTCAGTAATTGATTTGGTATTATCTATTTTGAGTAGTTGAGTTTCAGAAATAATTGGTGAACTTTGCGAAGGTTGAGAAATAGGTGGAGGAACAGTTACCATGGTGGTGACAGGTAGAGAAATAGGTGGAGTTTCAGGTACTACATCGTCGTCTGATGATTCATTCCGAATCACCAGCTTCCTTTTCTTTTCCAGGGTTCGTTGCATATTCTTCGCAACATCTTCTGCCCTTTGTCTTTTCTGCCCAGGAGAAACGGGTGCTGGAATGCTGCGAATAGTAACCCCCTTACTACTCACTTCCGCTTTGCGAATTTGTTTTAACACTCCAGATTTGGAGGGTAAAACATCTTTTTGTACCTCTTCTTTTTGAACAGTTGACGAAGGTGAACCCTTCGCAAGTTTCTTACTCCCCTTCTTCTTCTTGGATGGAGAAGCAACATCCGGTAAGACACCCGACTGATCAGCCGTGTCAATGGTTCGCAAATACCTCACCAACACTTTGTGAGTAGGAGACACTTTGCGAAGCATCGCATCCGGAATGCGAGCTACCTTGGTAAATATGGCCTCATCATCTTCTACCACTTTTGGAAATTGGTAAAGTGAAAATTCAGCCACTTCAACATCTGCTTCAACCGGAATTGCTTCTTTTTCGTAAACTTTCTCTAAGATCAAACTCCAGTACCTAGCACATGATATCCCCTTCTTCGAATTCGTATTTTCAAGACTTTTTACGAATTCCTTCCACAGTTGAGTCGCATAGTCAACATTGATGTCATAGTATATACCCATTACCATGACATACACTTCCGGTAAGACACCCGACTGATCAGCCGTGTCAATGGTTCGCAAATACCTCACCAACACTTTGTGAGTAGGAGACACTTTGCGAAGCATCGCATCCGGAATGCGAGCTACCTTGGTAAATATGGCCTCATCATCTTCTACCACTTTTGGAAATTGGTAAAGTGAAAATTCAGCCACTTCAACATCTGCTTCAACCGGAATTGCTTCTTTTTCGTAAACTTTCTCTAAGATCAAACTCCAGTACCTAGCACATGATATCCCCTTCTCCGAATTCGTATTTTCAAGACTTTTTACGAATTCCTTCCACAGTTGAGTCGCATAGTCAACATTGATGTCATAGTATATACCCATTACCATGACATACACTTCGACTCTTCCTCTATCAAGACCAACAGATCTTCCTGTAAGACATCTGAGGAAAATTCCAAATAGAAAATTCCAAATACAGGGCAATCCCGACTTTCGGAACTCACTTATCTTCTCCAACTCCGGTTGATGACCCATCTCGTTAAACATATGGATAATCTGTGAATTCACCGGTTTTACATAAGGTGGGTTGTTGGGAATTTCCAAGAACTCCACGAACAAGTTCTTGGATAATTTCACCCTCTTGTTATTGACGAGGTTGAATGTAATCACATCCGCCGTGTGATTGTAGGAAGCTGTGGATGCAGCATGAGATAACCAGATCATTGGAACTGGGAAGGATCGGAACATGGCAGTTGACAACGGTGATCGTTTCAAAGCCACAATGAGCATCTTCAATTCTTCTGGGTAAGCGGATACCTTGGGATCAACCTGATAGTTTGTGCTTTGAATCTTCATGAGGGATTGAGAAAGGACCTCATCAGTGTTTGAGTTTGTGACTGCCATTGTAGGGTTTGAAAGAGATTTGAAGTCAAGAATCAAGATGAATGCTTTGAGGGTTTGTGAGTATTCTTGTTTGCGTAACCGTACACAGTGTTCTTCTTGCCCCTTTTATAGGTTACTCAAACTTGGATTTGAAATTAAAGCGGGATGCATTTAATGTAATCCGATGTGGCACCTTGAATCTCGGATCATTACTGTAAAAGATCATGATGCAGTAAAAAGTAACTATCACATCACCTTGAAAAGCGGATAGAATACCAACCAGTTTCAGTAGACAGTCTGTCAAGTAACCGTTATAGAATACGAACCGATAAAACCCTTCGCATGGAAGCAAGGCTCTTTCACTTTTGGGATTTAAAGCGAAGTCATATGCCAAACTTGCGAAATCATTAGTCTGAGTTGGTTTTACTCAGAACCTCAAGGATTTCGTGTGTGCATTGTGTCAATGAAATAAGATAAGAAACAAGAAATGTTTGGAATGTAGTGATGTCAAAAATTTAATTTGACACGAATGCATTTAAAACCCCAGGCAAAGGTTGCTTCGTTAATTATCAAGAGAGATAATCAACAGCTTGTGTATTTTCCCGTGAATTACAATCGAATACTTGTAAAGAAGTTTCGAAGGGCTTCTTTTAAAGGTTATGTTGGGTTGGTTTGAAATTTCATTACATATCAGCCTTAACATAAGGTGAGAAATTATAAATGAAATGACTTGTTTGACCAGTGTAGTCAGTGACAAGTTGGCTTGTGAAAATATTTATCATGACAAGAATTTGCGAATGAAACTTACACTGAAATCATATTCAAGGAAAATTTGATTTGGATCTTGTTGGGTAACAAATATTCTTGGTTGTAAATATTTGATCAAGACCACGCATGCGAATTGAATATGATTTGAAGTTTCGAAATTGTTGATACTGAAACAAAGGTTTCGTAAAAATCTGGAACAAAGTTCCCCGTCAATTCCTTAAAGATATATGATTTTTGGGTTTCACTTCCATCACGGTCTCATGATGTTAGATCTTAAACACAGAGTTTTGATTTGTCTAGGTTTTGATTGGTTTTATCAAAGACCTCAAGGACAAATCTTTTTCAAAAATTTTTTGGATTTGAAGAACATTTTGGTTTAAAAAAAATTGGTTAAGAAGCACAGTGTACCTTTGTTATGATGTGGACAAAACAAAAAACTCTTAACTCATATGAGAAGAGTAAGGTAGCTCTTGTTGATTTATGTGAATACAAGCCTTGTTGGTTAGAAATGTTCATGTGATTATTTCATCAAGGCTTTCATTTTCCACACATAGAATCATTCGAGGCTTGAGGTCTACATACAGCAGCATGCTTCTAGGGACAACCTAACTAGTTCCCTTTATCTAATTAATACCTTCCCATAGAAACATAAATGTAAGACCTCTTCGCATTGTATCCCTGTATCAAATTCTCAACACCCAGTTTAAAGAACAAAATTTTTTTTTGTGATTTTGAAATTTTTCAAGAAACGTAAAAACCAAAACAAATAAACTCTTTTTGTATTTTTAATTTTTCAAATTTAAAGAACAAAAAAATCTTTTTTTTTTTTTTTTAAATTTAAAACAAATAAACTCTTTTTGTATTTTTAATTTTTCAAATTTAAACATTAAGCGTAAACCTTACCGTAGTATTTTGGAACCAGATGTGAAAGAAAAAAAACTGTGGTTGCGAAGTCATGCGAAGCGTTCTGAATGAATAGTAACCTCTGAATGATTTCGACTCTTGACTGCTGAACAAAGCTTTTACTCTTGTGTTGACAAAATTGAATTCGCATTAATCATCCCCAAACCTGCTAAAATTCGAACAAAGGATTTTTCATCAAGAGGTTTTGTAAAAATATCAGCAAGTTGTTCAGTTGTTTTGACAAAATGAATTTCAATATTTCCATCTTCCACATGATCTTTAATAAAATGATATCGAAGAGCAATGTGTTTTGTCTTTGAGTGTTGTACTGGATTGTGACAGATGCGAATTGCACTTTGCGAATCACAATACAAAGGAATCTTTTTCATGTTGATTGCATAATCACGAAGTTGACTCTGAATCCAGATAATTTGCGAAGTACAAGCAGCTGCTGATATATATTCAGCCTCAGCGGTTGATATAGCCACACAAGTTTGTTTCTTTGATTGCCAACTCACTAACTTTCCATCCAAAAGTTGACATCCACCAGTTGTACTTTTTCTGTCCAAAGTACATCCTCCTAGATCGGAGTCTGAAAAAGCTTTAATGAAGAATCCTGTTTTCGCAGGATACCATAGTCCTAAAGAAACAGTACCCTTGAGATATCGAAAAATATTTTTCACTACAGTCAAATGAGGCTCTCTTGGATTGGCTTGAAATCTAGCACAACAACAAACCGAAAACATAATATCAGGTCTACTTGCAGTTAAGTACAATAAAGACCCTATCATGCTACGATACAATGTTAGATCAACAGCAGGAGCATCTAACGAAGGAGTTAGTCTTGTTCCTACTGCCATAGGTACTCTGAGCTTTGTGCTATTAAGCATTCCAAACTTTTCAAGCAAGTTCTTCGTATATTTTTCTTGATTAATTAAGATTCCTTCTCTATTCTGCCTTATATTTAAACCAAGAAAATTATTAATTTTTCCCATCATGCTCATTTCAAACTGACTTTTCATTAAATTTTCAAATTCAATTGACAATGTTGGATCTGTTGAACCAAAGATAATATCATCAACATAAATTTGAACAAGCATTAGATGACACCCAACTTTCTTGCGAAATAATGTGCGGTCAACTGATCCTTGTTTAAATTTAGATTGTTTCAAGAAATTCGTAAGTGTTGCGTACCAGGCCCTTGGTGCTTGTTTTAACCCATATACAGCTTTGTCAAGGATATAAACATGATCAGGAAACTCACTGTTTACAAACCCCGGTGGTTGTTCAACATACACTGTTTATTCGAGTTTTCCATTTAAGAATGCACATTTAACATCCATTTGATAAACATCAAAATCTTTGTGAGCTGCATAGGCTAAAAATATGCGAACTGCTTCAAGTCTTGCAACTGGTGCAAATGTTCCTTCATAGTCAATACCTTCTTGTTGCGAATAACCTTTTACCACTAATCTTGCTTTATTTCGAATAATATTGCCATCTTTGTCGGTTTTATTTTTAAAAATCCATTTTAAACCAACAATTGAAATATCAGAGGGTTTAGAAACTAATCTCCAAACCTTGTTTCGTTCAAATTCTGCCAATTCAGATTGCATAGCAACAACCCAATCTGAGTGTTCCATAGCATTCTTGACAGTTTTTAGTTCTATTTTTGAAATAAAAACATTAAACATGCAAAGTTCTTGGTTCGCATTTAGTACCTCATTTTTCGCACGAAGTTGAGCTCTAGTCAACACACCTTCATGTAGATTTCCAATTACCTGTTCTTTTGGATGATTTCTTGTCCATTTCTCAAGTGGTGGATAATTAGGATCAAATTCTAATGGTGCATCTTCAAACATATCTTCATTTTCAGATCCTGCAACAGAAAAATTATCATTAACTTCATGAAATTCGTCATTATTATCAAGATTAATTGTCTCTGTTTCATCATGCTCCCCCTCAACATGATCTATATCTGGATATTCTTGATGATTTTGTAAATGCTCCTCCTCAACTTGATATTCTTGTTGATTTTGCGAAGGCTCCCCCTCAACTGGATATTCTTGTTGATTTTGCGAAGGCTCCCCCTCAACTGGATATTCTTGTTGATTTTGCGAAGGCTCCCCCTCAACTGGATATTCTTGTTCCTTGTGAATATTTGATGTGCTTTCACAAGTTATTGTTGATTCATCAGTATGTTTTGAAGATTCTGATGTTTGATTATCAGGAGCATTACGTTCTGTATTAATGGCCCTGTCAGGAATCCCAAAAATCAAGTCATAATCAAAATCATTGATTTCAGAATTATCAATTGGATTATGAGAATCTGCAAGTATTGATTTATTCTCAAATTTACTATCAATTTGTTTAAGATAGTAATCATCAAATGTTAAATTGAACGTTTCTTCAATTTTTCTTGTTCGTTTGTTGAGCACTCTGTATGCAACTGAATTTTGTGAATATCCTAAAAAGATGCCTTCATCAGCTTTAGCTTGAAACTTGGACAAATTATCTTTTAGATTCATGATAAAGCACCTGCAACCAAAAACATGGAAAAATTTTACATTAGGTTTCCGATTATTGATTATTTCATATGGAGTAACATTAAATCTTCGATGAATGAATGATCGATTTTGAGTAAAACATGCTGTGGACACAGCTTCTGCCCAAAGATATTGAGGTAGATTTGCATATGTCAACATTGTTCTGGCTGGTTCGCATAGAGACTGATTTCTTCTTTCAACTACACCATTTTGTTGTGGTGTATATGGTGATGAGAAATTATGCGAAATGCCTTTGCGTGTGAGGAAATTGTCAAGAGTTTGATTTTTAAACTCAGAACCATTATCACTTTTAATTTTTCGCACATTCCTCTTCAGACTAACTTCAATCTTTTTGATAAAATCAATCATCGTCTGAGCAACTTCAGATTTCAACCTGAGAAAAAAACACCCACGTGAATCTAGAAAAATCATCTACAACAACTAAAATATACCGCTTTTTGTTTATTGTTGCAACAGTTGATGGTCCACATAGATCAATGTGAAGAAGTTCTAATGGCTCTACGATTTTTGAATCTATCACAATCGGATGACCCTTTCGATGTTGTTTTCCTTGTTCGCAAGCTGCACACAAAGTATCATTATCAAATTTTAGTACTGGCAATCCTCGAACTAAATCTTCAGTTACTAGTTTATTTATATTTCGAAAGTTTAAGTATGACAATCTTCTATGCCAAAGCCAACTGAGATCGCTTGATGCTTTTGATAGTAAACACACAGCTGGTTTTCCCACAATCGGTTTGATGTCCAGTGTAAACATATCACCATATCTTTTGGATTTGAGGAGTATTTCATTCGTCTTGACATTTGAAATGACACTACCTTCTTCATTAAATATAACTTGATTTCCAGTACCCACAACAAGTTATGACACACTTATCAAATTATGTTGAAGTCCTTCAACATATGCCACTCTTTTGACTGTGAAATTTCCATTTATGACTTTCCCATATCCTTTCACTTGACACTTGTGATTATTTCCAAACTTGACAACTCCAGCATTTTCCAAGCTTCTGTAATCTCGCAAATTTTCTTTCCTTCCAGTCATGTGACGAGAGCAACCACTATCAATGTACCATTTCATGTCATATTGCTCGTCACATATCACCTGTATTTATTGAAAAAATTTAGGAACCCAAGACTTTTTGGGTCCATCATTAGTAGAATGAAACAAATATTTGGAATTCAAGAACCATGTTTTCACTTTGTTTGTAACTGAATCAATAATATCAACATCATCAGTTCTAGATTTAGAAACATAATCATTCAATAACTTTGGATTTCCATTAATTGTAATCTTATCCTTCACAACATTCGCATTTTTGATAATTGGTTTCCATTTTTGAACTGGAATTTGCGAACTATTAGATGATGTACTCTCAGTTGAAGAATTATTTGTATACTTCTCAAATGCACTTTTGATTTGTTCTTTTGAAAATTTTCCATTTTGATATTTCTTTGCTTTTCCTTCAAACCAATGATTGAACGTTCTTACATCTGATTTTCCTTTTGTATATGAAACTTTGTTTGGTTTTGATATTGAAGGATTTGGAAAATTTGGTTGTTTTGGTGAAAATTTCTTATTGATTTGAGTTGAGTTCTTCAAAGTTGATGTATTATTCGTGAATTTGCCAACATTGTGAAACTTTTGATTATTTGCAAATTTTTGCGAATTCTCAAATTTTCTTTTGTTGTCATATTTTCGAACATATGGAATCTTGTCAACAGAGTTAATTGGTTTATGAAAACTTGTTGATGTTTTTTTATTTTGCTCTTTTTCATCTTTTGATTTTTCATTTGACACAACTTGCCAGAATATTGCTTTTCTTGCTTTTCTTTTTGAAACATTATTTTCTGTTGAAAAATTTCCAACCATCAATTTGAATTCATGAGAATTTAATTTTACTTCAACCTTTGATTTTTCATCTTTTCCAAAAATTTCGTTTGAGTTTTCACCTTTAACCACCCATTTCTGTGTTGATTTTTGTTTTTGAAACACATAAGGATTTTTGGTTAAATTGTTTTCTTCTGTGCTTTGATTTGCGAAAAAACCTTCAGGTGTGGACTTTTGATTATCTTGTTCAATCATTTTATTAAAATCAGGATGAACTTTTTCAGCATTTCCAGTAGTGACAAAAATTTGATTTGGGAAAATTTTGTTATCAGTACATACAAAATTTGGATATACCACAGTGTTGGTTTCCAAATAATGTGCGCCTTTATCATTTAAAATTTTATCAAATTCTTTTGTATCTTCAAACACTTGATCAACAACAGTCCTTTGAGGTGTTTCAGTTGAAGCTTTCTTTTCTTGTTTGTTTACATCTGTGTCATCAGATTTCCAGCTTTCAACTTCCACATTATCAAACATACAATGTTGCGAAGTTGAAGGTTTATCAATTTGATCCTCTACTATTGAATCAACTATTATTTCTTTACCTTTGATCTTAGATGTGATATTAATGAATGACAATTGAGAACAATCAATCTCTTCTTCCTCTTCTATCTCACTTATTTCACTTACATTATCAAGATTTTCATCAATATCAGCATAATTCAATTTACAAAATAAGCTTTGAATTTTCAGTTTTCTTTATGATTTTCACTTGTTCACTCTTTGTCAAACTTTCATTGACAATGTTAACCAATTCATCAGCATTCAGAAATTCATCAATTTTGACAATACCATATGCATATCTATCATCAGGTATTTTGTCAAGTTGAGCAATTGTGCTTTCGCAATCATAAGAAACAACATCAACTTTTTCACGTTCATACTCAAGAAAAGGTAAAAGTTTTCTATGTTGTTCTTTGCTAATTTCAGAAGAGTGATGTAAAGCTGTTAATTTTGCGTATAAGCGTTTTGCAGAATTACAATAGATGTTTCTCTGTGCTAGTAATAACCTAACATCATTAGTAAGATTATTCCTATCACTGTCTATATTTTTGATTTGTAATTCTAATTTTTCAACTCTACTCCTCTTTATTTCTAACTCTCTTCGTGTCTCACTAAGTTGCACATTTAATTTCTTAGCTTCATTACTAGCAGGCACAATAACAGAATCAAAATAAGCCACAGTATCATCAAATGAAACAATTTCAGCATCATAAGCAGATAAAGGAATATTAAAAGATTCAAGAATTGTACGTACCTTGGTTGTCATGGGTGATTTGTCAGTGGATTTTGACACAAAGCATTTCCCTGAAATGTTCCCTTCGCATTCCTCAAAACTTGCGAACATTGCTCCATGTGTGGGATGCCTCATTTCTTCATCATCAGATCCTGAAGACCAGATCTGATAAGTTCCACTCTCTTCTTCAGTTGTTTCTCCTTTCGCAACCAATGACACTCCTTTTGTCTTTGCACGCAATTCTTCAATCTTCTCAGAATAATATGCCTCATCTTTGACTTTTTCTTTCTTTTCTTCTCTCTTTCGCAACATGCAGTCAGCTGCGAAATGGTTCGCACCATTGCAATAATGACAATAGATTCCTGAATCACCTTTCAATTTTTTCTCTTCATTCGCATTTTTCAGTTTTTCCTCAACTTTCTCCATATTCTTCCTCTCATCTCCTCCAGTCCTTGTGGTAACATTCTTCACTTCATTCATCTTTCCTTTTGGATTAAAAGGCTTTTTGAAAAACTTTTTAACTCTGTTGTTTGAATAGAATGCCACAGCTTCATCATCGGAATTCATCAAAAATCCTTCATTATCTGATCCAACTTTTTCATCATTTTCAGATACCTTTGAAATTAGAGCCAAAGGACCACCAATAACGAGTTTTGATTCTTCATACATTTCAGAAACCTCTGATTCATGTGTTTTCAGTTGATTGTAGAGATCATTCAATTTTGTTGAATCAAAACATTGTTGATTCTTAATCATCATGCTTACACTTCGCCACTCCTTGCGAAGTCCCATTACGAAAGTTAAATTGAATTCCATGATAGATCTAGTGATACCGTACCTATTGCAACGAAACACAAGCTCATTCAAACGATCATAATAACTTTCAAGAGTTTCTGCATCCTTTTGTCTGAATTCCTTCAGTTCAATCAGACATTGCTTCACAGAATTGATCTTCGTCTTTTCGCTACCTTGATACTTTTCTTTTAGAGTATTCCAGATGTCTTTTGCTGTTTTACAACTACGAATGTAATTGTAAACCACAGGAGGAAGAGCACCTCTTAGTTCTCTCATGCATCTCTTTTCGTTATCCATCAGACGTTTTCGTTGATCTTCAACATCAGGAGATCCAGTGGATGAACCAATTTGTTGAACATTTGCAGGAGCTTGAATTGTTCCATCGATACAATTCCAAAGTTCTTCATCAATTCCATTTAAGTAGTCTTCCATTCTATCAGCCCATTGATCATAATATTCTGGAATCAACATCGGAATTTTGGTTGAAGAACCAAGCAAATGAGAGAAAGAAGTCATTGTGTTCATGTTGAAGTTCGCCATTAATGAACAAACAAAATTTCAGAAAA
The DNA here is from genome assembly GCF_002870075.4 of Lactuca sativa. Classification (NCBI taxonomy): domain Eukaryota; kingdom Viridiplantae; phylum Streptophyta; class Magnoliopsida; order Asterales; family Asteraceae; genus Lactuca; species Lactuca sativa. The sequence goes on from NC_056623.2 coordinate 170,982,413, forward strand.
CTTGAGTATTTGATGAATTTCAGAAATTAATCAAGTGAATTGATTAAATATTGCTAATCGAATACTCGACTTAACAATTCAAATGCAGAATCAATTCAAATCTGAAGATCAAAAGTGATTTTCAAAACCAAAATTGCGCGGAAAATTTTGAGTCAAATTTGTAACTCAAAAAGCAATTGATTCTTATACGAAAATCAGATCTAAGCAGTTTGAATCCTGCTCTGATACCAATTGAAGAGAATTGTTATCGAGTATTAAGATGTAAAACAATAGATTTGAATGAAGTAAGATGAAGAACACACGATGTAAATATTAATCAGATCTCATTTCATTAATACTGATTACAGAATAGGCTAAAGAGAGTTTTTATGTTTCGATTGTTACATCTACTTTCAGCCTACGTCCCTATTTATAGGGAACATACAAAAAGTATACTAAGTCTAATACATTGAAACTTCGCATGCAGTACTTCGCATTTAACATTGACTTAATAAAATACATATAAAATGCGAATCATTACAAGACACTATTCGACTTTTACAACTTAACTCCTACAGTAATGTGTGTTCTCTCTATCTAGCAAGTATAGTAATGTAAACGTTCTAGTATAGTTGTATATGTAATGTACAGTAATGTTCTAGAAAGTATTGACTCATGAATGAACTGACTCATTGTATGATATCGCGTTCTAGTAATGGTTCTAGTATCTTCATGAACTACCCATATGGTAGCTTACTAGTAATCTAAGTGGTACGTATGGAATTGGATGTATACCCTTGCTACCCAAGGGCATAGGATGAATTGGAAGGACCTTTTGTGGCTTTATATGTACACATGATATATAACTAATATTTAAACGACCTTCGGACGAGTATCCGATATCCCACCAGACCACATCTCAAGGTGCGAAAAGGAAATAGGGTGGATAGCCTTCCTAAGCCTTTTAAACATTTCTTATATAACTATACATATAGAGGCATGCAATTTATAATATAAAAGCATAAATAATTTTGGTAAAACATTTGAAACAATAATATTAGTTTAAGGAAAGATCGACTTGATGTCAATCTATAAAACAATTTGAAGGCAGAAGTTTGATAAAACAATATAAGTACAAGGAACATTTGTTTGAAACACGGTTGTAAATAAGTTTGAAATATGATAAATAGAGTAAGAGATATAGTGTAATAAGTAGTTTGAAACGTATAAAATGTTTATAAAAATCATTTGAAGGAAACTGTTTGGTAAAACGGCTAATGAGTAGCCAAATCTTTTGAATGTTGTATATTAATCACATGTGATTGACGTAATAAGTAATATAATCCTACTTACTAATCACATGTGATTGACATAATAAGTAGCATGATTCTACTTGTATCCCCCCCCATAAAACATTTAAAATAGTTTAAAACATTAGTTAAGGGGTATGAACTCACCCGCAGTATGTGACTGGAATTGAACGACTGTTATCGTATGGAAGGATCGGACAAGTGCTTGGTGTCAAGTGAAGACTTAGACACATACAATGATCCTAATTACATATGAAGACATATGTATATATATAATTAGAGATTTAATCACTAACTATACAAGTATAAACATTTAAGCGCGAGGACAACACTTTTGGTCAAGTGCTAGGAGGCTAATGGGTTGCAACAAAGGAGTGCAATGCCCCTAATGGAAGTTTAAGGTTAAAAGACCATATTCATTGGAGTTTACGGCCCAGGGGAGTAAGCTCCTGGCCGTAAACTCTCAACCAAGTCATGAAATGGAGCTTAGAATTACTACAACCTTATAGGGGAATTGTTTCAAGGCTATACAAGTGTTTGGGCACCACATTGACTCCTTTGGGGAGTTTACGGCCCAAAGACCCTTTTCCCTTGGAGTTTACGGCCGTAAACTCCCTTGGGAGGGTTCTTATTGTCCTTTAATGTCTCTAACATTTCTAGGAACAAGTCTAGGCTTCAACACTTGGCTTAAGGAAGGTTTATGGCACTAAATGGAACCATTTTATGGAGTTTACGGCCATAGAACTCTTTGGGCCGTAAACTCCCTCACACATGAGGTTCTAAGAATTTTAACTAGTCCAAAACTCCTCTAGGTACTTGCCCTAAAAGTCTCTTGGCCTAAGGAAGTGTCTAGGGTGTCCTTTGACCCCTTAGTAGGAGTTTACGGCCCAAGAAATACTCTTGGCCGTAAACTCTTCAACACTTGAGCTTTTCATGAGTTTTCTAGGTCCTAAACACTTTAAGGTATTTGCCTAAAATGAAGACTAAGCCTTAGGAAGAGTTTGAAGGGATTTTGGCACTTAATCTTGGAGTTTATGGCCCAAGGAGCTACTTGGCCGTAAACTCCCTTCTAGAATTGATTTCTAATTGTTTTGTTGGCCTAAATCATGAGTTTAAGGCTTCTAGGTTTTTGTTCTAAGGCTAAAGGAACATTAGGCACTCATTTGTGCCCTTTACTTGGAGTTTACGGCCCAAGAGGTGTTCCTTGGCCGTAAACTCCTCAAACTACTTGGTTTTGATTTGTTTCTAGCCTTTAATGCTCATACATAAAGTCCTTAGTTAGATGCCTAACACGAAAATGGGACTAGGTGGCCTTTAGGCTTGATTTTGGAGTTTACTCCCCAAGAACGTTCTTGGGCGGTAAACTCCCGGATCTTGTACTTTGGACATGTAAATAATGTTATTAAGCATATAACAAGTATTAAAACACATCGATGAAAGTAGACTCACAATCTGGGATGAAAACCCGAAGATCCGAGAGAGAGAGAAATTGACTTTTCTCTAATTGGAATTCAATTAATGAACCAATTTGGTTCAGAATTCTATTTATAGTCCTGAGATTTTTGGCAGAAAATATTTTTATTCTCGGAATGGATTCTAATGACCTAGAGTAATGGAATTACAGTGTTGCACAAAATCCTAGTGCATCCACTCTCCTAATGACTCCTTAGATGTAAAACCCTAAAAACTGCCAACTTATTCCATAAGTCTGAATTTTCACTGTAACTGCTTTACTTCTATTGGATTGAAATGGTTTGATTTAGAATGGAAATTTCAGGTTGTCACAGGATGCAAGATCGAACACCGCCTGTAGTCAAGGAATCCAAGAGTTAGATACTCATTCAAAGAAACATCGAAGTTATGAATTAGTATGAAGAGATAACATATGGAGTCATCATGTGAGCCCTGTTTCGTTGATGATTCCGGGACGTAATCATCCTAAGGGGGAGATAATTGTAACGCCCATAGATCCGGGCTTGTCAATTTAGAGGCAATAGGGGTCGAAAACGACTTTTCGACAAAATATTATTTAGAATAAATAATTTGAACCAAGTTGTAGTATATGTCATGAGGTTTCCATACATATAAAGAACGCCGACATCCGAGTTATAACGAAGAAGTTATGACCCGTCGAAGTTTCGCGACGGAACCGGCACGGCACCGGGAAGCGTAAGTAGTGAATTTACGATAGAGCGAGTTTTAGCCTTAGCGATATAAACAAAGATCGTAGAGTATGTTAAACTAAGAACATAGATAAAAAGAATGCCCAAATCTGACTTCGTATGAAGAAGTTATGATTTTTCGAAGTTTCGGATTAGCAGTGTACAACCCGAAATTCAAATATTAGATCGAGTGATTTCTAGCCAACACGACCTAAACGAGAATCGAAGATCTCGTTAAGGGTAGCGTAACGAGAAAAAGATGGGCGAAAACGGACGTCAGATGAAGAAGTTATGAGGATTTAACAGACCAATCATGTCTCGGCCTGTTAATAATATAAAATTTAAAAATCGAGTCAAAATTAGCCGACGGAGTCTAAGTAAAGTTGTAGAGTACGGTCCCACCTTCGCGTGGATATAAAGAACGTCAAAAACAGAGCTCGTATGCGAAAGTTACGATTTTTAGAAGTTGAGGGTGAGATTTGCGAAACTGATGCATGGATTGATGACGTGGCTTAGCTCCCAGCCGTCCGATGTTGGTTCCAGAAGTCGCTTCGGATCTTGACACGTCACCCTCGCATTACGCCCCGCATACGAAGTCCGGAACGCGCCGCGTATGCCTTGCACTCCTCGGTCCTTCTTGAGCCACGTCGCCCCGTCCGAAGCTTGCCACCTGTCTGCCTTATCCGAAGCTACGCCCCGCGTAGAGCCTCTGAACGCCTAGCATAGCGAGGCCCTCGCAGCTATAAAAGGAGGCCGAGGCTACCCGCATTTTTCACACCAAAATCCTGTTGGGTTTTGAGCATTCTAACACTCCTAAGTGTACATGCAACCCTAAATACCTTGGATCTATGTTTTCTCTATTATACATGCAAATAAGAACTTCCAAGGTATTATCCTAATCTAGCATACAAAACAATAACTATAGCAAGATAGAATACATACCTCTTTGGTGTAGAAAGTCTTCATGAAGCTTGAGTGCCAAGTGCCCCAAGTGTGACACCTCAAATGGTTCACACAACACCAAATACACATGGATTAACTTGAGAGAATTCTACACTTCATGAAAATCGGCTAGCCCTTTCTTACTCTCTCTAGTGGCCGATTTTGGTCAAGAATAAGATGCTTATATAGTTAGGGTTACACCATGTAAACCCTAATTGACATGGCCTTTCATTTCCATGATCCATGGGTACAAATACACCATGGAGCATCCATGGACCATCCTATGGGTTTTAGCCCAACTTGATTATCCATGGAGCATTAGCCCACTATACAAGTATGGATGATTTACACAATCAACCCATATATTTAATTAGTCTTCCTTTGATCACTTAATTAATCCTAGATTAATTCTTGATCAATACTAATTAAATAATCTTATTATTCTTATTATTAATATACTGGAACTTATAATATATTAATAACCATAAGTGTCTTATTTCTCTCATTTAGTCTATCCAAGTGCATGATGCCATGCAACCCAAATAGACCATGCCGGGTCGGGTCAAGTCTTACCAATTATAGTTATGGACTTAGACATTAATCCAACAGTCTCCCACTTGGATAAGTCTAAAACTATTATTGCGTATGACTTCAGGAACCAACTGGCAATCGTAGCTCTCAAAAGCTTCTGTCAAACTCTGACCTTGTCGATGAACTCTGACCTTTGTCAATGACTTGTCCATTAGATAAGGGATCATATATTCCTCCATTCAAGATATCGTATGGACTGAGACATGGATTATAATCATTCTCTCTGTCCATTTGTTGTTTCCCGATTTCCGATTTATGACGACTGACTAATTGAACAAATCAAATCAGTCCTGGCCCGGCCGAGCACTTCCATTTGTCATCATCAAATCATCGAGGGGCCCATAGATATCGCTTTTATCCCGAAGGTAAAAGGAACGGATAAACTTCGACTCATATGGCTTGTTCTACTACTTGTTGAATCATACACAAAGGCACGTTTTATAGCACCGAGTTACCAAATGCGTTTTCATGCAATCAATGTACAACCAACTCATAGTAACATCTCATATCTCTAGGTTTGAAGAATATAAGATATTATCGTCTCATGATCACTCGTGATTAAAATCCATGAAGTGATTCCAATGAGCGCAGGTTGAATCCAATACTCAGAACTTATGAGCACTCATGAGTGTTGTAGCCCTTTGTCCAACACCTTAGACCTCTACAAGCCAACCCATGACAGTCTTAATTCATATCTACTTCCAACATATGACCGACTGTGGATGGTTTGAATAACTTAGTCATTCCGGAAGAATAACCCAGTTTATTCGGGAAGTCAAAACATGCAAAATGAAACACAATAATAATTGAATCCAATATGGTATCAACCCTTTGAACATAAATAAAACACCTTTTATTTATCACCATATGATTACACATTATTCATTGTATACTGTTTCAGCTATCAACTTTATTCTTGAATTTAAAACAGTAGTTGTCCCATGCTCCAAGCATGTACACTATGTTTTCTAAACACTAGTCATGCCATACACCAAGTATGCATACTATGTTTGTCTATGATCTTTACTTTGTGAACTAGATCAATTGAACATAACTTCAATGATTCTCTTTTCACACTCCCAAATCCTTACCGCAAATGCAAGAATTCCAAATTCATGCCATTTACTTAAATCTGTTAGATTCTAAACTTATATGCATTGAACCTCTTGTAATGATTATGTACAAAATCAGAAAGACTTGACAACAATCATTACAGAGCATTCCAAAGGAGATCAACTCCTTGGAAACATCCTTCTTGCATTAAGTTTCCTTAATCTTACACATATTGAAAAATCTAACTTTGAAACATTTCCAGATTCCATTTTGACTATCACTTCTGAACAAGAGTTTCCTTCTTACAGACTATGTCAATATGGTCCTTCCAGAATTATCACTACACTTCCAACTATCCTTGAGCAACCAATCTTTGGTAAACCTTAGATTGTTCTCGACAATTGTTTAATCCTTTTAGTCATATCCAGTTCTAAACCTTTTCCCTTCTTAATGCCCCAGGCATTTGGAAAATTTTAGAAAGGATGAATATAGCACATGTAATCGATCCTATATCCGAAGCATATGGGACACGATTCATGATGTCTCACACAAAGACTAAACCAGTCTTTTGCTATAACATTTCCATTTCTATTTGCCAAGTTCTCATAATTCAGATTATGAAAAGGGATGTCGTAATTATAATCGAATTTTAGAACGCAAATAATGGACCCGTATACAGAATTTCCTTATGTTGAGCCATTCCAACATGAAATTCATATATATCCTTAACTGAATGATTAAAACCTCACAATCTAAGCTTATAGATTTGAGATGAAGTATAATTTCCTCTCCCTTAATTATAGCAAAACAACTTTTTCCCAATTGAAACTTTTGTTTTCTATAATTAACATTGCTAACTTGCAATACTTATCATAATTATCATGCTCCCACTAACATGATGATTATCAGCATAACACTTATGCTCCCACTAGCTTTGACATGTACCCAGAAATCAGCTGGACTTCTAGAAATCAATACTTCATTAACTTTCTTACCAAAGTTCAGATTTCTGATACTAGATTGTTTTGATAAGACTTTATCAAAGTCATACACCTTCCCTTAGATAGCACACTTGTGTGTCTAAACAATTATGAAGAGGTATGCCGTAATCATAATGGTTAGACCTTTTTGCCATTTCTCACAAGTCCAGGTTAGTGTGCCGGTAAACCACACACGCTCCATTAACGACTTTGAGAATGCAAATATCACAATTGCTATCTAGATAAAATCTACTTAGTGAAAGTGTTTCCTCACCATCATTTTCATGAATCGGAGAGAAACCTTATGACACTTAGATTTACTAGTGTATGTGTTCTTATCCATGTGAATGGTCAAAATCATAGTCACAAAACAAGGATAATGAAAAACCCAAACTCATATGGACTGAACTCAATCTTAATTTCTTGCCACCTGGCAGCTCAAGGGCCCACCATTGCTTCCGAGTTGTTGTGCAACAAATTGAGAACTCTAAGAGCTCATATGCATAGCCAACTTACTGGAATGGGCACAGAATATGTCGACACGATAGATTGTAAACCTCAAGTCGTGTGCTAGTGAAGAACTTCAGGTTTTATTCTTGATTAGTTCTTGAGACTTTCAAGACCTTTAAGACTCCCATTGACCTCTTGACCTATAAGACTCCCTTGTCAAACATCCAAGAGATAGTGCGGATTCTAATCAAGACAAACACTTCACAACATTGGCCTTAGTTGGTCTTTGTTTTATCCAAAACATCACAACTTACCAATTTCAAATGTACAAGAGTAGAAAACTTTTACTCTTACATTTGACAAGTGTTTTAAACCTTCTTTAAGACATGTCACTCAAGTTACAATCTTGGAGTATGACTCTAAGACTTGTATTGGAACGAAGTATGACTCATCTTCTTGATTTAACCATTTCAACAATTCAAGATCCCTCTTCTTAGTCATAAGAATGCACTAAGACTTCCTTAGAGAACTAATTGTGCTATGGTTTCTTAATCATTAAGATGATCAGAAAACTGATACTAAAGTACTCTCCCATCTTTTTAGATTTGAGAAACTTTTATCCTTCTGCCTAATTTGATTCTTCAAAAACTGAGCTTTAGTAAACTATGACGAATAGTTTTATCAATCTTTTGTGGTGGACTTGACCAGTGCACAGGAATGTGTGCTTGATCCCTTAGTCCTTCACTTGACTCACACATCCATGTGAACAAGTAATTAGTCTTAATTTTCCAATACTTGAAGGTTCTCATTCATCATGCTATACAACTTGCATGATTCCAAGTTCCGATCCAATTGAGACTTGGGTGATGAGAATCTTTCCTTATTTGGTAAATCTAGACATTACCACAAATGAAAGAATCAATTTCTTATTTCCACTCTTGCTATTAATGGAATCATATAAGCAACATTTTTTCCTCAAATGCCATTGTAAGGATATTTTAAAATAAATAAAATCAAAAAAAAATTTCTTTTATTTTAAAACTTTGCGGAAAAACTTATCCTTACATCCATATGAAAACTTGTTGTTATCTATTCCTAAGCAATATCTCATAACTCCTAAGAAGTAGCTCAAGAATCCGATCTTCAAACTATGCGATAGAAATCCATCTATGCGATCAGATTTAGCATATTCTTTCTTTAAGTTTCTTCACTTTTTCTTTGATTCTTAAAACATCACCATGTGACCCAGTCACATCATGTATCAATAATCTCAGAATAGAAACTTAACAGAGTTAGATAGTGGACTTTACCTGAAGTAGAGTCAAACTCATTGACTTTAACATCCTTAGGTAAATCTGGCAGCTTCGCAACCAATGCCCCTTTCTTTGGCGATATAAACATATGGACCCTTTGATAATGGTACATGAGACTATCACAGACTTAGCTTTTCTCTTTACCATTTGGTCAACCGAGTTGACTATGGCCGATCCTTTTCCATTGGGAAGAGAATGCTTTTCTGGATTTCCTGTGTCACTATTGTCAATGTCCATAAAGTTTTAGGAAGTTGATCTTAGCAAATAGATAAGATCATTAAGGGTCTTGTCATAGTCTGTTTCATAGGTGTTCCAAAAGAACTCACTATGTGACTTAGAAAGTAGTTGAACCACCAACTTTCTCAAGACTTTGACACCCAACTCTCCCAGCTTGTCAATATGTGACTACATTTCCAAGATGTGACCACACCTAGACCTTGCCTTGCCAATAGGGCTTGAGTGACCTTAAACTTTTTTCAAGAACTTGTGGGTTAGGGAGAATAATTGGAGGAGGAGAAAGAAGTATGATATCCATGGGACATCATCTTCATTAGGAAACCTTGTTTCAAGAGATTTGGGAAGATCATAGGTGTCTAAACCAGACATCTTTTGGGAGATATTCAAGATAGTTGATTTTAAGTCCTTAATATGACACCCAATAGGAAATATTAAGGCTAGGACCCAACAAACTATTTTATAACTTAGAAGAGGTACATAATCCAAGCTATAAAATATTTGAAGGTAGGTGAATGACGATTCACCAATTTCCACCAAGATAAACGAAATGTATTATTAGGTTTTAATTGGTTTTGAAACTCCTAGATCTTTGAGATTCATTGAACTTTTTCAAAGGCATGTTTCAATCTCGAGTGTGCCCTTCAGGTTTTGTGACTGGGATGCCGAGGATCACAAAACAAGATGTGAAGTAACCATGCAAATTACTTGGTACCCTTAAGTGTTTACCCCTTAATCGATGTGCCGGTTAACCACACACGCTCCATCGATACTATGATAAACATTAAGTTACCCTTTGCCTACCTTGTTAAATACGAGTTAGTGTGCCGGTTAACCACACACGCTCCACTAACCGACTTAAACAAAGTGGAAAGTGTAATTTCATGGATTAGCACCTTATTCACTTTTTCCTAAGTAACTAAGATTGAGTATTTATTAAGAGTTTAGTTACTTAGTATTTATCATTAATACTTTTAATGAAGGGAGAGTTATAGTCCTGTCAAACCCGTTCGGCTAACGACCCTCCACCGGTCAAGCAAGCGGTGGGTGAGAGTGGAAACCCATTAAGTCGCCATTTTATAGGCAACAACCTTATACCCACCTTATAGACCGGCTTCGTGAATGAGGCGTACTAGCGGTAAGACTGACTTTACTCTTATACATATATATATATATATATATATATATATATATATATATATATATATATATATATATATATATATATTATTAACTTATAATATTATAAAGTATAAGGGTTGAATTTTAACTTTGAAAATTCTAAGGGCTAACTTGGAATTAAAGTATTCATAAGGAAAACTTTTCAAATTCCAAAACTTGAGGGCAAGTTTTGAAACTATTCAAAACTAATTAATTCCATAACTTATGTGTTTAAAGTAGTTTTAATCCAAAAACGCTTCAAGTTCCATAACTTGAGGACAAGTTATGGAAGACTTTAAACTAATAAAAGAACTAACTTTTTCTTTATTTTATAACTTATGGATTTAATTATGGTTACATATTTTTTTCTTTTAATGAAGTGACTCTTGAACTTCCATAACTTGAGGACAAGTTATGGAGTCATAAACAAAAATTATTCAATGACACAAGACTCTTCATTTTGTAACCATTGCCAACTTTTATGAATTTTATGAGTCTTTAATGTGACTCTTCATGTAACTTGAGGACAAGTTACACAAACACATTTTATACTCAACTCTTAGATTAAAATGGATTGAAAACAACTATTTCAATTAACTTTTCTATTAATCTAAGCAACTCATAAGTACAAGATAATTCAAATCAAACTTTTTCATGTAATCAGTCTAAACCTTAAACTAATACAAAACATGAATCTATTGACAATTATCTTTGAAAATGGATTAGCATGAACATTACCACATAAAAAAAACTAGTTTATAAGTTCAAAACAACTTAGGGTAATGTTCCAAGTCCATTTCTAGCCAAAAAACTCGAAAATATGCTGTCTGGGGGTCCAACTCGTCGAGTGCATGAACCAACTCGGCGAGTTGGATCAAATTGACCACATTTTAGTCATGGACTCGCCGAGTCTCCTGATGGACTCGCCGAGTCTGATGATCAGACAGCAACAAATTCATTTTTTCAGCTTCTATTGCAGGTATAACAAGAAAACAAGCCTAGGCTTTGATACCACTGTTGGGTTTTGAGCATTCTAACACTCCTAAGTGTACATGCAACCCTAAATACCTTGGATCTATGTTTTCTCTATTATACATGAAAATAAGAACTTCCAAGGTATTATCCTAATCTAGCATACAAAACAATAACTATAGCAAGATAGAATACATACCTCTTTGGTGTAGAAAGTCTTCATGAAGCTTGAGTGCCAAGTGCCCCAAGTGTGACACCTCAAATGGTTCACACAACACCAAATACACATGGATTAACTTGAGAGAATTCTACACTTCATGAAAATCGGCTAGCCCTTTCTTACTCTCTCTAGTGGCCGATTTTGGTCAAGAATAAGATGCTTATATAGTTAGGGTTACACCATGTAAACCCTAATTGACATGGCCTTTCATTTCCATGATCCATGGGTACAAATACACCATGGAGCATCCATGGACCATCCTATGGGTTTTAGCCCAACTTGATTATCCATGGAGCATTAGCCCACTATACAAGTAAGGATGATTTACACAATCAACCCATATATTTAATTAGTCTTCCTTTGATCACTTAATTAATCCTAGATTAATTCTTGATCAATACTAATTAAATAATCTTATTATTCTTATTATTAATATACTAGAACTTATAATATATTAATAACCATAAGTGTCTTATTTCTCTCATTTAGTCTATCCAAGTGCATGATGCCATGCAACCCAAATGGACCATGCCGGGTCGGGTCAAGTCTTACCAATTATAGTTATGGACTTAGACATTAATCCAACAAATCCTTTCTCTCACTAATTTCTTTCTCTCTCTAGCTTCCCTAAACCCTAGATAAACCCCTTAGCTCCCGAGGGAAGCCCCGAGGCTCCCGGAGTCCCGAGAAAATGTGTCTTTCAGTTTCGAAACGCTGCTCCAAATAAGTTCCGGTTTTCGATAAAATTCGCTGTAAGTGTGCTACGCTTACGCAATTTTTAATATAGCTTTCAAATAATTATAGGAATGTTATTAGGTCCTTAAAATAATTATTTGGGCTATTCTTATGAGTTATATTGAGTGTTATTTAACGCTTATATAATAATAATAATAATAGTCAGACTATTAATTCATCGCGGTTATCGTTAGACTAAACCCTAGTGGTATTGGTACTAGGTTTTATCGAAGGAAATTGTTTTGAGAGTATCGAAGCGCTGTCCGAGTGCTGAGTCACCACCTTTCAGGTGAGTGCATGGTCCCCTTCAACTTACACATAGATATGAAGTATTTACTACGTGCTATGTGTGCATATTGTCTGTTTACTTGCTGTCTATGCTCGGTGAAAGATTTTATACATGTTTTAAATGATTTAAACTATATATGTATTTTATATCTACGAAAATGTTGGGGTAAAACATGGGTAGATATAATAGATGAAATATGAGTTGGACGATGAGTTGAGAGGTGATATAGACAATGAAGTATGGGTGAGAGATGTACGATGTGAGAAGCCTTTTTCCCAAACGATGTCCCCGTCATTCAGCAGAGTATGGATGATAACCACGGACTATTCTAGACAGTCCAGTGGAACACTAGCAAGCTCGCAACCTGTAGGTGTTGTGAACGATGTGTTCAATCGGTGTACTCTAAACCTTGGTGATCATGCAGGCTTGATGCCTAGACCCTGGTGATCATGCAGACTTGGTGCCAAAACCCTATCGACTATGCAGACTTAGTGCCTGTTGTATAAATTCTGACGACTATGCAGACTTAGTGCCTACACCCCGGTGACGATGGACTTCATGCCGATTCCTTAGGATGATCCTTAGGAATGTATGAACGAGGAATGGTTGATTCTTAGGGTAGATCCTTAAGAATAAAGAAGATAATGGGGATGGGTAATTGGGTTGATTGTTTGATTGTTTGAACATAATAATTATATTATTATGGGTTGAAAACCCTATGTACTCACCAGGTTTCCCAACCTGACCCACTCAGTTTATTTATATCACAGGTCTTTATATGAAGTCACATTACACTGAGAGATTTAAAAAGATGTAGATCACTAGTGTAAATAAATGTAAGTTCTGTTTATGCTTATGTTTCTGTATTAACGATGACATCCCGAACGTTTTAAAATGAATAAAATACGTGTCTTCGAAAATGTTTTAATAACGTATTTATCATGTTTTTTTCTGGGAACAAATTCCGCAACATTTTTATTAAAAGAAGTACTCTGATTTTTATAAAGCATAAACAAAATCGGTCTTTTCTGGCCGTGAAAATGAGGATGTTACAGTTGGTATCAGAGCATTAGTTTAAGCGAACTAGGAATATGGATTTATTTCTAGACTTAAATATATAATGCTAAGCGATGATTGTAAGGTGTGAGCTCTAGCTTATTTTAGGAATGATGCCTAAATTGCTTTTATGTGCTAAATGATTTGTTATGCTATAGTTTGATCGGATCTATGGTCTATTGCCGACCGGATCTGGAAACCTTATGTGTTTAGGATTCTAAACATACGAATACAATATTAGAACTAGCATATAAATGTTTTGGAGGGATAAGGATGATTTAAACGTCAATCCTATGTACAGGTCTAGATTCACCTTATTCGGTGTATAGATCAAGATGACGAGGACCCGTAGCGGAAACGTGAACGCAAATAGAGATAGGAACCAACCCCCAGTGGTTCAGCAAATACCTGTTGTTGAAGAAGTTGCACCTGAGCCAGTCACAATGGTCGGAGTGCAAGCGATGATCCAGGCGATGTTGGATCGTCAAATGGAGGAAACCAGACGTTTGCTCCAGCAAAATCGAGAGGAAGCGACGATACAGATTGAACAGCCCGAGTTGAACGAAGGGCAGACTGAGGAGGGAAACTACAGTGGGACTGTTGGTCAAGCCAACCCACCGATAGTTAGGGAAAACCACCAGGATTGAGGAAATGATGGACGTGGATGCAAATACAAGGATTTCATGGCATCCAAACCACCGAGTCTATCTGGAAGCCCGACGCCGGTGGAAGTCATGAACTGGATCTCTGAGATGGAGACGATGTTCGAGAGTTGCGAGTGTAGCAACAGGCAGAAAACCGCTCTCGCGGTTCCTTTGTTGAAATCTGGAGTACTAAGCTGGTGGAAGCTACTAGCCGATTCAATGCCCAAAGGAGAAGCGAGCAAGATGTCATGGGAGGATTTTTCTGGTGCAGTTAAAAATGCAGTACTGCTCTGAGCAAGATCTTTTGGAGATCAACAACGAGTTTCAGAATCTACAGAAGGGAAAGATGAGTGACATCGAGTATGCTCCAAGTTTTACGGAGAAAATGAAGCTTGTTCCTTATCTAGTTCCAACTAAGCTCTCTAACGTCAACAAGTTTGTCCATGGATTACCAGCAGACTTTGGACCAATGGTGAAGAAGGCAACCACTTTGAAATGAGCCATCTGGGCAGCCAGGAATGTTGAGACCCAGATTAGGGAAAAAGGTCTGGAGAGAGCTGAAGTTGGCGAGAAAAGGAAGCATGAAGGATCATCAAAATCCAACAAAGAAAAGAAATTCTCAAAGACTAAAAAAGGAGGAGGAGGTGAAACCAAGTGGTGCGAGAAGTCTAAAAAGAAGCACTGCGGGAAATGTGGCGAGGAGGTGACTTGCTACAAATGTGGAAAGACAGGGCATTACGCCAGCAAGTGTGCGTCCAACAAGAAGGTCTGTTATGGATGTAACAAAGAAGGGCATATTTCTAGGGACTGTCCGGGGAAAAATAAAGCGGCAAGACCAGAAACGCCACCGAGGCCAAGGGCATTCCAAATGATCCTTGACGAAGCAGAAAACCATGCAAGGAATCAAGGATGAGGACTTCATATCCGAAGATCAAGTTATGCAGTAGCCATAGTATCGTATGATGTAGCCTATGAGAGGCATAGTCTAGGGTGAACTTGAGAACCTATGTAATAGTTTCAAGAAATAAGAAAACCTTCGTTTTGTTATCTGATGTGTTAAACTGTTATGTGATTCTCTTGTATAGTGACTTGGGGACTGCGAGACAATACTTGGCACGAGTATGAGTAGGTGTGAAAGGTAGTAGATGCATATACTACTGGAAGCACAGGACTGACGCTTGGATCAGGGTAAGTCACAAGGTTACCAAAAAGCTAGTAATTGATACTGTTTTATTCAAGTATGTCATTACCATCATTTCGGTAATGGCTAAAAAGATTGTTGATATTCCGACTCGAGTGGTCATATCAAATTGAGTCCGACTACGATAAGTATGTTACGTGGTTCAGAGAACCAAGTTCGATGTAGCACCGACTTAAGCCATAAGAATTAATCAAAGCGATCTGTAGAAGTATCGCGACGGTTGCTAGAAATGCTACCTTTTAATATGTGATTAGAACATGAAGGAAGGTATAGACTGTTCCGGAATTTGACTCTAAACGACCTGAGTCCAAGTAATGCATCACACGATGATAGGTCATTAGAATATGACACATCGTTCCATTGTAGTAATAAAAGAACTTATCTTAAGTTCGTATCAACTGAGGATTTACATTGTGACTTGAAGGTCATAATTTGGAGTCTAACGTGAGATAGAGAGCGGATGCAAGATCGTACACCGCTTGTAGTCAAGGAGTCCAAGAGTTAGATACTCATTCAAAGAAACATCGAAGTTATGAATTAGTATGAAGAGATAACATATGGAGTCATCATGTGAGCCCTGTTTCGTTGATGATTCCGGGACGTAATCATCCTAAGGGGGAGATAATTGTAACGCCCATAGATCCGGGCTTGTCAATTTAGAGGCAATAGGGGTCGAAAACGACTTTTCGACAAAATATTATTTAGAATAAATAATTTGAACCAAGTTGTAGTATATGTCATGAGGTTTCCATACATATAAAGAACGCCGACATCCGAGTTATAACGAAGAAGTTATGACCCGTCGAAGTTTCGCGATGGAACCGGCACGGCACCGAGAAGCGTAAGTAGTGAATTTACGATAGAGCGAGTTTTAGCCTTAGCGATATAAACGAAGATCGTAGAGTATGTTAAACTAAGAACATAGATAAAAAGAACGCCCAAATCTGACTTCGTATGAAGAAGTTATGATTTTTCGAAGTTTCGGATTACCAGTGTACAACCCGAAATTCAAATATTAGATCGAGTGATTTCTAGCCAACACGACCTAAACGAGAATCGAAGATCTCGTTAAGGGTAGCGTAACGAGAAAAAGATGGGCGAAAACGGACATCATATGAAGAAGTTATGAGGATTTAACGGACCAATCATGTCTCGGCCTGTTAATAATATAAAATTAAAAATCGAGTCAAAATTAGCTGACGGAGTCTAACGAAAGTTGTAGAGTACGATCCCACCTTCGCGCGGATATAAACAACTTCAAAAACGGAGCTCGTATGTGAAAGTTACGATTTTTAGAAGTTGAGGGTGAGATTTGCGAAACTGATGCATAGATTGATGACGTGGCTTAGCTCCCAGCCGTCCGATGTTGGTTCCAGAAGTCGCTTCGGATCTTGACACGTCACCCTCGCATTACCCCCCGCATACGAAGTCCGGAACGCGCCGCGTACGCCTTGCACTCCTCGGTCCTGCTTGAGCCACGTCGCCCCGTCCGAAGCTTGCCACCTGTCTGCCTTATCCGAAGCTACGCCCCACGTAGAGCCTCTGAACGCCTAGCATAGCGAGGCCCTCGCAGCTATAAAAGGAGGCCGAGGCTGCCCACATTTTTCACACCAAATCCTTTCTCTCTCTAATTTCTTTCTCTCTCTAGCTTCCCCAAACCCTAGATAAACCCCTTAGCTCCCGAGGGAAGCCCCGAGGCTGCCGGAGTCCCGAGAAAAAGTGTCTTTCAGTTTCGAAACGCTGCTCCAAATAAGTTCCGGTCTTCGATAAAATTCGCTGTAAGTGATGACTATGCTCCAAATAAGTCCCGAGGGAAACCCACTCAGTTTATTTATATCATAGGTCTTGATATGAAGTCACATTACACTGAGAGATTTAAAGAGATGTAGATCACTAGTGTAAATAAATGTAAGTTCTGTTTATGCTTATGTTTCTGTATTAACGATGACATCCCGAACGTTTTAAAATGAATAAAATACGTGTCTTCGAAAATGTTTTAATAATGTATTTATGATGTTTTTTTCTGGGAACAAATTCCGCAAAATTTTTATTAAAAGAAGTACTCTGATTTTTATAAAGCATAAAAAAATCGGTCTTTTCTGGCCGTGAAAATGGGGATGTCACACTATCGCAAGTTCATCCATAATTTTTCCAAAATCGCGAAACCCCTAACCACTCTGACACAGAAAGGTGTAGCCATTTGTTGGAGTGAAAAACAAGACATTGCTTTCCAAACATTGAAGTAAACCTTGTGCAGTGCGCCTATCTTGTCCCTGCCCGAAGGGACAGAGGACTTCGTTGTTTATTGCGATGCGTCCAATCAGGGCTTAGGCTGTGTGCTTATGCAGAGAGGAAAATTTATCGCTTATGCCTCGAGACAGCTGAAGGCACACGAAGTTAACTACACAACTCACGACTTGGAGTTAGGAGCAGTGGTCTTCGCACTGAAGATTTGGAGACATTATCTTTACGGAACTAAGTGCACGATCTTCACTGACCATAAAAGCTTGCAGCATATCTTCAATCAGAAAGACTTAAACATGAGGCAACGACGATGGGTAGAGCTGCTCAGTGATTATGAGTGCGAAATCCGCTACCATCCCGGTAAGGCCAATGTGGTAGCAGATGCCCTTAACCGAAAGGAAAGCTCAAGCAACAAGGTGAGGACGTTGAAAATGACCATCCATTCCCACTTATCCGTACATATTCGAGAAGCCCAGTTAGAAGCCCTAAAACCAGAGAACGTATCGAACGAAGCTTTGAGGGGAATGGATAAGAAACTTGAGATCAGAAGTGACGGAGTCTACTGTTTCATGGATCGAATCTGGACCCCAAAGTGCAGAGGTTTTAGAGAAGTTGTTATGAACGAAACTCATAAAACCAAATACTCTGTTCACCCAGGTTCGGATAAGATGTACCTATATCTAAAGAAGCAATACTGGTGGTCGAACATAAAAGCCGAAATCGCTACCTTCGTGGGCAAGTGTCTGACTTGCGTCAAGGTAAAAGTCGAGTATCAGAAGCCCTCGGGTCTGCTCTAGCAGCCCGAGATACCTAAGTGGAAATGGGAGATGATTACTATGGATTTCATCACCAAGTTACCCAGATCTCCGAGTGGGACGATACCATTTGGGTAATTGTCGATCGTTTGACAAAATCTGCTCACTTCCTTCCGATCAAAGAATCATTCAAGATGGAAAGACTTACACGAACCTACATCCAAGAGATAGTTCGGTATCAAGGCTGCCCCATTTCAAGCCCTCTACGGTCGCAAGTGCAGATCCTCTCAGTGCTGGGCCGAGGTAGGGGACAAGCAGCTAGTCAAGAGTCGAGTCCCATGTAAGATATTATGCATTGTGTCCCATACGCTTCGGGTATAGGATCGATTGCAAATTTGACCATTCTAAAATTTTCCAAATGTCGAGCGCATTTAGAGGGAAAAAAAAGACAAGAATCGGTTTTGACTAAAATAATTAAACAACTATCAAAGGACAATCCAAAGTTCGCCGAGGATTGATCGATTGCAAATATGACCATATCGACATTACTATGAATAGATAAGATTCTATTGAGAATGACTTGTCATATGGTAAGTATGGAAAGGTTTCCATATTGGGAGTTGGATATTGAGAATCAATGTTTAGATTAGAAACTTTTATGCAAAAGGATGTTCCAAGGAATGTACTTTGAGTGAGAGACATCACATCTATGGAATTGTCTTGTAACAATCTCCGATAGAGTACTTTGTAATTTCATTGGCAATAGTCATTGTGACTTTAGTGCAGTGATATTACGAAAGGATCATTGCATAAAATGTTAGAATCTAACATATTCTGTAAGTGGCAAAAATTTGATATTCTTACACTTGTAATAAGGATTGGGAATTATGAAATGAGTACGATTGGAAATGTGTTCATTTGATCTATTTCACAAAGTAAGAACCGTAGGTAAGCATTTTGTGCATGTTGAGAGCATGGGAAAAGTGTTGTAATAATTCAAGTAAGAAGTTGATTACCCGAAACAACAAATAATGAGTAATCGATATGGTGATAAATAAAAGGTGTTTTATTTATACTCAAAGATTTGAGGCCATATGGGATTAGCATTATTCTTGTGTTTCACTTTGCATGTTTTGACTTCCTGAATAATTTAATTGGTTGAGAACAGTCAAATTATTCGAACGGGCCACAGTCGTTCATATGTTGGAAGTAAATATGAATGAAGACTGTCATGAATTGGTGTGTGGATTGTCTAAAGAGTATTAAACATAAGCAAATGTTTACTGCAACGTTCATGAGTGCTTATGAATATGATTTGAGCATTGGATTAAACCCTCGCTCACTTGGATCACTTCATGGATTTTATCACGAGTGATTGGTGAGACGATAATATCTTATATTCTTGAAATCGAGATGTGTGAGTTGTATCTTGCGAGTCGGTTGCACATTGATAATACGTAAACACACCAGTAACTTGGTGTTATAAAATATATTGTTGTGTGTGATTCAGTGAGTGAGTGCAAGCAAGCATTGAGTCAAGGTTTATCCGTTCCTTTTATCCAAAGTGGGATGAAAACGATATATGTGGGCCCCTCGATGATTTAGTGATGGAACCTAAGCGCTTGGCCAAGCCGGGACTAAATTGATGTGTTCAATTGAAGTCTTTTGTCAGTCATCATTAATCGGAGATCGGGAAACAACAAATAGACAGAAAGAATGAGTTAAATCCATGTCTCAGTCTATACGATATCTAGAATGGAGGAATATATGATCCCTTATCTAAAGGACATGCGTATCTGATAGGATCAGAGTAGACAACGGCTTTAGAATGCTAAGATTGCAGATCGGGATATGAAGTCATACGCGGAATAGTTATTAGACTTATCCAAGTGGGAGACTGTTGGATTACTGTCTAAGTCCATAACTATTTTGGTATGTACTTGACCCGATGGTGCATGGTCCTTTTGGGTTGCCTTCACCAAAGCAACTTGATAGGATGAATTATAGAGAGAATGGATTAAATATGATTTATTAATATATTATGAGAATAATATATTAAAGGAGAAATCATATTGTTTAATTAATATTAGTCAAGAATTAATAAGAATTAAGTTTGTGGCTAAAAGAGATTAATTAAACTTAAGGGACTGGAATTGTAATTATAAGATAACTGTAATTGGGCTATGGATTACCTTATAAAATAAGGTTGGACGAATTCTATGGGGAAACCCATTAGAAATTGTCCAAGGCTTATTAAGGAAAGAGTCCATGGGTTGCTTAGGGCTTAAGCATCCAAATTAGGGTTTCCTTGTTAGATAACCCTAATAGCCTCACAATTTAAAGAACCCTTATGCCCCAAAAACGTGGTGAACTTTTGATTAGGGTTTCAACACGTTTTGAGCAGCCTCCTTCTCTTCTCTTCATCCTCTTGCTCTTGGTGTTTATGAACCATTAGAGGAGTGACATTGTGACTCTAAGCTTTCTAAAGTCAATACAAGAAGGATTTGAGATTGTTATTGCTACATAAAAATCAAGGTATGATCTAAACCCTAATTTACATGTTATATTGATTATCATATTCTAGATCTAGGGTTTATAGTCTTGGATGAATAGCATGTACAATAGAGAAACCTAGATCCAAGCATTAGGGTTTGTATGAGCCCATAGGATGTTCTTAAGGCTAAAACCCATCAGTGGTATTAGAGCCTTGATTGGTTTCTATTGTATTGATGCCTTGTGTGTTTGTTCAAGCTGCAAAAATGTTTTTTGCCCTATCTGGCTGATGAACTCGGCGAGTACCACAGTGTACTCGGCGAGTAGGCATCAACTCCGCGAGTCCAGTGTGGTACTCGGCGAGTTCGAGCGTCAGATGGAGCTATTTTCGAGATTTTTTGCTGTTTTTCTCATGGATACTTGCCTTATCTGTTCTAGGTCATTAAAATCCGATTTTATTCATATTTGTGAGTATATCCTTGATTAAACAAAAGATAATTACCAATTGATTAGATAATAACTTCCATATATGATTATAGTTGATTATTTGTATTAATTTGGTAACTTATTTTGCAAGAAATTGAAATTAGGTCAAATATAGATAATGATGAAATTGATTGTTTAATTTATATTATTTGTTATTTGATCCTTGTGTTATGAAAAGTTTCAATTTTCGCCTTTATGTTTTATAGTTTAAATTTGAACTCAAAAGTTTTGTTTTGAACTTTAAATAGTTGAAACCCTAATGTTTTGAAATATTTCAAAACTTGCCCTCAAGTTTTGGAATTTAAAAGTTGATTAAAAGTTTAATTTAGGAATGTTAAATTCTAAAACCCTAGTATTGTTTTGAAAAGTTCAAATCTCACCCTTATGGTTTTATTAATTAATTAAGGTGTATAATTAAAAGGGGTTTAATAAATCCATAAAAGTTTTGGTTCACAATTTAATTGAATTAAAAGTATAAATTAGACCAACTAGTATTTTAAAAGTGTAAAATACACCATATACTATATATAACATTAAAAGTCTAACATTATATATATGTATGAGTAAAAGTTAGTCTTACCGTTAGTAGGCCTCATTCACGAAGCTGGTCTATAAGGGGTGTTTAAAGAAATTGCCTATAAAATGGCGATTGAATGTGTATCCACTCTTACCCACCACACTCTTGACTAGTGGAGGGCCATTAGCCGAACGGGTAGGATAGGACAGAACCATCCATTATAAGTAATAATGAAGTACAAAAAGTAACTAAATGCTTTACAAATTCCCAATCTTAGTTACTTTAGGAAAAAGTGAATTGATGCAATTCCATGAAATTACACTTTGTGCCCTTGCAACGACGTTAGTGGAGCGTGTGTGGTTTACCGACACACTAAATGGTTCCAAGCAAAGGTAGCAAAGGGTGACTCAATGTTTGTCATAGTTCGCTGGAGCGTGTGTGGTTTACCGACACGTCGAATAGGTGACTGTAACATGTGGGGGAACCATGTAAGTTTGCATGGTCATTCACACCCACTTTGTGATCCTCGGCATCCCAGTCACAAACTAGAGGGGCATATCGAGTCTTAAACATGCCATTGAAATGTTCAATAAATCTCATACGATCTAGGAGTTTTCATAGATTTAAAAATTAAATTTCTTTTTCGTTTTTCATGGTGGAAATTAGTGAATCGTCATTCACTTACCTTCAAATATTTTGCAACTAGATTACGGCATCCCTTTTCTAGGTTGTAGCGTATTGTGTTGGATCCTAGCCTTAATATCTCATTTGGGTGATTTATTAAGGACTCAATCTATCAACTAACTTGAATTTGTTTTCTCCCGTTTTATAGATGTCAAAGTACGACAACTATGGTCTTCCTAAATCTTGTGGAACAAGCATTCCACATGAAGATGATATTCCACGATTCGATCGAGGAACAAGAAATCATACTTCACTTCCTCCACCTCCTCCAATTATTCTCCCTAACCCACAAGATCGAAGAATTGAAAGGTTCAATGTCACTAAAGCCCTATTGGAAATGAAACATGAAGATGGTAAACCCGTGTGCGCCCACGTTCTAGGAATGAAATCACACATCGATAGGTTGATAATGTTGGGTGCGTCATTCCCGGATAAGTTGGTTGTGAACTGGGTTCTACAGTCATTTCCTGAATCATATAATGAGTTCAAAAGAAAGTATTATATGATGGATCATGACGAAAACCTCATTGACCTAACTTACATACTCATTGCTGCTGAATCAGAAATGATTTGGCAAAGCAATGGAGCATATTTGTTGGGAAAGTCAACCAACTATACTTCTGAGGACGTTCTAGGAGAACCGACCTGCGTTTGCTGCCAAGAGAAAGGGCGTTGGATACAAGTCTGCCCTAAGAGCCTGAAGAGTCCTAAATATGGGAGAGTCAAAGAGTATGGCTGTGCTTCAGTTAAAATCCACTATCTAACTCCATTAAGTTCCTATTCGTTGATTCTTAATACATAATGTGATAAGATTGCATTTGAATGTTTTGCAGGATCAGTGGAAAGAGAGGAAGCTTGATGAAAGAGCAAGATAAGTCTAATCACGATGAAATGGATCTCGATCGCATGGATTTGAAGATTAGATTTTGAGCTTAGAAAGTTATGATAGAGTTGTTAGAAATTTTTCTTTTTGACTACATAGTTTTTAGTTGATTTTGCATTGTGAGGACAAATGTTTTCCGCTGCTTTTATGAATAAAATGAATTTTTATTTGACTCATTTATTTATTTATTTATTTCCTTGCAATGAAATCATTATGAAAAATTGATGTTTGCATATTTCTACAACGAATGGATGTGATTCTTAATTATGATAATTATGGAAATGTCAAGAATTTACCAAATAGGGAGAGTTTCTCATCGCCCAAGTTTCAATTGGACAGAAACTTGGAATCATGCAACTTGGTTGCATGATGAATGAGAAATTTCATATTTGGAAATTAGACTAATTCGTGGACAAAGTGTCAAGTGAAGGACTAGGAGATCGAGTACACAAAGTTGTGTGTTGATCAAGTCCACCACAAGAGTAACAAAGACATTCGTCATGGTTTACTAAAGGTTTAGTAAATATGATTATACTTATAAGATTAAGTGTAATTCTGAATTGATTCAAAGAATAGCATAATGAATAAGAAGAATCAAGTAGGTAGAAAGATAAAAGTTTCTTTATTCTAAGAAGAAGGGAGACTACCTTTTATGTTTTATGATATGTCTTAATGATTAAGAACCATATCTCAATTGATCCTCTAAGAAAATCTTAGTACAATTATATGTCTGAGAAGAGGAATTAAGAATTGAAGAAATGGTTAAATCAAGAAGTCAATCATGCTTCGTTCCGAAAACAAGTCTTAAAGTTAAGATTGTGACATTGAGTGACAAGTCTTAAGAAGGTTTATAACATTCATCAAATGTAAAATGTGGAAAAAGGTTTTCTTATTCTCACACATTTGAAATTGGTAAGTTGTGATGTCTTGGATAAGACAAAGACAAACTAGGACCAATTTTATGAAGTGTTTTGTCTTGATAAAAGCTGCACTAACTCTTGAATATTTGGTTGTCGAGAAATGTTTATTGACAAGAGAATCTTATATGTCAAGGAGTCAGTGGGAGTCTTAATGGTCTTGAAAGGTTTCAAGAACAAATCAAGAATAAACCTTATCGATCATCACTAGCACACGAGTAGAGGTTTACAACATATCGTGTTCACATTAGCCTGTTTCTGTGCCGCTCCAATCGAGTTAATTATGCATGTGAGTCCTATGAGTTCTCATTTGAACGCACAAAAGGCAAACATCTTGATCAATGGAAAGTACATTGATAGGAAAGGGTGAGCTACTTAACTATTTGAAAGACATGGTGGGCAACCGTGTTACCATAAGGCAAGAAATCAAGATTTAGAAGTTCGGTCCATATGAGTTTGGATTTGTCGCAAACTTTGGTTTTGACAAATTCGCATGGATAGGAACACATACACCATTAAAATCAAAGTGTCATAAGATTCCCTCCTTCATGAAAATGACTGTGAGGAAATGCTTTCACTAAAAGAGATTTTAAGAAGATAGTGATTGTGAAAATTGTATTCTCGAATTCGATTATGGTTACGGTATCCCTTTCCATGATTCGAATTTTGAGATTTGGCAATTAGTCTAAATTGTTTAAGACATACATATAAACTATCTAAGGCAAAGGTGTATAAGTTTAAGTAGCCTTGATAAAAGATTATCAAAGCATTGGGTATTAGAAATATGAACTTAAAGAAATTCAATAGGCATTGTTTTTCTGAAAGTTAAGTTGTTTCTGAATACATGTCAAAGCTAGTGGGAGCATAAGTGTTATGTTTGTAATAATCATCATGATAGTGGAAGCATAAATATTATGATTGCATGATTATTAAGTCAAGTATTGCAAGTTAGCAATATTAATTATACAAAACAAGAGTCATACTTTGCAAAGTTGTAAGGGTTTAATAGTTGTTTTGCTATAATTAAGGGAGAGAATATTATGCTTCATTTCAAATCTAAAGGCTTAGGTTGTGGAATTCTAATAAACTTAGTCAATGATACATAGTGTGTTCTTAAATTTCGATTATGATTAAGGCATTCCTCTTCATAATTCGAATTGTGAGAACGTAACACATAAAATATTATGGCAGAAGATTGATGAAGTATTAAATCTTCATGTAAGACATTATGCATCGTGTCCCATACGCTTCGGGTATAGAATCGATTGCAAATTTGACCATTCTAAAATTTTCCAAATGTCTAGCGCATTTAGAAGGAAAGAAGGACAAGAATCGGTTTTGACTAAAATAATTAAACAACTATCAAAGGACAATCCAAAGTTCGCCGATGATTGGTCGCTTGTGAGTAGTTGGAAGTATAGTATTGAATGGACCATATCGACATTACTATGAATAGATAAGATTCTATTGAGAATGAGTTGTCATATGGTAAGTATGGAAAGGTTTCCATATTGGGAGTTGGATATTTAGAATCAATGTTTAGATTAGAAACTTTTATGCAAAAGGATGTTCAAAGGAATGTACTTTGAGTGAGAGACATCACATCTATTGAATTGTCTTGTAACAATCTCCGATAGAGGACTTTGTAATTTTATTGGCAATAGTCATTGTGACTTTAGTGCAGTGATATTACGAAAGGATCATTGCATAAAATGTTAGAATCTTACATATTCTGTAAGTGGCAAAAATTTGATATTCTTACACTTGTAATAAGGATTGGGAATTGTGAAATGAGTATGATTGGAAATGTGTTCATTTGATCTATTTCACAAAGTAAGAACCGTAGGTAAGCATTGTGTGCATGCTGAGAGCATGGGACAAGTGTTGTAATAATTCAAGTAAGAAGTTGATTACCCGAAACAACAAATAATGAGTAATCGATATGGTGATAAATAAAAGGTGTTTTATTTATACTCAAAGATTTGAGGCCATATGGGATTAGTATTATTCTTGTGTTTCACTTTGCATGTTTTGACTTCCTGAATAATTTAATTCGTTGAGAACAGTCAAATTATCTGAACGGGCCACAGTCGTTCATATGTTGGAAGTAAATATGAATGAAGACTGTCATGAATTGGTGTGTGGATTGTCTAAAGATTATTAAACATAAGAAAATGTTTGCTGCAACGTTCATGGGTGCTTATGAATATGATTTGAGCATTGGATTAAACCCTTGCTCACTTGTATCACTTCATGGATTTTATCACGAGTGATTGGTGAGACGATAATATCTTATATTCTTGAAACCGGGATGTGTGAGTTGTATCTTACGAGTCGGTTGCAAATTGATAATAGGTAAACGCACCAGTAACTTGGTGTTATAAAATATATTGATGTGTGTGATTCGGTGAGTGAGTGCAAGAAAGCATTAAGTCAAGGTTTATCCGTTCCTTTTATCCAAAGTGGGATGAAAGCGATATATGTGGGCCCCTCGATGATTTAGTGATGGCACCTAAGCGCTTGGCCAAGCCGGGACTAAATTGATGTGTTCAATTGAAGTCTGTTGTCAGTCGTCATAAATCGGAGAAAACAACAAATAGACAGAAAGAATGAGTTAAATCCATGTCTTAGTCTATACCATATCTAGAATGGAGGAATATATGATCCCTTATCTAAAGGACACGCGTATCTGATAGGATCAGAGTTGACAACGGCTTTAGAAAGCTACGATTGCAGATAAGGATCTAAAGTCATACGCAAAATAGTTATTAGACTTATCCAAGTGGGAGACTGTTGGATTAGTGTCTAAGTTCATAACTATTTTGGTATGTACTTGACCCGATGGTGCATGGTCCTTTTGGGTTGCCTTCACCAAAGCAACTTGATAGGATGAATTATGGAGAGAAAGGATTAAATATGATTTATTAATATATTATGAGAATAATATATTAAAGGAGAAATCATATTGTTTAATTAATATTAGTCAAGAATTAATAAGAATTAAGTTTGTGGCTAAAAGAGATTAATTAAACTTAAGGGACTGGAATTGTAATTATAAGATAATTGGAATTGGGCTATGGATTACCTTATAAAATAAGGTTGGACGAATTCTATGGGGAAACCCATTAGAAATCGTCCAAGTCTTGTTAAGGAAAGAGTCCATGGGTTGCTTAGGGATTAAGCATCTAAATTAGGGTTTCCTTGTTAGATAACCCTAATAGCCTCACTATTTAAAGAACCCTTATGCCCCAAAAACGTGGTGAACTTGTTGATTAGGGTTTCCACACGTTTTGGGCAGCCTCCTTCTCTTCTCTTCTTCATCCTCTTGCTCTTTGTGTTTGTGAACCATTAGAGGATTGACATTTCTGACTCTAAGCTTTCTAAAGTCAATACAAGACGGATTTGAGATTGTTATTGCTACATAACAATCAAGGTATGATCTAAACCCTAATTTATATGTTATATTGATTATCATATTATAGATCTAGGGTTTATAGTCTTGGATGAATTGCATGTACAATAGAGAAACCTAGATCCAAGCATTAGGGTTTGTATGAGCACATAGGATGTTCTTATGGCTAAAACCCATCACCTTCCCTTGTGCATTGTAAGACCATTTAACATCCAAGAACACACCACCCATGTTACGGCCGTAAACTCATGGGGAAATGGTTTTTGGACTGTAAACACCCCTAAGGGCTTACTCTTGAAGAGTAAACTCCTTATCTAGGCCCTACACATCCTTAGATGCTACCCGGGTCACTCCTAACACTCTAAATAAAGTGTTTTCGCGCCTCGGAGTGTATTGTCTTACTTAATTGGTAGTTCAAAGTCTAATTAGATACAATTATGTGTCTCTTCATATTACATAGGAACCTCATGTGTATTCAAGCCCCGAACTGACACTTAGCATCATAACCGGCACATTTCTCGTCTGGTGAGTTCATACCCCTACACCTTTTTCTATGTTTTTCAATGTTTTTAGGGGGGAATACAAGCAAAAGTACAAGGAAACCTTGTACTCAAACTTATGATTTCATTTGAAATGTTTCATATTTCGTATGCTTTTAACACTGAAAATCGTATTAACCAACCGTTCAACTTGTAGAGTAAATTGTCAAACTATTTGTGAAACTCATTATAAACTTTTGTATTTTATATTTCACAAATCGATTTTCCTTATCATTAATGTTAAAAGCATGAACCTTAGAACTTTAAAAACGTCATTGATAACACTCCCCCTAGATACGAGAGTAAAGGACTAATATAATTAAACTTAGAATTATAGACATGTCCTTGGTAACACTCCCCCTACATACGAGAGTGAAGGACTAATAAACAGAGTTTTCCGTATTATTACTTTTAAAATGTCCTTGGTAACACTCCCCCTAGATTCGAGAGTGAGGGACTACTTTTAAAATTCATTAATATTAAGATTGGAGACACGTCCTTGGTAACACTTCCCCTAAATACGAGAGTGTTGGACTACCCCTATAACCAGAATCTCCTGGAGGGAGAACGTGACTTGAGTGTATAGATCTATACGGTATTGACTAACCCGCACCTGACTGGTAGCTACAATCGGACCGAAACGTCCAAGGGTGACAAAATTCATAAAACGATATTGGCCCCGTTCCGAGCCTTATCTAGTCTATTGTATGGCTATGGAACTCGCAATTTAGATTATGAAAACTTTTCTACTTACTTATTAGTTTTATATACGTGTTAAAACTAATGTACTTTTCAAAGATAATCAGGCTTTCAGGAAACTTCACACAAACACTTTAAGTATGGTAGATACTTGTACCCTGCAATCCGAATCGATAACCAATCACAAACTTTTAAGGAAAATAAGGGTTTTTCCTGGGACAACTGAACTGTTCTTAACCAGATTGGGTAACAAACGTATAACGAAACTTTTCTTATAAGAAAATATGGGATTTTCTTGGATAACAACTTTTACAGAAAACCAAAGGAAACTTGTTCTTTTACAGAAACAAACCGCTTATGAACTCACCAGCTTTATGCTGATATTTCTAAAACTGCTTGTATTCTCAAGTCAACATTAAGACAGGTACCCCGCGTTCTTTTGGAGAAGACGGAGCATTTAGCAGTCTCATCTTTACTTTTGTTCATTTTGGATGTGTATATATATATATATATATATATATATATATATATATATATGTATATATATATACATATATATATATATATATGTATATATATATATATATATATATATATATATATAAAAACATGTATAACTTTGTTTTCAAACAAATGTAAATACTTCTATGTAATGTAATGGTTGTGTTTACTACGCTTACTATGTACATTGGTTGTGAAACTTCATGATGTCCTCTGCCCCGGAACGTTTCCGCCATCGGTTTCGGGGTGTGACATTATTATTATTGAATTTCTTCCTCTTGTTGACTTTCTCTTTTGGCCACTGATGTGGCCGAATGCCCATATTTTTCAAGTCTTCTCTTGCCTCTTTTTTGTCTTTGGTTTTTTTTTCATTCATCAATGTAGTATTTACAAAACTCTCATCCACATTTTTCTCCACATGCATAAAATATATATTGTGTTTTAGCTTGAGGGAAGACCAATACTCATGCTCAAAAAAGATACTATGTTTCGTCCAATTCAACTCTTTTTTTCTTATTTCATCATTGCGCTTTCTTGTTGCACCCCCGTGCTCAGGATGTTTCCCTAGAATACGATCAGGGAGACAAGCCAATTGGTTTAATATAGCTGTATTGGTAAATCGTCTTGGATGTGGCCTTCTCTCAGGTTGACCATTAAATAATAAACTTTGCCTCCACTTATGGTTCATATGCAAGAATCGTCTATGACCAACATAAGACATCTTGTTGGTGACATGAATGGAAGATGTGTCTGCGTTACAAGTAGGGCATGCTAAATAACCTTGACCGCTCCATTCAGACAAACTTCCACGTGCTGGAAAATCATTGATAGTCCATAACAACATCGCACGCATGTTGAATATGGTGTTGGTTGACGAATCTCTCATTTGGACTCCTTCAGACCACAACATTTTCAACTCATCCACCAAAGGCCTCAAGAAAACATCAATGTCCTTTGATGGTGATTTAGGACCAGGAATCCGCAAAGTTGCCGAATGGATTAAAGCCATCAGCAGCCAAAACTAGACGAAAATTTCTAGGCTCTTTAGCAAACTCTGGATATCTTTGATCAAAATCTTGCCATGACTTCCCATCAACCGAATGATACATCATACCATCTATTGAGCGTCCAGTATTATGCCAACTCATATCTTTAGCTGTTAATCTGGAGCTATACATTCGTCGAAGTCTTGGAGTCAAAGGAAAGTATCGCAACACTTTTTGTGGTACTTTCTTCCCCTTTGTAGTTGTGTCCACCCATCTACTCTCCTTACAAATCGGGAAATTTTGCATGGAACCGTTCTCCTTCCAAAACAAAGCACAATCATTTTTGCAAGCGTCGATCGATTGATATCCTAACCCTATCTTTCTCAACTTCGTTTTAGCTTCATAGTGTGAAGCTAGAATCTTGCTCTTCGGGAAAGCAGCTCTTAGTAACTCTACAAGTTGATCAAATGAACTATTTGTCCATCTATTGATCACTTTAATATGCAACAACTTTGCCAAAAAGTTTAAGGCAGACATATCGCTACATTCAGGGTATAACTTGGTATTGAGCTCCTCAAACAAATCATCAAATGTTGAGTCTATACCTCGTCCCTCCTCGTCTATATTTTCTTCATTTGTATTTTGTTCCGCCATAACATCATGAACTACATCAAACATCTCATTACTTGTGGGTGTGTTTGTTCTTGGAGTCGAATTGTAGCTTAAATCCGAAGAACCGACATGTTTCTCACCGTGATAAATCCACGTAGTATATATTTCTAGAAACCCAATGTCATGTAAGTGGGCATAAACCGTAGGAAAAACATGTCGATACAAATTCACACACGTTTTACACGGGCAACGCACTTTGCCTTTAGAGTTGACATGTTTATCAGCAATCTTCATAAAGTTTTTAAGACCTTCCAAGTATTTTGAAGACATTCGGTTCTCTCTAATCCAACTCTTATTGATCGTCATCGCCGTTTCTCTTTTAAAAATTATATTATATATGTAGTTATCAAAAGTTAGATTGTATTTGTGCTAGATAAATAAATATATACCCGAGAACGGATAGAGTATTCACAAGTATATAAAAGTAAAAATTAGATTAATTGGATAGAGTATTCACAATGGTTATAAAGAAGAAACTTAAACTAAAAATCAACGATTCAATGTGTTTTAATAAGAAAATCATATTAATTTGATTTTATATTTAATTTAATTTAATATTAATATTAATATTAATTTGATTTTAAAACTAATTTAATTTGATTTTAATTAATTCACCTTTACTTCATAATTATTTTAAAATTACTAAAAGTATGTTGCTATTAATAACCTAATTAAGCTAAAGCCATAATGACCAACATTAAGTCACTAACAAAATTGAACACTTTGAAACCATATTAAACACGTTACAATACAAACAATAGCATCTAATTACATCAAATAACTCAAGATAATACTTTTTAAGGTAATGTTTCTAACTTAACATAATGTATACATGAAGTTTGTTTGCTAGTTCTATAAGGTTGCACATAAACTCAAATTGTAAAGATCTTATAGCCTTCTATCATCACTTTTACTTGTAGATAAGTAAAATATATAATATTGTATGCACATAGAAAGCAAAATGTGGCCAATATATAAAATTGTATGCACTTAGAAAGCAAAAAAGCAAAATGTGACCTTATACCCTGTTTTCACATATTTAACATTTAGACATTTAAGATTTATGGAGCATTATGGTGCATAAAAAAATGCATATACATATCATGGTTTATTGAAAAAAAAATCGTCACTGTGGTAGTTAACAGGAAAAAGAAATCAATATACTAACCTCAAAATCGGTGTTAGAGTTTGGTTAGTCACTGGAAATCCTTTTCTATGGAGCACTTGAACCTTTTGCTGGCCAATAGATAAATGGGGCTTAGATTTGGGGCTCCAAATTATTACAAATCAAGCACAAGTTATTACAAATTAATAAGCAATGAAGGACCAAAACACTTACCTTTATGGTAGCCGATGAACTCGAGCTGGAAACACCCTGCGATCGCCGACGACCTTGAGAGAAAATAGGATTTGGTCTCGACTGTAAACAGAAAGCTGAAAATGGGGTTTTGTTACAGGGAAACACTATACAAACAACATGTCGTCTGTATAGGTACCCCAATACATCGTCGTTTTGCTTAACGTGATTAACAAATAAAAGAAAATAAAAAAAAAATTCACGCGGATCGGTCCCACCTTTCCAGACGACATGTCGTCTCTATAGCACAAGAAACGACATCGTTTTCCAGTTTCTCTAACAAGTACAATAAATAAATCTAATTTAATTTTAAATCACCCTATACCGACGACATGTCGTCAGTATAGGATGACAGAAACGGTGGCGTTTTGACTTCCTACTACAAGGAATTAAAATTAATCGAAATTAATTTTAAATCACCCTACACCGACGACATGTCGTCTGCATAGGATGACAAAAACGGTGGCATTTTGGCTTCTTGTTACATGGAATTAAAATAAATCGAAATTATTATTTTAGACACTTTCCAGACGACATTTCGTTTGTAAATATTTTCGATATACCGCCAACAATTTCACGTTTCGCGCCGAGTTTATACAGATGACTTGTCGTCTCTATAGCTCTTCTGGTCAAAGGTAGGGAGTCAATGTTTGAAAACCCTTTACGGACGACATGTCGTCTGTATAGGTCGACTTTTGGAGACGACATGTGTCGTCTGGATAGGAGTCATCTGCATAGCACAAGATTCTTGTAGTGCGAGGCACACCGCCACCCGACACGGCGGCCGGTGGCTGCAGGAGGCGGCAGCCACCACCTCACGCTGGTGGTTATGAGTTTCTTTCATTATTCCTTTATCGCTTACAATTTTTTTACAATGCAAATCTACTAAATAAACACATACACTAATGCTAAACACACACACATTAACCCTCGTGGTGGCCGGTGGTGGTAGATGGTGGCAGCCACCACCTCACGGTGGTGGTGGTGGCTTTTCCAGCCAATTAAACCCACTCACATACACCTCTCGTCTTATAGCAGCAACACATAACACACACAACCCGATTTGAACACAAAAATGCACCCCATTGGCAATCTAGAGGCGACAGGAACGGAAAGGCGGCGATGACAGCCGCTTTACGATGGCAGGAGTGGCTAGCACAAACCGTATAGACGGCGACGAACACGAGAAGGCAGGCAGCAGCCCTAGCGACCACGGCAGTCCTATCTGCCGATTCTCATCACTGTTGACAGTGGGTGCAAAGATCGAAGAACGGGAGGGAGTCGGGTGGCAATAGCGGAAGGCGTCGCGTATGGCGGTCCTCTCTCGGTTGTTCTCAGTGTTAGGCAATGGAACAGTAGCAGCGGTGTTGACAGCGACAGTAGCTCACGGTGGGACGACGATCTTTCCGACTCCAACGTATGTGGCAGCACCGATGGTGAAGGGCGGCGCTGGTGAGGGAGGTATAAGGTGATGGAGGGGACGGATGTAGAGTGCTTCATTAGGGTTAGGATTTACTGGGTGAAGGGTTTTATATCCCAAGCCCCATACAATTTATCCCATAATGCCACCTTTGGCCCCCTCCCCTCCCATTTTCTTTCAAAGTAGGTCTGAAATTTACTCTTTCAGCCCCCAACATTAAAATCCTCTTCAAACCAGGCCTAATCTTTTACCAAACAGCCCTTCCTTCTCTTTTCCTTTCAAATTAAATCCCAATTTGCCCAAATAGCCCCTCCTCTACACAATATTTTCACTATAAGCCCACGGACTACAAAACGAGCCCGTCTGATTATCCTTAGCCATATGTTCAAGTATTCTTTCCAATACGAACACCGAAAGCACTCGTTTGTCCTTCTAAACAAATTATAATGTCAATTACATACTTTTTCACCAAGCTCTTTATTTAATTATATTCATATATCGGAATAAAATAATACTTAAAACACATCTTCAGCTTTTAGGGTTTCACTTGGAAACGGGGTGTTACATATCATCCACCTTCAAAATAACAGGAAAAAGAAAAGATAATTGGGGGTAAAATAGCCCAATGTCATTATAAATCTCCAGCAAGAACGTTTTATATATATAACCATGTAGCAACATTCCTTAATAATGCTTATCAATGTATAACCAATATCATAAGCAGACCAGGACCGACTTTATGATTATTATTGACCAAATCATTACTAAGGGTAAAATCGTCTATACTCCATCCATTCCTCCATCTTAACGTAAATTTTTATGAGTCCATCATATAATAATCCCCAATAGTAATCAGTTCCTAATAATCAACATTATAAGTATTCTAATAAACAATAACTATGAAACATAAAATTGAAATATTTTTATTGATGTAATAAAATTGACCTTATACTTGATAATGATTTATTGTCGTTTGTCATCTATTTTAATTATATTTCATAGAAATAACACAAAATCATCCAAACGTGATCATTTAATGTAATGGAAACACTGATTTCATTTTTTTGTTTATTCATACCATTCATTTTTTTTAAAAAAAAATTAAGTTATGAAAGAGTGAAAATACATCTATTAATCTTTTATAATCAAATCTCAGATTGAATTCTTATTCGTTTTATAATAATTTAATTTTTAAAAGTATGCACTTTACAGATACATGCATTTTTTATTAGAAAAAATTTAAAAAAAATGGATTGAACTGTATTAATCTTAAGTATGTAATGAATTTATACACGACAAACTAAAAACAATACAGTTTATTTGATCATGTAAACTAAAACGATGGATCTTGATTTTGAATTCAAAACAAGTTCGATCCATCCAAAATACAGGAGCAATTAAAACGATGGATCTTGATTTTGAATTCAAAACAAGTTCGATCCATCCAAAATACAGAAGCGGCTAATTTTGTTTTTCCTAATTTCTTCTTCCATTAATCTTGATCGGATTGCTTTTAGATTGTTTCTTCGTTTTCTAATTTTTTTTATTTTTATATTTATTATTAATTATTCTTATTATTATTATTTGAAACGACAAATATAATCTGCTCCTATACTACTCCTTAAATTCACTTATTTCCATAACGAGACTTAAGCCCTCACTTTAAAGATGGAAAGCAACATCGGATACCGTTGAATTTGACGTGGTCTAGGTTTTTCTAATTAATTTTAAAATTAGTTATCTGCCTTGAAAAGAAAAAGTCATCACCACTGGTACCGTTTTCATGGTTTCTTGTACGTTAGTGAAGTGTATGCATTAGTTCATTTGTTACCACATGACAAAAAGTACTTTATGTAATGGAACGTGTGAATCTCAATAATAATATAAAATAATGTTATACATTTCCAAATTTATACTTGTGCAACGAAACACTTGGTCAAACTCCATATGCATTTGCAGAATTTATCGTCATTTTTATTGGATTGAAATGTTGGACCACATCATCATCTTCTTCTTCATCATACGAATTTCATTAGACCACCATTAAAGAGGGCTGTGAATGCAGCCATTTTAGCCTTAGAAAGAGCCACCCCTATCTCAATTCCACCTTTCAAATCCCTACTTCCCGTTAAAGAAATTACATGATTTGCCCTACAATGTTGATGACTTGGTAACTTCTCAACTTTATCGACTTTCCCCCACCCAAAATCCATCCCATATGAATCCACTTTTGGTGAACCAAGAACCCTAACATTCAATTCATCCCATTCACATATCCACCTTTCAGCCCCTCCTAAAACGTCCTTATCAAGCATCTTAATCTCTTTTCCGATTGATTTTGCTGCAAAAACAACCCCATCTTCACCCAACAATTCACTCCTAAACGCCCTGCATCTCCCAAAAGCTATGCAATTTCCAAAGTATGCTGATGGTATTTCATCCCTTAAACGACTAATTCCACCTGCGTTAAACCCTAGATAAAGAGGAGAACTAGAAGATGTACCTCTGGAATCATGGGCTTCTTCGACTTTAAGTAAACAAACCCATATAAAAGAACATACACTCACGTAGGGTGATAGATGTAATGGTGGGTCTTCGTTTATCATCTTGCATTTTTCGAGTATGTGGTATTTGATCATGTTAATGTCGGAGGATGTCAAGATGAAAGTTGCTTGAACAATGTTTTGATCGACTTCATCACCGGAAACTTTAGATGAATTCAATCGGCTCCACCATTGTTTCAAGAACGTGGTTTTAAGTGAATTGGGGTCGGAAATTACACTCCGATCAAACCAAGGTGTAGACTTGAACCCAGCGAAAGAATCTTTATTCAACAAAGATTTGCAAACTGAAGCCCAACACTTGATAAACTGATCTAGTGTTCTTTCGTCAGCTGCTACTTGTTGCGTCGTGACTCCGATGGAATACCCTAAATCGTGAAAAAATGTAACCTGGATGGCGAGAAGAGGGAAGACGAGGGTCAGGTGGGGGTCACGTGGCATGGATGGAATTGGGAGCTTTGGTAGAAGAGAGTAAAGATTGACGACGTTTCGGGGGTGGTTGCCGGAGATATTGTTGATGTTGACGTTTGAGTCCGCAATGGTGAGTGAGACGGAGTCACCTTTGGTGTAAATTAAGTGTGGCTCGGCGGGTGGTGGTGGAGCAGAGAGGTTTCCGGCGAGAGGGTGGAAGTGGTGGAGGGTGGTGGAGAGGGATTTTTTGAGAAGGGATATGATGGTGGTGGTGGTGGATTTTAGCGGAGGTTTTGGAAAGAAGAAAAGGGTTTGATACGAAGGGTAAAGAAGCCATGGAATGTCTAAGAAGGTTAGAGGAAGTGAGATCGGAGGTATGACGGAATCTGGTGGTGGAGATACATCGCATTGTTCAATGATTTTCACATGGAAGGGTACCGCCATTGAAGGTTGTAATGTTGTCAGGGACCAGACTGAAACTGCTATTCATACCTCCTTGTCATGGTAGGTTATTTATTTATTTATGAATAAGTAAATCATTCAACAATTGAAGGTGTGGGGATCTATTTTATAAGTAATGGGATTTCTCATCACAATACGACACGTTATAAAAAATCGAAACTTATTTGTATTCACTAGGTTATTCTGTTAATTCTTTATTTTATTTTGGAATAATTAACTTGAGAAAACGTTGTTGTACATGTTTATTCACAAAACTTTTTTTAGCGAGGTCGGCACCTTAATTTAAAAAAGAGGAACCCCAAATAGTCGCCGAAAATGATTGATAAGCTGCAGCTACTTACCCAAGGCGCATTTGTTGTATTTCATGTTTAATACTAATTTATGAGATAAACTTAGATTTTCTTTTTGTTCATTTTATGTTTTATTTGAGAAAATGACAAAAATAGTCATTTATACTAATTACATTATAAAAGTAGCAAAAAAAAAAAATGAAATTTGCAAAAGTAGCCACGAATTTCGCAGGTGGAATTGCCCCATCTGCGATTTGCACATTCCATCTGCGAATGTATAAGTGGCTAAAGCACAAGTGTGCTTTAGCAGCTTGTACATTCGCATGTGGATTTTTTTTTAATTTTTTTTCTCTATATATAGGGCATATGAAGCTTAAAATCGCAGATGGACTGTGTTCATCTACGATTTACTCTGTGTCCATCTGCGAAATTTTGTGGTTTTTTTAATTTTTTTTAGTTTGACTATGAAATCAATTGGTTTGACTACGAAATAATGTTACTATATAAAAAGTTTTGTAGAAAATTATCAGTTTAGTTGTTATTTGTTCAAGAAATTTTTTTAAAATTCTCTCTAAAAAATGATTGAATATTTGGTTTGTCTTGTAACCGGTGGGAAATGGCAAGTTATTGGAACAAATTTGGAATACGTATGTCCACAGGGAGGTATTTCTGAATTTGCTTTGATATTTTCTGAGTATATTAGTTATAATGATTTTGTATCTTTGGTGAGAAGCAAAATTGGTTTGTTAGACAAATATAGAATTCGTTTTCGTTTCCATCATCATGAATTAAATTATTATATAGCTATAGTTGAAGACATGGATCTTAGAATGTTGATAAATGTAATCAAATGTAGTGGAAGAAGGGTTGTGAAAGTGTTTGTGGTGGTTGATGAAGTAGATGAGGTTAATGAGGGTGGTCACAGTGGAAATCAGCCGGTTGGTAATTTATGCAGTTATAAAGGGAGTAACAACCCGATAGGTACTTTCAATACTCCTAGTGTACCTCAGTTTCACAATGCTGCTGAAAATGTTATTGTTAGTTATTCACCTATTAACTATGTGGATCCTGAGAATTACAAGTATGTTGGTGATGATGATGTTGGTACATATCTTAATGATGTGGGTGGTCGTTGTAATGATGTTGTCAAACAAGAAGTTAAAGTTATGAATAGGCGTGTGGTAGATAAAAGTAAAAAGAAAAAAAAATCAGAGTATTACTATACTAATAACACAACAGATCACTGTTCGAGTTGACAAGTCATCCCCGTCGAATGACAACACAATACACTGCTACTTGAGTTGACAGGCCATTGCACCGGGAAAATAAGGAGTCTCTATATAAAGTTGTTAATATCATTTTAATTGTATCGTATTACTTCCCCCTTGAAGTTATGGACTCGCCTGTACCACATATATGGAGGAACGAAGAGGAGGTCGGTTTGGTTCAAGCTTGGATTATAACTGTAGAGGAGGATTTTCCACCCCCCCCCCCCCCCCACAAGTTCGCGCTGGATCATTTTGGTCTCGTGTATGTCATTTGTTTCACCATTTAATGGGGTGTACTCAATATCGAAGAAGTAGAAGAGATGTCAAAGCGAAGTTTCTGGATTTGAAAATAAAGGTGAAACAATTTCAATGTATTTATAACGAGTTGGATAATGAACATACAAATATGGATGAAGATATTCTGCGACAGGTGGCTTTGGAACTATACCATTTTGAGTATGATGGTAGCGAGTTTACCCACTTAGATGCATGGAATCTTTTAAAGAATGCCCCTCATTTTTAATATGTATGTTGGTTAAGTTAATTGTTTTTCGTTAGTTAAGTTGTTGTTGTATGTGTGTTTTGTTACTATTTAATAAATGTCCCTTACTTTTAATGTATGTTGTTTCCTCAATCGCTAATAATACGACATAAATTAAATAACTAATACATAATACGACATAAAATATAAACGGGGTACATGAATAACTAATACATAACACGACATAAAATAAAAATGGGGTACATAAATAACTAACACGGCATAAAAAAAAAGAACGGGGTACATAAATAACTAATACATAATACCACATAAAATATAAAGGGGCTACATGAATAACTACTGCATTGAGGGAGGTAACAGGACCATCGTTTCATTTGGTATTTCCCAAAGCACATGTGATGGTATACTATTCACCAACTCAGATCCATATGCAAGTCGATACACGAAATTAGTGAACTTGTAATCAACCATTTTGTGAATGGCTTCAGACGTACGGGTTCTTAGACATGCTATAGTGTGGCCACATGGTATACCGTTTTTTTGCCATTTCCCACAACTACATACCCTTCGTTCAAGTTGTATGTTCGTGGTGGCAAAATTGTCATCCACTTCAAATGTATCCCCATACAAACGTTTTGCCATCCAATTATAAGACTTATTGACATGTTTTTGAACCTTACTCTCAACATAAGGGGTCAACCCACCAGACAACCTCCCTGGAAAATCTGATAATTTTAGAAAAATATTAACATAAGAAAAAAACTAAATATAACAAACTCCCTTACCCGCCACTTCAGCCCGTTCAGCATACTTTGATTGTATCGACGTATTGATTAACTCAACTATCGTTGTTATAGGAAACTCACGGGTGGATATAATTTGCAAAATTTCAGGGACGTCAATCGATTTAACATTGTAACGTACTTTTGGGAAAAATGCTCGTGTCCATTTTGAAATTGCTATATCGTCAAGCCAGTAAATTGGACTCCTAAGCAAGGTGCAGAAAGGTTGTTTTATACATGCACTTTGCAACCTTTCCAGACATAAGTAAAAATCATCAATGCTATATGCATTGCATGACTTCCAAAACAACAATTCGACTTCCGTATTGTTATGTCCGACCGACTAACGTATTTTTCGAGCTATATCTTTAGGATAATATCCATAATACGAATCTATTGGATAAGGTGTCTAAGTCCATAACTATTTCTGGTATGTACTTGACCCGACCCGACATGGTCCATTTGGGTTGCATGACACCATGCAATTGGATAGACTAAATGAGAGAAATAACACTTGTGGTTTATTAATATATTATAAGTTCTAATATATTAACAATATTATTTAATTAGTTTGATCAAGAATTAATTTAGAATTAATTAAGTGATCAAAAGATAACTAATTAAATACATGGGATGATTATGTAAATCATCAATAACTTGTATAGTCGGCTAAGAGGCTCCATGGATAATCAAGTTGGGTTAAACCCATTGGATGCTCCATGGAGGCTCCATGGGAGTTACAAGACCATGGGTCATGGAAATGAAGAGTCATGACACATTAGGGTTTACATGGTGTAACCCTAGATGTGTCAACACTATATAAAGCTCAAGTGTCTCCCAAAA
Source organism: Lactuca sativa (assembly GCF_002870075.4). NCBI lineage: Eukaryota > Viridiplantae > Streptophyta > Magnoliopsida > Asterales > Asteraceae > Lactuca > Lactuca sativa. The sequence continues at coordinate 171,023,389 of NC_056623.2, forward strand.
TCTGCTACACATGCATGCTTGAGGGCTAGAGCCGATTTTTGAGTGTTACACTTTCTCTCCAAGTTTACTCCATAGAATTTGGTGTTGTGTGAAGCATTTGAGGCATCGCACTTGGGGTGCTAGGCTCACAAGGTTTCAAGGATCAAAATCAACAACAAGGTATGTAGTTCTATCTTTCATCTATGTTAAAATTGTTCCCCATGTATGCTAGATAGGATCATAACCTTGGAAATCAAATTTGCATGAGAATTAGACAAACATAGATCCAAGGTTATTAGGGTTGCATGTACACTTAGGAAGTGTTAGAATGCTCAAAACACATCAGTGGTATTAGAGCCTAGGCTTGGTTGTTTGTTATTTGTACAAAATTGTTGAAAAAAAGTCGATATTATGAAATCTGCCTGCTGAACTCGCCGAGTCCATGGGGGGACTCATCGAGTTCATGTGTATCTTCATCCTACTCGCTGAGTAGGTTCGTGCACTCGACGAGTAGGAGCCTCAGAATGCAGATTTTTGACTTTTGCTGCTGGAAATGGACTCGAAACATTACCCTAAATTGTTTTGGTGTTATTAAACTTGTTTTAGATGGTGTAATGTTTGTTCTAATCCATTTACAATGGCTAATATCATTTTTTCATGATTATATGTGTTCATATGGTTTTGAAACTTTGATATGGATACTCATGTTATTGATCTATGAATTTAGATGATCATAGGAATTACTTGTAACCTACTTGGTAGTTTAATTCTTGGTCATAATGTGTTTTTAATGGAGTCCATAACTTGTCCTCAAGTTATGGAAAACCAAGAGTCACACTTGAATTAAAACCATTAAAAGAACACAAGAGTTATAAAAATGAAGTGTCTTCAATTTTAATACTCAATTAAATTCATAAGTTATGAGAAATGAAAAGTTTTAAAAGTTTACAAAACTTGCCCTCAAGTTTTGGAACAAGTAAAGTCATATTAAAACTTTAGTTCCAACCCTTAGAATTTTAAAAGTTAAAATTCAACCCTTATACTTATAATATTATAAGTTAATAATAATATATATATATATATATATATGTATAAGATCAAAGTCGTCTTACCGCTAGTACGCCTCATCCACGAAGCCAGTCTATAAGGTGGGTATAAGGTTGTTGCCTATAAAATGGCAACTTAATGGGTGTCCACTTTCACCCACCGCTTGCTTGACTGGTGGAGGGTCGTTAGCCGAACGGGTAGGACAATGACTCAAAAATTCTCATTAAAAGTATAATGATTATTATAAAGTAACTAAATGTCTTATAAATTCCCAATCTTAGTTACTTTAGGAAAAATGTGAATAAGGTGCTAATCCATGAAATTACACTTTGCACCTTGTTTTAGTTGTTGGTGGAGCATGTGTGGTTTACCGGCACACTAACTTGTACTTAACAAGGGAGGCAAAGGGTGACTTAAGGTTTTTCATGAGGTCGGAAGGAGCGCGTGTGGTTTACCGGCACTACGATTAAGTGAAAAACATTAAGGGTACCAAGTAATTTGCATGGTTACTTCACACCTTGTTTTGTGATCCTCGGTATCCCAGTCACAAAACATGAAGGGCACACTCGAGATTGAAACATGCCATTGAAAAGTTCAATGAATCTCAAAGAATCTAGGAATTTCTAAAAAAACCAAATAAAACCTAATAATTTATATTTCGTTTTCATGGTGGAAATTGGTGAATCGTCATTCACCTACCTTTCAAATATGTTATAACTTGGATTACGGCATCCCTCTTCTAGGTTATAATATATTGTGATTGGATCCTAGCCTTAATATTACATTTGGGTGTTTTATTAAGGACTATCCCTATATCTAAACTAAACTTATTTTTCTTCTCTTCAGATGTCTTCCAACAATGCTACTCCTGGCTCAAACCCTACTGGCTCCTTCTCTCTCATGAACCTTTGTTGGAGAGTCATCTTTGATGGATCCAAATTTACTGACTGGATCAGAAACATCAGGATAGTCACTCGTTACGAGAACAAGGAATATGTTCTTGACAAGGAGCTTAAGGTGCCTGAGCCAACTGCTACTCCTGAGGAGCTTGCTGAATATGAGGTTCATGAAAGAGATGCTACAAAAGTGGCATGCATCATGATGGCCACCATGTCAGCCGAGCTTCAAAAGTCCTATGAGGACTACTATCCTTTTGAGATGCACCAGGATTTGATGGACCGCTACCATCAGAGTGCTCGTCAAGAGCGATATGAAATCATCTCCTCTATGATCACAACCCGAATGAAAGATGGTGAACCCATCACAAGCCACATGTAGAAAATGAAAAGGTATGTGGATCGATTGATGAAGTTGAATGTGAACTTCCCTGAGGAGTAGGCAATAGATATTATTTTGCACTCCTTACCTTCATGTTATGATCAATTCCGCATGACATACCACATCAATAAGGAGGAAGTTACACTTAGAAAACTTCAAGGACTCCTAAAGACCGCAGAATCAAGTCTTAAAGGTAAGTTAGTTGTGACCACTCCTACTCCAAACTCTTCAACTGTCCTGGAAATCGGGAAAGGGAAAGGGAAGAAGAGGAAGGCCCCCTCGAAGGGTACCAAGGGGAAGTCCCTTGATGGCTCCTTTTCTAGCGGAACCAAGAAAGGTTTCGTTACACCTTCTTCTGATCTCAAAGAGGCTGAATGCTTCTATTGCCATGAAAAGTCACACTGGAAGCGAAACTGCCCAAAGTACCAGCAAGATTTGAAGGATGGGAAAGTGAAACCCAACCATGCAGGTATTTACATTATTGATGGGTTTTAGCCATAAGAACTTTCCTATGTGCGCATGCAAAACCCTAATGCTTGGATCTAGGCTTTCTAATTAAACATGCTTTGAATCCAAGACTTCTAATGACTAATTAGGTATAAGAACAATACTAAATCAGATCTAGAATCATACCTTTGAATCTCTTGTTTGATCTTGTTGTCTTGGAGCTCTAGAGTCACAATTGTTGCTCCTCTAATGGCTTACAAACACCAAATAGCAAGGAGGATGATTTGGGAGAGAGGAGAGGGGATGGAATTCGGCCAGGGGTTCTTTACTTTAGATGAAGTGTCGATTTCCCTTTGCCATAGGGTCTATTTATACTTGTAGACTCCTTTAGGGTTACAGATTAAACCCTAATTGGATAATCTTCTCTTAAAGCAATCCAAATCCATTCCTTAGATAGACTTGGACGATTTCAAGCTATCCTTAGCTTCTAGAATTCGTCCAACCCCTATCCAATATGGATTTACAGTCTAAAGTTTAACTATCAAACAATTGACAGTTTATACCCTCTTATTTAATTAATCTCTTTAAGTCACCAAATTAATTCTAATTAATTCTATGACTTATATTAATCAATTAACAATATTATTATTCTTTATATTATTCTCATAATATATTAATAATATTTATTCTCTCTTAATAAATCATCCTATCAAGTTTCTATGGTGAAGGCAACCCAAAAGGACCATGCACAACCGGGTCAAATACTTGCCTAATATAGTTGCAGCCTTAGACACTATTCCAACTGTCTCCCACTTGGATAAGTCTAGTAACTATATGCACAAGTATAATTTGATTTGCAATCGTAGATCTCAAAGACGCTGTCAAACTCTGATCTAATCAATCTTGTCCTTTAGATAAGGGATTGTACAGTCATCTGTTAGATATCATGCTGACAATTCTATGGAATGATTAGTCAAGCATTTAGGTTTCTCTATCTCTGATTTATTTGACATAGAACTTAATCGAACACATCAATTCAGTTCTGACCGGGCCCGGAACATAAGTCAAATCAAATCATCGAGCGGCCGAGATATTGCTTTTACCCTCTTGGGATAAAAGTTACAGATAAACTTTGACTTATATGCATTTACTTATTCATTAACCAACTATACGCAACAATGCGTTTTATAACACCGAGTTACTGATGCATTTTCGCATTATCAATGTACAATCAATAAACAAATAACAAACCATATATCTAGGTTTTAAGACTATATGATATTATCGTCTTGCGATCATCCTTCTTATATCATATTCCATAAGGTGATTCCAGCAAGCGCGGGTTTGTTCCAATGCTCAAAACTAGTTCATAAGAACTCATGAACGTTGCAGCAAACCTTTGCTATGTCTAACACCATTTAGACAATCTACACACCAATTCATGACAATCTTCATTCATATCTACTTCCAACATATGAACGATTGTGGACAATTTGAATAATTCGATTATTCCTAATAAACTCAATTATTCTGGAAGTCAAAACATGCAAAGTGAAACAATAGTTAAACAATTAACATAAGACAGTAACATTACTCATAAATAAAACTCCTTTATTTAATCATCAAATGTTAATTACATTTATCTATTACACGTTTCTAATACTATCTAATCTATGCTAATATCATCCTTCAGCCCAATACTCCTAGCATGCTGTAAGTGCTTAACCTTACTTAGTCCTTTCGTAAGCGGATCTGCTGGGTTATCTTCTGATGATATCCTCTTCACTACGAGTTGTCCTTCTTCTACACGATGTCTAATAAAGTGATATTTTCTGTCAATATGTCTTCCTTGGTCAAGGAAACCGCTCCTTCGTTATCACAGAAAATCTCCATGGGCTCCTTTATGGCAGGTACAACTCCAAGATCACCGATGAAGTTCTTCAGCCATATTGCCTCCTTTGACGCTTCGCTCGCTGCAATGTACTCTGATTCGTACGTTGAATCAGCTACGGTTTCCTGCTTGGAACTCTTCCATGTCACTGCTCCTCCATTTAGGGTAAAGACCCAGCCCGACTGCGAACGGTAGTTGTCCCTGTCGGTCTGAAAACTGGCGTCACTATACCCTCGCACCTTCAAGTCATCACTCCCTCCGAGGACTAAGAACCATTCCATCGTCCTCCGAAGGTACTTAAGGATATTCTTCACCGCAATCCAATGGGCTCTGCCAGGATTCCCTTGATATCTGCTTACCATGCTCAAAGCGAAGGCTACATCAGGGCGAGTACAAGTCATAGCGTACATGATTGAGCCAACTGCGGAAGCGTATGGTACTCGGCTCAATTCTGCTATTTCAGCTTCGGTACTCGGACTTTGAGTCTTACTCAACTTGGCATTACTTTGTATCGGTAATTCTCCCTTCTTTGAGTTTTCCATACTAAAACGTTTTAGTACCTTCTCTAAGTAAGTGTTCTGACTAAGTCCTATTAGTCTCTTACTTCTTTCTCTTACTATCCTTATTCCCAAAATGTAAGAAGCCTCTCCGAGGTCCTTCATAGCGAAGCATTTCCCGAGCCAGGACTTAACTTCCTGCAGAGTCGGGATGTTGTTTCCTATGAGTAATATGTCATCGACATATAGAACGAGGAAGCTAACTATACTCCCACTGGCTTTGACATATACACACGACTCATCTTCGCTTCGTACAAATCCAAACTCTTTGACTTTCTCATCGAAGCAGAGATTCCATCTGCGAGATGCTTGCTTAAGTCCATAAATGGACTTCTCAAGTTTACACACTCTATTCGGATGCTTCGGATCCACAAACCCCTCTGGCTGAGCCATGTAAACATCCTCAGCCAACTTTCCGTTAAGGAAAGCGGTCTTGACATCCATTTGCCAAATCTCATAATCATGAAATGCGGCAATTGCTAGCATCACTCTAATAGATTTTATCTTCGCAACTGGTGAGAAGGTCTCATCATAGTCAACTCCGGGAGTTTGAGTAAAGCCCTTTGCAACCAATCGCGCTTTATATGTGTGTACGTTTCCATCCACATCGGTCTTCTTCTTGAAGATCCATTTGCACCCAACGGTCTTACATTCGGGCACATTATCAACCAAATTCCAAACTTGGTTATCATACATGGATTGGATCTCACTATCCATTGCCTCTTTCCATTTCGCAGACTCCAGGCCTGCCATGGCTTCCTTATAGCTATTAGGTTCATCAAGATTTATTAGTGTACCGTCACTAATATACGTGTCCCCTTCGGTAGTAATATGAAAACTATAAAACTAGGGATGAACTCTAACTCTATCGGAACGTCTAAGAGGTAAGGACTCGTCAATCGGTTCAACCGGAGTTTCCTCCTCGGGTTGAGTACCAGTGGTAGAGGTTCCTTCATCTATCGACTCTTGAATCTCTTCAAGCTCGATTTGCCTCCCACTGTCTCCTTGGCCTATGAGTTCTCGCTCTCGGAAAACTCCTCTCCTCGCAACAAAGACAACATTGTCCTTCGGTCTATAGAAGAGATATCCAAAGGATTTCTGCGGGTAGACGATGAAAATACATCGCTCACTTCGAGGTTCGAGCTTGTCATGAGTATCTCGTCTTACGAAAGTCTCGCAACCCCAAACCTTGATATGTGCTAACGAGGGAGCTTTCCCTGTCCACATCTCGTGAGGTGTTTTGGCAACCTTCTTTGTAAGGACTTGGTTAAGGATATGGGGGGCATTCTCTAAGGCATACACCCAAAAAGAGATTGATAGTGAAGCACGAATCATCATAGAGCGAACCATATCCAATAAGGTTCGATTACGCCTTTCTGCCACACCAATCAACTGCGGTGTCCTAGGAGGCGTCAATTGTGAAACTATTCCACACTCCTTGAGATAATCGTGGAATTCAAGACTTAGGTACTCTCCTCCTCGATCGGATCGAAGCATCTTGATTTTCCTGCCCAATTGATTCTCCACTTCATTCTTGAACTCTTTGAACTTTTCAAAGGTTTCTGGCTTTTGCTTGATTAAATAGATATACCCATATCTACTATAATCATCGGTAAAAGTCACGTAGAAGCGGTTCCCATCCTTCGTGGTTGATCTAAATGGTCCACATACATCGGTATGTATTAGGTCCAATAGACCCTCACCCCTTTCACACGTACTCGTGAAGGGTGATTTAGTCATCTTTCCAAGCAAACAAGACTCACACATGTCATCTTCCCTAAGGTCGAATGACTCCAACACTTCATCCTTTTGAAGTTGGGCTATGCGTTTCTTGTTGACATGTCCAAGACGACAATGCCACAAGGATGCTTTATCCATACTAGTGGAAGAATCTATATTCAAAACATCATTTCCTAAGTTATCAACAATCATAACAGTTTCATAAATTCCAGTACATGGTATAGCTTCAAAGTAAAAGACACCATTTAGATAAGCCAAAATAGAACCATTCTCATTATTAAAAGAAAATCTAAAACCTTGTCTAAATAAACCATGAAATGAAATGATGTTTCTAGCCATTTCTGGCGAGTAGCAACAATTGTTCAAATCTAAACATAAATTATTCCTAAGCACTAAAGAATACACTCCAATCTTGGTCACAGGCGACGATCTTCTGTTCCCCATGATTAGATTGATCCTTCCTTGCTCCACATCCCTACTTCTTCTTAGTCCCTGCACATTAGAACAAATGTGGTAACCACAACCGATATCAAGAACCCAAGAAATAGCATGATTAGAATCGTTAGATTTAATTGTGTATATACCTGCGAAAGATGGCTTGATCTTTCCTTCCTTGATGGCTTGCAGGTACTCTGGGCAGCTTCGCTTCCAATGTCCTATCTTGTGGCAGTGGTGGCACTCTGCCTCCTTAGGGTTAGGGCAGGTCTTAGCGGGATCAACTTTGGTCCCACTAGAAGAGGCACCATCTCGGGCTTTAACCTTGCGATAGTTCTTAGACGAAGCCTTCTTCTTCTTTCCCTTTCCTTGACCAATAGCCAAGACAGGAGCAACGGGTGGATTGGGAGTTGGTGCAACAGACTTGTCTTTGAAGTTGCTCTCAGCGACCCTCAAGAGACCTTGGAGTTTGCTTAGGGTGGCCTCCTCTTTGTTCATGTGGTAGGTCATCCTAAATTGAATGTACATTGGAGGCAAAGAGTGAAGCACCATGTCGATCGCCAAGTCTTCCCCAAAGTCAACATTTAACTTGCGAAGGCGGTCGACATACCTTTGCATCTTTTGCAGGTGCACGGTAAGAGACTCTCCATGACCCATCTTAGCGGAAATTATGTTAGTGAAAATCTCATAACGCTCTTGTCTCACGTTTTGGTGGTATCTCTCCAATAAGTTTTGATGCATCTCGTACGGGTACATGTCCTAGTAGGACTTTTGGAATTCGGAGTTCATGGTGGCTATCATGATGTAATGTACCTTCGTTGCATCATGCTCATGAGTTTCAAAAGCGGTCATTTCAGCCGGAGTAGCGATTTCAGGGTTGATTTTCTCGAGCTTCTCATCGAGGACATACTCCTAATCCTCATAGCGAGCAATGGTGCGAATGTATCTTATCCATTCGCTAAAGTTCGTTCCATCGAAAGTGACCTTTTGGCAAAGGCTCATCAATGTGAAAGAACTATCAGCAGCGTTGTTTGCGTTCGACATCTACAAATAGAAAGGACAAAGACAGATTAGAATATGAATCCTTAATTATCACCCAATAAGAAAAATTAGGGCTAGGATCCAACAACAATATTTACATATTAGAAAAGGGATGCCATAATCTAACATGCAAATAAATTGAAGGTAAGTGAATGACGATTCACTAATTCTCCATCATAAAACCTAACTATTAGTCCTAAATGTATTGAGAATTCCTAGGTTCGGGTGAGATTCATTGAAACTATTCAATGGCATGTTTAAATCTCGATATGCCCCTCTTGTTTGTGACTGGGATATCGAGGATCACAAAGCGGGTGTGAATTACCATGCAAATTCACATGGTGCCTTCATTGTAACGATCACCTATTCGATGTGCCGATAAATCACACACGCTCCATCGAACTATGATAAACAATGAATCACCCTTTGCCACCTTTGCTTAGAACCAATTAGTGCGCCGGTAAACCACACACGCTCCACTAACTTCTTAGCAAGGGTGCAAAGTGTAATTTCATGGGATTGCATCAATTCACCTTTCCTGAAGTAACTAAGATTGGGAAATTTTTAAAAAAATGTGTAGTTACTTTGTATTACTTATTATACTTTTAATGAGAGGATGAGGTTGCCCTATCCTACCCGTTCAGCTAATGACCCTCCACCGATCAAGCAAGCGGTGGGTGTGAGTGTACACCCATTAAGCGCCATTTTATAGGCCGCAACCTTATACCCACCTTATAGATCGGCTTTGTGAATGAGGCCTACTAACGGTAAGACTAGCATTTTAGTTATACATATATATATATATATATATATATATATATATATATATACATTAATCTTGTAATATTATATTAGTATAGGGTTGTATTTTAAACCTTTTAAAATCTAGGGTTTGAAATTTAAATTGTCTAAATTAAAACTTTTAATCACAAAATATAAATTTCAAAACTTGAGGACAAGTTTTAAACATTTAAAACATGGAGGATCAAATAACAAATAATTTTAATTAACAATTAATTTCCTAATTATCTGTATTTGATTTATTCAAGATTTCTTGCAAGATAATTACCAAATCAATCAAAATAATTAATTAATCATCATATAAGGAAATTAAATATTTTATTAGTTGATAAATATCTTTAATTAGATCAACATTATAGTCATATATATCAAAAAATCGGATTAGGGTTGATCTAATATGATTAAGGTAAGTTTCCATAAGATAATCATGAAGAAATCCCGAATCTGGCCATTCCTGACGCTTAGACTCGCCGAGTGCACCAAGGGACTCGTCGAGTCAGGCCAACTCGCCGAGTCCACTATGGAACTCGCCGAGTCCATGACTTAGAAACACAAAAATCGAATTTTGCAGTTAAGTTTCAAACAATTAAGCAACAATTTAATGAAAACCAAGCAAGGCTCTGATACCACTGATGGGTTTTAGCCATAAGAACTTTCCTATGTGCGCATGCAAAACCCTAATGCTTGGATCTAGGCTTTCTAATTAAACATGCTTTGAATCCAAGACTTCTAATGACTAATTAGGTATAAGAACAACACTAAATCAGATCTAGAATCATACCTTTGAATCTCTTGCTTGATCTTGTTGTCTTGGGGCTCTAGAGTCACAATTGTCACTCCTCTAATGGCTTACAAACACCAAATAGCAAGGAGGATGATTTGGGAGAGAGGAGAGGGGAGGGAATTCGGCCAGGGGTTCTCTACTTTAGATGAAGTGCCGATTTCCCTTTGCCATAGGGTCTATTTATACTTGTAGACTCCTTAAGGGTTACAGCTTAAATCCTAATTGGATAATCTTCTCTTAAAGCAATCTAAATCCATTCCTTAGATAGACTTGGACGATTTCAAGCTATCCTTAGCTTCTAGAATTCGTCCAACCCCTATCCTATATGGATTTACAGTCTAAAGTTTAACTATCAAACAATTGACAGTTTATACCCTCTTATTTAATTAATCTCTTTAAGTCACCAAATTAATTCTAATTAATTCTATGACTTATATTAATCAATTAACAATATTATTATTCTTTATATTATTCTCATAATATATTAATAATATTTATTCTCTCTTAATAAATCATCCTATCAAGTTGCTATGGTGAAGGCAACCCAAAAGGACCATGCACAATCGGGTCAAATACTTGCCTAATATAGTTGCAGCCTTAGACACTATTCCAACAACTATATCATCTAATAATTCACTCTATTCTAACTCTTGGGTCCTTGATACCGGTTGTGGTATTCATATTTGTTCTGAATTACAGGGACTAACAAGAAGTGAGAATGTGGAGCATGGAAGGATAAACTTGATCATGGGGAATAGGAAAGTTTTACCTGTCACCAAGATTGGAGTTTATACTTTGTTGCTTAGTAGTGGATTTACTTTAGATTTGAATAGATGTGTGTTGACCCTTCAAACATGCCACAAGGGATGCTAATTGTTATTATTTGACTTTTACTGATGATTACAGTAGATATGGATATGTCTACTTAATCAAGCATAAGTCAGAGACTTTTGAAAGGGTTAAAGAGTTTAAACAGGAAGTCGAGAATCAATTGGTCAGGAACATTAAGATGCTTTGATCCGATTGAGGTGGTGAGTATCTTAGTTCAGAGTTCCTCGACTATCTTAGGGAATGTGGGATTGTCTCACAATTGACACCTCCCAGGACACCACAGTTGAATGGTGTGGCTGAGAGGCGTAATCGAACCTTGTTGGATATGGTTCGTTCCATGATGAGTCGAGCTTCGCTACCAATCTCATTTTGGGGGTATGCCTTAGAGACTGCCACCCATATCCTTAATCTGGTCCCTACAAAGAAGGTTGTCAAAACACCTCACGAGATGTGGACTGGAAAAGTTCCTAGTCTAGCCCACATCAAGGTTTGGGGTTGCGAGGCTTTCGTGAGATGCGAGACTCATGGCAAGCTCGAACCTCGAAGTGAGAGGTGTATTTTCATCGGCTACCCACAAAAATCCTTTGGTTACCTCTTCTACATACCTAGTGAGAATGTGGTCTTTGTAGCAAGGAGCGCTGTCTTTCAAGAGAGAGAGAGAGAGAGTTCATAAGCCAAGGAAACAGTGGGAGGCAAATTGACCTTGAAGAACTTCAAGAGTCAAGTGGTGAAGGAACCTCAAACCCTAGCAGTCAACTTGAGGAGGAACCTCCTGTTGATCCAATTATACCTCCAAATGTACCTCTGAGGCGTTCCATAAGGGTTAGGAATGCACCTGAGCATTACTATGGTTTCCACATTACTGCAGAAGGTGAGACACTTATCAGTGATGAGACACTGGTAAGTCTGGATGAACCTAATAGCTATGCGGAAGCCATGGCAGGTTTCGAGTCTGTGAAATGGAAAGAGGCAATGGATAGCGAGATACAGTCCATGTATGACAATCAGGTCTGGGACTTGGTTGACAATGTACCAGGTCGTAAGACAGTTGGGTGCAAAAGGATCTTCAAGAAGAAGACCGACATGGATGGTAATGTACACACCTATAAGGCACGACTGGTTGCAAAGGGCTTTTATCAAACTCCCGGAGTTGATTATGATGAGACCTTTTCACCAGTAGCCAAGATTAAGTCTATTAGGGTATTGTTAGCCATAGCTGCATTTCATGACTATGAAATATGGCAAATGGATGTCAAAACCGCTTTCCTTAATGGAAAGTTGGCTGACGATGTTTACATGAATCAGCTAGAGGGTTTTGTCAGCACAGAGTACCCTAATAGAGTGTGTAAGCTTGAGAAATCCATTTATGGATTAAAGAAAGCACCTCGCAGATGGAATCTTTGCTTTGATGAGAAAGTCAAAGAGTTTGACTTTTCGAGAAGTGAAGATGAATCTTGTGTATATGTTAAGGCTAGTGGGAGTATAGTTAGCTTTTTGGTACTGTATGTGGATGGCATACTACTCATAGGAAATGACATCCCAACTCTGCAGGAAGTTAAGTCCTAGATTGGAAAGTGTTTTGCTATGAAGGACCTAGGAGAAGCTGCCTATATTCTAGGGATAAGGATCTTGAGAGACCGGAGTAAAAGACTAATTGGACTTAGTCAGAGTACATACTTGGATAAGTTGCTGAAGAGATTTAGCATGTAAGATTCCAAGAAAGGAGAGTTACCCATCCAGAGTAACACTAGACTGAGTAAGACTCAGAGCCCGAGTACTGAGGTAGAGATAGCTGAAATGAGTCGTATACCTTATGCTTCGGCAGTAGGCTCGATCATGTATGCTATGACTAGTACTCGTCCTGATGTAGCCTTTGCTTTAAGCATGGTTAGCAGGTATCAGGGGAACCCTGGTAAGGCTCACTGGACAACAGTAAAGAATATTCTCAAGTACCTGCAGAGGACTAAGGACTGGGTCCTTACCCTTGGTGGGAGTGATGACTTGAGAGTTGTAGGGTATAGTGATGCTAGCTTCCAGACTGATAAGGATAATTTCCGCTCTCAGTTGGGCTGGGTCTTTACCTTAAATAAAGGAGCAATCTCTTGGAAAAGTTCCAAGCAGGAGACAGTGGCTGATCAACTTGCGAATCAGAGTATATAGCGGCAAGCGAGGCAGCAAAAGAGGCTATATGGCTAAAGAACTTCATTGGAGACCTTGGAGTTGTACCAGCTATATCAAAGCCCATAGAGATTTTCTGTGATAGTGAAAGTGCAGTTGCCTTAGCGAAGGAACCAAGGGATCATGGGAGATCCAGACACATTGACAGAAAATATCATTTCATCAGACATCGTTTAGAAGAAGGACTCCTCGTGGCAAAGAGGGTATCATCAGATGAGAACCCGGCAGATCCCCTCACGAAGGGACTAGGTAGGGTTAAGCATCTCCAGCATGCTAGGAGCATAGGGCTAAAGGATGATATAAGTTTTAGTAGTTAGATAATTCTGAAATATGTAAAATGTATTTGACATTTGATGATGAATAAAATCTGTGTTTATTCATGAGTAAAGTGTTGCTATCTTTTGTCAATCGTTTACTATTATTTCTTTTGCATGTTTTGACTTCCGGAATATTTATGTTGTGTTTTTACATATTATTCAAATTATCCATAGTCGGTCATATGTCGGGAGTAGATATGAATTAAGACTGTCATGAGTTGGTTGTAGAGGTCTAAGGTGTTGGACATGGCCTCAACGCTCATGAGTGCTCATAAGTTTTGAGTATTGGATTAAACCCACGCTCGCTGGTATCACTTCATGGAATTTATCTCGAGTGATCGTGAGACGATAATATCATATAAGTCTTCAAACCTAGAGATATGACTTGTTAACTATGAGTTAGTTATGCATTGATCGTGCGAAAACGCATTGGTAACTCAATGTTGTAAAACGTGCGTTTGTGTGTAATTTAACAAGTAGTAAAGCAAGCATATGAGTCGAAGTTTATCTGTTCCTTCTTGGATTAGAAGCTGATATCTGGGCCCCTCGATGATTTTGTTTTGACCTATGTACCGGGCCGTGACATCCCCAATTTCACAGCCAGAAAAGACCGATTTGTTTATGCTTTGTTTTTAAAATCAGAGTAATCTTTTAAAGAAAACAGTTGCAAAATTTGTTCCGAAAATATGATAAAGATTTATCAAAGCATTTCTTTAAAGAAATGTATTTTCATTATATAACAAAATCTCGGGATGTCATGTTCCGATACAGACACATAAGCATAAACAGAACATACATTTATTTACTCTAGTGATTTACATCTCCTTTAATCTCTCAGTGCAAAGCAGCTTCGTATCGATACCTGTGATACAATTAAACTGAGTGGGTCAGGCTTGGGAGCCTGGTGAGCATATAGGGTTTTCAACCCACAATATATATAGAACATCCAAACTTATATAATCTCACCATATAAAAGCAACTCTTATCCCACCCCATCGATCCTCACAACGACACGATCTAAACTCTCGTATCTATACTTTTCCTCTTTATCTGATCCCTACTCACAGATCTAAACTAATCTCTCCACCTAATCCATACTCTCGGACCTAAAACTAACCTCTTGGTCTAATCCATACTCCCGGATCTAAACTAATCTCTTGGTCTGATCCATACTCCCGAATCTAAAACTGTGCCCTATCCATACTCCCGGACTAGGGACAATTAACTATGTCTTAATCCATACTCCCGGATTAATAACAAGTTTACCTATTGGTCTGATCCATACTCCCGGATCTAAAACTGTGCCCAATCCATACTCCCGGACTAGGGACAATTTACTATACCTAAATCCTGTTCTGATCCATACTCCCAGATCTAAACTGTACCCAATCCATACTCACGGATCTGAAACTAACCTCTTGATCTGATCCATACTCACGGATCTCATCTACCCATGTCCTACCCAACATATTTGTAGATACAAAATATCTATATAGTTTAACTCATTAAAACCTATATAGTTCATCCATTCCATACTCATCTCAGATAAACAAACAATATATAAACACATAGCACGTATTTCATAGCAAATACTTCATATATATGTGTTAGAAGAAAGTGATCACATACTCACCCAAAACATATACTTAATACATTCAAACAATACTTGTATTATAATCGTGTTTATGAAAGGGACTATACACTCACACATATAAACAACTTTATATTATACACATATCATGTATTTCGTATAAACTACTTCATAATTATGCGTTAGAAGAAAGTAACCACACACTCACATATAAAAAACAATATATATACACATAGCACGTATTTTATAAAATACTTCATATCTATGTGTAAGATAAAAGTGACTATACACTCACACCAAACATATACTTAATACATTCAAACAATACTTGTATTATAATCGTGTTTATGAAAGGGACTATACACTCACTTGATTAGACGATGCTTGGATAGCACTACGACTTCCAGAAGTAGTATTCTTCGGTATATCTGGAAGATCTTCACAAAAATCGGGCTCCTCGCGGGCAGAGCTTTGGCTCAGGAATTTCACTTCTCGGGATCTTCGGGCTTCGGGACTCACTTCGGGTCTCGAGACTCGCTTCGGGTCTTGGGGTTGATACCGGGGCTTCGGGATATTTTTTGCACGCAAATCAAGGTAAAACGGAAGAGAGAGAGAGAGAGAAGAGAGAATGAGCAACCAAACTCGGCTGGCCCTTCAAATCTATTTATAGGGCAAAACTGGCCCTTGCCACGTCGTGGGATCCTTTTTCCACGTCGTGGGCTTGGTCGTCATTGCATATGTCATTGCAAGTTGCATCTGGGGGACTCCCAGAGGTGTCAGGAGACTTGCCACGTCGTGACACTGCTTGCCACGTCGTGGGACTGCTTGCCACGTCGTGGTCTCTGACAGTTTTGGGGTTTCGCGCCCCGAACTTCAGAAATTCATAACTTTCGCATACGAACTCCGTTTTCGACGTTCTTTATATCGACGCGAAGGTGAGATTATGCTCTACAAATCTCGTTTAGACTCCATTGGCTAATTTTGACTTTATTTTTAATATATTATAATTATATTAGTTATATATTATTTTTAGTAGGCCGGGACAGGAAAACTCCGTTATAAACTCATAACTCCTTCATCTGAACTCCGTTTTCGTCTGTCTTTTTATCGTTGGACTACTATCGAAGAAATCTTCAACTCTCTTTTAGATCACTAAGGATAGATATCTATCTTCCTTAAGTTCACTATTTACGTCGCGTTGGGTCGCGTTGGGTCATGTCGGTTCTGTCGCGAAACTTCGACAGGTCATAACTTCTTCGTTATAACTCGGATTTTGGCGTTCTTTATATGCACGGAAACCTTGTGACATATAATACAACTTGGTTAAGATTAATCCTTCTAAATAATCTTCCATCAAAAAGTCATTTTTGATGCTTATCGTCTCTAATTTGACTAGCCCGGATCTACGGGCGTTACACGGGCCCGGTCAGAACTAAGTTGATGTGTTCAATTAAGTTCTATGTCAAACAAATCGGAAATTGGGAAACAAACTGCTGGACAAAAGTAAGACATTGTTCCATGTATTTGTCCGGCTGATATCTAGAACAGAGGATTATATGATCACTTATCTGAAATGGCGTACCATCATCTTCTCAGTTCCGAGAAATCTTGAAAAGAGCTACGATTGCCGATCGGTTCCTGAAGTCATACTTGCAGTTATAGTTATTAGACTTATCCAAGTGGGAGACTGTTGGATAAGGTGTCTACGTCCATAACTATTTCTGGTATGTACTTGACCCGACCCGACGTGGTCCATTTGGGTTGCATGACACCATGCAATTGGATAGACTAAATGAGAGAAATAACACTTGTGGTTTATTAATATATTATAAGTTATAATATATTAACAATATTATTTAATTATTTTGATCAAGAATTAATTTAGAATTAATTAAGTGATCAAAAGATAATTAATTAAATATATGGGTTGATTATGTAAATCATCCATAACTTGTATAGTGGGCTAAGAGGCTCCATGGATAATCAAGTTGGGTTAAACCCATTAGATGCTCCATGGAGGCTCCATGGGAGTTACAAACCCATGGGTCATGGAAATGAAGAGTCGTGACACATTAGGGTTTACATGGTGTAACCCTAGATGTGTCAACACTATATAAAGCTCATGTTTCTCCCGAAATCTGCTACACATGCATGCTTGAGGGCTAGAGCCGATTTTTGGGTGTTACACTTTCTCTCCATGTTTACTCCATAGCATTTGGTGTTGTGTGAAGCATTTGAGGCATCACACTTGGGGTGCTACGCTCACAAGGTTTCAAGGATCAAAATCAACAACAAGGTATGTAGTTCTATCTTTCATCTAAGTTAAATTTTTTCCCCATGTATGCTAGATAGGATCATAACCTTGGAAATCAACTTTTCATGAGAATTAGACAAACATAGATCCAAGGTTATTAGGGTTGCATGTACACTTAGGAAGTGTTAGAATGCTTAAAACCCATCAGAATCTGGGTAGGCACTCTGAACACCAAAGTCTATTTTATCACATAGGTTGCTTATGAAACAAACCTCTGTATCCTCACCTAAACAATCTTTTAACCTCATCATGAACCATCTCCATGATTCTTCACACTCTAACGTTCCCAAACCAATTGCTAAGAGTAGAGGTTCATGATTTTCATCTAAAGCCACTGCGAAGTACATTGTTGTCAGATAGCTCCCAAGAAGGGGTAAGTAACCCACATATATCAATGGTATCTTGCACCTAAGGAAGGTACGAATCTACATGATAAACAAACATATATTAGTGATAAGTAAAAAGTAATAGAGATACATTACCATGAAATATTATATAACTCAATAAAAGAAATATATTATACCACGCAACCTAAAGCCACAAAACAGAATTGAAAGCCGTTGGTATCCGTTTTCTTAATGGTTGTGAAGGTATTCAGATTTGTTCTTTGAAGATTATGCAAGAATATTGGTAGCTGAGAAAATCTTCTTTCGGTGTAAGTACTCATTTTCACAAGCAATGAAAGTGTTTTACAATCATGACACAAATGCAATTATAATTATATTGAAATTAGTGTCTCTCTACAGCTCATACTTCATAGTTCAAATTTTTAAATTCATAGTCAAACCAGTTCATTTCATAGTCAAAAATCGCTGACAGACAAGACAAGACAAGACAATGTACTTGTCTGCAGTTCATAGTTCAACTTTTCCAATTTGTAGTCAAACCAATTCATTTCATAGTCAAACATCATTAACTGACCGACAAGACAAGATAAGACAATGTACTTGTCTGCAGTTCATAGTTCAACTTTTCCAATTCGTAATCAAACCAATTCATTTCATAGTCAAACATCATTAACTGACCGACAAGACAAGACAAAACAATGTACTTGTATGCGGTTCATAGTTCAACTTTTCCAATTCGTAGTCAAACCAATTCATTTCATAGTCAAACATCATTAACTGACCGACAAGACAAGACAAGACAATGTACTTGTCTGCAGTTCATAGTTCAACTTTTCCAATTCGTAGTCAAACGAATTCATTTCATAGTCAAACATCATTAACTGACCGACAAGACAAGACAAGACAATGTACTTGTCTGCAGCTCATAGTTCAGCTTTTTCAATTCATAGTCAAACAAGTTCATTTCATAGTCAAACATAATTGTCAGTAATATAATTTCTTCTATAAATGGGTGTAAGTCATTATGAGAAATTTATCTAAGAAAATAACTCGTATTTAATAGAAAAATAAGGCTAATGGCATACTGCAATTGTGGAGGTGAACGTATCGTTAGGATTTCGGGTACAGCTAAAAACCCAGGAAGATTGTTTTACGCTTGCCCATATTTGGTATGATGTTCTTAACGTCATTCATATTTAAACTCTCGTGTTTACATGGCAACAATTCTTACTGTCTATGTTTAAATTTATAGGGACCAAAATGCGGGTTTATCAGTTGGGTTGATGAAGAGAAGGACCAATCATTTATGGTAATAGCTAAAGTAGCTAACTCTAATAAGCTCTTTCAATCAGAAAATAAGAAGTTGAAGATAGCGTTGGTTTGTAGTTGGGTGTTGTTCTTGGCAGTTCTTGTTTACAAGTTGTAAGCTTTTTAATATTATTTTGATAGTTTTGAAGTTGTTAGGTCAATAAATTGTTGTATTTGTACTTATGTTTAGAACCGTATACTTGTAACGTTCAAACGAATGTTGTTGTCGTTCTTATGTTGTAACATTAAAACTAAAAATAAACTAATAATCAAATCCAACATTAATTTACATATACAAAAATATAATCCAACTACATAGGACCAAGACTCAACCCCCCAAAATTTTTTGCCATCTGTTGGCGAAACTCTAAAGCTGCGTTCTTTGGGTCAATAAGTTCACGGATTGGTTGACCTGAGACTAATTGCTCCATAAACATACAAACAAAAACACCGCAATCTCCCAAATGACTACTTTGTTGGGGAACATTTCTTCATAAATGAATTGCATATTCAATGGAATCCTTGGGATGTTCCTTCGGGCCCAATAGTTAATCTTGTCCAAATAATTTGCCACCCGAGATTCAAATTTGGTAAAGGTTCCATCATATTTGAATTTTTGATAAGCCACTCTACCAAGACTGTCATAAATATGGACTTCCATTGACGCCAATCGTAGTTCCCCAAATAGCCAGTGATTAGGGGATGAATGAATCGACAATAGGACCTATATAAGGATAAGAAAAAAAATATTATGTTTTTTATATCACAATACAAAAACATAACGACAATATCGATAATATTTTGAATATAATAAATTAAGTTTACTGTATTGACATCCCACCAAGCAACCATGAAGTTGGGGTACGTAGCAATACCAGCCATAAACGCCCTCCAATCCTGGCCTTCTTCCAAAACATGACAAACAAAAAAATTTGGAGGCATTATTATATGTCGGTCGCCCTCAAACCGTCTCTCCATCAATAGTCTATACCAAATGGTTATATGCTGCACAAAATTATGATATTTTTGTTATTGACTAAAAAACAAATTACTTTTAAAATAATAAATTAACAATTATTTTACCATTGACTCCAACCATCCGTCGTGTGTATGTCCAAACAAGGCGCTCCAAAAATCTCTATCTAACACGAAATTAAACAAACGATGCTGGACATCATATGAATGAAATAAATAATTTTGGATGACAACCTCACCGTTTGCTACGTAAGGTTGCAGGCGCAACACGGAGAAGTCGTGAGCAACAGCAAAAGCTTGAGGAGGAACAGGGCTTGTTCATTTGATATCAACCTTCTTTTTTGCTCTTCTTTTTTGCTTTGGTGTCGTGTGCAACTAAAAACAATATTCAAATGTTTAAATCTCTATCTTTCAGATAATTCACATAAACATAAAATTAAAATTATAAGTTTATAAATTAAACGAATACCTCGGTGTAAGGAGGGCACAAATACTGTGATGGTTTTCGAGTCCTCGGTTTATCAGGTGTAACTTCTTTGCCATCAACACCATAATCATCATAATAATCAACATTTCCCGTAATTATTACTTCATCTTCGTCCGACACCTAATTTAATAAGCAATAATCTCTAATTAAAAAAATGTTTCAATCTACTAAAAACAAAATAAAAATGAATGTAAGTATAAGAACCTCTTTAGCTTCATTATAATCATTTACATCAAACACATTGTCATCAAATTTATTCTTCGCATTGTCATTCCTCTCCTCCAACTCCTACATTAAAAATAAAACATTATACTTATTAACGAAATACACATTATATATTAATTATTAAAATCGTAAAGGTAATATCTATAACAACCTTCTCGTCTTCAATATTACCAAAAATATTTTCAGTTGTATTATTTTTATTCATCACTTCATCTTGTACAACCTACATTTTAAAATATAAAATATGAACACAAATATTTATATATGTTAATAAAATTAAAAAAATAATGTAGCGTGTACCTAATATGTTCATCATAGTTTCCTTGGAATACTACAGGCTCGTCAAAACTTATTATGTCCTTAAAAAAATCTTCATTATTCACTTTTTCAACAAAAACCTCTGTAGGTTGTCGGTTCATAAACACATGCTGCTCCAGTGCATGTAGCCGTTTCAACACCTCGTCTAGGTTGTGTTTCCCACTGCCCCTACCGACCATGAGAGCGACCACTGGACGACATACTAGACAAAGATTCGTCTTGTCACCTAAAATGGTCCCGTACTTGGGATGAAACTGATTTCCGTTCACCATATACATACTCTTGAAATGACATATAATAACAAGATGTCATCTCACCATCACTCGGTAACATGTTTTGTCTTGGTGGTTGTCCCTCCTAAAAAATTAAACATATTAAAAATGTATATAAAAGTATAATAATGAAGTTTATTAATAACAATAAAAATATTTATAAACCTGTATCTTTGAAAAAATCTTGTTCATGTCAACCCATTTCAATTTTTTTTGTCTCACTCCATCGTTTCATCCGAGGCATGTCTCTATTTTTTCTCAATACCAATCCACATGCACGGACAGCCGGAAGCATCTCATATATCCATATCTACAATTTTTTACAATTACAGTAATAAAAGTTAAAATTAAAATAAAAAACATAACAATAAAACAATTTAAATATAAGAAAAATTTTATACCCTTATTGGACCCGTAAATCCTAAGACGGAGTATTTTAAAGTTTGACGACGCTCAGGAAGTGATAAATATTTATTTATTTTGTTTCATTTATCTTCAAGGTCATCATAAGAAAAATCCCAAAGATAGCTACCCCAAGCGAAACTAACAAAACAAAAAAACAAAATTAGTTATAATATAAATTATAACTTTAATAAAATAAAACTTTTAACGTAAACAAAATATACCTGTTCCAGACATCCAAATTCTCAGCAAAAAAAAAAAAAAAAAAAAAAAAACCAATCTTGTGGCACCCGATCATTTATTTCTTTTCCTAAAAAACTTTCACACAAAATGTACATCAAACATACTCTAACTGCATCGGCGTCGTCAACTTCTAAGAATGTTTGATTTAAAATTAAACTTTTCAGGTCATCGATTTTCACCGAACTATTTGTATGGTTCGAAAATAGCCGCTCACGCAATAAACATCTTTTTTTACTAGTTACTAATTTTTCTGACATTTTTTTCCCAATGTTTTTTGGATACTCCCCAAAATTGAAGCCGATTATCAAACAAAACTCTTCTGGCCAATATACCATTTTCGTATTGCCTACTCTAAAATGTAAGCGTTTTATTCCATCTGGAGATAAAACAGGGTCCGGCCGGATCTGATGAAGGAACATTTTATGGAACAACAATCTATCCCCTTGTAAACGAGGGACATCCAACAAATAACCAAATACGGTATCTCTAAAAATGTCACGCCTGACACCATCTAAAACTTCAAATACTTCTCATATATTACAGCCCGAGTCTTTTAAGTTTACAATTGCTTTCACATTGAAATAACTAAAATCATGCTGCAAAAAACACAAAAACATATTAGAGAACTAAACAAATATTTTGTTTTTAAAATATATGATTATTAAGTGCAATAAAAAACAATAATATACACATAATATAACAATTTTTCAACTTAAACGACAAATATATAAACAATTTTCCAAGTTATACGACAAATATATTTACGATAAAAAACAATAACATACACAAATAACCAAATAACATTTTGTTAAACGATTTTTCAACTTAAACGACAAATATATAAACAATTTTAAACTTTCTAATTATATAAAATAACATTTTCTAACAATTTTGCAAACAATTTTTGCAAGTTATGCGACAAATATATACAATTTTTCAAATAAAACGACAACAAAATTAAAATTTTTGTAAGTTACACGACAAATACAAACAATTTCTAACAATAGTATAAAAAAAATTTATACTTCAAAAACAAATATATACAAATTTTCTACTCATACGAAAAATATATATACAAACGACTATTGTCACATACTGTAATTTAACTATTTTCCAATTAATAGAAACAATTACACGATAAGAATATACAAATTTTCAACTTATACAACAACTAAGCAAACGAAAAATAACAAATTATAAACATTATTCTAACAATTTATTTAACTAATAACTTAAAAAAGTTAGCATATTCTAAACATTTTACTAAATGTACAACCACCCGACGCACACTCTACGCAGTCTCTACTTGTACATTCAAACAACCACTAACAAAATAGCATTTAAACTTCAAGTATACTAATAACAAATATTAAAACTATCAAATACAACTAAATTACCTTTTCACAAACATTATAATTTCTATTTTTTTACACTAACTAATACAATAAATAATAAAATAAAAAATAGTTAAAACATTTAAAGAGTTAAAATCTAACCATATTTGCGGGATTGTTGAAATAATCCTCCATGTTCTTCAAAAAAACCCGCCAAAATCGCAAAAATTAACCCGAGAGAGAGAGTTTTTCTGTAATGAAGAGTGAAAAATCAAGAAAAAAAAAGGCTTATATAGGATTTTCGGGATGAAATCGCAGATGGAATAGCCCAAATCACAGATGGACTTTTCCATCTGCGAATGTACAAGTAGCTAAGCACAGTTGTGTTTTAGCTGCTTGTACATTCGCAGATGGAAAAGTCCATCTGCGATTTGGGCAATTTCATCAGCGAAATTGAGGGCTATTTTTGCAATTTCGATTTTTTTGGTTATTTTTATAATGTAATTAGTATAAATGACTTTTTTGTCATTTTCTCTTTTATATTTTTATTTATTATTACACGTTTATAAGCTATAATGAGACATGGTTTATCCAAACACATATTAAATTAATTCTTGATATATATATATATATATATATATATATATATATATATATATATATATATATATATATATATATATATATATATATATATATATATATATATATATAACAATTATTGTGTGCTCGTATACATAAATTTGGACCAACGGATGGAATACAATCAATGGTCATGATATGAGTGTATATAATTTTACAATATGGTAACATATACCATATAATCACACAAATTTCAGCATAAAGGTTTTATAGTTAATTAACATATATTAAAAAAAGGAAACTTTCGTATTTTAAGAATAATTAATAAACGTTTTTTTATTCTGATTTTTTTAAAATAATTCGAATTTAATTTTAATATAACTTTTAGTAAAATAATCATATTTATTCTATCAGAATGACAAAAAGTCAATCATAAACTAGTAAAGATATTTTTGATTTTATTCTTACAGAATATGGTTACATTCAATATATATATATATATATATATATATATATATATATATATATATATATATATATATATATATATATATATATATAGGTTTAGGTTCTATGGAAAACAAAAAACTCTAAAAATCATTAAAATGCATAAAAAAATACTTAGAGATTACAAAACTTTTTTTGAATTTTTTTTATCAAAAAATCGAACTTTTAGGTCAAAATCGTTGAAATAAAATTTTGAAATTTTTTTTTACAAATAAAAAAAATTGATTTTTTATTTTATTTCAGCGAAATTGTAAAAAAATGCAGCGATTTTTTGATAAAAAAATTCAAATTTTTTTTGTGATGTCTTGATATTTTTTATGCATTTTTATGCTTTTTTATGATTTTTAGGGTTTTTTTTAGGGTTTTTTGTTTTCCAAATAATCCTTTCCAATATATATATATATATATATATATATATATATATATATATATATATATATTAAATTAACATGCTTAATGACTTATACAACATATTATCAATAATAATATTTTCTAAAGAATAACGATTTTATTCTTTAAGAATCACTAATTACATTAATTCATAAAGAATAAGACTATAAACAATTATTACATTCATTCTGAAAAAATTCTAACCTATAATGGTTTAAGGATTACATTTAATCTTAAATATTAAAACTAAACATGGTTATAAAAAAAATCTAATAAAAACGCCAATTCATTCTGAAAGAATATTACTTTTAAGAATCATAATATATATTGTGGTAGAATACATTCTAGTAGAATACACTTTCGTTCTCTATAGTTTCTTCTTTTTCCACTTCAAAACCTATATCCAAAAATAAAAAACATAATAAAGTTTCAAATATTAAAAAATTATGTTCATTCTAAAAGAATAAAAGCTATAAATTCTGACAGAATGTAGTAGAAACTACAAGATCTATCAAATTTTAATAGAGTATAAAAACTATAAATTCTGATAGAATGTTGTAGACATTAAAAAATTATAATTTATTCCCATAAAGAAAAAATAATCAACTTTCAAATATTAAAAAATTAAATTCATTCTAAGATAATAAAAAATATAAAAAGTATTATATAAGACATTATGATAAAATACATTTATACAAATAAGTTTTGACAGAATATACTACAGAATGCACTTAAATCATAGACTTTTCTTCTAATTTGCAATCTATGTATGGATAAATTGATGTGAAACGGAAACATCAACAATATTAAATCAAAGGGAGCAACTAAGATAAACAAATCATCAGTACATAATATGTTGTTCCAATTAACATATGTAATTAATTCAAAGTTCATGGAAGAATGAAGTAAAAGGAATTAAGAGCAAAAATATCTTCTGTGTATACCATTGAGGCAAAAATTAACAAAATGAAGTAATTTAATTTAAGTCCATGCGTACATATACACTAACCGACTATATTATGGCTATATTTACTTACATTTAATCCCAATTCAAAGTAATATAATAGAAGTTCAAGTCAAACCTTAATCAAATGAACTAAAACAAAAACTATCCCATCTAGATTATTTCAAGTACACTATATGCGATCTTGTCACACCCCAAAACCAAGAACCGGCGGAAACATTCTGGGGCGGAGGACGTCATGTACAGTATCATAACAATGCAAGTAGTAAATAAGCAACAACATCATCCATTGCAATAATAGTATAATTTCATACAAGTGTGTTCTTTAATAGTAATAAGACACCAAAAAGAATAATCAAAATAAAAGATGAGTCTTGAAGATGCTCCGTCTTCTCAAAATCTGGTCATCGGTACCTGTCTACTGGTGACCTGAGAATACAAGTTATTTTGAAAGCGTAGATCAGCATTAAAGCTGGTGAGTTCATAAGTATTTAGTGTCAATGTTTGTATGAGTATGATGAAAATGTTTGAATTTGAACAATGTAAAGGTTTGTATATGTTTGAAAACTCCTAGAAAACCCTATATTTTCTGCTATTATAAAATAGTAGTCTTCTACCAAGACCCAACTGTTTTGTATGTTTGTCTCTTTGTAAAAGGGAAAGCTTTTCCCAAGTATGACTATCATTACCAAAATATAGTTTTATATTACCATTTATGTGAGAAGATCACAATTTGAATATAATGGGAAAATGTATATGTGTACTGCAGTATTATTTGTATTAATCACTAAAGTAATAACTACCTTAAAACCATTGGTTTAATTAAGGCAAAATGTGATATGATTGTTACCATACTAATCTGATTATTACACGACGATGGAAGACGTCGGAAGAAATGACATTTGGCACCCGTAGACTTGCAAGTCCCACTGTAGCGAACAACAAAGGTGTAGGATATTCAGCCCATTATAGATCTATACGCAAACTCACGCTCTCCCTCCAGGAGATTCTGGTTACAAAACGTGACATAGCGAAATGGTCGATGTGTCATGAAGTAGTATCTCATATTATGTTATCTCTGAACCTTGTTGTAGTATACTTGTTATAGTAATAGTATTCTATGCATAGTATTCTCTGAATAGTATCCTTGTTATAGTATGCTCTGTCTAGTGTTCTCTATTATAGTATTATCTGTTATAGTATTTGTATATGATAGTATCTCCTAAACTATACCTATTATAGTTTACTAGTAAGTTATGTATATGAATAGATGAATGTATACCCTTGCTACCCAAAGGTAATGAACTGATTGAATAGAACTTTTATGTCTATATATGTATACATGATATATAACTAATATTTAGACGACGTTCGGACGATTAGCCGATGCCCTAAGGCCACATCCCAACGAGGAAAAGGAATTAAAGCTAGCTAGCTGTCCTAAGTCCTTTAAACATTTCTTATATAACTATACATATATGGGCATGCATTTGACAGGACATATAAGTTGAAAAGAGGTTTTGTAATACATTTAAAGAGTTTTGAACAATAAATAAATACAGACTTGATGTCAGTTTATAAAATGATTTAAAAGTAGATTGTTTTGAAACACAGTTTGAAGTATATTAAATCCTTGTTTGAAACACAGTTATAAATCACATGTGATTGATCTTATAACTAGCATGTTATTTACTTGTATTCAATAACTAGCATGTTATTTACTGTCACACCCCAAAACCAAGAACGGCGGAAACGTTCTGCAGCGGAGGACGTCATGTATAATATCACAACAATGTAAAGTAGTAAACAAGCAACAACATCATCCATTGCATTAATAATATAATTATTATATAAATGTGTTCTGTCAAATTTTGATAAACACTAAAGCATAAATCAAAATGAAAGATAAGTCTTGAACAAGCTCCATCTTCCTTTCTCCTTGCATCGGTACCTGTCTATGATGACCTGAGGATACAAGTAATTTTGAAAGCGAGTATCAGCTTTGAAGCTGGTGAGATCATAAGTATTTAGTGTCTTAATTTGTATGTAAGAATTTGTAAGTTTATGAACTGTAAGGATGAAAATGTTTATAAGTGAACTGTAAGCGTTTGAAAAACCCTAGAAATCCCTATGATTCCTACTATTATATAAAGTGCGTCTTCTACCAAGACCCAACTGTTCTCAATGTAGTCTTCTACCAAGACTTAACTGTTCTATATGTTTGTTTCTTGTAAGAGTGTATAATTTTCCCAAGTGTAACTATTATTAACAAAATATAGTTTTTACATTTATAGTTTAAGTAAAAAGATCACTAAATATATGTACAGGGAAAATTAATGTACTACTAAAACGTAGCTCTATAAGAACTACTGCTGTACTAACTACCTTAAACCGGATTTATATTAAGGCATCATGTGATTAATTGCACCATACTATCGACTGGTAACAACGACATACTAATGGTCGTAATAACAGAATGACGTTTGGCGCTCGAAGACCTGCAGGTCCGGCTGTAGCTAGCAGCAAGGTGTAGGATAGTCAATCCAGTATAGATCTATACGCAAACTCACGCTCTCCCTCCAAGAGAATTCTGGCTACAATTCGGTCCATGACATTTAAGGCACGCTCCGATACAGTGGATCACAATTATTAACGTATTCATGTATATGTACTTATGTAAGTGTAATCATGTAAAAGTATATAAACGTATGCCTTTGCTACCCAAAGGCACTAAACTGACTGAAAGGAACTATTATGTCCATATATGTATACATGATATATAACTAATGTTTAAACCACCTTCGGACGGTACCCGATATCCCACCAGACCACATCTCAAGCGCGAAAAGGAAATAGGGTGGATAGCCTTCCTAAGTCTTTTAAAACATTACTTATATAACTATACAAATATAGGCATGCTTATAACAAAATCTCAATGTAAACGTAATTATGTAATTGTATAGTAATGTACTATGTATACTAGTTGTAATGTAAGTTCTCTCTATCTAGAGGCATGCAATTTATAATATAAAAGCATAAATAAGTTTTGTAAAACATTTGAAACATAATTATTATTTTAAGAAAAGATCGACTTGATGTCAACCTATAAAACAATTTGAAGGCATGGGTTTGATAAAACAGTTTAGTATAAAGAAACATTTGTTTGGAACACAATTGTGAATAAGTTTGAAATGTGATATACAGAGTAAAATATACAGTGTAATATGGAGTTTAAAACATATAAAATGTTTATAAAAATCATTTGAAGGAAACTATTTGGGAAAACGGCTAATGAGTAGCCAAATCATTTGAATGTTGTATATTAATCACATGTGATTGATGTAATAACTAGCATAATTCTACTTATTGATCACATGTGATTGATATAATAAGTAGCATGATTCTACTTGTATCCCCCCATAAAACATTTAAAAAAATAGTTTAAAACATTAGTTAAGGGGTATGAACTCACATGCAGTAAGTGATTGGAGTTGAACGGACTGTTATCGTACGGAAGGATCGGACAAGTGCTTGGTGTCAAGTGAAGACTTAGACACACACAATGATCCTAATTTCATATGAAAGCATATGTATATAAATAATTAGTGATTAAAACACTAATTATACAAGTATAAACATTTAAACGCTAGGAAAACACTTTTGGTCAAGTGCTAGGAGGCTAATGGGTTGCAACAAAGGAGTGCAATGCCTCTAATGGACGTTTAAGGTCTAATGACCATGTTCTTTGGATTTTACGGCCCAGGGGAGTAAGCTCCTGGCCGTAAACTCTCAACCAAGTCCCTAAATGGTGTCTACTAATTATACAACTCATGTGGTGAATTGTTTCAAGGCTATAACAAGTGTTTGGGTGCCATATTAACTCCTTTGGGGAGTTTACGACCTAGAGACAATATTCCCTTGGAGTTTACGGCCATAAACTCCCTTGGGAGGGTTTTTATGGTGTTTTCAAGTCTCAAACATTTCTAGGTAATGATCTATGTTGGGTTCTAGGCATAAGGAAGGAGTTAGGGTGTCATTTGACCCCTTTATAGGTGTTTACGGCCCAAGAACTACTCTTGGCCATAAACTCCTCAATACTTGTGATTCCTTATGTTTTCTAGGCTTTAAACACTTTAGGGTACATGTCTAAAATCAAGTCTAAGCCTTAGGTAGTGTTTGTGACATCAAAACACCCCTAACT
This sequence comes from Lactuca sativa, assembly GCF_002870075.4. NCBI lineage: Eukaryota > Viridiplantae > Streptophyta > Magnoliopsida > Asterales > Asteraceae > Lactuca > Lactuca sativa. The sequence goes on from NC_056623.2 coordinate 171,053,175, forward strand.
AGAGTTTTCGGCCCATGTACCAATTGGCCATGTGTTTGCGGCCGTGAACACCCCTAGGTGGGTGTCTTTTGAGTATTCTGGGTCTTAGACACATCAAGGTAATGTGCTATGCTAGTCTATTGGTTCAATGAAGGCATTTAGGGCACTTTGGGCACTTAACATGGAGTTCACGGCCCAAGAAGTTCCTTGGCCATGAACTCACTTTCCTCATTGTTTTGAAATTATTTTGGTGTCCTAAACATGAAATGAAGGCTTCTAGTTCGAGTTCTAAAGCTTTGAGGGTCATTGGAACCCTTTAGGACCTTAAAATGGAGTTTACTCCCCAAGTGTTCTTGGGCGGTAAACTCCCAAATCTTGGGTTATTAATCCTATTTCGATGTTTTCTAGTCGTATACACACTAGCATACAAGTCTAAGGTAGTTACAAGTCACGGGGAAAGGACTAGGTAGCATTTAAGCCACTTATTGGAGTTTACTCCCCAAGAACGTTCTTGGGCGGTAAACTCCCGAATCTCACAGATTTGATATGTAATTTGTGTTTCTAAACACAATCTAAGATATATAACATAACTAGATCGAAGTACTCACAATTTGGGATAAAAACCCGAAGATCCGTGAGAGAGAATTTTGGCTTTTCTCTAAATGGAATTCAACAAATGAACCAATTTGGTTCAAAATTTTATTTATAGTCCTGAGATATTTTTGGCAGAAAATATTTTTATTCCTGGAACGAACTCTAATGTCCTAGAGTATTGGAATGACAGTGTTGCACAAAAACCTAGTGCATCCACTCTCCTAATATCTTCTTAAGTGTAAAATCCTGAAAACTGCCAAACTTATACTCGAAATCTGAGATTTCACTGTAACTGTTCTACTTCTATTGGCTTCAAATGGTTGGTTCAGAATGGAAATTTCAGATTGTCACATCATCCCCCTGTTGAAGGGAATTTTGTCCCGAAATTAGAATTTAGGCAAGGAAGTATGCACGAATGATCGAGTCGTGAGGAGGAAACTTCCTAATCGATTGGTTCTAGCGCACCTAGTGAAATCAGGTTCTCGGTTGGCATTCCAACGAACCTTCACTAACTGGCGACGACGTTGTTTCGTCCGCTTGACCTCTCGGTCGAGGGTCACTACGGTTCTAGTACGAAGGCGAGGATCTCGACAAGTGGACTTACAAGAGTCCTAACGGAAAGGTATGGTTTCACGATCGAGACCCGAAGGGTAGAATGTACGTTACTGAGTTCGCGGAGTAGGTCTAGTTTGTGCGAGGCACAGGACCGATTCTGATGAGAATCTCGGAGGTCCTAACTATATTGGATTTAGCTTTCCACTCGATACGAAGCGTATTAAGCCATTCCCAGAGTGAGACTTCCTAAAGAACTTGGTCACTCACTTGGAATTCCAAAGGTTCCTTTTCCTGCTTAACTTCCCAGTCAAAGGCCACCCCTCGCTGGGTCAAAGTCGTACGAGTTTCTGTAGCTTGCGAGGAGTTCTGAATGAACTAAGACGGTAGGTCGGTAAGACCTAGAATTTGGCGGAAGATTGTCGGTGTCTCTGGTGTCGATAAATGCTCAACGGTTTTGACAAATTGAAAGAGTGCTCATAATTTCTCACATTACTAATAGTGTGTCATAGAAATTTGACTCTTCAATTTCAAAACTCGTGCCTAGAGAACTTCGCTAAAGTTCCTCTGTAGGGAATGTTTCCCTGGGTTTTCTTCTTACTACGAGGGTAGATAAGTAAGTCATTACATGGAGAAATGACGAATTGATCCAAGTAAGAAAGACGCACCCTATTCATTTAGCTCATGAAAACTATGGGCGTATTGGTCCTATCCGAAGGGTATCACTACGGAATCGAAGTGTCCGCATCGAGTTCAGGAGATAGTCTTCCGGGCATCTTTCCCTAACACTCGGACTGGTGATATTCGGATCTCAGGTCCATTCCTGAAAGTAATTCTTTCCTTGTGTTTGCTCAACCATTTCATCTATGTGCGGCAGAGATAGCGATTTCTAATGAAAAATCTTGACGGAGTCCTCGAAATCCGAGGCACATATGATGCAATCCGCCGACCTCTGGGAGAATAAGACTGGGGTTTCTCCAGGGTGAGAAGCCGAGTCTTCTTATTCTATCGTTGTGCAGTTCGTTAAGTTGTTTGTGCTGTTCTGGTATCTCCGTAGGTGTTTAAACTATAGGGTGATCTGTTTACGGGAGTCATACTGGGTTCTAAGTTTGCTCACATGACGATGTGATTACTCGTAGACTTAAGCAGTTCTCCGTCATGAAGTTCATATTAGAATTCATACATGGTTTCACAATTACAACTTCGGGTATACGAGTCGTATATAATTAAGATTGAAAAGGTAGTCGAATAACTGATTCTTCTTTAAGCTCACATCCCATCGGGGAAAAAGAAGTTAAAGTGGAATCATCAATTCTAAACCTGTAGAAGCTTGATTATATATCACCCTTATGTATACCTTCCTCAGTGATAGATCAATCGCATGAATCCTTGGATTAAACTTGACGTATTGCACGAGTGGTACTTCGGGGGTTTCTTCGGAAAAGAAAAGAACTATGAGGTACTCCATGCATGAGTACTTCGGTGTTCTGATATGACGGCCTCGCTAGAAAAGCGATCTAGAAGAAAGAGATGTACGTATGAAGCTGTTTTTGTGAAGAACAAATTGAATCGCGTCGTATGATAATGTCGGAATCATACTGAAACTTAAAGACATTAGATTTGAACATAAGACGTTTACAGACAAAACCCAACCGTGCAACCATGAACAGAGTTACAGTACTTTAGATTTACCACCAGACTATTGCTGCGAATAAGATATACTACAAAAGACAAGTATACGCAGCACGAGAATCCCTATACAGACAGGATCTCGCAAAAGGTAAGACTCTAGTTGCACTAGTTCTGGATAGTTTATAAGTCTGTTACAACAACACGCCTAAGTTACAATAACGAGGGTTCCGGAGTAGGCTCTCCTGCAGCTGTGATCCTGAGAATCTTCCCGTCTGCGCCAAATTTCTTTGCTATAGGGCAATCCTTCTTTAAGTTCCCTATCTCACCGCATTGGTGGAATGACTGGCTAGTACTAGCTTTGGTGACGGGATTGCGGTGTTTAGCCAATGTTATGTGGACACGAGTGCTTTCCTCGTTACTCCACTTTGAAAATTTCTTCTTAAAGCGTTCGGCGTTAAAACTAATCTTGTGTGCAGGGTCAGTCCCGATGAAAGGGACTTGAGTGATGGGTCGTGCCGGTGCTCCACAGCCACAAGCATGGTGCCCTATTTTTAGGCAATTGCAACACTGTATCTCATGGCAAGCCCCATGATGATGGAAACTACACTTATCACACTTCGGGAGTTTTCCCTCGTATGGCCTGCTCGGTACTGGGATGGCAGGGGTTTCCACTTGTTGTTGTTGCATGGCAAGTTTTTGGGATTTCTTGCATTCTTTCTGGGCTCGACGCTTTCGTTTCTTGTTCTCTGTCTTTCGGCTTTGCGAGCCAGTGACTGTTTCTGTTTGTTGGTTTCCCGGTTTGGTACTACCATCTAAACTCTTGACTCCTTATTCAGTCTTGTTTGTGTTGCCTGAGTTGATGTGTGTAAGGAAAGTTGTCACAGCAGCTGCTATTGCAGCTTGTAAAGTAGTGGTGTCGATATGGAGGATGGGGGTTTCATTGTTCGGTTGATTGTTTCCTGATGACGACATGATTCTGTAACAAGAAAGATAAGCATTTGTGAGCGATTCAGGTTGACCCTAGATGTACTTAGATTGCTCAAGAAAAGAGTAAGAGTATGTTCTCGAAAGGTTGACCTACATCCCTATGATGCAGTCCTAGTATGGAATGGAAGTATGACCGCGAAGGTTTGACCTACATCCCTATGATGCAGTCCTAGAAATGGGTAGAAGTAAGTTCGTAGAATGGTCTCAAGACGTTTGTCGTTCAAGCCGAGGTATCGTGGGTTGGTGAATAACAAGATCCAACCACTGAAAGAGACTTGGAAATGTCTCCGGAGCTAAATTACCATAGTCCAATGACTTGACTAAAGCATGATTCGGATAGACCCCAATGAAAGTATGATAAAAGTACTCGAATGAAGAATGACACAAAAGTTAGCCGGCTGTCAATATCTTTGATATTCACGATGTAAAGATTTGGGAAAATGACCTTGTAAAGGTCTTACATCATATCTAGAGAAGATAATTCTTGACAGCATAAGGACCTAACTAAAGTACTTACGGTACAAGATAATTTCATAGAAAATGCCACATCGGGCATAGACAGAAAACACGATTCCTTTTTAATATAGAAATAAAGTAAGGCGTCTACTACTGGCGACGGTCATCCCTCTGGTGACCTCTTAGTTCACCCAATTGACATTCCATGTCAAGTATGTGTCTTTCGTACACCCTCTGGTGTACTCGGAGCTCTATGACCTCGGCTCGTGATTCAGCTAGTGCTTGCAGCAAGGTTTCATGGTTTCTCTCTGATCTCTCGTGAGCATCTTCTAGACGAGTGGTGCGGAGGGTATGCATTCTCGCATCGGTGACAACTTCGGTAATCTGATATAGGGCTGTCCTACCTTGAATCTCATTTCGGGCCACTCTGCGGACCAAGATTGGCAAGACTCTATCTGCTAAGCCCCCATTGTTCAAGTCGCAAAAGCTTCGGTCGCCATTAAATGGCATGGGCTGATCTTGTCCTTGGCTCCATGTTTCCAAGCATTCCACTCACTCAGGGTCGGGCCACGAAAAGTCGGACGAGGGTTAGGAATTGGAAAGGGAGCTGCTTAGGGTAGGTTCTCAACCTCTAGTTCGGAGTTAGCATCGTCCGAAGGGTTTTTGCATCATGGTGATCATTCAAAGGGATATGATGATCATTATCTGGTTCTTCTCCAAACCAACCAGCTATGACTTTGTTCGAAAGATACTGGTTGCCGAGGGGATGGAGTCCAACTATGTTTTCTATGCGAGAATTTAGGGTAAGAGAATAATTATTAGACGAACTATCTAGATAATTATTTAGAAAACCTTCATTAGTTACATCGCTATTTGTGAAGTGCATACCAGTTATGTGTAATCTAAATAGGATAGACCTTCGAATAAGTGACCTTAATTCCAAATTCACACAGAATAGGGGTAAGGCAAAATTTCCACAGATTCTAAGTCTATAACATCCTAATTACATATAGCCTCAGTGTATCCACTTAGCAACTATCAACTTAGTAATGAAGATCCCGTTTTAGTTCTCAAGTATAAAGTACTTATAGTAACACCAAATACTCCTATAGTATTTTAATTTTAATGTTATGTTCTATTGTTCTCATTGTGGTAGGGTTGGTACGATTTTAGCATTGTTGCAACCACACAATTAAACTTAGGCACATGCTAGTCAACCCTCGGATAATATAGGTGATCAGGCTATATCTTCCCAGTTTTGACCATATGTCTCTAAGCCCACTTGTGTTGCCCAACAATCGTAATTCTTTTGTACTGTACTAGTGACACTGATTTAGTATGAATGCATCACGTATACTTACTTAAATATTTTATTATTTAAAGTATAAACTCTTGGTCAGAGTATTTTTAATCCCTTATGTATTTATATTTAGTATATCTTTATGGGTTGATATACTTAATTCACTATAAACAATGCTCTGATACCAATCTGTCACACCCCAAAACCAAGAACGGCGGAAACGTTCTGGGGCGGAGGACGTCATGTATAATATCACAACAATGTAAAGTAGTAAACAACCTACAACATCATCCATTGCATTAATAATATAATTATTATACAAATGTCTTCTGTCAAATTTTGATAAACACTAAAGCATAAATCAAAATGAAAGATAAGTCTTGAACAAAGTCCATCTTCCTTTCTCCTTGCATCGGTACCTGTCTATGATGACCTGAGGATACAAGTAATTTTGAAAGCGAGTATCAGCTTTGAAGCTGGTGAGATCATAAGTATTTAGTGTCTTAATTTGTATGTAAGAATTTGTAAGTTTATGAACTGTAAGGATGAAAATGTTTGTAAGTGAACTGTAAGCGTTTGAAAAACCCTAGAAATCCCTATGATTCCTACTATTATATAAACTGCGTCTTCTACCAAGACCCAACTGTTCTCAATGTAGTCTTCTACCAAGACTTAACTGTTCTATATGTTCGTTTCTTGTAAGAGTGTGTAATTTTTCCAAGTGTAACTATTATTAACAAAATATAGTTTTTACATTTATAGTTTAAGTGAAAAGATCACTAAATATATGTACAGGGAAAATTAATGTAGTACTAAAACGTAGCTCTATAAGAACTACTGCTGTACTAACTACCTTAAACCGGATTTATATTAAGGCATCATGTGATTAATTGCACCATACTATCGACTGGTAACAATGACATACGAATGGTCATAATAACGGAATGACGTTTGGCACTCGCAGACCTGCAGGTCCGGCTGTAGCTAGCCGCAAGGTGTAGGATAGTCAATCTAGTATAGATCTATACGCAAACTCACGCTCTCCCTCCAAGAGAATTCTGGCTACAACTCGGGCCATGACATTTAAGGCACGCTCCGATACAGTGGATCACAATTATTAACGTATTCATGTATATGTACTTATGTAAGTGTAATCATGTAAAAGTATATGAACGTATGCCTTTGCTACCCAAAGTCACTGAACTGACTGAAAGGAACTATTATGTCCATATATGTATACATGATATATAACTAATGTTTAAACGACCTTCGGATGGTACCCGATATCCCACCAGACCACATCTCAAGCGCGAAAAGGAAATAGGGTGGATAGCCTTCCTAAGTCTTTTAAAACATTACTTATATAACTATACAAATATAGGCATGCTTATAACAAAATCTCAATGTAAACGTAATTATGGAATTGTATAGTAATGTACTATGTATACTAGTTGTAATGTAAGATCTCTCTATCTAGCAAGTATTGACTCATGAATGAACTGACTCATTGTATGATATCGCGTTCTAGTAATTGTTCTAGTATCTTCCTAAACTACCCATATGGTAGTTTACTAGTAATCTAACTGGTACGTATGAACATGGATGTATACCCTTGCTACCCAAGGGCATGAGATGAACTGGAAGGACCTTTTATGACTATACATGTACACATGATATATAACTAATATTTAAACGACCTTCGGACGAGTACCCGATATCCCACCAGACCACATCTCAAGCACGAAAAGGAAATAGGGTGGATAGCCTTCCTAAGTCTTTTAAACATTTCTTATATAACTATACATATAGAGGCATGCAATTTATAATATAAAAGCATAAATAAGTTTTGTAAAACATTTGAAACATAATTATTATTTTAAGAAAAGATCGACTTGATGTCAACCTATAAAACAATTTGAAGGCATGGGTTTGATAAAACAGTTTAGTATAAAGAAACATTTGTTTGGAACACAATTGTGGATAAGTTTGAAATGTGATATACAGAGTAAAATATACAGTGTAATAAGGAGTTTAAAACATATAAAATGTTTATAAAAATCATTTGAAGGAAACTATTTGGTAAAACGGCTAATGAGTAGCCAAATCATTTGAATGCTGTATATTAATCACATGTGATTGATGTAATAACTAGCATAATTCTACTTATTAATCACATGTGATTGATATAATAAGTAGCATGATTCTACTTGTATCCCCCTCCCCATAAAACATTTAAAAAATAGTTTAAAACATTAGTTTAGGGGTATGAACTCACATGCAGTAAGTGATTGGAGTTGAACGGACTGTTATCGTACGGAAGGATCGGACAAGTGCTTGGTGTCAAGTGAAGACTTAGACACACACAATGATCCTAATTTCATATGAAAGCATATGTATATAAATAATTAGTGATTAAAACACTAATTATACAAGTATAAACATTTAAACGCTAGGAAAACACTTTTGGTCAAGTGCTAGGAGTCTAATGGGTTGCAACAAAGGAGTGCAATGCCTCTAATGGAAGTTTAAGGTCCAATGACCATGTTCTTTGGAGTTTACCACCCAGGGGAGTAAGCGCCTGGCAGTAAACTCTCAACCAAGTCCCTAAATGGTGTCTACTATTATACAACTCATGTGGTGAATTGTTTCAAGGCTATAACAAGTGTTTGGGTGCCATATTAACTCCTTTGGGGAGTTTACGGCCTAGAGACCATATTCCCTTAGAGTTTACGGCCCTAAACTCCCTTGGGAGGGTTTTTATGGTGTTTTCAAGTCTCAAACATTTCTAGGTAATGATCTATGTTGGGTTCTAGGCATAAGGAAGGAGTTAGGGTGTCATTTGACCCCTTTATAGGTGTTTACGGCCCATGAACTACTATTGGCCGTAAAATCCTCAATACTTGTGATTCCTTATGTTTTATAGGCTTTAAACACTTTAGGGTACATGCCTAAAATCAAGTCTAAGCCTTAGGTAGTGTTTGTGCCATCAAAACACCCTTAACTAGAGTTTTCGGCCCATGTACCAATTGACCATGTGTTTGCGGCCGTGAACACCCCTAGGTGTTGGTATTTTGAGTATTCTGGGTCTTAGACACATCAAGGTAATGTGCTATGCTAGTCTATTGGTTCAATGAAGGAATTTAGGGCACTTTGGGCACTTAACATGGAGTTCACGGCCCAAGAAGTTCCTTGGCCGTGAACTCACTTTCCTCATTGTTTTGAAATGATTTTGGTGTCCTAAACATGAAATGAAGGCTTCTAGTTCGAGTTCTAAAGCTTTGAGGGTCATTGGAACCCTTTAGGACCTTAAAATGGAGTTTACTCCCCAAGTGTTCTTGGGCGGTAAACTCCCAAATCTTGGGTTATTAATCCGATTTCGATGTTTTGTAGTCGTATACACACTAGCATACAAGTCTAAGGTAGTTACAAGTCACGGGGAAAGGACTAGGTAGCATTTAAGCCACTTATTGGAGTTTACTCCCCAAGAACGTTCTTGGGCGGTAAACTCCCGAGTCCCAAAGATTTGATATGTAATTTGTGTTTCTAGACACAATCTAAGCTATATAACATAACTAGATCGAAGTACTCACAATTTGGGATAAAAACCCGAAGATCCGTGAGAGAGAATTTTGGCTTTTCTCTAAATGGAATTCAACAAATGAACCAATTTGGTTAAGAATTCTATTTATAGTCCTGAGATATTTTTGGCAGAAAATATTTTTATTCCTAGAACGAACTCTAATGTCCTAGAGTATTGGAATGACAGTGTTGCACAAAACCCTAGTGCATCCACTCTCCTAATATCTTCTTAAGTGTAAAATCCTAAAAACTGCCAAACTTATACTCGAAATCTGAGTTTTCACTGTAACTGTTCTACTTCTATTGGCTTCAAATGGTTGGTTCAGAATGGAAATTTCGGGTTGTTACATTTACTTATACCCCCCCCCCCTTATAAAATCATTTAAAATCATATAAAGATAAGTTCCAGGGTATGAACTCACCTGAAGTGAGTGATGTGATAGTAGGATCGGTAACGGATGCTAAGTGTCAAGTGAGGACTTGAACACACACAATGATCCTAGTTAACATATAATGAAACATATATGTATCTAATTAGTCATTTAGCAACTAATTAACCAAGTTAAAACACCCTAGGACATGGAAACGCTTTGATTCAAGTGTTAGTGGTACAAAAGGGTTGCATCTAAGGGTTTTATGGCATGGCATTGGAGTTTATGGACCAAGGACCACTCCTTATGGAGTTTACGACCCATGACAATTTCCCCATGAGTTTATGGCCGTAAACTCATGGTACTAAGTGCCAAATTGTGTTTTTAGGTCTTATAAGTCATGATTCGGCATCCGATGATCAAGTCCAAGCCTTAGGAAAGCATTAGGGGCACACTAACACTACCTTGTAGAGTTCACGACCTAAGGACCATATTCTTATGTGATTACGGCCGTAAAATTGATGGGTTTTGGACATTCTAACACTCCTAAGTGTACATGCAACCCTAAATACCTTGGATCTATGTTTTCTCTATTATACATGCAATTATGAACATCCAAGGTATTATCCTAATCTAGCATACAAAATCATGAATATAACAAGATAGAATACATACCTCTTTGATTTAGAATGTCTTCATGAAGCTTGAGTGCCTAGTGCCTCAAGTGTGACACCTCAAATGGTTCACACAACACCAAATACACTTGGAATAACTTGAGAGAAACTTGAACACTCCAAAAACCGGCTAGCCCTTTCTTATTATTCATAGTGGCCGATTTTTCCCAAAGAATATGATCTTATATAGTTGTTACAATTAGGGTAAACCCTAATTGTCATGGCCTTCCATTTCCTTGGATCCATGGGTTCAAATACACCATGGAGCATCCATGGACCATCCTATGGGTTTTAGCCCAACTTGATTATCCATGGAGCATTAGCCCACTATACAAGTATGGATGATTTACACAATCAACCAATATATTTAATTAGTCTTCTTTTGATCACTTAATTAATTCTAGATTAATTCTTGATCAATACTAATTAAATAATCTTATTAATATATCAGAACTTATAATATATTAATCAACCTTAAGTTTTATTTCTCTCATTATAGTCTATCCAAGTGCATGATGCCATGCAACCCAAATGGACCATGTCGGGTCGGGTCAAGTCTTACCAATTATAGTTATGGACTTAGACATTAATCCAACAGGCTCCCACTTGGATATGTCTAAAACTATTATTGCAAGTATGACTTCAAGAACCGACTGGCAATCGTAGCTCTCAAAAGCTTCCGTCGAACTCTGACCTTGCCGATGAACTCTGACCTTTGTCAATGACTTGTCCATTAGATAAGTGATCATATATTCCTCCATTCTGGATATCCGATTCAAGATGACTGACTGATTGAACAAATCAAATCAGCCCTGGCTTGGCCAAGCACTCACATGTGTCATCATTAAATCATCGAGGGGCCCACAAATGTCACTTTTATCTCGAAGGTAAAAGGAATGGATAAACTTCGACTCATATGTCTTGTTCTGCTACTTGTTGAATCATACACAAAGGCGTGTTTTATAACATCGAGTTACCAATGCGTTTTTGTGCAATCAATGTACAACCAACTCATAGTAACAACTCATATCTCTAGGTTTGTAGAATATAAGATATTATCGTCTCATGATCACTCGTGATAAAATCCATGAAGTGATTCCAATGAGCGCGGGTTGAATCCAATACTCAGAACTTATGAGCACTCATGAGTGTTGTAGCACCACCTTGTCTAACATCTTAGACCTTTACAAGCCCAACCCATGACAATCTTGATTCATATCTACTTCCAACATATGACCGACTATGGATGGTTTGAATAACTTAGTCATTCAGGAAGAACGACCTAGTTATTCTGGAAGTCAAAACATGCAAAATGAAACACAAGAATAATTGAATCCATTATGGTCTCAGAACTTATGAATATAAATAAAACCCCTTTTATTTATCACCATATGATTACACATTATTCATTGCATACTGTTTCAGCTATCAACTTTATTCTCGAACTAAAAAACACTAGTTGTCCCATGCTCCGAGCATGTACACTATGTTTTTCTAAACAATAGCTTTGCCATACACCAAGTATGCACACTATGTTTGTCTATGATCTTTACTTTGTGAAATAGATCGATTAAACATAACTCCAACGATTCTCAACTTATATGCATTGATCCTCTTGTAATGATTATGCACAAAGTCATAAAGACTTGACAATAAACATTACAGAGCATTCCAATGGAGATCAACTCCATGGAAACATCCTTCTTGCATTAAGTTTCCTAATCTTACACAAATTTATTGAACAACTTCCACCAATGGGATCATTTCCACATTCCCCTTTTGACTATCACTTCTGAACAAGAGTTGCCTCTTTTCTGAATATGTCAATATGATCCTTCCAACAATTAACACTATACTTCCAACTGTCCCTGAGCAACCAATATTTGGTAAACCTTAGATTGACCTCGACAATTGCTTAATCCTTTTAGTCATATCCAATTCTAGACCTTTTCCCTTCTTAATGCCCCAGGCATTTGGAAAATTTTAGAAAGGATGAATATAGCACATGTAACCGATCCTATATCCGAAGCATATGGAACATGATTCATGATGTCTCACATAAAGACTAAACCAGTCTTTTGCTATAATATTTCCATTTCAATTTGCCAAGTTCTCATAATTCAGATTATGAAAAAGGATGCCGTAATCATAATCGAATTTTAGAACGCAAATAATGTGCCCATATATAGAATTTCCTTATGTTGAGCCATTATAACAAGAAATTCACATATATATATATATATATATATATATATATATATATATATATCCTCGACTAAATTTGATTAAAATCTCAATCTAAGCTTTTAGAATTGAAATGAAGTATAATTTCCTCTCCCTTAATTATTGCAAAACAACCTTTTCAACCCCTGCAGCCTCATGGATTGAAACTTTTGTTTTCTATAATTAACATTGCCAACTTGCAACCTTTATCATAATTATCATGCTCCCACTAACATGATGATTATTAGCATAATACTTATGCTCCCACTAGCTTTGACATGTACTCAGAAATCAGCTGGACTTCTAGAAATCAATACTTTATTGACTTTGTTACCAAAGTTCAGTTTTCTGATACTAGATTGCTTTGATAAGACTTTATCAAAATCATACACCTTTCATTAGATAGCTCATAAGTGTGTCTAAACAATTTAAGAGCTATGAAAAGGGATGTCGTAATCATAGTTTCAATTGTTTAGACCTTTGCCACTTCTCACAAGTCCATGTTAGTGTGCCGGTTAACCACACACGCTCCACTAATGAATTTGAGAATGCAAATATCACAATTGCTATCTAGTTAAAATCTACTTAGTGAAAGAGTTTCCTTACCATCATTTTCATGAATCGAAGATAAACCTTATGACACTTAGATTTTATGGTGTAAGTGTTCCTATCCATGTGAATTTGTCAAAACCATAATCACAAGACTAGGTTAGTGAAAAATCCTAACTCATATGGATTGAACTTGTGCAATCTTTACTTCTTGCCACATGGCAGCTCAAGGGTTTGCCATTGCTTCCATGTAGATATGCAAACAATTGAGAACATGTAGAACTCAAATATATAGCCAACTTAACTGGAATGGGCACAGAAATGTCAACACGATAGGTTATAAACCTCACGTCGTGTGTTAGTGTTAAACTACAAGTTTTTATTCTAGATTAGATCTTGAACTTCTTTTCAGGATCTTTAAGACTCCCACTATCCTCTTGACACATAAGGCTCACTTGCCAAATATTCAAGAGATAGTTTGGATTCTTTATCAAGACAAACACTTTACACAATTGGCCTTAGTTGGTCTTTGTTTTGTCCAAAACATCATAACTTACCAATTTCAAATGTACAAGAATAGAAAACTTTTACTCTTACGTTTGACTAGTGTTTTAAACCTTTCTTTAAGAAATTTCACTCAAATTACAGTCTTGGAGTATGACCCTAAGACTAGTTTTGGAACGAAGTATGACTCATCTTCTTGATTTGACCACTTCAGCAATTCATAGGTCCTCTTCTTAGTTATCATAATGCACTTAGAGAATGAATTGCGATAAGGTCTGTTAATCATTAAGATGATCATATATACATGATTACTAAAGTACTCTCCCATCTTTTCAAATTTGGGAAACTTTTATCCTTCTGCCTAATTTGATTCTTCTTATTCGCTCTGCCATACATTGGAACCTTTTCCAATGTCTCAGAATTACACTTAAGCTTGTAAGTGTAACCATATTTGCTAAGCTTTAGTAAATTATGACAAATAATCTTATCGATCTTTTGGGGTGGACTTGACCAGTGCACAAGAATGTGTACTCAATCCCTTAGTCCTTCACTTGGCTTCACATATACATGTGAACAAGGAACTAGTCTTAATTTTCCAAAGATGAAAAATTCTCATTCATCATGCTGTGCAACTTGCATGATTCCAAGTTACGGTCCAATTGAAACTTGGGTGATGAGGATCTTTCTTTATTTGGTAAATTTAGACATTACTACAAATGAAAGAATCAATTTCATATTTCCACTCTTGCTATTAATGGAATCATATAAGCAACACTTCTTTTCCACAAATGCCATTGTAAGGATATTTTAAAATAAATAAAATTAAAAATTTTTCCTTTTATTTTAAAGCTTTGCGGAAAAACTAACCTTTCAATGCAAAAGAGCAAGAAAACTATGTTGTTATCTATTCCTAAGCAATATATCATAACTCCTAAGAAGTAGCTCAAGAATCCGATCTTCAAACTATGTGATAGAAATCTATCTACGCGATCAGATTCATCATGTTCTTTCTTTAAGTTTCTTCACTTTTCTTTGATTCTTACAAACATGAACATGTAACCCAGTCACATCATGTATCAAGAATCTCAGTATAGAAACTTAGCAGAGTTAGATAGTGAACTTTACCTGAAGTAGGGTCAACCTTATTAACTTTAACATCCTTAGGTAAAATTGGCAGCTTCACAACTAATGCCCCTTCCTTTGGCAATATAAACATATGGACCATTTGGTAATGGTACTGGTACTATCACAAACTTAGCTTTTCTCTTTACCATTTGGTCAACCGAGTTAACTATGGTCGACCCTTTCTATTGGGAAGAGAGAGCTTTATTGGATATCCAATGTCATCATTGTCAATGTCCATAAAGTTTTAGAAAGTTGATCTTAGCAAATAGATAAGATCATTAAGGGTCTTGTCATAGTCTGTTTCATAGGAGTCCCAAAGGAACTCACTATGTGACTTAGAAAGTAGTTGAGCCACCAACTTTCGCAAGACTTTGACACCCAACTCTCCTGGCTTGTCAATATGTGACTACATCTCCAAGATGTGATCACACATAGACCTTTGCTTGCCAATAGGGATTTAGTGACCTTAAACTTTTCAAGAACTTGTGGGTTAGGGAGAATAATTGGAGGAGGTGGAGGAAGTGAAGTTCCAAGAGATTTGGGATGATCATAGGTGTCTGAACCAGACATCTTTTTGGGAGATATTCAAGATAGTTGATTTAAAGTCCTTAATATAACACCCAATAAGAAATATTAAGGCTAGGACCCAACACAACATTTTATAACTTGGAAGAGGGATGCCGTAATCTAAGCTATAGAATATTTGAAGGTAGCTGAATGATGATTCACCAATTTCCACCATAAAAAACGAAATAAATTATTAGGTTTTTAATTGGATTTGAAACTCTTAGATCTTTTGAGATTCATTGAACTGTTCAATGGCATGTTTCAATCTCGAGTGTTCCCTTCAGGTTTTGTGATTGGGATGCCGAGGATCACAAAACAAGGTGTGAAGTAACCATGCAAATTACTTGGTACCCTTAAGTGGTTACCCCTTAATCGATGTGCTGTTTAACCATACACGCTCCATCGATACTATGATAAACATTAAGTTACCCTTTGCCTACCTTGTTAAATACGAGTTAGTGTGCCGGTTAACCACACATGCTCCACTAACCGACTTAAACAAAGTGCGAAGTGTAATTTCATGGATTAGCACCTTATTCACATTTTCCTAAGTAACTAAGATTGGGTATTTATAAATGGTTTAGTTACTTAGTATTTATCATTAATACTTTTAATGAAGGCAAAATTTTAGTCCTTGTCCTACCCATTTAGCTAACGACCCTCCACCGGTCAAGGAAGCGGTGGGTGAGAGTAGACACCCATTAAACTGCCATTTTATAGGCAGTAACCTTATACCCCCTTATAGACCGACTTCGTGAATGAGGCCTACTAACGGTAAGACTGACTTGCTCTTATACATTTATAAATATTATTAACTTATAATATTATAAAGTATAAGGGTTGAATTTTAACTCTTTAAAATTCTCAGGGCTTAACTTGGAATTAAAGTATTCATAAGAGAAAACTTTTTCAAATTCCAAAACTTGAGGGCAAGTTTTGAAACTATTCAAAACTAATTAATTCCATAACTTATGAGTTTAAAGCAGTTTTAATTAAAAAAAACTCTTCAAGTTCCATAACTTGAGGACAAGTTATGGAAGACTTTAAACTAATTAATAATAAAAAATAACTTTTTTTATTGTAACTTATGGAACTAATTAAGGTTACACTTTTTATTTATTTATTATTTAATGAAGAGACTCTTGAACCTCCATAACTTGAGGACAAGTTATGGAGTCATAAAATCATTTAATTAGAACTAGACTCTTCATTTTTGTAACCTTTGCCAACTTTTATGAGTTTTATGATTCTTAAATGTGACTTTTCATATAACTTGAGGACAAGTTACAAAAACACACTTTGGAATCAACTCTTAGATTAAAATGGATTGAAATCAACTATTTCACACAACTTTTCTATTAATCTAAGAACAAAATAATTCAAATCATCAATATTCAAGAAATTAGCATGAACATACAAACTAATACAAATCTTGAAATTATGACAATTATCTTAGAAATTGGATTAGCATGAACATTACCACATCAAAAACAAGTTTATAAGTCTAAAAACATTTTAAGGTAATGTTCCTAGTCCAATTCCAGTCAAAACAATCGAATATATGATGTCAGGGGGTCCAACTTGTCGAGTGCACGAACCAACTCGGCGAGTTGGATGCATTTTGCGTTGGACTCGGCGAGTCCATTCATGGACTCGGCGAGTCTGCTGTCCAGACAGCATCAAAACTTGATTTTTTCAGCTACTTTTGCAAGTATAACAAGAAAACAAGCCTAGGCTCTGATACCACTGATGGGTTTTGGGCACTCTAACACTCCTAAGTGTACATGCAACCCCAAATACCTTGGATCTATTGTTTTCTGTATTATACATGAAATTATGAACATCCAAGGTGTTATCCTAATCTAGCATACAAAATCATGAATATAACAAGATAGAATACATACCTCTTTGATGTAGAATGTCTTCATGAAGCTTGAGTGCCTAGTGCCTCAAGTGTGACACCTCAAATTGTTCACACAACACCAAATACACTTGGAATAACTTGAGAGAAACTTGTACACTCCTAAAATCGGCTAGCCCTTTCTTATTATTCAAAGTGGCCAATTTTTCCCAAAGAATATGTTCTTATATAGTTGTTACAATTAGGGTAAACCCTAATTGTCATGGCCTTCCATTTCCTTGGATCCATGGGTTCAAATACACCATGGAGCATCCATGGACCATCTTATGGGTTTTAGCCCAACTTCATTATCCATGGAGCATTAGCCCACTATACAAGTATGGATGATTTACACAATCAACCCATATATTTAATTAGTCTTCTTTTGATCACTTAATTAATTCTAGATTAATTCTTGATCAATACTAATTAAACAATCTTATTAATATATTAGAACTTATAATATATTAATCAACCTTAAGTTTTATTTCTCTCATTATAGTCTATCCAAGTGCATGATGCCATGCAACCCAAATGGACCATGCCGGGTCGGGTCTAGTCTTACCAATTATAGTTATGGACTTAGACATTAATCCAAAAAAAATCTCAAGGGGACTTGTTTTGATTGTTGTTTAATGTCTTAAACACTTCTAGGAAGGATCAAGGTTGGCATCCAAGGCTTAGGAAGGAATTAGGGTCCATTTAGCCACCTTAAGAGGGGTTCACAGCCCAAGAACATCCTTGGCCGTGAACTCCTTTGTTCTTATGATTCTTGATGATTTTCATGGGTTATCAAGTTCATATTAAGCACACAAGAAGCTAGGGAAAGTGTACTTACAAGATAGAAGCTCGATTGGGTGTTTAAGGTCCAAGAACACTAGTGTGTGTTCTTGGTGTTTTGAAGATCTAAGTGAAAAACAATAATGAATGCATGAAATGATGTATAAACACTAAGTGATAGGTTATAACAACAAATCATGTCGAGAAATATTTACGTTTTCGGAAGATCGGGTAAAGAACGGGATGATAGTTGAGAGAGAATGGGGGGTAAATTTGAGGGTGAAAGTGAAAAATGAACCAATTGGGGAGTAAACTCATGTCTAAGCCATGAGTTCACGGCCAAGCTAGAGTTCACGACCCAAACTCCCTTTTTTTGGCCGTGAACACCTAACTAAGGTGTTGGTTGTTCCATTGCTATCCCGATATTCTAGAAATCACTTCCTTTTACCCGTTCGATTCATGAATAATTAATAAAACTACTCAAACGGACTTTAAACCAGCTAAAAATTAGCAGAAATGTAATTGACTTTTAATTGAAGTGATTGACTTTTGGGTTTGTACAAATGAAAATTTCGGGTTGTCACATCATCCCCCCGTTAAAGGGAATTTCGTCCTGAAATTAAAGTCTAAGCAAATAAGGTAGTTACTAATAACTAAGCGAATAGATGAGGATATTTCAATTTCATTTGATCCTTGCACTCCCATGTGAATTTAGGTCCTCGCTTGGCATTCCAGGGAACCTTCACAATCGGGATACGACTTTGCTTCGTTTGCTTGACCTCTCGGTCCATGATCTCTACAGGTTCTTCCACGAAGTTGAGGCTCTCGTTGATCTCGATCTCGTCGAGTGGGATTACAAGTGTCTCGTTGGACAGACACGTTTTCAATTTCAAGACGTGGAAAGTAGGATGTACGTTACTGAGTTTACGTGGTAGATTGAGTTTGTAAGCTACAGGGCCGATTCTAGCAAGAATCTCGAAAGGCCCTACGTATCTTGAATTTAGCTTGCCACGCTTTCTGAAGCGTATCAAGCCCTTCCAGGTTGAGACTTCCAGAAGGGCTCGGTCTCCCACCTGGAATTCCAAAGGTTTCCTTTGTTTGTCTGTGTAGGTTTTCTAATGGTCTCTAGAGGCTCAATCGTTCACGGATCTGAACGATCTTCTCCATCGTTTCCCGTATGATTTCCGGACCCGTGAAAGTGATGTCATGAACTTGTCCTTTAGCTAACTGGGTGTCACCCACCTCAGCCCAACACAGAGGGGATCTGCACTTTCGGCCATAGAGGGCTTCAAATGGAGCAGCCTTTATGCTCGTGTGATAACTAACTGTTGTTGTAAGAAAATTCGACCAGGGGTAAATGAGTATCCCATGCCTTCCTAAAGTCGATCCCACAGTCTCTTAGCATATCTTCTAAGGTTTGGATAGTTCTCTCAGTTTGTCCATCGTTCTGTAGATGGTAGGCTATACTCATGTCCAGCCTCGTTCCTAGGGAACTTTGTAGCGACTGCCAGAACCTCGAAGTGAATCTGCTATCTCTATCAGAGATAATGGATATGGGGACACCATGCAGTCGTACGATCTCCCTAATGTATGTTCTTGTTAGTTTCTCCATCTTTTCAGTCTCTTTGATTGGCAGGAAATGCACGGATTTGGTCAATCTGTCGACGATGACCCAAATGGTCTCAAGTCCACCCATTGTCTTGGGCAACTTGGTTATGAAGTCCATAGTAATCCGCTCCCATTTCCATTCTGGTATCTCTGATTGCTAAAGTAAACCTGATGGTTTCTGGTATTCTACCTTTACCTTTGCGCAAGTAAGGCATTTACTCACGAAGGTAGCAATCTCGACTTTCATGTTAGGCCACCAGCATAACTTTTTAAGATCCAGATACATCATATCTGAACCTGGGTGGACGGAATACCGAGTATTGTGCGCCTCGGTCATGACCACGTCTCTGAAGCCACCGTGTTTGGGTGTCCAGATTCGGTCCATGAAATATAATGCTCCGCCACCCTTGCTTTCTAGGTTCTTACCCATTCCTCTTAGGGATTCACCCGCCACATTTTCAGGTTTTCAAAGCGTCGAGCTGAGCCTCCTTAATTTGTGTGGACAAGTGTGAATGGATAGTGATAGTCATTGATTTGACTCTACAACCAGAGTATTCTTTCCGACTTAGGGCGTCAGCTACTACGTTGGCATTGTCGGGATGATAACGAATTTCTCATTCGTAGTCATTGAGTAGCTCGACCCACCGTCGGTGTCTCATGTTAAGCTCCTTCTGATCAAAAATGTGTTGAAGGCTTTTGCAGTCTGTAAAGTTAGTGCTTTTCGTACCGTATAGATAGTGTCTCCAGATCTTTAGAGCAAACACAACTGCTCCTAACTCACGATCATACGTGGTGTAGTTGACCCGTGTGTCTTTTGCTATCTCGAGGCATAGGCGATGACCTTACCTCGTTGCATCACAACACATCTGAGCCCTTGGTTGGATGCATCGCAAAAGACTACGAAGTCTTCTATTCCTTCCGGGAGGGATAGTATTGGTGCGGTGCATAAGGCTCGTTTCAGCGTTCGGAACGCCTTCTCTTCTTTCTCTTCCCAGTCGAAGGACACACCCTTCTGGTTTAGTGTAGTAAGCGGCTTAGCGATGCTAGAAAAGTTCTGTATAAACCTGCGATAGTTGCCAGCGAGTCCTAGAAATTGACGAATTTCTGTAGGTGTCTTCGGTGCTGATGTGACAACCCGAAATTTCTAACCTATGTAATTGATTCGCGTATCAGCACTAAAACTTGAATTCATTATCTTTTGTAAAATCTTGTGGTTTCATATGGGTGCTCTAGACTTAGTATAATCTAGATATGAGTCTTAGGAATGGTTGGAGAGTATGTAGCATCACAAAATCGGACCAAACTCGCCAAATAAGGTGTGTACAACCACACATCCATGTGTGCAGCCACACACCCAACCGCAAACACCCTTAACCTCACACCCAACCAAGAACACTTTGAAGGCTTCATATTCGTGATCTACTCCATCTTGAAGCTGATTATAGTGGTAAACACTTGAATCCCAAGCTTAAAACTCATTATGTTCATCATATTTATCATCCTTTGAAGGTGTACAGCCGCACACCTTCATATGGGGGCAGCACACATTCAAAACTCCCAAGTATGAAGAGCATACACTTCAAAAATCATCATATGGACTCAAATGAGGAGTGTACGGCCGCACACTCTTGTATATGGCTGCACACTCCCTCTGTATGGCCGCACACTCTTGTGTGCATCCTCACACACATTCCTGGTCGCACTCCTCAACCGCACACTCATTTTCAAGACCATACACCCACTCTAATGCCCATATTTGGCCCTAAACTTGCATAAATCATTAAGTTTGGATCATAAGACACTTATTATTAGTAATTCCAAGCCCTAAGGATGTTTTCCCATCATGTATAGTCATGAAACACCTTAATTCTAACTCATTTATGTGTCATCACATGAATAATAGGGGCCATTGGTGTTCAGGGCGTCCGTTGACACTTGAACCCTACATTAAACTGTGAGTTCATACCCCTACACTTTTTCAATGTTTTTCACTGTTTTCAGGGGGGAATACAAGCAAAGTACAAGGAATACTTGTACTTTAAACTTGTTTTACATGTGTTGCGTTCCATATTACATATGCTCTTAACACTGATAATCATAACAGATAACCGTTTGAACTTGTAGAACACATTACCGTATTATTTGTGAAAAATGTTATAAAATGTTGTATTTTATATTTTCACAAATGGTTTTCCACATTATATCAGTTAAAAGCATAACATTTGAACTTTGAACATGAAACTTAGTACACTGTTTTGTCCTCGGTAACACTCCACAGAGATACACGAGTGGAGGATCATTGTTTGTAACAGTATCTTTATGTATTATTACTAGTAAATTTGTTATTCCTATAAACTGGAGACACGTCCTCGGAAACACTCCACAGAGATACGCGAGTGGAGGACCGCCCCCGTAACTAGAATCTCCTGGAGGGAGAACGTGACTCGAGGGTATAGATGTATACGGGGCTGACTACCCCACACCTGGCTGCTAGCTACAGCCGAACCGAAAGGTTCAAGAGTGACGAAAGTCATAAGGTGATGTGGACTACTTATTGCCATATCTAGTCATCGTATGGTTATGGAACTCGCAATTTGGATAACAGAGATTTACTTGTTAGTAATAATGGGTTGGTAACCAGTTTACTTTACACTTATTAGTTTTATGTACATGATAAAACTAATACATTTCACAAGGGTAACCAGGTTTTTAGTATACATCTTTTACATTACATTTCGGATCGGTAACCAACTTTTAGGAAAATATGGGATTTTCCTGGGATAACAGTTGTTCATAACCAGATTTGTGTAACAAAACAAATAACCAAGCTTTACAATTATGAAAATATGGGATTTTCTTGGGTGTGTAACATTTTCAGAAAACGAAAGGAAACTTGTACATTTTTAGAAAACAAAACCACTTATGAACTCACCAGCTTTATGCTGATTTTCAAACTGCTTGTATTCTCAGCTCCACATTAGACAGGTATCCAGTGATCCTTTTTAGCGAAGACGGAGTGCGTAGAAGATGCATCTTTACTTTTGTTCTTATATACATATGTATATCAACTGTAACACTTGGTTTTCAAACAAATGTAAATTCTAATATGTAATGTAATGTTTGTTTACTTCGCTTGCTATGTAGATTGGTTGTGATACTCAACGTGGAGTCCGCCCCGGAAACGTTTCCTCCTTGGGTTTTCGGGGTGTGACAGATTGGTATCAGAGCCCATGTTTATAGTGAACTAAGTATACCAAACCTTACATGGTATAAGACTATAAACACTAAGGGGCCTAAGTGCTCTGAACTAAAAGTATAATTTAAAATATAAGTATTTTCAAAAAGTATATAAGTATACCTAACCGTCGAGATCTATATTTACAAGTAGAACAAAACATAAGTAAATGAGTGTTGCATGCTACGGTTAAACCTGGGCAGTTATGTAGTCGTGTCTAGGGTCAATATAGCCTGGCCAACTATATTCATTCGAGACACGGCAAACATGTGCTTAGGAGTGACTGTAGTATGCGGCATACCTAAAACTTACCCAATAACCAAACAATGAGCCGTCGTCGTAGCAAATCATGAAATACTATGGGAGTATTTCTAGAGCCATCTTCGTTGTAGAAATCCTCATTCAAGCGTTGCTACTCAAACATTCTTTTAGCGACAATTTATCTGCTTTGATAATTCATTCCTGCTTTATCCCTTATTTAAAATATATATCTGTCATATCTCTTGATTCAATTCAGAGGACTTACCATCCTCCCTTTCCTGATCTTTATAGATCAAGATGCCTCCAAGAAAGAGACCCATCTCAAAGAACAACAATCCTCCTCCACCACCACCTCCTCCTCAATTTGACCCTGTGCTGTTCCAAGCACCTGTTACTGTCGCAGTAGCAGCCGCCATGTCTCAAATGAACCCCGGTGGTCCAGGAGGTGGTCCTTAGCCCCAAAACCAAGAAGATAGCCAGGGACATCGAAAAGAGGGTTCCTATAAAGATTTCATGAACGCGAAACCCACGTCCTTTGATGGCACTGGAGATGTCATTTCCCTCACCCGATGGTTCGAGAAAATCGAATCTATCTTCGAGATCTATGCCTATTCAAAATCTGACAAAGTGAAGTTCGCAGCCTGTACTTTTATCGATAAAGCCCTGACTTGGTGGAACGGCCGAGTCAAATCCATAACTCTACCTGTAGCCAATGCTATGGGTTGGGAAGCCATGAAAGAACTCCTACTAGCTGAGTACTGCCCTCTGGACGAAATACAGAAATTAGAGCACGAGCTCTAGAACCTAAAGATGAAGGGTGCCGATATTGCCACATACACTTCTAGATTCGATGATCTAGCACTACTTTGTCCGGTATTGGTTACCCCGGAGAGTAAGAAGATAGAGAAATTCATCTGGGGATTGACCCAGACAACAAAAGGAAACGTCTTAGCTGCGAAACTGGATACATATGACAGCGCCAAAAGTTTAGCCCAAACCCTGATTGACCACAGTGATGATATTGAGGAAGCAACCGCCACCCCTGAACCGACCAAGAGTTGTGGTGAGAAAAGGAAGTTTTGGAAGAAGAAGAAGGGCCAATCTTCTCAAGGGTCCTCAAAGAAACAGCAGACAGTAGCGGTCCATGCTGCTACTACCCCTATTGCTGCTGCTTCTGTTGTAGGATCCACAGCTCAAACACCTACTAGTAGGTATGTTGGTAGCCTTCCCCAATGTGAAAGGTGTAAATGCCACCATAACCCCTGCCCCTGCCGAGAAATTTCATGCACCAACTGTGGTAAAAAGGGGCATACGATCCGATCCTGCAAAGCACTGGCCCAATCAGCCAATCAATCTTCTGGAACAGGTGTTGGTCAAGCCTGCTATAATTATGGAGAAGTTGGGCACTTCAAGAGAAACTGCCCCAAGAAGGCTACAACTGATAATACAGGGAGAGTCCTAGCCATGGGACAGGAGGAGGCAGTCGCCGATCCCACCATTGTCTCGGGTACGTTCCTTCTTGATAAATCTTATGGTAATATTCTTTTCGATTCGGGTGGAAGCTATGTTAGTCATTCGTTCAAGCATATTCTTAAACATAATCCCCAACCATTAACCGAAACATTTACCATCGAGATGGCTAACGGTGAAAAAGAAAACGCTAGCGATATCTTCATAGGTTGTACCCTTACCCTGAACGACCATTCTTTTCCCATCAATCTTATGCCAGTCTCCATAAAGAGCTTTGATGTCATCATTGGCATGGAATGGTTGAGTCCCAATCATGCTGATATCCTTTGCTTCGAAAAAGCCATTCGTCTCAACCTTCCCTCTGGTCAGACTCTCATGATCTATGGAGATAAGCTTAGCTCTAATCTTTGTATCATTTCCTGCATCAAAGCTCAAAAGCTTCCGCAGAAGGAGTGCCAAGCATTCTTAGCCCATGTCATTAATGAGAAACAGGAAGTTAAAGACCCCGCGAGCATCCCCGAAGTTTGTAACTTTCCTGATGTCTTTCCTAAAGAGCTTCCAGGAATTCCTCCCAAACGTCAGGTTGAGTTTCGCATTGACCTAATTCCTGGAGCTACCCCCTAGCCAAGTCTCCATATCGCTTAGCCCCAGCGGAAATGCAGGAGTTATCCAGCCAACTCAACGAGTTACTCAACAAAGGGTTCATCAGACCGAGTTCCTCACCCTGGGGAGCTCCGGTTTTGTTTGTGAAGAAGAAAGATGGATCCTTCCGGATGTGTATTGACTACCGTGAATTGAACAAATTAACCGTCAAGAACCGATATCCTCTTCCTCGAATAGATGACCTCTTCGATCAACTTCAGGGAGCTAGCTACTTCTCAAAGATAGACCTTAGGTCAGGGTACCATCAGCTACGAGTTCATGAAAGTGATGTTTCCAAAACAGCTTTCAGGACTCGATATGGACACTACGAGTTCGTAGTGATGCCCTTCGGTCTAACCAATGCACTGGCTGTATTCATGGACCTGATGAACCAGGTGTGTCGTCCCTTCTTAGACAAGTTCATCATCGTGTTCATTGACGACATACTTGTCTACTCCAGAAGTGAAGAAGATCACAAGCAACACTTGAGGTCAGTGTTGAAAACCCTTAGATCCGAAAAGCTGTACGCGAAATTTTCCAAGTGTGAATTCTGGATTCGGAAGGTAAATTTCCTCGGCCACGTGGTAAGCAAAGAGGGTATTCACGTGGATCCATTCAAGATAAAAGTGATAGAGAATTGGTCGGCACCGAAGACACCCACAGAAATTCGTCAATTCTTGGGTCTCGCCGGCTATTATCGGAGATTTATCCAAAATTTTTCCAGAATCGCCAAACCTCTAACCACTCTAACACAGAAAGGTGTACCCTTTTGTTGGAGTGAAAAGCAAGAAAATGCATTCCAAACGTTAAAGCGAGCCTTGTGTAGCACACCGGTCCTGTCCTTGCCCGAAGGAATATAGGACTTCGTTGTTTATTGTGATGCTTCTAACCAGGGCTTAGGCTGTGTGCTTATGCAAAGGGGAAAAGTAATTGCTTATGCCTCGAGACAGCTGAAGGCACACGAGATCTACTATACCACTCATGACTTGGAATTAGGAGTCGTAGTCTTTGCACTTAAGATTTGGATACATTATCTCTATGGGACCAAGTTTACGATTTTCACTGACCATAAGAGCCTACAGCACATCTTCAATCAAAAGGACTTAAATATGAGGCAACGGCGATGGGTAGAGCTGCTCAGTGATTATGAGTGTGAGATTCGCTATCATCCCGGAAAGGCCAATGTGGTAGCAGATGCCCTTAGCCAAAAGGAAAGTTCAAGCCGTAAAGTGAGGACACTGACGATGACTATCCATTCTCACTTATCCATGCAAATCCGAGAAGCCTAGTTAGAAGCCCTCAAACCTGAGAACATGTCAAGCGAAGTCTTCAGGGGAATGGATAAGAAACTTGAGATCAGAGGTGACGGAGTCTACTGTTTCATGGACCGAATCTGGATTCCAAAGTCCTGAGGATGCAGGGAGATTATTATGGAGGAAGCACACAAGACTAGATACTATGTTCACCCAGGTTCGGACAAGATGTATTTGGATCTCAAAAACAATACTGGTGGCCAAACATGAAAGCCGATATCGCTACTTTTGTGGGCAAGTGCTTGACTTGTGCCAAGGTAAAAGTTGAGTACCAGAAACCCTTGGGTCTGCTCCAGCAGCCCGAAATACCCGAGTGGAAATGGGAAATGATTACCATGGATTTCATCACCAAGTTACCCAATTCTCCGAGTGGGTACGATACCATTTGGGTAATTGTTGATCGTTTGACAAAATCCGCTCACTTCATTCCGACCAAAGAATCATTCAAGATGGAAAGACTTACGCGAATCTACATCCAATAGGTAGTCCGACTGCATGGTGTACCTGCGTCCATTATCTCCGACCGAGATAGCAGGTTTACCTCAAGGTTTTGGCAGTCCCTTCAGAAACCTCTTGGAACTAAACTAGACATGAACACAACTTATCATCCTCAGACAAATGGACAGAGTGAGAGAACTATCCAAACTCTGGAATACACGTTGAGAGCGTGTGTCATTGATTTTGGAAAGTCATGGGACACTCATCTACCCTTGATCGAGTTCTCGTATAACAACAGTTACCACACCAGCAACAAGACTGCCCCATTCGAAGCCCTCTACGGTCGCAAATGCAGATCCCCTCTGTGCTGGGCTGAGGTAGGGGACACGCAGCTAGCCAAGATTCGATTCCCTGACAGTTCTCTCACTGGTCCTGAAATTATTCGCGAAACCACCAAAAAGATCATCCAAATCCGAGAATGATTGAAAGCTTCACGAGATCGCCAAAAGAGTTACGCTGATAACCGATGGAAATCTCTGGAGTTCCAGTTTGGAGACCATCTCCTGTTGAAGGTCTCGCCCTAGAAAGGCATGATACGCTTTGGAAAGCGTGGGAAACTTAATCCGAGGTACATTGGACCCTTTGAGATCCTCGCTAGGATCGGTCCGGTAGCCTATAAACTTCGATTACCCCATGAGCTTAGTAACATCCATCCTGTTTTCCACATGTCTAATCTTAAGAAGTGTTTATCCGATGAAACGCTTGTGATCCCTCTTGATGAAATCGAGATCAACGAGAACCTAAACTTCATGGAAGAACCAATCGAAATCATGGATCGAGAGATCAAACGTACGAAACAAAGTCGCATCCCAATAGTGAAGGTTCGCTGGAATGCCAAGCGAGGACCGAAATTCACTTGGGAGCGCGAAGACTGGATGAGACAAAAGTATCCACATCTCTTTCCAAATCCATGATTTGTATCTTAATTCTGAATTCCAGGACGAAATTCCCTTTAACGGCGGGATAATGTGACAACCCGAAACTTCTAACCTATGTAATTGATCCGCGTATCAGCACTAAAACTTGAATTCATTATCTTTTGTAAAATCTTGTGGCTCCATATGGGTGCTCTAGACTTAGTATAATTTATATATGAGTCTTAGGAAGGGTTGGAGAGTGTTTAGCATCACAAAATCAGACCAAACTCGCCAAATAAGGTGTGCGCGGCCACACACCTGTGTGTGCGGCCACACACCCATCTGTGCAGCCAAACACCCAACCGCAAACACCCTCAACCTCACACCCAACCTAATATATGGATGGATACCCCCCCCCTTCATTCATTCATTTAGATGTTTCTCTTCCCTCTCTCTACTTTCTCTCTCTAAATCATCAACCAAGAACACTTTGAAGGCTTCATATTCGTGATCTACTCCATCTTCAAGTTGATTATAGTGGTAAACACTTGAATCTCAAGCTTAAAACTCATTATGTTCATCATATTTATCATCCTTTGAAGGTGTACGGCCGCACACCTTCATATGGGGGCAGCACACATTCAAAACTCCCAAGTATGAAGAGCATACACTTCAAAAATCATCATATGGACTCAAATGAGGAGTGTACGGCCGCACACTCCTGTATACGGCTGCACACACCCTCTGTATGGCCGCACACTCTTGTGTGCATCCTCACACACATTCATGGCCGCACTCGTCAACCGCACACTCATTTTCATGACCATACACCCACTCTAATGCCCATATTTGGCCCTAAACTTGCATAAATCATTAAGTTTGGATCATAAGACACTTATTATTAGTAATTCCAAGCCCTAAGGATGTTTTCCCATCATGTATAGTCATGAAACACCTTAGTTCTAACTCATTTATGTGTCATCACATGAATAATAGGGGCCATTGGTGTTCAAGGCATCCGTTGACACTCGAACCCTACATTAAACTGTGAGTTCATACCCCTACACTTTTTCAATGTTTTTCACTGTTTCAGGGGGAATACAAGCAAAGTACAAGGAATACTTGTACTCTAAACTTGTTTTACATGTGTTGCGTTCCATATTACATATGCTCTTAACACTGATAATCATAACAGATAACCGTTTGAACTTGCAGAACACATTACCGTATTATTTGTGAAAAACGTTATAAAATGTTGTATTTTATATTTTCACAAATGGTTATCCACATTATATCCGTTAAAATCATAACATTTGAACTTTGAACATGAAACTTAGTACACTGTTTTGTCCTCGGTAACACTCCACAGAGATACACGAGTGGAGGATCATTGTTTGTAACAGTATCTTTCTGTATTATTACTAGTAAATTTGTTATTCCTATAAATTGGAGACACGTACTTGGAAACACTCCACAGAGATACGCGAGTGGAGGACCGCCCCCGTAACCAGAATCTCCTGGAGGGAGAACGTGACTCGAGTGTATAGATCTATACGGGGCTGACTACCCCACACCTGGCTGCTAGCTACAGCCGAACCAAAAGGTTCATGGGTGACGAAAGTCATAAGGTGATGTGGACTACTTATTGCCATATCTAGTCTATTGTATGGTTATGGAACTCACAATTTGGATAACATAGATTTACTTGTTAGTAATAATGGGTTGGTAACCAGTTTACTTTACACTTATTAGTTTTATGTACATGATAAAACTAATACATTTCACAAGGGTAACCAGGTTTTCAGTATACATCTTTTACATTACATTTCGGATCAGTAACCAACTTTTAGGAAAATATGGGATTTTCCTGGGATAACAGTTGTTCATAACCAGATTTGTGTAACAAAACAGATAACCAAACTTTACAATTAAGAAAATATGGGATTTTCTTGGGTGTGTAACATTTTCAGAAAACGAAAGGAAACTTGTACATTTTCAGAAAACAAAACCACTTATGAACTCACCAGCTTTATGCTGATTTTCAAACTGCGTGTATTCTTAGGTCCACATTAGACAGATATCCAGTCATCCTTTTTGGCGAAGACGGAGTGCGTAGAAGATGCGTCTTTACTTTTGTTGTTATATATATATATATATATATATATATATATATATATATATATATATATATATATATATATATATATATATCAATTGTAACACTTGGTTTTCAAACAAATGTAAATTCTAATATGTAATGTAATGTTTGTTTACTTCGCTTGCTATGTACATTGGTTGTGATACTCAACGTGGAGTCCGCCCTGGAAACATTTCCGCCTTGGGTTTTCGGGGTGTGACAACTGACCAGTTCTTAATGGCCTTGATTTTGGAAGGGTCCACATGAATTCCCTCTTCACTAACAACATGGCCCAATAATTCAACTCTTCGAATCCAAATCTCGCACTTAGAGAACTTCGCATAGAGCTTCTCCGATCGTAAGGTTTCTAAGACTCTTCGTAGGTGTTGACTATGCCCCTCCTTACTTCGAGAGTAGATAAGTATGTCATCGATGAAGACAATGATTAACTGATCCAAGTAAGGACGGAACACCCTATTCATTAAATCCATGAATATAGCTGGTGCGTTGATTAATCTGAACGGCATCACTACAAACTCGTAGTGCCCATAACGAGTTTGGAAAGCTATCTTGGGAGCATCCTCCCTTAACACTCGTAACTGGTGATACCCGGATCTTAGATCAATCTTCGAGATAGTTTGCTCCTTGAAGTTGATCAAATAAATCGTCAATAGAGGATAACGATTCTTAATGGTAAGCTTGTTGAGTTCCCTATAGTCGATGCACATACGAAACGATCCCTCTTTCTTCTTGACGAACAAGACCGGTGCTCCCCATGGTGAGAAGCTTGGCCTAATGAATCCCTTCTTGAGAAGTTGGTTAAGCTGACTGGAAAGTTCCTGTATCTTTACCGGTGCCAGACGATAAGGAGATTTAGCTGCTGGAGTAGCCTCTGGCACTAAGTCGATTCTGAACTTGACTTGGCATTGCGGTGGTAATCTCGGTAGTTCTTCTGGAAAGATGTCGGGAAAGTCGCATACTTCTGGAATGTTCTGAATGTCCTTCAATTCTTGACTCGTATTGACGATGTGTGCAAGGAATGCATGATATTCCTTCTGCAAACACTTTTGAGCTTGGATACACGAAATGATGCAAAGGTTCGTACTAGATTTTTCGCCGTAGATAACTAGATTTTCGTTGTTAGGGAGGTTAAGACGAACTGCTTTCTCAAAGCACATGATGTCGGCACGACGATGACTTAACCAATCCATGCCGATTATGACGTCGAAACTTTTAATTGAGACCGGCATGAGGTCTATTTGGAAATAATGACCATCTAGAGTTAGTGTACAACCTATGTAAATGCAGTTAGTACTTTCCATTTTTCCGTTTGCCATTTCTACCGTGAATGATTCCTCTAGTGATCGTGGTTTTTGTTAAAGAAAGTGAACAAATTTCTGGCTTACAAAGCTTCTCTCTGCTCCGCTATCGAATAGTATACAGGCATATGAATTATCGAGGAGAAACGTACCAATAACTATCGTAGGATCAACTACGGCTTCCTCGTGGCCTATCGCCAGAATCCTTCCCACTCTGCCGACATTTCCTGCCTTCGGGCAGTCTCTTTTGAAATGACTAACCTCGCCACAACCGTAGCAAGTCTAGCCCACACCAATGTCGGGGACTTGGTTAATTGGCCTCGTCGGGGCCTTGGAGAATCAGGCAGTGTGCCCTTTTCTGTTGCAGTTAGCGCACTGCATTTCCCGGCAGACACCATTATGATGAAAATTGCATTTGTTGCAATTTTGTAGATTGTCGGTGTACGGCTTCCTTGGCGATGTAGCAGTAGGGACAATCGCTGCATTAACAGCCACCACTTGCTGCTTCTTGGCAGAGTTCTGGGCCGATTTTCCCTTATTGTTATCCCAGAACTTCCGCTTATTGTCAACGGCTTTGGAGGGTTCTGGGGTAGCTAGGGTTGTTGTTGTTGTTGTCGAGGTAGAGACTCCGTGATCAATGAGTCTCTGTGCCAATCGCTTGGCACTATCGAAAGTAGTGGGGGTTGAAGCTAAGACATTCCCCTGAAATGGAGGCACTAGCCCCCAAATTTACCTCTCGATCTTCTTCCCCTCAGTGGGAACCATATTGGGACATAGCGCTACCAGATCGCTGAATCTGGCTGTGTAAGCCACTATGTTGGAGCGTTTCATGGTCAGACTCCAGAGTTCCTGCTCCATCTTTTGAATCTCGCCCCTCGGGAAGTATTCTTCGACCATCAGCCCTTTAAAAGCTTCCCAGCCCATAGCATTTGCCACTATTAAGGTTAGTGACTTGGCGTGGCTATTCCACCATGTCAGGGCTCTATCACTGAAGGTGCAGACAACAAATTTTACTTTGTTCCCTTAGTACAGGAACATATCTCAAAGATCGATTTCGTCTTTTCGAACCATTGCGACAGCGCAATGACTCCACCAATCCCATTGAAGGTTCGGGGCTTACAGTTTGTGAAGTCTTTATAAGTGCACTCTCACGAGTGCACGACGACATCACCTTGCGTGGAATGAACGACTGTTCCACTTCCACTAGTTCCCTGGTTGTTGTGGTATTGTGTCATGGTTGTAGCAAAAGCCGCAACTACCGCAACATTAAGAGTTGTCGTATCAAATTGTGAAGGAGATGGTGTTGGAGTTGGAGTAATCGGAGGATTACGCCTTGTTGACCTTCGAGGAGGCATCTTTCAACTATTAGTTTAAAAGATGAGTATAATGATAAGAATTCATTAGTGGAGTCAACGAATGAGTCCTATGAACTAAATTGCCATAGCTCAACAACTAGATAAGAGTCTGAGTTCCATGGAGTCCTAGAATCACAATGAATGTTTTTGAACAAAGATTTCTACGAAAGATTAGCTAACTGCCAATATCATTGATATTAAGGATGTAATGAGTTTGGGAAAAATTGACCTAAGAGTAGGTCTTACATCATATCTGAAGTAGCAAAACTTTGACAGCTTAGAAGTCTAGTTAAAGTACTTGAATGACAGTAATATTTTACAAACAAAAGCTTCATAGAGCATAGTTAAGAAAGGCTATTCCTTGAATCAAAACAAAAGATGTGCTAAACATCTTCTAACGGCGATGGTGTAACGCCCGAGTTTCTAGACTAGGCATTAATATTTACATAATGGTCTAGGTTAACCTTTGTAACTCATTTAGAAGAAATGAAAAGGAATTATGTGAATTATGTGTTTTATGCTTAATTATTATGGTTTAATTATTTAAGAACAAAAATGAGCGTCAAAAATTAAATTTTAGATAAAGCCAATATCTACTAAGAAACTTGTAGTGGACGTGACAAGTATTATGGATATATAAAGAATGTCGAAACCCGAGTTATAACGAAGAAGTTATGACCTGTCGAAGTTTCGCTACAAACCGGCACGGTGCCAAATGTCATAAAAAGTGAGTTTTTGATAAACTACTTTTTGGCCTTAGTGATCTAAACGAAACTCGTTGTGTTCATTAAACCGAGAGTAGGTATAAAAAGAAAGCCCAAATCTAACTTCGTATGAGCAAGTTATGATTTTTCGAAGTTTCAGATTAGAAGTAGCCAGCTAAAAAACTCGAATTTTAGATCGAGTAATTTTTAGCTGACACGACCTAAACGAGAATCAAAGGTCTCGTCATTTATAGCACAACGGTAAAAAGTTTGACGAAAACGGACGTCGGATGAAGAAGTTATGAATTTTTAACGGATTTCCTGTCCCAGTCTGTTAAAAATAATAATATAAAAATTAAATTCAAAATTAGCCTACAAAGTCTAAACGAAAGTTGTTGAGCGTAATTTTACCTACGCGTGCATATAAAGAACGTCAAAAACGGAGCCCGTATGAGAAAGTAATGGATTTTACAAGAATGGGCACAATTTTCGAGAAAATTCGCAAGGAATGGTGCTGGCCACGTGATCCTCGCTTGCATAGCCCGTGCGCAACAAGCGTGTCGTTTGCTGATTTGACCGAGGGTGCGGTCCAATGATCTTCCGACGCCTCACTTCTGACTCATCATCCGAGCCTCGCTGGCCCAATCCAAAGGCGCCACGTACCCTTCGCATGTCCGAAGATCGCACCCACCACTTGTCCTCGCTCCGCGAATGCCACCTGCCTTCGTTGACTCCTCCTTCTCGGCCGAACCCTCGCAGCTCTCCCCTATAAATAGTGGCCTTGCGAGACTTCCCGGGTAATTTTGGGAAATTGCCCATTTTTACCCCCTTTTCAATATTTTGGTTATTTGGACCTCCCCCGATGCCCCGAGATCATTTCCAACACCCGGAGCACGTCCCGGAGTGCCCGAAGGCCTGGAAAATTTATTTTTTTTTTGTTTTGAAGCCCGACCTTTCACAGAGCCCGGTTTCTCAATAAAACTGCCAGTTTTATTAGAAACGATCGTTTTAGGAAATGAACTACTACCCAATTTTCATTAAATCAGGTGAGTGTATAGTCACTTCCACCTTACCCATAGATATGAAGTATTTACCTTAAAATACATGCTATATGTAAATATATAAATTGTTTATTTGAGGTGACTGTTGAATTGATGTTTTACACAAGTTTTAAACTATATATATATATATATATATATATATATATATATATATATATATATATATTATCTACAAATATGTTGGGTAAAACATGGGTAGATGAATTAGATGATGTGTGATGAAAAAAAAGTGATGAGAGGTATCAATGTTTAAGATGATCTAGTCATCTAGCAGATTATAGAAGATGGCCACAAACTATTTTAGATAGCCTAATGGAACGTTAGCAGACTTGTAATCGGTACGTATGTTTGAACTATATGTTCATTAGGTATTTTTGAACTATGTGTTCATCCATTAGTTCTTCCTTTTGACACCATTACGTGTCGGGGTACGGTAGCGTACGGGAGTACTTTATCAGTATTTTTCCTATACTTTTATTTGGAAGAACTTTGGAGTCTTTGTTCTTTTATGAAGTGATTGGACAAGCTTCATCAGTTAGTGATATAGATCATGAGTCGAGAGTGAGTGGTAAAATTGGGAAATGATTTTACCCAAATGTTGGTGTGAGTGGTGCAATATGAGAAAAGCCCTTACCCAATGTTGACCCCCGTCATTCAGCAGAGTAGGGATGACAACCATGGATTGTTCTAGACGGTCGACGGAACACTAGCAGGCTCGCAACCTGTATGTGTTAATGGACTTGAGTGTTCATTCGATGTACTCTAAAACCCCTGTCATTCAGCAGGGTATGGATGACAACCATGGACTGTTTTGACGGTTTGTGGAACACTAGCAAGCTCGTAACCTGTAGGTGTTAATGGACTTAAATGTTCATTCGTTGTACTCTATTCCCCTCATGGGTGCCTTTAGGGCATCTCCCACCCACCCCCATACTCCATTTCTTCCCCCATTTCTCCCCCCATTCTTTTCCAACCCTACGCCATTTCCACCTCCATTTTTGGAGATATGAACAATATTCCCCCATATATGGGGGAATACTATTTATATCTCCAAAAATGGAGGTGAAGTTTGGTTGTCAATTTTAGTCCCTCTCATTTTTATTTTATACATTTCTAGTTTATTTTATCTACTAATTATAATTTAAATGTAATATTTAATATTTATAATATCATGTTGTATACTAATTTATATTAATTAATCATAAATATAGAGTTTAATTAGTAGAGGGGTGTATTTGACAATATATATAAGTTATAAAAATGGAATAGTCCAAAAATATACTTTTTGGGGTAAAAAATGGGGTAGAAAATGGAGTAGGGTTGGAGATGAAACACTGTTTACTCCATTTTTTACTCCATTTATGGGAGAAAAAATAGAGATGGGTTAGAGATGGTCTTAGGGAAAGTAAGGCTGGGGAAAAACCCTTAATTATGTTCATCAGTTGTATGGAAAACCCATTGACTTGTATTGCGGGGGAAAACTCCCGTGGGAAATACCGTCGATGAATAAGTGCTATGGACTTAGTATATGAAAAACCCATTGACATGTATTGCGGGGGAAAACTATCGTGGGAAATACCGTCGATGAATAAGAGCTATGGACTAGTACATGGTGACTATGTGACTTCGTGCCTATTTGACATAAATTGCTGAAGGAAAGGAATGTTGTTACCTTGTTGGTTGTTTTATGTTAGGATGTATTGTTTGACATAACTTGCTGAGGGAAAGCAATGTTGTCACCTCGGTGTTTGTTCTATTTGACATAACTTGCTGAGGAACCCCCAAAGCAATGGTGTCATCCCTTGTGAAAAATCCTTAGGCTAGGTCCCTTGTGATAGTTGTTTTAGGGACGTAAAGTGAGGATAATGGGAATGGGTAATTAGGGATTATTTTTGGTTGAGGAAATTAATAAATTTATTATTGACTGAGAACTTAATAAGTTTATTATTTATTGTGGTTTGAAAACCCTATATGCTCACCAGGCTCCCAAACCTGACCCACTCATTTTATTTGTATCACAGGTATCGATACGAAGTTGCTTTACACTGAGAGATTAAAAGAGAAGTAGATCACTAGTGTAAATGAATGTAAGTTTTGTTTATGCTTATTTTTTTGTATTGACAATGACATCGCAATGGTTTAAGTGAATAAAATACATTTCTTCAGAAATGATTTGATAACATATTTATTATGTTTTTCTGGGAATAAATTCCGCAACACTTTTAATCAAATGATTACTCTTAAATTATTTTAAAAAAAAGCATAAACGAAATTGGTCTTTTCTGGCTGTGAAATTGGGGATGTCACAGTTGGTATCAGAGCATTAGTTTAAGCGAACTAAGAAATTGTAGGATTTATAGACTTAAACTTAGAATACCAAGCGATGATTGTGAGTTGAGTGTGTCTATTATATTTTAGA
This sequence comes from Lactuca sativa, assembly GCF_002870075.4. NCBI lineage: Eukaryota > Viridiplantae > Streptophyta > Magnoliopsida > Asterales > Asteraceae > Lactuca > Lactuca sativa. Next base: position 171,089,826 of record NC_056623.2, read on the forward strand.
TAGTACAGCTAAATTGACACGAGCACTAGTTTATTTTAGGAAGGATGCCTAAAATGCTTTTATGTGCTAAATTTTTGTGTTATAGCTATAATGATGCTATTATTTGTTCGGATCTATGGTCTGTTGCCGATCGGATCTGGAAACCTTATGTGTGTAGGATTCTAAGCGTATGATTACGAGATTAGAACTAACATGTAAACGTTTCAAAGTGATAAGTAGATTTATACGTTTATCGTAAATAAAGCTTTCCTATCTTAAATTCTCGCCTGGTACATCGAATGTCTGCTTGGGTGTACAAAACGTTATGGTGAAGACTCATAGAGAATTGAGTAGATGGAGGAAATGAAAAGCTTATGATAGTTAATGATACCTATCAGAAGATATCGTAAGAGTGGTATCTTGTCTTAGAATATGTTTGATAAAATAATGAAACGTTTAGAAAAGTATGGTACGTCTGAAGTACACCTTCGATTGGCAGGATGATGGAATGATTAGTGTAATTCCTGAAGTTGTCCCATCATTTGGAATTTCCATCAGCAACCAAGTTGAAGTAGAATTAATGACTAAAGATACGCATCGAAGAAGTCCTAGTAGAGTCTAGGAAAAATTCTATGATTAATTGGACACATTCGTATGTGTTAAATTGTTTTGTGATTTTAGGACTTGGGGACTGCGAGACAGTACTTGGGACGAGTATGAGTAGGTGTGAATATTAGTAGAGCTCTATACTACTCGAAGCACATTACTCACACTTGGATCAGGGAAAGTCACAAGGTTACCAAGGAACTTGTAATTGATTCCGTCTTATTCTAGTCTGTCGTTACCATCGTTTCGGTAATGACTAAGAAGATGATTGTTATTCTGACCCTAGTGGCCATATCAAAATGAGTCCGACTACGATGAGTTTGTTACATGGTTCAGAGAACCAAGTTTGATGTAGTAGTTGACTTAAGTCAAATCGAAGTAAAGGATGATCAAAGCGATCAATAGAAGTATCGCGTTCATTGTTAAAGAAGTTGGGTTAGGTTGTATTCTGACCCAAAGGGATGAAGCGATAGCGTATGCATTGAGGAAATTGAAGGAGCATGAAAAGAACTACCGCACTCATGATCGGGAGTTGGCAGTGGTATGGTAGTATTGGCCCTAAAGATAGGGAGGCACTATCTTTATGGTACTAAATGCAAACTTTTCACTGATTATAAGAGTCTTCAATATCTCTTTAATCAGAAGGAATTGAACACGAGGCAACGACGTTGGCTAGAATTACTCAAGGACTACAACTTTGAGATACTTTACCACCCTGGTAAAGCAAATGTTGTTGCTGATGCTCTCAGTCGGAAGGTAAGTCTTAAAAAGAAAAGGGCCAAGAGCATTGAGAATTAAAGTTGTCTTGACAATTGTGAAAAGTATAAAGAAAGCTCAAGAGGAAGCTTTAGAAAAAAATGACCGAAAGAAAGAACGTTTGGGATAAAACGTTGGTGTTTGATACAAACGATCAAGGACTGAAGGTATTCAAAGATAGGATTTGGGTACCTAGGATGGGAGGAGTAAGAGGTCTTCTGATGGAAGAATCTCACAAGACCATGTACTCGATTCATCCCGGCAGTACGAAAATGCATAGGGATCTAAAACCCTATTACTGGTATCCGACGATGAAGCTCGAATTTGCTAAAGTATGTAGCTGAGTGTGTAACTTATGCTAGGGTTAAGGCACAACATCAGAAACCATATGGGATTTTAGATCCTTTACCTGTACCTATGGGTAAATGGGAAGGTATCACTATGGATTCTGTGACTAAACTGCTCAGAACAAGGAACGGTCACGACATGATTTGGGTGGTCGTTGATCGCTTCACTAAGAGTGTGCATTTCATACCAGCCAACGAGAAATGGTCTATGGATAAACTTGCGAATTCTTATGTGAAGGAAAGTGTGAGGCTTCACGGTGTTTCATTAACGATTGTATCCGATCGTGACGGCCATTTTACCTCAAGGTTTTGGAGGAGTCTATAAGAGGAAATGGGTACCAAGTTGTGTTTGAATACAGCTTACCATCCACAAACCGATGGTAAGAGTGAACGAACAATTCAAACATTGGAGGATATGCTTAGAGCATGTACCCTGGAGTTCCAAGGTAACTGGGGTAAACACTTATCTCTAGTAGAATTTTCCTATAATGATAGTTTCCACTCGAACATCTAGATGGCACCTTATCACACTTTGTATGGAGAAAAGTGTCGAACGTCGTCATATTGACTGGAAGATAAGGAAAAGCAGTTTACGGGACTTGAAACAGTCCATCAGACTGCTGAAAAGTTGAAAGTGATTAGGGAAAGGAGGTTAGCTGCTCAAAAGAGCTATGCTGACAAGAAAAGACAACCGATATCATTCAAAGTTGGAAATTCGGTTTTACTTAAAGTCTCGTCATGGAAGGGACTTATAAGATTTAGTAAGAAGGGAAAATTGAGTCTAAGGTTTATTGGACCTTTTAAAGTTCTTCAGAGGATCGGGAATCAAGCTTACGATCTAGAATTACCGGAAGAAATGGAGGGTATTCATAATACCTTTTATGTGTGTTATTTGAGAAAATTTACGGGAGATGTGCCCGACATAATTCCCATTTCTGAGATAAGGTTGGATGAAAACAAGAGGTTGATTAAAGTACCTGAGACAATCGTTGACTGTAAGACTAGGAAGTTGTGAAGAAAAATGTTCGAATTAGTGCTTATGTGTTAGAAACATACGAATGGGCCAAATCTCACCAGGGAAACGGAGAGTGAGATGAGGAGTCGCTACCCGTATTTGTTTGTTGATGTGTGATTCCGGGGACGAAATCATTCTAAGAGGGAGAGATTTGTAATGCCCGTGTTGCTAGACTAGACATTAATATTGACATAATGGTCTAGGTTAACCTTTGTAACTCATTTAGAAGAAATGAAAAGGAATTATGTGAATATTATGTGAATTATGTGTTTTATTAAGAAACTTTTAGTGGGGCTGACAAGGATTACAGATATATAAAGAATGCCGAAATCCGAGTTATAACGAAGAAGTTATGATCCGTCGAAGTTTCGCGACAAACCGACACGGTGCCTAATGTCGTAAAAAGTGAGTTTTTGATAAAACTACTTTTTGTCCTTAGTGATCTAAACGAAACTCGTAATGTTCGTTAAACCGAGAGTATGTATAAAAAGAAAGCCCAAATCTGACTTCGTATGAGCAATTTATGATTTTTCGAAGTTTCAGATTAGCAGTAGACAGCTAAAAAACTCGAATTTTAGATCAAATAATTTTTAGCCGACACGACCTAAACGAGAATCGAAGGTCTCGTCATTTATATCACAACGGTAAAAAGTCTGACGAAAACGGACGTCAGATGAAGAAGTTATGAATTTTTAACGGATTTCCTGTCCCGGTCTGTTGAAAATAATAATATAAAAATTAAATTCAAAATTAGCCAACGAAGTCTAAACGAAAGTTGTTGAGCATAATTTTACCTACGCGTGCATATAAAGAACGTCAAAAACGGAGCCCGTATGAGAAAGTAATGGATTTTACAAGAATGGGCACAATTTTCGAGAAAATTCGCAAGGAATGGTGCTGGCCACGTGATCCTCGCTTGCATAGCCCGTGCGCAACACGCGTGTCGCTTGCTGATTTGACCGAGGGTGCGGTCCAATGATCTTCCGATGCCTCACTTTTGACTCATCATCCGAGCCTCGCTGGCCCAATCCAAAGGCGCCACGTACCCTTCGCATGTCCGAAGCTCGCACCCACCACCTGTCCTCGCTCCGCGGATGCCACCTGCCTTCGCTGACTCCTCCTTCTCGGCTGAACCCTCGCAGCTCTCCCCTATAAATAGTGGCCTTGCGAGACTTCCCGGGTAATTTTGGGAAATTGCCCATTTTTACCCCCTTTTCAATATTTTGGTTATTTGGACCTCCCCCGATGCCCCGAGATCATTTCCAACACCCGGAACACGTCCCGGAGTGCCCGAAGGCCTGGAAAAATTATCTTTTTGGTTTTGAAGCCCGACCTATCGCAGAGCCCGGTTTCTCAATAAAACTGCCAGTTTTATTAGAAACGATCGTTTTAGGAAATGAACTACTGCCCGATTTTCATTAAATCAGGTGAGTGTATAGTCACTTTCACCTTACACATAGATATGAAGTATTTACCTTAAAATACATGCTATGTGGAAATATATAAACTGTTTATTTGAGGTGACTGTTGAATTGATGTTTTATACAAGTTTTAAACTATATATATATATATATATATATATATATATATATATATATATATATATATATATATATATATATATATATATATTATCTACAAATATGTTGGGTAAAACATGGGTAGATGAATTAGATGATGTGTGATGAAATAAAAGTGATGAGAGGTATCAATGTTTAAGATGATCTAGTCATCTAGCAGAGTATAGACAACGACCAGAAACTATTTTAGATAGGCCAATGGAACGTTAGTAGACTTGTAATCGATACGTATGTTTGAACTATATGTTCATTAGGTATTTTTGAACTATGTGTTCATCCATTAGTTCTTCCTTTTGAAACTATTACGTGTCAGGTTACGGGAGCTTACGGGAGTACTGTATCAGTATTTTCCCTATACTTTTATTTGGAAGAACTTTGGACTCTTTGCTCTTTGATGAAGTGATTGGACAAGCTTCATGAGTTAGTGATATAGATCATGAGTTGAGAGTGAGTGGTGAAATATGGGAAATGCTTTTACCCAAATGTTGGCGTGAGTGGTGCAATATGAGAAAATCCCTTACCCAACGTTGACCCCCGTCATTCAGCACAGTAGGGATGACAACCATGGACTGTTCTAGACGGTTTGTGGAACTCTAGCAGGCTCGCAACCTGTAGGTGTTAATGGACTTGAGTGTTCATTCGATGTACTCTAAAACCCTCGTTATTCTGCAGAGTATGGATGACAACCATGGACTCTTTTGACGGTTTGTGGAACACTAGCAGGCTCGTAACCTGTAGGTGTTAATGGACTTAAATGTTCATTCGATGTACTCTATTCCCCTCATGAGTGCCTTTAGGGCAAGTAAGGCTGGGGAAAACCCCTTAATTATGTTCATCAACTGTATGGAAAACCCATTGACATGTATTGCGGGGGAAAACTCCCGTGGGAAATATCGTCGATGAATAAGAGCTATGGACTTAGTATATGAAAAACCCATTGACATGCATTGCGGGGGAAAACTCCCGTGGGAAATATTGTCGATGAATATGTAACAGCCCGAAATCTCAGGTATTGTTTAAATTATGTTTTTGAGTGATTTAAGAGGGGACTCGGCGAGTTGGGGCCTAGACTCGCCGAGTAGGATCGCAGACTTGGTCGTGGGATCGCGACTGGACTCGACGAGTCCAGGTATGGACTCGGCGAGTCGACGCTGTTTAGCGGAAACCCTAACCGTTCAGGTTTGGGACGTATAAAAGGGACTCATTGGCCATCATTGTTCGTTTTAGCCTTCTGAGAAGAACCCTAGATCGATTGGGTGCAGCTGGAGCAAGGATCTCAGGCCATTGTTGGGTAAAGAAGAGTGGTTGTGCAAGGAAGAGAAAGGATTGGCTAAAGGAGCAGCAAGGGGTCACATTCTGAGGATTGGGAATACAGAGAATACATCATCCAGGTAAGAATTCGTGTGTGCTCTGCTATATTGATGTATTTATGAAATTAGGGTTTATAGAACCCATTTAGTGATTAGATGATGTAGTGCCCTGTTACCCACGACTATAATCTTGTAGTAGGACCTTTAGAGGTCCAGCAGGTCCCATGCATGTGAAATTCGGGACGAGACCTATCTCAGGAAGCAGTTACTCGTCTGCATGGCATGGACTCGCCGAGTTGTTCTTCAGACTCGGCGAGTAGCTTGAAGATTTACTGGGACTCGCCGAGTTGTTCTTCAGACTCGGCGAGTGGAGTCGGGGTGGCCCCGCGATTCTTCCAGGAGTAACTCGTCGGGTCGAGGAGGGTACTCGACGAGTAGATAAGGAATCTCAGAAAGTTGGAAGACGTCCAGACTCGCCGAGTCGTCATGGTACTCGCCGAGTCCGGTCGAGTTGACAGTTGACCGTTGACCAGAGTTGACCTAAGTCTGACTTCTTAGGGATAGTCACACTTAGAAGATATAAGTATTAATGAGATATGAAATGCTATAGGGAGGTTGTAGCTCGTCGGTTGTGCACGAGTCATTTCGGGAATTGCTAGCGTTCAGCTTCTACGAGGTGAGTCTTCTCACTATACTGTACCCGGAAGGGTTTGACCGTGTGACCGGAAGGTCGGATATGATATATGATATGTATGCTATATGTGGTAAGTTATTTGTTATGTGTGCTATGTATGTTATGGGCCAGAAGGCGATTATATTATGGGCCGGAAGGCGATATGATGTGTGATGGACCGGAAGGTCGGCGTGGGTAAGGCCGGAAGGTTTACCCAGCAGGGACGAAAGTCCCCTGAGACACATGGACCGAAAGGTCGGGCCTGGAAAGGCGTATGTGCGTAAGTTGTATATTGGGGAACTCACTAAGCATTTATGCTTACAGTTGTGGTGCATGTATTTCAGGTACTAGCGAGGACCGTGGGAAGGCGCCGGCATGATCGATACACACTGAAGATTGTCTTTATGATCTTGGGATTTTGAATAATTGTATTTGACAGAATAATTAAACTATTTATGCCTTGTTTAAAATAGAAACATTTATGTTTTTAAAAATGAAAAAAAATTTGTTGAAAAAAAATTGAGTTGTTACAATTGGTATCAGAGCCTTGGTTTGAGGGATTCGGGTGCACCTTAGGGGGGGGTATCTGAACTCAAACCGAGGATTTGAGGAAGCTTTTCAAATAAAGGCATAAACTTTTGTAAATGGTTTTGTGGTAAGCAAGAAAGAAGCAGTGTGTACGATCAGTCAGCGCCCGAACGGTAAAGATCCCCAAAATACCTTACAATATTATATGATATGAATTGTTATGCATGCTAGAAGACTAGGTATTCATGATAGGACTAGAGTGGCCTGATTTGTGATGCCTTAGTCTAGGGAAGTTGCCTATATGAGATGCTTTGCTAGTATGCGGGTAGATAGAGCGTATCAGAAGTAGAGTACTCACTATCCGGAGTTTGGGGAGGAGGACTTGGGATGAACATTGATGCGGTGTGGTCGGTAGTATTGGGCCCGTACTACCGAGGACACCGGGTCAGTGGGAGGCCCAAGTAAGAATCCCTGGATATCTGGGACTGAGTAGGGTTGCGTGTCGAGTACGATTATACTCGGTAGAATCTCTGATAGTTTTATGTTGTATTTCAGAGATATCATGGTTAGACCGCGTCACGGAGCAAGTACGAGCGGTGTGAGTGACGAGGATATTCGTCAGATGATCCACGAGGAGGTGGCGGCGGCGATCCGGGCTGAGATCCCGGAGATGTTTGGGTCTATCAAGACCACCCTGATGGAGACGTTCGACGAGCGGTACGCCGCATTGACTGAGGCTGCAACCGCTGCAGCTACCGCAGCTGTGGCCGCTGCTAGGCCACAGGGGGGTGATTCATTGCTGTTCCGAGAGTTCAGCAACACGAAGCCACCAGAGTTCGATGGGACGCAGGATCCGATTGCTGCGATGAGGTGGATCGCAGATATAGAGGGGTGCTTCTACACTTGTTCATGCCCGGAGCACCTGAGGGTACGGTTCGCTTTGAACCAGCTCCGTCTGGGAGCAAAGGACTGGTGGAAGTTCGTGATGGCGAACTTCACTTTGGCAGAGACTGCGGCAGTGACATGGGAGGGGTTCACTACCATGTTCAGGGATGAGTACGTTCCCCCGGTGGAGCGGGAACGATTGGTTCAGGAGTTCTTAACCCTCAAGCAGGGTACTGATTCGGTGGCGGCGATCACGCGGAAGTTCCATGAGAGGGCGATGTTTTGCCCCGAGCTGGTGGCCACAGAGCAGGCTCGGATGAGCCGGTACTTGGGTGTTCTGAGGAGGGAGATCCGGGAGTTTGTGTCAAACTCCACTTACCATACTTTTGCTGAGCTTCAAGCGAATGCCAGGAAGCGTGAGATCGAGTTGGAGACCCAGGCTCGGGAGGAGGCTGAAATTCAGCGGGTGGACCGGCGACCGGCTCAGTTCCAGCCGGCAGCCAAGCGGACCAAGTCCGCTGATTCGAGGACGGGAGGTTCGAAGAGTCGCACTTGCGGGAAGTGCGGCAAGAGTCATGATGGAGTATGTCGATCAGGTGCTTGTTACAAGTGTGGCAAGGAGGGGCACATTGCTAGGGAGTGTCCCAAGGGATTTACGGTTTGCTTTCATTGCAACCAGACTGGCCATAGGAAGGCCGAGTGCCCTCAGCTTCTTCAGGGATCTGCACCTGCTGCCGGAGTTACTGCGACTCGACCGGTGAAGGCCGAGGCCCCGAGGGCTCGGGGAAGAGCCTTTCAGCTGACTGCGGAAGAGGTCCGCGCTGCGCCCGATGTTGTGGCAGGTATGTTGTAATTCATGTAATTATTTTTAATGTCGATATGTTATGCTTATGTTATTATGCGCGTAGGTACTTTCCTTGTGAACGCTGTGCCTGCCTTAGTGTTATTTGACTCGGGTGCGAGTAGGTCCTTTGTGTCCTTAGCCTTTAGTCAGCATATCGGCGTTAGTCGTGAGTCGTTGAGTCGACCTTTGAGAGTTTCTATAGCTGACGAGAAAGTGATTCGTGCTGCGGAGGTTCTTCGGGGATGTGTACTAGAGATTTTCGGGGTTGAATTCCCGATTGACCTGATTCCTATTGCGATGGGGGATGTCTGTGTTATCGTGGGCATGGACTGGTTGAGCCGATTCGGCGCTGTCATCGACTGCGAGCGTCAGTTGGTGACCATACGAGACCATAGTGGGGGATTTCTTTCGGTGTACGGTGAGGGTACCCGTTCAGGATCAGCTTTTTGTTCGGCCGCTAGGGCGAGGCAGTGTCTACAGCAGGGCTGTAAGGGTTTTGTGGCGTATGTGTTGGATACGCGGAAGATCGCCGAGAGACCGAAAACAGTTGAGGAAGTTCCTGTGGTGTGCGAGTTTTCAGGTGTTTTTCCCGAGGAGCTGCCGGGAGTACCTCCTGTGAGGCAAGTAGAGTTTAGTATCGATCTGGTTCCGGGGGCCGCGCCTATTGCTAAAGTGCCCTATCGTCTTGCACCTCCAGAGATGCAAGAGTTGTCCTCGCAACTCCAGGAGTTGCTGGGGAAGGGATTCATTCGGCCGAGCAGCTCGCCATGGGGAGCACCTATTCTGTTCGTCAAAAAGAAGGATGGTTCACACCGGATGTGCATTGATTACCGGGAATTGAACAAGCTAACGGTCAAGAACCGTTACCCGTTGCCGAGGATCGATGATTTATTCGATCAGTTGCAGGGAGCATCTTGGTTTTCCAAGATCGATCTGAGATCAGGATACCATCAGGTGAGGGTACGGGAAGAGGACGTCCAGAAGACAGCGTTTAGGACGCGGTATGGGCATTATGAGTTTGTGGTGATGCCTTTTGGACTCACCAATGCCCCGGCTGTGTTCATGGATCTCATGAACAGGGTATGCAGGCCGATGTTGGATCGGTCAGTGATTGTATTTATCGACGACATTCTGGTGTATTCGAGATCTAGAGAGCAGCATGAGGAGCATTTGAGGGAGGTCCTTGAGGTATTGAGGTCGGAGAAGCTTTATGCAAAGTTCTCCAAATGTGACTTCTGGTTGCGGGAGGTCCAGTTTCTAGGACATGTGGTTAATCAGAAAGGGATATTAGTCGATCCGGCCAAGGTTGAGGTGGTGATGAGTTGGGAGGTGCCGAAGTCACCCTCTGAGATCAGAAGTTTCCTTGGGTTGGCAGGGTATTATCGGAGATTTATCAAGGATTTCTCCAAGATCGCAGTGCCACTCACCAGATTGACCCGGAAGGGTGTGGCATTCTCGTGGGGGCCCGAGCAGCAGACCTCCTTTGAGACACTTCGCCAGAGATTGTGCGAAGCCCTGGTATTAGCTCTCCCAGAAGGGATGGAAGATTTCGTGGTATATTGCGACGCATCGATTTCGGGATTGGGTGCAGTGTTGATGCAGAGGGGTCATGTGATAGCTTATGCGTCGAGGCAGCTGAAGCCTCATGAGGCGAGATATCCCACGCATGATTTAGAGTTGGGGGCAGTAGTGTTCGCTCTCAAGATTTGGCGTCACTACTTGTATGGAGTTCGATGTACGATTTACACGGACCATAAGAGTTTGAAGTATTTGATGGATCAGCCCAACCTAAATATGCGTCAGAGGAGGTGGTTGGATGTGGTCAAGGATTATGATTGTGAGATCCTGTACCACCCAGGCAAGGCTAATGTGGTAGCCGATGCATTGAGCCGCAGGGCGGAGAGCACTCCATTGCGAGATGTATGCTTGAGACTGACTGTGATGACTCCAGTGTTGGACGCTATTCGTGGAGCCCAGGCAGAGGCTGTGCGACCAGAAATGAGGAGGAAAGAGCGGGTTGTGGGGTTAATCTCAGAGTTTGTCAAGGATAGTCGAGGCCTTATGACGTTTCAGGGTTGGATTTGGGTGCCGTTCGTGGGCGGTACGCGTATTACGTTGATGGAAGAGGCTCATAAATCGAAATTCTCGATCCATCCCGGTGCTACAAAGATGTATTTGGATTTAAGGAAGGAATATTGGTGGCCCTGTATGAAGAGGGACGTAGCATGGTTCGTTGAGAGGTGCTTGACCTGCCGTAGGGTTAAGGCCGAACACCAGAGACCGCATGGCAAGTTGCAGCCATTGGAGATCCCCGAGTGGAAGTGGGAACAGATCACTATGGATTTTATCACCAAATTGCCAAGGACTGCTAGGGGAGTTGACGCAATTTGGGTGATTGTGGATAGGTTGACTAAGAGTGCACACTTCCTTGCCATCAGTGAGAGTTCTTCAGCGGAAAGGTTAGCGGAGATATACGTGAGAGAGGTGGTATCTCGGCACGGGGTGCCGATTTCGATTGTGTCAGACCGCGATGTGCGCTTCACTTCCAGGTTCTGGAAGAAATTCCATGAGGAGCTGGGTACTAAATTGCATTTTAGTACCGCATACCATCCCCAGACAGACGGTCAGAGCGAGCGGACAATTCAGACGCTGGAGGACATGCTCCGGGCGTGTGTGTTAGACTTCGGGGGTAGTTGGGATGCGTATTTGCCATTGGCAGAGTTTTCCTACAACAACAGCCACCATTCGAGCATTGGTATGCCACCTTTCGAGCTGTTGTATGGTAGGAGGTGTCGGACTCCCATTTGTTGGGGAGAGGTGGGACAAAGAGTGATGGGCAGCACGGAGATCGTGCTGCAGACGACAGAGCAGATCCAGCAAGTGAGACAAAGGTTATTGACCGCCCAGAGCCGGCAAAAGAGTTATGCAGACAGGCGCCGATCCGAGCTTGAGTTTCAGGTCGGCGACTTCGTTCTCCTGAAGGTCTCTCCTTGGAAAGGAGTGATTCGGTTCAGGAAGAGAGGCAAGTTGGGGCCCCGGTATATTGGGCCATTTCGTGTGATTGAGAGGATAGGCCGGGTAGCCTATCGGTTGGAATTGCCAGCAGAGTTGGGTCAGATCCATGACACTTTTCATGTGTCGCAGCTGAGGAAGTGCATAGCCGATGAGTCGGCAGTGGTTCCATTGGAGGATATTCAGGTGGATGCGAGCCTGAATTACGCGGAGAGACCAGTGGCGATCAGAGATCGAAAGATCAAGGTTCTGAGGAACAAGGAGGTACCCTTGGTGTTGGTTCAATGGCAACACCGTAAGGGATCGGAAATGACTTGGGAACCGGAACGCGAGATGCGGGAGCAGCATCCGGAACTATTTGCGGGGTGAGACTTCGAGGGCGAAGTCTAATCCAAGTGGGGGAGAGTTGTAACAGCCCGAAATCTCAGGTATTGTTTAAATTATGTTTTTGAGTGATTTAAGAGGGGACTCGGCGAGTTGGGGCCTAGACTCGCCGAGTAGGATCGCAGACTTGGTCGTGGGATCGCGACTGGACTCGACGAGTCCAGGTATGGACTCGGCGAGTCGACGCTGTTTAGCGGAAACCCTAACCGTTCAGGTTTGGGACGTATAAAAGGGACTCATTGGCCGTCATTGTTCGTTTTAGCCTTCTGAGAAGAACCCTAGATCGATTGGGTGCAGCTGGAGCAAGGATCTCAGGCCATTGTTGGGTAAAGAAGAGTGGTTGTGCAAGGAAGAGAAAGGATTGGCTAAAGGAGCAGCAATGGGTCACATTCTGAGGATTGGGAATACAGAGAATACATCATCCAGGTAAGAATTCGTGTGTGCTCTGCTATATTGATGTATTTATGAAATTAGGGTTTATAGAACCCATTTAGTGATTAGATGATGTAGTGCCCTGTTACCCACGACTATAATCTTGTAGTAGGACCTTTAGAGGTCCAGCAGGTCCCATGCATGTGAAATTCGGGACGAGACCTATCTCAGGAAGCAGTTACTCGTCTACATGGCATGGACTCGCCGAGTTGTTCTTCAGACTCGGCGAGTAGCTTGAAGATTTACTGGGACTCGCCGAGTTGTTCTTCAGACTCGGCGAGTGGAGTCGGGGTGGCCCCGCGATTCTTCCAGGAGTAACTCGCCGGGTCGAGGAGGGTACTCGACGAGTAGATAAGGAATCTCAGAAAGTTGGAAGACGTCCAGACTCGCCGAGTCGTCATGGTACTCGCCGAGTCCGGTCGAGTTGACAGTTGACCGTTGACCAGAGTTGACCTAAGTCTGACTTCTTAGGGATAGTCACACTTAGAAGATATAAGTATTAATGAGATATGAAATGCTATAGGGAGGTTGTAGCTCGTCGGTTGTGCACGAGTCATTTCGGGAATTGCTAGCGTTCAGCTTCTACGAGGTGAGTCTTCTCACTATACTGTACCCGGAAGGGTTTGACCGTGTGACCGGAAGGTCGGATATGATATATGATATGTATGCTATATGTGGTAAGTTATTTGTTATGTGTGCTATGTATGTTATGGGCCGGAAGGCGATTATATTATGGGCCGGAAGGCGATATGATGTGTGATGGACCGGAAGGTCGGCGTGGGTAAGGCCGGAAGGTTTACCCAGCAGGGACGGAAGTCCCCTGAGACACATGGACCGAAAGGTCGGGCCTGGAAAGGCGTATGTGTGTAAGTTGTATATTGGGGAACTCACTAAGCATTTATGCTTACAGTTGTGGTGCATGTATTTCAGGTACTAGCGAGGACCGTGGGAAGGCGCCGGCATGATCGATACACACTGAAGATTGTCTTTATGATCTTGGGATTTTGAATAATTGTATTTGACAGAATAATTAAACTATTTATGCCTTGTTTAAAATAGAAACATTTATGTTTTTAAAAATGAAAAAAAATTTGTTGAAAAAAAATTGAGTTGTTACAGAATAAGAGCTATGGACTAGTACATGGTGACTATGTGACTTCGTGCCTATTTGACATAAATTGCCGAAGGAAAGCAATGTGGTTACCTTGTTGGTTGTTTTATGTTAGGATGTATTGTTTGACATAACTTGCTGAGGGAAAGCAATGTTGTCACCCCGATGTTTGTTCTGTTTGACATAACTTGCTGAAGAACCCCCAAAGCAATGGTGTCATCCCTTGTGAAAAATCCTTAGGCTATATCCCTTGTGATAGTCGTTTTAGGGATGTAAAGTGAGGATAATGGGTAGGGATGTTATTCGGGTCGGAACTGAACCGAACCGAACCGAACCGACTAAGGGTAATTGTATGAACTGAAAACCGAACCAAATAAGCAATACGGGTTCGGTTCGGTTCGGTTCGGTTCGGGTATTATTCAGTTCGGTTCGGTTCCGACCCGAATAACCCAAATAACATGTACAAGATGATTAATGAGTCGAATAACCCGAATAACCCGAATATTTTGTAATACTTTTGTAGCTTATGATTTCATAAAAAATCTTTTAAAGAAACAAATTAAACACTAAAAATTAAACATCCAAAACACCAAAAAATCTATCTATAAGTATATAACCCGAATAACTTCATCAACATGGAATGAAACAAGTAAAAGAACATATATGGTTATTTTCATTAAATTCTCTTATTCAAGGTCAAAGTCCCCATTGCTTGGTCTTATAGAAAAAAAGTTAACTGTTAACATAGCACATTCAAATTTCAATTGATAACATATATAATAACACATTTAAAGATTGAGTAACTGATTGACACATCCAATTTTCAACGAGTAACACACATAATAACACATTGAAAGATTGATTAGTAGATTAAGATACAAATTCTTACTTGTGTTTCTTGATTTGGAACCCAATTTTCCATGAATTGAATGGAGTAGAAACTAGAAAACAAGATGAGGAGATGATTCACAAAAGTTTGAAGTATGGAAGTCGATCAAAAACTAATGTCGCAAGGAGCAATTGTCAATCAAAAAAATTTATCGGAAGGAGCATTTCGCAATCAGCAACTGTCGATCAAACAAAATTGTCGCAATCAACAATATGGAAGTAGTCGACTCGATTTGGTGTAATAAGATATTCGATTTGGTGTATTAAGTGGGTAACGATCTTCGATTTGGTTTTTTTGGGATCGATTGTGATGATCACAAAACCAAATACGTAAATTGTGCAAGGGAAAAAACGACTCTTCATATTCGGTTCGGTTCTTTGGACCGAATAACCCCTTATTCGGGTAACCCATACCGAATTACCCGAAAATCGAATAAGCCTTATATAGATACCCGAAAACCGAATCGAATTGCTTATTCGGGTCTAAATCGGTTCGGTTCGGTTCGGTACTCGGTTCGGTTCGGGTTTTCGGGCCAAATTCTCATTCCTAATAATGGGAATGGGTAATTAGGGATTATTTTTGGTTGAGGAAATTAATAAATTTATTATTGACTGAGAACTTAATAAGTTTATTATTTATTGTGGGTTGAAAACCCTATATGCTCACCAGGCTCCCAAGCCTGACCCACTCATTTATTTGTATCACAGGTATCGATACGAAGTTGCTTTACACTGAGAGATTAAAAGAGAAGTAGATCACTAGTGTAAATGAATGTAAGTTTTGTTTATGCTTATGTTTTTGTATTGACAATGGCATCCCAATGGTTTAAGTGAATAAAATACATTTCTTTGGAAATGATTTGATAACATATTTACTATGTTTTTCTGGGAATAAATTCCCCAACACTTTTAATCAAATGATTACTCTTAAATTATTTTAAAAAAAGCATCAACGAAATCGTCTTTTCTGGCCGTAAAATTGGGGATGTCATAGATGGGAATTCCTCGGGCGAACCCTCAGATCTGCCAGTTGGCGAACCACTTCTTGAAGGTGTCGCTCATGAGCCCTCTGGCGAACTTGAAGTTCTATGACTTCAGCTCGGGAAGCAGCCAGCTGTTGCTGCAGAGTCTCATTGGCTCTCCCGGTCCTTTCCATATCTTCTTAAAGACGGCGGATGCAAACTGTGTTAACGCCTGAGTTAGCGCAATTTCTACGATTTGGCCGATAGTTGCTCTACCTTGATCTATATTCCGAGCAATCATGCGGACCATTATGGGCAGGGCTCGGTCAGCAGAGCCTCCTTCGCTGAGATTGTAAAAGCTTCGGTCCCCATTGAAAGGAAATGGTTGACCTTGCTCATCACTCCAACGATTCAAGTTTGTCGCCCACAAGAGCGTGGGACCTTGAAATGCAGGTCGGGGGTTGAGATTTGGGTTCTGAACTACTTGACGTAGGTTGTTGACTTCTGGTTCGGAATCGGAACCATCCGAAAAGCCTTCTGCGAGGTGATCATCCATAGGGATAGGATGGTCATCTTCTAGCTCTTCATCAAGCCATCCAGCCTTGCCCTGATTTGGGAAGTACGGGTCTCCGGGGATATGGAATCCAACCATGTTATCTACGGGAGAAGTAGGGGTAAAAGAATCAGTTTAAAAGATGTACTAACTAAGATATTTATAGTAACATGAAATACTCCTATAGTATTTTTAAGTTATGTTTTGTTCTAACGTTCTCATTGTAGTAGTGTTGGTAAGTTTTTAGACTTGTTGCCACATCACAACCATTCTTGGGCATATTCTAATCATTCCTCAGACTAGCATAGTTGATCAGGCTATGCCACTCCCAGGACTGACCATACATCCCCAAGCTTACTTGTGATATTCAACAATCATAATACTTTTGTATTTGTCATTGTGACACTGATTTTAGTATCAATGCAGGTATGTATACTTAGTGAAATATTTTATTATTTAAAAGTATAAACTCTTGGTCAGAGTGTTTTAATCCCATTGTATTTATAGTTAGTATATATTTTATGGGTTGATATACTCAATTCACTATAAACAATGCTCTGATACGAATCCGTCACACCCCAAAACCAAGAACAGCGGAAACGTTCTGGGGCGGAGGACGTCATGTACAGTATCGTAACAATGCAAGTAGTAAATAAGCAACAACATCATCCATTACATTCATAGTATAATTTCATACAAGTGAGTTCTTTAATAGTAATAAGACACCAAAAAGAATAATCAAAATAAAAGAAGAGTCTTGAAGATGCTTCGTCTTCTAAAAACCTGGTCATTGGTACCTGTCTACTGGTGACCTGAGAATATAAGTTATTTTGAAAACGTAGATCAGCATTAAAGCTGGTGAGTTCATAAGTATTTAGTGTCAATGTTTGTATAAGTATGATGAAAATGTTTGAATTTGAACAATGTAAAGGTTTGTATATGTTTGAAAACTCCTAGAAAACCCTATATTTTCTACTAGTATAAAATAGTAGTATTCTACCAAGACCCGACTGTTTTGTATGTTTGTCTCTTTGTAAAAGTGAAAGATTTTCCCAAGTATGACTATCATTACCAAAATATAGTTTTATATTACCCTTTATGTGAGAAGATCACAATTTGAATATGATGGGAAAATGTATATGTGTACTGCAGTATTATTTGTATTAATCACTGAAGTAATAACTACCTTAAAACCACTGGTTTAATTAAGGCAAAATGTGATATGGATGTTACCATACTAATCTGACTATTACACGACGATGAAAGACGTCAGAAGAAATGACATTTGGCACTTGTAGACTTGCAAGTCCCACTATAGCGAACAACAAAGGTGTAGGATAGTCAATCCAGTATAGATCTATATGCAAACTCACGCTCTCCCTCCAAGAGATTCTGGTTACAAAACGTGACATAACGAAATGGTCGATGTGTCATGAAGTAGTATCTCACATTATGTTATCTCTGAACCTTGTTATAGTATACTTGTTATAGTAATAGTATTATATGTATAGTATTCTCTGAATAGTATCCTTGTTAAAGTATGCTCTATCTAGTGTTCTATGTTATAGTATTTGTATATGATAGTATCCTCCTAAACTATACCTATTATAGTTTACTATTAAGTTATGTATATGAATAGATGAATGTATACCCTTGCTACCCAAAGGTAATGAACTGATTGAATAGAACTTTTATGTCTATATATGTATACATGATATATAACTAATATTTAGACGACATTCAGACGATTAGCCAATGCCCTAAGGCCAAATCCCAACGAGGAAAAGCAACTAAAGCAAGCTAGCCGTCCTAAGTCCTTTAAAGATTACTTATATAACTATATATATATATATATATATATATATATATATATATATATATATATATATATATATATATATGGGCATGCATTTGACAGTACATATAAGTTGAAAAGAGGTTTTGTAATACATTTAAAGAGTTTTGAACAATAAATAAATAAAGACTTGATGTCGGTTTATAAAATGATTTAAAAGTAGTTACATGAAATCCTTGTTTGAAACATAGTTATAAATCACATTGATTGATCTTATAACTAGCATGTTATTTACTTGTATTAAATAACCAGCATGTTATTTACTTGTATTGCCCCTGTAAAAGCATTTAAAATCATTTAAAAGATAAGTTTCAGTGGTATGAACTCACCTGAAGTGAGTGATGCGATAGTACGATCGGTAACGGATGCTAAGTGTCAAGTGAGGACTTGAACGTACACAATGATCCTAGTTAACATATAATGAAACATATATATATATATATATATATATATATATATATATCTAATTAATCATTTAACAACTAATTAACCAAGTTAAGACACCCTAGGACATGGAAACACTTTGATTCAAGTGTTAGTGGTACAAAAGGGTTGCATCTAAGGGTTGTATGGCATGGCATTGGATTTTATGGACCAAGGACTACTCGTTATGGAGTTTACGGCCCATGACCATTTCCTAATGACTTTATGGCCGTAAACTCATGGTACTAAGTGCCAAATTGAGTTTTGAGGTCTTATAAGTCACTATTAGGCATCTGGTGATCAAGTCCAAGCCTTAGGAAAGCATTAGGGGTATACTAACACTACCTTGTAGAGTTCACAGCCTAAGGACCATATCCTTATGTTATTACAGCCGTAAAATCTCAAGGGGACTTGTTTTGATTGTTTTTTAATGTCTTAAACACTTCTAGGAAGGATCAAGGTTGGCATCCAAGGCTTAGGAAGGAATTAGGGTCCATTTAGCCACCTTAAGAGGGGTTCACGACCCAAGAACATCCTTGGCCGTGAAATCCTTTGTTCTTATGATTCTTGATGATTTTCAAGGGTTATTAAGTTCATATTAAGCACACAAGAAGCTAGGGCAAATGTACTTACAAGATAGAAGCTCGATTGGGTGTTTAAGGTCCAAGAACACTAGTGTGTGTTCTTGGTGTTTTGAAGATCTAAGTGAAAAACAATAATGAATGGATGAAATGATGTATAAAAACTAGGTGATAGGTTATAACAACAAATCAAGTCGAGAAATACTTACGTTTTCGGAAGATCGGGTGAAGAACGGGATGATAGTTGAGAGAAAATGGGGAGTAAACTTGAGGGTGAAAGAGAAAAATGAACCAATTAGGGAGTAAACTCATGTCTAAGCCATGAGTTCATGGCCAAGCTAGAGTTCACGGACCAAACTCCCTTTGTTTGGCCGTGAACACCTAACTAAGGTGTTGGTTGTTTCATTGCTATCCCGATATTCTAGAAATCACTTCCTTTTACACGTTCGATACATGAACAATTAATAAAACTACTCAAACGGACTTTAAACCGGCTAAAAATTAGCAGTAATGTAATTGACTTTTAATTGAAGTGATTGACTTTAGGGTTTGTACAAATGAAAATTTCGGGTTTTCACATATTTAACTAATAAAACCTTAAAATTAACGACATTAGCTATCAAAATAATTAGAAAACTAAAACTGAGGAGGAATTAAAGGAACCTGTCTATGAAGATGAGATGTTGACAGATCTTCCGTAACAAGAACAACACGAAGAAGAAATAAATTGGCATCCAAAATCAACCTGAATAGAGTTGTTGGTGGAGTATTGTTCAACAAACTCGACCGAGGGGCTGTTGGAGGTGGGTGACGTTGGTATGACAGAGCTATCAGAGGTGGATGACATTGGTGGATGGAGCTATCGGATGTGGGTATCGTTCGTATTGGTCGAGAATGAGGATGATGTTGTGGCCGACATTTTAATAGGCAGATTAGGGTTTTAATTGGTAAATAAAAATTGATCCCTTAAATAAAGGGATATCAATTCTTAATATTGGATATTAATTAATACACTTGTAATATTACTAATCTACCATTTTTAATTTAATTAATGATTAAATTATTGCTAAATTCTCATTGGTCCATATTTGCACACAATAGTTGTAGGAAACATATGAACCTACGTCTCTCTCTCTCTCTCTCTCTCTCTCTCTCTCTCTATATATATATATATATATATATATATATATATATATATATATATATATATATATATATATATATATATATATATATATATATATGGGCTTAGCGAGTATATGGTTGTCATGTACCTAAGCTTATATATAGAACCCTCCAACTATGTAGTTTTGATCCATATATATATATATATATATATATATATATATATATATATATATATATATATATATAAACTAATCATGCTATCTCTTTTACTATTCTTCTTTAATCATCTGACATACTAAACCGATCGAATTTATGTTCTTTTTGTTCATTGTGTCTAAGATCTTAAAGCATTAAAAGTTATGACCATTAATCATCCGTAATAAATTTTAAATTAAACTAATAGAATAAAATATAAAAGAAGAAAATGCAATAACTTAATAAAGCTTTTCACAAATCATTCGATACAGTTTTTCAATTGAATGACAAAACGTTAAGAGTTATATTCGTTAAAAAGTACTGAATTTTTACTTATCCTAGAAACCAATGATGTTTTGCAATAAAAAGATATATAATTAATATTTTTTATTCTATAATTTAACTCAATTCTATGTTATTCTATTAAAATAAAAACAAGAGAAAATGAAACTGTATTTGTTTTGTTTAAAACTATGTCATTTGGATTCTATATCTAAGCTTAGGTTTATAATAACCACATATTCATTTTGTCTATATATATATATATATATATATATATATATATATATATATATATATATATATATATATATATATATATATATATATATATATATATATAAGGTCCTGATCCGGTGATGACTCTTTTTAAAGTGAGTACTTGTGAAGACACCTTTAAAAAATTGAAAAAAAAAAATCTAAAAATACAAATCATAAAATCGAGCATAATACTATATCTGGTAGAAAAAATTGGAAAAAAAATTTTGCATCATTAAAATTGAATCATGGTTTACAAAAATTGAATCATTGATCATAAAAATGATATGTGCTTTAATTTTAATGATCCAAAAAAAAGTTTTCCAATTTTTTTTCTCTCCGATATAGTATTATGCTCGATTTTATGATTTGTATTTTTTTTAGATTTTTTTTCAATTTCTTTTAAGGTGACCTCACGAGTCATCACTTTAAAAAAGTGTTCACCCGATCTTGTGTGTGTGTGTGTGTGTGTGTGTATATATATATATATATATATATATATATATATATATATGCTAGCCGTTTACTTGCGCTAAGCGACGGGTGCAAATAGTTTCTTTCAACAATTATTTCTATTCGTAAACATGTATGATTGGGTACCCAACTTTAACATGAAGGTAATGAAAAGATAAACCTTTAACATTGAAATCTAATTTGCTTTGGAACATATATGTAAGAAAAAAAAAGTTTGGAACGAAAACCAAGAATCTAGGAAACCACAGGGACCATTTTTGTAATCTTTTGTTGAACAATTTTCTTTTGCATAGTTGTATCCTTTTGACGAATAGTTTTTTCAAGAGCATGAAATATTAAAAAGAACACACAATCCACAAGCAAATTGTTAATTTGGGTGATTAGTTTATTATGGGTTTTCGGTTTTGGATTTCATGATACAAATTTTAGGTTTAGAGTTTTGGTTTTAAGGTTTTTCATTTTGGGTATTGGGATTAGGTATATGGGAGATTTAGTTTGGTTAAGTCATTTCCTTATATTTAGGTGGAAATGGATTTCCATCCCTGATTCTTTATATAATAATTTGTTTTTATGTAAAAAAGTTCTTGATGGTCGATAGTCATATAAAGGTATATAAATTGGCAAAAGACGATAAATCGATCATTGAGCAGTAATTTTTTTTATCGAACAAGTTAATTAAAAATGACTAAAATGAGAGGGTGTTAATTTGGAGCAAGGAATGGAAGATACTCACGTAAATTACTTGGAAACGGTCACGAAACCAGATGTGACAATTTAAAAAATGTTGGAACCAGTTCCAGAATTCAAAATTCGGAACCTCTTTGAAGTTGGCCAAAATAGTTCCAGTACCATCAGGTTCCTTATGTTTCTTGTGTTCATATTTTATCAAATTTTATGAGTTTAATGCAATCTCATTTTTATAACTTTTTTTCACAATTTGAAACAAACTCAAGTAGTATATTACTCCCCTTTCATGATCAATCCCCCAAAAGTCCCAACCACATTATATTTTCCTTATATATACCAAGTTAGGTGAAACATCCCAAAAAATACGACCCGAAAATTTCATTTTTAAATATAACAAAGATTATAAAACTGAGTATCACAAAATAAAAACATACGTAGCGTATCTCAAAACCATAATAAAACACTGTGAGAAAAACTGTATCACAACTGTATCAAAACATATCGAAGAAACTGAATCAACTCCCAGGACAAAAACCGAAGTTGTGGTGTGTGCGATGCCATCATCCCGAGCTCTTCCCTTTACTTGTGGAATCACCTGAAACCAAAACTGAAACTGTAAGCACGAAGCTTAGTGAGTTCCCCCAATTACCACATACCATACAAATATATAACAACTACTGGGCCTTGCCCACTGCATCGGACCGAAGTCCGGAAACTGCATCGGACCAAAGTCCGGAACTAACCAGAGCCTTGCCCTCTGCATCGGACCGAAGTCCGGAAACTGCATCGGATCGAAGTCCGGAACTAACCAGGGCCTTGCCCTCTGCATCGGATCGAAATCCGGAACTAACTGCATCGGACCGAAGTCCGGAACTGACTGCATCGGACAAAAGTTCGGAACTACTGAACATAACATAGTATAACATATCAACTAACTCAACAAGACATACTACATATTGCTTCGGGCCATAACCCGGTACACATAACACACAAACCTGTCTGAGCCATGAAGGCGTCAAACATACTAACTATTCCATCGGACCGAGTTCTGGAAACTACTGCTAGCTAATCGGGCCGGCATTGTGGCCTTAGACCCGTTCCTACTGGAAGGAAACTCACCTCATGAACTGGCTGATGAGTGTAAGGCTCTGGAAGCTATCTGCAGCTGCTCCGGTATCTCCCCGGCTACAATTCCACAAACACACTCAATCAAATACTAATAACTGCTTTGGGGTAAAATGACTCTTTTACCCCTGGCTAAAGTCAACTTTCTCGGTCAAAGTCAACTTACAGTTGACCTAACTCGCCGAGTTGGGCCTGCCAACTCGCCGAGTCCCTACTCTCATTTCTCAACCCTGCTCGCTACTACTCGTCGAGTATAGCATCAACTCGACGAGTTCCCTTTCGATTCTAGAACTCAGGCTATCTGCATCCGACTCGCCGAGTTGTATGAACAACTCGACGAGTTGTTCTTGAATCTATGAAGATTGCCTTGGACTCGCCGAGTTGTATGAACAACTCGTCGAGTCCCTCCATTACTGAGTCTGACCTCCGGTTCACTGAGTCCATTCTACTACGCACTGTTCCCCACTCGGAATCACTCAAAATGGGAAAAATCAGGGACTCGTGGCTCGACTCGCCGAGTCCGAAGAACGACTCGCCGAGCCGCATGCAGTTACTAAAAACTCGATTCTGCTTGAATCTAACACATATAACTTGTAGATCTGGGCTTCTTATGCTCGATTAACACGTAAAGATTCTATCTTTACGTGCTCATAAGCATCCATGACGATTCAAAGCCTCAAAAGGCATAATAAGGCTAGATCTAGGGTTCTCATGCAAGGCAACTTCGAAAAAGGCAATAGATCTGGGCTCTAAAACTCCTAAATGAACAGATCTGGGGATATCTCGACCCAACAAGGCATCCATATAACTAATAAGCTTGGAAAATACATTAAACTATTCTTAGAGGTGTTCTAATGGAGATTTTAAGCATAAAATAGAATAATTTCGAGACACACCTCAATGAACTCTGACTTGGCCTTGAATCTTTGCTCTACACTTCCTCTTTTGGGTCCTTTCTTCTTTCTCCTCTTCAATCCTTCAAGAATCCACACAAAAACACTTGAATCACACAAGGAAAGATTTAGGGTTTCTCACAAGCTCTCTGAGGGTGAAGGAGGCGAGTTGGGGCACATAACATTGCTTAAATAGTGAGCAAACCCGGGGATTTAGGGTTTCCTCCTGGCAGGCGGACTCGCCGAGTCGCCAACTTACATGTGCTAGAAATCCCGTCTCTACTCGACGAGTCGGGCTATAGACTCGCTGAGTCCCTCTTGAAAACTTCTAAATAAATAGGATGGAATCATACCAGAGACGGGTCGTTACAATTACCCCCCACTTGGCTCAGACTTCGTCCTCGAAGTCTGCTACGACTGAATCTGCAAATAATTCCGGGTAGTGCTCTCTCATCTCATCCTCAGCCTCCCACGTCCACACAGACCCCTTCCGGTGCTGCCACTGCACCTTTACTAGCTGAAATACCTTGTTCCTCAAGGTCTTTGTCTTCCGGTCAAGAATCGCGACCGGCCTCTCAATATAATTCAGGCTGCTATCAACCTGGATATCTTCTAAGGGGACAACTGCTGACTCATCCACCAAACACTTCCTCAACTGAGACACATGGAAAGTGTTGTGGATCTGGCTAAGCTCTGCCGGAAGATCTAACCGACAAGCAACCCGACCCACTCGGGCCAAAACCCTGAAAGGACCAATGAACCTGGGGCCTAGCTTGCCCCTCTTCCGAAACCTGATGACACCCTTCCAAGGTGAGACCTTCAGAAGGACCATATCACCTACCCGGAACTCCAAGTCTGAACGCCTGCTGTCGGCGTAGCTCTTCTGCCGACTCTACGCAGTCTGCAGTCTACTACGAACCTGCTGAATCAACTCGATCGTCTTGAGCACCACCTCCGTGCTCCCAATGACTCGCTGACCGACCTCGCCCCAACAGATCGGGGTCCTGCACTTCCTCCCATAAAGCATCTCAAAGGGAGGTCGATCCATGCTCGCATGATAACTGTTGTTATACGAAAATTCCGCTAACGGAAGATACGTATCCCAACTGCCACCGAAGTCAAGGACACATGCCCGAAGCATGTCCTCGAGAGTCTGAATCGTCCTGTCGCTCTGCCTGTCCGTATGAGGGTGGAAAGCAGTGCTAAAATGGAGACGAGTACCCATCTCGTCGTGAAACCGCTTCCAGAATCTGGATGTAAAACGGACGTCTCGGTCTGACACCACCGATACCAGCACTCCATGACGTGCCACTACCTCCCGCACATAGATATCGGCTAACTTTTCCGCCGATATGCTCTCCTGGATCGGTATAAAATGAGCACTCTTCGTCAACCGATCCACTACTACCCAAATCGAATCTACCCCATGTGCGGTCCTGGGAAGCTTGGTGATAAAATCTATGGTGATGACCTCCCATTTCCACACGGGAATGTCTAACTGCTGCATCTTGCCATGAGGCCTCTGGTGCTCCGCCTTGACCTTCCTGCAGGTCAGGCACCTCTCAACATACCAGGCGACATCCCGCTTCATGCAGGGCCACCAATAATCGGATCGAAGATCTCTATACATCTTTGTCGCCCCTGGGTGGATAGAAAATCTAGACTTATGAGCCTCGTCCATCAACACCTGCCGTACTCCGCCCCAGTACGGTACCCACACTCTCCCATGAAGGGTCAACAATCCCCGACTATCATAATCAAACGAAGCTACTCGGCCCACTATCCTCTCACACTTCTGCCTCTCCTCCTTGAGGCCCTCAACCTGAGCCTCCCTGATCCGTTCCAACAACGGAGTAATCACTGTCATCCTCAAACATAAGTCTCTGATAGGGGCTGCTGTTACCTTGCGGCTTAGGTCGTCGGCCACTACGTTGGCCTTTTCCTGGATGGTAAAGGATCTCACAATCATAATCCTTCAGCACATCCAACCACCTCCTCTGTCTCATGTTTAGACTCGGCTGATCCATAAGGTACCTCAAACTCTTGTGATCCGTGTAGATAGTACAACGGACCCCATAAAGATAATGTCTCCAAATCTTGAGGGCAAACATAACCGCCCCCAGCTCTAAATCATGGGTAGGATAGTTAGCCTCGTGAGGCTTCAACTGTCTCAAGGCGTAAGCTATCACATGGCCTCGCTGCATCAATACTGCTCCCATACCTGTGATTGAGGCATCACAGTAGACTACAAAATCCTCTACTCCCTCTGGCAAGGTAAGGATCGGAGCCTCACACAATCTCTGTCTGAGGGTCTCAAACGCCGCCTGTTGCTCAGGCCCCCAACGAAACACCACCGACTTCTTGGTCAGTCGGGTGAGCGGTATTGCTATCTTGGAGAAATCCTGAATGAATCTCCTGTAATACCCTGCCAAACCTAGGAAGCTCCGAATCTCGGATGGAGACTTCGGGACCTCCCACTGCATCATGGCCTCTATCTTGGCCGGATCTACCAAAATACCCTTCTGATTGACGAGGTGCCCAAGGAACTGCACCTTGCGCAACCAGAACTCGCACTTGGAGAACTTCACGAAAAGTCTCTCCTTTCTCAGAACTTCTAGCACCTCCCTCAGGTGCTCCTCATGCTGCTCCTGAGTCTTGGAATACACCAAGATATCATCTATGAATACTATCACAGACCGATCCAGCATCGGCCTTCACACACGATTCATGAGATCCATGAACGCGGCTGGAGCGTTAGTGAGCCCAAAAGGCATCACCATGAACTCGTAATGACCATAAGGGGTCCTAAAAGCAGTCTTCTGCACATCCTCGTCTCTGACCCGCATCTGGTGATATCCGGAGCGTAAATCGATCTTGGAGAACCAAGATGCCCCCTGAAGCTGATCAAACAAATCGTCTATCCTCGGGAGGGGGTAACGGTTCTTCACCGTTACCTTATTCAACTCCCGATAGTCTATACACATACGGTGCAACCCATCCTTCTTCCTCACAAAAAGGATCGGCGCTCCCCAAGGCGAACTACTCGGTCGAATGAAACCCTTGTCTAGCAGCTCCTGCAGCTGCGTAGACAACTCCTGCATTTCAGGGGGAGCTAGACGGTACGGTGCCTTAGCCATTGGAGCCGCACCAGGAATTAGGTCGATCCTAAACTCGACCTGCCTCTCAGGAGGTATTCCCGGTAAATCCTTTGGAAATACATCCGGGAAGTCTCGCACCACCGGAACATCGTCAACTGTCATCTTGCCCTTCTCCCGGGCATCCAAGACATAAGCTACATAACTGGCGCAACCCTGCTGAAAATAGCGCCTCGCTCTCGCGGCGGAACAAAAGGCTGGTCCGCGCTGTGGCCTCTCGCCCTGAATCACTAACTCTCCCCCACTGGGAGTGCGAACCCTCACTAGCTGAAACTCGCAATCAATCACCGCCCCATTGGGGCTCAACCAATCCATGCCTACTATAACCTTATTCCCTCGCAGGGGAATAGGGACCAAGTCCACTGGAAACTACTCGTCGAACAACTGAAGGGAACATCCTCTATGCACTCTGGCAACCCTCACGGTCCTGTCATCTGCTATCTCGACCTTGAGTGGACAATCCAGCTACCCTGGAGCTCTACTAAATCTCTTGCTAAGCGCTAGCGATACAAACGATCGGGTAGCCCCCGAATCAAATAATACTGTAGCAGAAATTCCGTTCACAGAGAACGACCCTATACAAAACATATGACCATAAGCAATAATCAATAATAAAATAGAGATGAAGGGAAGATACATACCCGCCACCACATCAGGAGTCGCTCGTGCCTCCTCTGCTGTCATCTGAAAAGCTCTACTCTTCGCCACCGGCGCCTCGGCTCGGCCCTGCCGGCCATCCGTAATCCTCAAGGTAGCAGGGGCAGGTGCAGCCACCTTCCCTGCTGCAGCTAAACTCGGACACTGGGACTTTTTTATGTCCCCTCTGATTGCACTGAAAGCAAATCAGATCTGATGCTGCAATGGCGGTAGCAGGGGCCATACAATCCCTGCTCAAATGCCCAGTCCGACCGCACTTATAGCAGCCGGAACTCCCTGCCTTGCACACCCCATCGTGCAATCTCCCACACTTGTCACATCGACCGTGGCTCTGCTGACTCCTGGATCTGTGATCTGAAACCTTGGGCTTTTTGCCCGAACTACTTGAACCCGAAACCGCCTTCGGTTTCCTCTTCTTCTTCATCTCAAGATCAATCTCCCTCTCCCGAGCCCAAGCAATCATGTCTTCCAGCGTTTTACAGCTGGACCGGCTCACAAACTGGCGGATATCGCTCCGCAACATCTCATGATAACGGGCCTTCTTCATTTCCTCATCGGCTGCATACAGAGGAACGAGAAGAGCCCTCTCCCTGAATTTGGTGGTGATCTCCGCCATGGTTTCTATAGTCTGGGTGAGGTCCTGAAACTCTCTAGCTAACTGCTGCACCTCAATAACCGGTGCAAACTCCGCCCTGAACCTGGTAGAGAAATCAGCCCAGGTCATGGCATCTAGCGCTACATCATCTCCAGTGGTATGTCCGACCTCTTCCCACCAATCCCGTGCCCTGTCCTTCAGAAGACAGGACGCCAATCTAACCTTGTCCCCCTCGGGACACCTGCTCGTGCGGAAAGTGTTAGCCACATCCGCCAACCATCTAGTACTCGCTATGGGGTCCTGCGCCCCGTGGTAATCTGGAGCTCCACATGCCCTGAACTCCCTGAACATAAGTGTGCGCGACCCCATCATGGTCGCCACCTCGGCACGGAAAGTGTCCAATCTCTCATCCATCAGCTCTAGGATACCCTCCTTGATCGAACTGAAGATCACAGGAGTCTACTCCAGTATGATACGAGTAATCTCTGAAGAAAGAAACTCTCTGGTCTGCTCATCCATACGCTCGTCCCCCGAGCCTGATCCTGATCCCTCCCCGGCACCTCCACTGCCGGCTGCTGGCCTCGAACGTAAAACTACCATTCTGAAACACATCATAGCAACATCAGAAAGCTGAAATATCTTATGGGATCATTGATACTAATACTAGCTTCCTAGTCTTGTCTCAGCCTTCCTTGATTTGAGTACGGATCCTCTGCTTTCAGTAGTACGGGCCCATACTACCTTCCACATCTATCCGTACTTTCCTCAAGAACTGCCTTGACTCCACCAAGTCACTCCTACTACTACTAATCTCTGCTACTCTCATTCTAGGCTTGCCCTAGGAAATCTCTAACTCCACTCAAACCAGTCCTCAGCTGCTGAAGGTCTCCTAGTAATGCTAATTAACCATCACCTGAATGCCATCACATGTGATGAGGCTCAGATAATCCTTCGAGTAAAAGACTTGTCTCTACAACGGTTAGACTCAAACAAGAGCTGTGCAATAGGGCCAAATCCAACACTCTGAGATTATTCAACCCTGATCACATGTGACGTGACGTATTCACCTAACGGCTAACTCCCATTACCAAGAGTTCTACAAAGCACGAAGCAAGCAGCATTCGGACACAGGAAACTACTCAAGCAAATCTATTCTCATAACAAGAAACTGTACTAGCATACAATGCTAAGCTCGCGCTACCATGCATAACCTAAACAGGCTATCCTACTCCTGTCTACTTGATGCTAACATGCAATTCTCATAAAGCTGGAACACACAAAGCAGGCACATAAGGCATCCTCCTAGATCCTTAGTCCTATTCTAGCATGTTGTTCTACTGAAACTGGAACAATTAATCATAATAAAAACTTGTATGGGTAACTTGGGAGTACTTACTTGAGCTCGGCTGATCGCATGCACCACACCCTTATTTTGTTTCCAAAACCCTTTTCTTTCTAACAGCTTTTCAAAAATTTCTTTCGAAAACATTTTCCTTTTGAAAATCTTTTTATCTTTCCCTTAGTTTGAGTTCAGACACACCCGAGAGTGTACCCGAATCCCTCAAACCAAGGCTCTGATACCAACTTGAAACATCCCAAAAAATACGACCCGAAAATTTCATTTTTAAATATAACAAAGATCATAAAACTGAGTATCACAAAATAAAAACATACGTAGCGTATCTCAAAACCATAATAAAACACTGTGAGAAAAACTGTATGACAACTGTATCAAAACATATCGAAGAAACTGAATCAACTCCCAGGACAAAAACTGAAGTTGTGGTGTGTGCGATGCCATCATCCCGAGTTCTTCCCTTTACTTGCAGAAGCACCTGAAACCAAAACTGAAACTGTAAGCACGAAGCTTAGTGAGTTCCCCCAAATTACCACATACCATACAAACATATAACAACTACTGGGCCTTGCCCACTGCATCGGACCGAAGTCCAGAAACTGCATTGGACCGAAGTCCGGAACTAACCAGGGCCTTGCCCTCTGCATCGGACCGAAGTCCGGAAATTGCATCGGACCGAAGTCCGGAACTAACCAGGGCCTTGCCCTCTGCATCAGATCGAAATTTGGAACTAACTGCATCGGACCGAAGTCCGGAACTGACTGCATCGGACAGAAGTCCGGAACTACTAAACATAGCATAGTGTAACATATCAACTAACTCAATAAGACATACTACATACTGCTTCAGGCCATAACCCGGTACACATAACACAGAAACCTGTCTGAGCCACGAAGGTGTCAAACATACTAACTACTGCATCGGACCGAGGTCCGGAAACTACTACTAGCTAATCGGGCCGGCATTGTGGCCTTAGACCCGTTCCTACTGGAAGGAAACTCACCTCGTGAACTGGCTGCTGAGTGTAAGGCTCTGGAAGCTATCTGCTGCTGCTCCGGTATATCCCCGGCTACAATTCCACAGACACACTCAATCAAATACTAATAACTGCTTTGGGGTAAAATGACTCTTTTACCCCTGGCTAAAGTCAACTCTCTTGGTCAAAGTCAACTTATAATTGACCTGACTCGCCGAGTTGGGCCTGCCAACTCGCCGAGTCCCTACTCTCATTTCTCAACCCTACTCGCTGCTAATCGTCGAGTATGGCATCAACTCGACGAGTTCCCTTTCGATTCTAGAACTCAGGCTATTTGCATCCGACTCGCCGAGTTGTATGAACAACTCGACGAGTTGTTCTTGAATCTATGAAGATTGCCTTGGACTCGCCGAGTTGTATGAACAACTCGTTGAGTCCCTCTATTACTGAGTCTGACCTCCGGTTCACTGAGTCCATTCTACTACTCACTGGTCCCCACTTGGAATCACTCAAAAGGGGAAAAATCGGGGGATATCTCGACCCAACAAGGCATCCATATAACTAATAAGCTTGGAAAATACATTAAACTAGTCTTAGAGGTGTTCTAATGGAGATTTTAAGCATAGAACAAAATAATTTCGAGACACACCTCAATGAACTCTGACTTGGCCTTGAATCTTTGCTCTACACTTCCTCTTTTGGGTCCTTTCTTCTTTCTCCTCTTCAATCCTTCAAGAATCCACACAAAAACACTTTAATCACACAAGGAAAGATTTAGGGTTTCTCACAAGCTCTCTGAGGGTGAAGGAGGCGAGTTGGGGCACATAACATTGCTTAAATAGTGAGCAAACCCAGGGATTTAGGGTTTCCTCCTGGCAGGCGGACTCGCCGAGTCCCGAATATGGACTCGTCGAGTCCCCAACTTACACGTGCTTGAAATCCCGTCTCTACTCGACGAGTCAGGCTATAGACTCGCCGAGTCCCTCTTGAAAACTTCTAAATAAATAGCATGGAATCATACGAGAGATGGGTCGTTACATTAGGACTCTTAAAAAGGATATTTGATCTAAAAAATGACTTAATTCTCCAAATAGTTTTTTCGCGTAAATAAAGATATGGATGAATGTTAAGTACAAATATGAATATAAAAAATGAATAGGACACAAGTATTATTGGAATTGGGTTAAACCATTTGTCTAACACATATCAATTAAATTAAACATACTTTTTTTATAGTTTTTTAAAATACATGTAATATATTTAAATACATATCACATGAATAACTAAATGGAGAAAGGTAGTTACTCTAAAAGAGCAAATCTAATTTTGAACTTCAATGAACTTGCAACGTGCAATTTGAAAGTAAAATTTGCAAGCCTTTTGAAAAAATTAAACTTCAAACTAAATGGAGTTACAAATTCCTAATTATATCAGAAGTTGAATGAAACTATGTCACATACAAGTATTTGGATCTTTTGCTCAGCAGCTCTAAGAATATCCAGATTATGGTGGTACATCGTGCAACCATTCAAGTTCAGTACTCCCATGGTCTCTCACCAGCTGACCAGCCGGCCAAGAAAATCCTACATATTGCATACACTCATGCATGTCAGATCACGCCATACACACATATTGATCAAATCACACACACATATGCTGAGAGATTCAGTGGTGAGATATTTTTGAATCTTATTTTTTGAGGCTGAGAGTGAGGGAGTTATAACCTGATAATCATGATGGAGAGAATGCAGACATGAAACCCAAATGAAAGAATCGAGAGTATCGATTAGGGAATTTTGAGTATATTAAAAAAATGGTCCTTGAGTTTAGTTGATCTTTTATGTGTTGGAGTGTCCATAACTTTTATGTGTAGAACTCCATATTTCACTTCAAGGTGTGTCCATAACCTTGATTTTTGACTGTGCAACCTGAAGATTACCGGTTTTCTTCTTATGCATCCTATTTCCAAATGAGCTTTTAAAGGTAAGAAAGAAGACAAATCATTGTATTACATATTATACAGAGGGGATGAAATATCAAACAATAGAGGGTAAAAATGACAATATAAAGGTGAGAGATAGAAAGATAGAGGGTCATATGGTCATTTGCTGTTTTCAACAATTCCATTGAAGTTTTATCTCCTATTAGGGTTTCCTAATGCCATTAACATGTGTTGTTAATAAAGATTTAATGTGAAAATATGAAATTAGTCATTGCAAATAGGATTTCAACATTCAAAACCTAAGAACAAGATATGACAGAGCAACATAAAGTAACTAAATTCGACTAATTCTCAATTGCTTTAAATCACATTACAAATCCAAGTAAAACTGATAGTTTGAGATCATAAAGAACCAATTCACATGAAATGCAAAAAGAAAAAAAGAAAACAAATGCAATTTATCATGAAACTGATACCTTTAATATTATTTGAACAAAAAAAGTTTAAATATAAAAATTCAAGTGTCAATATCCTAAAACCCCATCTAATTAACGGATCATAATTCTTAATTTGAACAAAAACCCATAATTTATCACTAATTTACATCACAATACTTCGTTGTTAGGCTCTTATCTTATCACCAAAAGATATTAAACCCCTATTATCTAAATCAAGATTTTTAAGAGAGAAATAGCAGATTTCTTGAGAAACATCTATGTTACCTCCTTTGAGAAGGATCCTCCAATATAATTTTGGGTGTTTAAGTTGTTGCCACTATCCATGAAGCTTTGTGTAGGCTCTGTAGATACTACATCAATAATATGAGAAGAAAATGAACATAAAAAGTCCAAATTATAGATATTAGTCAAGGGTACAACGACAAATGAATCAAATATATCATAAAACCAAAATCACTATCCAATCAACAAAAAAGTTAATCTATTAACAGTTAATACAAAATTAAAAATTACATCAAGCTTGTTAATCAAAATTGAAAATTTTATAGGAATCGCCTTTAGTGTTGGCTGTATTGATGAACATAGAGATAACATCTTATGTGCATCCAAAGAAACAAAGGATGCTTGTAAAATTGAAAATGGATCAATCCTACATTCAACGGAAAAAGAAGATAGGTACTTGTGAAGAATATCAGGTGGAATGTCCTAAATAAACAAATTTTTTATATATTTAACACCAAATGAAAATCCTGCATTCACATCACATACAAATCAGTTAAATATCTAAAAGTGGTTTAAGCATAAGGACCAAATGAACGTTATACTCCAGAAAAAATCAATACAGGAAATATGAGAACAATTGCTTACCTTCAAATCAGAATCGAGAGTGAAAGAAAGATAGAACCGTTATTACCTTAAAATATTTATCGAGAGAGAAAAATAGGGAAGAGAGAATGATGAGAGTAATGGTGGTGGTGGTTGCGTTAACTACCGATGAAGGTGGTGGTAGCGACTTCGGTTACGCTTTGATTCACGGTGGTGTTGCGAAATTTTAATGACAAGCATCTTCAAATGGATGCCAATGTTTAAAAAATTAGAAACAAAGTTGGATAAATAGATGAATATCAAGAAATTTCAAAATAAAAATAATAAAATACCTCTATCCTAAAATCATGGAAGTTCATATTCGAGAATCAAATTGAAGAGATGAGGTACGCCTTCGTGGGAGCAAGTTGCCCGACTAGTGAAGTGGTCCAAGCAGATGATTTTGTCTGTGTTTCTCCCGAAATCACGATATGATAAGTTTTGATTTAAAAAAATAAAATGTCCACTCTTCCTGGAGCGACGATGAGATCAAAAGTAGAAAACACGACTCCATTTGCTCAATCATTCTCCTATTTAACTCCCCTATTCTGGTTGCATGTGTGCGATTTTGAAGCTAAATTTTGACCTACAAAATCTTGATTGAGTGGATCAGACAACAAATAGATGATTGGGGTGTAGAGAGATAATCGAGCAGACGGTTGTGTTAGTATGTAGTGGTGAACAGTGGTGGTGGTTTAAGGGAGTAGCAAACGGCGACGTAGTAGGAGGCCAAAGGCCGCTTTTTTTTCCTTTTTTCAAGAGGATGCAATCACTAGTGGTAGAGGTCGATGATGAGGGTTTCTAGAGAAACCCATGCCAGATCAATGTGATGAGGGAGTGACGGGAGCTTCTATTCGATTGTGTATGTATATATATGAACAATAAACGGAACTGCCGAGATATGAGGAAATTTTGAGATAAGAGGGAGCCGGGTCAAAACTCAAAACAATAACGCCTTGATAATTGGGGCGATAAGAGCTTTGTTGACTTTTTCTAAATGCTTACCTGATAAGATATGATTTCTGTAGAATGCAAAAAGTTGTTGTAAATGATGCTTTTAAAGTTACACCTCTTAAAATTTAGCAAAGCATGTTAAATGCTTATTAAGGTATAATGATATATATATATATACACACACACACACACATGTAAGTTCAAATAAAACCAGTAAATATTATGACAACGTAAAAACATTATGTTTATGTTATTATTCTGCAATAAATGATGTATATTGGTATTGTTGAAGTCATTATAACATGAATATTAACGTTTGATTATTTATATATTTATTAGAATGTTATTATTCTATAATAAATTTATGTATGTGCATTTTTGTAGTAAATTCTAATTTTAGTTTTAACTCGTGAATATTCATTTATTCATTGCTGAATAATAACATAAAAGTAATTTTTTTTTGTTTTCACGCTATATATATATATATATATATATATATATGTACACACACACGTTTATGTTGTTTAAGACGAAGTGTTGTGAAAGCAACACCATTTATGG